>NC_051264.2:4225188-5425188 GCF_015237465.2 Chelonia mydas
CAGAGAGCCAGTTCCACCTATATTAAGGCTCCAAACGGCCAACCTGAGCGTGACTGAGAATCAGAGCGCTAACCTCAGGGGCCGCCAGTTTGAGCCCAGGGAACATGCCTATAAAATAACAGGAACTAGACCTCACTTCTGGTCCAAGTGGTGACCTGAATCCAGGTCTCCAGGGGGATGTAAGACACATTCATTCAGCACCCATTGTGGATATACGCACGGAAGGTTTGTTCTTTTTTTTTTTTTTTTTTTTTCCCAGCGTGGCTTGTGGTCACGGATCCGAAAGGAAATTCAAAAAGGATTCTGGGGAATATTTATCAAAATATTTTTTAAAAAGGAAAAAATAAAATAGGATGGCATTTTTACCAAAAAAAAAATATATATATTAAAAAAAAGTTCTTAAAAACAAAACCATGATGAATAGCTGGAAAAGTAATTGGTTTAGCGAATGATTTTTTTTTTTTTTGTAGTCTGGCTTATTTTTAAACTCGTGTTTCTACCTGTCCCTGAGCCCAGGTGTCTCCTCTTTTTCTCTGTCTCGCTCTCCCGTCTTTCTCTCTATGTGCTGTAATCGTATTCCGATTTGTAACATACGGAGGAAAATAAAAGACAAACAACCCTGCCTTGGTTCTTTCTGAGGCTGTGATGAACACTATTGTTGAATTTAGCTTTGGAATAGTACAGAGAATAAAAAAACCACAGAAAAATGTAGACGATTTCAATTCTCTAGGACAATAAAAATGTTGATTATTATGAGAGTGGCTGTTTATTGTTGGTTGTTTTGAGGCTCCATGGCTTTGACTTTCAGTGGGCCATAGTACGTACTTCTCTGCCTACGGCTTCCCTATGGTGTCTACCTACTCTCTGATCCAAGTGATTTAGCTGGCTTCCATTAATTAGCACCTCGCAATCTTTAATGTATTGATCCTCACAACCCCCGGTGAAGCAGGGCAGTGCTAGTATTCCCCCTTGTGCAGGTGGGGATCTGAAGGCCAAAGAGGCTCAGAACCAGATTTTTAAAGAAATGTAGGCAGCTACCTGAGAACAGACTTTTTGTCTTATTTTCTGTCCCTTTTCCCTAATCGTTCCTACCATTCTGTTGGCTATTTTGCTGGCCGCTGCGCCTTGAGTGGATGTTTTCAGAGAACTGTCCACGGTGACTCCAAGAGCTCTGTCTTGAGCAGTAACCGCAAATTTAGACCCCTTCATTTTGTGTGCACAGTTAGAAGGATACATTGCAATGCGATTACTTTGCACTTAGCAGCCTGGAATTACATCTGCCAGTATGTCACCCGGTTTCGTGAGATCTCTATTGCTCTTCGCAGTCTGCTTTGGACTTAACTATCCTGAGTCATTTGGTATAGTCTGCAAGCTTTGCCACCTCTCTGTTTACCCCCTTTTCAAGTTCATTTATGAATATGTTGAACAGCACTGGTCCCAGTACAGACCCCTGGGCGCGCCCCCCCCCCCCCCCCCTTTTTAACTCTCTCCATTGTGAAAACTGACCGTTTATTCCTGCCCTTTGTTTCCTGTCTTTTAACCAGTCACTGAGCCAGGAGAGGACCTTCCCTCTTCTCCCACGACAGCTTCCTTTGCTGAAGAGCCTTTGGTGAGGGACCTTGTCAAAGGCTTTCTGAAAGTCCAAGTCCACTCTATCCACGGCATCCCCGTGGTCCACATGCTTATTAACACCCTCAAAGAATTCTAATAGGTTGGTGGGTCTTAGTTACCTTTTTAGCAAATCTGGGCTTAAGTAACTTCAAGGACACACACGGCGTGTGTGATTGATCTGAGTCTTCCAAATCCCAGATTAGCACCCTGCCGCATGGGCTATGCCTGCCTGTGACAGCAACCTACCTACTCCCCTCGATTCACTCTGTCCTCTTGGGCAAATTGCTTTCCCCACTCTGTGCCTTGGTTTCCCCATCTGTAAAGGGGGAGGGTGACTTTTAGCCCTCTTTCGTGAGCCACTTTGAGAGCGAGGTGAAAAGCCGGCTGCGGGGGGGGGGCGTTACGGCTCAGGCACTTGCCTGGCACGCAGGAGAGCGGCTTTCAACGCCTGGTACCGCTGTGGGCAAGTCATTTAATCTCTCTCTAAACCTCGCTGCCCCTGCCGGTGGTGTCGGTGCAGCAGCCGGCACGATGGGGCCACCGTCTCAGTCAGGGCCTCTGGCTGCTACCGCAGTGCAAATCATACATCATAAGACCAGGACGATCACCCCCACTTTCCTGCCCCTGTGACCTGGGGCACGGTGCCTACAAACTGGATGGGCTTAGATTCTACGCTGCAGGGGGACGTGGGCCTGGGCCACCTTCTCTGTTTGTGAAAAGCCCCAAGCACAGCGATGCTGCTAAGAAATATCCAGGCTCGCGCCTGCAGGTCCCCCTCCCTGCCCCAGAGTTTGAGCTGTAGCAGGCGAGGGGGAGCTGGAGGCCTTGGAAGTGCCACCTCTCTGCTTAAGAGAACGTGCCCTGAGCTGCAAGCACATCCGCGTGCAGAGGAGAGGTCTCAGCCCGCAGGGCCGTGCAAAGCCCAGGGGCACCATAGAAAATGGAGACGAGCTGGAGCATTGCCAAGTGCTTCCAGCAAACTACACATCCCAGCATGCCCCTGGCGCCTCTTCTGAGCATGTGCAATCATCCCTGGTGCTTGCCCGCATCTGTTGCGGGCAGATGAGGTCAGAAAGCCTTTGGGAAGATCCCTCTGCAAAGGCTCTTCAGCAAAGGAAGCTGCCATGGGAGAAGAGGGAAGGTCCTTTCGTGCATCAGTAACTGGTTAAAAGATAGGAAACAAAGGGCAGGACTAAATGGTCAGTTTTCAGAATGGAGAGAGATAGATAGTGGTGTCCCCCAGGGGTCTGTACTGGGCCCAGTCCTGTTCCACATATTCATCAACGGTCTGGAAAAAGGGGTAAACGGTGAGGTGGCAAAATTTGCAGATGATACAAAACTACCCAAGTTAAGACCCAGGCAGACTGCAAAGAGCTACAAAGGGATCTCTCAAAAGTGGGTGACTGGGCAACAAAATGGCAGATGAAATTCAGTGTTGATAAGTGCAAAGTAATGCACATTGGAAAACATCATCCCAACTATACATACGAAATTAGCTGTTACCACTCAAGAAAGAGATCTTGGAGTCATTGCAGATACTTCTCTAAAAACATCCACTCAATGTGCAGCGGCAGTCAAAAAAGCGAACAGAACGTTGGGACTCATTAAGAAAGGGACAGAAAATATATTAATCCATGGTACGCCCACATCTTGAATACTGCGTGCAGATGTGGTGGCCGAATCTCAAAAAATTAAATTGGAATTGGAAAAGGTTCAGAAAAGGGCAACAAAAATTATTAGGGGTATGGAACAGCGTATGAGGAGAGATAAATAAGACTGGGGCTTTTCACCTTGGAAAAGAGATGACTAAGAGGGGATAGGATAGAGGTCTTTAACTCATAACTGGTGTGGAAAAAGTAAAGAAGGAAGTGTTGTTTGTTCCTTCTAACACAAGAACTCGGGGTCAACCAATGAAATTAATAGGCAGCAGGTTTAAAACAAACAAAAGGAAGTATTTCTTCACCCAACACACAGACAACCTGTGGAACTCTTTGCCAGAGGATGTTGTGAAGGCCAAGACTCTAACAGGGTTCAAAAGAGAACTAGATAACTTCATGTAGGATCGGTCCATCAATGGCTATTTGCCAGTAGCTGGGAATGGGCGACAGGGGATGGATCACTTGATGATTACCAGTTCTTTCCTTCTGGGGCACCTGGCATTGGCCACTGTCGGAAGACAGGACACTGGGCTAGATGGACCTTTGGGCTCGATTCCTAAGGCTCCCAGCATATGGCGCAGTCACATCTCCTGTAGCGATGTACACTAATGACCAGAATGGAAAGTGGCCGGGCTGTGGCTACTACAGTGCCAGGCGACCATGTGCTCCGGGGGGTGGCTGCAGAGCGCAGCAAGGTGGTCTGCATGGAACAAAAATCCATGTGAATGTCGTATGATTCGAGCACGCCCAGCAGAGGCCCCAGGCAGAAAGCAGGGCCCAGTTGTGCAAGGTGCTGGACAGGCACATATGAAAAGACAGTCCCTGCTCTAGAGCGCTCGAGAGCTAGTGACATGGAATGGGTTTTATAGATTGGTCACGCGTGGCGTATATAGAAACTATGTTCTGAAACTATGGCTCTGGCAAAAGCTGCTGATGTATAAAATGAACCAAACCCTGTCCAGCAAGGGAGATTTAGGTTTGATATTAGGAAGCACTTTCTAACTGTAAGGGTAGTTAAGCTCTGGAACAGACATCTGAGGAAGGTTGTGGGATCCGTTCACTGGAGATTTTTCAGAACAGGCTGGACAAACCCCTGTCAGGGCTGGGCTAGGTTTACTGGGCGCAGAGGATGGACTTGGTGACTTCTTGCGGTCCCTTCCAGCGTGACGTTTCCACGATGTGGTGATCTGTGCAAAGGGGACAAAATAGATCAGGGCTTTGTCGAGCGAAAGGTTTGCTGGTGGGGCTGGTCAACGAGTCTCCATCAAAAAACTAATGGAAAATTGTGGGGGGGGATTGGAAGGAGTTTACTGAGCCACTTTTTCTTTTGCAGAAAGTGTCTAAAACTTTGATTTTATGTCGAAAAGACGAACACCGGAAAACTTAAGTGTTCTGCTTCCCAGCCAAAAATTTTCAGTATTCCAAAAAAAAAAAAAAAAAATTTTTGCTGAAAAGTCAAAAATTCTGTTAGAAAATTGACAGTTGTTTTCATAGCCCCATTTTTTTCACCTCTGCTCTGTGCTACGCGTGTGTGGGCATCATGGAATCTCAGAGTTGGAAGGGACCTCAGGAGCTCATCTAGTCCCACCTCCTACCAATCCCCAATATTTGCCCCAGATCCCTAAATGGCCCCCTCACAGATTGAACTCACAACCCTGGGTTTAGCAGGGCAATGCTCAAACCACTGAGCTCTCCATTCCCTGAGGATATCTGTTGTTGCCCATTCCTTAGTGGGGTATGGGGTTGCTAGAGGTTGCTTGTCTGTCCCCCCCCACAGCTCTCTGTCTGTGTATCTGTTTCCCTAGCTCCCTATCTAGTGACTGTCTGAGCCCCTATGGAAAGTGACCTCCCCTCCCCCCGTCCATCTACACCAGCGCACACATGTGTAACATGCTTCTGATATACAACATGTCCTTTCTGCACTGGGTGAGCGAGCACAGCTCCAGCCCCCAGAGGGCCAGAAAGCAGGGCACCAAAATAGGACTCTACCAATCCCACACATCACTGCAATGCAGCTGAGTGGATGGTACTACCACACCCAGAATGCAAGGCACCAGGACAAAGACCGAGGGGCGCCGTTGCAATATCCAGAATCCCATGCAAAACGACAAGGGAGGAGGAGCTGTAACACCCAGAATGCAATACACCAGGACAGATGGGGAAGGAGGAGAGGCGGCTGCAATACCCAGAATGCCATGCAACAGGACGGGAGAGGGGCTGCAAAACCCAGAATGCAATGCAATGGGGGGAAGGAAAGAGCTGCAAAACCCAGAATGCAATGCAATGGGGGGGGGGGAGGGAAGGAGCTGCAAAACCCAGAATGCAATGCAATGGGGGGGAGGGAAAGAGCTGAAAAACCCAGAAGGCAAGGCAAGGCAATGCAATGGGAGGGGGAGGGAAGGAGCTGCAAAACCCAGAATGCAATGCAATACAATACAATGCAATGCAATGCAATGGAGGGGAGGGAAGGAGCTGCAAAACCCAGAATGCAATGTAATGGTGGAGGGGAGGGAAGGAGTTGCAAAACCCAGAATGCAATGTAATGGTGGAGGGGAGGGAAGGAGCTGCAAAACCCAGAATGCAATGCAATGGGGGGAGGGAAGGAGCTGCAAAACCCAGAATGCAATGCAACAAGATCGATGTTGGGAAGAGAAGGCGACCCGAAGCCCAGAATGCAACGCAAACGGGCAGAGGCCGGAGGGCGGGACTGCAACACCCAGAAATGCCGCAAGACCCAGGGATAAGACTACAAGTCCCAGAGTACAATGCTGCAGAGCAACTATGACAGCAAATCCCAGGATGCATTGCGATGGGGTCTCCCAGTCCCAGGGTGCAGTGCTCCTTCTCCTCTGAAGGCTCACGTGCATGGTGTAATGCAGCTGCAAACTGCTGCTGGAGGGGCCTGGCAGCAGCTGCAGAAGAAGACCAAGGTGAGAAGGGGGGCTGCCCCCTGGTCCCCCCAAGGGCTGGGTTGCTCGGCTTGCATGCAGGGGTCGTGGGGCAGTGTCTGGGGGAGTAGGGGGTGATGCCGTGGGATGCTGGGGGGGTAGGTGCTGCACGAAGCAGGGCTACTGGGAATGGGGACCTGAGCAGGCTTGAAACCCCCTGGGTAAAGCTAGCTCCCTGCTGGTGCCCCCCTTAAAATCTTCCCCTTGTGCTCTGTTGCTGTGCAGAGACCAGCCTGGACTCCTGGGTTCTTTCCCTGGCTCTGGGAGGGGACTGGGGCTTTGTGGGTTTGGGAATTGTTGGGAGGGGGACGAGATCGGGCGATAGGACACCTGGGTTCTGTTTCCTCGCTCGGCTGCTGATTTGCTTTGTGACCTTAGGCCTGCCCTCGGCTGGATCTGGTGACCCGTGACCGCCCTCGCCGAGCGGGACCATGCGTCTGACCGCCCTGCTGGCCATGGCGGCCAGGGTGAAGCTGCCTCCGGACTATCGCCACGGTGTCTACCGGCCCTGGACGGCCGCGGCCAAGGCCAACAACCCCCCCGGGCGGAGACGCAAGAAGGTGTTTGTGGAGCCCATCAGCAAGGAGGACTGGAAGGTGTTCCGTGGAGACACGGTGAGCCCCAAGCATAAGTAGTCCCCCTTTGGGATTGTCTAGCATGGGGCGTCTCTGAGTTTCTGTGCCCCGGGCCGGGGGCTCCCGGATGGAGTTCTAATGGGGACTTGTTGGGTTTCAGGTGGAGATACTAATTGGGAAGGATGCCGGGAAACAAGGAATGGTGAACCAGGTCATCCGAGCTCGCAACTGGGTCTTTGTGGAAGGTTTGAATACGGTAAGGGAAGGACGGGGGGAAAGCCTCAATCTCCCATGTGTTGGCCAGCTGGAATCAGAACTGCTCTGCCGTGTGTCATATGTCCTATACTGCCAGTGGGGATTCTCCTTTGGCTCAGGCAGCTGGGATCTCAGTGCAGGAGGATCTGAGTTCATCCCCATTGCTGCTCAGGTAGTTCTGAGTCTCCGGTGTGCGGTGCCCAAGGAACCCCGAGAATGACTGTGCAGTGAGCCTGTTCGAAACCCTGGGGCAAGTCAGTCCCCTCTCTGTGCCTCAGTTTCCCCATCTGTAAGATAGGGATAACCTATACTACATGGGTGGGCTGTGAGGTTTAATCAGCTTGTAATGTGCTTCAGAATGGTGGTATTATTTCTCCCTCCACCTCCCCAAATAGTTACTGGTGCTAGTGATGTGTGAGAGTGTAAAAGTCCACAACCCAATTCAGCCACTGTCCTGGCTGGGATGGTCTCCTTGCCCGAGGGACCCCGGGGCGAGGCCAGTGGGTGAGGAAGAGGCGGTGGTTTGAAACCCAGCTCTCCGTTTCCAGCATTACTGTTACATCGGGAAAACCGCCGATTACCCGGGGACGTACATCGCCAGCGAGGCACCCTTGCTGCTCCGACAGGTTGCCCTGGTCGACCCTACAGACAGGTAATCCTGCCCCAGGGCTCCAGGGGTCTGGCCTCGGGCTCGACTGGGCACACTGGCGTCCTTCCAGCTGCCCGAGGGAGGCTGGTGCTGTGTTAAACCCTCACCTAAGGCACTGCCCGCAGCCGTGAACCTACCAGATCTGTCTAGCTAAGCAGTGCTAGGCCTGACCAGTACTTGGCTGGGAGACACGCAAGGTTAGAGTCCAAACTCTTTGGGCTAGGACCTGTCTTTATTCTGTGTCTGTACAGCACCTGGCACTGGGGGGGTGCTGGTCAATGACTCGGGCTGCTAGGTGCTCCTGTGAGGCAAAAGGTAATAAGGGAAACCAAGAGTCGGGCCAGAAGTGGCAAGTAATCAATAGGTAATGCAGAATTGACCCCAGTGTGGTGCGAGGAGGCGCTGTGCCCGAGGGAGTGGGGGGCTGGGGCTCAGTAGGGGGTGCTGTGCCCCAGGGAGTCCATGCTGAGCCCAATGCCCCAGCATGGTGGTAGGGGACACTGTGCTGGAGGGGTTGGGAGGGGGTGCTCCTTCCGCTGGGTCAGCGCTAACTGCAATGGCCTTGCAAGGTGCTCGGGGGCCCTGTGCTGCAGCAAGAGAGAGACTTCCAAAGACACCAATGAACCCCCCTGCCCCGGGGGGGGGGGGGGGTATCGTCTGATCCCACTGCCCCCTGCCCTTCCCCCCCTAGGAAGCCCACCGAGGTGGAGTGGCGCTACACCGAAGAGGGTGAGCGAGTGAGGGTGTCTCTGCGAACCGGCAGGATCATCCCTGCACCTGTCCACCAGCGCCGGGACGGCATCATCCCAGAGCAGTGGAAAGGTGAGCAGGTTTGCCGGGGGCTTCTCCCGCCTGGCCCTGGGCGATCCGACGTTGCTTTCTGTTGGGAACTGCTGAAAGGTGCCCGATGGACAGGGCTGAAATGGGACAGTGTCTGTGGCATGTGGCACACTTGGGGCCTGACTCTCAGTTGCTCCAGCCCTGTGGATGGCTCTAAGCCGCCTTCGTGCTCTGTGTTCTGGAGCCACACAGACCTCGGTGTAAGTGAGAGCAGCCACGGAGCTGCTCTAATTTGCAGTCTGCTTCCCAGTGCCAAGGGGCTTTTGAGTGGGTGCCGGTAAGGTTTTCCTGCGGGCACGGTGCAGAGAATCTGGCCCAGGGGTTTAGAGTGTTCTGTGGAGCCCGCTTTGCAGCTGGGCCAGGGAGGGGATAGTGTTTCCTGGAGTTATTTGTACTGTCAGTCGCCCCACAGCCTGGAGCACTGACTGCATTTATAGCTGAGGGCTGGGGTGAGGAGCCCAGGTTGGGAGAGGCCAAGGCTCTTCCGGACACGAGGAAGCCAGGAGTGGGTTTTGTCACACTTGTCTCTTTAGCCCTGTTTCCACTGGCCTTTGTTTCCCAGCTGGAAAGCGACTGTATAAACCCACGTCACTTTTGAGCTTGTGCCATGGTGATCCCAGGTCCCAAGAGATGGGCCTGATTCTCCCCTGCCCAGCATGGACCCACTCAGAATGGCAGCAATCCCCCCCGGGATCTGCGCGTCGAACCGGCCTCGTTCCTTCTTGCCCTGGGCATGACGTGGCCCGGTCCAATTCCCCTGAGACGTGAGCTGAACTAGAATTCGGCTCCTCCCAGAGCTGGCCCTTCAAGGCTAACGGGGCTACATTCGAGCTCCCTCCCTCATAGCTGGTCTGGCCGCGTGGGAGCGAACCCCCTTCTGCCCCACAGCTGCCTGTGCTGTGCAGATCTCAGGTGGAAGGGGGGCAGTTCTCCACAGCCTCCTGGAGACGATGCTGAGAACGAGGTTGTAATGTACTCCCCTCTCCCTGGCAGATGGGCCAAAGGACACCTCGGTGGATGACGCGCTGGACAGAACCTATCAGCCGTCCCTGAAAATATTCGAAGAAGAAATCCTGGAGCTGCAGGGCATCGTGGAGACGCGTCGAGCCAAGAAATCCTATTGGTATTAGCACCTCTGCAGCGAGCGGCCTCTGCCTGCGACCCCAGCACTAACGCCACGTGGCTGGTGGGCGGCCCGCTCTCCTGGAGTCCCCAGTTGTCTTCGTACGTCTGGACAGCAAAGGCCTGGCTGCCCAGCCCAAGGCGATAGCTGTGGCTGCAGGCCCCTTGCAATCAGGGCCTGCCCCTCCCGCCGGCCAGCCGGCAATAAAGACGTCCTGATCCCTTTTGTATGCCAGCCGGGGCCATCTTTCTTTCTGAGCTGCAGGGCATGCATCCCTCCTGTGGCAGCGAACGCGGCCCCTCTCGCTGCCACCGCCTGGGTAGAGACCCGCGCGGAACCGGGTCGGGCTTATGAATCCTGTTGGTTACGGCAGAGCCCGAGTGGGGCCCCGCTGTCCTCGGTGCTGTCCAGACACAGTCAGAGCGGAGAGTCTGACCAGCCGCGGGCTCAGGGAAAGGCGCCCCCGAGGAGCCAGCGCAGCGATGGCAGCCAGTGGCATGGGGTGGTTTTTTTTTTTTTTTGGAGGGGGTGGGTGTTAGTCGGCAGGGAATGAATGGAAAGGGCTGGAGCAAACAGCCAAGTCGCACAGGCTGAGACAGTTGAATCAAAATAGCAGTAATTCCTTCCCACCCCACCCCCGGGGCTAAATAGGGGGGAGGGCTGGGAGGCCCCAGTTGTCCCCCACCTTAGGCTGTAACTCTGTTTGGTTCAGCCTCTGGGTGCAGAGGAAGGAGGCCTGGCGTCTGGGGTGCCAGTTTGGGATCAGATCCCAGCTCTGCTACAGGCTGCATGGGTGACCTTGGGACAGTCACTTAACCCCTGTTCCATTCTGTACAGGGGTGGGGTGGGGAATGATAATTCCTTCCATCGTGTGCGGGGGGTGGGGAGTGGGATAAGTACCAGAGGGGTGAGCACCTCGCAAGCTGGGACGTAAGGGGAGCCATGAACTACCCCCATTAGGATTAACTGCTTGTTACGGCCCCGCCCAGCCCCGCGCACGGCCCCCCGCCCATCGTGTTCTGCACAGATCCGTGTGAGGGTCAGTGCCTGTCCCCATGCAGACGAGGCAGGGAGCAGTGACGGACAATGCAAACCACTGCTCTTTGGGGGCGGTGTTTATTTTGGGTGAGAGGGTCAGCTGAAGGGGGGGAGAGAAGGCCAGGAAGGTGGCGGGGGGGGGGGGGGGGGCAGGGTAAAGCAGGTGGAGTTGCAGAGACTGGGCAATCAGCCAGTCAGCACCTGGAGCAGCAGCTGCTGCCTGTTGTCCCTGACTCGCTGCTGCAAGACGGCCCTGCTGGGCTTCCTCTGGTGCCTGGGGCTGGCTCCTCCTTGGACTCTTCCAGCCCAAGGAAACGGGGGGTCGGGGGGAAGAAACCTCCCTGCCCGTGAGTGGGGCTGAAGGGGGAAGGATTGGTCCTGGGTGGGCCACATCATCTCCCCCCCCATGTGCAACTGCCGCAGAACTTTCTGAGGCTGCTGTAGCCTGACTCCCCCAGTGCCCGCCTCTTCTCACAGCGTGCGCCGCCTCCGTTCCCGTACGCTGTTAAACAGCTGCCACGTTCCTCCCCAGAGGCTGCGGCAGGGCCACAGCCAGCGATTCCTGTGCATCAATGGACGCTGGTGCGAGTCAGTCTTCCCCTGCCAGCGTGGATAACGCAGAGTCCAGCCCAGCCTTGGCCGCCACCAGCACTAGGTTCCGGGGCGAGAAGCTGGGGTTAAACAGGGGAATCAGCTGGCACTGGAAGCCTGCAGGGGAAGAGGGGGAGGGACACAGAGTAGTTCACAGGTGGGCGGCCCCATGATTTGCAGGGAGTACTTACAGGTCTGGCGAGTGGGGGGCCGTACAGTGGGACACGCGCTTGCTCGCCCAGTGAGTAGGTGGTGGAAGAGACGAACACGCCTGCTCGCTCGCTGGGTGAACGGGAGACCATATGGCTGGATCCGTGCGCTTGCTAGCCCAACAAATGGGGGGCTGCACAGAGGGGGACACGCGCTCACTTGCCCAGCGAGGAGTTAGCCTGGGGAATTACTGGTACTGAGGCCTGGGCTCTCTGTGGACTACAAAGGGCTGCTATTGGCGAGGGGTGGTGGAGGGGAAAACACAAGGGTGCTGCATCCAGCACCCCAAGGATGAACGTGCTTGTCCATACCAGGCAGAGGACGGTTTAAATCCCCCCGCGATGGAGACAAATGGCTACAAGGAGCAGCTCAGGGTAAGTGCAAATGGCCGCAGCCCTCCCATGCCCCCAAATGTGAAGGAGCTGGCTGTCTCTGCCCTGGATCCCAGGCCTGGGAGGGGGGTGGGTCGGTCCGAGGCACTCACCTTGCTCCTGCAGGTAGATCATCCTATCCAGCAGGATGAGGGTCTCCACCAGCGGCGCCAGAAGTAGGGCCAGGCTGAAGAAGGCCACCACGTTCTGTTGCTGGGCCAGCATGGCGTCAACGCAGGCCCGATCCAGAGGGGCGGCCGGGTCCAGCCCCACACACTGCAAGCCCAGCCGGGCGTACCTGCCAAGGTGAAGCAGCGTGGCCCCGTCAGCTCTGCGCCCTGCCGCCCACCCCAGGGCAGCTCAGCCGGAGCTGACTGGATGCTGGCAGGGCCCCCAGCCCAACCCCACCCCCCAGCCACTTGCCACCCTGCCCCTAGCTCTAGCCACCAAACCCAAGCAGGGAAGGGAACCCGGGAGTTGTACACCACTCATGTCTATACATCTGTGGGCATCAGTTGTCAGAGGCAGCATGGATAGCAGACTGGGCATTTGCCCAGAGCCCATTAACCCCTGAGTTACCCTCAGGTTAGCCAGTCAGATGGGGGGATCAGGGATGTCATGTCCCTGTGTCTCAGTTTCCCCATCTGTGAAAAGTGGAGAGTTGTGCCCCTAAGTTGTTTAAATAGCAATCAATAGGAGCTGAGAGCCGGGTGCTAGGAACCAGGGGGCAGTTGCCTCCGTCACTTTCAATGAGGGTCTGTATCCAAACAGCCCCTGAGTTCTGGGGAATTTCTGAGCAGGATCAGCCCTCCCATCTCCAGTAAGGAGCCAGAACCGGAGCCCCGTCTCTCGTCTCCCCGGCGTCTAGGGCTGTCGAGATGGGATGAGGCCCGTCTCTGCTGCGTGGCTGGTTAGCGAAGCCAGGCTTTGCTAAGACACACCACGCCGGCTGACTCACTCCTCGAAGGCTAGCTGGTGGGCCTTGTTGATGGTCTGCACCCCGAGGCGTCTCTTTGCCGGGTCAGCTGCCCGGATCAGCATCTCCAGCGTGGCACGGTAGCAGTGAGTCCGCAGGATGGGGCTCTTGCTCCTCAGCCGCAGTGCATAGTCCTCTATGGCGTGGCAGGCCGCTTCCCGCGCCTTGTAGGAGAGGGCGTGGCCCGGCAGGCCGGCCACCCAGGCACTCAGGGGGTAGCCGTACTCAGGCCGGTCGGTGGAAGGAGGAGGCAGTGCTGCGAGGCCAGGGGGGGTCGGCTCCTCCTGGGTGGTGAGCTTCATGTAGCAGCAGGCCACCGAGGTCACGGCCACCACATGGGGGCAGCGGGTGAAGTGTCTGAGCAGGGCTACGCTGAGATCCCCACACGCGTGCAGGCCGGTCAGGAGCAGCCTGCCCTCTGCCAGTGGCCCCAGGGGATTTACTGCCATTAGGCGGCTCGGTTGATACAGAGGGTGAGGCCCATTGGGAACGCAGCCACGGCCTCTGCTTCCGAAGGGATCTGGGGATCCCCTGTGCTCCTCTCTTGCAGCAGCCATGCAGCCCCATCCTCCTGGCCCCTTCTCTCCAGCCTTGCCCGTCTCTACCACGTCTCTGCCACCTCCACAAGGGGCTGTGGGGGGAATGCTCTTCCATGGCCCTGGCAAATCGCAGGTGGCACCAGCCTCCGGGGACGGGCCGCTTTCTGCCATGGGAGATTGAGCTGTGTCTATCCCTTGCTGCGGCAGGAGGAGGAACTCCTGCCATGGTGCTTGGGGGTCGACCCACCCCACCACATGGCTTGGCCCACGGAGGGAGATCTCCCACGGATCCTGCAGGAAGGGAGAAACAAAGAATCACAGACAGCCACTCAGTGGTGGTTGTCTGAGCTCAACACTGCAGCAGATGATCAGACTATGGGTCCTGCTCCAAGAGAGGCCAATGCTGGCGGCCTGAGAGACAGGTGCAAAGTGCACCGTGGAATAAAGGGAAGTTCCTTCGCCTCTGGCAGTAAAGGGTTAACTCCTTACAGACTGGTTACAGTCTGAGCTCTGGCCGCCCTGATCAAGGGGCAGCTCAAACCCAATAAGCTGTTAACAAAAAGCCACCCAGCAGAGCCAGGATGAAAGCCCCCATCTCAGACACACAGTTCCATGCCGACTACTAGACTTTGCTCCTCAGCTGGAGCCTAGCTTCTTCCCTGGACAAGCTTCAGGTAAAAATATTAATAATCTCTCCTTAAATGGGCCACAGCCTGGATTTCCTCCGGGCGGGAAGCATCAGGAGGATCTATCTCTCCAGCATTGGGTTATCTGAGCACCTCACCATCGGAGATGGACCCCTGGGAGGTAGGGGGCTCAGTCCCATTTCACAGATGGGGAACTGAGGCACAGGGTAGATTAAGTGTTGCTCAAAGAGCCAGAAACACAACCCAAGTCTCTTGAGTCCTAAGCCAGTGCCCTACCCTCTAGGCTGTCCTTCTGCCCCCATGGGAATTTAACCATTGCCTGGTGTGAAGAGCCCACTGATCTGCACCGGGCATTAGCCTTGGGGCCCCTCCTCCGCCCCCCCCCACTGCACCGTTTACCTTGGCTCGTCGCGCTTGCTCCTTCTCCAGCGCCCACACCAGTTCTCGGTCAAACTTAGTCGCCATGTCAACCAGGCGTCCGTCTCCCTCGATCGCCGTGACAGACAAACCCAGGCCAAAGGCCAGAAAGCGAGAGAGATGGCCCTTAAAGGGGAACACACACCGACAGTCAACACTGCTGCTCCTCTGGGAGTTTTTGAATCCTCCCTCCCCTCCCCCCTGCACTGGAAGATTCAAGGTTATTAGGGAGGGAAGGGGGACGTATTTCCCCGCACTGGGGCAAGTCATGATTTTTGAGTGCTTGGGTTGGGGGCCTGCGACAGAGTGCTGAGAACCGGCAGCTCAATCAGCACTCTGGTCACTGGAAATCCAATTTGTTCCCCTCCCACCCTCCCAAAGGACCTGACTGAGGGAGGGAATGGCTAATGTCTAGATCAGCCTGAGCTGGGGACAGCTAAGGAGATCATTAGCAAGTTAACTGCAAGAGTGAAAAAGGAGCACAAGACGGACGTGCAAAGAAGAGAGAAAAAGAAAGGCAGGCCAGCAAAGCCAGGGTAAAGGGAGATCTCTGGGTGGAGCCCGCTCTTCTCTCTGGCCCGGGGACGATGACTGTATGTTACTATAAACAGAATGGCTGCATGGGACTGTACGGGGTGGTGGCGGCTGAGATCATACAAATAAAAGACATAGTGGTGGTTACAAACCAGAGTTGCAGGGCCCTATCACAAAAGCA
The DNA here is from genome assembly GCF_015237465.2 of Chelonia mydas. NCBI lineage: Eukaryota > Metazoa > Chordata > Testudines > Cheloniidae > Chelonia > Chelonia mydas. The sequence goes on from NC_051264.2 coordinate 4,240,352, forward strand.
CAGTGCGTGCGAAGCAGGACGTGCAACTGATTAGAAGCTGCATAGGGGACTGTAGAGAGACAGCTCCTAGGTGAGTTCGGTCTCCATAATCCATTCAGTTCTTGGCCTCTCCGCTAAGGCTGCCAGCGAGGGAAGCAGCTGGCACCGATCATGCTGGTGAGTTTTGGGATACGGTCTCCTGGGAAGTGAGCTACTCCCCACTATGTCACAGGCGCCATCAGCTGGCAAGGTCTTAGGGTCACCCGCAGTCCAGGGCGGGACTCCAAATGGGGGACATAAAGGTGAAAGGAACCTCGTGAGCCAGCCCATCACCCAACCTATGCAACAGGAGACAATGCACCTCACCCCTCCAGGGAGGGATCTGGGACACAAAATATAATTCAAACCACGGAACTACAGGCTCCCAGCGACCTACCTGGCCAGAACCAATATCTACCACCTGATCACACCTGGTGATCTCGCTCAGTTTCTTCACCACCTGAGGAAAAGATAAAGATGCAGATTCATCAAGGAACTTGTCAGCAGAAAGGCCCAGGCTGTCCAGCTTGGGTGCTGAGAGTTAGCCACCGAAATCCGTGTTGCAACACCTAGGGAGGTGGCCTGCTTCTCAACGCAGCTTCCGCTCACCTCAGGGCACATCATCTTGACAAATCGGGCCCCTTTTATTGGGCTGCTCAGTCAAGGACGCAGCTGGGAGAACCCTCAGCTAGGAGAACGTTGGCCAATGGCCTTCGCACTTTTCCTTACCGTGACCCTATGTTGCAACCGAAAAGCCTGTGGGGACCCCCTGATAAAGGGAGGACAGCGGTGACCACTCTTGGACCCATGTGTGACCCCCTTTTCCTCTGGAACTGCAACTCCCCAGCTGGAAACCCATGATCTTGGCCTTTGCCAGAGGAAAGACTGGACTCAATCGCTGGTCTTCCTCCTCCAAGACATGCCATTCCTAAGAGCTGAGGAGAGTCACCTTCTAATGAATCTGATCGCTTCATCACCCTGACCCTGCTACTAGGAATTATACTATGGAGGCTGTTGCTTATTCTGCTTTGATGGCACTCTAGCCACATGGGCTGGAGACACAGTGGAGACATGGGGAAGGATACAGCCAGCCATAGTGGTGGATGGAAGGTGCATGATAATGGAGTGACTTGGTGGCACGTTAGGCTGCCTTTCCCTACCACACACTATTGCTCTTAATGACTTGTGTTATCGTAGTGCTAGGAGCCTCAGTCATGAACCAAGACCAGGGTTCCAAGGAATCTTCTCTCTGTGGTGCTGTTCCTGAGCACACCGCGCCTGTTCCAATCAATAGGCATCTTTCCATCATCTTCAGAGAGCTTTGGATTAGGCTCCTAATGAATAGTATTTTCATGCAGGCTGTCTTCCAGCATGGTTTACGGGGCTTTAATAAGCGGCGACACCAGGTTCTGGCACTACCGAGACCTCAACATTCACCACACTGGCCGCGGTACCATGCTGTCTTCTTTTCTGACTACAGGGAGATAGAGCCTGCTCCAAAGCCCTTTGGATTTGATGGAAAGACTCCTGTTGACTCCAGCGAATGCAGAGTGCCCATCGGCGCATCTTGATGCTCCTGGGGATGTGAAGTGGGAAAGGAGGCTAGGATAGGAGAAAGCGAGACCCCAGAGATGAGGGTAGACCCAAGGTCTGCTGGATTCACTAGGAGGGTGGTGAAGCACTGGAATGGGTTCCCTAGGGAGGTTGTGGAATCTCCATCCTTAGAGGTTTTTAAGTCCCGGCTTGACAAAGCCCTGGCTAGGATGATTTAGTTGGGGTTGGTCCTGCTTTGAGCAGGGGGTTGGACTAGATGACCTCCTAAGGTCTCTTCCAACCCTAATCTTCTATGATTCTATTGGATTCACAGCTACATGTCATCGTTCCTACTGGGGACAAGAAATGCTAGCCACAAACCTTCCCGAGCTGCCGGATTTCATGCTGCTTTTTGGGCTTCACGTGCTTCCGGAAAAGGGGGTTAAGCTTAGCACTCTGGCACCGGTTCTCCCTGAACTCCTCTGGCCTCCCGGTCGCCGACGCGCCGCCTCTACCATGAGGTGTTCTGGAGAAAGCCAATGTGTGCGCTGTAGCTTTAAAGGCCAGCAAGGAGAGCGGCCACACCACGCTGTAACTGACAGCACAAGGACAGCAGTTACTGTATGGACAAGGAGTTCCCGTTGCTCTCGCACCAAAGGGACTGAACAGACTACAGCTGTACAAATCACTTCACCCACCGGGGAAATGCGACCACCTCTGGACTAGAATGTGGCAGCTGTTTAAAAGCACAGAGGAACAGTATGTGGCAGTTCAGGATGGGCGGTAATGAAGCAAATCGTATCCAAGTTGAACTGCATGGGGAATTTAAGGAGGCAGAATGCTGGATTTAGGCCACTGTGAATACAACCCTGACTCTTTCGAATAAAAAAAGTGCAGTGGCATCTTTAAAGGCCACAAGTCTCTGCTTGTCTGTATCTCTAAGCCTTTCCAAAGCACCTGTCAACATATCTAGCCACTGAGTGGTCGGGGTTTCATACCCTTTCTGACAGGCATTACCTCTATCACCACAGCACTCCCTAGCACCATGCGAGGGCTTTGGTCCAGAACTGACTCAGAAGGGAAACCATCCTCTGCTTTAATTGACAATGCAGCCTGCAGACACAAGCCCTGCCTGCGGTCATATGCCCCTTGCCAACCCCTGCAGCGAAAAGAAGCCCACAGAGGACACTAGTAAAGCCCCTTTAACAGGAGCATGTTCTTACCAAACTTCCTCTGGTTTTCCTTTCTCCAGCAAGACGGCAGCGAGTTGTGGGGAGGGGAGATCGGTGAGCACTGCCTGCCAGGAATAAGGAAGCTTCCCCCAAAGATTATCGGTGAAAAACTCCTGCAGGGAACAAAGGGTGATGGGGAAGGGGGAAGTTCAGGCAACAGCACTCATCATCCAAGCCCACCCCCAGCACTCAAACCCCAACCAAGATAATGACCCCATTTTGCTATGCGCTGAACCTATACATAGTGACAGACAGTCCCTGCCCCAAATTGTTTCCAATCTAAATAGACAAAACCGACAGAGTGGGAGGGGAAACTGAGGCACAATGACTTGACCAAGGTCACACAGCAAGTCGATGGCAGAGGCAGGAAAGAATCCCAGTCTCCTATGTCCCAGGCCAGTGCCCTACATGCCGGACCATGCTGCCTCTTAGCAAAGTCCAACCACGGTTTGAATAGGACTCACAATGATGTAGGAGTCCACAATGGAGCCATAGAGAGAGAGGACATGGGTGATGTTCACTGCTAACTGCTTCTGCTTCTCCAAAGAGAGGGGCTGGCCAGAGAGCACTGTCATGGCAGTGTGGGGTGAACCTGAGAGATGGGAAATGGTGCACGAAGAAAGAGTTAAAACCTCCTAAAAGGAAAAAGGGAGAGAATCACCGAGCAGGAAGGTCTGAGTGAACGCGCTTGGCTCCTTTAATGACTCTTTGCAGCATGGGGTCCCTTATGTAAAGGAGGTGAGGGGCACTCCCTGGGGGAGAGGGAAGGCCAGTCCAAAGGGGCATTCGCCCCCTGGCATCTCTGCCCACTAGGATGCCAGGCTTGGGGGTGGGTTGGTGATGTGGGCTCCTTTACACTAGCAAACGGGCTGAGGTCCGGCAACCCCATTTCCCGTAGGATGCGGAACAGCCCTCCAGAGGTCTGGATCCAGGCTGGCGCCTGAGCGGGGAAGGCCCCACATCCCCTCGGGCCACTGCTGCGCTGTGCGCCGTGGCACCGTGCTGGCCTGTGCCGCGCCACCCCGGCATGGGCTGGGCGCTGGGGCTGCATTGTGCCGTGTGGCCGGCGTCCCCGGGGCTGCCGTGACGCGACACTCGCAAGGCACTGTTGTGGTGTGGGGACGCGGGGCTATTCGCGCAGGACACCCCCGCACTGTGACATCACCCTGAGGCGCTGCCAGGACGTCACATCGCCACAGCGCAGCGGTGAGGCGTTGCCATGATGCTGGGCTGTGACATCACCAGGAGGCGTTGCCATGGCACTGCGCAGTATAGCTGTGGTGGCGTGTCATGACGTCATAGCAATGTGACGTCATCGCGCGGCACGTGGCTATGACATCGCCCGTGACGCAGTTCTGTCTGTGTCGCCAGCAGACGTCACCAGCCCCCTGTCCCCGCCCGAGGGGGGCGCAGCGCGAGTCTCCTGGCCCCGCAGCTCCTTCGGCCCCATAGAGCTCACCCTCCGCACGGCTAGAGTGCCCAACGGCACATCGCACCCACTCACCGCTCTCTATGGTCTCCCTCGCCGCTGGACCGCGCACGCGCAAGCGCCCTCCCAGCCCCGCGAGCCTCCAGAGGTGCACACGCATGCGTACAATCTCGCCTCTGTGCCTCAACAGCCTAGCCGCATGCGTAAACTGTTTGGCGGCTGGCCCCTCCCCCCACCTGCGCCGCGCTCACTCCTGACGCATGCGCGGGACTCTCCGCGGCCCATGCTCCTTCCTGGCTTTTGTTGTGCGTCCCTCCCTGTGTCCCCCAACGGCGGGGCGGTTTGCACTTCCGCTTCCGGTTGCTGCTGCCTGGCTTGGTCTGACTGGCCCAAGGAGAGAGGGTGAGGGGGGTTGGGGAGCAGTGGGGTAATGGGGGGATCTGAGGGGGAGGGGGATCAGTGGGGTAATGGGGGGATCAGTGGGGGAGGGGGAGGGGGGATCAGTGGGGTAATGGGGGGATCAGTGGGGGAGGGGGAGGGGGGATCAGTGGGGTAATGGGGGGATCTGAGGGGGATGGGGATCAGTGGGGTAATGGGGGGATCAGTGGGAGAGGGGTAGGGGGAGGGGGGATCAGTGGGGTAATGGGGGGATCAGTGGGGAGAGGGGTAGGGGGAGGGGGGATCAGTGGGGTAATGGGGGATCTGAGGGGGATGGGGATCAGTGGGGTAATGGGGGTCATTGGGGGAGGGGGATCGGGATCAGTGGGGTAATGGGGGGATCAGTGGGGGAGGGGTAGGGGGAGGGGGGATCAGTGGGGTAATGGGGGATCTGAGGGGGATGGGGATCAGTGGGGTAATGGGGGTCATTGGGGGAGGGGGATCCGGATCAGTGGGGTAATGGGGGGATCAGTGGGGGAGGGGGATCAGTGGGGTAATGGGGGGATCAGTGGGGGAGGGGTAGGGGTAGGGAGGATCAGTGGGGTAATGGGGGATATGAGGGGGATGGGGATCAGTGGGGTAATGGGGGGATCAGAGGGGGAGGGGGAGGGGGGATCAGTGGGGTAATAGGGGATCTGAGGGGGATGGGGATCAGTGGGGTAATGGGGAGATCAGAGGGTGAGGGGGTTGGAGGATCAGTGGGGTAATGGGGGGATCAGTGGGGTAATGGAGGGCGGATCAGTGGGAGAGGGGGCTGGGGGATGGGTTAGGAGATCAGTGCGGGAGGCAGTGTCAGGGTGATGGGTATCAGTGGGAGGGATGGAGGGGAGATCAGTGTGGGAGAGATGGGGGGATTAGTAGGGGGAATGGATGGGGATCAGAGGGGGAGGGAGATGTTGGGATGGGGATCAGTGGAGGAGGAAGCTTTGAGATAGAAGAGGGTCAGTGAGGGAAGAAGGCATTAGGAAGGGGAGGGGACCAGTGGGTGGATGGGGTATTGAGGGGAGGAGATGGGGGAGTGCTGGGTAGGGATGGGGGAAGAGTAATCACTGAGGGGGTTGGGGGTTGATCCATGGTAGGGGTGGGGGAGCAGCAGTGCTGTTGGGGCTGGTGAGGGGTGGTCAGTGAGGGAGGGCAGAGGAGGGGTTCAGGAGGGAAGGGATATTGCTGAAGTAGCTGGTGAAAAAGGAGGTCATTGGGTGAATGAGGGGGAGGGATGATCTCGAGGGGGAGAAGCATCACTGAAGAGGTTATGGGTTCATGGGGGAGGGGATGAGCAAGAGGAGGGGGTCAGCACAATATATCATTTCTAAAAAACCCACAAAGAACAAGACACTTCACTACACCTGCATCCCCCCCCGGGGAGAGGATGAGAGAACAAACATGGGGCAGATGTGGGTGCCGTTGCTTAATGCGTAACTGGAAGGCGCCCAGACATGGTGTTGAGGTTACGACCCGGACAGATACTAGACTAGGCAGTAGCAGGGAGTATGAGTGTAGCGGGACGCACAAATGAAGCACTTGGGGCTCAGTGGTTGGGAGGGGGGGGGAAATCATGGAGTCAGAGTGGGCTGGGACTGGGGGAGTTTGTCAGTAAACTCCTCTCAGCTTCTGTGGAGATGGGGGCATTGGCAGTGCCCCAGACGCCCACCAGATACACACTTTTACCTTCAATGGGCTGCTGCCAGGACGAAAACGACCATTTCTAACACCCTTTGCTGCACTACGGCTGCGGCTGTGAACGCCGAACACATTTCTAAAATCCCCGTTACCTTTCACCATTTGGGCTCTTTCACTTTCTGTTTCTCGAGTACCAGCACAAAGCTTGTTTGATTGCGTCTCCAGCACTTCACTGGAAGGTTTCAATCCAAATTAAAATGGGTTATGTTGAAGGAGTGAAAGCAATGCCGTATGTACTTCTACACACGTTGGAGCTTTGGTCTTTTACACACCCCGTGTATGTTCCCTAAACCTACATTTTGTTTGGGTATTTTCCACACGCAGGGATTAGGAACCGAACCAAACCCCAAAGAGGAGTCTTTCGTTATTGGTTGGTTGATAAACCGTCTAACGAACTGTCAGATGCCCCTCATCCAAATTTCTCGTGGTTGAATCTGCAGCCATAGTGCCACAAACTGATCTCTTCAGATCACAGGCTGAGCAGGGTTGGGTCAGTTTCACACTGTAATGTAAAGCCTACAAGACAAACCCAGTGGGTTGGTCCCCTGTAATGTGTTTGGTCGGATTTTTACTAGGTGTTTTCCCCTCTGGGGAAAAGTCCCGGGGCCCATGTGCTTTTCTATTGCCAGTGTCGATTTTCAGATGAGACATAAAATGGAGACCTTGATCATTCCTATAAATGTAAGTGTGTTAGTCCCGATGGCCTCGCCAAAGCCCTGAATCTCAGTCCTCCCTGTACTTTCAGCTGGCTGCAGGATTTTTCTTTACTTCCTGGCCTAATCTGTGGTGTAGCATGGCCATGCCAATGGCTACCACCAAGGTGGGGGCATGGAGTGATTCTAATGCGGGGAGAGTTTCTCAAGGACTTTGAGATCCCTCTGTAAATTAGAATTCTTCTGATGAGGAGTGGAAATGTTCTTGATTTTCTGTTTCAGGTGAGGGCGTGAGCCTCTGTCGAGCAGTGTGTAAGGGGCTGGCTGCTTGAGGGGTGAAAGAGACCAGGCCCCCCCCTTCCCTCCTCCTCATGTTTGCTGCCTTCCTCCAGAACCCACCATGTCGGATTTGATCATAAACCTGGACTTGGGGCTCCAGCAGGTTCCCAAGAGGGGAACTGACAGCAACCAGAAACACCAGCGCTTTGTGAAACGGCGCCGTTTCCTGGAGAGCAGAGGTTTTCTGAAGCAGAAGCAGCTGCCACCGCCTTCCCAGCATCATCCTCCCAAAGGCCAGGTCTCCCATCAGAACTCCAGCTCCTGGGAGAGGACCAAGAAGAAGTGGCTCGCCGAGGATCAGAACTCTTTCCAGACAGATGGGCTTTCCCATCAGCCAAAAACCTTCCCCAAGGCAAATAACCATTGTCGCTTTTCCCAGCCTGGTGCCACCACGGACTCTGGCTCCCCTCTGCCTTGTTTTCCATCAGGAGCGAGGAAAGTGGCGTGTAGATCAGCTAAGGCCAGTGGGACCCCTGGGAACCACAGCACCCATGCCCTCGCTGGCATGCAGAAAGCCAGCCTGCTGAGCGAGTATGACAGCGGCCTGCCCCCACTGCCCCAGCCGGGCAAGCCCAGCAAAGTGGTGGCCATCGACTGCGAGATGGTGGGCACGGGCCCCGGCGGCCGGATCAGCGACCTGGCCAGGTGCAGCATCGTGAGTTACCATGGCGACGTGGTGTATGACAAGTACATCCGGCCCGTCGACCCCATCACCGACTACCGGACCCGGTGGAGCGGCATCAAAAAACATCACATGAAGAATGCCACCCCGTTCAAAACGGCCCAGAAAGAGGTAAGTGCCCAGGGCATCGGCTGGGCTGGCAGGGATTCAGTAGGGGGCGCTCTCCTCTCTCAGCCAGTGCCCATCCCCGTGCCCTGGCCGGGAGCACCGCAGTGAGCTTGACTCAGGAGGGGGCGCTTTCTCTTCGGAGTCAGGTTGGGGTAAAGGTTTCCGGTGCCTCTGGGAGCTGCCCTTCAGAGGCCTTAAGTCCCTGCCCTGCTGGTCCTCGGGGGCCCTTTGCTTCTCCATGGCTGGCATGAGGCCATCCTTTCCTCAGGTCTGTGAGCCTAGATCTCTGCTACGGCCTGTAGGCATTGCCGTAATAAGAGAGCCAAAGGGCCGGGAGGTATGGGTGCTCAGCAGCTCTGAGGAACAGGCCCTTTGCGGCTACACTAGAGATTTGAACCCATGCTGAGCTCGCACTGGCTGTCCCCAGGCAGTCAGCACCTCCACACTAGTCGTGCCCAAGGGGGCCAGTGTCCCATGCTGAGCCCTCTGCTTAAACACCCTCCCTGCCCACTGAGCCGCATTGTCTCTGCCTATAACCTGTTTTGTCAAAAGCCCACTAGAGGGCGCTCCAACCCTCTCTGTAATCAAATGTGCTGATGCCTTTTATTTTTTTTGTTCCCTCTGATACTTCTCCTCATGTCTAATTTGGTGGTGGGTGCTGGGTCTTCCCAGCGTCAGCTCTGTGCATCTGCGTCTCGGAGGCTTTTCGGCACCTTGTGGAACGTCCAGGGAGCAGCCGCTTAGAACGCCATTACTAGCAAAGCTCAAAGCAGTGCGACGCTCTAAAGCAAAGGCGAAAGGGTCTGGGCACACTGGTGTGAAATAAGCAGGCAGGCAGAGCTTGCAGACAAAGCTGGTTCACTGCTGGAACCAGAGACCAGAGGATCTTGGGGTGGTTCGGGAGCAGCGCGGGTGATCAGTAGGGGGCGCTCTCCCCTCTGAGCCAGCGTTGACCCCGATCGGACGGCTGCGGCACGTGCCTTGTTGCCTGAGCACTGGTCCCCGGCGTTCCCAGCCCCTGAGCTGCCCTGGTTCTCTCTCAGATCCTGAAGCTCCTAGCGGGGAAGATCGTGGTCGGCCACGCCATCCACAACGACTTCAAGGCGCTGAAGTATTTCCACCCGAAATCAGTGACCAGGGACACGTCAAAAATCCCCCTGCTGAACCGCAAGGCCGGCTTCCCGGAGAACGAGTCGGCCTCGCTGAAACGCCTCACCAAGCAGCTCCTGCACAAAGACATCCAGGTACCCTCTGCCTCTGGGACAGGCCCCCAGGCACCAGCCACGCCCGTGCTTAGCCATGCCCCGGGCTGTGCAGGCAGTCCTAGAAATTTGGGCCCAGGCCCAGGCCCACGTCTTCTCTCTTCCCTGCTGCCTGTGCTGTGTCTGGTCACTTCCCCGTCCTGAAAGTCCCCCCCTGGTTCTCAGCATCATCCACAGGGGGTAACTCTAGAGCACAGCTGCTCCTTCAAGGAGATGCGCCCTCCAGAAGCCAAGGGAGAACAAGGTCCCTGCATGGAAGAATAAAGTGTTGTCCCCTAGCTGGCCAGGGGGTGTCACCAGAGAGTGAGGTGAGGCATTTCCTCTCCCAGGAGTTGCTTTCTATGTGGCCTAGTGGATAGAGCACAGGACTGGGGCCCAGGAGTTCTAGTCCCAGCTCTGTCACTAGGTGACCTTGGGCAAGTCATGTCCCCTGTTTCCCCATCTGTGCAATTGGGCTAATGAGGTCGGCATTAGTAATGCCCAGTGCCGCAAGCTGCCTGCCGTTCTGGGCGTGCTGATCACCTGGGGAAGCAGCCAGTGAGGATCAGAGCTCTCGGCCGGTCATACTGGCTAACGCCCCTGATTCTAACACCCCCCATGGATCGTCTCTCTCATCCCTTGTTCTCTGCAGGTCGGCAAAAACGGCCACTCCTCGGTGGAAGATGCCAAAGCCACCATGGAGCTGTACCGGGTGATTGAAGCCGAGTGGGAGAGGCAGCTGGCGCTGAATCCCGAGCAGGAGTGAGTGGCCTTGGGGCCCGCCCCCGTGCTGCCGAGGAAGGAGCAGGCCCCGAACCCCAGAGCAAGCGAAAAGGGGAGCTCAGCAAAACGCAGGGCGGGAGGATCCTAGGCCAGTCCGGGGAGTAGGATACGGACCAGCTGCCTGGGGCCAGTGAAAGCAGGCGAGGGGGAGGCGGGCAGGCAGCTGGAGCCTGGTGCAGCGTTTCTGACACAGGCGGGAGTCAGAGGCATGAGGAAGTAGCAGCCGTCACACGTCGCCTCCAGGTCTCTGCCAGCACACGGGCCTCACCAAGGGCTGTCTTTTCTGTCCTGTCTTAGCCCCGGAGGGGAACTGTGCTACCTCCCAGCTGGGGCACCCACACTTTGCCCACCCCCCCAGGCATTCCCTGCCCGGATAAAAACCATGGGCTCTGCTGGCTGCCCCTCGTGTCCTAGAACCCACTTGGTCCAGGCCTCCGGGTGGCAGTCGTGCCCTCTTCCCAGGTGGACAGGCCCTGCGTCATGTTCTCATTCTGATCTGATTTCCGTAGGGGGCACGGGCCAGTCGGTGAGTTCGAATCAGACCTTTAGGGGAGAAGATCTCTGGGGCTGAAAGCGACGCTGGTAAATAAACATCTCTGAAGGTCCTTTCCCTGGGAAGGTTTCTGTGGCACCCCAGTGGTGTTCGGTGGCTTCCCCACCCCTTCAGCTTTATTTTGGATCAGAAGTAAGGGACTCGCAGAGTTCCCCCACCCTGGGGTGCAGGGGAGATGGGTTGATGCAGCTGTTTGTGAGACTCAGAGCCTCTAAGGGGCCTGAGGAACGGCCCTGCAGAGCCCCAGCTGGTCGGTCAGCGGCCCTCCGCTGGCACTGTGCGGATCTATCCCAGAGAATCGGGTCCCAAATTCCTAGATCCTGGGCATCAGGGCCCCGTGCCGCCTGCCATTGCCTGGGGTTGAGATTCAATCCTCCCCGGCCCGTTCCCTCCTTGGCCTCTCTGCTGAGGCTGGCAGTTACTGCTGGAGACGGCGGTGGCTTGTTAATGTGGGCAGCAGACCGAGACCCACCAAACTCATCTCACTCAGGGAGAAGGACTCTGCCGAGATGCCCAGCCTGGGCTAGACAGCATCCAGCAGTGAGGCTCTGTACCCCGTCTTCGGCCCCCTGAGCCAGCCGGCACTATCCCATGATGGTGGCCTCTCTAAGGCAGCATGGGGTCGCTTGGGCCACTGACAATCTCCATTAGAGGCCACGGCCTCAGCTGACTCATCTCTGCCCCCCCTTGCTTCTGCACAGGGCCGTGCCTCAGCCTGGGGGAATCCCTCTGAGGTGGCAGCCCGTAGCCGCTGCCCTCCCTGCCTTGAGTTCAGCGAAGGCCCTGATCTTCTGGCTCTAGCCAGGAGGCGCTCTACTACGATTCCCATCAGCCTCTGGAGCAGGGCTTGGCTGAGCGTGGAACATGGGGCAGGAATGTCACTGCGGTGCTGTGGTTTTGGGTGGCCCCGATTTCGAGACAGCAATGGGTGGGATCTTTGATGTGGAGCAACGTCCGATCTGCAGTGCCCAGGGGTTGGGCACCAGACAGAGACAGACTTCTGGGTCTGTTCCAGTAGGCAGGACACGGGTAGCAGACGCACAGTCTGGATGAGCTTAAGGAAATCAACGGAGATATCCGCTCCCCCAAACAACCCCCCAGTCTCCAGACTGTGCCAAACAGGGAACTTTCACTATAAGGGATGAAGGGAGGAGCTTCTTCAGAGACAAGTCTGCAGGAGAGGAAGCATGGTCTAGCGGTTAAAGCAGCCGCCCAGGGGGTTGGGAGAGTGGGGTTCTCATCGCTGGGGTCATTCTGGGACGGATTCGGCTCTCATTTACATGGGCATAAGTCCCTTTGACTTCAATGGAGCTACTCCTGATTTACATTGACGTGTCTGAAAAGCGGCTCGGGCCCAATGGGTGGCCTCGTGCAAGTTGTGCTCCTGCTCTGTGCCTCAGTTTCCCCACCTATAAAATGGGGAGGATGATCCTGACCACCTCGGGGTGCTGTGAGTAGAGCTGGCAAATGATTTCCAAACCCACCACTCTTCATGAATTGGACACCATTTTGGCCGGTCACAAAATGGCCCAAGGTGGGGGCGGTAGTGGTGTTGCCCTGTACTTAGGGCACTCATCCGAGAGGTGGGGGAGACAGGATCAGATTCCCGCTTCTGAAACAGACCTGAAACGCCCTTTTTGCCACTGAACCCCAAAAGTTAATTATTCGCCCTGCTGTAGTTGTGAAGTAAAGTCCTTTGAGATCCTTCACCGCGAAGGGCTATAAAAAGACGACTCTCATTTGGCAGCTTGCATTTCAATTTCAGATCTCGTTCAAATAGATTGGCACTGACTTCTTTAAAGGGCCGGATCCTCTGGCATGGTCATTTCCAGCAGTGCAAAGTGGGGGTGAAATGCTGTCTGTTCCGAGCCGGTTCTCTTTCCCCCCTGCTTTGTACTGGTGTCGGTGATGACAGGAGCAGCAGAGTGCTGGAGAACCGGATCCCAGCTCTAGCAGTGGGGCAGGGCTGGTGTCAGCTCTGGGGCTCCGTGGTTGAGCCGCTCGGTGAGAGGGCTTGCCCAGGTAATGGTTACTTGAATCCGTCTTTGCCGTTGTGCTCAGACCAAACCCTTTGTCCGGGGAGTGGAGCATGGTGCTTTTCACATACGTGTACAGCTCCGTGCGCGAACATCTTCCGAAATCGGAATGTTTCCGGGTCCTTTAATCCCTGCTGCAGTGAACCGCTTGGTCCTTTGCGGGAGAGCTGGGTTGTTTGAAAATAAAATGTGTCACTTTCGAAATCACTTGTAAAAAAATAAATCCTAAAAGATCAATCCATTTCTGCTTCTGCAATGGTGGGGTGCTCACGACGGGCTCAGAATATCTGCTGGGGAGCTGTAGGTTTGGTTCTCGCCAGGGGCACTCTACAGTTCCCATCAGACACCGGGGCTGGGCTTGGCAGTGCTGTGTTATCAGGGCAAGATCCGGGCATGGCGTGTAGGTAGCACCGATTTCTAGGCACCCAAAGACAGCCACGCTCTCTGCCTAGGTGGAGACTTGTAGGCGGCTCGGTGGAGCTGTAGTGCAGGAGCGCTGGCTAGTGGCGTGTTCTCGCTGGCCTGAGATTTTCAAAAGCAGCCTGTGATTTTTAGGGTGCTGCTGTTTTGTGGGATGCAACTTGAGACACCTTAGAAAGGGGCTGGTTTTCACGCAGGCCCCTTGCGGGGGTCTCCACTTGGGCCCCACAATTCACTGGTCAGTTTTAAAAACATCATAGAATATCAGGGTTGGAAGGGACCTCAGGAGGTCATCTAGTCCAACCCCCTGCTCAAAGCAGGACCAATCCCCAACTAAATCATCCCCGCCAGGGCTTTGTCAAGCCTGACCTTAAAAACTTCTAAGGAAGGAGATTCCACCACCTCCCTAGGTAACGCATTCCAGTGTTTCACCACCCTCCTAGTAAAAAAGTTTTTCCTAATATCCAACCTAAACCTCCCCCACTGCAACTTGAGACCATTACTCCTCGTTCTGTCATCAGCTACCACTGAGAACAATCTACCTCCATCCTCTTTGGAACCCCCTTTCAGGTAGTTGAAAGCAGCTATCAAATCCCCCCTCATTCTTCTCTTCCGCAGACTAAACAATCCCAGTTCCCTCAGCCTCTCCTCATAAGTCATGTGTTCCAGTCTCCTAATCATTTTTGTTGCCCTCTGCTGAACTCTTTCCAATTTTTCCACATCCTTCTTGCAGTGTGGGGCCCCAAACTGGACACAGTACTCCAGATGAGGCCTCACCAGTGTCGAATAGAGGGGAACGATCACGTCCCTCGATCTGCTGGCAATGCCCCTACTTCTACAGCCCCAAATGCCGTTAGCCTTCTTGGTAACAACTGCACGCTGTTGACTCATATCCAGCTTCTCGTCCTCTGTAACCCCTAGGTCCTTTTCTGCAGAACTGCTGCCGAGCCATTTGGTCTCTAGTCATCTTCACCTCCTCCCCAGCATCACCTGACTCGTCCAAACTAGCCAGACCAGGCCCGGCCTCCCTGCTCCCACCAAGGCCGTCCGAGCGCTGTTATGGCCGGTAATTCTCCCCTGCCACCTGGGGTCACTGTGACCCAAGGAACTGGGAAGCGCTGTGCAGCAGTGGCAAACCCTGGATCCCAACGGATCCTTCGGGGGCACCATTCCCTGCTCTGGGGGTTCCCTGCGCCCCCAGCCATGCCTTGCTCCCGGTTTGTGGGGGGAGAAGCAGGGGACCGAGGCCCAGCGGTGAGCTCTGGAAGAGGTGCACGTGAAGTAGCCTTCGTCCGAAGACAGAGGGACGCAGATTGCGTCTCAGCCGAGGGTGCCCCGCTCGGGACGGTGGAGGGAAGGATGCACCGACTGAGTTCAGAGGGTCCCCGGAAGAGAACCATCAACCCACCAGTGATTGTAGTCCGCTCCCTGAACAGAACCTGCCCCAGGGGGTCAGTGAAACCCACGGCGCAGCAGAGGCAGAGGATGCATAGCCTTGTGGTTAGAGCATCAGTATGGGACTCCAGAGAGCTGGGTTCAGTTGACCTGGAGTCGAGTCACATGCTCAGGTTCCTGATGCCCAGCTACCGTGGTGATGGGCACCCTTATGAAACTCTTGCTTTTGACGGCGTTGCCTGTTCTCCGGTCTGTGAAGTTTTAGAAGTTTTTAAGATCAGGCTTGACAAAGCCCTGGGTGGGATGATTTGATTGGGGATTGGTCCTGCTTTGAGCAGGGGGTTGGACTAGATGACCTCCTGAGGTCCCTTCCAACCTGGATATTCTATGATTCTATGATTCTGTGCAGTGCCTGGTACAACGGGGCCCTGATCTCGGTTGGGGTCTATGCAGTGCCTGGCACAACAGGGCCCTGATCTCAGTCGAGGTCTGTGCAGCGCCTGGCACAATAGGGGGCCCTGATCTCAGTCGGGATCTGTGTAGTGCCTGGCACAATGGGGCCCTGATCTTGATTGGGGTCTGTACAGCGCCTGGCACAATGGGGGGCCCTGATCTCACTCAGGATCTGTGTAGTGCCTGGCACAATGGGGCCCTGATCTTGGTTGGGGTCTGTACAGCGCCTGGCACAATGGGGGGCCCTGATCTCGGTCGGGGTCTGTGTAGCGCCTGGCACAGTGGGGCCCTGTTTTTGGTTGGGATCTGTACAGCCCCCAGGGGTGGGGTCTTAATCAGGACTTGAGGTGCTACTGTCACTCTCCCCAGTGCCTGTGAACTGTGTGGCGGCCTCCCCTCGTACCAGCTCCCCCGGCTCCCCAGTCAAACCTGGGGGAACAAGGAGGAAATCCCTGCCTGCACCACTTCCCCCCCAGGTGCGCAGAGAGGAAATGATACGTGGGATTCTTTAAAAATCTGGAGCTCTTGTTCAGACCCCCAGCGAATTAGGGGCTCTGATCAGGTCCAGGTGGGGCCAGGCTAATGCAGCTGCAACCTAGGGCAGGGTTTTGATTCCAATCAGGGCTGCCTGGATTTTGGCTGAATTCCTTCGTGTGTGTGGGGGGGGGGATGATGGGGAAAGGGGAGGAAGTTGGGGTCTGTAGGAGATGGAAGGGGGATGCGGGTGGGGAGGGGAATGCATGGGGGGAAGGGGGCGGGATAGAGGGGTGTAGGGCAGGGTGTGGAAAGATGGTGGGTGTATAATGGGGGGATATTCACACTAGTAGGGCCAGATGATGAAACCCAAGGGCCTGCCCTCCCCCAACCCCCCCCAATCTGTCCCATCTCTGCCCCCCCTGGAGCTGGGCTGTGCTCTGACCTCTCCCTGACAGCTGAGGCTGAGCAGACCCTGGAGTTGCTGGGGGTGGGGGGAGCATTTCCCACATCTTTGTTGCACTGGGGCTCAGCGCCTGGATCCCCTTGATGTTGCTTTTCCAAATCTAAACCAGTCCGGGAGGGGAGTCAGCGAAGGGACAGCGGGGGATGAGGGGGGGCATGGTTGCAACAGCAGCTTTGCACGCCGGTCAGGGCTGCTGGAACAAAGCAACACAATCCCACCCCCCCATGCACAGTGCCAGAGTTACGGGGTGGTTTGGCGGGGCTGGGGGTCAGGACTGTGGGGCATCGACCAAACTGGGGAGGAGGTGGGGGTCCCAGAACTGGAGCAGCAGGGCCAGGGCCAGCACTATGGCCAGGGGCCGAATAGACCAGAGGGACTGAACTCCCCCCTGGCCCTGCAGAAGCTGCCCTTCCAGCGAGGGCCCCTTGGCAGGCTGATGTCTTTTCGGGGAGGGGATATGCCCTGTGCTGCCCACCCTCTGTGGGCTCAGCCCCAGGGCCTTCGCCCCTGCTCTGAACTCCTTGGGCAGGAGAAAAAACCTCCACGGAACAGCCCTCTTCCCGGGCTCCCCGTGAGAGCGGCCGTGGGGCTTCTGCGGCCGCTGAGATGTCCTGCAGGGATTCTGTGGCCCCCGGGTGCAGCGCTGGGGAGCGTAGGGGCCACTAGCCCCCTGGCCAGAGCCCTCTCTCGAAGCTGTCGCCGTAGGTGCTCGTTAGCGGGAGACGGGAACGATTATAACATCTTAGTGTGGTCACAGCAGGGGGGGTCTGGGGAGCTGTTCCCAGCCCTGGGAGTTGGAGCGAGTGGTTAGAGCAGGGAACTGGGAGCCAGGATTCCTGGGTTCGATGCCCAGCTCTGGGAGTGGATGTGATTAAGCAGTTAGAGCATGTGGCCGCAGGAGATCCTACTCCTTCCCGACGTTGGATATAGACCCCAGGCATCCTGACTCCCAGCCCCCTTGTCTTCACCCGCACGCGGCGCCGACAGCCCCCAGGATGCTGCAGGCTGAGGTGGCCGGGCGAGCCAGGGGCTGATGGCGATTCCAGGTGGCTGGCCCCGCTCCAGCCCTTGCAGAATGGGCTGCGGGACTCCGAGCCACCCGGGAAATAGCAAGATGAGGAGCTTTTCCATGTGAAGCATTTTTGCATCCTCCCCCTCAACCTCCCTGCCTTGCTGGCTGCAGAGCCGAGGGGAAGGGCAAGCTGGCTTTTAGGGGGGTGGGGGTGGCTGCAGCTCCTGGACTGAGCTGTCGCGGGGCAACACTAGCGACAAGAGCAACGGGAGATGGGAGTTGAAGGCACCGGTCTCCACGCAGCCCCTAGTGCTGTGTGGGCGGCGAATGCCCCCCGGGGCTCCTGTCAGTGCTGGGGGCTGATTCTCAGTGATGCCATAGGCCTGCTGGGGACAGTGGGTGGAAACAGCCCCCTAAAAATCCCCACTCCACCCTATGCAGGTGTGGAACTGGGGGAAGGCCCCTGCACCCACTGTGCTCCAGCACCCTGTAGAAGGGGCATGGCCAGAGCCCTTGCTGCTGTGGCTACTCCCTGCCTACTCCTTTACACAGGGAGCCAAGTGTAAATTAGAGCAGCCCAGAGGCTGCTCTGACTGACACCAGGGCTGGGCTGTACAGCCCCATACAGGCAATGCAGAGGGGGCTTAAAGCTACCTTAACCTGCACCCCCAAAAGCACAGGGACGGGGCAATATGGAACAGAGGCCTGCGTTTTTTCCTTTGGGCCTGATCCTGATGTAAATCAGGAGCAACTCCATTCCCTTTAACCCCTTCTCTCCTGCAGTTCCCTCAAACCCTCCCCCTGAAATCACGCTCCCTCCACCTGCCTGCAGGGCCCCCTCGTCCCTTTGCCTTTGCAATTCCTCCACTGTCCAGACGCCCCTCCGCCTGCCCCACAGCAATGACGGCCTTTCCCCCGAGACGCGGCCCCGACAAGTTAGAACAGGGGGATTTCTCTTGTCTGCACAATGGGACAAGCCAACCCCCTTTCTGGGGGGCCCATGTTCTAACCCTGGGGGAGACTCAGGCTAGGGGGCTCCAGATGGCTCCCTTGGCCACGAAAGGACAGGGCAGATGTACCCACAGGCGAGCTGAACGTGGGTTATCCTGACTGGGGTTACACAGGGAGATGCTGACGAGGGAGGGGGGGGAGGTGTCTTGAGCCTTTCCCCTCCCCCGGTGTTTGGCGCCTAGCTCTGCTTCTCCACTAACCGGGGAAGTCAGTCATTGGGGTACCTACGGGTGAGTCCCGATCCAGTAGATGTGCTCGGAGGGGGCCTGCCGGATTAGGCCCCACGGATGATGTCACACACACCCGCTGGTGGGGGGAGTGGGGACGGGACCTCCCTTTAGCCTGGTGGGTAGGGTGCTCAGCTGGCATGGGGGAGACCCCAGTACAAATCCCTCACTCTGCCTGATGAGACAGGATTCAGGGTGCGAGCCCTAACCCCTGGGCAAGGGGCTATCCGCCCTCAGTCTCTCCCAATCAAACGGTCCCACTGTAATTAAATAGTTGAATAATTAACTAGGAAGAAGAGCTAGGGTGTCCCCCTAGTCAGTGGTGAGGGCACGCACTGGAGAGGGGGAAGGTCCTCACCAGGCATAGGGGGGACTGGGCTCAGGGGTGTCCCAGGTGAATACCCGCACAGCTGGGCTATAAGGGAGGTGGGCATTTCCCTCCTCCCCTCCCCCCGAGCTGTGTGCTTGGGGTGTCTGCTCTGAGGGCCCCGAGCCGGTAGGTGGCTGCTGAGACACCGACTAAATCAGGCTTCACGGGTAAGGTAGGCGGCCGAACGCCCGGCCTGGTGCCTGGATCGCTCAGGTGGGAGCTGAGGGTCTGGGCGCCCAGACCCGGAGACTCCTGGGGTCCTTCGGCTGCAAAGTCGTAGGCGCTGAGCGAATTTAGGAGCCGGCAGGTTCGGCAGGACCGTGGATCGCAGCGGGATCCCAGAACGGGACCTAGCCGCCTGAGTGAAGCCCATCCCGAGTCTCTCTGGCTCTCAGGTCCCCTCTGGAAAAGGGGGCCGGTTCTCCTTTGTCTGCTTTGATTGCGAGCTCTGCTGGGCAGGAACTGTCTGTACAGCACCCAGAACAGTGGGACCCTGATCTTGATGATCAGGTGCCCTTCGCATGGGGACAGGGCTGTGGGGATGAATACAGAAAAGGTTCGGAGGAGCCCAGATGCTACAGTGATGGTCACTCTGGGTAGATAGGTAGCCCTGGGGAAGGTGTGAGGCTAGGACTCAGAGCCAGCTCCTCAAAGGGATTTGGGTTCCTAGGAGTTAGTAGCCTAGATACTTTCCCGGATCGGGGCCTACGTCCCCAGCAGGGGTGGAACTGACCCCAGATTTTCAGAGTCCCGGCCCTGAACCCTAGGAAACGGGCCAGTTCCCCTAGGCGGAAGAGCTGAGCTAATACCCTCCCCTGGATAAATCAGCTGCAAGCCCTGGCCTGTCTGAAGTGCTCGGAGGGGGAAGCTGTGCTCAGGCAGCGAGGGGATGCAGGCGGGCAAGTAAGAGTGGTGGTGTGATTAATTAGGGAGGCGCTCCCTCCCCGCAGAGAGAGATGGCTCCTGCTGATAGCACCTAACCCCCTCTGACTTGGCTTTTGATCTCCCAGTTGCCTGTCACATCCGGGAGCCAACTTCACCTTGGAACTTCTTAAAGTTTTGCTGTGAATCAGGGTGGTGTTCGAGATTGGTGTGTTTTGCCTCAAGCAGTGGTTTGTGGGGGTGGGCTGGGAGCCAGGACCACTGGCTTCTACTCCCAGCTCTGCAGCTGTGAGTGTGATCTAGTGGTTAGAGTATAAGATTGAGAGTCAAGACTCCCGGGTGTGTCTGCAGCTCTGGGAGGGAAGTGGGGTCTAGTGGTTACAGCAGGGGACTAGGCTCCTGGGTTCCACTCCCTGGTTTCCTACTGATTTTCTGTGGCAGCTGCTCAAGTTGCCGCTCCGTGCCTCAGTTTCCCTATTATAAATTAGAGATCATATTTCCCTACCTTGCTGGGGTAAGTTCAGGCTAGTTAGGAAGGGGAGCGTTGGCTGCTAAGGCCGTGTACAGTCGTGGAATACTGTGCCAGGCATGGGATCGGTCATTCCTTTCACTACAGCTCTGTCCTCCTGTGGTGAGGTGTGACAGCTGTTTATCAACCCTGCTCCGCAGGGTTCAGTCACCCAGCACTAAAATGCAGCCACCTCTTGGGTGGGACACAGGACTGGCTTAACAGCCCTCAGCAACGCTGCACAGGGTTCACCCATCCAACACTGAAATGCAGCTGCCTCTGGGGTGTGGCAGCGGTTTTACAGTATTTCGCAGTGCTACACAACAAAGGGAAATCTGGGGCATGGAATTAATCTCATTAGAATTTGGCCAGGAAATCGGTGTGCTGAAGGGAACGGCCCGGTGACCCCTCTTTAAAAATGTCTCCCATAAAATACAGCTGTCTAATGTTTGCGTCCAACTTTTTCTTAGCCGATTTGCTGAGGATTTCCAGGGCCTAGTATGCACCAAGTGGGGGGCAGGATGGATTCTGTCAGGCAGCTCTGCAGGCATCACCAGTCACCCGCCAGCATCTGCTTCCCCAGGACCTCTTTCCTCTTGTGCCTCCCGCCTGTTACAAATGAGCTTCCCCCGCCCGACCCGCAAACCCTGACACAGGTTGTGCCAGAGGGGCTGACAGCCTGGCTAAGTGTTGATGAAAGATGGCTTGGCGGGGCCCTGCGGGGAAAGGGGAACCCACCGTGCAGCTACGATAACCTTCCCTGCTGTCAGGCCAGGCAGGCCATGTGTGAAAATCTATGGAAACTCCAGCTGATGGAGAGGTGGCGCTGTGCCTCAGTAAACTCAGTCGGGGGGTGCTCTCCTCTGGGTCAGTTCTGACCCCCGGGTCCCGCAAGGTGCCCTGTTGCAGGGAGCAATATCTTCCCTTTCAGAGGAGATGAGAGACCGGCTCTGATCCCTTTTGCTCTGGAAAGACCAACACCCGCCGGAGGTCCTCGGAGCCGACACTGCCGGGGTACCTGAATTTCCAGGGGGTTATTTTTATTTATATTTAGGCTCAGCCGAATTCCATTGCTCGAATCCCAATGTTTATTTTTAAGCACGTTTTCAGATTTTTATTCCATTTACGTTTTCACTATGCTGCAAAATGGCGGGCTGTGTGGGGCCTGATGCCATCATTATGTATTGACCAGAGATGTTGAGACTGAAAAAGTTAAAGCGACCTAACCGGCGCCGCTACTCCAGCCCCTTTGAGGCCAGCCTGATGACACATTTTGCACACGTGAAGGCGGGACTCTAAGAAGTTTGCAGGTGGCATTTTTCTTACCTTGCCAGACTGTCAATTTCAATGATCACGTGGGCTTGGGTGTGTCGGGCGAAACTGGCGTTTGTCAATAACAATCAAAGGCTTCCAAGCCTATTTATGTTTCAGTAGCACAAAGAGATCAGCTCCCCCTTGTACCGGGCTCTGCGCAGACACTCTGAGACAGCCCCTGCCCCAACCCGCTTGCAGTCTAAACGGACAAAGGGAGGCTTACGATCTCTATTCGGCAGAGGGAAAGTGGAGGGCCGGAGGGATGAGGGGAAGCTGGGGCAGAGCTGGGGTTTAAAGCCAGTGCCCATCTGCTGCCTAAAACACAAAGCTATTCTTTTGTCCTCAGAGTGTCTCCAGTCTGTCTTTACCTTTGCACAGCACTGGATGAAACCCAGCAAGTGCTTTACAAACAGCACCAGTTCCCCCCACCCCTTTGCCTGCTCATCTTGCATGCCCTGACCCCAGGAATAAATGAAACAAGCCATAAGGCAAATAACTTGGGGTCAGGTCCCTGCTGCCCCTTACTCCGAACTCAAGCGGACCACCTCTGTGCCGACCCGCCTTCTCCTGGAGCCTTTGATCTGTATAGGTTTGTGGGTGTCCTCCATCCCTCCAGAGTCATAACAAAGAATCCTATCTGAGAGCTGCTCAGGACGCTGCGAGGAAAGACCCCGGGCTCAGCTTTTGTTTGCTTAAGTGTTTTCAATCTCCCCTGTGCGGTGGGAATGGCTGGGCTGGCATGAAGGTTAGAAACAGGCCCTGTTTACCCTCTGTCCTCACCCTCGGGGCCCCGCGAACAATGAAAAGTGAAAACACCCGCCCAGCGTTATGATTGTAAAACCTTGGGACATGCCAAACTAATTAGGGCCTCTGGCTAGCTCCTTTCACATCTGCAGGGTTTCTCACGCCACTTGGGGAGCTGTGTTCGGGGGTGGGGGCTGCATGGCTGGGGTGGTGGGGGGCATTGGAAACAGGATACAGAGTCTGTCACCTTAAGGTCACCGGTTTGAATCTGAGCTGGGCTGGGTATGAGCAAAAACTGTCACAGATTTGTTCGGTGACTTGTGTGAAATGAGTTGGGGGGCAGGAGGGGTTGTCTCAGATGGCCCCTTCACTGAACAGGGGACCCCAGGGCACCCCCATGATGCTTGTGGGTCTAGATGTCAGGGGGGTGGGAGGAAGGCTGGTCCAGTGGTTAGGACGCTAGCCTGCAAAGCAGGTGACAAAGGTTCCAGTCCCTGCTCTGCCACAGACTTTAGACCTGCTCTGTGCCTCAGTTTCCCCATCTGCACAATGAGGATAATAACGCTGCCCTGCCCCACAGGGTGCTGTGAGGATAAATACATCAAAGAAGGTGAGGTTCTCGGATACTTGTACAGCCCCTAGCACCGTAATAGTGGAAGCCTTAGATAGAAGCAATTGGCTCCCCAGCCTGTTGCACCCGCTCTGGCTGTGATAGAGGGACCCCCTGTGTAGTGGCTGGGCACGGGAACGTCATGGGGAGAGAATGAGCTGCATAGAAAAACAGGGCTGCTGTCTGCGAGGCTGGGCTTCTGTGGAGCAGATGCAGATGGCCCCAGGAGAACAGAGATCTTGCAGTGCCCACATCCAGTCCCCGCATCTAGTGCCCCTGCCTGGCTGGAAATAGATTCCAAGGCCAGAAGGGACCAACATGATCCTCTGGTCTGACCCTCCTGTGAAGCACAGCCAGAGAACGTCCCCACACTAATGCCCAGGGCAGATCTTTAAGAATGGAGCCGCCCCTTGGTCAATTGTTCCAATGGTTAAGAATTCCCACTGTTAAACATGTACAGTCTGGATCTGTCTAGCTGCAGCTGCTGGCTCATGGGAGCCCTTTCTCTGCTAGATTGAAGAGCCCGTTAATTCCCTGATTAGGGACCTTAATCAAGTCACCCCTTCACCTTCTCGTCATTAACCTAAATAGATGGAGCTCCTTGAGTCTATCACTGGAAGGCAGGTTTTCGAATCTCTCCCGGGGCTTTTCTCCGAACCCGCCGTGATTTATCCCTCTTGAATTGTGGGCACCAGGACTGGACACGGGATCCTGCCAGCGGTCGCACCAGTGCCAAGTACAGAGGCAAAATAACCTTCTGCCCCTACTCAAGATTCCCCTGTTTCTGCATCCCAGGGTCACATTAGCCCTCTTGGCCCAGCAGCTCGCTGGGAGCTCCTGCTCAGCTGCTGATCCCCTGCAACCCCCAGATCTTTTCCAGGGTCCCTTTTCCATAAAGGACTTTCCAGGCTGTTCTTCAGCTGTGGCGAGCGAACAGCAGCACGGCCCAATGGGTAAGTCTAGCCTGCGAGTGAGGAGTCCTAGTCCCAGCTCCACCCCCCCGCTGTATGACCTTTGTCACGGCCCTGCTCTGTGCCTCAGTTTCCCCTCTCCCTTTTTGGGCTATTCAGGCGGTGAGCTCACTGGGGCAGGAACTGTCTCGCTCCATGTCTGTGCAGCGCCTGGCACGACGGGGCTCTGAGCTCAGCTATGACTTCTCTGGACAAGACTGTACCACAAACAATAACACAGTCATTGACCCAGAGCCTCTTGCAATTGCTGGATGCTGCCTGGGTGGGGCTCACCCCCCTGCTCCTATGGGGCAGTCCCTGCTCCATGTCCCAAAGGAAGGAGATGCCGTCCTTTATCCAAGGTCTCTGCTAACATGGTCTCAGATTTTGAGCATCAGGATAAATCGCTGACTCTGAACAAGTCACCCTGGCTTACCGGCTAGGCATGGAATCCCAGATCACCCCAAGACTGCCTGCTCCTGCTGCCTCTAAGGTGTGTCTGCATTGTGTGCTTCCAATCAATCATGTCAGGTGTGGCCCAGGGGCCTTTACAAACACAGTTCTTCCCCTTCCCTCTGGCCAAGTTTTTTCCTTGGTAACAGCCGGAGCAGTAAAGCTAGAGAGGGGGAAATCTGTCAGCAATTGCACTCTGCCGTGGTGCCAAAAACAACACCCCCTGCCTGGACTTATGGTAACAATGCAAAGGTAAGGGGGGGGCGTGGAGGGGCTGGTGGGATGTGTTACAGTCTGGGGTTATCGTGGCTTAGCCAGCGAACGCATCCAACTTAATGGAGGGTGTTGGCCAGAGGCCCTGGTGATGGGAGCAGAACTCCAGAGCCCGCATGTGATCCTTCCGTCGGCTAGTCTTTGGGGAAACCCCGTCTGGTGACCTATATAGCCCAACCTAGAAGCCAGAGAGAGCGGCAAGGTCTGTCTGTCCCTAGCAGCCGCCTTCTTATTCATCACAGCCCAGCCCTTCTTCTTCCCTATCACTAGGGGTGCTACAGGCAGCTGTAGGCTTTGGTAATGTTTGATGTGGTGGCTGCATTTAGCTCAGGGGGTTTTCTAGCCCTGGAACTGAAGCTCTGGAAAAGCAAAAAGAAAAGGAGTACTTGTGGCACCTTAGAGACTAACCAATTTATTTGAGCATAAGCTTTCGTGAGCTACAGCTCACTTCATCGGATGCATCGAAAGCTTATGCTCAAATAAATTGGTTAGTCTCTAAGGTGCCACAAGTCCTCCTTTTCTTTTTGCGAATACAGACTAACACGGCTGTTACTCTGAAATCTGGAAAAGCAGGGAGCCTGCCAGGGGATGTTCTTGTACAGCTTGCTGTATTCTCTGGCCAGCAAGGGTATCTGGGAGTCTCCCTCCCTCCTTGCCAGCACAGAGAGCTTGCTCAGTGTCGGCAGCCCCAAGTGTTTAGAATTCATGAGTTGGGCCCCTAATGTTGAGATCGGCTTAACAAACGTTGGGTTCTTTTTATTTGCCGTTTGGTGTCCGAGCCTGGAGGGGGCCCACGCTTTCCAGCTTGGCTCTTCTTTTCTTTAAATGGAAGCTAAGACTCTGCCCTAACCACGTGACTCCAGGAGCTGGGGACTAAAGGGCATCGCCAAATATGGTGGAAGCTGGCAAGCGATGGGTGGAGGAAAAAAATGCAAACCGACAGGAGCTGCTGTCCAAAGCTCCTCCTCCATCCGCTCACCCCTCCTTCTGGGGTGAACAGTTGGGCTTTGCAGTGGGACCTGAAGGTTCGCAGGTGTTGGCTGTGGTGGAGCAGCAGGGGAAGTGAGCTGTAGAAAGTGCTGTAATGTTAGAAGTACCCTCAGTGCTGGTAAGACGCGCAAAATGGTTCTCCCAGCCATTGAAGATCCTTGGTGCCTTCTTGTGTGTGCAAGAGTTGGGGGCTTTAACGCCAGAGAGCTGGCCTAATTCCAAAATGTGTCATTACGTTTCACCTCCATAACTCCTCTCTGCTTTCAGTTGTCTCCAAACACGCCCAGCTTCCTGGCCTGAGCTGTTGCTGGGCACTGTTAAACAGCTGTTGTCCCCCACCCCAGAGATTGCTGCATTTCAGTGATGAGTGAATGATCCCTGTGCCATGTTCTGTGTGGCTGTTGTATGGTTACCATGCCCCACCCCAGAGGTGGCTGCATTTCAGGGACAGGTTTGTAAAATCTTTGCCTCTAGATAAATTCAGGACCCATTAGCTGTACCACCCAGGAGGAATTTAAAACATTCCCCTTCAGAGTCATACTCCTGCATATCAGGTCCTGGGAGATTTTTACTTTGATTGTTAGCTGCTGCAAACATATCACACCCACAAAGGAAACATGGCTTTTGCATTTATATTCAATTTCTGTGGCATTTCATGGTCTGGGATGTTTGTAGCATAGATTTTTTCCTGTTACTATGGTGCGATAGTTAAACTGAACTAAGCAGTGGTACTTAAAGCATCCAACCTTCCAGATGTTCGACCTTATTAGAGGAATAATGGAGAAGTGAAATAGATGTTAAAACAATTGATGCCCAGAAATATTTCAGCCGTTGGAAAGGACCCACTAGCCACAACATAGTTGGAATAGTTAGTGCATATATCCAGGGGTCAGAGGAAGTGTATGGGAGACCAGATGTGGAGAAGGAAATGTTCTGGTGATGGATGGAGGTACTTCATGTGGGGACATGTAACAGAAGAATGAGTTAGCTAGCTCAGGTGTTCCAGCGTCTTTCCCAGCCTGTTCAGGGGTTCAAAGCTAGCCCCAGGGCAGTGGTGATTAAAAGTTGTTTGAGAACAACTGTTCAGCTGCCAAGTTCCACCTCAGAGGTGGCTGCATTGCACTGATGGAAGGGCTATCCCTCTGGAGGAAAGCTGTGGCAATTGCTTAAGCACAGGGAGGAAGGGTGGTGTTTGACTCAAGAGCCCTGGGCTTGGTTGCTGGCTCTGCCTCAGGCTCCCTGCCTGGGTAAATTACTTCATCTCGCCCTGTGCCTCAGTTTCCCCTCCCAATAATGAAACTTCCTGTCTTCACCGTGAGAGAAATGGCAGCCTGACAGAGAAAGGTGCTGTGGGGGGGGGGAGGGGAGCCCTCTCAATGCTGCAAACACCTCCCTCAATGTTGTCCCGGACAAGGTGGCAAACTTGGCCACTGGCAGAGGTGACCCATGGCCGACTGCCACAGTTACCAGATGACCATTCCGCAGGTGCTGGCTGGGCATTGGTTTGGTTGGGACGCTGGGGACCGGCGCTGATCTAAAGAGCCAGGACTGCCGACTTGTACAGCATGTCCAACGCAGCATCTCGGCCCCGAAACAGATGGGGACCTGTGACACACACGCTCACCAGTGGGTTGCAGCTGTATGGGACACCTTCTCCTCTAAAGCCATGGGGTCTGGTGTGTCCTCTTTGACCCTCTGAGCTTGGAGTGCTGCTTGAGGCATGACAAATAACCCATCTTGGCAGCATCCAATTGGGCAGCTGAGCTAGCACTGCAGGGAGTTTCTTAGGTGTGACGAAGTGGGGATCGTTTGTAATATTTTTAGGGCGCCTGTGTGTGCCTCAGTTTCCCCTATATGTGCATGGTTACTGAGTGGGTGGACAAGGGCTGTCTGCTCTCGGGGCAGGCTAGGACACCAGTGAGAATGGAGCTTAGCTGACCGGCGTTTATGCGCACATCAGTGGAGCAGCTGAGAAGACCATGGCAAATCCAGTCGCCCAGATGCCTCGCAATCCACAACCCAGAGGGATCTGGACGTTCCCGCCTCAGGGTGGCCAAGCAGCATTTCCCCAGCTGGAGGGCAAAGGACCGGGAGGTGAGGTGGGGGATCGGAGCTTGCTGCTGGAAGGAGTCAGGACTCTCAGCTGGAGTCAGAGGAAGGAGGCCAAGTGGAGGGTCAGACAGCGCTCGAACCAAGGGCTAACCACATTGGATCACGCTTTAACCTTCTCTGTGCTACTCTCAGGACTTCCCAGGCTGTGTTCCAGATGACGAGTAAACCCTAAAGTTCTGACAGCAGCTGTGCGCGCATCTCCGCAGATGCTGGGCGAGGGGCGTGAATCCCCGAAGAGCGTACGAGTCTCCTTCGGCATCTGTCTCAGTGGCCCTCGCTGACTGGAGTTCGCGGTGTGAAGCAGGGGTGCTGCTGGCCCAGAGGGCCAGTTTTAAGGAGGCGGTGAAGCCACCTGGCCCTACCCTGGAGGGAGTGTGGGACTCGTAGGCGGGGGTCTGGCACTGGCGGGCCCCTCCCAGACACTGTTCCAAAGCTGGGGCCATGTCCTGGATCTGTGCTAAAAGCCTAGCGAAATCGGACCCAGGGGCCTTCTATCGTGCTGCCTCTGGCTGTCACCTAGAAAGATAATGACTGCGCTAATTAGCATCCAGAGGTTCCCACAGCACGCTGTGTGTTAGATTATACCCCGCCCTGGGTATGTAGAAATCACTATCAGGGCCAGGAAACAAAGTTGATTCTCTTCCTAACCCTCCAGTGTGTTATGCCTTCGTTACAAGCTATTGCCACCCCAGCAGTGCAGCCGTCCCTGCGTGGAGCGCGCTGGCTTGCCTGGGGGTTACCAGGCGCTTTGGAACACGCAGTGCAGGAGAGAGTAAGTGAGGAAGCCCAGGAAGGTCGGAGGAGCCTAGGGTCAGATCGTGGCTTTAAATCTTGCAGAGAAAGTACCACTAGCTCTATTTGTAGCTCCAGCGTTGCAGAGAGCCTCACAGCCACGAATGGATTTGACCCTCCCAGCACCCCTGGGGGGGCAGGGTATGCTCTCATCCCCGTTTTACAGATGGGGGACTGAGGACTAAAGAGATTCGGTGACTTGCCCAGGGACTGTGGCTAAGCTGAGAATTCAACCCAGTTCTCCTGAGTCCCAGCCTCATGCACCATCCCTTAGACTTCCCTTCCCCCCTCTAGGGGTATGAGAAGTTGCTCTTTCGTTCCCTATCAGGGCATGGGTTGGACGGACCTACAGGATATCCAACGCCTGCTGCCTTCGTGACCTCCCAACGAGTCTCTGATCTAGTCGAGTTCAGCAGGGGTGGTGATAGGGCAATAGCAGAGGAGGTTACTTTCCCCGCTGCTCCAGGGAATGTGTAATGTGGGTGGCGTTATGTCTGGGTAACAACCCCTCCCTGGGTAAGCAGCAGGGAGCGGGACCTTCTGCCACTTCCTGAGTGAAGTGACGTGCACAGCAAGTTGGGGCAGAGCCAGGAACAGATCCCACGTCTCCCAAACCCCAGTCCAGAGATTTAACCGCGGGGCTATCCTTCCCCTTTCTCTGGTCGCGCTCTCCTGATCAGCTCTCAGCTGGATCCCGCACAGCGGCCCGTCATGGTGCAA
This sequence comes from Chelonia mydas, assembly GCF_015237465.2. NCBI lineage: Eukaryota > Metazoa > Chordata > Testudines > Cheloniidae > Chelonia > Chelonia mydas. The sequence continues at coordinate 4,269,253 of NC_051264.2, forward strand.
GGAAGAGGCTGAGCAGCGCTTGTGCCGGAGCGACCCAGAAGTGAAATGGACGAGCACCACGACCTGTTTTGCATAATACCCGTTCTCAAAGGTGAACCGCGTTACATGGTTCCTCTTTGCGCCAGGCCCTGCTTCTTCAGCCCAGCTGCCTTCAAGGCTTGGGCGGTTCCTCGGGCACGCCCATGGTCTCTCTAAGGCCTGGTCTATGTTAGGAAATTAAGTCAGTATAACTACATCGCTATGGGGTGAAAAAAATCCACACCCCTGAAAGACGCCGTTAACTCGACCTAACCAGCAGTGTAGACAGTACTAGGCTGATGGGAGAAGTCTCCTGTTGACCTAGCTGTCACCCCTCAGGGAGGCAGAAGGGTAGCGTCTTCGCTGAAGCCGCACCCCTGCGGTGTTTTACGTGTAGACAAGACCTACGAAGCTGCACTGGGATGGTCTTAATACAGAATTGTGTGCAGAAGGGCTCGGCAGGCCTTCAGAAAGTGCTCAGCTCCTGGTTAGCCACCGAAATAAGCGGCCCGATCTTTCAAAGAGCTCAGGGCCTCGGGCGCTGAGCCCCTCTCACAATCTGGCCCTTGTGGTGGGTCCTGAGGCCGAGAATATCTGGCCACCGGTGTCTTGTTCTATAGCGATCGCGACTGGTCCTGCTACAGCATCTCCCGTCTGAGGAGCTGTAGGGATGCCAGGACTGTCCTGGAGTCTCCAGGAATTAGAGTCCTCTTTAATTGAAGATTATGTCATGTGATGAAACCTCCAGGAATACGTCCAACCCAAACGGGCAACCCTAGATCTCCCTGGGCTTTCCAAAAGGATGGGTGGGGCTGGTTTTCCTGAGGCCCTGCCAGGAATTGGCTGGAGGTGACAACCTCTAATGGAAGGTTTAATAGCCATGCCCTGGAGTGGAATGTAGGAATTAACAGACCCTTGTGCCATTCAGCCCAGTTTCTGGTCTCTAAGGCCTTGTCTAAACGGCTGGGGGAGGAGAGGGCCAAGGTATCTAGCACTGAGGTTTTTGCACACTAACTGTTGCAGCTGAGAGAACCTGCAATACTTGCGTCCGCATGGCCAGCTGTTTCCTACTTCGTTACGTCTACACAGCGGGGACTTAGTCTGGAGTAAAGCGTTCTGGAGGGGTACCTCATGGTGCTTTGCCTTGCTGCTGAGCTCTATGCATTCTGGGATGTTTCTTGCTGAGGGGGTACATAGTGGAAGCAACTGGAATTCTGGGACATAGGAGGATCAAACTCAAAAATTCCCAGATTCAGAGGGAGGCACAAGAAACTTCTTCGCGAGCAACTATGGAATAATCTTGCCCATGGAAGAAATTTCTTCCGAAGCCCCGGCGGTTGGAGCTCCGACCCAAAGAATCGAGGGTGACAAGTGCTTTCACAGACATCTAGGGCTGGATTCTCACCTGGGATAAATCCACCTCTGAAGTCAATGGCGCTCCAGCAGTTCACGCTGGCTGAGGATCCGGCCCCAAAGGCAGCTGCGTGCCCATACAGGACACATGTCCACCAGACCCTAATCTGCTGGGTTACAACTTTACGATCAAATGTTCCTCGAACATGAACTAACCAAACATATTAATTCAACTGTTAAAACCACATTCGCTCTCGCAACCTTTGAGTGTAAGCTTTCTTTTTGTTATTCAAGCTGCTGAAAGCCATTTGATAAAGACACACACGTGATGGCTCAAGGTTTATGGTCTCATCTGGAAGGATTTATGGCTGCCTGTAACAGAGATCCATCTTAGTGGCTCCAGAAATGTAGCAACTTGGGGATTCATTCTGTAGCCATCTGCAGCAGCCTGGGACTCGGGGACTGACTCCTGGGTTCTTTCCTGGCTCTGCTAGGTCAAGCCACTTACCCTCTGTGCCTCAGTTCCCCCCCCCCCTTTTGTTTGTAAGCTCTTTGGGGCAGGGGTCTGGAGGAGGTGTGGCCTCTGCAGCTACAAGTTGCAGGGGAGGGTCCACGATAGGCCACACCCCTATTCCTAACGTCGGGCTGCCCAAGCTTATAACATGGCCTCCCCAGCAGCAATCTAGGGGACGTGCAAGCGTAGCCCACTGGTGCGTGTGTAACAGGCCTCCCTTGGTGCCGATCCACATGAGGAGATGAGTCGGTTGCTGCCCCAACCAGCCGGCTGGTTCTGGAGGTCGCTGATTCAATCCCTGATACATCTACCACGGTCTGGCAGTCACACAAGCAGCTGTCTCTCGTACTGCTGCAGGGACCAGTCTGGCCCTGTGGCTGTCAGGGATGATCGAGCTAAGAGCTCGCTCTGGCTAAAGAAACAAAGCCATGACATCGCCCCATGTCTCTGCCTCGTAAGTAAGTTAAATCACTTGGGTTTTTTGTGACCCTGGCAAGGTGAAGGGGAAAACTCCTGTCGCTGCCTGCACACTATCCATGTGCTTCTGGCATCCAACCCTCTTCTGGCCTCTTCTCTCTCTGTCTGCATAATTCCTAGGAAAGTTTCATCCAGCTCCTCCCCTGCACCAATTGCCAGCCTGTGGTGAACTGGATGTGGCCCAGGGACCAGATGCAGACTCAAAGTCCCCCACAAGAGGAACATCTGAATCCAGACAGAAGAAAAGGAACATGGAACATAGGGATCGCCCGACTGGATCAGACCACAAGGTCCATCTGTTCTGCTGTCTTTATTCTGATACTCGCCAGTACCAGCTGCTTTAGAGAACCCAGCAAACAGCAGAGATGAAATTCCCCCCCCGCCCAAGAAATGTTCCTTCCTGGCCCCTAGTAATTAGTTGTTGGCTCATGCCCTGAAGCATGAAGGTTGAACTTGATATCCCTTCCTAAAGCTGTTTTTGGGAGAGCCAAGTTCCTAAACTCCATGGTCGCGAATGACTTAATATGGTCACCAAGCTGTTTGCTCCCATGGCTGTGCCCTGCTGGGTCAGATATCACCCTGTGCTAGGGGGCTGGGTTTTTATTTCCTTAGGCTAGATGGAGGGAAGGGCTGGAGCGTGGCAGTGGAGTAGCCTGAAACAGCTGACCCTGATGCTAGGGATGGACAAAGGGGTTTGGGTGGAATAATCCATCCTGATGGATTGTATTGCAGCAGTGCCTAGAAACTCCTACCCAGATTAGGGCCTCATTGGGCTAGGGGCTGTACACGTACCTAGTGAGAAACATTCCCTGCCCCCAAGAGCTTATCTAAATAGAGAAAGGGTGAGTAGGGAAGCTGAGTCACAGAGCGGGGAACTTGCCCAAGGTCACCCAGCAGGACTGTGGCCGAACCAGGAATGGGACCAAAGTGTCCTAGTCCAGGGCTCTGTGAAATCTGCACAGAAGCCCAGCCTCTCCTCTGGAGGGACCCGCTCAGAGTATCCCCTGAGGACAGCTCCCCATCCACTTTACAAGAAGGACAGCGCCTTCCCCCACACACTGTGCCCTGGTGGTTGCTACCGGCAGGTTTTACCAGGCTGATAGGACTACTAGTTCCCAGTCTGGCCTTTCTGTTTGTGAGGGTACCCCTTAAAACAACCCAGAATCAGGTTCCTTCCTTTTCTCTCCCTACGAGGTTCTGCCCGCTACTCTCATGCTGAGATGTTCCTGGGTCACTTTGCAGGTACCTGATCCTCGAGGCCCGGGCCCCAGTTCCCCAAGCTCAATCCCAGGAGCCCCAAGGTTCAGGCAGATGAACAGCGCAAGGAAGCTTTCAGAGGAACTTTCGTTAGAACAGGGGCAATGACTTCCTTCCTTGTCACTAAAACGGGAAGTCATAGAAACGTCTGAGCGCTCCAGGGCATAGAAATGATAGATGGCCACAGAACGGCAGGAAGGTCATTTACATGCTCCGAAAGCAACCCCGTCCTGCAATCCCCAAGCCTGCTGCAGCATCTGCCAACATACTCAGGGGGCTGGATGGCGCCGAGTAATTGTGGGGATCGCCCTGTGCTGAGGACAGCTCCCCCGCCGCTTGTTGTCAGGGCTGGATTCTGCTCCCAGTTCCACCTGGAGTAACACAAATCCTAGCAAGGGGGACTGCAGGGTCTGGGTTTATTGAGACCAGGCTGGCCCTTCATTTTTTATTTATTTATTTCTTTTTTTTTTAAGAACCACCAAGGCTGGTTCTTCATGGGGCCCTTGATCTCCCCCGGACCCCAGTTTGAGAACCCCTGGCTCAAAGGGTTGCAGAAGGCGCACCAGGATCAGCCCAAGCCAAGTTGGCAAAACTGTTGCCAGCTAATGGACGTTCGGTGGCTCTGTGTGAAAGGAAAGCAGGGGTTTCTAAGAGGTAAACCTCCTCAAGGCAAAGCAAAAGGGTCTATTCGGTGCAGTTCCTGGCCTGCTGGGTGCAAGTCGCTTCCCCGCTCCTTGCCTCAGTTTCCCCATCTGTAAAATGGGGGTAATAATCTGGCCTCCTCGGTAAAGTGCTTTGTGGTCTGTGGATGGAAAGTGCTAGGTATTATTGTTGCTTACGAAAGTCACGGGCACTAGCCAGCCGCATGGTTGCCATCTGGGCACAGTCGCCAAGCGTGGAATGAGTCACGGAGAGCGACTCCTCTGGGTCGGGGGCAGAGATGCTGTGTTGGACACGCTGCAGAGGACGGCACTGCCGTGGCTTTTCCCAGCCCTGCATCTGCGACCTGCTCCTCAACGGAGGCCATCCGCCTCCGGTCATGTCCGACCTTTCCAGGGATGGGCCTTTCCTCGCCCTGGGGCTGGGGAGTGCTGTAAATAAGCCGGTGACGTGGCCTTTCCCAAGTCACAGAAATCATGAGGACCCATTGACCCTGGCTCTTACGTCCCAGCACAATGCTGGATTTTACCCCCACTTGGTACCGGTGGAAAGGGCTGCAACGAGGCATGGGGCCATGGGGAGTCAGTCTGCCTAGGGGTGAGAAGTCAGTGGTGTTGCTAGCCCCAGCTTTCAGACAGCAGGGCCAGGCTGGGTCATGTGCCCTGTTCCCACTGAAGCTCCTTTCTGGCCAGTGGAGGGCGCCCTTGCTCCTTGGGGTGGGGGGGCAATCCCCTTAGCTCACCAGCAGAGATCCGGGGGTGGTAGCTGGACACTGTCCAAGGCAAAATTGCTTTAATAGTAGTGCTGACTCAGAGGCCTAGTTCTCCGGCTCGCAAAGGCCGGAGAGACGAGATCATCCCGTAACGGCCGATGCTTACGGCTAAAGGGGCTGGTGGCATCTCCCAGGCTGCCCGGGAACCAAAGTGGGGTCTCTGCATAGGTGCTGGAACGAGGGATGCTGCAGCACCCCCTGGCTTGAAGTGGTTTCCGTTATATACAGGATTTGCAATTTGGTTCAAGGGCTCACCGCACCCCCACTATACAAATTGTTCCAGCCCTCCTGGGTCTCTGTTGGCTGGCATGAGCTAATTCTTCCCCCCAGCCCACCCCCCAGCAGAGCCGGCCTGAGGTGCTGACAGTTCTTCAAGAAAGACGGGGTGAAAGTGGGAGGGGAAAAGCAGGAGAGGGAAGCAGGGAGCTTTTGTTCTGGCCCGTGTTGCTTTCCCAGCCGAGGTCAGCCAGGGTTCAGAGCCGGCTGCTTATCACCCAGACGGGCGTCCCTGGGGAGCTGGTCACCTCGGGTTCCCCCCTTGTGCCTTGCTAGCACTCAGACTCCTGGCCGCCGGTGGCATCGTCAGGCAGGAAATGTGGAGGGGGGCCAGTGGGGCGCGGCTGGGAGCGGTGGTTTCTGAATCTCGCCCTCCAGCTTCGGCTGAGCCGCGGTTACGTGCTGGAACCCAGTCGCCGAGTGGGGGAAGGAGAGGGACCGGACCACCCCCTTTGGAGGAGCAACCATCTTCCCTTCCCCCACCCCCTGTGGCCGTGGGGCTGGGGACCTGCTCTGCTTTCATTCAACTGGAGAGGAAGGGGCCTTCCGTGCCCAGCCACGGCGTGGGGCGGGAGGACTGGGCCCCTGCCTCCCCATGCACGCTCACCCCCGGCCCCTCAAACTAGCGGTGCATGAGAAACCCAGCACCCCTGGCAAGATACGGGCCTGCAGGGGGTGCTGCAGAGGGGCTCACGGGAGCTGGGCCTCCAACTTGGGCCCTTGGGAGCTAAAGGACCAGGCCTGTTAACGCCGAGGCAGGTGCAGCCTTATAAGCCTGTCGGTGTATTAGGTGTGAATTACGCCAACCCCCCAGCCTGTCCCTGAATCACACAGAATCGGGGTTCAGAGTAACAGCCGTATTAGTCTGTATTCGCAAAAAGAAAAGAAGGACTTGTGGCACCTTAGAGACAACCAATTTATTTGAGCGTAAGCTTTCGATGCTTTTCGATGCATCCGATGAAGTGAGCTGTAGCTCACGAAAGCTTATGCTCAAATAAATTGGTTAGTCTCTAAGGTGCCACAAGTACTCCTTTTCTTTTTACAGAATCGGGGGTCGCTTTATCCAGCTTCCTGGCCCGCCCTGTGAGTTGCATTTCCACTGGGAGTCTTGAGGCCTGGTTTCTGTTCCTAGCTCTGCCGGGTGCCTTTGACCAAGTCACTGTGCTGCCCTGTGCCTCAGTTTCCCAACCTGTACAGAAGTGATACTGACCTCCTTTGTTAATGTGCTTTAAGATCTACCTCTGACAAGTACTAGATAGCAGCTGGGTCTTTATTTCCTAAAGGGACTATAGTGGCAAACGCTAATTGTGGCTGCCCAAGAGCTGGGGGTACAGCCAGTGGACTGGCAGTGGCCAGCAAAGCACCCATTCCCCCCCACCCCGTGCTTCACTCTTGGCCTGAAGGAGGCCTGGAAGGGGTAAGAGAGCAGAAGGGAGGAGGGCTGGCCTGGTGATTCAGGCACAAGGCTAGGCCTCCAGAGATCAGTTCCCAGCTCTGCCGCAGTCTCCCTGTGTGCCCTTGGGTGAGTCGCTTTGTCCCTGCGCCTCAGTTTCCCCATGTGTGAAATGGGGTTGCTAACTTGTCCCCAGTTGAGTCTGTAAAATTGTCGGGCAGAGCACAGCCCCTTGTACGTGGAGTCGGAGCCTCCAGCGGACCCTGCCCCAGGAATAGGCCCAAGGCCAGGGGCGCAGATCTGAGCGGAAGGATTGGGAGCTTTGCCTGCACCCATGTGAAGGACTCTCTGTGTGTGTGTGCGTGTGAAGTTCACGGTGTTAAACGCTCCTGAACGGACATGCAGCCGGGGGGGTTCACCCGCCCCACTGCTGCTGGCCTCAGGAGCTCTGACCCATGGTTGGATGAATTCCAGCCTCTGGGAAAGCTCTTGAAACTGGCCCCAGCCCTATAGCCTGGTCTCCCTCTCGCCGGCCCCCCCCCCCCCGCCCCACAATCCCATGCATCTCCTGCCAGCTGATGGGCCACAAAGAGAGATAAAGCTGGTGCCACCTGGCTGGCCGCAGCACCGGCCCCCGGGCACCGCACCCCCACAGAGCGAGAGCCCAGCCCAGCTCCAAAGCTCTCGTGGGCTGAACAGACCAAGGAGGGACGATGCTGTTCGTGGCGGAGGCAGGGATAGAACCCAGATCTCTGGTGCCCCATGGCCACCCTTCCTCTCGTCCAGCTGCGCCATCTCATTGGCCCCACAGCTGGCAGCAAGCGGTAACCCCACCACTGGGCACAGCCCACCGCTCTCCCTGAGCCCGCGAGAGATGAAAGGCCCAGCCACTAATCTGGGCTGGGGGAGAAGGAAGTGCCTGTCAGGCCAGCTGGCTTTCTTCATTCCTTCCCATCAATTAACCCCCCTCCCCCCCCGGGGGCAAAAGGCCCTCTGCCGCTGCGGAGGGCTAGCCAGGCAGGGGTAGGGGAGCAGGAGGCGGGGGGGGGGCGTGGTGGGCAGGGGAGATCTGATTTTTCCAGGCCTAAGCGAGTGTTGAGAAAGGGGGCAGAGTAGTGGGCTTGGATCCATCACATCGCGCCCCCCCAACTCGCGGCAGGTTCACCTTTTCCCGCTGCAGGCCCTGCTCTTCCGGCCATTTAGTCCCCAACTAGCTGCTGTACCGGGGTCACCTCCTGCTACGGCAGCCTAAATTCTCCCACCCCCAACACCCCTTCCCTCGCTGCTCCCCCAATTCTCCAGCGCTACCTCAGCCAGAGTTAAATGGAAAAGGCTGCTGAGGCCAGCCCGGGGAGGAATTCCCTCTACCCCTTCCAGAATCCATCCCCTGTTAGCTGTGGTTTTTTGAGGGGGCCCTTTATGAAACAAACTTCTACCCCCCTTACAAATATACCTTCATTAAACTACAAAGGAAGCATGTCCTGGCAGAGCAAACCCCAGGGGAGAGCGGGTGTGCAGTGGAAGGGGCGGGGGAGTGAACCGGTTATTTATTTGCCAAGAAGGAGAGGAAAAGAAAAGCCGTTAAAGTTGAAGGCACAAAGGAAGGTGAGAGTCAAGAGAGGAGCGAGCTCGGGAGCCTTTGTGTCTGGGCTAGATCGGGAGGCAATTAAAGCAGAGGGATTACGATCTGGGTTATAAATGGCTGGGTCGTTAAAATTTTTTAAGTCTTTTGGAAATTAGAACCATGCGTGCCCGGCCCCATCTTGTCGGCAGATGTTGGATGAGCCCCTTCGAATGAGGGGAACGTTCCCTGGGTTAGGTTGTTGGCACGAAACGTAGACAGTGGGGTCAGAGAGTGGCTGGCACGTGGGAGGGGAGCGCGGCGAAGGGAACCCGCAGCTGGGCGAGGTTCAGCCAGGAGAGATCTTGCTGGTATGGAAACTAAGCAGTGTATGGACCTTGGGATCAGGAGACTGGCAGCCCAGGACAGGTCAGGGAGGCGAACTTGAGCTAATGTGGCTCTGAATCTGGAAGGTTTTATGTATCTCCGTTGGAGACAGAGCCCTTGCAAATAGGTACCCCCGGGACCTGTGAGATCACGCACTTTAAAGGGCCTCGATCTCTATTCTATGCGAGTTCTTCTTCTGCATGCCTCACCATGGCATGTGGGCACCTTTAAGCGACGTGACTAATGCTTGCCATGTGTCTTGTTCTCTCAGCCTCTCGCCCAAGGGAAACGCACGTACAGTGGAGTGTCTTGTTTTGGTAGGGTCTTTTGTGGTGGGGGTGAGTTTTTTGTGTGTTTAATATGCATGTTGCTCTGTGTTAATGGCAGAGAGGCCAGGCCAAAGAAATGGATCAGAAGGTGGCGTAAGTTTGTGATGGGGGCCCTAGTTCCTGGAGTTCATTCCCCTGGCGTGGACTGGTCCCAGAGACACGCCTGTCTCCTGCCCTGATGGGACAGGTTCCATTTGGCCAGACGAGCAGCCTTGTGGATCGAGGTCTTTTAGATTTGTGGGGCCCAGACTACGGAGTTTGTCTTGAAGCAAAAACCAAGTCCTTGGAATTTTTACTGTCCTGTGTGTTGGGTTGTCTGGTAGGCCAGGGCAAAGCGTGCATAAAATTCTTGTGTATCAGAATGGGAGTGGTTTGCACTCCCTGTGTGTCGGGTGCTGGGCAATGAGGAGTCGGGCCCTTTATCCTGACTGTAAAAGGTGCCTTCTTGCAGGACAGCAATTACGGCAGCAGCCAGCAAAGCACAACTGGGCTGGGCCCAGACGCCCCTATCCAACCGCCCCTGAACATGGGGGCTTTGGAGATCACAACCTTGCCTGGCAGGGGAGCGATGCATCGGCATCCTGCTGATTGAATCTGACAACCTTCAGCCTGGCATGGAAGCTCTGCTTTCTCCCCACCCCACCCAAAGGGGATGCGAGTAGGTGTCTCGAACCCTGTCCCTACACTTGTGCAGGAACAGGCCGGCTCTGACACTCTCTGGATGCTCTGAACCATTACACTGATTCCCGGGGGGCGGGGGGAGCAAGGGATTTTGGGGGAAGGGCCAGTTGCTAGTGGAGGAGTCAGGGAATGAAACAACCCACTGAATCCTTTGTCTAGCCACAGCAGGCCTGATTCTCAGTTATTCCGTTCCGGCACTTGGGCAGGGAATGGGGAGTTAAAGTGGCTTTAAGCTACTAGTGTGCATCTCAAATTCTGGGACTGCACAGGGCCCTGCCCAGTGTCACTTAGAGCAGCCTCAGGGCTGCTCTAATTTACTCTGCCTTTCATGGCCCCTGGGAAGCACAGAATACCCATAATGCACTGTGCTCTGGCCATGCCCCCATGCTGGAGTCTGGAAGCAGGGCTGGGGCAGGTCACTTACATCCGGTCCCCAGTGGCTGGGTAAGCCCCCTGCATAGGGTGGGCTACTTGGGGGGCCATTTCCATCCCTTTAAGGCTCCATTTGGCTGCCAGAGCTGCACATAGGGGCTTGACTGTAACAGGTCCTCTGTGTTAGTTAAGAGGGAAATTTCTCCACTCACTGTAATGGGAGCTGGGTCAGGCCCTGAAAGGTGGTGAGATGTGCTCACTTTTCAAGCAGCTACGTGGCACCTGGGGCTGTACCACCAGCCCAGGCTGGCAGGGTCCCAACTCCACCCTCCTTCCTGTCTTTGTGGGATGGGTCATGGCAAGTGTGTCCAGCTGCATTTCATTTCCCCCTGCAGAGCAGGGAGTGTGGAGTGGAATCAATCTTGCTTGGTGGTTGTCCAAACCCAGGAGCTGGCTGGGTCCTTCTGTGGCACATGGGACCTCGGCTCGGGGCCAGTAGGAAGGGATGAGAGGCTGGGACTTGGAAGCCACTGGCTGGGCCGGGGCATTGAGTCGAGCTGGGATAAGTTTTCACTGGGATACAGGGAGAGGGGATAACTTTCCATGTCTAGCAAGGGAATCAGTCTCAGGTGTGGCTAGTCGTGGTGATCACAGGGGATGGGAAGGGTGTGGAACCTGGGAAAGAGAAATTAACCAGCTCCACCCAAATCCCAGTGGAAAAGACTGACTGGATCAGGTTTTCACGAACCTCCAGGTGGTTTTCGAGGATTTCAGGATTGCTGGCCCCAAACCTCCAAATATCATGAGCTTTTCTTTAAAAAACCCCACCATTAGATATGAATAAATCACTGTTGGGTTCTTCTTCTTTGCCTTCCACTTTTTTGAGCCTTTAGGGGTTGGGTTTTCAAGCTTTGACGATTATTAGGTGCATTACTGTAGTGCCATAAACTCCTTCGTGCCAGGGGCTGTACAGACAGAACAAAACCCCAGCCCCCAGCCGTGAGTAAGTGACTGCACAAGATGCCAGGTAAATGTGAAACGTGCCTGAAGTGCAGTGCAGTGGAGAATCAGGTAAATATATTTTTTTCTTCCCCTTGAATACCTCCTCTTTTGCAAAGTTGAGTTGCGCTAATTGAAATAATCTGATGCAGCTTCCTCAGTTTCTGGGACTCACCGCGCTCTGAATCGTCAGGTTGCCTCCCCCAAGGAAGATCTTTACACCAATAATCACATTAAGATGTGAAGGGCTGAAGGTCCCAGGGCTTGGTCATTATAAAAATACACTCCTCCCTTCTCTCGCCAGACCTCCGATCTGATGAAGAGGAGATTAGCGGGAAGTCAGAAATGGGGTGTTTGTAGCCAGGTTGGGCAGGTGTCAGATCCAGCCTGTTACAGAGGTCGAGGTTCAGACTCTCTGCAAGTGTAAATCCACAGCTGCGCGGACTTATTAAATTCCAGTAGCACCGAGAGGGGTCCAGCCAGGATCTGGGCCCCTTTGCTCTAGGAGCTTAATATACACATAGTGAGAGACAGTCCCTGCCCCCAAAGAGTTTATTACCTAAATAGACAAGGCAAACAAAGGAGGGGAGGGGAAACTGAGGCACAGGGAGGGGAAGTAACTTGCCCACGGTCACACATCAGGTCAGTGGCAGGGCTGGGAATAGAACCCAGGTTTCCCATTCTGCTGCCTTATCCACTGAACAACACTACTTCCTTATACATTAATGTCCATCCCCCAGGCAAAAGTGAATTGTATAATATCTCAGGGTGCCATCCTGCCATGGGTTCCTTGAGTGTCAACTCCTGAGCCGCTCTGAAGTCAGCAGGGCTCTGCCTATCCAGGGCTTTTTGCAGAGATGGGATCCAAGGGCTTGGTGTATCCTGGACCATAGGCACTGCCAGGCTGTGTGAGGCCTCAGGTCTGTCTCATCCCGTCTCTGATGGTGGCCAGCAGAAGCTGCTACAGTAGCAGATATGAGATAATCTGCACCCGGAACATTAGGGCTTATTCTGATCTCTAAAAACTACAGCTGTGTTTATACCCTGAAGCATGAGGTTTAATTTTCCCCTCCCATAATTATCATTAATTATGATACTTCTGGATAGTCTTGTTATGGGGTTCAACAAAGTGCTATGCAGTCTAGTGGATAGAACACTGAAGTAGGAGTCACGAGACTGGCCTCTGTTCCCAGTTCTGCCACTGGCTTGCTGGGTGACCTGGCGCAAGTCACTTTCCTGCTCTGTGCCTCAGTTTCCCCATCTGTGAAATGGAGGTAATGATCCTGACCTCCCTTGGAAAGTGCTTGGAGACTGATTGCTGAAAAGCTCTGTGGAAGAGATTGTATTATTAATATTGAATAAGTATTAAATAGTTTATTAATATTTTATATTAATATATATATATATGATTTATTATTGTCTAATCATCCAATCCTTTCTTTTCCATTCGAAATGACATTTTGTATAGAAATGTTTGTTAATTAATTTATAGTTTAACCCTTATTTAAAAAATAAAGAAGGTCGACATTGAACAGAAATGTTTTGAAATGATCAAAATGAAACATGGACCCAAACTGGTTGGGTTTTTTTTTCCCTTTTGATTTTTTGGGGGTGAACATTTTCAAGATTTTGAATTTTTTGTTCCAATTCAGCGTCGGACTTTTTGAAACCTTGAAAATGTTCCTGTGACAGGAAACCCATTTCCTACCCATCAGTGTTTATTTTACTCAGGGAACGAGTATAAATTATGCTGGTAAAAGCACTTAAGCAGTATCCGCTGTGTCTACGTTAGAAAGACTTGCCGATATAACTAGCCTCGTGTAGCTCTGGCTTTGATGTGCAGATTCTGAGTCATGGAGGGAATCTCTTCCAGTGGTTAATTACCCGGTATGGCCAGCCTCCGGGGCTCAAAGATCATGAGTCAGATCTGGCTCCTAAAATTATGACATTTAAAAAAAATAATTATAAATGTGGGGTTCTTCTGCTTTGCCTGCTGGATCACATTCGGGTCAAATTTTCAGTCTTGTCTGCAGTCACATGGGCTAGAAACTTCCTATGTATATGTAAGATTTATTTAATGCAAGCTGAGATTCTCCCATGACTCCAGGACCTGGGGCTTTAAGAAACACACCAATTTATCGTGGGATATGTGATAAAATTGCAAGCGCTGACAACACTGGTTATCCTCCTTGTGAAAGAAATGGGCCTTTTTTTTTCTTTGTCCCCAATCTGAATTTTTCCAGCTTCTCTGCTACTTTATGCCCTAATATAAAGCACATGTGTCTAAACCTCCAGCTCAGATTAAGGCCAGAGGCTGGAGTCACTTGCTCCTTATTCCCACATTGACACTGGTTGCTTATTTCCAGATTCCAGTGGTGCATTTTGAAAGCATCACTGCTGTAGGCTCCAATGGCCTGGGTCATTCTTACAATGTGCGTCTATTTGTGGCAGCCCCATCCCATCCCTGGAGAGGACTGGGAAAGCTGGGAGAAGGAGTGGGGCTTGGGGTTGGCGACGAGTGCATGGTGGGGTGGGATTTGCTGCTGGGAGAAGAGTTGGGTTCCTGGGGTTGGCTCAGAGGGCCCCAAATTAGGGACCTGGAACAGGGTGGTGGAGGCATACAGGGGGTGGGCAGCACATTAGGGCCCCTAGCACATACCAGAGCTGTGCCTGCCTGTGGGGGGGTGGGAGGATAGAGCCCTCCAAATGCCAGCGGCCGGGAGACGAGACCGCGCCCTCCAGGGCAGATCCAGCTGTTGGCCTCTGCCACTCGCCAACTCATGCCAGGCGGTGGGAGGGAGCAGGGCTGCTTGGGAGACAACGGTGCTCCTTGCCTGTAGCATGTCTAGTGTCTCCTGACTGCTCCCAGCCCCAGTGCCCGGCCTTCCCGGCTATTTACTGTGCGATTTTGTTTTATGCGAAGATCAGAGTCTGGAATGTTTGTCTCTGAAAATCCCGCCTACCCCGGGGGCTCCCACTGGGGAGAGAGAAAGGAAGAGAAGGGAGGTGGGGGAAAGAATAGAAAAAAGGGTCGATCTGACCTTAAAAGCAGAATTCTTTCCAGATGCGCGAGTCTGCCAGCTCGTGCTTTCTCTTTGTTCTGGCCTTGCTGAATAACCTCAGAGGGTTTCCAGCTCCAGTGCCAGGTGGCTTTCCCTTCCCTGTCGCATTTGCTGAGCAGAGGCTAAAGTTGGATCAGATGGGAACGGGCTGCGGATCTAATCAGCGTGTTGCCTGTTACAGGAAAAAGGGCAGAACGCAGACTGCTGGTTAGAGCCGGGGGCTTGGCGCTTGGGGTGCCAGTTCTGGCAGGGAGTTGGCAGGTCTAGTGGTTAGAGCGGGGGGGACTGAGTCACGATGCTGGCTTCTGTTCCTGGCTCTGGGTGGGAGCGGGGTCTAGTGGTTAGAGCAGGGTGGGCTGGGGCTCAGGACTCCTGGGTTCCATTTCTGACTCTATGGGTGCAAAGGACTGGTGGTGTTACTCTGTGGGAAAACGGCCTTTCAGTTTGCATCCTCTTTGGAGCCTGCGCCGGGTCCACCTGCTTTACATTTATCTCGCGGCTGGAGGGAGGGGTGCAGAGTTGCTTGGGAATGAGAGAGAGATTTTTTTCCATTCTCCAGAAACACTAGGGTTAGCATTTCAGCATGTGACTCAGGTCCTGGCCGCTTGTGGGCAGCCCAGATGTCATGGCATGGCTCATAACAGCAGAGGCGTCATCCATGCGGTCCTGAGCAAATTCCGACTGCGTTCGCTAGATTCGGGTGCCCCACACTTCCCCCTGGAGTTTCAGCCGCATGCAGGATTCTTTTCTCTTCATTCCGTGACCTGAAGGAGCCTTTCCCCACACGAGAGACGCTCATAAACTTTAAGGCCAGAAGGGACCATGGTGATCATCTAGTCTGACCTCCTGCACAGCGCAGGCCACAGACCCTCGCCCACCCACGCCGCTACGAACCTCTACCTCTGTCTGCAGGGAGCCTGGGACAATAGCTCCAAGGGGTGAGCTTCCCCATTCACTTCAATGGGGGCTGACTCAGGGATGATACTTGACATGCTAAAGTTGCTGTTTCACGGCTCGGCTTTCAAAAATCTGGGAAACACTGGGCTACAGAGTCCTCCACTTTTTGTTCAAACCTGTATTTCCACTAGAGCTAGGATTCTGCTTCACTTCCTGTCCTAAACGTCTTTTTTTCAGCTGGTGGCTTCCGGTCCTAAACTGAATGCATCTGGGATCTTTGTTTGCTCCCTGACTGAATCTGTAGCGTTGCTGGGAAGCTTTTAAACAGCTGCCGTGCCCCACCCCAGAGGTGGCTGCATTTCGGTGCTCGAGGGGGTGATCCCCCTGCAGCGTTGCGGCGTGCTGTTTAACAGCTGCCACATTCCACCCCAGAAGTGGCCACGTATAATGGTTTGTGGGATGAGAGGCGCTATATAGATGTATGGTATCGTTAGAGGGTCTGTGTATGTGTCAGTTCGGTTTCATGTATTTTGCTGCGAGCTAGGAGCATATGTCTGACCACCCACCCAAACTCTGCTTGCACCAGCTCCTCCTGTAACCTCAGTGTCCTCTTCACACCATAGCTCGCTGGTAACCTCATCCTTTTCCTCCATTCATTTATTATGGTTTTGCATTTGCGATGCTGTAGGTAAGGTAATGTCAGCCCTTTCTGTTATAAATCCCTTTCTTTGGGGGATTAGAGTTTGACAGTTAAAAAAAAAAAAAAGCACTCCAGGCCAAAACTTGGCTCACAAAAATTCCCAGCCTAGAAACTTGGGGTGGGGGGATGTAGGCAGGGGGAGAATGTAAATCGGGGTGGGGGGGACACAATCAATCCAGCTGTTTCGCTGAGACAGAAATTGTACAAAGAGCTTTCAAAAGGGCCAGGGAGAATTTGGAATATCTAAGCTGCCTTGAAAGCAGCAAATACTTTCCTATTTTATTACTTTTTCAACCCAGTTGTGCAGCCGCTGGGTCTCCAGGGCTGAGATGTCATCTGGTTTGGCTTAGTTAATATTTTTTAAAATTTAAAACCATAATAATTAATAAGCTACAAACGTTGCATGGCAAGAGGTCTGTGATCATTCGTGGAAGAGGAAGGAAACCACCACAAAAGAGACCTCCCGTTGGTTTTGGGCCATGCAGCCTGTGCCCACCTGGATGCACAGATTCGGATTGGGATTGGGGTCCTGTCATGTAAACACACAGTCTGTCTTCACTGTACAGTTAACCTTGGAATTTAACTCAACCTCCCGTACCATCCACAAGCACAAACCCTAACTCCGGTTTGGAGGTGCTTTAAACCCAGCTCAGCTGACCAGGCTGGGGCTGTGGGTTAGAATCTGGCTCTGGTTTCACTTGGGCAGGAATGCACTCAGTTCGCAGTAAGGATGCCGGCTAAATCACTCAAGTGCAGATAGACCTCTGGTGCCCTCCCACAGTGCCCCCAAGGGAGAGACAAGTTCCCCCATGATTGACTGGGAAAGGATCCCAGAGCATCTCAGCATAAAGACTCATGGGGTCTGCTCCCAGACGCACACGGACGGGTACAGAAACAAGGAGGACACAGTGGGCCGGGCAGGCCTTTGCAGTGCGGATGCTTGCACCTAGGCCGGGCTAATTCAGGTGCTCAGACCCAGGTGTGAGTCATCCAGGTTAATGCTAATGAACCCCACAGTGAGAGCCAGTCCATGCCCCAAAGAGCTTACAACCTAAACGGACAAGACCGACAGAGGGAGGGCGAAAGGATGGATTCTTATCCCCATTTTGCAGCTGGGGGAAACTGAGGCCCAGAGAGCAATTCTTAGACAACCTCAGGGCCAAATTTATAGCAGCTCTGTGCTCCCAATGGAAGCAGGTTTTCCAAAGACTGCAGCTCCTGCGCCCAGTGCCGTCATTTACCCCAGGGCAGCATGGCTGTAACAAGCAGCTGTTCTGAGCTGGCCGTGTTTCACCCTCCCTTTGCACTGGCAGAAATGGCTTCACGACATGCAGGGTGATGGCGAATCGGGCCCTTAGTATGGAAAAGGCCCAACCCCCTGGACTATGAGTTTTGCAAAATCTGAAGTTTTATGGTGGGGCCTGATACAAAGCCTGTTCTCATTGGCTTCAAAGGCCTCTGGGAGAGACCCTTAAAGTAGCCACAGACTAAATTATTTTAATTTTAGCGAGTGCAAAGCCAGCCAGCCAACCCACGAATAGATCAAAGAACCTTCTCCATGGGGGAGAGGACATTGTGTGTGTGTCTCCTCTAACATGCTGCGTTGGCTCTGCTACACAAAATGGCCGACGTTGCGGCCAGTAGACTCCCGTAAAGGAAAGGTGCATTGCACAATGAAGATTAGCTAGATGGGTGTACTCTGAGCAGAGAGAGAATCTGATTAGATAGATAGTTAGTTAACCTACTGGGATTAGACAGCTAATCTGATTTGATAGATGGTAATCTAATTGATAGACAAACAATGATCTCATTCATTTTAATTAGTGCAGCTAATCTCACTAGATAATCTGATACAATTGCATAGATTATCTAGCTGTTGGCCTCTTAATTCAGTCATCCATTGTGAATGCACCTTCTACCCTGGCATCAAGATGTGTAACGAGATGTAAAACCAGCAACAAAATCCGTAAACATCCGACACTGTGTTGACAACATCGCGTTCCAGATGATGCACGGAAGTTGGGATACGTGCTCCGGTCGGGACATAGCGCCCGTTTCACTAGGAGATCTCCTGGGAACATGTTAGCTGTCGTGGTCGGCGTGTGTGCGGCATTTGGTCAGCAAACAAGCCGGTGGGTTGGTTTGTTAAAGGGAGTGCAGTCGTTGCATTTATACAGGGCAAGGATGGGTTCGGGGCTGGGATTTGGGGGGGCCTGGGATCAGCTTTTGGCTCTGACATGGACACTTTGGGGACATGTCTCTTCATGTCTCTGGGTTTCCTTGGCTAGCAAGCCCCCCTTTGTCTGCCTTGTCTCTGTAGACAGGAAACTCTTTGGGGTAGGGACGGTTTCTTATGCTCTGGGCTGCCCCTGGCACAATGGCGCAACAAGGCAATACTGTGGTACAAATAAAAGCCAATGGCATTCCCGCTGCAGGGTGGCTCCATGGTCTTATGGTTAAGGCTGTTAGGCCCAGACCCTCAAAATTATTTAGGACCCTAACTCACCTGGGAAGTTAGTGCCTAAATGCCTTTGGAGCGCTCAGTGTTAAGACTCAAAAGTCCTGGGTTAAATACCTTGCTCTGCTCCAGTCTCCCTGCGGTGATCTTAGGCTTTTGTTTCTCTGTGTCTCAGTTTCCGCATCTGTGACACAGGGGAGATGAAATCTTCCCCTCACCCGGGCTGTGAGGATGTGAAGGTGAGGTGCTCAGAGGCCAAGGCAAGGAGGACGATAGAAGTATTTAGAAAAGCATCTCTCCTCTTGAAATATTCCCACTGCCACGGTTCTAGGCTTGCCCTGGCACCAGAGGCTCTGGGCCTGAAGATGAGTAATACTAGGGTAGGGTTTTGCTTTTAGCCTTTGACTCCACATCCTGCAGCAGAAGGGCCCCCCAAGTCGGCAAAGACCTTCGGTGTTTAAATAAATATGGAGAAACCCCAGCAAATAATGAATCACTAGAGCGGGGCCTAATTTCTCCCTGTTTCTAATCCAGCATTAGCAGTTAATCTTCGTTCTTTACCCCAGGCCCGGAGCCAAAGCAAACTTTATACAGCACAGTAAAGTCTCGTTTTTTAAAGGGACAATGGCAGAGCTGACAGGCTCCAGAAATTCCTTAATGAAAATGCCATGCCTTTCACCAAAAGAAGCTGACCTTCTGACCCTGGAACCATCAGTCAGGGTTACTTCCAAAAATGTCACCCGTTAGCTGGTGTGTATCGCTGATGCCCCCTACTGGATGAAACCAGACCCGGCCAACTGTGTGTCCTGGGCCCTGTACTGCTAATGGATGAGGGGGATTCTCCCTAGTTCAGGTGGCAGGAGGCTGGGCGGTAGGAGAAGGATCTGAGTTCTGTTCCCCCTTGCTGCCGTGATGTTCTGAGTGGTCTGGTGACAACTGTGAAGACCTCTGCCACTGACTCCTTGTGTGGCCTTGGGCATCTCACTTACACTTCCTGTGCCTCACTTCTCCCTGGAAAGTGAGGAGAACACTTTTTCCTTTCTCCTATTCTTTGTCTTGTCTACTTACATTATAAACTCCGTGGAGCAGGGACTGTCCCCTTATGTGTCTGTGCAGCAGTATCGTTAGCCCCATAGCATGGGGGCGGAGGGGGGAAACTGAGGCACGGGGGGCCATAACTTCCCCTGTAGTGTGGTTATTGGCATGTCATAGCACCTCACAGTTCCCATGGAGATCAGGCGCCCATTGTGCTGAGACCAGAGCCAGGCGCTGCCCGGAGGAGCTTCCAATCTAAAGCGACAAGCCAGAGACGATGGATGATGCTCCCCAAAGACCAGCCTAAGAAGGGTGGGAGGGGACAGCACCTAACTAAGGTCACACAGCAGCGCAGGGGCAGGGGTGGGATTAGGTCTCACCTCTGCTGATGCCCAGCCCTGTGCGTGAGCCACTGGGCCCCACTGCTCCTGGCTGTCACGGGTGGAATATTTTGAAAGTGGTGCTATTTTCCCCTTTGAGCTGCTCCAGCCAGAGGCACCCATCAAAGCGCTGTCTTTGCAGGTGACACCAAAAGCAGATGGGCCAAACCCAGACCCCTGCCGGCTTAGAATGAGGGTGACATGTGGAATCCCCCTCACGCACCTGAGATCCAGCCGATGGCGAATGCCCTCTGCTTCCCCTAAGCCGCGTCCCTGGACTGGGGCAGGACGTAAAGTTTTTACAAGCTCGAGGAGGGCTGCAGAGAGCTGTTGCTGAGACAACAAGAACTGGAGACGAGCGAGAATAACCCAAGTGGATGATCTCACCACCTGAGCCTGCCCGGCCTTCTCGGAGACATTGGATACTCTCGCCAGAGGGAGGAAATCGCCTTTGCTTATTTCCATTTTCTTTCAGAAACAATCTGAATTCTTGGGACCTGATTCCCACTTACACACCACGGGCCCTTCACGCCGGCCGTGGGTGGGTTTTTCTTTGTGCCAAATGAGACTGCTCGAAAAATCAGCCTCCGATCAACTTAACTGTGTAGATTCCCTGCTCCTACTGTCACCGCTTTATTATGACTTGTAGCACCAATGAGCCCCAGTCACGGGCCTGGATTCCAGGGCGCCAGGTGCTGTACAAACACGGAACAAAACAACGATCCCTGCCCAGAGAGCTTCCAACCTGAGGATGACGAAAGTGTAAGGTCTGTCTTTTGTTCTGTCTGTACAGCTCCTCGCGCCATGGGGTCGTGGGCCACGCAGGAAGCCGATGACAGGGGCGTGTTGGCTCTGTCCTAGTTTACATCAGGGATTCTCACAACAAATTGTTTGGTAGCCTCTGACAATTTTCGCTAAACTACTTAATTAACTTTAGGAAAAACAAATAAATATCTGCAGGCATGTGTCCAAACCATTGCCACTTATTTAGGTCGATTGGTTTTTTTTTTTTTTTTTTACACTCAATAATAAAGAGAATGGACAGTTGTCTCTATTCTGTACTGGATCGAAACAGAAACACAACTAAGGTGCGTTGTGTATTTCTGTGCTTTGCCTTTTTTTGGTTGTTGTTGGTTTTTGTTTTTTTTTTAAGACTTGCTGGCTAGTAAGTCTGCTACTATGAAAAGTGATCTTTGTATATTTGTTCATATCACCTTTTTACAGCAGATTTACTCAGCCCCGGCAAGCTGGGGGGACAAATTAAACCCTATATGGGGAGGGAGGCAGAGAGGGCCAGCGGTAATGTTGGGGGTGAGCCTGGGGCTGGAGCCCGAAGCCCTGTGGGTGGAGCCCGCTGCCACACGGCCAGAGCCTGATGCCCACGGCTGAAGCCCAAGCCCAAGCCCCACCGCCCCTAGAAAGGTGGGGAACCCACATGGGTTGCTTGCTCCTATGGTGTTTGTGGTTCCAGAAGGGGGCAGGGACCACTGCTGGTGGCCCAGAGGGAGGGGCAGCTGCTTCCCCCCACCCCATCACCACCCAGGAGGCTGTGGCCGCAAGAAAAACCCCTGGTGGCCACATGCGGCCACAATGGCTGCATACCAGAAACGCTGGTTTTGATTCAGAAGCCCTGCTGTTTCAAGGATAACTTTTCTAAGTGCTCCACTAATGAGATACAGCCAGGGGGTGCCAAGGAAGCTGTATTTCAGCTTGTAGTGACAGCCAGCTAAGCTCCGGGCCCCATTGTGCCGGGCGCGGCACAGACATGCAGAGTTCGCAGCCTCTGGGTCCCCTTTTCCAGATGGGAATACTGAGGCCGAGAGAGATGTGACTTGCCCAAGGGGCACAGAGGAAATTAGCAGCAGCACTAGGAACAGGAAGGCGGATCTCCAGAGGCCCCAGGGTCAGCGCTGTCACCCATATGCCTGCCCCTCTCCTTTCAGGGCCCAGCTTGTTACATGGGCTTGGATGGAAAATCAGTAACTCAACCCGATAGACAAGCAATCCCTGGCCATTCAGTCTGGTGGGGCTTTTCCTCCGGAGGGGGAGAGCACGGATCTGTTCTGGGGGATGTTATCACCACCTGCCTTGCTCTCAATCCAGCAGAGGGGTCTTTTGTTTATTTCAAGATATGCAGCTCCCCCCCTCCCCCCCCCCCCCCCGTAATCTCGATACTGTCCTTTTAAGAATCCCCCATCCCCAGTCATCACTCCCTGCTCCTTGGCTTCCAACCCGCCCTGCCCAACCTGCTTCTGCCCTAGGACTATTCTGTTTACTGCCACCAGGCGGAGCTATTGGTTTACTAGAGGTCACCACATCCCCCCTTCCCCACCCCAGGTCTGACATTAAGGAAAAACTCATCTCCCCTCTCAGGGTCTGTCTACACTGCACAGGGCTCTGACTCGGGTTTGACCCGAAGCCCTGCTTCTGTCCACACACAAATCAGTCTGACTCGGGTCGGCGAGGACTCAGGTCCTGGGACCCTGCTAGTGGGGGTGGATCAGAGCCCGATTTCCCCCCCGCCACCCCGTGATTCGGGTCCAAACCCGGTCATTTTGCAGAGTGGATGCAGCTCAAGCCACGGACCCGAGTCAGAGGCAGGTGTGTGCAGGGCAGTATGGACGCCTTAGCACTGCCGTGAGACCTGGCTCCAGCAACTGCAAGCCCGGGTTTACAGTGCAGTGTGGACACTCAAGTACGGGCTTGGAAACACGGAGTTCACCAGCCCGGCTCCCGCAGCACCGGGTTTACAATGCAGCGTAGCTGGACACCCTTAGTCTTCTCTGCCTTGCTATGCAGCCTGGCTCCCAGCAGCTCCTGCCGGCGGGTGTCACAGGGATGCAGTCAGGAGGGGTGTTTAACTCTCCTTTGGGATGTCTGTCTCCGCCACAGATGCCAGCTGTAGGGGTTGGGGGAGGAGGTGGCTGGGGTTCGCTCAGGTGGGAAAGGATAGGGCACAGCTGGACAGAAAGGAGCCAGGCTGAACCCCCCCCCCCCCCCCCCCCCGGCCCAGTCCCTGTTGAGTGCTGTGGTAACTGGAGCTGGGAAGGGCTTATTCCATTGTAGCCTGTCCCCTTGCTGGGGAGGGCGTTTTTATATTTTACAATAGTGCCTATAGGCCCCAGCTGACTCACACTGTGCTAGGCGTTGTACATACCTGCAGCAGAGATCAGTGCTTGCCTTGAAGAGTCTAAAGTCTCTAGAGGCAGAAGATTATCGTCCCACTTACAGATGGGCATCAGAGGGAGAGAGTTTAAGTGACTTGCCCAAGGTCACCCAAGCTGGCTGTATCAGAGAATTGAACCCTTAGTCTGCTGAGTGCCAGGTAAGGGCCTGGCCACAAAACCACCTTCTCCCTCTGTGAGAGGAAGCTAAATGCTTGTTCCATTAAAGCCAATGGTAAAACATCCAGTGGTTTTGTTGGGGGAGAGATGGTTTTGCCCCAGAGCTGCCAGTATGGGGTAGAGCTAGGGTACTGGTTGTGATGGGCCTGAACCAAAATCCCAGATCCTCATGTCATGGAATTTTGAATCCAAACCAAGTTTTGCAGGTGGCCTGTGTCTTAGTAATTGTCAGAGCCCAAAATCCTGGGACACAACCCCCCTAGGATGCTGGGGGGTTTTGGAGCCTGGATCTGAACTTTGCGACTGGAGTCCAGCTTCCATGTTGATGCGGGGGGTGGCAGGGAAGGAGATTTGGTTTGGATCCAAACACTACCACAGTTCTTCTTGGGGGGGCCCTGCAATATGTCTCCATCAGAAGCTCTCTGGGTTCAGATCCTCACTAAGATCAGCTGGTGATTTGATTCAATTCAATGGCTGAGCAGAGTCAGAGAGTCCAGAAGGAAATTTGTGTTGCCGGGAGTCACAACCCCTGCATTCTAGTCCCAGCTCTGCCACTGATCTGCTCGGTGACCTTGGGCACGTCACTTCCCAGTCCTCTCCCGGTGCCTCAGTTTCCTTATTGATAAAACAATTCTTTAAACCCTTCAAGCTCTATGGATGAGAAGTGCTATATAAGAGCTAGGTATTGGTATTAACACGTCTAATCCGGCCTCCTGGTCTGTCCTAATCGGTATGTTCCCTAAGGGCCAGATTCTGCTGTAAATTAAATCAGTGTAAATCTGGACTAGCTCTCAACTACAGTGGAGAGACTGGTTACGGAGGAGCAGCCGTGTTAGTCTGTATCCGCAAAAAGAACAGGAGGACTTGTGGCACCTTAGAGACTAACAAAGTTATTTGAGCATAAGCTTTCACGGGCTACAGCTCATTGTGGGATTTACGCAGATGCATTCCCATCCCACTGTTCCCGAGGAGCCCCCAGTCACCAGGCTGGCATTGCCCCTGCATTTCCATGGATTTCAATCCAGACTTTCCCCCTCAGCGACCCGGGCATTGTTCCAGGTGGACGGCGTGTGCCGCTGAGACTTTCCGAATCTAGGTGGAAATGGCATTGCACCGCTGACAGGAGCGGTGGGCCCAGAGGAGAGGAGATGGCCCAGGCTGGGTGGGATGGGGATGCATGGCCCGGGCCAGAGTCGGGGGCTGTGAACATGGAGGAATAGACAGAGTGAGTCCGGATTGCTTCCTAACTGGGCAGGCAGGGAAAGTCCAGCTGTTTAAAGCGACACCCAAACGGAATTTTCTTTTGCAAGGGGTGTGTGGGGGCGGGGGGGATCAGTGGCTCCCCCCCAGACAGGTGAGCCTGGAGACATTTTCTCTCCTCCCAGAGGCCGGGGGGGAGGGACTAGACAGAGAGGCTGAGCAATGCCATGACACATAAAGGGATGGGGGAGAAAGCGCCGGAGAGCAGAGGGAGACAGGAGGCTCCTGTGTGGGGCAGCCCGGAGCAGACAGCGGAAGCCTCATTAGGAGACAGAGAGAGAAGGGGGTGGGGGTCCATCAGCCAGGGGTGGGGGGAAGGGGCGCCAGGTCCTTTATCAGGCTAGGGGAGAGCAAAGGGGCCAGGGGCCAGGAGGTCAGTAGGGGACTAGCCCGTGCAAAAGCTCTGCCCCAGCCCATCACTCCCCCCAGGTGCTGCTCGGTGCATTTCTCTCTCCCCACCCGGCTGCTTTGCCTGCTCCCGATTCGAGATGCCCAATTTCTCCGGCAACTGGAAGATGAAGCACTCGGAGAACTTCGAGGAGCTGCTGAAAGCTTTGGGTGAGTCGGTGGGAGCTCTGCGCCCCCCCACCCCGCGGATCCCTGAGCACCTGCCCCCCCCCCCAGATCCCCTGAGCACCTGCCCCCTCTTCCCCCCAGATCCCTAAGCACCTGCCCCCTCCTCCCCCCGGATCCCTGAGCACCCCCCCCTCCGGATCCCTGAGCACCTGCCCCCCCCAGATCCCCTGAGCACCTGCCCCCTCTTCCCCCCAGATCCCTAAGCACCTGCCCCCTCCTCCCCCCGGATCCCTGAGCACCTGCCCCCCCCCCCCCAGATCCCTGAGCACGGAGGCCAGCCCGAGCCTGGGGGTGGGGGGAAAGAAATAACCGATGACTCAGGGTGAGGTGAGACGAGCCAGCTGCTCGAAATGAACCCGGCATCACCCCCTGGGGCAGGGAGCGGGCTGGCTCCTTGGAGCGCATCCAGACATGGGCTCTCGGAGGGGTGTAGGAAACTGACCCGCCGGGGCCGCATTCTGATCTCACTCCCGCTGGCCTAAATCCGGAGTCACTCCACCACTCACGGCTGCTTCGGCTGGCCTCAGTGGAGTTGCTCTGGATGTTCTCTGGTGCCCCTGAACGGAATTGCTCTGGGTTGACACCAGGAGTCAGGCTGCAGAGTGGTATTGCTCTGGATTTACACCGGACCTGGAGTAACTCCACTGAGTACATCAGCTCTGGATTTACGCTCGGAGGAACGGAGACCAGAAATCCAGCCCTGCGCTCTTATAAGTATCTGGGAGCTACTGTACTTCTCTTTGATTTCCCCTGGTGTAAATCTTGGAGTCACTTCGGTGGAGTGGCTCTGAATTTACACTGGAGTAACGGAGATCAGGATCCGGCCCCAGGGTGGAACTGAAGGGAGCCTGTCGCTGGATTATACCGAACCTCAGGGCTCATGGGTGACTTTGAGCTACAATGGGCCTGATTCTCCTGGCAAACTGGTGTAAATCAGGAGTAGCCCTTAAAAAATCACTGGGGAGTGAGTGGAGAATTGGCCCCAGTGGCTAATGTAATGGGGACTAAACTGTCTGATGGGGGCAGGGAATTTTTTCCTTCTCTTCACCTCTTTTTTCCTGGTTCTGTCCTTCAGCCTCCCTTGCCAGTGCCCTTCTCACACCAAGCCCCCTGCCCTGTCTGATCTACCAGGCAGCAGCAGCAGGAGACAGTCAGGTTAGGACTGGCCCTGTTGCAGATCGTCCCGTTGGGATGCCGGCTGGACCAGCTGGGAATCGAACCGGAATTCTCCCCCAGGGGAGGCAGAGCCCAGCGCTACCCTCTGGCTGTTTGCTGCCATGCATGGGTGCAGGGTGCTCCGCCTAGCACCCAGGGAGGGTCTGTCCAGCCTCAGCTCTGATCCCCAGCCGGCTTCTTCTCTCCTGTGCACCCCATCAGCACTGGGGCTGGAGGAAGATGGGACTTTCCAGCCAGCCCCACATAGCTGCAGAGGAAGTGAGTAAACACTGAGCGGGGCGAGCGTGCGAGGGAGCGACGCACTCTCGGATGGGCTCATGGCGGGCTCAGTGATGAGCTCAGCCTGTGACTTTGGGAGCATGTGGCTCTGTGCCTCAGTTTCCCCCATTGAACGACACTGCTCCCTAGAGGGGGTTGTGAGGCAAAATGAATTGGTGCTTCGATTCTGCAGAGAGGGGTGGGGTAAAAAAACCCCTGCGATACTGTAGGGAGGGGGCGACTGGATCCAGCGTTCAGGGGTGTGCCGGGATCTGGGGTCCTGGCACGGCTCATTAGCCCCCTTCTTGTTATATCTGTGAGGTTTCAGTTGGGGTCGCAACTGCTCCTCCCCACTCAGCCCCTCTAAAGTCTAGGGGCTCCAAGGAGGTGGGGGGGGGGGAGAGCGCTGCTTCCATTTCGTGCCCCCTGCCACCATAGACAATACTCTCCCTGCTTGTTGGTTGTTATAAACTCAGAGACTTTAAGGCCAGAAGGGACCATTGTGATCATCTAGTCTGACCTCCTGCCCATCGCAGGCCACAGACCCTCGCCCACCCTCTCCTGTAACAGGGGGATTGTAGGGACTGTGTGGGTGATCGGGGAGCACCTGTAACAAACAAGCAGGAGCCAATGTGAAAGCCCCTTTAGATAACGATCTATAATCCTCCCCCCGTGCCAAAAAAGGCTTCCTTATAAATTAGAGATGTGGTGAGACCAGCCTGAATTATTAACAAGGCTCAGCCCATCTAATCACTGATCTCCCCATGCTTTACAACGGCACCTTAGTATGGTTATCCCCATTTTACAGATGGGGAGACTGAGGCACGGTTAGGGGGCGGGGCTTGCCTAAGAGTCACACAGCTTGTCAGCAGCCAAGTTGGGAAGAAAACACAGACCTTCTGCCACTTGCTCACTGCACTCTCCTTCCCTCACAGAGCCAGGAGTAGAACCCAGGAGTCCTGACGGGCAGTCCCTTGTTCAGACCGCTGCTCCAGGCTATTTTCTCCTCCAGCAGTGCTTAATTTGTGCCAGGGCTGAGCCCCGGAACCTCTGGGCCTGGCAGTTCAGAGCCCCGGCACCTCTGGGCTTGCTGCATCAGTTATGAATGTAAAAAAATGGCTTGAGCCCCGGCACCTCTTCCATTACAAATTAAGCCCTGCCTTGCACCTCTGAACTTTCCCCAAAGCCCCTGTGTGCACTTTGGCTCTGGGGCTGCTCGTAACTGTCACGCCCGGTCGATTGCAGAAAGCTCTGGTCTTTCTCTGACCACTGACCCTGAGCAATGTTCGGGCAGCCCTTGCTGCTCGCTGGGGTGTGTTTATATATGGGCTGTAGCTCTTGGCACCCGCTCTCGGGCCTTCATTGCTGGATGCAGTTTGGGAAGCCGCATGTGTCCCTGCAGAGCAGGAGGGTGCTCCGGGCTGGGACCGAGGGGTTTGGAGGGCAGAAGCGGGATCAGGGCTGGGGCAGGGGGTTGGGGCGTGGGAGGGGGTCAGGGATGCAGGCTCCGGGCAGTGCAGGAGCAACGGCATGTCCCTGCTCCGGCTCCTACATGGAGGCCTGGCCAGGCAACTCTGCATCCTGCCCTGTCTGCAGGCGTTACCCCTCCAGATCCCATTGGCCATGGTTCCCGGCCAATGGGAGCTGTGGGGGCAGCACTTGGGGCGGGGGCAGTGTGCAGAGCCCCTTGGCTGCCCCTACATGTAGGAGCCGGAGCGGGGACATGCCGCTGCTTCTAGGAGCCAGGCGGAGTCATGGAACGCATGGAGCGGGACAAGCCCCTGACCCTGCTCCCCAACTGGAGCACTGGAGCAGGGCAAACCTTGGACCCTGCTCCCCAGTGGGTGCTTGAGGGCCAGTTTCAAATATCTGAAGGGCCAGATGCGGCCCCCGTGCCATAGTTTGCCCACCCCTGGTCTAGGCAGATTGTTCCTAGAGGATAGCGCAATGGGCTGGTGTTTAGGAGACCTGATGTCTAGTCGTGCCTCTGTAAGTGGCCTGGTGGGTGACCGTGGGCAAATCATGTCGCTGCTCCGTGCCTCAGTTTCCCCATCTATAAAGTGGGGCTAATGATGCTTATCTCCTTTGCAAAGTGGTTGGTGAGCTATGGCTGAAAAGTGCCAAGGGGATGAGGAGGAGTTCTTAAGTGGCTGTGCTAACAGGATCCCCGCATATCTTTGCTCTTTGAGAAGCCCCCTCTGTGAGGCAACTGCTGGTCACGTGAGAGGAGTCCCTGGTGCCTTTGCGTTGTTGGCCACACTATAAGTGCTGCTGGTTGGGTCGGCTGTGGTTCTTGGACCCAGGAGTTCTGGATCTGAAAGGTGTGAGAGTCTAGTGGTGGCACTAAACGTCTGTGAGCTGAGAACCTGCATCAGAGCGATAGGAATAAACCTGACCAGGTGATCTAGCCACTGGTGACCAAGGAGCACGGCACATAGCCTCGGTGGTACAACGCATCCCACCCCAGGTACTTACGGGTGAGTCTGTCTCCACCGCACTCAAAGACGGGGGCTCACCTGGGTCAGCTGATGTGGGCTCATGGCACTTGGGCTGAGGGCGATAAAAGTGCAGTGTAGCCATTCAGGGTCTGGCTGGAGCCTGGCCTCTGAGACCCTGTGAGGGGAAACTGACCGTCTACCCTGCAGTTTTGAGCCCCACAGCCCGAGCCCAGCGAGCTCGAGTCAGCTGACCAAAGCTCCGAGACTCGGTCCCCTCCTCAAGAGCTGCACTGAAGTGGGGGCAGCTGGCTCAGAGCCCTTGGGGCGGGGGCATGTGCAAGCTTGTAGCTTGTGCAAGGTGTGTGTGTATAGGGTGGGGATGGGGGGCAGGAAGAGCATTCTTAAAGACACAGGCCCCCCGCCCTCCAAAAAAATCTGTGCTGGGAGTGGCTGTGTGGGAGCTGGGATCCAGGCTGCTACAACGGGGCAGGAGATGCCAAGCTGTGTGTGAAGCCAGCCTGGCTTGGGGGTCCTTCCAGAAGGAAACTATTAGTGAGGAAAGCTTGGGGTGGGGTGGGAGTGTGTGTGTATGTGTCGGGGGGATGTTGTAGGGCAGGGGCATCTGGGCTCCTGGTGTCACCCTGGGAATTTAAAATTGGGGAAACCCCTTGCTCCAGGGCTAGTGAGGTCTCAAGCGCCTTCCACAGGATCCGGCCCCTTAAAGGTGAAATGGCCCCGGGTGTAAGAAAATGCCTTTCGGGTCAGATTTCCCAGCCCTAAGCATTCAGGAGCTTCCACTGGGGAACAATGGAGAATATTCCCCTTCCCGCATTGGAGAATAATGAAAAAATCCCCTCCTCCTCCCTCCCTCCACCACTGGAGAACAATGGAGAGACCCCCTCCCCCCACTGAGGACAAAGGAAAATGCTCTCCCCCTCACTGCGGAGAACAATGGGAGCTGCTGGGTTCTGGGCCTTTTGGAGAATCTGTCCTGAAATACAAAAGTCAGTGACCAGCCCAGCTAGATTCCTCCCAAACCCTCACCAGGCAGTGGGGCGAAACATCCCCCATTGCCAGAGCTCGCTCGCTCTCCCCTCCGCTTGACCCTGTCTTGGTGAAACGAGAAGCGAGGGGAGCAGAATATTTTCCAGGTTAGAGGATATGTAACAAATACTTCAGTATAATTATCACTTACTTATGTTTCATTTGGTTCTCTCCCCCCACAACCCCCCCTTCCCTGTCTCCGAATTGCCGACGCTGAAACTCACAGGCGCTGGAGAAACCTTAGCGGAAATATAAATCTGCCAGCTGATCGAGTAAATCTTGGGCTTTCCCACAAAACCAACAGGGGTCCCGACTTTTATCAGGTGTGGGATTTCACTGGCATCTTAGCAGCACTAAACAAAGCTGATCGCTCCTGGCACCTACTCGTTTGTGGGGGGACTGGCTGGCTATAAAGGGGACACTCAAGATAATAAGCCATAAAATTTAAAGATCGGACTTGCTTCCCCAGGCTTTTGCTAAGGTTAGGTAGTTGAACTTGGTTAGGTGGTTTCCTCCTTCCTTTGTTTCTAGTCGATTTCGCTTCCTGAAGTAGTAAACCGCTGTTGTGTGAGGGTCTCTGAGGCAGCCCAGGCCAGGTGTAAATGTTGCAAACTCTGGGATTTATGAGGGTTACTTGCAATGCACGAAGTCAAGATTTCGAAAAGTCACAATTGTATGTTCGATCTCGGTGCCCAGTTGTGGGGAGGAGGGCCGCTAAAACACCCCGGCCAACCCCGCAAGTTTGAAAGTCATGAGTCAGGACTCCAGAACTAGTGAGATTGACAGAAACATTCATGAGATTTTTAAAAACGATAATCTTTGCTTTCTGGTGTCTGAGCTTTTAGGGTAATGTCCACTTTCCTTTTTCAAGCTTCTTCCTGCACCCATGAGGGCTAGGACGTTTTTTTAAAATGAAAGCTGAGGTCCTCACATGACTCCAGGAGCTGGGGCTTTAAGCAGAACACCTAAGGTTGTGCTGCTTGTGATAAAAATCACAAGGGTTGGCCATGCTGCTAAAGAGACCTGATCTCCCTCCCCCGCCACACACGCAGAGTGAGCAGTTCTTTCTGCAAATCATTGAACTGGGATGTCACATCTGGGTTTGAATTCACCCAGACGTGTAGGGAGCTAACCCTCACCAACTTGTAACTTGTTCAATCCAGCTGCAGAGCAGAATAGAAAGCCTCTAATTATTGGTTGAGACTAGTCTCTGGCTGAGCTGAGCTTTCTCAGAGAGGCACATAGGAATTACCAGATTGGGCCAAACCAGTGCATCCATCTAGCCCAGTATCCTGCCTACAGTGGCCAGCTGCAAAGAAAACTCTACTGGACATTCATGGGATAACCTACCCACAGAGAAACTTCCCTCCCTGATGCCTGAGGATTTATATCCAAAGCTTCCTCTTTTAAACCCTTCCCATTATAACTCTGGATGTTCTCATTATCCATATACGTGCCCAGTCCTCTCAGCTCAGCTCTTGGCCTCGGCCGTACGTTGTGGCAATGAGTTCCACAGGCACCTGTGTGGGTCATGTGGCATTGCCGAGATGCACAAGAATTGTCTGGTTTCTGCCCCCTGAAAATGGTGAGGGCGGGGGGCACAAACCAAACATCTTGGGAGCTACGGCTCAGAAGCCAGCGCTGAATTTCCTTGCTCCAGGGAGAGAGGTTGGCACCCTTAACCCGAGCCCCTAACCCGGTGCCCCAGCACAATACGTGGAATGCAACAGGAACAATGACCTATGCACGAGGTTTGGGCAGCTTCCAGGGCATTGCATTGCTCGGAGACAGGCCTGTATTGTGAGGAGATGGGAATGCTGAACAATGGTGGGGCGGTCTATTCGGCTGGCAGCGCTCACGCCTTGGCCCCTGGGGCATCAGTCTAGGAGAAGAAACAGCCAAGAATTTGAACTGTGGCCTTCTGCACCCAAAGGGTAGCCCTGCTTCTGCGCTGCGATCTCTCTGACTAGTCGGGGAACAACGCAGCTGTTCCCGTGAGCCGGGCCTCCTGTTCTGTACAACCCGGATCTTTGCCTGCCCACGATCGGGATTCCGGGCCGCTGTAGCGTGACCATGTCGTTGCCGGTTGGAGTAAACCAGACAATGACGGGGCCAGCGGCAGGGCTGGGATTTGCAGCTCCGTTGCGTCCCGGGCCGCTCATCGAGGCGCTGTGAAGACTTTGGCTCAATCTGTAGCTAAGTGCAGACAGAGCGATGACCTAGTACCTTTTTAAGGCCATGCGGGGTGGATAGAGTCTGGCAGCAGCAGGGAGAACGACGTCCCGTTGCGTCCGGGACCCACGGCAGGTGAGCGCCAACGAGAAAGCGGCAGGAGGCAGATTTTTAGGAGCTGCGCTGTTGCCTCTGCATCGCGGCTTTGGCTTCCTTCTCCAAGACCCAAGCAGCTGGTGCATCGGTCAGCTGGGGGCAAAGCTGCCCACTCCACCCTCCAGTTTGCAAGAATAACCCACACTCCATGGGCTAGATTTTACATGGGGAGTCCCCCGATGTCTCTGGGCCACGGAATCACTGGCAGGCTGGATGCTGACCTGCTGGGTGCCCCGGGGGAAAGCCACTGAATTCCTCACTTCCCCCATCTGTAATGTGGAGCTAATCAACCTCGCCCCGCCCAGGCCTGTCTTGTCAGACGGGGAAGGGATCATATCTCCCTCTGTTTGTGCAGCCGTGGCACAATGGAGCCCTGATTGCGGGCAGATATGTCACCGTGATAAACGTTTGGGGAAACCCGTAACCTCCCCCTCTGCTTCCCATGTCACTGACTGTCTCTTCCCCTGCAAGATCAGAGGGACATTAGTCCCATCTCTCCTCCCCTAATCGGGGATGGTCAGCAGGCAGCTCAGGCTAACCAGTCAATATATAGCGGCTCACGTCTTTGCACTGAAAAAGGCTGGTCGTGTGGTGCAAGCCCCTGGCCCGGGGCACAGGAGACCTGGGTTCTATTCTCTGCTCTGCCCTGGATTCCCTGTGTGACCCTCATCAAGTCACTGTATTCTGATGTGCCTCAGTTTCCCTCTTCTGTAAAATAAGAACCAGCCTTCTCTTACTCTGGTTTCACTTCAGAGCAGTGTGAAGAGAGCTGGGCTGGGGATCAGGAGAGTGGGATTGTGTGACCGGCCTGTTGGATGACGCTGTGTGGGCCACTTTGGCCCTGCGTGCCTCAGTTTCCCCAGCTGTAAAATGGAGAAAATGACACTGACTTCCTTTGTAAAGCGCTTTGAGATCTATGGCTGGAGAGCTTTATAGAAGAGCCAGGGGGAGTTGTATGTGTCGTTTTGTCTTCTCTATTTAGATGGCAAACTCTTTGGTGCAGGGCTGTCTCTTGCTGGGTGTCTGTGCAGCGCCCGGCACCGTGGGGCTCGGATCTTGACCGAGGCCTCTCAGGCACTACTGTACTAGCAATAATAAAGAGTTTACCCATCCCTAGCATGGAGCATCTTGCTGGCTGGATTGCCAGGATCTGTGTCTCCGGGACGTTCCCCTCTCTTATTTTTCCTTATTCAGCAAATTTATCCCGTGAACAGCCAAGCCCAGAGAGCAAATAACGGAGAGGAATTTAAACTCCAGCTGGCACCCAAACAGAGCATCCACGGTGCTGCTTTGCAGCTGGGGTTGTTATATCTCTGCAGCACGAGGCTCCGTCATGGAAAGTCAGGGCTCTGATCCTGCCCTAATAAGCCTCACAACTGGGGACTTGAGAACCCACCTGTCTGGGCATTGCAGAGGTGGGTATATGGGAGTAGCCTCATTGTGCAGAGTGGGGAACTAAGTACATAGATTTGGCCTACCCTTTCTGAGAGGTGGTGTGAAGAGTGGGTTCTGTTTCAACCTACCCATTTTCCTGTGGATCTGACTGTTCTGGAGATGATCTGACACCCTCCTTTGCCTGTCTAATGTCTTTGTCACGCAAGATAAATTCTCTTTCCATCCATAATAAGCTTTTATCCATGGATATCACATCATTTTCTGAGCATTAAACTTCCCAGCTGCCTGGGAAGGTGTCCCAGCATCATTACCGCCGCTGTACGGCTGGCAGAAGGGAAACCGAGGCAGAGAGAGGGAAAAGTGACTTGCCCCAGGCCATGCAATGAGTCAGTGGCAGAGATGGGATTAGAACTCAGAGCTCTGGCCCCAGCTGCTGGTTTCACTCCTCATTAGATGCCAGCTGTTCTCTGCTCCCCACACCCCCATAGCCACAGCTAGCAATGCAGGGGGCAAAGTAACACAGAGGATATTCTAGGCTGTTTACAAGCCCTTCTGCCTACCACAGCCCGGATCCTCAGCCGGTCGGTGGTGCTGCTCTGATTTACACCGGCTGGGGATCTGATTCGGTCTTGCACTCGCTCACCCCTAGCCCAAGAAGCCGGGGGTGGGACAATCACCCTCTTTACCCCCGCAAGCATCAGCATCATCTGCCTTCTCCAACTGCAGAGTCACATGGCTCCTGTGTCTCACGCTCCCCTCCCCAAACTATTAGTGACTCAGCATCCGGAGCAGCCTGTCGGATCAGACCCTCTCTCTCCCCATGCCTGGTGCCAAAGGACCATCAGCCGGCCAGCCAGGGGCAATGTATCCTGAGGCTGGTGCCGCATTCTCCAGCGGGTCGCCCCAGCCCGAAGGGAAACGCAGCCTCCTGGAGGTGTCTGGAGTGGGGCCAGCTCCCGGAGCAGGAGCGCTGGGGTGGGCAGGGAGCATTTTGCGCTCGGAGAAGCTGGATCTGGTCCTGTCATGAGCTGCAGGCTGTGTGTGTATGCAGGAGATCCTACATTCCAAAGCCTGCCCGCCCGCATCCCGTTCTCCACCCGGGGTCAGGAGTCCAGGGGACCGGGGAGGGGGGAGTCTAGGGGCCTATGCTGAGGTCCTCTTCAGTGCAGCTAAGTGGGTTTTGTGCTGGTGGGAGCGCCCATGTCGGCAGCTCGGGAGTCCTCGGATACTCACCGTAATAAGGGGGTCAAAGGCAGAAGCCGTATGGCTTTCCCCCAGCTCCTGGGTCCCAGCCCTGGGAAGCCCCCCATCCATCTGCTGAGGCAGCTAACAAGGGGGTGGCACCATTCTTAGCAGGCCCGGGGACATTTGTCCCTGAGGAACCAAGCTGAGACTCAGCAAATTTGCTCCATGTAGGTCACTAGTTCTCCATCTCTTCTGTACCTACCCCCCTGCCCCATCTAGC
The DNA here is from genome assembly GCF_015237465.2 of Chelonia mydas. Classification (NCBI taxonomy): domain Eukaryota; kingdom Metazoa; phylum Chordata; order Testudines; family Cheloniidae; genus Chelonia; species Chelonia mydas. The sequence continues at coordinate 4,304,118 of NC_051264.2, forward strand.
TGGCATCCCCCTTCTCCTTAGCCATGGGGGAAGAGCTGGAGCGTTGTGACCCCCCGACACTATGTGTTCTGCTCCCCGTGGGCTGAGAGCCCCTGACCCAGGCTGCAATCCCACCCGTTCATGTCACATGGCCCACAGGGCTGAGACCCAGAGAACTCACTTCATGCAGCCCCTGGAGGCAGGATGTGAGACGACACCTGGGATGTTCTAGGGAGTGCCTTAACTCCTGGCATCGAGACGCGAACCTGAGCATCTCTGATCCCGTCTGCGCTGCATGGGCATCCCCACAGTGCGGCCCAATGCCCTGCCTCAGCATGCACTGGGCTCAGGGCAAGATCTGGGACCGATTCTCTAGGGGACAGCCTCTGTCTTGGTTACCCCGAAGTCCTGGTCAGGCTAGAGTGGGTTGTTCCCCAGAGGTTACAACAGTGTCCGTGGGGCCAGCCTCCTTGATCTTCAGACGCAGTGAGCCTGGTTCTCAATCAGAATCACACCCCTCTGGTGGCGTACAGGGGCTGCAAAGTAGGTGATGCCTTGAGAATCCCTCTGCGCTGGGGATCTGCCCAGCTTGTGTGGAGCTTGTGCAAAGGTCTTGCACCCTCCCTGCATCCAGTCCCTGGCACAGGGGACAGATCAATGGTGTGGCCGGAGCAGCTCTGATGCAGAGGTGTCTGAAAGCAACATCCCCTGAGCCATCCGGCCCCCCGCCAGCTCACACTTTGCATGAACTGAGGCAAAACCAACCCTCTGCAACAACTGCTCCCAGAGCTCTCGGCCCAGCACCGGGGTCTCTGAGCGTGGAATAGCATTGCTAAGCCCAACACCGGGGTGCATGTGGAAAATATTCAGAGCTGGTGCGGGCAGTCTGCTCTGGAGGGTGTCTCAGAGTCTGTGCGTGGCTCTGTTCAACGTCTCGATGTCAGATGACCTGGAACTGTTTTTAGTCACCTCCGTAGCTGGGAGTGGGGGGCGGTATCTTTGCAGCCCTCTGGGTTCAGGGGCTAGTTCTCACCCTTTGGCATAGTTGCTATGCTCAGGAGAGGCTCCCGGGCTGGAAGAGCAGGGAGCGATGCGGGCCAGGATTGAGGGGCATTGGCAGAGCTGTAGGTGGGGAGCCCAAGATTGGAAGAGCAGGTGGGTGTTGAGAGTCACAATGGAGGGACAAATAGATGCAGACTACCGTGGTGGAAGGGGTTGTCCTGCCTCCCCGAACGATGGTAGCTAGGTTGACAGAAGCATTCTTCTATTGACTTCGCTGTGTCTACACTAGGGGTTTGGTAGGTCGACCTAAGTTTTGAGTGTAGATCAGGCCTGAGTCTCATGTTATCACAGGACTCCGGGGGCTGGGGATTTAAGAAAAGCTACAGCTATCTGGAGACTTGGCAATGCTATAACACAGGTCACAGAATCTCAGCCAGTGCCTGCCCGATAGCCTTGTCTGCTGGGGGAAATTCAAATGGATTAACCAAAAGTGCACATTTAAACCAGATTAAGCCCCGCTTATTCTCATTCAGAATAAAAACAGCCTTAATTTGGGTTAGTTTAATTCACTTCCAAAGCGCAGAATTATCCTGGGATTAAATCACATTTATTCTGTACTAGGAAGTCTATTCCAGTCAATTTCCCTGTGTAGACAAGCCCTGGGCATGCAAAGAGGCTGTTGCATTGGGGAAGGAGCCCAGGGGAACAGCAGAGCAATGTGGTGTGGAGGACAGAGGGGCCCTGGGACTGGAGCGGAGGACAAAGGAGGGGAGTGCATGGAGCAGGGGTGTCACATAGCTTTCTGAGAAGACAAACCGGCCCTTTGGTTCCTGGGACATCAAAGCTTCCGTCTCACTCCCTGCTTGCCGGAGGGGGGAGGGGGAGTCTCATGATGGATGATGGGTTCAGCGAGGCTGTTTGGAAAGCGGGGGGCTCATTATGACTGGTTAACGAGGAGGCACTAGACTCTGAGTCTTATTTACACTGAGGCCCCTTTGCTGTACTCTGTCGACTTCACTTATACCCATTTTAAGGCCCCTTTAGCTGGTTTAAGAGGCGTTGGTGTAACCAAGAATCAGGCCCTTATTTTTATAGGGTGCCCTGGGTTAGCGACCTGTTTTATCCAAAGTGCTGAGCACCTGCAACTCGATGCACCTCACAAAATCAGGCCCCATGCATCTCAGGCTCAGCACTCAATGTAAGAGGCTGCTTCTGAAAATCTGGGCCTTGACTGCTCTCTGCCTCAGTTTCCCCCATCTGTAAAATGGGGATGGCGCTATTTCCCTACCTCTCAGGGCTTAAAGGGTTAATGTAATCATGTCTGGAAAGTGCTTTGAAGATGGAAATGTGCTCGGGTTTCTGTTCTGGACGTTAGTCCGAGTTCTCGGGCGTGGCTTTGTTGTACTTGAGCACAGAGGCGCTAGGGGGCGCTGTGCAGCAGGGAGCGGGGTGGGTGATTCAGTAGGGGGCACTCTTCCCTATGTGTCAGTGCTGAGCCCAACTCCCCAGCTTGATGCAGGTGAGATGGTGCAGATGAGATGTAAAACAAGACCCTTCCTGCTTCTGGCTACTCAGTATCCTATAGCCCTTTTCACAAGCCTGGTTGTCAAATTCCAGTCATGGTGGCTGTACTGGCTTCCCTAAAATTCCCCCTGGAGTTTTGTTGAGGTGGAATATTTTCCCTCACTTCCACTGAATTGCTGTGAAGCGTAACGTTGCTGTGAGCTGCTAAAGCGTAGACATGGCCCACCCCAGAAGTGGCTGCATTTCCATGCAGGTTGAGTGAGCCCTGTGCAGTATTGCTGCATGCTGTTAAACAGCTGCCATGTTCCACCCCAGACATGGCCCCAGTGCACTGGCAAGTGAAGCAGTCCAAGTATATCCATTACCCTGAGATCAGGCAGGATAAAAGACGATCTGTTACATGCCAGAATTGTTATTTTTATGACCTAACATCATGAAGCAATTTTTACAAGAGGACTAACCTTACCACGCCCTTAATGAAACCACAGCAATCTCTGTTTGCATCAAATAATCAATGAGCCCCAAAATAAAATAAAGTGAAAACTGGCAGCCTCTGGAACTTGGAACAACTTCAGGTTTCAAAAGAGCCTTTTCAGAAACAATAAAACATTCCCAGAGGGAGAGATCATTACTTCCCTTCTTCCCCTCGGAGAGTCACTTAACCTCGCTGAGCTGGGTTCACGCCGATGTAGAATCCCAGCTGTTCGAGGGCTTGGGAGGATTTAGGGTCAGATGGCTTGGCTTGACCCAAATGTAACAGCCACGCTCCCTAGCTCTTGTCATCCAGTAGATTCAAAGCCTTTCACGAAGGAAGTCAGTTTCATTACCCCCCACTTTTTATACCTGGTGAAACTGAGGCACAGAGAAGGGTAGGGACACACTCAGTGTTGGAGCTAGGAACAGAACCCAAGCCTGCTGTTTCTCAGGCCAGTGTGCTACCCACTAGGCTGCGCTGCCTCTCCTGTGCAAATTAGCAGTGACCCCATTGAAGTGGATGGTGTTTACATGGATGAAGTGCAGGCATAGCCTTAGGTTCCATTTTTTGAATGGCTAATAGAGCTTTGAATCAAGGGCTAGTGGACTGTTAGGCAAATAAAGAGAAACCCAGCGTCCTGGATCCGTTACTAACCCCTTGATCTGCAGCACCGTCCCGGGCTCCGGCGTTCTGCAAGCTGCAGGGAGGAGCTGTATGGGTTCCCACCGCCAGCTCTGCCCTGCGGGCTAACAAAGCCCTCATTCTCCCACGGTGCAGGGTGAGCTGTCCCCAGAGGAAGGTGACATCTCTTTGTCTAGGACTAGATCCCCCTTGTTGTCTTTGGCAGACCGGGCATCTGCTCACATTTCCCCCTCTCCGTCTCTTGTGCAGATTAAGTAACGTGGCGACAAGAATTCTGTCTCCCACCCCATTTCCCGCCCCCCTCAGGTTTCTACTGTAACATAGCTGCTGTTGTGTATGTTGCCACTGCCCCCTACAGGAGAGAATTGGGACCGATCAACACTGTCTCATAAACCCTCTACTGCTACTGGGGATTCTCCTTTAGTGCAGGTGGCTCAGGAGCACTTGAGTTCTGTCCCCACTTACTATTTGTAGTACAATTGCTCCTAGAAGCTCCAAGTGAGACTAAAGCCCCCATCATGCCAGGCGCTGCACAGACAAAGACGGCTTCTGCCCCAAGGACTTCAGTCTTAACAGACAAGGAAGAGTTATGAGCCTTATTTTTACAGATGGGGGAAACTGAGGCACAGAGCGAGTTGCCCAGCGTTAGTTGGTGGCAGCACTGGGAATTGAACGCTCATGTCCTGAGTCCCAGTCCAGTGCTTTGATCCCCTAGCCCAACTTATCTCTGCTATGCATGGCAGCCTGAAAGACGTGAAGCAGGGAGCCCCCCCGCCCCCGGTGGGCAGCCTGTCCCTCTTTCCTGCTGAAGGCCTGCACTAGGGGGTCTGACGCCGTCTCCTTTGCAGGCGTCACTGTGATGCTGAGGAAGATCGCGGTGACTGCAGCCTCCAAGCCGGCCGTGGAGATCAAGCAAGACGGCGAGACCTTCTATATCAAGACCTCCACCACGGTGCGCACCACCGAGATCAACTTCAAGATCGGGGAAGAGTTCGAGGAGCAGACCGTGGACGGGCGCCCCTGCAAGGTAGGGCGAGCTGCTCTGGGCAGCTGGGGCTGCACGGCCCCTGCATTTTGGAGCTAAGTCCCCTTTATTTTATTTGCGGGGCGGGGGGGGAAGCAGAGAGAGATCCCTGGGTAGCTCAGGCCTTGGCTGAGGGGCTGATCCTACCCCCATGGAAGTCCCTGGCAAGACCCCCATGAGTCCAGTGGTGGCAGGAGGGCACCCAGCTGGCCACCGCTTTGCTCCTGCTAATGGGGAGGGGATAAAGAGTCCCTTGGGTGTCCTCTCGGTGGCGTAGGAATACCCGTGGTAAGTGATGAGTCACAAGATGGCGTCCCAGAAGTTAAGGAAGCTCAGGCCTGAGCCTGTAGCGTGAGGGTCAAGTTCTTCGCCGTGGCCCAGCCTTTGTTGCTTCTGTTAATGGGGTGGAGGAAAATAGTCCCTCTGGTAACCGTGCCGAGGGGGCAGGGATACCCCGTGGGGAGTGCTGAGTCACCAGAGGGCATCCCACATCCTCAGAAGGGGGCTGAGCCTGTCCCATAAGGGCCAGGTTCTCTACAACCGCTCAGCCTTTGCCTCCGCTAACGAGGAGGGGTCAAATAGTCCCTCGGGGAGCCGTGGTGGTGGCGTAGGGATCCCCAGTTAGGAGGGACACATCCCAAGATGGTGTCCCGGCGGAGGATAAAAGCGCCGCCCGGGAGGGTGATGGGTCACGAGTTGGCGCCGTAGAAGCCCCAGCGCAAGGGTGGCAGAGGCCTCCTCGTGCCTCATCCCGTGATCCTCCTGGCTCCCATCTCCAGGCAGCGGAGACGCTAATAAATATCCAAGCAAACTTCCCTCCTTAATCAATATGGGGGAGACGCTTCTGAGCCTGGCCAATCCCTGTTGCTATTTACCTCCTCCCGCTTGTCGTATGCAAAGGCCCTTCTGTGCGCTCCCTGCCAGGACAAATACGACAGGGGTTTCCCCACTGTGTCCCGGGTTGGCTTCTTTCTTGGGGACTCTGAGCCTTGCCGGGTGGCTGCCCCGTCTTTGGCTGTGAGCTCTGGGGAGGTTTTCGTCACATCACCCCCCATGCGGTCTTGGGGGAGCTCTACCTGCTCTGGTTTATGCCCCTGATCAAAGTGTTTTAAAGGAGCAGCTTACTCAGCGTGACACATACACAACCCTGAACTCCAACTCTTGCTGTGTGACACCCCTCGGGTCCCGGTCTCAAACACACGGAACAAGTGTTAGACACATACACACACATCTGGACTCTGACTCGCTGTGCGTGCCACGCACAGTCTGGATTGTAGTCCCTTGGTGTGACACCACACACACGGACTAAGCGTCAGACAGACAGACAGACACACATGTCTGGACTCCGATTCACTGTGTGTGACACACACACACACACTGGATTGCAGTCGCTCACTGTGACACACACACGCACTCCTGCCTCTGCAGCTGGCAGCCCGTTCCCTCCTCCTGAAGGGGCGAGGGCTCCTTTCTTCCTCGCCATCCCATCCCGCCCCCCAGCACCCCTCCGGGTGACGGATGAGCCCACGCAACTGTCAGACCGCACTAGAGTGTGGAACAAATTGTCAGTTTCTCTCTTGTCACGGGCTGGGCGTGCCTAGTGCATGATGGATGAGCCTTTTCTGCCGCTGGGCTAGTAGGGGCGTGGTGGAGGCTTTGGGATTTAAAATGCGGTTGCATTGATCTTCTCCATTCTTTCTTCCTTCCAGAGCCTGGCCAAATGGGAAAGTGAGAACAAAATGGTCTGCGAACAAAGGTTGCTGAAGGGGGAAGGGCCCAAAACCGCCTGGTCCCGGGAAATGACTAACGATGGAGAACTCATTCTGGTAGGCTGGCCTCTGGTGCAAATGGTTAAATGCTCCCCACCGCCCCCCGTTGCTGTGAACCCCCTTTGCTTTCTGGCGCAGGGTGGTTAAGCTCCAGCTGCGAATGCAAGGGTTGCCCATGGAGTGAATGCCCCTGTCTACACTACAGCTGCAACAGTGTTTTGTAACCAGCTTGTGACGCTCTCGTCTGAGCAGTGGCCATCTGGGTCACCTGTGTTTGTGGGTCGGCGGCCTGGCTGGTGCATTCTGGGGCAGCCTGGGCAGCGATCCCATAGTGCCCCAGGAGAGAGTGCCCGGGGCACCTGCATCGCCTGAAGCAATGCATTCTGGGAAGAAGGAGGCCCAACCCAACTGGTTGTACTGGGAGAGGATCCTGCCTATACTGCAAACAACCAGTGTGCTGAACTGGCCAGGGCTTTCCAACAACTCCCCGCCCAGAGACTCCATCCCAGGGGTCACGTCGTGCCCAGTGCATGCTGGGACAGGACTTTGGAAGGGGGGCAGGGTCTGACTCCAGTACCTTGCACCTTGTGCAGTTGTTTACACCCGCACCCCCCCAGCTGGCACTGGTGTAAATGGCTGCCCAAGGTGCGGAGGTGACAGGACATAGGGCCCTGGGTTGGGGGGGGAGGGTGTTAGTCCATGCTGTGCTGTGCACCCGGGTGGGCTTACATTGCAGTGTAAACGTACTCTCAGTGACCCGGCTCTGAGCAGTCGTCTCTGGTGTCTGCTCCCTTCGTTCATTTCCCCTCTTGCTGTTCCAGACCATGACAGCCGACGACGTGGTCTGTACGAGGATCTACGTCAGGGAGTGATACGCCCCGCTGGGCAGCGGAGGGTACTCCTGGCACTGCCCCCTTCCCACTCGTCAATTGCAGCCTCTCCACCGACCTTCAGTAACCGCTCCGCCGGACTCCAGAGTATCCCGTTTACATGATGCAGGCTAGCGGCACCGCTCCACTTCATATTCCACTATCAGCCGGTCTCTTCCCCGTCCCCCCCCCCACCAGCCTCTCTTTGTCCATGCACAGATGGTTTAAGACAGCCCACAGAGCAATGTGAACTCCTCCCAGCCCCTCGTCCAAGTGGGTGACACAGAGGGTCCCCATGTATTCATCCCCACCTTGGCTAGAGATGACGCTAACAAAGCTGTCACTCCCAGCGACAGCGGGTTTGCCTGGTTTGCGCCATGATGGGGAAGGGGCTCTCTCTCAGCCAGCTCACGGTGGGCCCTGGAGAATGCTCACCTTGGTCTGTGTTCCGCTCAGAGATGACTCTGAGCCAAAGCCCGCTTTCCATCAGCTTTGGTGGGCTTTGGATCAGGCCCATGTGCTGAGCAAACCTGGCAGCCCAGGACTTGCTGGGCTGAGGGTTCTGCTTTGTCACTTCTGGATGATTTTGGGGCCCCTGGAGTATGAGCCGGGTTGAGACAATGAGAGCCACTCCTCACTGATTTAGCCAACAGCTGCCGAAATGCTCGGCAGTTCCGAGACACATCTGCATTTCCAGGCGCTGTATCCCCAAGGCCTGATTCTGGGTTATTCCATTCCTGCACGTGGAGCCGGGATGTGGGGGAATGGGTTAAGGTGGCTTTGCCCTCCTTGTATTCTGGTGCTGTGCCCAGCCCATGGTGTAAGTTAGAGCAGCCCCAGGGCTGCTCTTCATTGTGCTCTGCCCCCATAGCCTCCCAGATGTAGGGAGTACCTGTAGTGCACTGCATGCTGGCAACACCCCAATTTCCTCTTCTCTGAGAGCAGGGCTGGTGGAGGGTCCTTACCCCAGCTCCACACCAGCCAGGGAGGCCCTCTGACAGTTGCACTGGTTTAACTAAAGGCATGAATTTAAACCGGCACAAACCCATTAGTGGATGCTTTTAAACCGGAATAAGAGCATCCACAGGCAGGGGTTTGCCCTGGTTAAAGTGAACTGGTTTTAAAACCGATTTCAGTTCAACTGGTGCAACTTTCCCGTGTAGACAAGATCTTCGTTCCCATGGGACAAACAGCTTAGCAGCTGTGCGCTGAGGAGATCAGATTCCCTTCTAGAGTGGGGCTGAAGCTACTTATAGGGCAGAACCCAAAGGCACCTGGATTGTAGAGTGACGTGCTCTGAATGTACTTGAACTGTGGGCAAATGGAGCACTGATTCTCATCCCCCTGCATTATTTGCCCTCTCTCTGGATGGAATTTACCTCTCTGTAACCCACCCTGACACAGCACAATGCTCTGTCCTCCCCTAATAGGAACAGCCCATCCCAAAGGCTCAGGTATTCCAATCCTGGCTTCAGTTCCCACATGTGACCCATTTAGGGTGATCAATACCAGGGGCTGCATGGGATGGGTCCCCCCCCGTGTGAAACATATCAACAGACACAACATTTCAGGTTTTCATTTAAAAAAAAATCATTTTTCAATAAAACCTCAAATGTTTGAACAATTTTTTCCCCAAACATTTTCATTGCATTGAAAAGCCCTTATCCACAGCGGATGGGGAATGTCCCGCTGGGCACATTTCAGGGCTCTCTTGTGGTTTTATATGCGCCACCAAAACACCATTCAAAATGGAGCGTCAGTGAGTGAATGGGTGCATTGCCTTTGAGCCGGCCTTGTCTTCAGAGGTACATTACACCTGGGGGAGGGGGGCAGTGATTTTAGCTTGGCCTCTGCAACACCTGGTTGAAATTTTGGGAACAAGAAGGGTTGTTTCTTTTTGTTGTGGTCAAGAAATGGCCTTTTTTAATGGCCAATTGGAGTGACAAATCGTTCATTTAAATTTTTTTCCCCCGTGTTACAGTAGAATCCCTAATTGAGACTGAGGAGTCCATAAAATTGAAAAGTTTGTAAAACCGAGCCTCTCCAAATGACAGTAGGTACTCTGTGTAAATGACAGTATGGTACAATGCACCCAGAGCTTAAGGGGGCCTGACAAAAGTGTGGGTGGGTAGGAGGGTCTATCACAACCTGAGAGCAGCAGCTTTGGTAAGACAGTGCTTAAAGTGCGCCCCCTCCGTGACCCTGCTCAATTAAAAAAATATTTGGGGCCGGGTTTACGCCCCCTGGCAACCTTCTCCTCTTCAATCACTGCTTTCTTGTTGTCCTGCAGACCATCTGCAAAGTGATTCCCGGTGCACTGAAGTATCGGAATTGGATGGGACTTGTTCTTCATTGGCTTGGTTCACAATAACTGGTCCTTTGGAGGGCTGGGCTTCGTAAAATTAACTTTATGCCGCGTTGCATGTGACTTACTGCGTAGGCTTGTGCACAGGGGTAATTCTCCCCCTCTGAGACACCTCCTCGCTCCCGCATTGCATCCCTCTGGACAGCAAGAGTTTCAAGTTTCAAGGTGGAAAGTGTTTTGTTTTTTTTTTAAAAACCTGGCATTGATTTTATTTTATACAGAATATTTTTTCATATTCCCGTAGGAAGCAGCTGTAACCTAGTAGAGATGCATTCCTCTTCCCGTGTAGGGCCTTGTGCTTTCTCTCTCCTCTCTCAGTTGTTGCAACTTTTACTGAGTATTTATTTGTTAATATTTTATTAAAAAGGAAACCGTGAACAAGCCTGTCTCCTGCGGGTCTGCGCAGCATTGGATCTTGCCTGGAACACAATGTCCTTCCGACCCAATTCTCTCTAATAAACGGTTGATGAACATATGCCTTGTCCTGGTCATTCCTGGAAATCACTGGGCGGGTGAAATTCACCAGCTCCGCTTGCCCTCTTTCCAGGAGACTTGATGCCTCTTTACACAATTCTGGCAGCATCACGTATAGTGATAACTTATGGCTAGGGGGGTGGTGTAAAAGCTGCCAAGGTGACCAAAGCCTGGAGTCTTGTGGAAGTAGATAGGTCAGGATGGGCTGGCCACTCCCAAGGGCTCCAAGGTCTGATCTGTCACCTGCCGAAACCTGAGTGAGTTTGGATCCCCTGCTCCGGATTCAGGCCCAGCTCAGGTATGAACTGGAATGGTTGCTCCTGTGATGATGCCGAGTTTCATGCTCCTTCAGGGCCAGACTGAAGTCAGTGCCGTGGCACCGATTCACACCAGCTGGGGACCTAGCCTAGCAGCAGCACCAAGGTGGGAGGGAAATGCTCCTGGGAATCTAAAGGATGGGAGACCCCAAGACAGAGGCAGCGGTTCCCGCTCAGAGTAAGTGGGTGGAATTAAAGGAAGGGAAAGTGTGGCCTGGATAGCAGGCGGAGAGCAAGACGCGATGATGGCACCAAAAGCTTGAGCGCTTTCGACCTAGATGGGACGATGCACCTGCGGACATGCTGCAGAGGGCAGTCCTGTGCTCAGTGTGTGGAAGAAGCAATGCAGGGGGTGTCTCTTCCCCCCCCCATCTCCACTTGTCACCCCCTTCTGAGAGGGAGGGGGGCCTTGTGACCCAGGGCCACGTGCTGCCCATGTGAGTCACTTAATCAGTTCCTCATCTGTGACATGGGGATACTATAATCCTTTCTTTGTGGTTTTCCGGCTGTAGCCTGTGAGCTATTTGGGGAAGGGACTTTGTCAGGAGGGGCGCTGGTGGAACCCCAGTAATAACAATTCCTTCGCCCCGCGCCCCGTTCTAGAGCCGTTTCCCAGCCTGGTTTGAAATGTCCCGAGGGGTGAGAGGCTCCTTCAATCTCTTTCTTTCCCCTCCCCCTGCCCCGTTTACTCTCTGGTTCCTGGACTGGGCATGGCCGGGACCCCTGGCTGTAAAATCACATCCTTTGATTCTAATTACAACACAAGCTCTTCCAGCCCGGCTGGCGCGAAGCGTAACAACAATCAAAGACCACGCAGGGGCCCAGAGGGTGCCGAAAAGCCCCAGCTAATACCAGCCCTGCCAACCGCCTGGGGAAAAGACACAAATGCTGCATTGTTAGCCCGAGACCAACTAGATTCCTGGCCGCTTCTCAGCCAGGCTGGGCTTCCGAGGAGGATCTGATTCAATCCTCCCTGGTTGTTCCTCTTCTTTATTAGCTTGCTGGACTCAGCTTGGCCTCTCGAATTGGGCTGGGACTCCACGGACTGCAGCATCCTGCTGGACATGACACACCGAGAAACGCCTCACCACACCACAGTCCGCCTCCAAAGTCCTGACCCCCAAGCAGATCGGGCTCCCTGAAATGGTGCTGGTCTTTCTTTGCCCCATTGGCTGGCAGTGGGCCAGATCCTCAGCTGCTGTAAATTGGTATTGGCATGGATGGACCAAGGCTGATTTACACCCGGTGAGGATCCAGGCCTTTCTTCTGCTCTTCTGCATGTTGGATCAGTGTACTCTGTTCTGTCCCTCCTCCTTGTACCAGTGGCTACTACCCAAAGGGAAAAGAAGGCAGAATTTGGCAGGTGAGAGTACCCCTTTAAGAGCAGAGCATGATGGGAGCCCCTGCAGGGTATAAAACAGAGCACTAAGGGCTTGCACATGCTCTGGGGGTGACTAGGATGATGGGGAATGTAATGCCTGAATCTTGGGTATTGAACCAGGTCCTTCAAAGCTGCCCCACAAGCCTCAGTATCTTGAGCCGAAGAGCTAAGTGATGGCAAATCCTATGGATTGGTATGTGTGTGTGTGGGGGGGGGGGGAAGGAATTTAAATTCTGGGGATAATATCTGCTTTTTGGACAGAGATCCTCTGTCTGGCTGTGAATTCTGTAAAGTTTGCGCCATGTGCCTAGAGTGCCAGGCGTATCTTAGTGAATCAGCTGGGTAGAGAGAATTTGGGGACAGCCCCCATAGCCGCGCTGAGCAGCGGTTTGAGTTTAAAGGGGATTTTTCCAGGCACATGTCAAACAGGAGCTGAGACCTCTTGGAAACCTGAGCGCCTGCAAATGGGGCCATCAGCGTAGGGACTAGGGCAGGATTCTCCTGTCCTCTCCCCAGTGCTGCCAGGGTGCTCAGCACTGGGCTTTCGCTTTGTCCTGTTCAGAGGCCAGCTGCAGCAGTCCCAGCTGGGTCTGGGTTTGGATTCCAAAGCTCCGATGTCCTGCCTCGGTTGCCAACCCTCCAGGATTGCCCAGAATTAAAGTTTACTCTGTAATGAAAGATTATGTCATGTGATGAAACCTCCAGGAATACGTCCAGCCAAACTTGGCAACTCCCTCCCTCCTTCCCCAAGGCCTTCAGGCTTGTGGGTTTCAGGCCCAATCAAGTGAAACAATAACGCGACCTCGCTCCAGATCGGCATGGGGAGGGGGCTGCGTACACCCCCTCTAAACGCTGTGGAATCCAGCTCCTAAGGCATCATCTTCCTGACCCTCCAGTCTCTCTCCTGCTGCTGCTTTGTCAGGGGTTAGGGGTTTGCCCTTTGCTCTCGCAGGGGCCCGTTCCGCCTTTGCGCTCTCCCATTCGGAAGCGGCCTCTGAAATAATTAAACCATTTGTCACGGTGGGAATCGCTTTCCTTTTTGAAAGGCCGGTTGCCTGCCTGTGCCTTCCCCCCACACCCTGACAGGCCTTCTTAAAGCCTCCGGCCTGGGCTTTCTTTGCCCCAGTGCCCTAGGGGATTGCATTCCACGTTTCCTTGCTGGGGGAGGGGAGGAGGGTGGGAGCTAGGGAGGAGATTTAATTCTCAGCACACAGAGGGGCTGCAGAGTCCAAGCTGTGGAGGGCTCAGTGCCCCTAAAGAGTCAGCTAACGCCCTCCTGGAGCAGCTTTACTGCATCCTGGGCTGGTTCTTAATAACATCTGCAGAGCCGAGCGGGGAGCACAGGTCTCTGCCAGACACAGGAGATCAAGCCTGGTGCATGCGAGGTCATGTTGCACGGAGGATGCCATTTTGAAGAGCACCCCCCCCCCCACCCCCCCCCCGGGCAGCAACCTGGGACTCATCCTGCGGGGCAAGGTCGTGTTGCCGGTGGGGACATGCTCTTCAAAATGGCACCCTCCAGGCGTGCTACCAGACACCAGCTGAACCAGAGAAAAACAGGCTCAAAACCGGTCAAGTGGCCTGTTCATGAATTCCTGTTGTACTGTCGTTCCCCTCTGCCGAGCAACAGCTGGTCTATGGGGCAGGCAGCCTTGCGTCTTCGTCTCTTGTTGGAGAAGTTAATGAGGCAGAATCTGGGGATCTGCTTAGTGAAACTTGCTTGTTCAGACTTTATAGTCTAGACCCGGAAGAGAGGTGGTTGCAAATGGCACTTGGGCCATCCCTTCTTTCAGAAATCTCGGCCCAGGGAGCAACTCTGCACCCCAAAATTGACTCTAGTTAGTGCGATTAAGGCAGAGCGCAAACTCCTTTGTTACATGGAAGAACTGCCCCTAGAAGAAACAGCATCACAGAATTAACCCCAATGCAGTGTTTCTTCCAAGACTAAAATCTTGCTCACGCACCTGCCAAGAAAACAAACTTGTAAGACTATGTGAAAGAGCGCCATCTGGTGACCCCCCCAAAACAAATACTTATCACAGTTCAGCCCTGGGCGTTCTCTGTCTCCAGGGCTAATAGAACCAAAGCGATGGATCCAGTCACCCTCTTCTTCCACATGCTGGGGAAGCTTTCTTAATAGAAATATTGCGATTTCAGGCCCATTTCAAGTAAAGGCTTTGTAGGTGTATGTTGGGGGATATGCGGAGGTGAGGGCTCTGTGTGTTCTGTGGCTCGGTGATTCTCCCTTAATAAAACGTACTTAGCTCAGAGCAGGGAGGGAATGGCCATTCATAATTGCATCCGTCTTCATGTTTTCTTTGCACAGAGGCATGTTTAGTTAGATCAAAGCCAGATTATGCCAGAGAAACTGGATGAGAACAAAGAACCAGCCCTTGAAAGATTACATCAGGGAGGTTCTCCCGGCTCCCAGGGTGTGTGCCAGATGCACTTTCCCTGAAAATAAAGCCTAGAGATGATTTCCTGACTGCCATTGTCCTGACATGAGGAGGGAATGGGTGCAAGGGCGGGGAGCCAGAACACCTGCGTTCTTTCCCCAGGTTTGGGAGGGTCATGTTGTCTAGTAGTTAGAGCAGTGGGGACTGGGAGCCAGAACTTCTGGTTTTTGTTTTGTGTTCCCCCACCACACCAATCTGGGTGAGGAGCATGATCTAAATATTTGTTAGACTGGGCAGGCTGAGGAATCAGGAGGATGGATGTGATCTATTCCCAGCTCTGGAAGGGGAGTATGGTCTAGTGGTTGGCAAGGTGCTGGAGTGGGGGGGAATTGCTGGGTTCTAGTCCCTCCTCTTTGTTGTCCTGGACATGTTCCTTCGCCTCCTTGTGCCTGTGTTTAGTGGGACAGGGGGTATCCTCATATTGGGTGGGGGTGTAATTAATGTAGAGGAAAACTTGGAGATCTTCAGATGAAACGTGCCAGAGACGCGAATAACGACAATAGCTATTCCTGAAATGCTCACGAAAAGTGACTCTCGGGTGAATGCTTGGTATATGTTAAACGTAGGGTCTGATTCGGCTCTTATTTACCCCCGAGAGACCCCACTGACTTCAACGTGACTCCGCTGGAGCTGAACTCAGCCTGTAAAGTTAACTCCAGCGTCTTGTGACTCCAGGGTTGTATAAGTGGGTTATTGGATTGGGATGCGGCTTGCTATGTGAATTGTTCTTACTATGCCCATTTGAAGGCTAATGAACTGGACAGCTGGAAGCAAACAAGACTCCCCTCCTGTTTCTTCTGGGCAAGGGTACTGGAACCTTTGTAGAAGTGGGGAGGCCAAGGCCAAAGCATCTCCTCCCTCTCCGTGGGTGGCTGCTCTGGCAATGAGCCAGCTGCCTTCTCTTCTGGCACCACACCAGCCCCTGGCAGGCGGAAGGTGTAATTGCCATGCCTCCCCGGCAGAATCTATTATTCTGTGGGGGAACAAAAATCTGTGGGGACATGAATTCTGCGCTTATGTTTCTTTTGTTAAAAAGAGGTGGGGGGAGGCACCGTCCCCCTGGTTCTGGGCGGGTGCTTCTGGGTAACGGAGAATGCACTGAGCCGGGGCCCCAAAGGCTTATGGGTAACAGACAATGTGGCGCTGGGTCTGGGCAGAAGCAGGTTTGGGTCTGTGGGTTTCTGTTGCGAGGCCCGTCTTTAAAATGTGTCTGTGTTGCCCGGTACCACCGAGCTGACCAAGAGGATGGTTCTGCTCTGGGGGTAGAGTTAATCCGAAACCACAAGGCCTGATATGGCTCTGACTTTCACGGGTGTTAATCAGGCGCCTCTCCGGTGAGTCCAGTGGCTCAAGGATTTTACTCTGGGGGCGCAGGGCCTGATCCCAAACCCACTGAAGCTGATGGAGCCACTCCTGTTGTGTCCCCCGCAGTGCGGGGAGAATCAGGCCCGCAGTGTGGGGAGAATCAGGCCCACAGTGCACATGCCCGGGGCGTAAATTAGCGGCCACATGGTTCTCTGAGGGATGGCCAGGCCTCTGACGCATGTTTTCAAGGCCCACGCGATGCAGAAAAGCACCACTAACCCCTACCCCAGTCGGGGCTCTCTGCTAACCTGGGTGCATCACTGAACTTGCCGTCAGCCTTGGCACTGAGATCGCTGTTGTTGGTTAAACAAACGAGAATTCCTCCTCCTGGGTTGTTTATTATGTTAATACTGGCTGGGAGTTGAACCATTCGCAAGACTCCTTGGAAAGGGAAGGTTGTCAGAGTGCATTCCTCTGACACACCGCGCTCTGCCCGGGGACACCAGAGCCGACCTGTGTCGCACGCGCCTGCCGGGATCAGAAACTTTTTGCAAGTCTGTCTGCCTTTTTGGCACCGGTTGGGGCTGTTGAGAATAGACGCAAGACCGAGGGCATCGAAAGCAGCTAGAAGAGATGGTCTTGTTGTGGTTAAGGCGTGGAGATCTAAGTTCAAATAAGGGGCCGTTATAAAGAAGACAGTGATCAGTTCTCCATGCCCACTAAAGGGAGAACAAGAAGCAGTGGTCTTTATCTGTAGCAGGGTGATTTTAGTTAGTTGTTACAGGAAAAACTTTTGAACTGTAACTCCCCTAGTCTCTCTAACTGTAAGAGGAGTTTAGCTCTGGAAGAGGCATCCAAGCGGGGGGAATCCCGCTCAGTGGAGGTTTTTAAGAACTGGTTGGACAAACACCCCTGGGCCCTGCCTCCATTTCTGTGATTCTAAGCACCAGAAGCTGCCTCCTAAGAGTAAAGGGGCTTCCAGCTCCCCATGCCCCCTCCCTGGCCCTCCTATCCCGGGTCTCTGCTCCCTGCGGGTGGGGGAGCGCCTCCCTTCATGGCGACAAAGGGTTTTTCACATGGGGCGAACTGGGCCTTTCGGTGAATCTGAATCTAATCTCCCTCCGGTGACCTTAGACCCGCAGCAGCCTGGGGAGACAGAGTCCTGCTCTCCCGGCCCTAAGAGAGGGAGGGAGAAAGGGGCAATGGGGCCCCTCCACGCCCCCTGTCATCCTTCCCAGACAAAGCCGGGCCGGCGTTATCTCCCGCCCTGATGGGGATGGTTTTCAACAGCCCCCTTTCTCCCAGGCGCCTGTGTCAGAGGCCCTGCCCCCCTTTGCCCCCAGCCTGGTCCATCATTGCTTTGTGCCAGTGCCCCCCCCATTTTAATTAACTTTGTCTCTGAAATTGATTGATCTCTGTCCCCCATGTGGTGGGAGGGAGGCTCGAATGTGGATCCACCATCAGGCAGTTCTCCTGCCTGTATATTCTCTGTGGGGTGGGGGCTGGACGCAACCCCCTCTCTCTTACCCCCCCCCCCCCCCGGGGCTGAATGCTGAACTCGAGCACCTCCCCCAGCTTCCTCTAGGCCCCCCTCGCCTGATGCACGGGGAGGGATGGACACCCTTTAAGGGGGGACCCAATCATTTTGGACCCACATGGCTCTGCTTTCAATACATATACTCTGCGGGTCCCCATCCCAGTCCCTGCTGGAAGTGATCCAGTCCAGAGCGACTCTCTCAGCCCAGCTCCTCGCCCGCTCAGGAACTAGCTAACCTCCCAGGGCTTTGCATATCTCCCCGCTCTGCAGGTAAATTATCCCCTGTCTCCTCTCTCCTCTGTAACCTGGGGAAAGTGCTGCCCCCCAGCAGAAAGCGCAAATCGGCTTTAAATAAGCCCCTTCTGGAATGGTGCTTGCGAGGGGTGGGGGAATTGCCCTGTAAACATCCATCCCCAAATCACAACCCGCTCCTCCTTAATGAGCTGTTCACCGATTAGCAGGGCCTGCTTAAAGAGACGGATTCCCTGGTGGGTGCTATCTGGCTGGTAATGTTGCCCTAAGAACTGGCTGCGTTGCTAAAGCCACCCCTGGTACCTAAGAGACGACACCCGCTGAGTAGTTGATGGAGAAATGGCTTACACCTCTGTTGGCTCCCGGGAAAGCAAACTAGCTGCACCACTTAGCAGCGAGTTAACTAATTTAGCCTTGCAGTCACCCCCCCGCCCCCCATGGGATAGCTGGGTATTATCCTAGTTTGACAGATGGGGGAAACCAAGGCACAGGGTGCTGCTACAATTTGCACCCACGGGCCCCCAGCAAGGCAGTGGCCGAGCCAGGAATAGACCACAGGAGTCTTGACTCCCAGTCCCTTGCTCTAAACATATAGGCTACATTTCTTCCCAAACTTGAGATTGGAACCCAGGTGTCCTGACTGGCTACCACTGTTCGAACCACTAGCCCATGCTGCCACCTTAGACCCAGGCCATCTATCTGATAGGGTCAAAGTTAAGGGGATGAAATAGGAATTCCACCCTCCGCTGAACCTTCCAATCAAACTCACCCCAAACTATTTCTGAGTTATCAGGAGCACGAATGGTTAACTCGTGAAATGTCTCCCTTTCACTTTCAGAGGAGAAGACCCTGGCGTTGTGGATGCTCTTGTGAGATACCTGACTCTGCCAATCGCTAGAGGGATTTGATGCTACAGGTGAGCACCCAGAGTTTGAGGAGTTTGTTGGATCTGAACCTAAATGCTTTGAAGGGTGAGGAAGGGTTTACGAGTCAGACACAGTGCTAGAAATCAGGACTCCTGGGTTCCCTTCCCAGCTCTGAGCCGTGTCGTGATGAATCCTCTTTCAAGCTGCTTGCTGGAACGGAGCCCCGGCGGATCCCTGAGAGCCTGTGTTCAGGGTGCAGGACGCCTGGGTCCCGTCTCCAACGCTGCACTGTGACTTTAACGAAATGCCCCCAAACCTGCCTTTGGGGTGTTTGTTAGAACCAGATCACTATGGTCACAGGGCTATGGGCTAGCACCTGTGACCTGGACGCCGGGTTCCCTTCCCGGCCCAGTGTCGATGTGGAGTCCTTCCCTGGCTCTGCTCTCCCTTGCTGTCTTTGGGCCCGTGAAAAGGGGCGAGGAGAATTATTATTCTCCTCTGGCCAGGAGGATAATGCCCCCAGTATGTGTCCAAGGTGAAGCTGGGCTTTGTCCCAGTTCGGCAGCGTGGCAAAAGGCCTGGGCGCAGAACTCGGGGGTGAGTCGCTCAGGTTCTCCAGGTCAGCATGACAAGGTGGGTTAATGACACGCTAACATAGCCGGGCGGTGGGTGGACGGGGAAGGAGGGGGCCTCGTCAGGCAGGCTCTGAGAGGGTTGCTGGGGAATTTGAGCTGCAAAGGGCCCTCTGCTCTGGTGGCTCGCGCTGGGAATGTTCATGCATGGCAGGACCCGGGGAATTTCCAACCTGTGAGTGGGGGATGAACATGAGCTGGTGACAGGGGTGGGCGAGCTGAAGCCAGAGCAAGCCCAGGGTTGCAAAAAACTGCGGTCGCATCTCTCCCCAGCCTGACACACGTGTGTGCACATGGGGCACAATACACAGGATGTGTGCAATGCACATACAGCAGGTGCCGCACAGCGAGAGATGCAAACACATATGTAGACAATAAGGCTGGACAGACACACTGCACAAAAATAAAGACACACACACGTGTGTGTGTGTGTATACAGCCACAACATACACACCTAGATCCATGCAACGAAATACACAGCACGTCTCACACATGCATGCATGCTGTCCCATCCCCCGTCCAACATTCCGCCTATTAAAGTCGTGCACACAATCGAATGCACAATGGGGGTCACGCCGTGCAGCCGCACACATCCCGACGTACACACGGGGACAAAACTCCCACCCAAATAACTATGCACCGGACACAAGCCCTCCACGTGGCAATCCGTCCCACCTGCAGGTGAGACACCCACCCGCACAGCAAACAGCAAGGAAACATGCTCACGCAGGCGCTGTCTGCTAAGGCAACCAAGGACGCCGAGATGTCACCGGGCCGGATTCTGCTCTCACTTAACTTGCCTTTTGCCCTGGCCTGGCTCCATTGCCGACAATGGTGCCGTTCCCTCTTGACCTCCGGGTGACTGAGATCAGAGTCAAGCCCCCAGCCCCCTGCCTTGCTGGGCGGTGGTGCCGGCTGCAGGAAAAGCAGACTGGCAGGGAGTCAGGTCAGCCGAGGGTCTGGGGCGGCTCCCAGCGCCCATGGCCGGACGTGAGGGTACGCGAGGTGGCGGGTGGGAGGGCTGTGAGACAGCACGGGCCAGATCCCCAGCTGGTGTGAATCCACCTAGCTCAGAGCCAGATCTGCCACTGGTGTCAATCTGTGTCACTCCGTTGCAGTCAATGGACCTGATCCCCAGCAGCGGTCGCTCCACTGAAGTTGGTAGAGTCCTGTCGCTATCTACACCCCCCCGAAGGACCGGACCCAATATCCCTATCTATTTGACAGGGAAGCCTGCCTCCAGGACCAGGATTTGGGTTTGGATCTGGTTCTCGTGCAGTCCTTGGTCCCGGTGCCCGGCGCGTGGAAAACCCCACCAGATCGGAGTTCCTTTGCATTGGGGTAGGGGACAGCATGAGATGCAAGGTGACATGACTTGGATCCAGGCTCTCCCTCCATCCCAGGACCTCCTGGACTTTCAGTGTGGGGAGTGTGTGTGAGATCTTTTCTTCCTGGGTCCAGACTAGCTTGTTTCTCCCTCCGGGCAGCTCTGCCCAGCTTTGCTCTGCGAAGGGCCATTGCGTTAGACGCTCAGGACAGCATCAAATGTGAGCACGGCCCTTCGCGCCGCTTTAGCTGGGCTCCTGCTGACTGCTCCGTTCCCCTCTACCCCCGTGCAGTGTGACCCTGGCTGGGATTTCCCTGCAGAGACAGGAATGCTATTTATTTATCCCCAGGAGCTGTTAGCCCGTCTCTAGCCATCGCCCCAGCTGGCACAACGGATGGCAAATGGCTCAAGGTTCTGTAGCCGTTGGATGCTGGGCAGACCAGAGCCAGAAACAGAATGGATCTGGGTTCCTAGCACCTTCATGCCATGGTGCCTTCTCCCCATGTTCGCTCATTAGCTGGTTGCTGCTGGACTCGCTCGCCTGCTTGTGCCTTGATCTCGCGTGGAGCAACCAAGAGCAGGTAACACCAGCTAGGAGTGGCAGGGAAAAGGGTGCCAGGAATGAGTGGTGCAATGCTGGATCCAGGAAGCATCAGGGCTGGGGTTATGAAACAGCATCGTGAAAAAACAAGTTCAGTCCTTTAGCAACGCCAGCGAGGCGGCCGTCTGGCACCCACTGGTTGTTTTTGCCTGCCACAGTGGGAGCTGGGCTGAGACCCACTGCACTCGTTTCATTTCGGCCGCCAAAGACCATGCTGTGCTCTGGTCACACACGGGCTGAGCTGGATTTGTACCCAGGGAAAGGCTCAGACACCCACTCCCACCTTCTCCTGGCCTTTCAAGGACAAGGGTCTCAGCAAGGAGCCCAGCCCCTTGCCAAATCAGGGTGTCAAGTCAAGCCCAGGCCATGCTGGTACAGTAAGTTCCTGTTGCTTCTGTGGGATGAAGAGGGACGATCTGTTTGGAGAGCCCTTGTCCCCACCCTCTGCATGCCAGCTGCTCTGCAGAGCCTGTCGGCCCATTCCAATTACACACCCCGCCCCCCACACCCCTCTCTCTCTCTCACCCCTGTGTCAGACACCCCCGGCCCAGCCTTCCTGAAATACCCACGGGCTGCCTGTCTGATTCAGCAACATTGGCGAGGGCTGGCTCGCTGGGCAGTTAAATGGGGAAAGTGTCTCATGGCTTGTGACCTTACAGGCTGTGGAGAGAAGCATTTGTGACATTTAGAGAAGGAGACACTTCCCTGCACCGCCGCTTTCCCCTTCCAGAGACACCAGCCCATGTTGCTAAACGGCACGAGAGAGAGAATTCTAGCCTAGCCTTCACAGGGAGCTTCTGTCTTTCTCTCTCTCCTTTCCAGCCACAGTCTCACCTCTCTCTCTCTCTCTCTCTCTCCTCTGGAGAAATTTTTCATTCAAAACATTTTTTCAATGAAAAGTGGCTTTTTCATCACCACGGACGTTTGTTTCCCCAGGGAAATGTCCCTTTTCAGCCAAAGTTCTTGGGTTTTTGGTGAGATCAGAAAATGCCTTGTTTTGATTCTGGCCAAGAATACCAAGACCGGAGAAATTTCTGCCCCAACCTGAAAATGTCCTGGTTTTGGAAGACGCCTTTCATTTTCCATGTGCCGAAACCCAGAAATGTCTGGAGCTTTGGTTTCGCGCCAGAAACCTGGAAACTTTGCAAGAACGTTTTTGATGGAAATGACATCTTAGCTGTGGGAACAAAAAAATGTTCCCAAGCTCTGCTCTGCTCTCAATCCCTTTAATCTATGGTAATCTAGCCATCTGCCCATCCTGTGGAGGTATCTCTCTGCCCAGCTAGGATGGTTTTACACAATCATCCACTACTGTAGCATTTCAACATCTTCCATGTAAAATTAATGGCAATAGCGAAGTCCTGAACCTAGTGGACTTCATGGTCTCTGTCCTTTCTCCCTTTTGGGGTCAAAACTTGGGATGCATTTGTCTAGAACTTCCTGCTGGTTGCAACGCTACCAATCCAGCCTACTGTACCTGTGGGTATCTAGCTCCCCGTCTGTGAACCGTAGAAATGGGTCTGTCCGTCTACAGTCTGAAGTGCCCAGAGTTTGGGGCAGGTTAGCTTTGGAGTTATGGGTTCAGGTCCTCAAAGATATTTAGGTGCATAACTCCTATAGATTTCGCCAGGAGTTAGGTGCCTAAATATTGTTTAGGATCTGGGCCCCTACAGACTGGGGTCAAGCACAAGTTGGGGACCCAGCCCACCAGTCCTGGGAAATCTGAATCAGACATCTGTGTGGTATCATCTGTGGACATCACAGCTGGGGCTGTTGAAAGGGGAAATAACCCCAGGGCACAAAAGGAATCAGGAGCGGAGCTGGGACATTCACCCAGGTCTCCTGTTGCCAGGCTCAGTGCTTTGACCCCAAGCCCAGCCTTGCCACTCCCTTGTGGGCTCCGTCCTAGGGCTCCAAGCCCCAGGCTGGCTCTGCCAAAGCTTGCCCCAGCTCCAGCCCTGCCTCCCTGGTGGCCTGTCTCTGCCGAGCGTCGGGGCGGCTCCGATTCCAGGCCAAGGTTCTTGGGAGAGGCCTTGGAGAGCCCCAGGAGAATGACACCCCCGGAGCGAGACAGCTGCCAAATTGCACAGTGAGCTTTCAGTCCCTCCCCTCTGACTAATTATAGGGGTTGGCCGACAAGCCCGGAGGGGGGCTTGACAGGAGGCATGTAGGAGGTGTCGGGGGGCTGCAGCATTGGGGCGGGGGGGTGGGGCTTCTTCCCTTGCATCTCAGAACCAGAGAACTGGGGAGGGGTCACTAGACCTTGGTTGGGCTGAGGGCTTCTTTCTTTGGGGGACTCTCACCCCCATCCCCATGGCTGCCAGGCTGACCCCCTGAAGGCTCTGCCGTGCCAGCTGGGGGGAGGGCTTAGGGCTGGGCCTAGGGGAGTGGGGCTCCCACGTCAATGGGAACTGGGTGCCCCACTCCCTTAGGCAAAAATGCCCAGCCTTGGTCTCCAGCGGAAGGCTCCAAATGCAGGGTCGCGTCTGCACAGACCACAGGCCTTTGCCCCCCGTGTCGCTGTCGCCTGAGAGGCGGTAAACAGTGGCTGTGCCAAGTGGGTAAGCCTTTCCCAGCAGGCCCTTCTGCTAGCCGGCCCTATGGCGGCCAGGCTGCACTTGTCTCCGGTGGGGGGCCCTGCTGGCTCCCCTTGGGCTCCTCCCTTCCCCGTGAACTCGGGGTGGTGGAACGGCCACCCCAAGGGGATTCCGGACCACCTCAGTGCGCGCCGGGGGAGCCGCTCAGCCGGGCCGGGCATGGCGAGAGGCTCGGCATGGTGGCGCGGGAGGCATGCAGGTGGCGTCCCAAGCCACGCTGTTGCGACACCTCGTAATCTTAGCCCCGGGCCCGGGCTGGGCCAGTGTGACTCAAGCTGCCTCCCTGACAAAGGGCGTTCTGGAGAGAGCTTTTGGATGACAAAGCCTCTGCCCGGAGGAGCCTGCAGGCTGGCACGGCCGGGGATGGGCCAGGCGGGTCAATAGTTCAGCTGGGGAATGCGGGAATAGAACCCAGGAGCTCAGCGCGGCCGCCTTCCCGTGAGCGGGGGCCTCTCTCTGATGTCTCCCTCTCTCGGCCCCTCTCCCTTTGTCCTGCCAGTCGTGCTGTCTGCCCAGGAATGGGGCCGGCATTCCTGGAAGGGGCTGCGAGCGGCTCACTGAAGGGCCTGTGTTTCTTTTTCCCAGCCATTCTGGGGGCAACCAGAAAAGCCAAACCCAGTTGCTTCCCCCGCAGCCTGGATCGGGACCAAGGCAGAGAAAACCAATCTAATAAGCAATCCTGAACCTGGCCAGGGAAACCGATCAACCAAATGGCTGATGTAAATCCCTGGAAGGAAAAGGTGGCAAGTTCAAAACCGAACAAAGGAAAGACCTCTTCACCCAATGGGGGATTGGCCTGGGGAACTCATTGCCACTGGATGATTTTGAGGCAAAGAATGTAACAAGATTTTAAAAAGGAACTGGGCATTTACATGGATATCGAGCCTATCCAGGTTTATAATTCGTGATGACACAGTTGTAGAAGGGATATTGAATTTCTGGTGTCAGGGCTTAAACTGAGCTCTGTTAGAGATCAGAATGAGGCCTGGTGTGTGTGTGTTTGTGGGGGGCAGATTAGCCCACACTTGAAACTATGGGGTTCTCATACCTTCTGCGGGCGCTGGCCGCCTGGGAGACAGGATACCGGATTAGCTGGACCGCGGTTCTGATCCAGTCTGGTGATTCACTCACCAGAATTTCACTCACAGCACTACGAATTTGCCCAGTGCCAGCTACACCTCTGCTTCCTGCCGGCTGAGATCCAAACCTCCCCCTTCCAGCAGCACGCCAGCGACCGGTGACCCCGTTGCATCCAGCATAGACACGCTCCTGACATGTCTGGGGCGGGTGTGTGTGAGAGCTTGGTTTTTAATGAGCTGGTCATGTGAGTCTTACAAGGGGTGTGTGTCTGAGTGTGTGGGGCTGGGGTGAATTAAAAGAAGACACTGGACAGGTGACGTCTCTGTGTAGCCAGCACTCGGTGGGACATGCGTCCTATGCACGCTGCCCCCCACCACCATGGGGGCTTAGTAAGAATCCACACCTCTACTGGTTTCTGGCATGGTATCTGCTGGGATCTGGGCAGAACCCTGATCCTGGTCTCCCCTCCCTTCCCCGAATTCCTAGCTTGTAAACTCAGCTGAATCCCAAGGGTGCCCAGATGGGGAGGGGGGGGCCCCGGATCGAGGTTTGGGCTCTGACCCCTCATTTGTTTCAAATCTCAGAGCCACCTCTGAGAATGACGTTGATCCTGGGACCAGCTCCAATTTCCCCCCAGCTGAGAACGACAGACTTGTTAACACCTGCGTCACCCCTTCCCAGCCTTCTGGAGCCAGTTGGGTGTCGCCCCCCCCCACAGCTGAGAACGTGAGATTCGCTACACCTGTGGCGGTCCTGTCTGTGACAGTTCCCAAGGGGTGAAAGGCCACCCCCTGACTCCAGCCCCTCTTCCCATGGTCACTTGGCTCATAACCCCCCCCCCAAAGAGTTGCCCCCACAAAAAGCCCCCCTCCGCCCCCCACCCCCAAAAGAACTCTGCTGACAGCAGAGGGCTGACCCCACTGTGCGATGCTTGGCCTGCGGCGTGATCAGTCCCAGCGCGCTGGCTCTGCAATGTTGCTGGTCAGCCAGGGCACAGCAGGGGGCTGAGCCGGCGAGGAAGGGCGCGCCTGTGGGTCGCCTGGGGCCCGATCCCGCTTGCTGGGAGAAAGCGAACTGGGTTCCCCGGGGCGCAGCGGCAGCAGGAGGAGCTGGCACCCGGCCCCAGCACGGGGCTTGCAGCGTCTGCTGGGCCAAAGCGGGACAGCACAGTTCAGTGCTTAGTGCGGGGACGGCCAGGGAGCCAGGACTCCTGGGTTCCAGTCTCAGCTCTGGGCGGGGCTCATGGATTAGAGTGTGGGGGCTGTGAGCCAGGACTCCTGGGTTCCAGTCTCAGCTCTGGGCGGGGCTCATGGATTAGAGTGTGGGGGCTGTGAGCCAGGACTCCTGGGTTCCAGTCTCAGCTCTGGGCGGGGCTCATGGATTAGAGTGGGGTGGGGGGGAGGGGGCTGGGAGCCAGGACTCCTGGGTTCCATTCCTGACTCTGGATGGGTCATGGCAGGGTCTCATGGGTTAGAGCAGCAGCGGGAGCCAGGACCCCTGGGTTCCATGCCCAGCTCTCACAACTTGGCCCCTGACTCCCCTCCCAGAGTGGAGACAGGAACCCAGTAATCCTGTTTCTGAGTCCTCGCTGTAATCATTAGACACCAGTTCCCCCCCCCCGCCCACATCACCCCGGAGAACTAGGTATAGAACCCAGGAGTCCTGCCCTCCCCATCTCAGTTCTACCACCTCCCCCTACCCCCAACCAGCCCAGCTGGGAGGGGAATGACCAAACTGTTCTGTCTCTTGCTCCCTTTCTTCCCCGGGCCCTGGCACCTGGCCAGCATTGTTCTCCTGGCTGCAAGGAGGGAGAACATGGGTCTTTTCTGCCCCCCTCTGCCTTCTGCCCCCCGCCCCCCAGCAGTGTCTGGTGTCAATCACTGTCCCTGGCAGCCCGCCGGCTGCTGCCTCCCACTCCCTGGGTCTTGAGCTTGAGGGAGTGAATTTCTGCAGCCTGTTTGATGCACAGCTGCTGTTCCAGTCCTGCCCCCAGCCCCCTTCAATCCCAGCCCTGCTAATCCAGGCCCGCCCCCCCCCCGCCCCACCCCCACTGCCCCCTAACCCAATCTACACCCCCCCCGCCCCAGGCCCGGCTAGTCCAGCCCTGGGGCTCATCCCCCACCAGCTCTGCCAATGCCCCTCAATTCTGAACCTCAGCCCCCCACACACCCCTAGCTAGTCCAGTCCTGGCCTCCCTGAACCCGCTTCGCCTCCCTCAGTGCCCTTTAAGCCCAGCCCATAGCTCCCTCGTCCCTGGCTGCCCTGGCCCCTCTCGCCCCCCCCTCCTCTGCTAGGCCAGTCCTAGCCTCCCACTCCCCAAAGCTCTGCCCCGCCCCACACCCCAGCTGCTGCTGCAGCCGCAGGCCCCCGGCACGGCGCTCAGCCAGCCCCTGCGCGCACGGCCATCAGTCAGCGCCGGGGCAGTGCTGACAGCGCCCGCTGGGAGGGGTCACCCGGATCTGTGTGACCTTCTATTCCAGGCCTGGTATGCGGCCGTGGGGGACAGCCCCTGATACTTATACCCCCCCCCGCACACACGCCCCAGGGATGCTCAGCCTGCATGGAAAGCCGAGCAGAATTCCCCGGGGCCCAGCGAGGCTCATTCATGACGTGCAAAGAAACAAACTCCTGGAGCTGAGTGTTTCTGCGGGTCGGGAACGGGCTGGAAAATGAGCCCGTTTTCTTCGTGGGCCCGGCTCGCAGCTCCTCCACCTCGCTAGCGAAAGCACCGGCCGTGCTGGGCGCCCATCACCGGGCGTGCGGGGCGTTGCCCGGGTGGCTGGCGCGCGGTATAGCGTCCCGGCCAGGCTCGTTGCTTGTGGAGCCTGGGGCACACCCAGCGCTTACCGCAGGCGGCTCGGCCCTGCCAGCGCCGCTCAAACCCCTAAGTCCCAACCTCTGCCCACCCTGCTAGGCCCCCCCGCCCCAAATCTGGACCCACAGCCCCTTCTCCCCACAGCCCGGTGTTCCCCCCACAGGGCTCTACCTCCCCTTCGCAACGCCAATCCAAAAGCCCTGCTAACAAGAGCTGGCTGGACAACTGGACAACTTCAGCCAGCAAACGCACATCACCCCCTTGTTGCCTAGTCCAGATTTGAATTGAGGGGCGAAGCGGTGACGGGCCAGGGAGCAATGGGGGCAAGCCGCAGCACAGTTAGGAAACACTTGCTCACCCTAAGGGTCGTTATGCGCCGGACTCGGCGGCCAAGGGCAGTTATGGCCTGCCCGTCACTGAGGGGTGTTTTTTTTTAAGCTCAGTTTGCGCAAATACCTGCCAGGGTCAGGGCTGGGCTAGGGTTACGAGGCATCAGCCCACATAGGGGGCCTAGCAGCATGCAAAACACTCGGCACACGGGGCGGGGTGTCCCTCTGCATGTGCACCACACATTCTTCTTCCCACAGGGGTTTAGCTGGTGCATCGCTGCAAAACACCACCCTGCAGAGGCCACTCTTGGGGGTGCATGCGTGTGCATGGGCCCCCCCCCCCCAACAAAAGGAGTGAGTGGGTGCAGCATGACGCTGCATGAAAGAGATTTTCAGGGTGCTTCCCGCCCCGCCCGGGGGCTCAGGAAGGCTTGGGGGCTTGTGACCATGGCTGCTGACTGACCGGCCCCTCTCCCACTTGCTCTGTGCATTATACAGTCACTGGCCCCAGCCCCTTGCTAAACCCTCTCAGTCCCCCAAGCCAGCCTGCAAACCAAGGGGGCAGACATGCACAGCCCTGGGTGCGAGTGCGTGGCGGCTTTGCTGAGGTAATGCTGCCCTCCGGTGGATGTGAATGGCAAGCCCCGGCTGCTGCCTCTTTCCTGTCTGGACGGCGTGTGGCTAATGGTAAGACCAGGGGCCTGGGAATCAGGACTCCTGGGTTCCATGCCTGCCTGTGCCACTGATTTACTGGGCGGCCTTCGGGCGGGTGGTGTGCCTCAGTTTCCCCATCTGTGGAACGAGGCTAATGGCACTGACTCATTTCCAAGGGGGGGGTGTAGACGTCACTGACTCATATTCCTCCTGCTCTCTGCCATCCCGAGCAGGGAGCTGCTGGAGGTGGGTGTGCCGCAGCCTTTAATTAGCTGCAAATAACGAAGATGATGCTGAAGAAGAAAACCCTATTGTGACAGCCGTGGGGCTGCTCCGTGAAGGCTCAGCATACAGTTTAATTGGGCGACTCGACGGGGTTCAATCAACAAGGCTCTTGGGCACCAAAGAGAAGGGGACATGGGGCTGTAGAGAAGACACGCTACAGCAAACCCTGGTGGGGAGGTGGAGGTGGGGTGGGGGGAGGCGGCTTGACCGCCCGTTTTGCTCCCTGAGTTGGGTTTTGAGTCCCAGGGCCCCGAGTTTGTGAACTGAGGGAACCACGAACTCTGGCTGGGTAAAAAGTGGGACACTCTCTCAAAGGTAGGCGGCCATTTCTGGGGAGCAGTGACTGACTCAGGCCCCCATTGTTAGGGGCTGAAGGAGTTAGGTGAGTTCACCGGGGTTAGCATCAGGGGGGCGGGGAAGCTTTTTGGTCAGGTAGACTGTTTGTGGCTTTAAAATCTGTTTCCTCTGCGGCTTTGCTCCTCTTGCGAGGCTGAATCGACACTTTGGCTCGAGCCGGTCCTTTGCT
The DNA here is from genome assembly GCF_015237465.2 of Chelonia mydas. Classification (NCBI taxonomy): domain Eukaryota; kingdom Metazoa; phylum Chordata; order Testudines; family Cheloniidae; genus Chelonia; species Chelonia mydas. The sequence continues at coordinate 4,333,201 of NC_051264.2, forward strand.
CAGGCTGTTCCCTGCTGTCCCAGACTCCTGGAGAGCAGAACCCGCTGGGACCTGCCCTGTGAGCAAGGCTGAGAGAGGTAAAGGTACCGGGCCTGACACCTGAGAGAGACCAGAGGTGCAGCCAGTCCTGTAACTGTATCACCAGTTTTGGACCAGGCAAGAGCCAATACAACTGGGAGTGGAGCTGGATTCTACCTGGGCAGAAGGAACCCCGCTACGTTTTCATATGCCAGGCAGCAGTATGCTCCCCCTTGGCTCCCTGTGCCTGGCCCGCTGGGTCTGGCCATCACAGGGAAGGAGAATCAGAGCTCTGGTTCCAGCCAGGCTCATGCTAAAGATGGAGGAAATGGTGCAATGTACTAGCTCCCTGCTAGACCTGAATGTAATTTCATAGCCTCCTCTGACCCAGAACCAGAAATGATCCCCCAACTCCCATCCCAGGCAGCCCCTCCGGGGGCAGGGCTATGCCCTATGATTGTACTGTTCTCTCCCGTCGGTTTTAAATACCCCAAGCAGTGGGGTTCTTTAGGAGAAACTGAATAATAATCCTACCTAGCTCCTTTATCCCCATTTTACAGATAGGGAAACTGAGCTACGGGGAGGGGAAGTGATGTGCCCGAGCTCTCCCCGGAGTGACAGGAATTGGACCAAGGTGTGACGCTTTTGTGGGGAGAGCCCCAGATCACACAGCACGTCAGTGGCAGAAGGGGTGACAGAACCCAGGTCTCCTGAGGGCTGGTGCAGGGCTGTACCATGCTGCCTCATCATAGAAACAGGGTTGGAAGGGACCTCAAGAGATAGTCTAATCCCTGCCCCAGCATGGTGAGGGGGGAGTAAATACACACAGATCACGCCTGCCAGGTATTTGTCTAACCTGCTCTGAAAACCCTTCAGTGATGGGGATTCCAGCCCCCCTTCGTTAGCTGTTCCAGGGCTTAATTATTCTTAGAGAGAGATTTTCCTATTCTCCAACCTTCATTGCCCTTGTCGCTCACTGAGCTGATTCCTTCTCCTAACCTCAGTGGAGAACAACCTTTCACCCAAGTGAAGACTTCTCCTGTCCCTCTCCTGAATCACCACCAGGCCTTTCAACCTGGCCTCCCTGGTCACGCTTCCTAAACCACTCGCGGTTGTTGCTCTCCTCTGGACTCTCCCGTTTGTTCATGTCGTTCTTGGTGCTCAGAACCGGCCAGAGTTTTCCAGCAGAGCCCTCGTCGGTGCTGAGCAGAGCAGGACAATTACCTCCCGGATCTCACATAGGACACTCCTCTTAATCCACCCCAGAATTAATAGCACTAAGGCATTTTCCCTTTCCATGCCTCCTCCTGCACAGTAACTAAACCCTCTCTCCCGCCCCAGCTTTCAGACACTTCGTCCATTGCACCTTGGCACTTTGCTGTCGGTGGTTAGACCGACCAGCCAGATTTACTACCCAGGGCGTAAGCCTTCGCAGCTGACGGCGGCAGTACCATGGAGTAGCAAGGCTGCAGGAGGTTTATGATGTAGGTACTATTATGGTGTGTCTTATGCTAGGGTCCCCCATTGTGCTAGGGGCTGTACATACATATAGGCAGAGACCGCCCCTGTGCTAAAGAGCAGACAAGCCAGGACCAGGGGGCTTCATGTGCCATTCAGATCTGGCCTCACATTAAAAGTGACCAGGGATACTCCGACGACTACAGCTGCCTGGAGAACTGGTTTGACATCAGCGAGAAGAATCAGGTGAAACCTGGCGGCAAAGGGCAGGGATTTGGACCCGTTCTCGGCTTAAAAACGCTCTCTCATTACCAGTGCTTAACTCAAATGCCCAGGGGACACTAGGGAGAAACACAGTCTTTGTTAAAAGAAAGGGTCAACCTCCGTCCCTTCCCTTTCCCAGAGTAATTCCACAAGCCAGGTCTGCAACCTCCAAAGCAGCTGTGATGCAAACAGGGCAGAGCAGACTTGAGAGGTTTCCAAGGTTAATCAACAGCGAGCGCTTCAAAGCCTACCAGCCTGGCATCAACCCACTGTCTGACCTAGAGACCTCATAATGTGACTCCCAAGCTCTTAGGTACCGCTGAGCAGTACATCTCAAAGGGATTTGCAAAGGAGGGCGGTATTGTCCTCCCTGTTTTACAGATGCGGAAACTGAGACCCAGCGTTTTACTCAGGATCACCCAGCAGGCAAATGGCAGAGCTGGGAATAGAGCCCAGCTCACCTGAATGCCAGGCCAGCGCTCTGCCTGCTAGGCCACGCTCCTTCCCTAGGGAAGGAAATGCCGGAGCTGGCAAAGGAAGGATGGATGTCCTCTTCCATTGCCCTGACTCTCAACAGGCAGCCCATGAGTTTATACTGGGTCAGCCCTTCAGGCCTCTTTGCAAATATAACAAAGAGCAGATACAGCCCAAGCCAAGACAGGGCCTGCTGTGTTCCCACCAGCCCCGGTGGACCCTCTGGCTCAATTTTAGGCTCCAGAGATGGGAACATTGGACAAAATGAAGCCGGACTCGCACAGGGTCAGGCCGCTGCAGAGCCAGGAACAGAACCTCAGCAGCTGGGCTCCCCAGGTCTGGATCTTAACCCCCACGGCACGTTCCCGACGGGGCTGAAATAAAGCAGCAGACACTGCCTCTGGTCAGACTCGGATTTGCTTTTAATGCCATGTACAAAGTTTCCCAAAAGAAAAAAAAAAAAAAGGACAGACAGACAGACACCAATTTAAAATACTTTCAAAAATAAATTAAAGTTTTTTGTAAAAACTACCTTCTGTGCAAAAAGGATAGAAAATCCCCTCCCCCCTCCACTTCCTGGAGGCTTAATTTAAGCTTTGAGCAAAGAAAGGAACTGACTAAAGAAAGTTAAGCAGAAGGGCCCGAGTCTCATTTTCCAGGTCCCTCTGCCAGTCCAGGGGCTTCACAGCAAGTGTGAATCGCCCTTGCCCCTTTATGCTGCCAGGGCTGGTGCAAAGGGTCCCGGGGGGAGGGAGTAGCAGCCCTGAGATAGTTAGCAAGGTGTCCTCAGGCTGGGACATGAATGGCCGTAGTGGTGCTGTCATCCTGAGCCATGTGCAGAGAACACAGACCCTGCCCCCCCTCAAATGCCCTGGGGGCAGCTGACATCTGGATAAAGGTGCCTACGCACCCCCCACCCCAAAGCCTCTCCCTTTAGCTCTGATCCCCAAGTTGAGAACCCTGGGCTAAGGCCTCCCCCCAGCCCCCATCTAATTACAGGGTGTGTCAGCAGCCTGAATTTGTCAGCTGCACCCTGGAGATCCTGTTTGCCAGCCTGGGGAGGAATCCCGCTTGCCATTGCTCGAGGGCACCCTGGGGTGGGGGTGGGAGGCGCGCGGGTTCCTAGATGAAGAGGGATCTGTCTAGGTGTAGGGAGGGATCAAAGCCAGGGCCGGCTCCAACCTATCAGGACAGGAGTCTAGTCTCCTGCTCTAACCACTAACACCCACCCAGCCCCTTCCAGAGCTCAGGCCTCCTGACTCCCAGCCCCTGTTCTATCCACTAATCAGCGCTCCCTCCCTGGGGGAAACGTGTCTCACACACTGTGGGGAGATTGTTTAGCAGAGACGAGCTTCCCCCGTTCCAAGCTGATTCGGGAGTTTCTGCCCCTGCAGTGGAGACTGGCTCTATGGGGTGCAGGATGGGGGGTGGGGGGGTGGATCCCACAGCAGGGGTCCCTGCCCAGGGGGAGCGGTGGGGGGATCATTCATGTTGAAAGGGCAGATGCAGCAACTGGGCTGGCCTGAAGGGAGTGCGCAACAGCCCGGTCTCTACTCATTGGCTCTGCTCCTGGCATGCCACAAGACCTGCAGACGGCAGGCAGCTCAGGGCACCCTTTGAACTCTCATTAACCCCAGTCCGAGCAGACTTGAGTCCTTTCACCCTGCTGCACAGGTGCCCCCGCAGGGCCTGGAAGAACTTTTACCGGGGACGATGCCCAAGACAAAGATGCCCCAGCTTGACTCTCAGATGCCCCCTGGGCTGACCGGAAGCGTCGGATTCAAAGAGAGCCCCCCACGCCCCCCGCAGCAGAATCAAGTTGGCCCCACTGCGTGAGACGCGATTCCTAACCGCGATGGTTCGGCATGTACCGTTGTCTACATAAAAGAGGAACCACACAACAGTCTTAACGGTGGTGGTAGCTCGCCGTATTTCCCAAGCGCCCCTCACCCTTGGCCAACACGTTTTAGGGTTTAATCCCCCGGTCCAGAACACGGAGTCGCTGCTTGAACAAAACTCCCCCGTGGCCTCTCCTGGCTGACAGTTTAAATCCTCAACCCAGGATGTTGCATTCACTCAACATTCAGCTTGCCCTGTGGCACACAAGAACTGCCAGACTGGCTCAGACCCAGAATCCATCTATCCGGTAGCCTGTCTCTGACAGCGGCCGGTACCGGCTGCTTCACAGGAAGTTGCAAGAAACACTGCCGCAGGACTGCTGTCTTCCTTCCATGATCGCATGCGTTTCCTCTTGCTTCCATTCCCCCCGCGTGCTGGCAACAGGTGACCGTCTGTCGGAAGACCTATGCTAGAGCTTTTCTTGGCCCGACGCAGTCTGCTCACTTCCAACCCCCGTCGGCTGCGGGGACAATGACTCAAGGGGTGGTGACTGCAGGAAGAAGAGTGCCGCAAACAGATCTCTTTGCTGATCGGCTGTGGCCGCAAGAGGAAGTGCTTGGGGCCAGTTTCAGGGGAGCGCTGAGAGCGCAGGGTTTGTACCGTGAGCTGGGGAGGTTTCCTGAGAAGACTCTGCACTTTGCTCCTGCCGTCCAAGGAGGAAGACAAGTCTCTCAGCTCAGCCCTGTGATGTAGGCATGATCTCCACTTTACAGCGGGGGGAAACTGAGGCACAGCCTTGCTGAAGTCACAGCGGCAGAGCTGGGAACAGAAGCCACATTTTCTGCCTCCCAATTGCCTACTCTAACCACTCAGCCATACTCCCTTGCATTCTGCCACCAGGTAGTGGGCCTATCAAACACAGGTCTACTTCTTCACTCCTCTCCCAGCCCATGAACCTCAGTGTGCGGCCTTCAGGACCCATTCCTTAAGCACCTCTAACAGGTCAGCGAGAAGGTGGCAGCACAAATCAGCATTCAGCAATAATGAGTGCCAGATTGGCACTCGACCGCCCCACTGGGGTGGACGCATTAACCTGGCAGTGACGGGCAGTGGCTGAGCCCCTAGCTACAGTACCTGGCACGGGCGATAAGTAAGCTCAACGGTATTTGCATTGGTTGAGCTGACTGGAGAGACCCAAGGTGAACCAGCAGAACGCACCACGACCCAGACAGGTGAGAAAGGAAGGCAATTAAAACCAAGAAGCTTCAAGCTCAGTGGTTTGAGCGTTGGCCTGCTAAACCCAGGGTTGTGAGTTCAATCCTTGAGGGGGCCATTTAGGGATCTGGGGCAAAAATTGGGGATTGGTCCCGCTTTGAGCAGGGGGTTGGACTAGATGACCTCCTGAGGTCCCTTCCAACTCTGATATTCTATGATTCTAAGAGCCCGCTCCGTCCAATTAAAAGAAAAAGCAACCTTTGAAAGAAACAGCTGAGCGATGCTTTATTCTGGGATAGCGCATAGCTCAGGACTACCAGTAGATGGCACTACAAGCCCCAAACGCCTGCGGGCAGGATTGATTCTTCATTGCCCTACACCTGGTGCACTTATTTACACCGGTTCTGATCCAGCAGCATTTTGCACCAACTGTGCGCTGGTGTAAACATCAACAGGGCAGGGCAACTGGGAATCAAGCCCTGGGATTTCAGTGCTACCGACAGGATCGGCGGTAGAGGTCTGCGAAGCAGACCCAGGCTCCTCACACTAGATCTTGGCCCCGAGACCTCCTACCGGGCAGATCTGATTCCAGGTTCGGGATTATTTGTAGCTAAGTGCCACGGACTCCTCAGAAATCTTTCCACATTCGGTTACTCGCTAAGGGAACGCGAGGCAATGGAAAACCCAAGTGGACAGACGTGTCTTTGCGACGCTGCTGACATTGTCCTAGCAGAGGAAAAGTGGCTTTGTTTAATAAGTCCCTGTTATTCCCTCCCCGGGAAAAGAGCCCCTTTCGCTTAAATGTGCAACAGAAGATCTCGAGAGCGAGCGCGCGCGTCTTTGCAGCTGAGGCGGGGAAGCCGGACAGTCCACCCAAAGCAGAGGAGGAAGCAAAACTCCCGGGGCAGGTCGCGAAACTGCACGACGCTTTAGTGCAAAAGCGGCACGTTGACTAGAGCCGGTCAATTTCCCATGGGGCTGAGTGGAGAATCTGGAAGGGGTTTAAACCCAAGGACCTGATTCTCGAGGACACTAAGGTTCTTTGATGCCGCTCTGGCTGCACAGAAAGGGCCCGCCCGTGGGCCCGGGGTACAATTACTCCCACTTTAAGGCCTCCTTATTGTGGCCTAAAGGGGCTTCGGTGTGAATGAGATTCAGGCCCCGAGAGCGACAGCTGAGAATGATCCCTGTAGACATTGATCCTGATGCATTGTGCCCAGGGACCCTTTTACACCACTACGCTCCTCAGAGGCGGTAACTACTGTGAGCTGGATCCTAAGCTCTTGAGTACGTGCTGGCAGGATGTGGGATGAGAGGAACTCCCGTGCTGAGCCTCCTCCCACCGCAGGGGCTCAGTGGCACGCCCCGGGGAGCGACCGAGCTAGGCCGGAGCTACACTAGTTACGCCGAACTGGACCGCTGGCAGCGTTAACTATTTACATCCCTGAACTGCACGACCTTCCGAACCGCCCCCCCTCGCCCCGCCCCCCCCACACCCTGCTCCAGGGCGGGGGAGGCCGCCCAAGGGGCTACGACGTGTGGCACTGGACGTGCGGGCGTGAGGCCTCCTCGAAGTCGTCTTCGTGGTAGGCCTCGCCGGCGTGGGGCTGCCACCAGTGTCCCGGCTGGGAGAAGTAGTCGCTCAGTTCCACCTCCTTCATGTCCTCCGTCGCCATGACCTCTGCTTGGGGTGGGAAGAAAGCGCGGAGCTGGCGGAGATGTTCGGGGGAGAGCCAGCCTGGCTCTGGGAATCTCACCTGGGGGACGCAAAGCGAGACGTGGAAGGACATCCAGGACCGAGGGCCCATGCTGCAGGGAGGGTGGGAAACTCCCTGACAGCAAGAGCTGACATCAACATCACCCCAAAAGCCCCAGCTCCCCTCGCATCCTCCCTCCTGATGGAAATGACCCCCTGAATGAGTCAACGAACCCACAAAGTGTCCACCTAAAAGCTACGTCCACAACCAAAGTGCTGAAGTCGGGAGGCAGCAGGTGACTCATAAGCCTCTTATGTGAACTGGGCACTAGAGGGAGAGAGAGAGTCACAGGGGCTATAGCCCACTGTCCCCCCCGGTATCGTACCTAACCCAGAGACGTTGCAGCTCTGCCCAGCCCCGATTGCTTCTCTGATCTTCCCTCTAACTTGGCTACGCCCTGCTTCTCCCCAGATGCTCGGAACGGATGGCTCCTTCCAGGCATGGCTCTGGATCCCAGATCCACAGAGGGAGGGGCTAATCACTGACACAGAGCCCAGTGCAAGGCTGGTGGGTGCTTGGTAAGAGTCGTCAGAGCTGGGAACGGATCCCTGATCCCCAGGCCCTGCATCTCAGCCCCCAGACAGGAGGCAAAGCCCTCTCAAATCTGGATGGGGTTTGCTGGGCGTCTCTTTGGGGTGGCCGGTCATTTCATTGCTACGGAGCTCAGGGACGGACAGGGTCCTCAGCTGGTGTAAGCCGGCACGGGACCAACACTGGGGCTCAGGCCACTGACACCCCAGCTGGGGCTCAGCCCCATGGGCTCCCTTGGAAGGTGCCTGCCCCGCCCCTCACCTGGAAGTGTATGATGAGCCGGCCCTTCTGGGCGGGGCTTCTGTAGATGGGCATGCCCTCGTTGGGGACGCACTTCACGGATCCTGGCCGGATGACGTCACCTGAGCGGGCGGGGTGAAAGAGAGCCAGGCAGTTTCAGCCCCTGTGCAGGACGCTGGTTTGGAAACCCACATGCCTGGAGCCTCGCAGGCTTGGGACAGCTCCCTGCATGGCCCCTGGCTTGCTGGGCTCCAGCCAGTGTTGCCCTAAGGGCAGCGAGCCCAGAGGACTGCATCACAGTCACACCTTGGCATGCTGTGACCGAGAGGCGCCAGGGAGATGACCAGAATGAGACATTCAAGGGGCTGGGGAGTTTGGGGAGGTCCCTAGATGAGTCTCTCACAATGGTCTGCGTGGTGGGGGGCTCCCTGCTGCAGGGCTTTGCTTGACTGACCTTCAAAAGAGGCATCTTTTGGATCCAACACGTGTTGGGGTAGTAGCCATCCCTGGGCTAGCGAGGGGCTGTCTACAGGGTATATTATTGATTCCCTGTGGTTGCCTTTAATCTGAGCCACGTGACCAGATGTCATGGTGATGGGCACACAAACAAATAAAGGTCGGGTCTGTCCAGAGCGGGTGGATATCACCCTCATGCTACAGGTAGGGAAACTGAGACACCGTGAGGGGAAGTGGCTTACCCAAGGTCACACAGCAGGTCAGTGGCAGAGGTGGGAATAGAACCCAGGAGTCCTGGTGTCCAGTCCCCCCTGCTCTAACCCACTAGACCCCACACCTCTCCCAGACTTGGGAACAGAACCCAGGAGTCCTGGTGTCCAGTCCCCACTGCTCTAACCACTCCCCTCCCAGGAATAGAACCCAGGAGTCCTGACAGCTCCAGGTTGCCGACTCACCGTGCTGTGAGGAGACGAGCAGGGCCCTGTTGTCCAGAGTGTGGACAACTTGCCTGAAGCCGCAGAGAGCGTCCACCAGGCTGATTTCCTTTCGAAGGACCAGGTTGTTGCCGATGCGCTGGAAGACAGGGTGCTCCTTCTGATCCAGGACGATGACCACGTCCCCAGGCTCTAGGCCGGGCACCTGGTCCCCTTCCTCGTGGAATGTGATCCTCTGCCCGTCCTGCATGCCTGCAAAATCGACACTGATAAGCCGGCGCCCCTGATCACCCCACAGGCTAGTTGTCAAAGTGCCTGTCCTGGATCCCCAGGGCCAGACTCAACCCTCCCTCAATCCAGACAGCACCCTGGCCTCACCTCTGTCCAGGTGGACATTCAGGATCTTCTTCTCCCGCACCACCCGTCTGCCGTTGCAGGTCAGGCAGCGATCGAGGGGCCGGACCCACTCGCCCTGGCCCTGGCACTGCGAGCACATGGTCTGAATCTGCTGGATCATGCTGGGCCCCAACTGGTGGACGTGAAACTCCATGCCAGTGCCGTGGCACTTGGGGCACCTGCTGTCGACGCCTTCCCGGACCCCGCAGCCTGCGGACAAGGGAGGAGAGACAAGACAGAGGGCGTCAGTGCAGGCCTGGGGGCTCCCTGGGCGGCGGAGACACAATGCAGAGCTACACAGCAGCAGCTTCGGGGTGAAGCTCCTGCATCGTCTCCAGCTTACATCCTCTCGTGGGCAGGGTGAATGGACACGTGGAACAGACGGATGGGAGGCACCAGCCAGGGATCTCAGAGCTCTTGGCGGAGGAGAGAAGGGGTGGAGCAAAATCCTCATCCCCATTGCCCGGCAGTGCCCATCTGGTGCAGTGATTTTGGCAGAGCTGGGATAGAACCCAGAAGCCCTGACTCCCAGTCCTCTGCTCTAACCATTAGCCCCCACTCCCCACCCGGACCCAGGAACAGAACCTAGGAATCCTGATTCTCAGCTCCCTGATCTAATCACAAGCTCCCACTTCTCTGACCCAGGAAGAGAACCCTGGAGTCCTGACCGCCAGGCCTTTCCTGCTCTAATCGCTAGGTCACACTCCCCTCCTGGAGCCAGGAACAGAACCTGAGTCTTGACTCCCAGTCCTTTGCTCTGGCCCCTGGACCAAGCTTTCTCTCCATACACCCACAGCGGAGTCTCCATAATCTGAGGGTGAAACTCAGCCGGAAGCAGCCTAGACAGGGTTGCACTTGAGTGAGTGTGGCATCATGCCCCTTAGCCCTGCCCCCCATTACAGCCCCACCCCCAAATTCAGGTCACTCCTGGCGCTGTGCCAGAGGGAGCTTTGACATGAACATGGGAATGAGGAAGTCCCAAGAGGCTCCGCCCTTCCTTCTTCTCACTGGCTGGAGATTGGAGGGGCGGAGTTATGCTTCCCACCTCACTTTTTGCATTTAAATAAGATGCAGGGCCCTAGACTAGGGTTACCATACGTCCGTATTTTCCCGGACACGTCCAGCTTTTTGATTCTTAAATTGCCGTCCGGGACGAATTTTTAAATATCTAAAAACGTCCAGGATTTTACCGTTATTATTTTTCCCCAAAGAAGAGTTGATTATTCAAGAAAGAGAGTGAACGTTGACCATTCGAGAAAGAAAGTGAATGCTGATCTCTCGAGAGAGTGCCCGCTTTTTCTCCCTAGCTCCCAGGGCTTGCGCCGCGGAACAGCTGTTTTGTGCGGCTGGGAGGGACGGGGGAGGAGGGGGACCGTGGCACGCTCAGGGGAGGAGGCGGGGCTGGGGCGGGGATTTGGGGAAGGGGTCCAATGGGGCAGGGAGGGGGTGGAGTTGGGGCAGGGACTTTGGAGAAGGGGTTGGAATGGGGGCGGGGAAGGGATGGCCGGGGATGCATGAGCAAATCCCCCCCCCCCCCCCCCCCCCCCCCCCCCCCCCCCCCCCCCCCCCCCCCCCCCCCCCCCCGTGGAGTGTCCTCTTTTTTGAATGTTCAAATATGGTAACCCTACCCTAGACCCGGTTCACTCACCATTGCACTTGCTGCAGATGATGTTCTTCTGCAGGGACAGCTTTCGGGTAGTGCCGTTGTACAGATCCTCCAGGGTCACCGAGAGCGGATGCACGACTGTCTTTCCTGACCACAGGACAGAGAGAGATCAGACTCCAATCAAGGACCCCCCCATGTCCCACAGGGACAGCAGTCTCCCCGCACCTAAAGCCATCTCCACAATGCCTTAGAAAAGCTTTACAAGCTAAATATATATAAGGAATGCTTTGCCCAACCCAGAAAGGCAGCCACCTCTGAGGTGGAGAGTAGCAGCTGTTCAACGAAGAGCAATGCTGCGCAGGGATCACTCACCCAGCAGTGAAATGCAGCCACCTCTGGGGATGGAACATGGCAGCCATTGAACAGCTATATAATGTCACGCAAGAGGACAGTATCAAAACCATCCTGTCACAGTTACAGGACCCTCTCCAGTCTCTCTGAGTTCACGCCTACAGGTGACAGACCTCTTCCACTCTTGGACCGTGTACCTGGGCTACAGCCCCGTGACCAACCCTGATAGCAGGCCTGGCTGGGTTTGGCCCCTGCAGTCCTTCCCTTCGGGAGCCAGTCAATACAGAGACCAGACAACTTTCTTAAAACAAAGAATTGTTCAATCTTAACAGCAAAGCAGGAGAGAGAGAGAGAGAGAGAGAGAGGATTTTAACCCAATGAAGAGTCAATCTGCAGATCCATTTTCCTCCAAGGCTTATCAGCCCCTGGAAACTGAGGCTGGCTCAGTTGCTTTGCAGGGCCCGTGTCTCTATCTTGGCCTGTTCTCCAAACAACTCACTGGCAACGGCCCCTCCTCCACTCCCTGCTCTCTAGACCTGTCAGTTCCCAGCCTTCGCGACATAGCTGGGTAACTTCAGCATCTTCACGACTACTAGCGCGGGTTTTGTTTCTTGGCTTCCTGCTTGCCGGCTGGGGTTTGATCTGGAACCCCTGTTCCCTACCACGGTTCCCAACAACGCTGCAATTAAGCAGACCCACCTATGCACCCAGTAAACATACCGGTGTCGTCATACAGTAATCATTTCTCCTGGTCAGGTCACACGGTATTTATACATTAATACAGAGCGGCCCCTTCTCCTTCACACCCTGTAGTTAAGTGAAAGCCCCAGGGGAATTTAGAGAGTCAGGATGTAATTATCTGAGTGGGAATTTGGACAGCAGCCCGGGGCTAACCTCCCTGCAGCTCCTGGCTATAGGGCTGTAATGAATAGGAGGCGCTAGGGCCTCATTTGTAAAGGGGTCACCCCTGGCAACACAGCGCCCCCTAGAGCTACGCAGAGGGACTGGTTCCGTGAGAATTCCTGGGGACGAGAGCCCTCCACTGACTTGCCAACGCCTCTCTAGGCAGCATCCCGGTTTAATGCAGGACCAGATCACAACCCAAAGTGGCTGTGGGGAGGCCTCACTGCCTAAGACCCCCCAGCTCAGCAGAATGAATCCGGGCTCACTTATCCTTTCTTAGCTTGCCTTCAGCAGGGACAATACACAACATCAGTGCAGCCTCTTGCTGCAGGACCTGAGCCTCCGGGGGCCTCCCAGAGCCAGACCCCCACCATCTCCCTTGAACACGTGTCCCTCCCAGCTCAGGAAGACCTGAGGGCTTAACCCTGATCTCTAGCATGGGTGAGCCCAGCCCATGCAATCAGCACCAAGCCATGTGTCCCAGCAATCCATCCCAGGTACCTCTCCTCTCCGGCCGGCCAGGCATCCGCACCCCTCCTCCGAAGAACATGTTGAATATGTCCATCGGGGACCCGAATCCTCCTCGGCCTCCCGCGCAGCCTTCTTTCATGGCCCGCTCCCCGCCCCGGTCATACAGTGCCCTCTTTTGGGTGTCGGACAACACCTCGTAGGCTTGCGAGATCTGCTTGAACTGGGGAAGGGGAGAGGGTTAGAGACGCCGCGTGTTCCAGCGGGCGGGCGGCGCAAAGGGGTCGCTGCCCTCTCTACCTACCCGCTCTCCTTCGCTGGGGTTCTTGTCGGGATGGTATTTCAGCGCCAGCCGCCGGTACGCTCGCTTGATCTCGTCCAAGGTGGCGCCTGGCTTGACGCCCAAGAGGTCGTAGTAGCCCGTTTCTTTCACCATCTTTCCCCTCTGATGCGCTGGTGGAGGAGGAGAAGGTGGGTTCAGAGCGGGCCCCCTGCCAATCCAATGCCACAGTGCCAGCTCTGCACATAGGCACTGGCTCCCCCAAACTGCCGCACCCAGTCCCGCCCTGAGATGGCAGACTACATACCAGCTCAAGAAACCTGTAGGCTCCAACACTGCAGTACCTGAGCGCCTCAAAATCTTTAACCCATGAGGCAGGGCTGTGCTATTATCCGCATCGTACTGATGGGGAAAGTGAGGTACAGAGAGGCTAAGGGACTCACTCAAGGAAGTCTGTGGCAAAGCTGGGAACTGAACCCAGGACTCCCAAGTCCTAGGTTACTGCCCTAGGCAGAGGACAGACCCGTAAATGGGACTCTAGGGCTAGTGGCAGGATCAAGAGCCCTGGAGGCTGAAGTCCTCTGTTTATCCAGACAGCAGGACATGCTCCCCCTGCCCTCCAGTGGATCTGCTGTCACCGCTGGGCCAAACCCAAGTGGCCCTGCGACCCCACATGGAACGACCCCAGAGTGGGAAGCTGGGTCCAGCCCTACAGAACAGGAGCCGAGCCACCATTGCGGGTTCACTCTGGCCTCCACCCATGGCCTCCCCGCAGCAGTCATTTACTTGGGAAGAGGGGGGAGCCTCAGTTTCAGATTTTGCCCCCAAAAACCTTTCCGCAGCCCTGCTTCTGGCCTTGAAATCTACCAATTAATACCAGTGGCAATGGTGGTTTTGGCAACATGGATACCTGCCCGCTGGGAACTATGGTAAGTCCCTCTCCGAATTTACTGCCTGCACGAGCCACCAGGCAGGAATGCCTTTTCAATTACTAGGGACCAGGGCTAATTAAGGTTGGGTTATCTAAAGGCAAAAGGCTCCATACCCTGTTACCAGCCCAGCTAGTCCCTGTCCTTGGCAATATGCTGGAAACAGATAGCATCTGCTGCCCTATGGACTATTGCAGCCTGTGTCTTTAAGCACTGGGGTGTGGCGTTTTAAGTGTGACCAAGGCTCAGAATGGGGACATCCCTCCCTTTTGTGTTCCCCTATTTAATCCCTCCCATGCAAACCAGGGCTGCTAAGCCTGTTTAGCGCCTACGTCCAGACTGCCAGTGGAATAGAAAAGGCTCTTGGCTCAGGTAATTAAAAAAGCGGACCACCATGACTGTTAGCAGCAGATTGGCCCAAGTCAGCTGCGCTCGCAGCACCACAAAGGAGCCATGCAGCTGACCCTGGGCACTGGAAAATCCACTGTGATTATGTTACCAAGGGGGGATGAATAACACAGCACTGGCAAACTTTGTTGCCTGATTCTGTAAGGAGCTGAATGCCTCCCGATGGGGGACAAGCATCCTCAGCTGCTCCGGAAGTCCACAGGCGCTGAGGGTGCTCAATAGCTCCCAGGAGATGCTCAGCTGCTGGCAGGCTCAGACCCTAGATTGGGTGCACTGCTTCTGGACCCGCTCCCAGAGTTCAGGTCAGACAGAACCCAGCTTTGACCGAGTTTGTGGGATTCCTAGATCTGTGCCCTTGTTACAGATCCCCGGCCCAGGATGCCTGAGAAGGCAGAGGGCACGGTGTAAATTACACGCCCACTAGCTTGGACAGGGTAAGTCTGAAGCCAGCGTGATCTGTTCCCTTGACCCGCACCCCCATCCAATCCACACAACGCATTCCCAAGCTCACGCCCTTATCCCAAAGGCTGCAGCAGGAACCTTGGTTTGGACCAATTTAAACCGGCTTGGCACCAGCGCCGTCTTCCAAGTCCACGTGAAGCCCCCTCCCTAGTAGGGTTAGACCCTTGCCAACTTCAGCCATTTTGAAACACAGTTTAAAGGGCAAAGAGACTGCAGCGCAGGCTACAAGCTTCCTTCCACAACAACTGGGGCCAGATGTTGGAAGATTCACCATGGACAGGTTAAACTGGCTTGCCCAGGACTAGGTATGAATGATGGTGAGGCTGCAGGATCAACGCCCTGGTGACAGGCCCGGCAATCCTCAGTTGTCGGCAGTTTCAGCAGGGTGCTGTCCCTGGACCCTGCTGGGGTGTAACTGCCTCGGGCTAGCAGAGGACTAATAAGATCAAAGCTCCACCATCCTCCACTTGCTGGTAAGAGTTTACTCTCTTCTCCTCATTCCAGAGCCTCTTGTCCACTGCAAGTGGGGAGGGTCTTCACTACTGTACCCCTCCACCCCAGCCTCTGTTTTTAGGGTTCCCTTCCTCCACGAATAGCTACGGCACCTCTGCTGCTCATCAGGGCTCTTCTGGGCAGAGGCAGATCCAGATCACCCACACAGGGCTCTGAACAGCAGTTGTGAAACTGACCAGAATCTTGTTAATTACAGGGTCAGCAGAGCTCCCAGCCACAACTGGGAGAGGTCTGTCTGCAGATTCAGGCTTTGTTCACACTTGGGTGGTTTCTCTTTGTAACTTTAAGGGCTGGAAAAGTCTGTTCAAATGAAAGTAGAGGGTGTTGTGCAGATGCTGCTGGGGACAGCACCTTGAGCTCAGGGGGGTGGGGCTTTTTCAAGATAACACTGGGAGTATCTTAGGACAGCTCAGCCAACAGGGGCTCGGAGACGAAGGTGCTGAGGGCCACATAAGAACCTAAATAGAATAGAACACCCCTCTTGCTCCACAACAGAGTCCCTGAATACCTGCAGCACAGAGCTAGCCCTGCAGAAAGTACAGTGGGCCCAGCAGCACACAAGAGTTCAATCAGGCCAGGCCAGAATTTGGGGCTGGGGCTGGGCCTCCCCCCCCCCCCCATACCATTGTAGAGGAGTCTATGGGCTTGACTTCACTGCGGCATTAGCTCGAGCATCACCCCCAACCTGATGCCCATCCACACACAAAGATCTTTTGCTCGAGTTAAGTGGTGTTTTAAACCCATGCTAGCTGGCCCAGCGGAGTGGGTAGTTGAAGCTGGAGTGGTGCTGATGAAGTGGGGACTCTGTTCTGTTCGAGTTATTTCACAGTGCGGCTGCTCTCACTTGACCTAGGCTCACTCACGGTGGTGCAAACCCCGATATGGACCCCCTTATATCGGTTTAAAACTGGCTACGTCAGTTTAACTCACGCACGTAAATCTACCAACAGAAGCAAAACCAATAAGAGAGAGTTCGCAGGCAGTCACACCGGTTTAACTAAGTCTGTTTAAAAATGCAACTTTAATTAAACGGGGGCAACTGTGTGCCTAGTCCAGGCCTTATTCTAGTTTCAAATGGGAAGCGACACCACAGCACAAAAGCGTTTCTCAATTGGCAGTGTCAGCAGAGAGAGCAAGGGCAAGGCAGGGCAGGGGTCACGGGTGAGATGCTAGCAGGCCGGCATTGGACAGTGCGTCCTGGTGCCAGCAACACTGCATCGTTTCTGGGGATGAACGAAAGATCCCAGTTTCCAGGGCTGTCAACTCAGAGGGAAGTTCACTAACTCCAGCGAACTCTGCAGTGGGTACTTCAGAGGCTCTGAGAAACGGGGCCCGAGCCCCAGTGGATTTAGGGTCGGGGGGAGGGGAGGCTCTGGTGAAGAATGAATCTTCTAGCCAAACGGAGCAGGGGCAGCGCCAACCAGCCCCATCCCTGACGCTGGAAGGCGAACGGGGCGCTCGGTCCCCGTGGCCCATTCGGACATTGGCCTCTCTGCTCAGGGTGCCAACAGGGAAGGTGATGGTGTCTCACCGCGCAGCACCTGGGGCAGGGTGGGGCTGCCCTACTTCTCCCAGCCGCCCTTAGCATGGGGTGCTGATCTCTGGGGTGACACAGTACACAGCCCTGACCCTACCTCGGGGTGGGGGGGCGGCTGGACCCCGGGATGGGGGAGGGACTCAGGCATCTAGGGACTGGCCAATCAATCTCTGGGGTGGGGGAGGAACCTAGGGGACTGTCTGGGATTTTCCCCAACAGGGTAACAGTCCCTGGGGTGGGGAAAGGACCCAGGCGTCCGGGAAGGCTGTAAATCCATGGGGTGGGGGAATGTCGGGGGGGGGGGGGGCGGAATCCCACGGGGGAAGGACCCAGGCGTCCGGGGAGGGCTACTCGGGGATCGCAGACCTGGGAGGGGAGGGACCCAGGCGTCCGGGGGGCGGGGAAGGGACCTAGGCATCAGGAGGCGGGGGGGGGGGGGGGGGGGACGACGATGTGCAGGGGGGGAAAGGGACCCAGGCGTCCGGGGAGGGCTACTCGGGGATCGCAGACCCGGCAGGGGAGGGACCCAGGCATCCGAGGCGGGGGAGGGACTCAGGAGTCCGAGGAGGGCTACCCGGGGGCCGCAGTCCATGACGGGGTGGGGGGAAAGGACCCAGGCATCCGGGAACCCCCCCCCGTAACTCACCCACCTTCAGTCTTCAGCTTCTTCCACCCTTCTCTGTCCGAACTCTCTGGAAGCCCGGACACGCCCCCTCCCCACCCATTGGCTGCAGCCCAGCCCCGAGACACGCCCCTCACGGCGCCCGCACCGTCCATTGGCTCGAGTTCTACCCGAGCTCCGCCCCCAGGAAGGGGACGGCCCCGCCCCCTCTCCTCCCAGCCACCCATTGGCTAGCGTTCCGGCTGGGCTCCCACCTCCCTCCCCCTCCCCGCAGGGAGCGTGTGACCCCGCCTCCTCCCTTCCCTGATTGGCTGCCGGGCTGGCCTCTCGCGCTGCCGCATGCGCCCCAGCCACTGGATGCAGCCACGCCCCTCCAGCGGCATGAGCTGCTCTGATTGGTGAGACTGCTGGCAAGTCTCCGCCAATCGCATGGAAGGATGGCAATTTCAAACTCTTGCCTGGAGCAGGGGGCGTGGGAAGGAGCGGGGGGGGGAGGGGAAGGGAAGGAGAGGAGGAGGAGGAAGGGGAGGGGAAAGCAGGGGAGGGGGAGGAGAGGAGAGGAGGAAGGGGAGGGGAAAGGGAAAGGAGAGGAAGGGGAGGGTGAGGGAAAAGGAGAGGGGGGGGAAGGGAGGAAGAAGAGGGGAAAAGGGGAGGGGGAGAGAGGAATGGGGTGGGAAGGGGGAAGGGAGGAAGAAGAGGGGAAAAGGGGAGGGGGAGAGAGGAATGGGGTGGGAAAGGGGGAGGGGGAAGGGAGGAAGAAGAGGGGAAAAGGGGAGGGGGAGAGAGGAATGGGGTGGGAAAGGGGGAGGGGGAAGGTTCAGGCCAGGGCTCTCCTAGGCTTCCCACAGGCTTTACTCTGGCCGGTTAAACGTCATTGCCCAAGCCCCTCTCTGCGCCCTGTCTTTCTCTTGTTGGGGGCGTTCCCTGGTTGCTGATTTAATGGTGATCCGATAGCTGAAGGATCCTGAAATTGTGAGCACAGCAAACGCAGAACGAAGCGGTCCCAATGGCTGTAACGTCCCGCAGCCCAGGAGAGGCGATGAACAGCCCAGATCCAAAAAAAGGAAGGTGTGGAACTAGACAGCTGCCCCCATAGTTAGTTGTTATACTTACATAGTTAACAGTGAAACTCACTGCCACAAGATATAAAAGGCTAAGTCTTCAGCAGGATTTTTTTAAAAAAAGGATTAGGCATTTATATGGATAATGAGAACACCCACAGTTAAACAGGATACAGGTTTAGAAGTGATATAAACCTTCATGCTCCAGGGCATCACACAACCACCAGTTGCCAGGGATCAGGAAGGAATTCTAGCTATGGGCCTGGCCATTCCATATTTGTCCATGAGGGGGTTTCTTGCACCTTTCTCTGCAGTGGCTAGTGTTGGCCCCTGTGGGAGCCAGATACAGGGCTTAGATAGACCACGAGTCTGATTCAATCTGGCAATTCCTTGAGACTGAGTTTACAACCATCAGTAAACAGACGAAGGTGACACCACAGGGCAGCTGGAATGGAACAAGAATGCCAGCAACCCGGGATATTGCAGGAAAAATGCAGCCGGCAGCCGCTATTTGCACAGAGCAACAATATGGGGAAATGCCAACTGTCTCGCTATGCCCTAGCATGCTCATTGTGGGACTCCGTGAGGTCAGTGACCAGGGAAAGCTGTCTCTCCTAGGCTGAGAAATTTTTTTTTAATTAACTGGGCTCACAAGGAACATAGCAACTTTAGAACAGGGTAGGAAAGATCAGGGGAGGGAGACGTAATCCGTGGTTGACTGACAGTTCCCTGGGAGAAAGGCTGCTTTTTTAAACAGCTTGCTCTGGCAGCGTAAAAGAGCCTTCAGGTTGGTGGGAATGGCCCCCTGAGAATCTGCACTGGCTGGGGGGGCTCCCTGGTGGGTGTGGAGCAGAGGTAAGGTCGTCCCCTGCATCAGCCCCTCTTCCAACCTCCAGTGTCGATGGCAGATCAGGAACGCGGTTGGAACTTACCGCATTGTGGCTACTCTCTGCTTCCCAGTAGCCCTGGTCCAGAGTAAGTTAGAGCACCCCTGAGGCTGCTCTTACTTACACCAGGATCCAGGGAGGGCCCTGCAGGCTCCCAGAAAACAGAGGTGCAAAAGGGATCTTAAACCCACCTTAATGCCCCCACCCTTCCATATCCCAAGCACAATAACTGAGAATATTTGTATAGATATAAGAATTACTGCTGGAACTAAAGCTGGAATATTACAGTATTGCTCACATACTGCTGTGGCAGTCACATTAGAAATAACTAATTTAGACAGCTAGGTTAGATTTGGTGGCATGGCTAGATAGAGAGGTCAGATTATCTCCTCTCAGCTACAGGAGGATGGTTGCAGAGAGAGAGAGAGAGAGAAAATCAATTACTTTACATTTCTATAGGACCACGTGCCCCAAAGCGAGGGCAATAAATTGGCTGGGCACAGGACTGGAACTCAGGAGACCTGGGGGGTCTCTTCCTGGCTCTGCCACTGATTGGGTGATCTGGGGCAAGTCACAGCTCTGCTCTGTGCCTCAGTTTCCCCATCTGTAAAACAGGGATAATGCTACTGGCCTCTCTCGTAAAGTAGTTTGAGAGCTATGGAGGAAAAGTGGGGGATAAAAGCTAGGGATTATTATTCTGTATCAACATGTAAGTTTTATAGGGTATGCTCAGCACCGCAGTAAGATTTGGCCTTAGAACAGCATGGGCGATATAGTGTATTTGGATGACAGTAGCAGTCGGGTACATCTACACACAAAACCAAAGCAACCTTCAGCAGCGAGTCAGAGCCTGGGGCTACAGACTGGAGCTTGGGCTAGGATGCTAAAAATACCCATGTAGACACTCTGGCTCGGGCTGGAGCTTGGGTTCTGATGCCTGGGGAGCAGGGTGACTTTCAAAGCCTGGGAGGGAACACCTGAGGAGGTGAGGCTCTAAGCAGCCAAAGAGTGGGGGAAACAGATTATTAGCCCCCATTGTACAGCTGGGGAACTGGTACACCAAGAAACGAAGTGACTGGCCAAGGTCTGTAGCAGAGGCAGGAATTGAACCCAGGTCAGTGCCTTAACCAGTGGCCAATCTTCCTGCACACCTGGCGGTGGTATTTAAATCAGACCAGACAACCCCCCACCCTCCTTCCTCAGGCTTTTGTTGCAAGTTGGACCCAAACCGGAGAGAGGCCCGTTTCCTGGCTCCGGTTTGTACGCCTGGGAAATCCTGCCAGACGGCTGATCTTGCCAGACTTCAGCTGCTTTCATCTGAGATCTCCCAAGAGTGCTCCCGTCAGATCCAAACCCTGCATCCCAGCCTGGAAGCCCAGCTCTCTTTCCAACCTGAAACTCCCAGTGGTGCCATGCAAAAAGCATTCCTGGCCTTTGCAATGTGCCGTCAGAGGCTCTAGGGGGTGCCCTGAGCATTGCCTGAAACAGGGCCTGGCAGCTGTCAAGGCTATTGCTCCAACAGCTGTGACAAATCCACAGGAGGGTTTTAAAATACCTCCCGTGGCCGGGCAAGGCAGCTGGGCCGAGAGGCAATGCTTTGGTTTGGCTTATTTATTATTATTCTTTTTTAATTTCCTTACTCGGCGTCCGCAGAAGCAGATCCAGAGGAGGAAAAGACAGCCTGGGATGGAAGTTGCTTTATGGCAGCATCCGGGGGCCTTCAGTGAGATCAGGGCCCCCGCTGCACTTGGTGCCGTATGTCCCCACAGTGAAAGACAGTCCCTGTCCTCAAAGAGCTTCCAGTCCAAGCAGACAGAGGAAGGATTATTATCCCTATAGGACAGGTGGGGGAAACTGAGGCACAGAGTGATGACATGGCTTGCCCAAGATCACAGAGGGAGTTTAAGATGTTGAACCCAGACCTCCTGAGGCCCAGCCCAGTGCCTTAATGGCAAGGCCAGAAGGGCTGCTTATAGCCCAGGGTGGGTGTGACAGTAATTTGCCACTAGCACAGCTGCTCAACAGCCTGTGTGAAATGAGTTTGTGGGGTCTCTTTTCACTCTCTAGTGAACAGATCAAGGCCTTTACCCCAGCTGGGGGTATGTCTGTACTGGAAAAAAAACAAAATCCTGCAGCAGTGAGTCCCAGAGCCCTAGTTTACAGCCTTGGGGAGGGGGCTGGTTTCCAGAGCTCAAGCTCCAGCCGGAGCAGGAACGTCTACACAGCTGGTTTTAGTCGATCTGTAGATCCAGGCTCTGAGATTTGATGCCTCTGGGTTTTTTATTTTTTGCAGTGTAGACATACCCTTGGAGACAAAGGATTGAACAGTCCATGCACAGTGAACTCCCTCCTCTGTCCTAAACAGGGTGCCTCCGGGGATGGCCGGGGGGGGCTGATACACAGGTTGTGGGGGAAACGCCACCCTGCTTCTGCCTATGCTGGACCTAGAGAGGAGACTTCCTGCTCTCTGAGCTGCAGCCCAGATCCCCTTTTGCGCCCCCCCCCCCCCCCGCATCCCTGTAGCTTCTTTTTTTGCGGGGAAAAAATGGTGTGTGTGAAAAAACTCCCTTCCCGGAGAGAAACATCTTCTGGGTCAGCTGTTTTCCACCTGCAGCAGAGTGGGGTGAGAGCTTAAAATAAACCCCTCAATCCCAGCCCTTTCTTTCCTCTTGCGCTAGCTAGTTATTTGGAGAGGCTGGCTCAGGAAAGGCATTTCCGCTCCCTTTCAGAAAGGTCTTAGTCACCCAGCTCCAGGCCCTGATGTCATTTCATTATCTGCAAAAGCATGTGTGGCGATAGGGCCGGCAGAGAGCAAGAGCCGAGGCTGTCTCTTCCCTGCACGGAGACGTACGCTTTGCACACAGAGATCCCGCATGAGCTGTACAATCCTAGTGGCTGTGAGGCCCAGGTAGCTTCTACCTGGCCGCAACTAGCTCCAGGGCTTAATTTATGCCAGGGCTGAGCCCCGGCACCTCTGGGCCGGGCAGTTCAGGGCCCCGGCACCTCTGGGCCTGCTGCATTAGTTACGAAAGTAAAAAAATTGCTGGTGTCCTGGCACCTCTTTCGTCACAAATTAAGCCCAGTCTAGCTTCGTGGAGGCCTTGTCTCCACTAAGGTTTGACACTGAGATGGCTTTTGGGATGGGGAAAAACACACCCTCCTTTTTGCAGCGAAGTCGAGGGGGAAAAGAGAGCGAACGAGAGAGAAAGCACCCGAAAACGAGAGGGGCAGAGAGCGATGGAGAAAGCCAGTTGTTCTGTCTTCCCGGCACTCTGGAGACTGGTGCTTCCCCCCCACCCCGAGCTGCATCTTTGCCCCCGATTAGAAGCAGATGGAGAATCTGGAAAGAACTAGATTTTCCCCCCTCCGTGGGTCGGAATTTGGTTCCCCTGGTCTCCACGGGAGGTGGGAGTGGGTCAGAGTCAGCCAATTGGCGGCTGATGGAGGGGGAGACCCTGCCTGGGAAGAGAGGGGGAAAGAAATGCTGTACATTTAAAATAAAATGCAGAAGGATCACAAAGGGAGAGCCTGTAGGTTAGCTCTTTTAGGGGAGATTGGAGGGGAGCTGGGCTAAGGAGCGGAAGAGGAAGGAGGTGGAGATGGGGGGTGGGGAATAAAAGCGTAGCCTTTTATTTTTATTCAAGTGAATTTAGCGATGTTGTATTACGCCACTGCGGGTGCTACTCCACCTCAGCAGTTACCTTTCCCACTTGTGTGAGATCCAGAGCTTCTAGGAACATATGAAGACCAGGGAAAGTAACACAGACAGTCACAAGAAAAATCTCATATCCTCTATCAATTTTATTAACGTTACCAACAAAGTTATAACTATCCAAGCACAGAGAAATCCTACCGATATTCATGTACAAGTTATAGGTACGGCCAGACTCACATCCTCCTAGGTGGTCTCAGGGTGTGAGGGGTCTCTTGTGGATTGATGAGCAATACAGGGATGGTTCCTGCAGGAGTTTTCCCCTAGGGAGCTCAGTTTCCAAAACCCTCATTTATAACGGGATTCTGACTACACCTCATACCCTGCGCATGTGCGTGAAAGTGTCAGGTACCCCCTTTTCCAGAGGTTGTGTATCGTTCCTTTTATTCTCATTAGTGTTGACGCACGGCCTGTATCCTGTGGGGAAGGCACTTGTTAGAAAAATAAAAATGCCTCTAGGGCATCTTGTGATCTAAAATTAATCTTATTGCGAAAACTTCACCCTATCACCCATTGGAACAGGTTTTCCCCTAATCTTGTGACATTGGGTTATTCTTTGGTCACTTATGTCAAGCATTTCTTAACTCTAAGGCCTGATATGGCTAAGTTAAAATCTTACAGGCCTCAGCCTGTAGGCCTCGCATCTTTACTTAGATAGCTAATACATACTTATCCCTTCTAACTACTGATCAATCTTATACTTCTATAATCCTCGCATTACACAATAAATGAATGATAAAATAAAGTCATTGGCCACAGGAGGGAACAGATCCCATCTGAACCAGATAAAAAGAAACGTTTTTGCGCACAATGAGCCTGTGGGACTCATTGCCACAGGGTATTGCCAAGAGCTTAGCATGATGCAGAAAGAGTTGGGCATTTATATGGATAATGAGAGTATCCAGGGCTATAACAGTGAGGGTTTAAAACATAAGCAAGGGCCTGATGCTCCTTGGCAGAGTGGTGTAAAGGGGTCCCGGTGTCAAAGAGAATCAGGCCCCAAGAAGATCTGAATTCTCCAGTTCCAGAGCATCAACCAACCTCTTGCTAACACGGCTTAGAAAGAAACTTTCCTCGGGGCGTGGTAATTCCACAATTGCCCACTAGGGGAGTTTCTTGCACCTCCCTCCGAAGCAGCTGGTCCCAAGGGTTTCCAGAAGTGATTTCTGGGAGGCCACCTTGAGACACCTGAAAGGGGCCCGATATTTCTCTGAGATCCAGGCCCCCTTTAAGGTGTCTCAAGTTGTGGCACCCAAAAATCATTAGGCAGTTTTGGGAAATCTTGGCCCAGGATCCTGGTCTCTACGGCCAGCTTGTCTGAGCTGAGGATCTTTGATGTTCCTCCCGGGAAGAAAATCAGCAGAAAACCAAGCGACTTGTCTTCACTCCCAAGGCCCTTCACGGCTTCTCTCTCATTCGTTAGCGAGAGGTCGCCTCCAGTCTCTGACTGGCGCCAGCCTCCATCACCTACTGGTTACATTTTCAAACAAGCCCCTTTGTGCTTTTCCCCGCTGCCCCTCACGCTCCCCGTAAATGCCCGCAAAGCCCCCTCCTTACCCTCCAAACCGCTCCTTAAAACTCTCCTGGGCAGTGATGCCAGTGGAAAAAACCTTAACAGTGGGTAGGCCGCAGGTCTGTTGTCTGTCCCCACCCATTGTCTCTTTTTGCTTCGTATTTAGACTGGAAGCTCTTTGAGGTGGGGACTGTCTTTTTGTTGTGTGTCCATACAGCGCCTAGCACGCTGCAGGCCCAGTCTGGGACTAGGGCCCCCAGGGGCTGCTGCCAGCTCAATAAATAAAACAAGAACAGTAACAGAGTTGTAGGGGATTCAGACAGGATAAGATCATCTGGAAGCCGACCCAACAACTCTGAACTGGACTCCCACCTGCATCTAGAGGGAGATTATAAATCTCTATTTCCTGACACTTCTGATCTGAAATCCAACCCAGCACCACAGCTGTCAGCCAACTGGAGTTCCAATGACCCCCTTCTCCCCTTTGCTAAATGGGGCAGCGGGGTGGGGAAGGAGCTGGAATCTGCAGTGAGTTCCATTGGGATGCTTCTGCCGGCTTGTGATATACGGCAGAGGGGCTGGGAATGCTCCCACTCGCACCATCCCGCAGCCTCCCCTTGCAGGGCTGAGCCATGCTGCAAATCCTGGTTGTTGCTGGGATGCGAGAGGTTGGATGGAAGGTGGGGTTACGTGCAGCATGGGGGCTGGGCAGGGAGTGCCAGGAATCCCATGGGAGTCCATCCCCTGGAGATTTCTGGGGCTTCAGTCATAGGGGCTGGAACTAGGGGTGCGGGGGGTGCTGCAGCACCCCCCGGCTTGGAGTGGTTTCCATCACATACACAATTTACAGTTTGGTTCAATGGCTCTCAGCACCCCCACTGTACACATTTTTCCAGCAGCCCTGCCTTCAGTTCCACTCGTGGGTTTGGAGATGCAGCTGAGTTTGGGGGTTTTGGAGACGCAACCTTGAGTCACTAGATGAGAGGCAGCCTCCCAGATCCCCAAAGGTATTTAGGTATCTGAGGCTCTGGGCCAGTGTGCTTTAGCAGAGGGAGCTGGCTCGGAGCTCAGGACACCTGGGTTCTATTTCCATCTTTGCCACTGATCTGCTGGGTGCCCTCGGACAAGTCACTTCCTCGCTTGGTGCCTCAGTTTCCCCTCTCTGCCTTGTCTGTTTAGATACGGAGCTTTGCGGGGACTGCCTCTTGTTCTAGCTGCGCAGCACCCGGCTGTACTATGGTGCTACTGGAATCGACAAAATGAATCGTGCCTGCTGTACCTTACTCCCCTGGGTGCTCTCAGTCAGTCACCGCGCTCGCCTTCACTTCCCATCCTAAACTGAGCGACGTTTGTGATTCACAGTGCAGGAACACCTAGGAACCCCAGTCATGGGCCAGTGTGTTAGGTGCTGTACAAAGAACTCCATCCGCCTGGTACCGATGGCTACATCTGTGCTCAGCTAAATCATAGAAGGCAGCCGAGGTTTGGCCGCTGGGTGGGAAGTGCTTTGGGAACCTCTGCGGGAAACACCCCCCCTGAGAAAGGCTATTATAAGGCAATCCTACAGCCACACAGGTTTGAGGTATGGAACCCCCCTCCCATGGGTCGCTGGTGGGACCTTCTGCACTAAAGATCCACTTGGATCTTCAGGAACTGACAGCTCCATGCACTGGTCCATTGAGGTCTGGGGGGTGCTCAGTGATCCTGCTGAGCCCTTAAAAGCACAGTCCCCACTACCACAATGGGAGATGCCAGGGGCGGGCTTCTTATTTATCTTGCGCCACCTGTGAGGAGACGGGGCCAGGGAACAGCTGAAGGGCGAGGAAGGAAAAGCCGGGGCTTTGTCCCGGCTTCCTCCTGCAGATGCTGCGGAGGTCACGGAAGTCAGTTCCATGCATAGAAACCTCGGGCTGCTCCCTGCCAGTTTCATGTCTAAGGCCTGGCCTCTCCTGAGCTTGGTTTGGTTAACTCTTTGGGTGCTGCGCCAGTGTGCGCCACCCAGACGCTGCCCCAGGGTCACTTCAAAGCCGCTCAGATCCGGCAGAGAGGATCCAGCCTTCGCCCTGCACCGGAGGCCAGTGCCGCGAAAGCCCTAATCCGGGCTTCTGCTGCATTGGTCCCTGTGGGCCTTTGCCGTGGTGCAGGATAACCAGGGGGCACAGGCTGGCCCCGCTTCTCCCTCCGGAAGGGTTCCCTGCTGCGCCAGGGCTGCGGGGGCATTGATGCCCTGCAGGGGCACAGGGCAGCCATGGGTCAGGTCCCTGGTGCCTCTCTGTGGCCACACCTGCACAGCAAACTCGGGCCTCCTGCACCTGCCTCTGCTGCTCCCCCTCCCCCCCGCCCTCCTTCCTTGCCGTCTGTCTTGAATCTGATTTCCTCCCCCAACAGCACATGCCTGGCCCGTCCCCGGGGGGGAGGGCACTCCGGGGCCGCATTCCATCCCCTCCTAATCCTGACCCGCTGGGGGACATAGTGCCTGCCCTCTGACCTCTGGAAGGCAGCCCCCCCACCATCAGACTCGGTGGGCGGGCAGCAATCAAAAGGCATCAGTTGTACTGTTATACACCCCCCCCCGCAACCCCCACATTTCTCCTGCTGGCCCAGATCAGCTGTGGCGACTCTGATGGAGTTTGGACAAATACAACTGAGTTGAGCACTGATCGGGATCAGAACAGCATGCGAGAGGCAGGGTGGGGCTCCAAGGGGCCACCGCTCCCCCGGGGGACACCCAGCTAGGGGCTGGCCAGAGCAATTAGCAGAGGCAGGGCCTGATTCCCAGATGGGATGGGAGGGCAAGGGGGTGAAGGCGGCTTGGAGCCACTTTTGCACTTCCCTTTGACATTTTTAGGGGTTGGCAAATGACAAAAGTTGAAAAAAAACTGTATTAAGCCACCTTAAACCACTTTGGTGCTCCCTCGCCCCACTACTCTTGGTCGGCCCAGACTTTTCCAAGCCCCTGGGATAATTTAGAGCAGCCATAGGGCTGCTCTAACTTACACTCTGCTCCACGTGGCCTCTGGGAATAGCCACAGCGCGGCGCCCACTGGCCACACCCCCGACACGCCACCTACATTGCTAGCTGGGAGCAGGGCCCTTATGCCCGCTCCGCAGTGGTCAAGGATACCCCCTGCCCAGCATGTGGGTTCTCAGGGGCTCCTTTCCACCCACTTTGAGGCCCCCTGGAGCTGCCGGAGCGGCCTCCGCGTTGCTAAGAGCCAGGCCCAAAAGCTCTGAGCTGCCAAAGCACCGGGCCCCATAGAAATGGCCTGAGAAAGGAGGACAAAGAGCCAGGGATGGGGGGAGGAAGAGGATGATGGAGGATTCCAGGGGGCTTTGGTGCAGCCAGGGGATGATGTCATTCTTTCCCTCCCGACTGGAGGCAGGGGCTAGGGGAGGGAGCTGCTGTTTTCCTCGTTAATTACCAGCTTGATGGAGGGTGGTTGACCGCAAGCCAAGAGGGTAGGGGGGAGGCAGGGGAAGCCGCATGATGTCATTCCTTTGCCCCCCACACACGCTAATTAAAACGAGACCGTTTGGGAGGCTGGAACAATGCTGATAGAGAAGGGGCCTCTGGGCTCTGATCAGCGGCTCTTGGCAGCCCCGCTTGTAGTCTGCAAAATAGCCGAGGAGACCTGCAGGGCGCTGGGCCACTCTCCTCCTCGCTGGTTCATGGAGTTTGTCAGCAGCAGCTGCTGCAGCAATCCGCTTGGGAAAGTGGAATGCACAAAAATTGCACCCTGGGGCCAGCGGCCCGCACAGCGCTGGGGAAACTGCACCTCGCCTGCATCGTGGTGCCAAGCTGCAGCAGCCACTGCTGGGGCGGGGCGCGGTGGCTGTTTATACAGGGATCGCTCACCTGGCGGTCAGATGCAGCCACTGCTGGGGCGGGGCACGGTGGCGGTTTATACAGGGATTGCACATAGGGAGTAGGGCTCCTTTCCAGCTTTGTTGGTGCCGTCAAGCTAGTCTCCAACTCCCAACCCCATGCCTCTGGAACACACCACCTTTCACCCTCCCACTGATCCATTATCTCCCTTCCATCCATGCCTTCCTTGCACCTCAACCCTGCACCCCCTGCTCTCCCCCTGGCCCTGGCTTCCCTTCCTGTGCTCAGCAAGCTTCAGGTTGCTGTAATCACAGCCCTGGGGCCCTTTCTGCTGTTATCGGCTGAGTTCAACCACAGCCGTGGCGTTCACTGCTTTGGAAATGGCTGTTTATGGATGCCAGGGCCAGACCGGCTGGGTTTGCTCATCCCAGCCTATGCTTACCAGGAGATCTTCCTAGATGGAAGAGGTTTCCAGGGGGCAGAGTCATTATTTGTATGCCGGTAGCGCCTCGAGGCTCCATCTGCAAGCAGGGCCCCACCGTGCTCGGTGTGGCACAGCCTAAGAAAGGAGATCGCATGGAGCAACTGGAATGAAGAGACCGTCCTGCCCGAATCCATTGTCCTCGTGGGGGAGCTCATCCACTTAACTGACAAAGGGCAGGAAGGGAAACAGAGGCAGAGAGTTCACCCCTCTCACCCCCCCCAAAAAAATCACAGCAGCTGAGAACATCACCTCCTGATTCCCAGCCTAGTGCACTGACCATTGGGCCGCACTGCCTCTCATCCCCTTCCTTAATGTTATCCTCACACCCTTAGTTACAACCTCGACTTCCGTCCTAAATAACCCCCCCTCTGCCTTCGGGTTTATCCCCTTCACAAGCCCTTGTAGACACGTCCTCCCTCAAAGCCACCCGTGAGCCAAGCTGTAGAAATATCTAGCTCTTCGAATCTGATCTTAAAAACAGCCCCCGCATGGACCCCACCCCCCAAAATGCACTGGCCTGCTGCAGCAACAGAGCACGACCCTCAGTGGGGGACGCACTGTTCAGCAGTTAGAAATCAACACTGGGAGTCAGGACACCTGAGCTTTTATTCCGGACTCTGCTGACCTTGGCCAAGGCACCGTGCCTCAGTTTCCCCATGTGGAACATGGGCTTAGATCATTTGGGCTCAGATCATTTGTGTCGAGAAAGTACCGTGAGATCGTTGTGCAGAAGGACAAAACAGAGGATTCTTGGGGTGCTCGAGGGAGCGTGGCTAAGGGGCCGGGATCCCACCGCGGGCCAGCGCTACGAAATCCAGCAGCAGCGTCTCGGAATGCGAGAGCAGCAGCCGGCGTGGCTGGTTTTTGTGTAACATGAGCCGGCGCTGGCCAGAAACGCCGCTCGGTTATTCCAGATCCCCCCCTTCGCTCTCTGGGTTCCCCCCCCCCGCCCGATACATCCCACCTCTGATGGATGGCTCCAAACACACATTCCAGCAGCTGCCCCCATCCCCGAGCTGACAAATTTAATCTGCCTCTGGTCAAAGGTCCCGCCGGCTGCATTCTGGGGTGAGAGCCGGAAAATCCCAGCTTGCTGTTTTCAGACTCGTGCTGGCAACAGCTGTGACGGTGGTGGTGTGGGAGTGGGGTGGGGGGACGCACCGAACAGAAGTATTAACAGAGCAGCTGCTGCTGCTGAGAAAGCCCCCCAAGTAAGGGGAGATCTTATTATAGAGCACGGGGAGCTGCCTTTCCTGGCTCCGACCTGGGTTATTCTCAGCTGTGTCCATCGGGGGCACGTGCCCAGCCGGGGCGGCATTGAGGCAGGGGCTTGGGGGAGGGGCAGGAGGAGGGGTGAACGCCAGGACCTAGCTGGGAACCTCTGAACGCAGCGCTTGGGTGGGATAGAATCTCCCCCCGCCCCAGCCATTCTGATTTTCAGGGGTGCGGGTTGTACTAAACTGAGAGCACTCATTGAAGCAGGCCCGGGGGGGGGGGGGGCGCGGGGGTCAGATTGGCGTCATCAGGGGATGATGCAGTGGCTGATGACATCACGGCATTGCCGGGTTATGAGGTCACCTTGTGCCATGACACGATACGACGTGATCGCGCTGGGCTAGGACAAGCCAGGATGGCCGGGGGCAGATCCACATCATCCCATGGCGATGCAGTGACACATGGCAGGGGGGCTTTGTGGCCACCCCCATACAACAGGATGGGGTGGCCCCCAGTGGAGGGGATGACAAACTAACTCACCGACAGGTGCGCCCCCTCGTGGCAGGGTGGGGCCTAGCAGGGTCTCCTCCTCAGGCGCCCACCCCGCTGACAGCCGCTCTGGTCCTGCAGTTGTCTGGTTGGTGGGACTTGACCCGCCAGCTTGGTGGCTTGCAGTCCTAACCCTTCTGGGGTAAACTGAGTCCTGTGTGTCTATAACCCAGAAGGGTCACCCCAGATCTCCTGCCCACCTCCAGAGCCATTCATCCTTTCTAGCCTTTGACTTCCACGCCCCCTTCGTCAGGGGGCTGGGCGGGGGACAGGGACCCTGCCCCTCTTTTTACTCCAGGTTCCAGCTAAGGTCGGTCTGCCTCTAGGCCTTTCCACCAGGCCCTTCCTGGGCCCGCTCCTCCGCAGAGCCCCAGAGGAAAACCCCACAGTCCCAGGGAACACAGAACAGTCCCACGTCAAGCCTACCTGCCCCGAGGAAACTCTAGCATGCAGCAGTCTCTGGCTGTCCTCTGGCCCCAGCCAAGCCTTCTTTCAGGGGTTCAGCATGAAGTCCTCTCCTCCTCCCACTCAGCCCCTATTAGCTGGGCTTCCCCCCCCCTTCCCCACTCCCTTTTAACCCCTCTCTCCAGGCAGGTGAAGCAGGTTGGGGCTGATTGAGCCCACAGGCTGCCATTAACCCCTTCCTGCCGAGCACAGGGTTGGCACAGAGGATCAGGGCCGTGCTGAGATCCCAGCATGGCGTGGCCACTCGATGAGCTCACCTTCTGCTGTGACACCATCACGGTGAGATGGGGCGGCCCAGGATGCTCGGGGGAAGCGGGGGGCAGATCTGCGTCCTCACATGGTGCTTTGACGTCGCTGCCCGGCATTGCTGGTGGGTGGCGGCACCCGGCACCCCGATGGGATGCGACGCAAGCCTGCGGGGACGGGAAGGCTCAGGCTTGGGATGATGGAAGCCCTCTGGAAAATGGCCTGTTTTTTGTGGGGCTCACTGACAGGGACCAGTGACGTCCTGGCTCCATTGAAGTCAATGGGAATTTTCAGTGGGGTTAGGATTTCACCCACTGGGGCCCCGGGGACCATCTGAGAGCCTTTCATAACAGTATCTCCCACCCACTTAATGATGCACCAGTGAATTTAAACTCCCAACCTGCACCCCTGCTGTCACCTCTCTGTTTTGTAGGTGGGGAAACTGAGGCACAAAGAAAAAAAATCGACTTGCCCGAGGTCATGCAGTGGGCCAGCGCCAGAAGCAAGAATGGAACGTACATCTCCTAGTACCCCTGCTGCTCCAACCACCAGGCCGCACTCCCTCCCCAAGCCAGGGACAGCATCCAGGACTTCTACCTACCAGATCCCTCGCTCTAACCATGAGACGGGCTAGAACCCAGGCGTCTGGATTCCCATCTCCCCCTGCTCTAACCACAATACTCCACCCTCATTGCTCATGCCCACCCCACCCAATGCTCTCTCTCTCTCTCTCTCTCTCACACACACACACACAACTACAGTGGAAAAAAATAAAAGTTTTTTTTAAAAAATTATTATGTGTATGGATTCTCTCCCTCGCCGCATTCCTTCGGGGCTGCAAGAAGCCGTACGCGCGCTCCGCATTTCCTCGCGTTCCAGCCAGGGCCTTCCATTGTCTCTGGGAACACAGCGAAGTCTTTGGAGCGGGGACAAAGAGCGGGAGAATAAATAGAAGAGTGACATACACCCATGATGCATGCAAAAAAAAAAATAATAATCAATTTCATTCAGTTGCAAAAGGGGCCTGGGCTACGCACTTTATATTTAGCCTCCCCAGGGAGACGGGGGCTTTTTTTGGTCGTGGTGTGTGGGAGATAAGAGAGATTTTTTTGGTCCTTCCCTTATAAGGCTTATGGGGAGCTGTGCAGAGTGAGGTCACCCTATTGAGGTCATCCTACCCCCCCTCCCCTTCCCTATTGGCCCCACGGCGAGGCTTTGTCTGGGCTCGATTGAACCAGTCATCTCAGCCCAGCCTTAAAGGAAACAAAACCCTTAATTGTCTGGCTTGGAGCCAAAGGGCAGCCGGGAGACAGAGAGCAAAGAGAGGCAGCTGTCTGTGGCCTCTTAAAGGAGCAGCATCAACACTACCCTCCCAAACTTGCTTCCAAAGGGCACGTCTACAAGACAGCGGTGCAGATATGGCAGCCACGCCACTGCAGTGCCGAAGCGTAGACGCGGCCTACGTCTTTGGAAGGGGTTTTCCCATTGCTGTCGTTAATCCACCTCCCCGCGGGGCCGTCGCTGGTTTGATGGCAGGGTTCTTCTGTCGGCCTAGCCGCATCTACGCTCAGGGCGTGACATTTTTAACAGCGCTGTAGCTAGGTCGATCTAGCTTTTAAGTGCGGCCTAGGCCTAAGGGAAGGGCTTGCTTCCACGAAAAGTGGAACCGGAGTAAGGAAATGGAGTGTGAGTTAGAATCATAGAATATCAGCGTTGGAAGGGACCTCAGGAGGTCATCTAGTCCAACCCCCTGCTCAAAGCAGGAGCAATCCCCAATTTTTGCCCCAAATCCCTAAATGGCCCCCTCAAGGATTGAATTCACAACCCTGGGTTTAGCAGGCCAATGCTCAAACCACTGAGCTCTCCCTCCCGCCAATTATTGTTGCCGCTTTAGCGATGTCCATTCTCTTTGTCCAGGTGGATGGGCCCCGGGGAGGGTCTCTTTTGTGTCCTCACATGGGCCAGTGTTGTTCTGGTTCGTTTCATGCAGGGGGAGAGTGCTGGAAAATATTCACCATATGCATGCCTGTGTGTGCGCACGAGAGAGACTGCCTCTGTGACTGGGCTTGTGCATACGTGTGAGAGAGACTGGGGGTCTGAGCGAATGCGCCGGAGCGTTTGTGCACGTAAGCGCCCGAGAGACTGTTTGTGACCGTGCTTTGTGTGTGTGGATTTGCATGTGACAAGGCGCGTGTGTATGTGTCTGCATGTGTGACAGTGCGATTGTGCTCGTGTGTTGGATCGGTGTGACTACATACCCAGCGTGCAAAGGTGTGTGTGTGAGAATATTCACAATGTGGGTGCATATGAGCATGGACAGTGAACAACACCAATGCTCTGCCTTGCACATACCAATCCCCCCCATAAAAGACCCCCCAGTCCCCCAATTTAGATTACGTGTGCTCCGCTGACTAGATTTAACAAGGCCGGATAATTACGGCTACAAGGACGGGAGTTAGATTTGGGCCAGTGACTTCTTGTCAGTTACAAGTTTTGGGTGTGTTTTGACTTAGTTTCAGGGTCTCCTTGATACAGTCGGGAGCCTGGTGTCAGGTGTGGTCGGAGCTGCTGTATCCAGGTTGGGTCTTATCTAGCCCTTCCCACCAACAGATCTCAAAGTGCTTTACTAAGCAGGTCAGTATCAGTAGCCCCATTTTACAGATGGGCTTGCAGGGAGTCCCTGGAATAAAGGGGACTGGGAGAGGGGCACATGGAGAGTTTGAGGGGGATATGGAAGGATGCCCAGAGGGGGATATGGAAGGGGTTTGCAATCAGCACGGCCCACAGAAGCAATGGAGTATGCGAGCCCCAAGTCAACAACAGACCTAAGACTAGGGAAGGATCAGGGAGGACTGAGGACAAAAGCTTAGGGAAAATCAGAAGGCAGCATCCCCTCCCCTGCCTCTCAAAGCCTGCCAGGGAGGTGACATGAAGGAGCTGGAAGTGGGAGGTGGCACAAAGAAATGTAGCGACAAAAGAGGCAGAAATTCCTGGTGAAATTAAACACATTCCTCGCTGCCCAAGTGGTGACAAAAGTGGCCAAGTGGGGCCAGATGGTGGAACCAGATCTCCACCTCCCAGGAGAGGGGGACCGGCAATCAAAGGGATCCCAGCACCGGGGTTGGCTGGCACAGGGCGAAGGCCAGATAAGATGTCTGGGGGCTAGAACCACATGGACCCAGCCCCAGAAGGCGGTGGAGCCAGGGATTCAGCGTGGTCTGCTGGGCGGTGAGTGCATGGCTGCTGCAGCAGCTGGTGCTTCCAGGGCCCTAAAGGGGGTGTGGTTTGGCAGACATGGGGCCTGGTTAGTTCTCAGATTGGCCCTCCACACACCCTTCCACACACAGAAAGCATGCAGCAACAACAACAATCATCACCCCCTCGCTCTTATCTAGCACGTTTCGTCAGCAGATCTCAAAGTGCTTTACAAACAGGTCGGTATCATCACCCTCTTTTTACTTATGGGGAAACTGAGGCACAGAGCAGGGAGGTGACTTGCCCAGGGTCACCCAGCAGATCAGTGGCAGAGCTGGGTCTAGAACCTGGGTCTGCTGAGTCCCAGTCCAAAAGCATAAAAGCATTACCCACAAAGTATGCAGACGGCACAAAGATTGGGGGAGCGGTAAATAAAGAAGAGGACAGGTCGCTGATCCAGCGTGATCTGGATCGATTGGTAAACTGGGCCGCAAGCCAACAATATGCATTCCAAGGCAGCCACATGTACAATCACGCACCGAGGAACACAGAACGTGGGCCATACCTACAGGACGGAGGAGCCTATCCTGGGAAGCAGAGGTTTTGCTGAAAACGACTTGGGGTCATGGATAATCAGCTGACCATGAGCTCCCAGTCCGATGCTCTGGTGTGAGCCTGGGATGTACAAACGGGGGGAATCTTGAGTAGGAGCAGAGACGTTACGTTACCGCTGTATTTGGCTCTGGTGCAGCTGCTGTTGGAATCCTGTGTCCAGTCCTGGCGTCTGCAATTCAAGAAGGATGCTGATAAATCGGGGAGGGTTCAGAGACGAGCCAGTCCCCCTGCTCAAACCACTAGACCCTACTCCCCTCCCAGAGCTGGGGCTAGAACCGTGGCATACAGACTCCCAGTCCCCCAGCTCAAATCACTGGACACCCCTCCCCTCCCAGAACTGGGTGTAGACGCAGGGCCAAGATTTTTGAAAGTGACTAGAGGTGAGATGGTTTTTCCTTCCGTTTTCAGGTGCCCAACTTGAAGTGGCCTGGTTTTCAGGCAGTTCTGAGCCACCAACCCTCTAAAAGCCAGGTGCCTTTAAGGCATCACAAGTGCCCCAAATCACTAGCCACTGTGGCAAATCTTGGCCTCCCAGCCCTGCCGGGGTGCTGGCCAGGTCTCGCTGCCCTAGGGTGGCTGGTTTTTGTACTGCCTAGCCTGGTGCCGGTGAGAACGTGCCGAGTGCCAATTTGCCCACTCCGCCACTTTGCGCCAATGTTCCCTCTGTAAAGCTCAAGTCACTACTGCACGCACGTCTCATGGCAGGGAGGTTGGTGCCTGGCTGGCATGGCACCTGGGTGCCAGGCCCTCAATCTGCTGAAACCATGGCCTCGCCTCTCGGCGCTGGGGCCCAGGAAGCGGGATGGACCCAAAGCCTGCCATCAGGGAAGGGTATGGTGTGGGGTGGGGCAGGCAGGGGCTTTTTCTGAATCTCAGCAGTGGTAACCCTACGCCGTCTCCATGAGACGCACCATGAAACAAGGCCCCGAAAACAGGCATCGATGTGACTCCCTGCACTCAGGCGTCTGTGTACCGGCCAGGAGCTGGAAAAGCGACTGTGGCCAGCTTGTGATTCAGTGCAGGCCGTCTGCCTGAATCAACGACCAAGGGTTTGTTTTTTACCATGATTATTATTATTATTTGGTTACCATCCCAAAGAGTGAATTTGCCCTTAAAAGGAAACAGCTGGGCTGGGAAGGCCAGCTAAATATTAGCCCTTATCAGACTTTGACTCCAGCCTTCCCCACAACAGCTGGACAGGGGCCGTTGTTGGGTTAGGCCTCTCGCTGCCTCCTAACTAAATTACGAGCGTGGGCAAGGAGGAGGAGAGACAGCCGGGTAGCGGGCAGCCAGCCAGCCAGGGCCGACGGCCGCCATGCATTGCCCGGGCAAGGCTGTGCCCCTTGGGGGAGCACTGGCCTAGGAGAAGGAGAAGCAGGCCGAAGGATCTGCTGGGGCAGGGGCAATGGCTGGAGAATGCCAGATTTAGTGGCTCTGGTCAGAGGTGGGAGAGATGCTCATCTGAAAAATTGGTCCAGCAGTTGGAGCAGCGGACTGGGAGTCAAGACTCCTGGGTTCTCTGGGTAGGCAATGTGGTCTAGGGGTTACAGCAGGCAAGCACTGGCAATCTGGACTCCAGTTCTTTCTCCTGCTCTGGCACTGGAGGGCTGGGTGACCTTGGGCAACTCTCCGGCACTGAGTGCCTCCGTTTCCCTGTAACTAAACTGGGGATGATATGCTAATCATAATAATAAACCTGATGTCACAGAGATTTGTTGCTCGGATGCAAGGGGTTAGTCAGATAGTTACGAAGGACATATGGCAATGACGCGGAGCTCTCTGGCTCACGTGCTACCCTTCTCTGGTTTCTTACCAAAAAATGAGAACGTTGCCGGACTAACTTAAAGGACTGCTGTAGCAGGGCCAGATTTCCTCAGGCCCACCCCAGGGGCTCTGGGAAGCAGAGAACAGCCACCACGCAGTTTGCTCTGGCTACGCACCCCCATCTGCCTCCCCGAGAAGCAGAGATTAGCCCGCCCCCGCCCGGCAATGCGCTCTGGCCACACCCTGATCCGCTCCCTATGCCAGGGGCCGGGAACAGGCTGGATGCAGAGCACTTATGCCAGTTTCACACAGGGCAGGAAGATGCACGGTACAAAGCGCGTACAGACTCAGTGGCACATGCTTTCAACTCACAACCCAAATGCGAGGAGCCTGGCTTATGCCCACACTGGCCCCTCTCCAATGACCTGGACTCTGGTGCCGGCCTAGCCCATCCGTGCACGGACAGCGTGTACCCATAAAGCCGCAGCGTCAGTGGTGACTATCGGGCCTGTGGGTGACTCAGCCCTCTCGCCCTCTGTCTCTCCTCTTCGCCTCGCACAAAGACCCCCATTCTTCTCCCTCGCAGGGACAGATTTTTACGGTACCCACAGCCTGTGTGTGGTGGCTCAGCAGATAACGTACAAAGGCCCGATTGACTTGGACCATACCCTGGTCTTGGCATTTCAAGCCCCAACAGGCCAGCGGAACAAGGGCGCAAGATGTTGGCGCCGCAAAGAAAAGAGCTCGGGATGTGAGTAGGCCAGACGCTGCCCCTTGAGGTACAGCTGGGATGGCTATTTGCTCGCCCACAAGCGCTGGCCTTGTTAAATCAGATCTCTCTAAGCATCCAAGCAGGAGTTTTCCAGCAGCCCTTGAAGATCAGCTTGGTAGCCACAGGTAATAATAATCCTATTTTAAAGGCCCTTCTGCTAAAGGGTGTCTAAGGTTTGTTTCCCTCATTCTGCAGGTGGGGAAACTGAGGCACAGTGGGATTTTTTTTTTTTTAAAGTGACATGACCAAAGGTCACAGGGGGGGTCTGTGGCATAGCTGAACCCAGAACCCAGGAGTTCTGGCTCCCAGTCCTGTGCCCCTACCCATGGCACAGATGGGGAAACTGAGGCACAGGGCAGTGGAAGCCAACATTTTTCAAATGCGGGTGCCAATAGCTGGCCACCAGAATCCAAATCCACACCTCGGTGGCTTGATTTTTCATGGGCACTGAGCACTTACCGCTTTCCTTGACCTCTCCGCAGCAGCACAGTGGGAAGGAGGCAGGCTGGCTGGTGCTGCCTGCATAATTCCTGGGGGTCTCTAGCCACATCTCAGCCCCTCTCCACTGGGCACAGCAGGCCCCTAGTTACCAAAGTATTTATATCATGTCATGTGAGGCGCTAGCCTGCAGCCATTAAAGGGCATCAGCTGGTCTCCAGCGTGCTCATTTATTTCCAGTCACTAGACGCCCCCGAGGAGCCATGTCCTGCCTCTGTCCCTCATTAAATAAAGCAGAGCTTTGCTCACGGCCGTCTGCCACCAGGGAGCGGCCATTTCTTTCCTCGCAACAGCACCCCTTCTCCCCCTCAGCCTGCATTGGGCCCCATTAGCACCAGCTCCCCTGGGCAATTCCTCTCCGGCACTGGGTGCGTCGACACAGCCCACGGCAGCAAGCCTGAGACCCCGGGTCGAGAGCCTCGGGCTGGTGCTACGGAGCTATAAACAGCCACGTCGACGTTACGGCTTGGGCTCTGTGACCCTGTCCCCCCCCCGGCCTCAGAGCCTGAGTCTGGCCATTTACATAGCTATTTTGTAGGACTGTAGCGTTAGCCTGAGTCTGCAGACCCAGGCTCTGAGACTAGCTGCCATGTGCCGTGCTGACATCCTCACTCATGCTCGTCGTGGACACATGGGAAGGTTTGCTGGCCAAGCCGCAGGCCCGGATAGCAGGACACCTGAGTTCGATTCTCCGGCTCTGCCACCGACTCCTTGTGTGACCTTAAAGTCAGCTGAGCCAGGGAGAATTAAAGAGCAGTAAAACCTTCCTCCCGGTGAGCCATCACTTTCTCCCTGGGTGGTTATATAGCCCCCCATTATCTGAGCCCTTCTCAGATGTTCATAAATCCATCATCCCACCTCCGCTGTGGGGAAGGAAACATCACAATCTCCATTTTACAGAGGAGGGAAACTGAGGCAGGGTGCGGGGAAAGGGCCTGGCCCAGAGTCCCCCAGCGAGTCAGTAGCCAAGCCAGGAATAGAACCCAGGAGTTCTGCGGGCTGCCCAAGCTGCCTCTCCCAGGTAGAGCAGAGATTCCGGCTAGGGGTGACTCTGGGACAAGGTGCCTCGCCCTGGGGCTCATGGTAGCAAACACTGAACGCCTATAACGGTGGCTGGAGCTGCAGATGTTCAGATGTTCAGAGCCCCCCCTTCCCCTCAGCAAGGAGATTGTGGCACCTCCCAGCCGTAGCCTCCTCTGGCTGGTTTGCAAATACAGACTAACACGGCTGTTACTCTGAAACCAGGGGCAAGTGGTGGAGGCCACATCCGGGGACAAAGTCTCTGGGACTATGGTGCAGGGAACATGGGAGGAGCAGCGGGGGAGGAACGGAGCCAAGGAGCGAATGGGCCTGTCGCCCCTGGGCAGAGCACAGAAAAGGGCTGACCCTCGAGGAGCAACTCATGCTGCCCAGGTATTTAGGTGCCTAACGCCCCTTGATGGCACCTAAAGGCATTTCAGGACCAGGGCACGAGTCAATTTCCCACCACACTGCAACTAACCCCGGCTCTGTTTGGTCCTCGGGCTCACACCGCCCAGCTGAGAGGGTGGTACCCCAGGGATCGGACAACTGGGAGGCAGAAGGGAGTTTAGATTCATAGGCCGCATCATCAGGCCTGACCTCCTGTATATCACAGGCGAGAGACCCTCGCCTAGTCACCCCTCTGCTGCAGCAGCATCTTCTCTCCTGCCAGGGGGATGGCCGAGGCGAGGGGAAAAGCGGAATCTCAGTGATCTTCTTGCCTCTTAAAATACATCCCCGCTCCTGGGGGAGTTGCATCAGCCCATCCCAGATGACACATCTTGCAGGCAGTCGGTCAGGCATCCGTAGAAAGAGCAGCTGCATTCTGCTGTCTCATGGCTAAATCAAAGGCACCCTGCCCTGGCGCTTCCAAGCGGCGCTCACAAATAGCTGGGTTTGGAATCTCCCGCCCACCAGTCTCCGCTGGCTTGGCATTCGATTACACCGAGGGTGATTCTGCAGGAATCCGTTTGGCTCAGGGATCAGTGAGGCAGCTGCAAGTCCCAGCTGCTCGCCTTCATTGGTTTCTGGATGGAGAGGGAATCAACAGAGTAGCTGAGCTCCTCCTCCAAGGATTCCCTGACCACACCTCTGAGAGGTACCATTGCCATTCCACAGTAGGGAAACTGAGGCCTGCCTTCTACGCTAGGGGCTTGTCTACTAGGGCAACTACTCCTGATTAACTCCATGCGTGGGTGTGCTTATTCCAGATTAGCTTCATTCACTTGGGAAGAGAGGTGGAAGTTAACGCCAGGAAGGGCCAGATCCGGATCCGAGGACCTCCCCCACTCTCCTGACCCCTTGAGCGACCCAATGGGCCGCTCCAAGGATTGATACCTAAGCAGGACGATGGCTGGGAATTGAACATCATTGATATGTGGGTGTGAGGCTAAGCGGGAGGAAAGATGGTCCAGTGGCTAGGGCCCCAGCCTAAGAGGTGGGATACCTGGGTGCAAGTCCCTGTTCTAGCACACATTTCCTGTGTGATCTAGGGCAAGTCACCTGCAGCCCAAGGGAATCAGGGGCCTAAAGACATGTGAAGATCTCTAGGCCTTAATTTCTCCATCTATAAAACAGGGATGAGCCAGTGAATGCATTTAAATTGTGAGGTGTCAGATACTGTGCTGATGGGGGACAGATAAATAAGGGAGACACTCCAGGAGAGGCTGGGGTAACATGCATCAGCTGGATGGAGGAGTACAACCCAGCAGCCCTGCCCTGCTTTGGGTGAAGTTATGCTGATGGCAGAATTGGGGCAATCCCTCTGTGACCCCAGGCCTCTTGTCTGGGTACCAGGGATGTTTCCCCAGCTTTCAGGACAACGCAATGAGCTGAAGCAGGTATAAGCTCAGTTCTGA
The DNA here is from genome assembly GCF_015237465.2 of Chelonia mydas. Lineage (NCBI taxonomy): Eukaryota > Metazoa > Chordata > Testudines > Cheloniidae > Chelonia > Chelonia mydas. The sequence goes on from NC_051264.2 coordinate 4,374,043, forward strand.
AATCCATCTAATCCTCCTGCCTCCAGCCCCTGCATGAATCTGCTCAGACATTGGCCCGCTGCAATAAAATATATGCTGGTGCATTGTGCCAGGTTTCTTGCGCCAGGTGGCATCACGTTGGATCACTGCAGCCCGGGCCGCACCCTCTACGATCCTGCTACTGCTCCAGCCTCCCCATGCCCAGAACAGCTCTTGGCCTGCCTTAAAATCCCTCGGGCACCGGGAAATTAAGCTGAGTCCTGGAATTGTCCACAGGTAGCACCCCGAAGGGAGAGCGTGGGAATATTCTCTAGGTATGTCAATAACCAGCCCTTTGTCTCTGCTCCCTAAACACAGCAGATGTCTATGGGCTGGTGGAGGCAGCTAAACATTGGCCGCTCTGAGAGCGGAGGTGGGGGAAGGATTACTAAGACTCTTTAAAGAGGCAGTCACTTGCAGAAGATCAAAAGAGAGAGATGACTTCACCCCCAGATGTTAGCCACGTTCCATTCAAACTCCATGGAGCTTTTCCCAGGGCTCTGAGCACAGAGAGTGGAATCCCGCTTCCGTCTCCTCCCCCCGGGCCCACACAGAATAGCTGCACTTCAAGCGAAAGCCTTGCTGGGCCGGAGGATGCTGCAGAATCATTGGTGACTTTCACTCCGCTTTGCGGCAGCAGTTTTACTGAGGGTTTGTCTAGGCTAGAGTTTTTCTGCTGTTTTAACTCAGCTAATTGATTGCCAAGTTACCCAACTTTAGCCCACTGGGATTTCTTACTTGTATTGCACCAGTACCCTGGGGGCCCCAATCGTGGCCCAGGACCCCATGGTGCCAGGTGTTGCACAAACACAGAACAAAAAAAACAGGCTCTGCCCCAGAGAGACCACTAATCTAGACACACCACAAATGTTTACAATCACGGCTCAGCCTCTGTGACTTGGAACAAATGTCTGTGGAGTGTCCAGACTAGCTCAGCAGGTTGGTATATTGCTTTGAAATTTTATGGGACAGGTGGCCAAGTAAAGGGCAAGACACTGAACCATCGAGGTGGGAAGCTGGTTGCTTTATTAAATGATAGACGAGGCACAGAATACATTGCGCGGCTCATCTGGCACGTCTCAGCTGGTGTTACGAGCGGAGAGGACACGGCAGCAGAGCAGAAAGCTCGGTGGGAGCGGCCGATCGGCGCCGTCCGCTTCAAAGCCGTCAGCGAGGATTCAAAGCAACCCGCCTGCAAAGGAGTCCACTCGTCTTTGGGTTACACTGTATCATCTTCATATACGTCCCAGAACCGACAACAGCCCTGCATGCTCCGTGATAGCTCAGCACAGGGAAGAAAAAAAAAGAAAGTCTCATTCTTTCTCAGATCAGGACTAGCAATGAATGAGTTGGACAAACTCCATAACAGTCATTTCCTCCCTTGGTGAAGAATTTGAGTGACCACCATCCATTCATGGTCAGTGGGGAAGAGGGAGCTAGCCCTAAATCAACGTGATTAGGTTGTTTAGTCCAGGATCTTTGTTAGATTAACAGGAGGGGAGGTAATGAGCCATTTTGGATGTGTTGGGCCATATCTTCAGCTGGTGTAAATGGTTATTTCTCCACAGGCTCTGATGGAGCAGTGCTGATATACACCCACTGGGGATCTGGCCCATTGACTTCAAAGGAGATAGGATATACACCAGCTGAGGATCTAACCCTGTGTATATGCAGGTCAATGTGTGGACCTAACCAGCGTGCAGTGTCTCTCTCATCCCCACAAGGCACACATGGCATAACTGTCTGATCACTGCAGGTAGGGGGTGCAGGTACACAGGACAGATCTAGCAAGGTGTTCACAACAGCGAGGAAGATGCCCTGGAAAAAGTTTGCCTTCCAGCTTAGCTGAGTTCCTGATGTCCTCCTCATTAAAATTAGAGGCAACGATACAGGTGGTTGTCTCAGCTGTATCCTGTATTGTTATCTTGGCCAATACCCAACCACGATTCCTGGGAACACTCTTTCAGACGTAGTATGTTTCAAGGGGGAAAAAGGACCATGTAGAATAGACCCCATTTTACTCTGGGTGATGATTTCTCTCTTGGCTGGTGTATTTCACATCTGATGCTGGAAATAGACAAGACAACCCCAGCTCAGAGGAGACCTTCATTGCTCTAAGAGGAGCGCTGTCCTAAAAGGATGGCGGATGGTTCTCTAGACCTGGCGTATGAAAGCATCCTCAGCCTTTGCAACTCAGTAACCTTTGCAAGTGCTGTCAGAATGTATTTCGCTGTGGATCGAGGTCATTTTCCCCACTCACAAGCCAATGGACCGTAGTCATTTAGATTTAAAATAAAAAAGGCAGTGAAGGTCTTGTAAAGACATTGCTTTGTTTACAAAGGTATTTAATTTACATGCTAACAGACAAACCAGAAGACTGAAATTAAACAATTCTAGAGCAGCCATGGAGGAGGAAAAATGAGCCCGATTCTTATTTACTCTAAGGCCTGCTCATGTAATGGGGCCTTACCATGGATGTGAATTATAGTTACGCACTGCCCGAGTGGTGTAAAGGGGCCGTAGGATAATGGAGAGTCAGGTCCAATGCGTATTTGTTATGAAAAAAAAATATGATGGGTGCGTGCCTCCCACACCTAAATGCCTCCGCGTTGCACCCAAGAGGGTGAATTTTCCCGGGTGTGGGAATGGATGTAGCCAATGCATACAGCAGTGCAGAGCTTGTGTGTTACTCTCTGTGAACTGTGTACCCCACGGAGACAGGGCTGAACCCCAAGCCCCTGATTCTACTTTGCTACATTCTACAGAACACTGGAATTTAATTCTCAAGTGTTTAAAACAAAAATCCAAACAAGTGTGTTAAAAAAAAACCATTAAAAAATTGGTAAGTATTACAAGGGTCAATTTCCTAAATGTTTCTTCTGATTGTCAATAGAAAATGGCCTATTTTAAGTTTAGAAGGGGGCCAACTATTAGAGGAGACTGGGGTGAAGATACCACATCTGCCCTACAATTACATGGTTTCACTTGAGCAGAAGTAACAGCTGTGATGTGTCTGTGGTCAGTGTGTTCCTGGACCCCTTCAGTCATCTTCTGAAGACCACGATTCTTGGTCATCTTTGAGCTGGAATTTCAGATGCTGGCTGGGTCCCAGGTGAAAGACATCGTCTCCAAAAGGGGATGGGACAGAGATGGTCTGAGCCTCAAGGTCCTGTCTTTGCATGTGAGCGCTCTGCATTATGTCAGTGAATTTGCTGTTGTCGGTTTCATTGGAGACCTGGCCTTTCTTGGAGTGTTCTTCTCCAGCTCCATGGCCTTCTTCGTAGTCTGGCGTTTGCAACAGGCTCTGGCTTAGCATCGTTTCCGAGATGGGGAAGGCCTCTGGGTCCTCTCCCTGCAATTCCTGGGTGATGGTGACCGTCCCAAAGAATTCGTCCCCAGAAGACCTCACCTCATGCCCTCTGGATTTTGCACAGTCGTTCTGATCGGTGAGTGGCTTCAGGTCTGAGATCCCATTCAATATCTGCTCTCCATGCAGCCCATTCAGTTCTCCGTTGGCGTTGCTCTCCGTCCAAATGTGGCTGGACGTCATCAGTTCCTTGGCATGCGGTGAGGAGTCTGGCAGAGTCTCCTGCAGAACCCCTGTCTCACTCATGCCGCCATCTCTCCCAACCTCCTGGGTCTGGTCTGACACGTCAACCCCACCTGCAGCCTGCTGTTCATCTCCAGCGTGCAGCTCCGAAAGCCTTGCGCCCAACATCAGCTCTTGGTTAAACTCCAGAGCTTGCTCCACAATCTCCAGGATGTCCGAGTCTTTCATGACATCTGCCGGAATCTTTGCTACTGTCTCCACGGAGTGGTCCATGCCACTTTGATTTATCTCTGTAGCATCCTTTGGCTGCCTGGGGTGAAGTCCTCCGCTGGCCTCTGGATCAGAACCTGGATGGGACTGGGTGACATTGGGTGACTCATCCTCAGAGGAGAGAGGGCTGCTGGAATCTGGGCTTCCTTTCTGGCTAAGAGGCAGTTGCCCTTCCAACACAATCTCCCCTAAGTCAGCCGTGCTGGTCAACGTAGAAACCTTCTGAGCATCTTCAGGGTCTAGGTCACCAGGCTCAGTAGCATCCAACATTCTGTCGCTCTCCGTTTGAGCACCACCTTCAATGATGCCGCAGTCACTTGCTTTGGTTGGGAAACCATCCTCCTTTTCTGGCTCCCAGGTGAAATCGGAGCGGTGGGGCTTGCTCTCCTCCGGAGGAAACTCTCCACCCTCGCTTTCTTTGCCCGCATCACTCTCCTGTTCGACGGTTCCTTCTGCCTCCTCCTCCGATTCAGCCTCAAAGAGTCTCTCATCCCTCGGCACTTCAGATGGCGCCATGAGCATTTCTGGATCGTCTCCCGTGAGATTTGATGTATTGACCTTGATTTCTTCGAAGTCCTCCGAAACCTCAGCTTCCTCCAGACTAGGCGTCTCTTGGCTGGGTGCCGAAACCATGAAATAACTTCCTTCTTCCTCTGCGCGCTCCGATGTTCTTGCCAACACCGGGCCAGATCCACCCTCCTCATTGCTTTCCTTCTGTTGGGAGCTTGTGGGTGTGGCCGGGCTCTCTAGCTGTCCTATGTCGTCTGGGGAAACCGCAGTGCTTTCGGGGGTTGGTGGTGAATCTCCACCATCGTCACTTCCTGGCGGCTTAGCCAGCACCTCCTTTTCATAGAAGCGCAGGGGTGTGCTGTCTGGCAGCGTTTCCTCCAACATAATCCTCCTGCCGCTTTCCAATTCCTCCTCCATCCCTTCCATTTTCTGGGAGGCATTGGGGGAGACATCCTCCAGGGATCCCAGGGAGTCCTCAGATTCTGAAGAGTCACCTGGTGCCTGGGAGGCCATGTTTATGTTCTCCGGCCTTCTAGGTTCTTCGCAGAGTTCTCCCCCAGCTTCACCCGCATTGTCTACCTTCTCCCAAGGCTCCTCCAGCACCTCGGTCAGTTCATTGCTGATTTCATGGCTTGGGGAGTCTCCAAACTGCGGGTCAGGTTGGCTCTGGAGGTCCTCGTGCTCTCTTTCGCTGCTGCACTGGTCTTCTTCCATCAGCTCTGTGCCGGGGCTGGCCTCCTGCTCTGCTTCATTGTGTGGCATGGGATGCTCACTGCCTATAAAGTGACCGGCATCATCATCTTCAGCATCTCCCATTATTTCTTCCATCTCTGCACCCAAACTGCTCTTTACCTGCTCACATTCATTTTCTGTTCCTTCTGTGCTGGTCATTAAAGTGTCCGCCCGGGTTGGCTCTTGCAGAGCAATGTCAGCGGCTTCCTCTGTCTCCGGGTAGCCTGCTGCATCTTCCTTACCCTCCCCTTCCTGCTCCTTTGGCAGGTGCCTTTGACAGTCTTCTGCCACTTCTTCCTCTCTGCCCAAGGACTCCAGTCTCTGAACATTCTCCAGACCCTCGTGCACCAGCATAATGTCTTGTTCAAAGCCGTTCTCTTGCAGATCCCCAACCTCCTTCTCCAAGGTTTCTTCCTCCTGCTTTAAGTTTTCATGTGTCAAGCTGTTCTCATCTGCGCCGAGATCCTCGCGTCCCAAAGTTTCCTCTTCCAGCTTTGCCTGGTGCCCTTCACTGTCCCCTCTTGTTCTGTCCAGGGTCTCATCCCCCAGGATGTTTTCTTCAGCCTTTGACACAGTCTCCTCCCCAAAGATGGCCTCTTTGGTGCTCAAGAGCTCACGGTCGGAGAACACCTCTTTCCTCCCTTCCTCTCCTACTGCGGCATCAGTCTCATGAAGTGACATTTCCTGCTGCTCAAACTTTTCCTGCTCAGTGCCACTAAGATGCTGTTCTTGGGGGCTTTCCACGACCAAAGCTGGGTGACTTTCCATGGGAAAAGCATGAGTTGCTTGTATTTCCGCCTGCAGAAATTCACTTTCCAGCATCTCGGCTTGGAAGTTGTCTTCTTCATTCTCCCTGGAAGGGCTCCAGAGCTCTCGCCTTTCCTCGTCTTCGGACAGATGCAATGCTTCTGTGCTCACCACCTCAAGGTCTTCTTCACCTTGGTCAAACTCTTCCACATTCCCTTCTGCAGGAGGTAGATGACTGTGGCCACTTATTCCAGCCTCCCAGCTCTTTCCCTCTGCCCCCGATAAAACCAGCCCACCTTCATCTAATGGACTTCCCCGCTCTGTGCTCTTGCAAACTGCATCAGTCTCCCCACATGTGTCTGCGCTCTGTGACCCTGGTGTCTCTTCTTCTTGACTCTCATTCTGCTCGCAAGATTTCACTTCCTCCCGGGTCTCTATTTCAGGCTTTCCCTCCGTGACTAGAATGTCAGGGATGCTTTCTTCATTCTGCTTGGTGGAAGGACCTAGCCCTGACTGTGACTCCTCTCTGTCCTGCTGAGCGGAGCTTTTCACATCCGGGAACTCCTGCATGTCTGCTTCCCTGGTCTCCTCTTCAAAATGGGGCTCCAAGCCACTATCCATTTCATCTGTGGCTTCGGTGCCTTTGACTGCCTGGAGCTGCTCTGCTGGATGACTGGCTTCCATCTGGCCTTCATACTCCGTCCCTTTTCCTTCTTCCCATACCTCTGTGCTGGGAGAAGCAGCTAGTCCGTAAGCCTCTTCCAGAGGAGCAGAGTCATAAGAATGCACGTCATTTGGGGCCTTATCTGCTTGAAGAGGGCTGGAGGCCACAGCTGGTTCGGAACGATCTATTACTTCCTTCAGTGCATCTTCCAATGCTTCATTGACCAGCTGGCTGGGACAGAGCAAATCCTTGGGAGCCAGCTTCCCAGGTGGTTCTTCACTGGGATCTTTCTCAACGTCTTTCCTGGCTTCCTCGTGACATTCATCCTCCTGGCCAATGTCACCGGCTTCCTCCTGGCTTGCGGTTGGATCTCCACCTTCTGCTGCTGGGCTCCTGCGTTCCGAGTCTGAATCGGACCGTCCCAATGGCCGTGGCTCCGGCACGGTGGAGCGCATGGAGTCAAGCCTCTCGAATGGCTCCTGGGAGAAAGAATGGGCCACCGTCTCTGCTTCGGCAGCTTTGATCGTCTCTCCGTCGTGGGATGACCCCTGTGTGACGGGCACTGAATGGCCCGGAGTGGCGGTATCCCTCACAGCCTGGGCACTTTTCAGGAGTGGGGACTGAAGGACTGAGTTGATTTTCTGGAACTCTCTAGCAATGGGGCCGTCACTCTTGGGCAGCACGGCGGCAGCTTGCAGCTTGGGGGAATCGATTTGATTCCTCAGTATCTGCATCTTGCTCTCTCCCTTCTGGAAGGTGGTGGGGCTCAGGCGGTGGTCCCAGGAAACCAGTCTCCTGCTCTCAGGCGTCATGGCTTGGAGTTTGCTGTTACTCACTTCCAGCTTGGCATCTGCAAAGAGCACAGAGGAAAACAAGCAGAATAAATAACCAGAAGAGTATCCCCAGGCTGAAAACATCAGCTACTCAACGGCTAAAGAGCTAGCAAAGAGAGGGAACTGAAGTCTGGAGGCTGAAGCTGGACAAATTCTGGTTAGAAGGCATGGAAGCAAGGGTGATTAACTGTTGGAACAAACTACCAAAGGAAGTGGTGTATCCTCCATCTCTTTTTGGAAAGATGCTTCAGTCAGATGCATGACTCCAACAGAGTTGCAGCTGCTTATACCATGGGGATTATTCTTATTTAGCATCTTTCAGAGGCGCTAACTTTCAGATTTCCCCTGGGGTGCTCGACCCTCACTCCACCCCAGACCCCGCCTCCCACTCCTCCTCTTTCCCCAAGGCTCCATCCCCCGCCTCTTCCCGCCCCACCTCTTCCCACTCCCGATCTGCTTCCCCCGCCTCTTCCTGCCCCCTTCCACCCTCTCCCCCAAGCACGCCCTGCCCTTGCTCCGCCTCTTCCTGCCCCCCCTCCTCTCCTGGACAGCTGATCTGCAGCGGACGGGAGGCGTTGGGGTGGGAAGAGGAGGAGCTGATCAGCAGGGCCCACCGGTGGGTGCTAAGCACCCACAATTTTTTTCTGTGGGTGCTCCAATCCCGGAGTACCCACAGAGTTGGCATCTATGGCGTCTTTCCTCCAAACCGTGGGTAAAATTCACACCTCAGCAGTGGGCCAGCATCACGCGAGTCTCAATTATTTTGAAGCCTTAAGTGGGACTTAAGTGGTGCAAAGTATTTGTTCTGGATGCTGGACACAGGGATGAATTTCGCCCCCTATGCATTCAGGAATCGTCCATCATTGGAATGCAGCCACTTCTGGGGTGGAACCTAGCAGCGGTGTGACAGCGCACAGGAACGCTACTCAAGCAATTAGGTATGGGATGGGAGGATTAAGAGCCAAACACTACCCTCCCTTGCAATCCTATTGACATTTAACAAGGTGGTACAGCTGTAACTAAAGCAGAATATGTGGATAAAACTTAAAAATCACACATATTTTTTAATACACAAGGACGATGACTCTGTCCTCCTCCACATCAGATGGGCATAGTGGCAACTTGCTACTTAATAGTAATTGAAAACAAAAATGCGTAAGATCTTTTAAAAATGTGAATGATGCCTACTCTGCGTGCTTAGAATTACACTGCAGTATTTCCCCTAGACGCTAGCTTCAAAGACTTAATAGCCTTTTCATGCAGATTGTTCAATGAATGAATTAGAAACACAGGGCTGATTACAGGGCTCCAGAGGAATCCAGACAATAATAATGCCTTGTCTAGTATCCTCCACCCGATGCACTTCAGCATTCAACCCACACCTATTACACCTCCCAACACCCAAGGTGTGGTTGATGACCACTCCTGCAATATTATGGCAACTCTTATGATACCTGGTGTTTTTCTTAAAGCCCCAGCTTCAGGAGTCCTGTGATTATGTGAGAATCTCAGCTTTCATTCGGGAAAAAAAAAGTTTCCAACCTTTGTAGTTGCAGAGACAACCTTGGAAACATGGGCCCTAATGACTCAAAATCCAGAAGGACAATACAGAGAACCTCAAAAATATTATTTACCAAAAATAATCATGATTTTTAAGCCAATCTCATGATTTTTGCATGTGGAGAGGCCTGACTCCTGGGTTTTGAAGGCTTGGGGACTGGCAATTTTACAAATGGCGGGGGGAAGGGAACTAGATGAAATAACTCAAGACCCCCTTTCTACTCCCTGTGCCCCCACCCTGCGTCTCCTCCGCCGTGGGGGAACGTTACAGGGGTGCTTCCCAATCGGCTCCTCTGAGAATCCCACAGGCTTTGTTCGCACTCCTCGGGGATGAGATGCTACTGCCCCAGAATAGGAAAGCATGCGTGTCCGGGCTAGTCACTGTACGCTGTGTGTCCCCCATCTGCGACCAATCCACAGAGGATATGTAGCTGCCACCTATGGGGTACGTCTACACTGCAATCAAAGACCTGCGGCATGGCCAGCTGTCTGGGGCTTGGGCTGCAGGGCTATAAGATTGCAGTGGAAACATGGAGGCTCGGGCGAGAGCCTGGGCTCTGGGGTCCCCATGCGGGGGGGTGGGGCTCAGAGCCCGGGCCCGAATGTCGCCAATGCAATTTTTAGCCCGAGCGCCGCGAACCTGAGTCGATTGTCCCGGGTTCCGAGATTCGGCGCCGCGGGACTTTCGATGGCAGCGTGGAGGTAGCCACAGAGCCTTGGCTGGCGAGGTCAAGCCGCAGCAGCTCACGCTGCTAGCTCTGGAGGCCTCTGGGTCACGGCTGGGTGCGGCAGGGCTGGCCTACGCAAGAGGCACGGCCCAGTCGGCGTACGGGAGCTGCGGGAGGAGGAAACCTTCTTACCTCTGAACCCATTGACCAGTTTGTACTCTGCTGAAGGCATTTGCAGCCTGCTGCTCTCAGCTTCCAGGAGCGTCCTGCAAGGAACAGTCAGATGCTGTATTATTCGCGGAGATGGAGTACAGCAGCTCCCTGAAGCCCCACGCGAGACCAGGCCCTGCTGTGCTCGGCGTTGTACGTAGACACTGTAAGAGGCCTGTATAAGCTGTGTAGCTGGGCAGGGAGGGGTGGGTGCTGTCTCATCTCCAGCCATCGCAGGGCTGCGGGCTGGCACAGGACCCAGCGATGGGCCGAAGTGATCGATAGCAGTAATGAAAAAAAAAGAAAACCCAGCTAAATAAATACGGAGCCGTCCTAAGGCGGAAGAATCATCCCAGGGGGGTGAATCGAATACAAAGAGCTGCCACTGAAATTGAAAGGGATATGGGGTGAAAGGATCCGGTTTTGCTCCGTTTCATCAAGGAGGAAACTGAAGCCCGGCGAGGGAAAGTAACTGGGGGACGGTCACCCGCCCCCCTCACAGCAAGCGGAGGGGTTGTAAAAAGAACAGAGTAAACTGAGGAAGGGGTTGTCCGCCCTCGCCCTGCTCCTGTCTGTCATATTGACTGCACTGACACAGCCTCCCAGATTGGACCTGGCCTTAAACACGTATGAAAACTCAGAGCAACTTGAAGTCTCACATCCCTCCACACAGCGAGGCAGGGCAGTGCGACACATGGGGAAACTGAGGCACATAGCAGCTACATGACTCGCCCAAGGTCACCCGGGGAGTTTGTGGCAGAGCCAGACATTGAACCCAGGGCGCCTGAGTCCCCGGCGAGTGTTCTGACCACTAGACCATCCTGCCTCTCATGCTGTCTGCTAGCTGGAATGGGCCCAGATGGGGGGTCTCTTGCTGCCCCCCCCCAAAGATCTTCAATCCCAGCCAAAGGCTGAGGGCTGGTGGATGTGCTGTGACCACTATAGCACCGTCACAACCCCCACGTTCAATAACATTGGGGGCCCTTACGCGCTGGAACGTGGCTCATAACAGGACCCTGAACCCGGCAGCTTTGCCTGAGGGACGCGCTTTGCAACGCGCGCTCCATTGCTCCCTTTCTCCTTTGCCAAATAGACCCCTCTCCTCCAACCGCCCGCCCCCCTCCCCGCTCACCCGCCCCCTTTCATCCCCCCACAATACCACCCGTACACACAACCCTGCCCCGCTCCGCAGCACTAGGGGAGAGCCACCTATTCTTGAGACCCAGGCCCTCGATGACATAATGACTAGTCCTGGAGGGGCTCCCCGCTCTCCACGGAAGACACTATTCTCATGCTAATCCCTCCCCCGCAACTAGACTTTTGTCTGGGAGCCATCTGGATGGGGAAGGGAGGGGGCAGGAATGCAGCTTGCCAGCAGGTTCCCAGGGAATGTCCTTTGCGGAGGGAGGGAGCAGAGAAACGGACAATAAAGTCAAAGGCGCCTTTTGCAACCGGCCAATAAATGCCACGTTTCATGTATTTATTTATTTCTTAATCCCTTTGCAAAAGGGGCTTTTCAAAAAACAAACCAAACCACCCAAACTCTTGTGAGGTACGGAGGCTCCGTATCTGCGCGTGCTTCATTCTCACCCATGGGGAGTTGCCACTCCTGGCTTATTTCACGGCCTCACCCCTCCAGGGAAGGCAGCTTTAGGCCTAGGGTACAATCCTCAGGGGTGTCTGAGGACGTCGGGGCCAGGCCACGTCTACACTGCGGGTGCAACAGTGGGTCAGATGCTTGCTATAGTGACGGAAGGGGTTTTTCCGTCAATGCAGTTAAGCTGGCCCTCTGAGAGGCGGTAGCTAGGGCAACAGAAGAATTCTTCCATCAACCTAGCCCTGTCTACACTGAGAAGCAGGTTGGTTTAACCTCGGCCCCCAAGGGGGTGAATTTTTCACCCCCCTGAGAGCCATCGCTATTTTGACTTTTAGGTACCAAGAAGGCCTGGCAGAGCCCCGTAGTGTAGACGCAGCCTCTGCCGACATAAGGGGTTTTTCTATGGGGATAGGAACACCGTCGGGAGTGTGGTTTTCTTCACACCGATGGAGTCATACCGACCTAACTTTTCTGTGTTGACCAAGCCTTGGAAGGCTTAATAGGCAGCAGGTTTAAAACAAACAAAAGGACGTACTTTTTCGCCCAACGCACAGTCAATCTGTGGAACTCCTTGCCAGAGGATGTTGTGAAGGCCAAGACTCTAACAGGGTTCAAAAAAGCGCTAGATACATTCATGGAGGATAGATCCATCAATGGCTATTAGCCAGGATGGGCAGGAATGGTGTCCCTAGCCTCTGTTTGCCAGAAGCTGGGAATGAGCGACAGGGGATGGATCACCTGATGATTACCTGATCTGTTCATTCCCTCTGGGGCACCTGGCCTTGGCCACTGTCAGAAGACAGGATACTGGGCTAGATGGACCTTTGGTCTGACCCAGTATGGCCGTTCTTATGCTTTGCCAGTATAGCCGCATCTGCTCTAGGCGGGATCAGATCTCTCCCCAGCCCCAGCAGACAGAGCTATGCCGGCAAATATTTGTAGCGTAGGCCTGGCCTATGTGATTTAGGAGCCTAAATCTGCACTAACTCAGTCCTGGCCTACACTTAAAATGTAGATCTTCAGGGGTGTGATCAATTCACCCCCCTGAGCACCATCGTTAAGCCGACCTAGTGTGTGGTCCTGTAGTGTGGACACAGGTAGGTTGACAGGATTCTAGTTACTGCCGCTCGGGGAGATGGATCCCCTACATCGACAGAAGGGGGTTTTCCTTGATCTAGGAAGCGTCTACGCCACAACGGCACAGCTGTGGCCCGTCAAGAGAAATTTGGGGCCTTGGTACATCATGTTTGCTGGAGCCCCACCCCCTCCCATTTCACCCCAGTTACAGAATCTTTGGGGGCCCACTCCCCTGAGCTCAGGGCCCTAGTACAATAGTTCCTCCTCCCGCCTCATCAGCCCCGGCCACTGGAGCACCCGTAATGTAGACATGGCCTCAACACCACACTTTGAAAGCGTAGTACGGACTGCCCAAATACAGAACTTTCAGGGTGTGCAGCGGGTCATGCTCAAGTCAGCACGTCCTAAGTCCCCCTGTGTAGACAAGCCCTTAGGCACTTGGGAGCTTGAAAAAAAAATATCAATGCGATGGAGGTTCCTAAATCACTTAGGCGTTTGAAAAGTTGACCCATTTTCTACCCTGGAGCATTTTTTCAGTATAACATATGCCATGAAATTGCCAACATGGTTACACTGGCATAGCCCCACCCTTTCATACACCTCCAGCCTGTGTGAACACGCTTCGTCCAGTATCCGGATATGCGGCAGATGGAGGCAATGCGGCCTATGGGATAGAGTACTGGACTGGGACTCAGGGGATGTAGATTCTAGTCCCTGTTCTGCGAGGTGACCACGGGCAAGTCACCTCCCCTCTCTGTGCCTTAACTTCCCCATCTGTAAAGTGGGAATAACGCTGCTTTTCAACAGGTGAAAAGGGCTAGGAATTGTTATTAGGGTTTAACCTCTGGTCAGTGCTGAAACTTGCTCCTGTTTGGTGGCCTACATACGCCATTTAGTTTTGGCCAGTTGCCCGGGGGAGAGTAGTCCGGGTGGCTAACACAACTGGCACTAACCAGCTGCCTCGTCTTAGCAGACGGATCAAGGGCGGAACAGGCCCCGGAGACTTAACTCCCTCCTCATTCCTCCTGTGGATAAACAGCTGACAGTGCCCCAGGGGCTTACTAGACCAGGGGGTCCTCAACCTGTTTCTTTCTGAGGCCCCCCCCCAACATGCTATAAAAACTCCACGGCCCCCCTGTGCCACAACAACTGCTTTTCGGCATATAAAAGCCAGGGCCGGCGTTGGGGGGTAGCAAGCACTGCCCCATGCCACAGGGGGGCACCACGAAGCTACATGGCTCAGGCCTCTGCTTCAGCCCCATACGGCGGGGCTTCGGCTTTCCTGGTCCTGCTTGGCGGACCCCCTGAAACCTGCTCCCGGCCCTCCAGGGGGCCCCGGACCCCCGGGTGAGAACCACGGCGCTGGACCATGACCGGGGGACACACGAGGGTTGGGTGGAAGGAGCAGAGCAGTGGCTGTCCTACCATCAGCACCCTGGAGCCTGTGATAGTCTGTTCCACCATCCTCTCCTTCCTCACCCAACTGATTCCCGAAGCCACCCGGCCGGCTCGGGGCCAGCTGACTGGCCTGGCCCGCTGCAGGAAGGGGTGGAGAGCAGCCGAAAACACTTGCTGCTCCACGTGCATCCTCGCTGAGCCGCCCTGGCCTCGTGAGCTCGCTGGCCCCGTTAACGAGCCATGTCCTCGTTAGCAGGTGGCACAGCCCAGCATCTGCCTTTCGGCCACACACAAACAAGAGGGAAGCAGGCGTGAAGCAAACCGGCGTTGGCCTGCCCCAAAATCCGTTCTTTGCAAAGAGCTGGTTCAACTCATTACCAGCTGGGCTGTGCACCCCTCTCCCCCCTTGGCTCTGCTTCTTCAGAGCTGGAGGGTTTTCATGGGTTCGTAGACGTTAAGGCCAGAGACTCTCACCCAGCTACCCCCGACCTGAGCCCAAAACCTCGTGTTTGGCTAAAGCAGCTTCCCGAGATGGGAAGATTTCAAGAGGTGAAGAAGCCTCCACTTTCCTAGAAGTTGGGTTCTCTGAAGACCCTCTCCGCCCTGATTGCCCAGCGTTGGCTGGGAGACTGTGCGGACGACTGACGTGCCAGGGCTAGCTGTCACCTGGGTGAAAGGAGCTGGCAACGCTCCATTTCCTAGTGCAGGGGTCCTTACAGGCACCAGATTGGCTTCCTCAGCACGGACTGAGTGGCCTGTGGGGGCAAAATGCTCCTCCAACCGCTAGAGTTAGCCTCTGAAGCGCAAAGTGCGTGTGTGGGGGGGACATTGGGGGCTGGTGACTAGGGTCAGACCCGGAGCCTTCGGAAGCAAAATGACCTCCCATGCTGGGGCACAGGGGTCAGTAGAGATTCAGAGGGGAGAGCGCCCCCTACTGATGCACCCACCCCGCTCCCTGCAGCACGGTGCCCCCTAGCGCCATGCTGGGGCACTGCGGCCAGCACTGACTCAGAGGGGAGAGCGCCCCCTACTGACCCACCCACCTCATTCTCTGCTGCACAGCGCCCCCTAGCGCCACGCTGGGGCACTGCGGCCAGCACTGACCCAGAGGGGAGAGCGCTGCCGGTGGCCCAAGGGGGAACGACTCACCTGTAGGTCGCCACCTCCAGACCGAGGGACATTTTCAGGTGCATGAGCTGCTGTCTCTCCTCCAGGACGTGAGCAATCTGGACTCCCAGGGCCTCTTTCTCCTGCTCCAGAGACTCGAGGGCCAGCTAGAAATGACAAGCAGGAGGGAGCAAAGGTCAAGACGCTGGCGGGTGATCCCAGCAGTGCTCTGGGACTGCGCCCATTAGCTCCCGAGACCAAAGCCTCCCACTAATGAAGATCTGCTCGATTGGAATCGAAGAAACTAACCCAGCTCCCCTTCTGCTGGTACCTGAGCACCTCCCAGTCTGCAACATACGTTTGCCTCTCTGGGAGGCAGGGCCGGGCTGCTCTCGCCATTGGGCCGACGGGAACGGAGGTGCACAGAGGCGAAGGAACAGTGCCAAGGTCATGCCGGGAGTCTGTGGCAAAGAAGGGACTTCCACCCAGCTCTCCCGGGCACTAGGCTAGCGCCCCGCCCGCTGTCCCATCCTCCTTGCAGTGCTCTGAGGATACGCTTAGCAATGGCATTGGGGCTCAGCTCCGAGCACCCTCAATCTTCAGCACTGGGCCCCCCGGCACTGGGAGGGGGAGCTGCGGTGAAACACAATGGGCAGGGCTGCTCCATCAGACAGCAGTGACTTGGGGGGTAGGTGCTGCCACTTCGTCTCTCCCATTTCAGGCGGACCCATTGGCAGCTTCCTCCCCACTGCAGTAGTAAAGGGATCCCGTCCGGCCCCACCTCCAGTTTTAGATTCCCAAGCCAGAAGGGACCATTGTGTTCATCGTCTGACCTCCTGGATAGCTCGGGCCAGAGACCTGCCCCAAAATATTCCCTAGGGCGGGTCTTTTAGAAAAACATCCCATCTTGAGTTAAACATCGCCAGTGATGGAGAACCCACCCCGCCCCGGGATAAATGGTTCCCGTGGTTAATTACTGTCATGGCTAGAAACTGACACCTTATTTCCAGTCTGAATTGGTCTAGCTTCAAATTCCAGCCATTGGCTTGTGTTCGACTTTTCTCTGCCAGATTGAAGAGCCCGTTAATTCCCCATGTAGGTACCTGCAGACCGTAATCAAGTTACCCCTCCCACTTCTCTTTGTTACCTAAAGAGACTGACACCTTCAGTCAAGCCCATCCCATTCCACCCTCTCCAGGTATTGAGGTTTCCACCACCGACCATGACCAAGGACATTAAAGGACACGCTACCATTCGGGGCCGTGTGGCTTTCAACTCCCGCTCACGTCACTGGGACAGGAGAGCTCTTAGCACCACCCAGGATCAGGCCTTATACGCTCCATCACCCCCAAGCCAGATAAGGGCAGACATACCTGGGGATCTCCCCACTCCCACCACAACCCCAACAAGGAAACAGTGTATTCCAGTATATAAGGCATCTGCCTGGGATGTCAAAGAACTGGGAGCTAGCCATTGCTTTGCTGCGGATTTGCAGTGGGACCTCATCAAAGCCCCTCCATGCCTCAGTTTCCCCAGCGGTACAATGGGGGAGGCTAATACTACGCCCCCACCCATGGTGTAAAGAGCTTGGAGATCTACAGACACAAGGAGCTAGGGTTTATTATTACATAGGGAGTGCCTAGCTCAAAAGCCATGGGTCGTGGCATGTGAGGGGTTAAGGCTGGGCCTAAGGTGAGGAAGGGATTTCTCCCAGTCTTGGGGCGCCGGCCTGGCCTCGGAGAACAATGTCCGGGGGGTGGGCGGGGAGTGCTGGAACTGTCTTTTGTAGCCACCAAGTGCTAATTAGCATCTAAATCAGAAGCTGGAGAGTGAAAGGATCAAAAGGTCAGTTCGGCTCCTCGCATGCCTCAGTGGGCCGCCGGGCATGCGGCAACGCTGGCAGGAGACCGCAGCGAAACAGGAGTGAGGAGTAAGGAGAAACACAAAGGCCAGTGCCTCAGGCGCCCCTATCCCAGGGTGGGGCTCCCCCAGTTCTGATCTCTGTTGTGGGGGGTCATCCCCCACTCAGGTAATTTACCCAGTCTTCATCTACGATCATGAATGAATTCATCCCTCTGCAGCGGGGAAGTGCTATTCTCTCGTTTTATAGATGGGAAGCTGAAGTGCAGAGAGCCAGATTTCCAAAGTGACTTCGGTGTGGAAAGATAGCAATAAGCCCTGGCTCCTAATTAGAGCTTCTCCATCCCTAGATCTCAAAGCACTTTACAAAGCAGGTCAGTGGCACAATCCCCGTGTTACAGATGGGGAAACTGAGGCACAGAGCAGGGATGTGACTTGCCCCAGCAGCGACAGGAATGGGACCCAGGGGTGACGCTTTCTCAGAGTGCCCCACCATGTAAGCCCCCTGCCTCAGCGGGAGAGAGATTTGCTGATGCTCCTCTGGGTGACAACTCCCTGTCACCCCAGTCTGTTAGTCACACCAGACAAACTTCTCAGCCCTGTGCCAGCCCTTACCAACCTGCAAAGAGACAGTGTCCACACCAGCTTGTTTGATTCAACTAAGAAGTCACATTAGGCTTAATATTCCAGCACTGAGATCTACTTATGATAAAACAAAGAAGTCTACTAGCAAAGACAGTGTTAAGGGATACGGAGAAAGGGCAGTGGAAACAGAACTGGTGACAATCAAACAAAAGTAAAACAAGCTTCTGGGAGGATAAACGTAATGTTAGGAAGCTACGCTCGTTTGCAAAAGGACTTTGAGGGTGAGAAAACTGCTCTAGCCAGAGTTTGGATCCTGATTTGACAGAAAATCAGCAGGTTTTTCATGACTCACTGCCCTCCGCCTCGGGGAAATGGATAACCCGGTGCCTTTTTGCTTCTCCTTCTCTTTCCCGCAAACTCACCGTTTCCACCCAGAGACAAGACAACCCCAATGTGGGTTTAGTCTCCAATGTCTGCCCGTGATAATTTCACATCCCTTCCCCCAGTCAAGCCTAGCTTTTTCTGTTGACTTACATGCAAATGGAGTTTGCTTTGTGTTGGTTTCCCAATGCTTAATTTAGCGTAGAGGCACCCATGCTCCAGGTGTCAATACACCTCCAGCTAGCAGAAGCTGGGACTGGATGACAGGGGATGGATCACTCGAAATTGCCCTGTTCTGTTCATTCCCTCTTGGGTACCTGGCATTGGCCACTTTCGGCAGACAGGACACTGGGCTAGATAGACCATTGGTCTGACCCAGTCTGGCCCTTCTTATGTTCTTACGAGAGAACTATCTTCCTTCTTGTCTGGGACAAAAACCCTGGTTTTCCCTGTGTTTGACAACAGACTTCAAAGCATAACATCAGTGAGTATCCATAATTCCTCATGCAGCTTTAATACATAGATGTCACAATGATATTCATGACCAGTCCCATGTGTCCCACCAGATCTCCTGGGTCCCAGTCCAATGCATCATCTCCCAGGCCCCCCATTTCAGAAGAGCCTAATCTGCTTAGACACATCTGCAAATCCCATTAGGCACCTAAATACCTTAGAACACCCAACCCACCAAGGCTAAATGACTTACCCCAGGTCACACTGGAAAGCGGAGCAGGGAAATGAAACCGGGTTTCCCCAATGGCAGGTTAGGACACCAGCCACCGCACCATTCCTTCACCCAGTGCTGGGCTCTCTTCCTTCTCTCTGGAGGTTTTCACACTTGGGCTTTCAGGCCCTTCCCTTCCCTGCTGTCCCGAGGCCCTACCCCAAGTCAGAACCATCGATGCAGCTGTCCTTATAGAGCAAGCCTAGCGTACAGCTGCCAAGCCAGAGTTTGCAGCAGTGCCATATACGTTGGTATCAAGCACGGGGGAGGCCTCACCGGCAGATCTCAAGGGAGGCTGGTGTCATTATCCCCATTTGTCAGATGTGGAAACTGAGGCACAGGAGGAGGGAGTGACTTGCCTGAGGTCAGGATGGTTAGTGGCAGATCTGGGAATACAACCTAGGAGTCTTGGCACCCAGTCCTCTGGTGGGATGGGTCCTTTGCAGTACACGACCCTGCCACTCATGCCACTCTCCTCCCCCTGTTCCATTGACAAGTCACAGAGTCTCACTGGAAAAATTTGTTGGGAGAGGGAATAAAAAAATTTCCATTTTGAACCCTGCAAAATGGAAACAACTTCAAAGTCTGGACCAGCTCTGGGTTATACACACAGCATGAGAGACAGTCCCTGCCCCAAAGAGCTCCCAGTGAACATAGACAAGGGGTGGGGAAACTGAGGCACAGAGCGGTGCAATGATGTAGCAGGTCAGTGACAGAGCAGGGTGTAGAATCCAGGTGTCTTGGTGCCAATTGTAACCAGCCCTCTAGGCCCCATGCCTGTAGCTGCCAGAGCCCATGCCCTGAAACACCTCCAGCGAGCCCTCTCCCCAGCTCAGTTTATAGCTCCTCTGTCTCGAATGGCTGTTTCCCATGTGCCTCTTCGCTTGCACTGGACCCGCCTGTGCAATCTGGGATGTGGTTTGCATGCAAGCCGCTGGTCCAAAGCCAAGTTCTCCTATCAGATTTCTCACCGTCCTTTCCCCATACAGGAAATAATCACTCACCCTTCCTTCCCGAGGGATAGGAATGAGGGGACCATAACTCATCGCTAATGATCTCTTCCTCCCCAATCCAATGGGGTGGGGGAGGGAGGGGAAGAGACATGCTGCCTGGTCCAGTCAGGTTCTGCCCCAAATGTGAAACCGACAAGGCTGCCGGACCCCCTGATCCAGTGACACCAACATCTTGCTGAGAGTTACACCTTCCCCCATGGGCATCAGGGCAAACCAGAGAGCCAGTGGTTTCTTGCTCAGAGGCATTAGAAAATACTACAGCAGTAGGTTTAGAAGCACCTAAAATAAATTCTTCCACGCATGGATTAGGAAGAGAAGAGAAGGATGAATGAGAAAAAGGCTGAAGAGAAGAATGAGAAAGAAAAAAAAAAAAAAAAGAAGAGCGGGAGGAAGGAGAAAGAGAAAAGAAAGATCCTAAAAAAGAAAAAGAAAGAACGTAGAGAAGGAAGATGAGTGAGAGTGAAAAACAAGGAAGAGAAAAGAAAGGCGGAAGAGAAGAGTGAGAGAAGAAAGAGAAGAGAAAGAACTGGCTTGGAATGCTAGGTTGCTGATGAAGCCGGGCTGTGGGGGTTCAGGTGTGTTTTGGGGGAGCCAGTAATCCCAGAGGGGAGGGGAGAGTGAGTAGGGTAGAAATCTGCTACTACAATCCCAGCAGGAGGAAGGCTATAAAAAAAACCCCGGTCAGCTTCCCCCTGCACGGTTCTAACCCCATTCCTCCGTCATGAAACAGCCTCCCACCCTGAAGTCTCTCACACACCAGGCTGAGGGCCGCAGGGTGGGGGGGAATTCCTGGCTCTTCATATCAGCGGCCCCTAGTAATATTTAGCCCTGAACTTTCACAGCATTCCTTGACCCTTTTCCATGCTGATAAAAACCCAGCGACATCCCTTCTCCACTGAATTATTGTTGCAGCTGTTCCGCGCTACAAAGTCAGGCGAGATTTCTTCCCCTCCCCTTGTCTGACCACAGTTACCTGAACCAAACAGCTGCTAGGACAACTGGGACTAGAAGATGATGGGGGCATATGCAGGCCACGGGCAACTTGATCTCTTTTCCAAATGAGCTCTGCCCTCTGTCAGCAGGGGTTCATTTCGAAGCATTCTCCATGGGGGTGCAGGAGAGATCGGAGAATCGAAGAGCTGGGACTGTGAAACTGGGCCAGATTCCAGTCTCGTGAATCTGGAGAAACTCCCTTAAAGTCAACAGGGTTACTCTGGATTTACACCAGCGTATTTGAGATCAGAATCTGGCCCTAACTCCATTAAAGTTAGTAGAGTTCCTGCAGATTGGCACAAGTGTATTTGAGATCAGAATGTGGCCCTTGGACTTCCAAACCAGAAACGAATCCACGTGAAATCCTCGTGGCCCAAACACACCTCTGTACGTTGAGGGTGTTTGAAATCTGCCCCAAGATCTGAATTTTGGAAACAGCTCCAGGAGCTCAGCCAACCTCCTGGATCCCAAACCTGGTATGTTGGACCTGGTTCTGATCCTAGTTACACTGGTATAAACGCAATGGCATTACTCCTGCTTTCCAAGCAGCCAGATTCTGGCTCCTGCTCAAAATATCCCAGAAATCTGAGATGCTCACTGCAGACTGCAGCTGCCTTTGTTCCACAGAGATTTTGCGGTGGGAGGAATTTTTTTTTTCTAGACAGCAACGCTAAGCAATCGAAGCATCTCTCATTTCAGAAAGCTTGGAAAAACTCTTCCCCCAGAGTTGGCATGCCAGGCCCCTGGCGTTTGTATCCTCCCTCTCGTTCTGAAAGGGACGAGCCCAATAACTGGGGTAATGTTTTATCCAGAGTGTGAGAGCCTAACTTGCATACTGTGATGATGAGGACTAGACGGAGTAGTAAACTGATCATCTACAACTGAACAAAGCAGAAGCTGTGTTCATAAACTCATCAGTTACGCTGATTTGTACAGGAGTTCTAAGGGGCTCATTTATGGACCAACTCCCTGTGAACGTGGGTGATCCAAGATTTTAAAGCAAGATGCATAACGTACCTGTCAGTTTAGTAGTTAAGGTAAACATCCACATATGCTCCATACATGGAGATTGGCAAAACCAGGGCTAAGCCGGGGGCTTGCCACACGCTTTTGTTTCTGATTCCAGGAGTTGATGGGAGTTTCCCCTCACCCCCACACCGGACAGTCCCATGGTCACACACTAAGAAAGCCCCGATTCCCGGCTGCATTAGTCGCTTGTTCTTGATCGCAGAGCTCGACCAACGTCCAGTTCACGGACTGTGTCCCATTCCCAGCCCCATCAGTGCCACCCTGTGAATGTTAATTGGACTCTCCCAGCCCCAGGGAGGAAAGTATCATTGTCCCACTGTTAGGGAGGGAGAAGCAGAAGCACACAGAGGGAATGACCCAGAGGTAAAACCAGGTGCAGGACCCGGCAGCCTGGGCCTCCAGGCCTGTACCTTAGTCACTGACCCACACACAAGCTGGTGCAAGGCTCCGATCCACAGGGGCTGGTTTTACTGGTGAGGCACACAGAGGTGGGAATAGAACCCAGGAGTCCTGCCTCCCACTTCCTCCTGGATGTAACCATTAAATCACACTCCCTGGCATAGAACCCAGGAGTCCTGGCTCCCAGTCCCCCCAGGCTCTAACCACTAGAGCACATTCCCTTTCCCTACTGGAGATAGGAATAGAACCCAGGAGTCCTGCCTCCCGCTGCCCCTGGATCTAATCATTGGAGAACATTCCCACCCAGAGATGGGGATAGGACCCAGGAGTCCTGCCTCCCGCTACCCCTGGATCTAACCATTGGAGAACATTCCCACCCAGAGATGGGGATAGGACCTAGGAGTCCTGACCTGCAGGCTCCCTGATTCTAACCACTCCAGATCACTCCAGGAGTCCTGTGCACACCAAGCTGTCTGTAGGGACCGAATGGCTCTGTAAGAGCAGGGTGTTTGCTCTCCCCACCCCCATGCCCGCCTGCAAGAAGAACCCTGACCCACCTGGAACTTCTCGGCCTCCCCTCTCTGGTCCTGCCACTGCCTGGAGAGACTCTCCTCCAGCATCCCCTTCCGTGCCTTGAGCCCAGCCAGCTCCTTCTCCAGTTGCTGCAGGTGCAGCTGGTTCTGCCGGTTGCCTTCCACCGCCTTCCAGAGATTCTCCTTGGCCTGGCAGAAGGAGCTCTCCAGCTGGGAGACCTCACTCTTGTAAGTCTCCACCGCTCCCCTCCAGATCTCCGAGAGCCTCTTGGAGTAGTCCTCCACCTCCACGGGCTGGAAAGCCACCGGCACAGCACGGAAGTTCTCCAGGCTCTGGGAGAAGTTTGCCATCTCCTGCTCCAGCCCAGCTTTCTCCTCCTCGTGAACTTCCACCAGTACCTCCACTTCCTTCTCCAGCTGGGTGGCTCGTTCCCTCAGCCAGATCTGAGCCCGTCTCTCCTCCTCCAGTTCCTTCTTGCTCAGGGCCAGCTGCTTCTTAGCTTCTTCCTGGGCCGCCCGCTCCTTCTGGCAGCGGCTTTTCACATGCTGGATCTCCTCGGAGAGGTTGTCTCTGGTCAGCTCCGCTGCGTGCTTCTCCCTGAAGGCATCATCCAAGGTCGCCCTCAAGGCACTCAGCTCCTCCTCGTATTTGCACCTCCAGGAGCTCTCCGCCGGTCTGTCCTTCGCGCTCAGGATCTCGGCTCTCAGCAGCTCGTTCTCCTCTTCCAGGAACTTGACCCGGGCCAAGTAGGCTTCCAGACGCTTGTTGAGGTCCCACATCTGGAGAGATTCCTCCCCTAGGGCTCGGGCTGCCAGGAAGCCCTCCATGCTCTGGTCCACTCCCAGCGCTGCTTGCCAAGAACGTGGTCTGCTGGACGGAGAGGAAACGCAAGGGAGCAAGTGGCTGGGAAGGGAACAGAGCAGAGCTATTCATACTCCAGGGCAGCGGAGTGGGAGGCCCCTGAAAGTCAGTGAGAGCATGAAGTGGGCTTTAACCCTTTGCTGCCTGGGATGGCTTTAGCCCATGCAGATTTCTGAGAGGCAAGTTGGCCAGTGCTGGCTGGGGAGGGCGCAAAATCCCTTCGGTGCCAGATGCATGACTCCGCTTTGGAGCGAGACACTTTAACCGCCGATGGAGAGGCTTAAGCATGCCCCAAGCAGGGGCTCTGCTTAAACTGCCAGGGTGCCCCAGGTAGGAGAGAAGGCTCAGGAAAGCCTGGAGGGTGGCGGGAAATCGATATGAAAAGAGGCAGAGTGCACAAGGCAACAGGCGGGGAGTCTGGACACCTGCAAGTCCCCTCTCTCTGCCTGTTTTCCCTTCCACCCTTTGACTGGCTTGTCTGTTTAGATGGCAAGTCCTCTGGGGCAGGGGCGGTAGCTCATTATATGTCTGTACAGTGCCTCGCACAATGGAGCCCGGATCAGAGATGCTACAGTAAAGCTAATAATCATAATAAGCTACTCATGCCTTTGTCAATGTCCTTAGTCCATTGTTCCCAAGTGGCCAGGAGCTGAAACTCGCCCATCTGCAGAGGGGCCGACGTGAGAGGTGCACACCACCGAATCCCCATTTAAGCCCAGGGGCTTGGATTCTAGTGGTCTAGTGTTCCACAGGCCCGGACTGGCCCTTTGCACATAGATTAATTTCACTGTAACAACCCGGGGATTTAAAGGGGGAAAAGTCAGGGGAGAAGTTCTCCGTGGAAGTGTTAGCGCTAAGGTGGCGCCCACATCACAAAATCCTTAAGGCTGGAAACAGGGCTGAGAATCCAGCAGACTCATTTCACACAGGGCACTGGACATGGAGAGGAAAGAACAGTAGTGCATGCGTGTATACACAGAGAGAGAGAGACACACACAAAATACCCACTAATTAGAGCAGGGCAAAACAAAGTGGGAGGAAATTGGGAGCCATTTTCCAAGTTGTTTCCCTTTTTCAAAAAAAAAAAAATTTCAATTAATTCCTAAACTTTGACATTTTTTTGAAATAATAAGAAAAACCAAACATTTGCCCGGGAAAAACCTCATTGATGATTTCCCTGATTTTATTTTCAAATTTCAGTCTCATATTTCAACCAGCCCACCCATTAATCCATTCATCTCTCCATTCCAGCGACTTATCTGGCCCTCGCTGCCATAATGCATAAGGTGTTTATCTGCACAATGCCGCTCTGAGGCAGGGCACTGCTGTTATCCCCATTGCATAGATGGGGAAACTGAGGCACGGAAAGACTAAATGCCTTGCCCAAGCTCACCCAGGGAGTGCATGGGATCCCAGGTCTCCCAAGACCCCTGGCTAGGGATCTAAGCACAGGATCATCCTTGTTAATTTGGCTCCAATCAATACTCTTAAGGAGGCAGTGCTGCCTAGTGGATAGAGCACTGTTCTGGTTTCAATTCCTGGTTTTGCTACTAGTTTACCGGCCTTTCTGTGCCTCAGTTTCCCCCTCTGTAAAAGGAGGACAATGTGTGCTGCTAGAAAAGCTTGAGCACGCTTGCAAAGCTCTTTGGAAACACAAATCCCTAAGTATCCTAATTACTTTGCACATTCTTTCCCCCCCAAACTCAGAAAAATCCTTCTAGCCACAAAAAAAAAAGTTAAAAAAAAAAAGTCCGGCTTGCAAATGTCACAGGGAATTCATCTCATAAGGCCGCGAAGCTGGATCGGTCGATACTATTCTTTAGCACCTTTCCCCTTCGAACTTCGAGTCAGCCCGAGGATCCGCAGCTCTGCGCTTCCGCATCTCTTCGAGCCACGCCAGTTCGGAACTGCTCCTCCGAGCCTCTGAAACTCTACCCCCTTTGCAGCATTGCCGGAGCTGCCTGAGGCCTCTGGAGTGGAGAGCCCCTCCCCCCGTCAGCCCCCCACTTCCCAGGGCGACAGAGGCCTCTTACAGCAGGGAACGGGAGCAGCTTTCTGAGCCGTCAGGATCCTAGAACATTTGCCTGTCTCTGGGCACAAGAAGATCAAAAGGGGTTGCTTGGAAACAGCTACTGGGAGTGGCGGGGATTGTTACGGGGGCTGGGGGGAAGAAAGGAAGGAGAAAGGTTCCCCAACAATTGCGGCAGAATCCCCACTCCGCTCTTCTGGTCCAGGCAGGATTAAGGCCATTCACAGATCCCACCCTGGGCTGACAAGGCCTTCATGCCACGCTTTCCCTCCCAGCCACCGCCTGCTTCTTCAAATCCCGTCTCCTCGGCCACAGTGCCCCCGGGGAAGCAGGGAGCCTTCGAAGCCCTAAGGCTGGGCATGTGCCATAAGCCTGGCAGACTGTGATCTTGGGAGCACCTGATGTTGGCGGCTGAGCTTGCCCACCAGACAGCGTTCCCTAGGGAAGGGAGGTGGATGCCACTGGGAAAGCTGCAGGGCATAGCTGGAGAGCCAAGGGAGCCCAATGGCAGCAGAAAGGGTCAATGCACGCCAGGACCCGCAGCGACGTGGCCACCCTCAATCAGCAGGGGTGGTCCATTGTTCAGCTGGGATCAAAATGGTCCCTTGTGTCTTGGGACCTGCAACCACTGCAAGCGACTTGCTTTGGGATTTGTGGGGAGGTCTCTGCACAGGAAAGATGAGGGAATCTTGGGCCCCACCGTATCATGCAAACCAGGCATGACCTGGGGCCTCCCAGCCAGTGGCTGGCCTGGCTCTAGGTTGCAAACTTTGGGTGCCCCTGCAGCAAAAAAGACAGAGAGAGGGCTCATCCCTAGTAAAAGCCTGTCCCCCCATACTGTGCATCCCAGCAACATCCAGCTGCAAATTCCTCTCCATCCAGATCTTCCAATGCTGGTAGCACCGAGACAGAGACGAGTGGAGCTGGTCAGGAACTTAAATGAGTCTATAAATCTTTTCGGGTTTCCATTGAAAACCTGGAAGAAATTTTGGTTTTGGGCAGCCCAAAACTGCAAAACATTTGCCAAAAACATTTTTGTTTTTCAAACAGTTCATCTTGGAGGGAGGGAATTTTCATTTTTTGTTTGCTGTTCAGTGTTGAAAAATGTTCAGTGCTGCCAAGAAACCCTGGAAGATTTTGTTACAATTACCAACAGACATTTCCACGTGAACCAAACAACCCAAATCCTCTCCCAGATCTAACAGAGACCATTGCAAAGATCGGTGTACGGATTTCAGAAGGGGGTACGGATTTCAGAAGGGGGATCATGTGGTCAAAACACTTGGGGAGGTGTATCTCCTACAGTCAGGTGTATCCTGAATCTGCTAATCCCTCAAAGTGAAAATTCAAGAACACAAGAAATTTGCACATGGAAACAAAAGCATAACTGGGCATTGAGTGGTTGCTTTCCCATAGGTAATCAACACTGCCCTCTGCTGGGACAGATAAGGCAGAGCACCGTAGATGGAAGCTGGAGGTACCCACCCATCAATTAAAACCCTGTTCCCCTCCCTTAATCACATTTTGGAGACCTCATGGACATTTTGTCTCATCAAGGTTGGAGAGGGTTTGCCCCAGAAAACTTAGAGAAAGGAGAGGAAAAAACAACTCTTGTTTGACCAAGGGATGGGGCCCAAGCCCACCCCCTGCCTCCTGGGCTGTTCAAACATCTGGATTTGCGCCCTGGTCTCCCACTAGGTCACATCTATAGACCGTTATTTATGTACGTGCATTACAATTCAACTAGAGGCTGCAGCCGCAATCAGGGCCCCCTTGGGCTAGGCGCCGCACATACATGTACTGAGAGACAGTTCCTGACCCAAACAGCGAGAGCCTGTGTAGACACAGGGTGGGAGGGAAAACTGAGGCACAGGGAAGGGCAGCAGCAAGCAGAATCAGTGATTTCTTACAGTGCATTGCCCAGTCCAATTTTCAAATGGTCTAAACCCGTGAAGCTTTGCCACTTCCCTTGGGAGTTGATTGCAGACACTAAGAGCTAAGGTTGCCTAATGTAATAAATACATTAAAAGATCATGAAGGACTTTGAGATCTACGGATGAACAGTGCTATATAAGAGCTAGGGATTATTATTAACATTTAGTCGTCGGTTAATTTCACCCAACGCTCCTCGTTCTATCCATCCTGTGCCATTCTACCAACCCGTCTCCCTGCTTGGCATTTGCGCCCCGCAGATACACATTTAGCTCTGTTAGTTCCTCATTCGCTCTCTGGTTCTTCCATCTTTTCTTTTTTTTTTGGTCCCTGTCCCATCCCCCCACCACTTCACAGTAGCCTTCTGCTGTCGAGCTGTCCGAAGAGATCGGCCTGGGAAGCGAACGGGATTTCAGGAAAGCAACAGAGAAAAGTTTGACTCTTCCTCCTGGCTTGAAGAGGAGGAGGACATACAGGCAGGTAGTCAGATTTCCCAAAAGGCTTTGCGGGGAATAGCATTCTCCCTCTCATGTATGTCAGTCCACTGGGCTCGATTTATTTTCTAGTCTGACCTCCTGTATAACACCGGCCAGAGACCGTGCCCGAATTCAGTCCTGTTTGAACCAGCGCAGACCTTCCAGCAAAGGCATCCAATCCGGATTTAAAAATTGCTGTGCAGGAAAATCCACCATAGCCCCTTAACCATCTCTGCGTTACACTAAACAGACAGAGCTCCCTGTGTCTCTCATGATCAGGCCAAGCTTTTAATCATTCGCGGGGCTCTTCTCTGAGCCCCCTCCCATTTATCGACATCCTTCTTGTCCTGGTTAGCTGATGGCGACGTCCCTTTAGGCCGATCAAGGGGCCTTAAAGTGGGCTGAAACAATCCCCCCTGAGAGTCCCGCCCCATGCAGGGGTCCTCCCCGGCTGGTGCAGAGCCCTGCACTAGGCTGACCAGATAGCAAGTATCAAAACTCAGGACGGGAGGTGGGGGGTAATAGGTGCCTATGTGAGAAAAAGACCCAGAAATCAGGACTGTCCCTATAAAATCGGGACATCTGGTCACCCTACCCTGCACCCACCCAGCCCCCAGCGTAGGGGAGAGGAAATGGGGGGTGTGGCGGGAGTGCACTGCATTGGGGCTACTCTCTTCCTACGAGCCATCTCTGAAATGTACAAAGCCAGCCCCTCGGGGATGGGCTCCCTCTTCCTTGGTTTTGGGCCTGCTTGGGCAGTCCTACTTAAAGATCCTCTGCTTTAAATGCAGCAAAAGCTGCTCCCTGCAATCCTCCCTCCACCGCTTTCTTCACTCGAGAAGGAGCCTTCTCTGGGCATCCCCTGGTCCCTCACCAACCTCCTTCCAGCGCCTTGAGTTTCCACCAAATCTCCGCCAGACATCCTGTCTGGCTGCCCTGATCTCTGGTTTATTTCAGTGAGTCAGTATTGAAATGCCATTAAGCGATACGGATGGCTCTGACCGGCCCAAAGGGCTTGTAATTCATCTCCGGAGCTCCAGACGTCGAGAGATGGGTCTGTGCAGACGAGGAGGAGGCTATAGCTGGGAAAAACATGGCTGAGGAATTGGGGTTGATAGAGGTGGAGTAGGGGACGGGACTGTGGAAGCAAAATGCAAGACGCTCTCATGAGCTGAGAGATTAGTTGGTCCAGGTGATGTGCAACCAGGAACTGTACCTTTTGCTGCTGGTTCAAGTCCAGGCCGAGGCAATGAAGGAGCCCCAGGCCTGGCTCAGGACCCCGTTGGGCTGGGTGCTGCACAGAAACAATCACCACAGTCCCCAGCTCTTCTCCTCCATAGATCTCAAAGCACTTTTCAAAGGAGGGCAAGTATCATTGTTCCCATTTTACAGATGGGGAAACTGAGGCACCGAGCGGGGGCATGACTTGCCCCAGGTCACCCAGCGGCAGTGTTGGAAAGAGAACCCAGATTTCCCAGCTCCCAGACCAGTGCGCTATCCCCTGGGCCCAGGGATTTGCACGCTATGCCTAAGACAAGAGATAACAGGTGGATAAAGTCCGCGTCTCAATGACTTATAGGAGTCACCCCCAGCTAAGGCACAGGGCTGATGAAGTGTCTTATCCAAGGTCACGCCAGGAGTCTGTTGCGGAGTCGGGATCTGAACCCGGCTCTCCTGAGTTCCAGTGGTAGAAAGCGGGGGTGGGAAATAATCCTTCCTTCATCTGTCCTGTCTATTCAGATTGTAACCTCGTTGGGGCAGGGACTGTCTCTCCCGCAGTGTCTGTGACAGCAGGCCCGCGATGTCAGTCAGGGCTTCTGGGTGCTAGTGTCATGCAAGTAACAACAGTGCTGGGCCCGACATCGATCAGAACGGAGTGACTCCCGTTTACACGAGCTGAGGATCCAGCTTGTCTTGTTTGGGAGCAGGACAGACTCTGGAATATGGCAGCGAGCGGGTGCAGAGAAAAAGTCCTGTTTGCTCTATGAAGTATTCAGCAAGGAATGTAACCCAGAGGCCAGCTGCCTCTGCCCTGTCTGGGGCTGACATCATGTGGCTTTATTGGAAGGGCGAGCGGAGCTTTGGATGCTGATCCCGAGGACAGGGGCAAACACAGACAGGCCTTCCGAGGGAACTGCAGCAATTGACGCAGACAATTGAAAGAGAGGAGCTGATCGCTGCGGTAACTGTGGGCCAGATTGTCCAAGGTATTTAGGCATGTAGCTCCCAGGGGAGTTAGGCACCTAAATACGTTTGCGGATCCGGGCCTGAGCGCCTCGTTCCATATGACTGATGTCAATAGAGTGCTCGGTGTCTCTAAGTAAGACAGGTCCTTACCAAAAACACAGCAACTCTGTCCTAAAAAGAGTAGTCCAAGGTAAACAAGGAGGGGAAACTGAGTCAAGGAAGGCCAGCTGGGCAGTGGCAGAGCCAAGACGGGAACCCAGATCTCAGTCCAGTAAGTGCTCTACCCACTACACCGCACTGCCTCTCCCACCCAGTCAATTAATGACTCCCAGTTTACACCAGCACCGGACACAGTGCAACTAGGCCCCTGTGGTTCTTCAGATCCAAACTTTTGCACTTGGTTGGAGCTGTTGGGACTTGCAGCTTGCGAGGTCAGTTACACTTGTGCTAAGCCACTCCTGACCGGAGTCACTGAAGCCAAGGTGCATGGCAGGGCCCTGCTAGGAGGCTGATATTACTCAGAGTTCACAGATGCTGCTGATTTGCCTTCCGTGCCCTGGGGGTTGCTGCCAGAGATGTGATGGGGATGGTGGACTCAGAGCCGCCTTGTCTACCAGACCTCACGTAGAAACTCAAAAGCACTGGCTCTCGGTGATTCTATCTATCCAATGGGACACAGTGCTCAGTCTAGAAGACACCATCAGAGATGCTTAGTTTTGCAGTTCTCAAACTGTGGATTTGTGTCTCCAGAGATAACATGCATTAAAAAAAAAATTTCATTTAACTATTTTACTTAAAAACAATTTTAACAAAGACAAACCTGATTTTTAAAAAAACGTGAATGTTTAACTATTTCAAACATTCATATGCTAGTTTTGTTAAAATATTATGTTTGCTGTTGAATAAAAAAAATCCAGAACACATAACGTTGTTGGTTTAGTTAAATAAAACAATGTAAATGTCTGTCTGGTGATGTTCTCCTCCTAACACAGCATGGCAAGAAAATCCTCCAAATATTAATGATTGACCTGTTGAACTGGAGTTAGTTCACCTCCCAATGACTTCATAAATATCTGCTTCAATTATTTTTGGTAAATGAAATAACCAAACAATCATTCACTTTCTGATATAGTTGTAAAACTAATCTGAAAATTTTTCAAAATAAATCACTTTAAAATGTACAGTGTGTCCCTTCTAAAAATGAAACCAAAATAATCTATACAGAAGCCCCTGGAACCCCATAAGATTGGGTCCCTAATCCATGAACTAACTATTGGAACTCATTTACAAAACTTTTCTTAAACATTACATGAATATATTGTCTCATACTATAGAATTAGAATTTATAATCCCTATTCCATGAGGAGATATCTTTGAGCTACAATGTATCTTAATTAAAACTATCTTTAGAAAGTTTTTTCCTCAAAAAGCCTTTTATCAAAAAAATCCGATTTAAATTAAAAAATTCCGACTTTTTTGATTTAAAAAAAAATCATTTATTTTTATCCACCCTGCGCACAGACATGCAACCCCCCCCGATTCAGCGGCGCATCACACCCTCACATTGCATGGGCGTAAATGACAGCACAAGGCAGAAGGCGATGGGGAAATTGAGCCTTAAATATTCCTCTCTGCCACCAGGAGGCCCTAGACGCTCACAGCTGAGTTAGCAGAGCGGCAGCAGGGCTGTACCCATCCAGCCTCTTCTCCTCCTTTGCAGCTTTCCTGTGCCCTTTCATCTTCTTTCACCCTACTTTGCTTTCTGCCATTCCCCTGCAGGAGAACGACCCAGGATCTTGCCGGCCGGAGACTTAAACAGAGGTTCAAATCCCCGTTTGGGACAGAGGGCGAGAGAGACCCAGCTGATCCCAAAATCCTGCCGGCAAAGGAAGACTAACAAATGCCCCACCAGCTGAAAAGACCCACCCCGGGCTTTCCCCACCCGGAGGGGACCCACGGACAGGGTGTGGCAGGGGAAGCTGAGAGCCAGGGATACTTCATGGGAGACCAGGAGCCTGTCCAGTGCCTGTTACAGATGCCCTGGAGAGAGTACATGCACTTAGATGCTGTGCTTGTTGAAGAAACCCAGGGCCAGCTCCAGCTCCTGGCATTGGTGGCCAATGCCCCTGCTTACCCCAGGGCTGGATTTGGCCCCCTGGGACTGATTCTCCATCAGCCTGCACCTTGGTTACACCAGTGCAAGGTGGATGTAATGCTTTTTACACCCAGTGTGGTAGCTGGCCTGATTCTCTTACATGCTGCTCCACAGTGTAAAGGGGCCTTAAAGGAGGCTGTTTCCACCCACAAGAATCCCCTCTGTGCAGAGGGTTTCCCTGGTGGGCATGGAGCTGGCCTAAGGGCCCTGCTCCCAGCTGCTGGTGTGAAGCATGTTGGGGGTATGGCTGGAACGCATGGCCCTATGGGTAGTCACTGCTTCCCAAGGGCCAGAAAGGGAAGCAGAGCGTAAATCAGAGCAGCTCTGAGGCTGCTCTACCTTATCCCAGGGACCCAGGAAGGACCCTGCGGAGCTGCAGAGTACAGGAGGCCCAGTTCTCAGTTACACCAAGACTCCTTTACAGGGGTTAATGCCCCAGGGGGAGTAAAAGGGTCAGCCCCTTCACACGGCCAGAATGGAGAAACAGGGCTTTAGTGTAATGGAGGCTCAGGCCCAGGGAGCGCTCAGATGGCTTAAAGCTCCAGTCACCCACCGCCTGCCCCCATCCCCGCCCATCCCTATCCCAAGGGCAGGAACAGAGACACAAAACACCCGGCCCAAGTTGCGAAGAGAGAGTGACCCAGGCCCCCAGTTCCACCTACCAAGGATTTGCTAAGGGGCTGAGAGTCTGGGCTGACCCAGGCAGGGGCTGGGATCTGGGATCTATTTTGTCCCAGCCCCCCAGAGCGTTGGTTTAACGCTGGGGCTCAGCAGCGCACTGTGAGTGTGTTCCACTCTGGGGCTGGGAGGTCGGATTTAACTCCCCATCCTGCCCCACTCCTAAATCAAGCAGAAACCCCAGCCGGCAGCAAAGTTAATCAGCCTGCCCGCGTTCCCATCAGACACAGAGCAGCCTCCAGCCCCCTTTGACCATGGCTGTGCACTGATCCAGGCTGCTTAACCTCCTCGGTGGGGCTGGCGGGGCACAACAGTGCCTTGGGCTCGCAGCCCCAACCTGCCCCGGGTAGAAGCTAGTCCCTTCAGGCTCTTACCTGCCCCCTGGATCAAAGCACCTCACAATCATTGCTGAGCTGAGCCAGTGAGGTGGGTCAGAACCCTAACCTCCCCTTTTTCTATGTGGGGAAACTGAGGCACAAAGACTTGCCTGAGCTCACCTAGGGAGCCTGTGGCCAAGCCCAGTGTATGAATCCAGATATTGAATGGTGTGAGATCCCCGCCTGGTGAAAATCAGCAGCACTCCTTTGGATTCAATGGGCCAGATCCCCAGGTGGCACAAATCAGCCTTACTGGATGGGAGCCCATGTACCAGGTCCCCAGCTGGGGCGAGGCAGCTCCACACCATCGTGAAGCCAATGCAGCTGTTCTGATTGATGCCAGCCGAGGATCTGGCCCGGAGTGTCCAGCGGCCGCGCTTGGCATGGGCGCCGGAAGTGGCTGCTGCCTACGTGGGGCTTAGCAGGGGCCGAGTGAACAGAGAGGAAGGGCTCCTGCGCCAGCAATCTCAGCCTAGTAGGGGCGGGGAGGTGGGGGGGCCTTTCAGCTGCTCTGTGAAAGCTCCAATTCAGCCGTGAGCCGACCCTGCCCATCTGCGGCCTCGGCTGGGGACAGAACAGCTCTGGGGCAGCCCTGAGCAGGGGGATGTGGCTACCGGAGAAGGCTTCTGGTGGCAGCGAATTTCTTCGGTGCCTTTCCCTGTGCCAGGGGCTCTGTACAGCCCTGAGTCCCAGCCAGGATCGCAGCGGGGTCCGGAGTCACATAGGCCAATACAGCCCCATGCTGCGGAGATGTTTGCTTCTCAGCGGAAGCCTCGCTGCACAGGGTCGGCTGGGCAGGGCGCCGGGGACACAGACGTGGTGGGAACCCCAGAGGGCAGCTTGGCAGGGAGTTGGTGGAAAGGGTGGGAACGGGGGCAGCTTCCCTGAAACATCTGCTTCAGGGCTCCCCGATGTGAGGCCTTGTCAATATCAAAATGTCTTTGTCCATCTCTGGCACTTCCCAACCCAGGTCTCCAAGCCCTCTGCAGACAGACACACAGCACCCGAGAGAGGGAAACTGAGGCACAGCGTGCCTAGCCTTACTTTTAAAAAAGTCCAAACCCAAGCTACTGCATTGCTCCCGCAATTCTCCCGCAGGGGAGAGAAAGCTACAACTGAGGAAAGAGAGTCCACTGGGGAGAGTACGGGCGGGAGGAAACAGAGGGACTGGGACAGGCACTGATCTCAGTGCCAGCGTTATAACTCCACTGGGACTTGAACCTCCTGATCTCAGCGTAAAGCCACAGCCCTGATTGCAGTGGAGCTGAAGGAGCAATCCTGGGGCAGATCTACACCTTAAACATGCTCCAGCACAGCTGCGCCACTGCAGGGCGTAAGCGAAAGCGCTCCTACCCCGACTGGAGAGAGCTCTCCCCTTGGTGTAGTTAATCCCGCTCCCCGGTCTTCTAGTCCCGTCCCCTGCACTCAGGGCAGGACCAAGTATTATCTAGACCATCCCTGACAGGGGTCTGTCCAACCTGCTCTTAAAAATCTCCAATGATGGCGATTCCACAACCTCCCTCGGCAATTTATTCCGGTGCTTCACCACCCTGACAGGTAGGAAGTTTTTCCTAATGTCCCACCGAAGCTGCCCTTGCTGCAATTTAAGCCCGTTGCTTCTTGTCCTGTCCTCAGAGGTTAAGGAGAACAATTTACCTCCCTCCTCCTACAACCTTTTATGTACTTGAAAACTGTTACTGTGGTCCCTCTCCGTCTTCTCTTCTCCAGACTAAACAAACTCCATTTTTCCCTCCCGCTGACAGGGCTGCGTGCACAGCGGGTTGAGGTCGGCGTAACTCCGTCGCTTCGGGGAGTGGATTTTTCACACCCCTGAGCGACGCGGTTATAATGACATAGGCCTGCAGTGCAGACCTGGCCTTCGTTACAGTGATCAGCTTCCTGCAGTGGATCATACACCCTGCCCTGGTACCCACCCCCCCGCCCCGCCGCATATTGCCCCCAGCCCCGAGGCATTCCTGCCTTTCAAACAGGAGCCTGGGGCTGGATTCCCTGATGGGGGCCTGCATTTACCTGGGGGGGGGGGGAGGGGAATGGATTCTCCATCCGTTGCGATGTTTAAATCAAGACTGGACAGACGTTGTTCTAATAGGTCTGCCTTAGGGATTATTCCAGGGCAGTCCTCTGCCCTGTGCCATCCAGGCGGTCGGACTAGATGATCACAGTGGTTCCTTCTGGGCTGGAAATCTCTGAGTCTGTCAATCACAGAGCCAGGCCGAGACTGCCTGGTAACAGATAGGGAGCTGGAGCAGCGTGAAGTCCAAAGGCGCGACAGAAACAACGGACGCAGAGGGAAAGAGACAGACGTAACCAATGGTCTCCGAGGTGGAACCTTCCATCATTCCCTCCGGGTCCAATGCTGTCCAGATTCACGGCGGCCCTGCAAAGGGGACGCAAAGGGGGCTTAAACCCACCCCCTTCCCTACCGACCCTATTCTAAAAGCCTGGTGAATTCTCCTGTCGAACCAGAACCTCGTGGGCCTTCTCACCTGAGAGCCAGCTGACCATCCTGAATGCAGGATGCTGGGATTTCTCCCCCTGCTGCAGGGCAAGGATCAGTAATACCAGGGTCACACGCTTCCAAGCTGCTACGGACCCCCTGAATGGCATAAGATGGGCCTGGATTTCAGAGGCCTGGGAGATCAGACTTGGGTCCCTCAGTCTGCTCCCGCCCCACTGCCACCTCTCTCCAGTTCGATGCGTTGATTTCAGCAGCGATGCTTCGGAGCCGTGCGCTGCCAGAAGAGAATCGGTCCTGTTGGGCAGCTGGCTGGGGCTCCCTCCGGCGGAAGGTCTGGCCCTGGTGGAGGGGCTGGATTTGTTCCCGAGGGGGGAGCCCTATCAATCGTGCCAGGGAAGGGGGAGCTGGAGGACCTTGTAAAGGAGAAACAAAGGAACGAGGCAGGCAGACCGGGCATGGAGGGGGAGAGACGTCTAATGGGACAAGCTAATCAGACGCAGCTGGATGAGATGATCCCGTGATGAGAGAGAAGAACGAGCGGCGCAGCCAGGCAGCCGGGGTAGAAAGAGTGGAGAATTGGATGGGAAAGCCATTAAAGGGCAGAGGAAGATAGAGACAAATGGTCATGACACAGGGCCAAATCCTGAGCTCCCTTCCCAGGCTGTGACTGAGCAAGGGCATCAGGGTTTGCTCTGTGGAAAGGAAGGGGGACAATGGGGCTCAGCAGTCAGGACACAGGGCCTGGTTCCCAGTTACTCCATTCTCCTGCATGGAGATAAGCCCCCTTTGCACTCCCTGGGTTGCTGGGCCATGCAGGAGCCTGGCTGGCCACTGGTGTCAGTTAGAGCAGCCTCAGGGATGCTCTAACTTTATATTCTGCTCCTTATGGGCCCTGGGGAACAGGGAATAGCCACAGCACAGCGTGCTGCAGCCACGTCCCTGATCCACTCCCCTGCACCAGGCTCTGGGAGCCGAGACCTTACTCCAGCTTCACACTGGCCAGGGAGGCTCTGCCCCGAGAAAGGGGGATTCTCAGGAGGGCGTTGCCACCCACTTTGCTTGACCTTTGAGCTGCTCTCGGCACAGGGGTGAATTTCACCCCGGAGGAGCAAAAAAGCCCGGAGGCCGAGAGCCGCGCGCAGGCCAAGCGGGGAACATTTGCTACCAATTATGGTTTCACGTCTCTTGCTGAACGTGCAGTTCAGGTTTCCCCTCTTTGAGCGTTTTGCCACAAATGTACTAACTCAGGATGTGATCTCATGAGCTGAGCAGAGACTGGTTGGGTCAGGGCTTGGACGGGAGACCTGCCGGTCACTGCTGATTCAGGAGATGGCAGAGAATCGGTGCAGAATGAATGGGCCATTGTGGAGTTTGGCGGGGGGATGGGGGGGGCTGGATGTCAGGTAAGATGCAAGCCCAAGTCTCTGCCCACTTGTGGTCAAGGCACTGTTGGGACGATGGGACTGTGAGATGTGGCGTCCTGGCTCTGTTGCATTAGGGGAATCACATTCTGCAAACGCCCTGTCTGGTTCAGTTGGACACAGTATTTTCC
Source organism: Chelonia mydas (assembly GCF_015237465.2). Classification (NCBI taxonomy): domain Eukaryota; kingdom Metazoa; phylum Chordata; order Testudines; family Cheloniidae; genus Chelonia; species Chelonia mydas. The sequence goes on from NC_051264.2 coordinate 4,411,228, forward strand.
TCCCTCACTTCCTGTCCTAAAGTCTTGTGCAGTGTTGCTGCAGGATGTTAAACGGCTGCCACCCTCCACTCCAGAGGTGGCTGCATTTCAGTGCTTTTGGAGTGATCCCTGTGCAGTGCTGTGAAACAGCTGCCACGTCCCTACACAGGGAGGAGAGAAGTGACCCCCTATACAGATATATCCCTTGCCTACCTGTCTGGGGTGTTTAATGCTTGTCATAGAATATCAGGGTTGGAAGGGACCTCAGGAGGTCATCTAGTCCAACCCCCTGCTCAAAGCAGGACCAATCCCCAATTTCTGCCCCTGATCCTTCCTAAATGGCCCCGTCAAGGATTGAGCTCACAACCCTGGGTTTAGCAGGCCAACGCTCAAACCACTGAGCTATCCCTCCCCCAGCGTTGAGATCAGCAGATCCTGCAGGAGCCCAGGGTGCAGTGATCATCAGATGAAAATGAAGGCAAACAATTCAGTTATATGATAGGAAAACCCTTCCAACTCTGGGGAAAAAAGCAGGGATGGGATAAAGCTGCCAAAGGAGCCTGTAGAACTGCTGACCTGACAAATATTCCAGGCCGGAATAGACATCCGTCTATTTCAGATGGTTTAGGAAACAATTAAGTCGCTTTTGCTCTGACTCAGGGTGGGGATGGAATTAAATTTAAAATGAGCTGGTTTAGCTAGGCTCCCACGCCGAGCACCCCTGGCCCTAAAAGAGAGAGGCTGCAGGAGAGGAAGGGGCTCATTCGTGTCGGGCAAGGGGAAGGGTGAGATGGCAAGGAAAGATGGCAGCACTATATCCCACTCTGGAATACAGGATTTTCCAGTGCCTTCCCTCTTCTGTACAGGGAAAAAGACACAGCCACGTTTGCGTGACCGAACATTTCTAAGGGATACAAATCGGGCTCCGTGAAATTTTGGGGCCGAAATTGTTTTCGGCATAAAATGCAGATTTGACAGCACCAGAAAGATGGTGTGAGTTCTTGTCAGTTTCGCTGAATTGTTCTGGTTAAAAAGAGCCCCCACTCCCCCCTTGGAAAAAATCTAAATGTTTTGTTTGAACATTTTCTAAATGAAATGTTTTGATTTTTTGGCTCAAAGCAACTTTTTTGTTTCAACCTTTCCTTTCATCTTATTTTTAAAACCCAAATAAAATGGTGGAAATCAAAACAAAACATTTCATTTGAACTAAAACAGGATTGGTTTTTTTTTAAAAACTTTTTGATTAATCAAAAATTTTGAAAACATTTGTTTTCTGTTTGACCTGAAACAATTTTTGTCTGGAATTGCCAGAGAACCAAAAAATCCATTATTTGCACAGATCTAGATGCAAACCCTCATGCTTCAGGGCAAAACCCTGGCAGGGGTCAGGAAGATACATCCCCTGTGGGCTAACTATTGTCCAGTCTGGGGTTTTTTCAGCTTTCCCTCAAAGAAGATGGTACTGGCTACCACTGGAGACAGGACCCCAGACAAGATGGACTATTGCTCTGATCCAATAGGTCGAATCCTTATGCTGCTATTTACTTTGGTCCAAGACACGTTTGCTAGAAATTGGGCTTCGGTGCAGCTCTGGATGCAAATCACACTCCTGGGCTTATTTTTAGGGCTCAATAAAAAAAGAAATTTCCATCCCATGGGAAATTCCAAGAATTCAAAATCTGTTTGAGCCCCAAATCGGGTTGAAATCTCAGAACTGTTCGCAAAGTGAAATACGCCAAAAATGTGTGTATATGCTACATATAACATCAATAAGGAGTCCGGTGGAAGAAGTGGTTTTTTTACCCACGAAAGCTTATGCCCAAATAAATCTGTTAGTCTTTAAGGTGCCACCGGACTCCATGTTGTTTTTGTGGATACAGACTAACACAGCTACCCCCGATACTTGATATAACATCAATGTAAGTTCATAATATATTCTAACATATAATAGAACGTAAATATGGCTGAAGATGGTGAACTTGAATGCGAGATACAGGCCACATTGGGGAGCACTGGAAGAGGGCAGAACAACATCTCAAGGGTAGCGTATGATGAGTGTACGCCACTGAGACTAAAAAGCCCCACTGTATAGGACAACGGGCCCCCACCATGCTGTACGGCATAGGGGCACGGGCGATGGAGAAAGCGGGTTCAACGCTTGCCGGTTTGAGAGGAGATGTCTTTACAGCATACGACAAGACACACAAAGGGACGGATTTCGAAATGGGAGTATGAGGATACAAAGCAAAGTCCGTGATGTGGCTGACAAAATCCAGCAAGCAGGACCTGGCTGGTGTGGAGGCCTGGGGAAGATGAATGCAGGGGAGCTGGTGAAGACAGCCTGGCAGAGAGGATGGGAGGAGAGACCCCGAGGAAGACCAAGGAAGTGGTGGCTGGACTGCATCAAAGGTGGTCAGCAGGTAAGTCCCCGCAGCACTGCCTGGGTGCCGGATGCTTGCACAATGCCCCGACCCCAGTTAATGGGAAAAGGGGAAGAAGAAAACAGAACATAATATAATCGAGACTATACCCCAAAAGTCCAAATAACAAAGTCAAACCCCAACCAGTTCTGGAAGGAAGAGGGTTTGATCATTTCCTGCAGTCATGTCAGTGAAATCGACATGGTCCCATGCAAAGTTCTGATTTTGTCAATTCGTCTTTTCCCAACAGAACATTTTCAACCACCTCAGCTTATTTTACTCTAAGGGGTTTGAACCCAGGCCTCTGATCGCGGCAGCTGCTGCCGGAATACTGCTTTGAGTCCAGAGCTGGCCTCTCTGTGGGTTTACACTCTCACACAAGCCTTGCTAGCAGACTCTTTCTTGGTACCCACAAATCTTTCTCGTGGTGAAGACATGTCCCTTTGCCTCTCCCTCACCCCACACCTGAGGAAGCAACAGCACCAGGCGTTTCATTAAATAAGGTGCCCCAGCCTGTAAATGGGAAAACAAATGAATGAAATTCCAGCATTGGTCAATGACAGCCCCGTTACTTCTTTGGAAATATAATAGCTAGCTCCGATACACTGAGATCTACAGGAGACAAAAAAACCCAACAAAGTTCTTTACAAAGAAGATTGGTATTATTATTTCCATTTTACAGACAGGCAAACTGAGGCCCAAAGGGGTGAAGGACTTGCCCGAGGTCACCAAACCTGTCAGTGCTGATAATAGAATCCAGATCTCCCGAGTCCCAGTGCAGTGTTCTACCCACTAGGCCACACTGCCTCCTGATATCATTGCCTCCCCGGGGATGGGCATTAGGGCATTCTCTTGACCCTGCTAGTGGAACCCAGTGGTTTTATTGGTGAAGCAGATTTTTCTTTCTTGTTTATTTTTTACTCTGCAGGGAAATCTCCATCTCCCCTCTCTTTTAGCAGGAAAGCCCAGGCTTCCCTATTGGACTGGAGTCTCTCTTCTCCTGGCCGTTTGCATGCAGGCTCAGCACAGATGGCTTTTTCACAGTTGCAGGAGCGTCAACAGACAGCTCTGCTCACTCTGGAGGGTAATGTTGATTCATGCCCTACGTGTTCGGACTGGACTCCGGCAAATCACAGGTGCTCCATCAAGTCAAGCGATGGCTGCTCAATGTCCCATCCCGTCTGCTACCCTTCTTACAACAAGGTCACCTCTCTCCAGGCTCTGTATGCGTCTAGCTAGCCGAAGCATGGTTGGGTGGTTAGCTTGTGGGCTCAGACCTCGGTTCCATTCCCTGCTCCCTAACAGATTTCCTTGGTGACATCGGGCAAGTCACTTAGTCTCTTTGCCTCAGTTTCCCCACCTGTAAAACGGTGATGATAGCACTGTGCTACCTTTCAGGGACAGACATCAATCCAAGGTACTGGTATGGCCTGCACAGGGGTCACTCACCCAGCACTGAAATGCTGCCACTCTGGGGTAGGACGCAACAGCTATTTGACAGCGCACAGAGATCATTCACCCAGCACCAAAATGCCACCTCCTCTGGGGTGGAACCTGGCAGCTGTTTCACAGTGTTCAGACAACACCGTTAACTAGATCTTAATTCTTAGAGTGATAAATGATTCATTCCATTCAGGTGCTGTTGCTCTCTGTAAATTCAATGAAGCCATTATTCAACAGGCCCCTCTCCTGCTGCCCTCTGGTAAGGGACGTTTGAGAGAGATGTAGTTGTAAAATACGAAGTTCTACACTGAATCCTACTTGCAGGCTATAAGACCTTTCAGAGTAACTTTTATCCTCCAAAGAGAGCCCAAGGCCTTCACAAACTAAGCGCAAATGTATGCCTTTAGTTACTTCCAGGAAATCCAATTCATTTCCAAAGACAGTGTGGTCCAGTGACTAGGACACTAAATCACGACAGCTCAGTTCTGTTTCTGGCTCTGCCACTGACCTGCAGGTGTACGTACAGCCCGTTTGCATGCAGGGTCTTGATCCCAGCTGGGGCCTGTAGGTGCTACCGTAATCATAAAAGAAAAAGCCTTTGTATAACCAATGGCAGAATTTGGCTCTACCATTGCTGACATGCAGCCAGCTCTGGGGTGGAAGGCTGCAGCCAGTTGGCACAGAGCACCAACATTGCGGGTTAGGAGAGATTTCTGCCAAGGATAATGAAGGCAAAACTCCACTCTTAGGAGAAATGCCCTGAAATACTTAATGCCCAAGTAGGGCAGACAGACAGGAGCTTGATTTTTAAAATCCTCATTCAGTGAGTGTCCAGCAAACTGCAAACAATTTGCCTTAAATAGATTTATTCCTCTGCCTTGCCAGGATTTGAACTTGTGTTTACTGGAAGGACAGAGTCTTTGCTCACCAGCACAACAAAACCACACATATTCTAATGGAGCAACGCCTGATTTACCCACTGGAGTCAGTTCAGAATCAGGCCCCACTCAATCAAGCAGCTAAACTGACAATGTAGTGCCAATACTTAGCCGCTGAGTTGACTCACCCAGGATTTCCAAGCACTTAAACATGACCCCTTTGTGTTTTGATTCGGTCCTTATCCTCTTCCTCTTTTTCCAGATGGGTAAACTGAGGCACGGAGGGTTCCACTCAAGGCCTGGAAGGAAGCGGGTTCTCATGGGGGAAAAGCTACTTAGTCTTTTCTGCAACTGAAGACATCCAGGTGGCCTCATGGAACGTACTGCCCTTGGGAACAGTCAGGCTGACAGATGTTGTTCTCTGCTGTCGGGCTCTCTGTGCCCATCGGTTGTCTCATATGCTTCGGGCACATCTACATTTGAGACGGCAGCTGTAATTCCCAGCTTGTGTGGCCGTACCCGCGCTAGCTCTGTTTGCATATCTGCAGCAGGATGGGCGGCTGCTCAGACTAGCTGCCCCAAAGACAAACCTGCCTGAGCCACCATAGAGACATAGGGACAGAAACGTTTATCGGCGCCGGGAATTACACCTCCCAGCTCAAATGCAGATGGGCTCTTAGACTGGAAGCTCTTTGGGGCAGGGACCGTCTTTCTGTTCTGTGTCTGTACAGCACCGAGCGCCCTGGGGTCCTGGGCCATGACTGGGACTCCCAGGCGAGAGGGTTACAAGGATAACAAAGTGAACAGGATTTCATTCCCCACCCTGCGCCGCTGACGCCAGGTGCCCCTCGGAGCTGCCACCCGCTATTAAAGAAGCGGCGTTCAGGGAAAAAAACCATCCCAAGTTCTCGATTGTCGCTAACTTTGCTGGCGCGAAGTGCTGCCAAATGCTAGGCCATGTCGCTGGAGCCATGTGTGTCCCAGGATATTGGAGAGACAAGACGGGTGAGGTCATTTCTTTTATTGGACCAACTTCTGTTGGGGAGAGAGACGAGCTTCCCAGCCACTCGGCTCCATCCGGGCTCCCCCAACGCTCACAAAGACTCCGGGTAATTTACATTACAAAGCAGCCGCCCTCTGTCCTGCCCCTTTGTGCCTTCCGCCAAAGGCTGAAAATAACTCAGCCCAGGGTTCAAACTGCACCCCCCCCCCCCCCCGCAAATAGGGACAGGGCAGGGCTGGTTTGTGCATTTCTGCTTGCAATCTGAAATGATGCACAAAGGTATCAACTAACATTCACGCCGCCAGACGGCAGGTAGCCGCGTGTGTCTATTGAAACCCGTGTGTGTGCAATGAGGAGACGATCAGGATAAGGGGACTAGACGGGGGGGGGGGGGGGGGGACCCTGCATTTCTCCAAGCAGAAGCGCTGCGCTTTGGATTGCAACTCAGGGGCATCAGCAAGTTTTGGTGCATTGGATTAAAAATCTGTCCTGCTCCAATTTCCCCCTCTCTCCGTGGGATAGTCTGCTGGGTTTCGCCAGTTGCAAAGGGGAGGGGGGAATTTTGCCAGCACGGCGTTGAATTAGAAATACATTTGTCAAGCTGTGTGATTTCTTGGCACTCTTTTTTTAAGGGGGGGGGGAGAATAAAAGGAGGAGGGGGGGGAGGTTTTGTGTGTGTGTCTGTGCATCAGGGAGCTCGTTTCAACCTGGGTCCTGCCTCGCCCGCTGGCTGAGCTCCCGGCGGTGTGTTTTCTGTGCTCTCTTTTGGAATAACTGCAGTTCACCTCTGCATTGGCCCACTGCAAGATCCAGCCCAGCTCCGGAGGAGAAGTTCCCACTCTCCGGCCCCCTTCGCAAGATCAGCATCCACACGCCTCGCGTGAATTTCCACCCCTGCAGCCGGCTGCCTTCTCAGGAGAGGTTAGTGAATGACTTTGATTTCGCGGCTTCCTCCTTGCTGCGCTGGGCTCTTCGGTTTCCTCTGGATTCTTTTGGGGCTGGGTCGTGAATCTTTTCCTCGCATCGCGGAGCAGCAGGCTACTCCCAGGAGCGTTCCCCTGGGGCGACGGGGCTCCCCCTTGTTAATAAAGGACTCACACTTTGGCCCTGGGGTTTGTTTTTCCAAGTGCAAATAGATTTATTGAGAGGTTTCAGAGGAGCAGCCGTGTTAGTCTGTATCCGCAAAAAGAACAGGAGGACTCGTGGCACCTTAGAGACTAACACATTTATTTGAGGATAAGCATCGGATGCATCCGATGAAGTGAGCTTTAGCTCCCGAAAGCTTATGCTCAAATAAATGTGTTAGTCTCTAAGGTGCCACAAGTCCTCCTGTTCTTTTTGCGAATAGATCTGTTGGTCAGTCTCTCTTTTTTTGGAGGACAGAAAGTCAGAGGAAAAGCTCAGACTGGCAATGAGATCTCAGCCTATTGCAGAGTTTGACAGGCATAGCCATTTTCCAGTGCAAACAATTTTTGGTTGTGTGTGTGTGTGTGTGTGTGTGTGTGTGAGAGAGAGAGAGAGGACATGCCGTGAATATGCCATTTGCAACACTCAGCTCTGTGCAGCAGGCAGGGAATCAAGGGGGGGATTCATCACTTCAGCCGGGGCCCCTCATGTGGCTACCTCGGGGATTTGTCCTTGGATCTGCGACGGTCCAGGGTTTCTCTCTCCGCACTGAACAATTGTATATGTGGGCGAGCAAGCCTTTTAATAGGTTGCCTCCTCCCTCGTGTTGCGTGTGCAAACGCTCTCGTCCTCTCACTCCTTCATGGCTCCAGCCCTGGAAACGCGTGGGGGAGTTTTAATGGTTTTTATTTCCTTTTTTTTTTTAAGTGGCATGTAAGAGAGAATTTACCACTGGCCCGGGTTCCATCCTGCATTAACAGCCCTGGAGCCTGGCACTTGCCGTTTGTACATAGAGGGCAGGGACAGTCTAGGCACTGGCAGGGCAAGTCTGTGCTAAACTTCTGCGAATGCACCGTTGAGCTCTGCCCCGGCCAGACTGTCTTTAATGGAGCAGGTCGAATGTAACTCGCTTTCTGGGCTTTCTGCTGAGACTGCCAATAATGGGGGGGGGGGGGGGGGGGGGCGGGGGTGTGCTAAGGTGGCTTTCCTGTAAGAAGGATGGGCTAGCGGCTCCTGCCCGGGGCTGGGATCCAGGAGACCTGGGTTCTTGCTGGGTGTGACCTTGGACAATCCACTCCATCCACCTTGTGCCTCAGTTCCCCCCCATATAAAATGGGGCTGCCCTATTCCACAGGGGGGCGGTGAGGCTAAAGGCACCCATGCCTGAGAGGTGATCGCCTGCTGTGGTGAAGAGGGCAGCTCAGTGCCTGGAGAGCTTGCTTGGGATCAGCTCTCAGGTGCTGGGTTTGATGCAGAGGTTCTTCAGCCTGCCTTATGCAGCAGGTCAGGTGGAAGGAGCCTAGCGCCTGGAAATCGACAAGACACTCTTTGCAGCCCCTCTGCGGCAGGAGCCTAGCGTGTTTCCTGGAGGAAGGCTTTGCAGGGAAATCCTGGGGGGGGTGGGGACTTACTCAGGTTCATCTGTTTGCAAAACAAAACCCAGCATTGCAGATTCCCTAGTGGGTTCCATGGAGAAGCATGGAAGGCCAGCCATATCCAACCCCATGTACCTTGTCTGTTGCAATGACCCCCCCAGAAACTCCACCTGCTAGCTCAGGACTAACCTGCCCCCATCCAGGGCAACGGCAGGTTTATTGTCTGCGATACAACAAGCCGGAACCAGCCCGCAAATACACCCCATGCCCTGAGGGCCCCATCGCACAGCCCCTGTGGAGCTAAGGGACCCGACCCCAGGGTGGATTTGATTTAAATCACTAGTCAGGAAGACTCGATTTAATCATGGATTTCTACATAAAAGAGCATTCTGGAATATGCTGCCCAAACAGTTTCACTTTTGTTTCTACTGCCTGTCCCTCCCTTCTCACATTTATCTCCAGACTCCTTCTCCTTGTCCAGATCTATTCCGCCCCTAACAATCTTCTATTCACTGAACTTTTTGAAACTTTGCACTTTTAGAGCGGGGTAAGGGATTGACTCTGTGTATACAAATTTGCAGAGGGACAATAGGGTTGGGGTCTGTTATTTCTCACCTCTCTATATTATTTATTTATTTTAAAACATTTTTGCTGTTAACAAGCGTGTTATCTCTGGAGACACAAATCCACAGGTTGAGAACCGCAAAACGAAGCATCTCTGATGGTAACTTCTAGACTGAGCACTGAGTCCCATTGAGTAGATAGACAGATTAACCTAAATAATCTATACAGAAGCCCCTGGAACCTCATAAGATTGGGTCCCTAATCCATGAACTATTGGAACTGCTTTACAAAACTTTTCTTAAACTTTACATGAATATATCATCTCATACGATAGAGTTAGAATTTATAATCCCTATTCCATGAGGAGATATCTTTGAGCTACAATGTATCTTAATTAAAACTATCTTTAGACAGGGTTTTTCCTCAAAAATCCAATTTAAATAAAAAAAACCCGATTTTTAAAATTTTTTTTTTAAATAATTGATTTTTATCCACCCTGCCCAACCCTCAGCCCGTTGAAAACAATGGCAGCTTTGCTGAGGAGCACGGCAGAATCAGGCCTCTCTGCTCCAACGCCTCAGTATTAGGATGGAGTTCCTGACGGCACGTCTCCACTTAAACAGCTGCCCCACTTCAGTGTAGACGCTCACGCTACCGACGCCAATAAGCAGTTCTCCTATCAGAGTAGGCAATCCACCTCCCCAGGAGGCGACAGCCAGGGGGATAGAAGAATTCCTCCGTCCACCTAGCACTGTCTACACCAGGGGTGTATGCTGATGGACGTCCCCAGTGGAGACCAGCCCTCAGTTTCCAGGCTGGGGAGGGAATTAAGACCCTTAATTGCACTTTTTTTTGTTTTGTTTCAGTTAATTGATGGCTAGTTATCTTGCTACAAAAGTTTCCACCCTAAACCGGCAGTTCAGAGGCACCACAGAATACTTGCTGTTACTTTAGCATTACTATGAAAGGGCTGGAGGGTCCAACCTAGATCAGTGGCCAAGCGTGCAGACACACTGGCCCAAACCCTCAAGGGTATTTAGGCACCTAACTCCCACTGGAGTGAATGGCCTAAATACATGAAGATCTGGGCTACAGTGCTTAAAGTGGGAGGAGTAATTTAAGGTGGAAGGAGGGGGTCAATCTCCCCCCCCCCCAGTCAAAATCTAAACACTAAGCTGGGTTGCGCAATTTAAGCTCTCTTTCTAAAGCTGCCGCTCCCAGTTTAGGATTGAATCCCTCATTTTGTTCAGACCACTTTAAGCACAGCAACCCCACAGTAAGAGACAGCCCCGGTCCTGCAGCGCTGACAGTCTAAATAGGTGAGGGGAAACTGAGGCACGCAGAGACGTGACTTGCCCCAGGTCAGCTGCCAAGCTGGGACTAGGACCCAGGTGTCCCAACTCCTTTCCCAATGACCTAGCCACAAACCACCACTGCCAGGCCTGCTGCAAGGAGATGGAGGAAACTCAGCCCTTCAGAAGGGGGGCCACAAGGGAGAGCCAGTTTGGAGCAGAACTTTCCCCACAGTGTTGGGTGGTCCCGGGATCTGGGTTCTGGGTCCTTGTACCGTGCCTGTCACAGTAGTATCTGAGCACCTTCCAGCATGAAGTGACAGCGATCCCATGGGGTTGGTTTCTCCCAGCCACCTGCCTAGGGGGTTTAGAAGCTTGCAGAGTCAGCACAACCCTAGATCTTTGATCCTCCACAACACCTCCCCCTGTAAGGACAAGGGGGAAAGGCAGTTTTCAAGCCAAGATCTGAACGGAGGTGGCAAGGCTGAGAAATAGAGGGACACCGGGATGCAGTGGAGAAGGCTCTTGCACCTACAATGTGCAAGGGGAGGAGGCGGCCGGGGCCAGGCAATGGGCACGAAATACACTGGTGGTGTTAAGGGAAGCTAGACAACGGGGCTGCTCTTGAAAGCTCTGTGCCCAGACGCTGGTTTTGGCCACAGTTTCCTCCTCCTCCGACATCTCAATTCTCCAGCGCTTTGAAACCTGCCAAGAAACCCCAAGCAAAAAATCTGAACTGGTCACTTTCCCTTATTGCTGTCAGAGGGCTCCCTGAATCTTTATGCCAAGCAGCAGGAAGGGCGGGAAACACTCATCTCGCTTGCCGCGCTACTTAGACTAGACGTTTATTTATGGCTGTTTCGTCCTTCAGAAGCGCTCCGGAGGTTTACAAGTGACTTCACCTTGCTGTCCGCTTCTTAGTGGAATCATGAAGGCAGGTGGCATGGGCTAAACATTGCCTCCCAGGACTGGGAGGCAGGATGCCAGGAGTCTCTTTCCACTGAACGTGGTCCAGTGGTTAGACTGGGGCAGGCTGGCCATCAGGACTCCTGGGTTCTATTCCCAGGGAACGTGATCTAGGGGGTTAGAGCAGGAGGAACTGATAGTCAGGACTCCTGGGTGCTCTTCCAGCTCTGGGAGGAGAATGTTGTCTAGTGGTTAGAGCAGACTGGGAGTCAGGATTCTATCCTACCTCTGCCACTGTGTGAGCATGGGCAACTCACTCCCCCCCAACACCACTCTGTGCCTCAGTTTCCCCCGCGGTCAAATGAGAATTTGTAAAGTGCTTTGAGATGAGTAAAAGCAAGAAGAGAGGAGTATCGTTTAAGTGCTCTCCGGAACTGCTTGGTTGATACCAAGTACCACACACTGCAGGGGGTAAGCTGCACTTTTTCGTTCCCAAAAGAGACAGACAGGGGAAGCATTTTAATATGTTTTTAAACATGAGCCCAGATATCTGGCCAAATTCCAGTCTGGGTAATTACGTTCTGCCTGCTTAAATGTCGCCAGGGGCTTTAATGGGATGTGGTTTCCTTCTTCACTTCCTACCTTAAACCGTTTAGTTGGTGCTGTTATATGAGGCCACAGTGACCCATCCCAGAAGTGGCTGCATTTCAGGAATCTTGCATATCGCTCTGCTCAGCACCCAGACGCTTGTGAGACCCAACAGTGATGACCGTTGTGATCTCAAGCTTTCTGTGTTGCTGATGCAGTCCCTGCTTTTATCCCAGCATGCCCCGAGCCCCCTTCTCCTGAAAACATATATGAGAAGAGCTCTGCCCTGCACCATGTGCTCCCTCGTCTTATGGAGTTAATACAACAAACTCCTGTTGCACTCTGCCAGAGGTTAGCACAGGGGTCCTGGACTCCTGGGTTCTATTCCTGGTCTGGTCACTCTGTGACCACGGGTGAGTCACAGTCCCTTCCCGTGCCTCAGTTTCCTCATCTGCAAAATGGAGCTAATACTCCTTCAGCTCCCTGGGGTGCTGTGGGGATGTCCTCGCAAGTCCTTGGAAGATGTTGAGCGCATATTAATGGACTGATTCGGGAGATTGTTTTAGTAGTCGTCATTTCCCCCCGGCAGGAAGAAGACCCATTTCTGCTGTGAGTGGGTAGTGCTCCGGGCTGTTGGATAGGGAAACCAGGGCTAGTGGGTTTTTCAAAATGCACCAAGCTCTTGAATTAAAGCAGGGATCTCAAATTCAAATCACCATGAGGGCCACATAAGAACTAGTACATTGGCCCGAGGGCTGCATTACTGAAACCTTTACATACAAAGATACAAAAGCCCACTCCCCTGCCCCCGGCCCCACCCCCACTCCACCCCTTCCATGAGGCCCTGCCCCTGCCCCCCCTCTTCCCATCCCTTCCTCACCCCCATTCCAACCCCTTCCCCAAAGTCCCCGCCCCAAATCCACCACCTCCCTGCCCCATTCCAACCCCTTCCCCAAATCCTTGCCCCGGCCCCGCCTCTTCTCCGCCTCCTCCCCTGAGCATGCCATGTCCCCACTCCTCCCCCCTCTCTCCTGGAAAGTCCTAAGCGCTGCCAAACAGTTGTTTGGCGGTGGGAAGCGCTGGGAGGCAGGCAGAGGAGCGGGGACGTGGTGCTTTGGCGAGGGGGAAGTGGGGTGGGAGGGGAGCTTGGCTGCCGGTGGAGTCGGCGCCTATGGCAGGCCGCAGGAAATAACCGCATGTTTGAGACCCCTGAACTAAAGGATCAATGCAGAAAGAAAAAGAAAAGAAAAATCGCTCAAAGATTTCTGGAACGAGGTCTAACACACTGGCTGGGGGCATAGAAGCCTGGCATAGCAGGGAACCTGTACAGTAATAATCATCATCCCTTGCTCTTCTAGAGCATTTCTCATTAATACATCTCAAAGCACTTTACAAAGGAGGTCTGTATCATTATCCCCACTGTACAGACAGGGAAACTGAGGCACAGGGCGATGACTTGACTTGCCCGAGGTCACGCAGCAGGCCAGTGGCAGAGCCAGGATTAGAACCCAGGTCTCCTGCTGTACCCACTAGGCAAGATGATATAAGAGAGCAGGATCTTACCCTCTATGTACAGTACACCTGAGTATATGTCTGTATACGTCGTGTGTGTATCTCTGTGTCCATATGTATCTACGTGTGCACTTGTATGTCCGTAGGTATATACATGTGTGTGTATGTGCTTGGTCGTGCGTTTATATGCATATGTGAGTATTTGTACGTGTGTGTGCATACTTAAGTGTGTGGGTGTGTGCATATAGCTGAACAGGGTATTTGTGGGGCCATGCTCGTGTTTGTACAGGACTGTGTGTGTCAGTGTGTACATGCGTGTGAGGGGGATCTTCCCACGCTGCTGTTAGAAGCCACCTTCCTGCAGATTGCGTTCTGACCTCCCCACCTTCGTTGGCTCTCGGCACAGCCCTCTGCCACGCGGACTCTCTGCCCTTCACCCAGCCCCGAGGCCCCAGCCGCGCTGACTCAGCACGGTGAGAGCCAGGTGAGGGGGAAGGCGAGCCCAGGATGCTGACAGCAGCCTGCCCTCTCTAGGAAATGGCCCCTTTCCAGGCTGGAGATCTCACAAATTCCCTGGAAATCTGGTCTCTATTAGGATCTGCAATACGATAGCACCAAGGGGCCCCCAACTCAGACCGGGACTCCCTTGTACCAGGAGCTGTACATGAGCACAAGACAGCTGCTGCCCTGAAGGGCTTTCAAGCTAAAGAAGACAGACAAAGGATAGAAGGGGAAACTGAGGCAGAGAAGGAATGGAACTTGCAGGTCAGTGGCACAGCTGGGAATAGAGCCCGGGTGCAGTCACGTCTACACTACAGCCCTTTTATGCTGCCAGGTGTAAGGGAGCCTTTGTGTAAATGAAAACCAGACCCAAAATGCCCCCATGCTCACTAGTTGAGAATTACATCTGGCTGGATTCCCATTCGTGCTGAGCACCTACAGCTCCCATTGACTTCCATCAGGATTGTGAGTGTGCAGCACACCCAAAAAGTGTGTGCCACGTCCCCTCCTCACTCTGTGGCTTGACCACCTGGAAGATAACAGCCTACTGCTGCCACCAGCAAATGGAGTTCATCCTTTAGCTCACGTGATTGAGATCTGCTCTGTGAGGGTGAGTCTTGGGTTCAGTCCCTGCTCGCGATGCAGGTGGGAGCTGTGACAGGTGCCCAGCACCTCTGAACCAGCAGGTGGCTGATGTAGGTCCCTGAATATGGATTAGGTGGAACTGTAGCCTAAGCAACGTGCTCCAGATCACAGAGAGCCCAGGGACAGAATCCAGGGGGCTGATCCTCGGTTACACACAAGACCCCTTTGTGTTGCTTTGGCAAGGGGGCAAAGTGCCATCCTAAGAACCCCCGTTGTGCAAGGGGCTTCCATGGCCAGTGGGAAGCTGGCCTACAAGCCCTGCTCCCAATGGCCTATAGAGGGAGTGGACTGGCAACTTGGCCAGAGCACACTGCACTATGACTATTCTCTGCTTCCTGGGGGGGCAAGGCAAGTAAAGTGCAAGTTACAGCAGCCTCTGGGCTGCTCTAGCTGACACCAGCGTCCAGGCAGAGCCCTGCAGAGCTCCAGCATACAGGAACATAAGCCACCTTTATGCCCCATCCTTCTTCTCTGAACAGACTAACTGACAATGAGGCCACTGCTCTCCGACTGGGAGGTAGCATGGTCTAGTGGGAAGATCATGGGACTGAAAGTCAGAGACCTGGGTCTGTTCTCGGCTCTGCCCCGACTTGCTACATGACCCTGGGCAAGTTCGTTCCCTTCTACCTGCCTCAGTATCCCTCCCACCCTATGTCTATGTAGGCAGCAAGCTCTTTGGGCCTGGAACTGGCTCTATATATGTACAGCGCCTAGCACCTAGCTATTACAGTAGTAACATTGCCTGGGTGCTAACCATTGGACCACCACTACCTGCCTGACTTCATTTCAGAGAAGAAAACTCATCTCAGTGCGCTCAGCCGAGCGGCTGCTCCCTGCACCCTCCTTCGATTTATTTCTTTTTCACAAACTCCCCGCGGGCTCCAGCTCATTGCGCCCGAACTATCAGCCCTGCTCTGCTCCATTGTTCTCACAGACCCTGGGCAGAGCAGCCCGTTCCTCGAGCGAGGAGCCCAACTCCGTGGGCACGACCGGGGGACGAACATGGGGTGGGGGAAGGGGCTCTTGGAGGCCATGTGCCTTTGTGAGCACGACGTCTTGCCATGGCCAAGCCATTTGCTGTCTCTGCAGATCTGGATCTCAGCTGCATCCCCTGCTATTTCAACCGGAGCGGCAGCTGCTGGCCTTCAAAGCGTGGGCCCTGAGCCAGCCGGATCGGAGCCGTTAGCCCTGGGAGCGTCATTCTCATCTGCTGAATGCAATTAGAGGGGAAGGAAGAAATATGTGCGGGGCGCGGAAGGGGTGTGTGTGACATCTGCTTCCCACCCTCCGCCCCCTTGCCCAGTCTGGAACAGAGAGCTCCATTCTCCTTCCCTGGGGGGTAACCCACCAGGCCCTAAGTCACTGGCTCCAGAAGAAACCCTCCCCTCCTCCCGTTTCCACTCTGTTAGGCTGCTGCCAAGTTTTTCTTGCCGACACGACGGCTCCCGAGTGTGTCCATCACAATGCGCCCCCTTTTCTGCATCTCCAGCAGGGGATGCCCCCCCCGCCCCGTCCCCACCCCCATCCCCTTCCCACTGCACCGACAGCAGAGCCAGCTCTGCTTCAAGAGAAGAACCGAGGAGTCCTCGCTGCACTGGAGAGACAGTATGGCCGAGTGGCTAGCGCACAAGACAGGGACACAGAAAACCTGGGTTCTCTCACTAGCTCTTCCTGCTCCTATTCTGTGCCTCAGTTTCCCCCTTTGTCAGATGGCGAGAATGAAACTGACCTCCTTTGGCAAGTATGTTGAGGCTGTGCCTGAAAAGCACTCGCTAAGAACCAGGTATTATTATTGTTCGGTGGGCCACAGAGAATGGACCCAGCCCCCAGCTGACAGGGCGCCTTTGTGGTCCCTCCTTCATGGTAGGAATGGAACGCATCTTCCCCTACCGGCGTCAGCCCCTCTGCAGGTACGTCTACGCTGCAGCTGGATGCGAGCCTCCCACCCCAGGGGATGAGTGCGTGGGCCTGAGCGCACCCCGAGCCTCTGCCGGTGATGCGACGTGCACACGGTTCTTTCCAGCGTGTGCCCTGCTAACAACCGTCCGTCTACCCAGCCCGGGCGGCTTGCTGCCAGCCGTCAAGGGGAGCGGGTGGAAAATCCTCCAGCTGGACCAGGCGCTGCTGGAAAAGGCTCTTTCTTCTAAATTGATGCTTTCCGGGGGAAACAGGCTGATTGCGACAATTTCTCCCCCCCTCCCCCACCAAACAAAATTTAAATACGAAAGCGTCTTGATGAGGCCGGAAGGGAACGATTTGATTGTTCCTGTCGAGAGGACTTGGTTTTAAAAACGGGACTTTACTGTCTATTCTGGTGAGAGGCGCTAGGCCAGGGAGTTGTCCCTTGCCAGCCCAGGGGGGTGGCTTCGTATAAAAAAAGAGCCCCTCCCCTGCCTTTGCCTGGGGCAGTTGGAATTTTAAAGTGGCAGGTAGAGAGAAGGGGGGAGATGTGCTTGGAAAATACCATGGGAAATCTCAGTGGGCTGCGTGGAAATTACGGGCTGGCTGTTGCAAAGCAGAGAGGTGCTTTTCCTTTGCAAGAGCATTCTGCGCAGCTGTCCTTGGAAAGCATGTTGGGGCAAGGGTATGCACGTGGGATTGCATGCGTGTGGGTGCGTGAGCCGAACGTGTGAGCATTGGTGGTGTGCAGGAAAGCAGTTGCATGTGTTTATATGAGGGGAAAAGCACGGGGGAGATTAGCCATGTGTCAGCGCGTGCAGGGAGCCTGCCAGTGTGCAAGCGTGGGGAGTGTGTGCGTGTGCATGGTTTTGCACATGCGCGTGCATATGGGGGGGGGCCTGTGCACACCAGTGCAGATGTGTGAAAACGCAGGCGTGCCTGGCAATGCACATCAAAAGCGGGACTTTACAGGAAGGATTTCTTCTCTTCCCTTGCTTCTGGGAAAGGTGCCAGGGCCCAGGATGTGCTGCGGCTGACTCATCCTGCAGCCGAGTCCCCAAAAAGCCTGTGTGTGTCTCCTTTGCCTCCTGCCGACTGACAGTGCACCTTGTGATGGGGGATGACGAATCATCACGTGATGGGGGGGGGTTTGAGAAGGCCTTGAATGGGGATCAGAGCAGGTGACCTTCCAACAAGGAGACAAGCTGCTGGGACGGGGGAGCCGGCAGGGGGGCGGGCTGAGCAAATGAGGGTCTCAGAGGAGATGGCAAAGCTGAGGACAGGCCAAGCAGCCGCCAGACTTCTCTGCTTCTGGCCAGGGGACCTGGCATTTCATCACGGCCTTGGCTACAAGCGTGGTGTGTGTGTGTGTGTGTGTGTGTCTTGGGAATGGGACGCAGCTGCTCCAGCCAGCTCCCTCAAACTTCCCCACCCTGCTGCTAATACAGCCAGGTTCCCAGGAGCCCCACCATCACCGCCTGGGGATGGAAGAGGTGGGCCCCCAAGGCTGAAACTCTGGATCCAGTCCTTCAGTGCCAGGGGGGTGCACAAGCATCCGTCTAGGATATTTATTGAGTCCCCCATTCCCCTAGTGTCCCAGCACCTCAAAAGCTTATTGTTGCAATCACAGACTCACAGCATTAGAAGGGACCGCAAGGGTCATCTAGGCCAGTGGTTTTCAACCAGGGGCCCGGGGCCCCCTGTGGGGCCACGAGCAGGTTTCAGGGGGGCCGCCAAGCATGGCCGGTGTTAGACTCATTGGGGCCCAGGGCAGAAAGCCGAAGTCCCACCGCATGGGGTTGAAGCCCGGGGCCATGAGTCCCGCCACCCAGGGCTGAAGCCGAAGCCTGAGGAATGTAGCTTCGCGGTTCCCCTGTGGCGTGGGGCCCTGGGCAATTGCCCTGCTTCCTCCCCCCGCCCACCCAACGCCGGCCCTGGCTTTTATACGCAGAAACCCAGGTGTGACACTGCTGGGCCGTGGAGTTTTTATAGCATGTTGGGTGGGGGCCGGGGCCTGTGAAAGGAAACGGCTGCGAGCCCCTGATCTGGTCTAACCCCCTGCCACGATGCAGGATTCGTTGCGTCTAACTAGAGTCTCACAACAGCCCCTGGGAGGCAGGGGAAGAGAGGGACTGAGCCCCAACCAGATTAACTGTACTGCCTGGGAGAAGGTGGCGTTGCTTTACATCAGTGGTTCTCAACCTGTTTGTCAGCGGGGGCCGCATATGCGGCTCGCAGTGTGTTACGTGGGCCGCAGGTTGAGAACCACAGCGTCCCCCCTTAAAACTGCCCACAGTCCCCTATGCCCAGCGCCCCCGCCCAGAGCGGGGCCAGGAGCGGAGCCGGGCCACTGCCGGCAGCCAGACCCCACCGTGCAGGGCTGGGCGGCCGGAACCCCCGGCGCCGGGCCAGGTGCAGAGAAGGGGGGCCCGGAGCGGAGCCCCACCTAAAACCTGGGGGTGCTGCAGCAAGCCCCTGGTTCCCAGCACCCCCTCACTGCCCACAGCGCCCCCTGCAAACCTATCCACAGACCCACTCCCCCGCCCCCTGCTGGCAGGAGCGCTGGTGCAGGCTGCAAGACGCTGTCTCCCCCTCAGCCAGCCCCGCCCCCTGCCAGACCAGAGCCGCAAATTTTGAATTTTTTTTTTAGGCACACCGCTGGGCTGCGGGTTGAGAGCCGCTGCTTTAAATAGTTCCCGAGCCCTCTAGTGGTGCTCCTGGTGGCACGCGGTTCGCCAGGCGGCCACACCGCTCTGGGATTTGCCACGGGGAGGATGGCCTAGGGTTGCCGACAGCTCCTCATTACAAGAGATGCCCCTTTCCCCCCCCCATCTCTGTAAAACAAGATCGGGAATTGCTGAGTGCTACCAAAAGCAGCAAGAAATGTCCCTGGTAAATGTAGAGGAGTGCTGCTTAGTATTATTCTTAACCAGAATATCAGGAAGAGGGGTAGGGCGGGGGTGTAGGAAAACAGTCCCTTATTTTTGAAATACAATGCTGGCAACCGTAGATAACCCGCCCATGTGGAGAGCCGCCTGGCCAACGCTAAATGTCCAAGAAGCAGGAGCCAGGCCTCCAAAACCAGGAGGTTAGGCATTAAAAAAAAAAATCCTTATGATTTTGAAGCTGATTTGGGGATGTCTTTCGTTTGCTTTCTGGGCCGTTGGGCGCACGTGGGTCACACGTTTCAAGGTTCTCTTTGCAAAGATGACCCCTAGACTCTTATTACAAAACACCCAGCTGAGATTCTCCCATCGTCACGTTCTGCCAGGAGCTGGGGCTTTACGGAAAACACTGATTCTAGCGAGACTCAGAATGGGCGACGCCAACGGGAAGCAAAAGATGCAACACTAACTTGGCCCAAGGTGTTGCGATGGGGAAGGGGCCAAATCTCTTGTGGTCCTGACGTGAGGGTGGGGGGGGGGGGGAGAGCGGGAAAAAAAACAAAAAAAACCAGAAACCAAAACCCTCAACTCAGCACCAGTGCTTTTTGTCGCTCCCTTTCTCAGGTTGAAGCAGTCTTGAGAGCAAATCACTCAAGCTGCGATGGCGCCCTGGGAACGGAAAAAAAAAATCATCCAACAAAGGCTTTCTCGTTTCACAGGCTAAAGGCAAACCAGCCCTGGTGGGACTGGCCTGATCCCACGAGCTACCAGCTGCTGGGGTTGAATCCCAGCCCTGGCTGCAGAGCGATGGGCTTTGTATTTTTTATTCCCTCTCTCTCCAGAGCTGTGATCTTGAATTCCAATTGATCCAGAGAGAACAACAAAAGCCCCAACTTGGCTCTAGCATGGTTAAGTTTGGAAAGGAACAGGAAAGCTGGGGAGGGGCGCGTGGTGTTTAGAGATCTCTCCGTGCTCACAAGAAATCTGGTTTATTCTCTGTCTGCATCCAACTGACTCTGCATAACAAGAGCCGCACAGTGTATGGCCCAGTCTCCATCTGGGAAACCCAACCCTTAAAGACAGTCTCCAGCATCATCCGTTTGTGTGTGCGTACGATGAAATCGACATCTACCGGCATTTGCCTATAAAAATCGAACCCTTCCAACCTAATTCAAATGATAAAACCGCATTGAACTACAGCCATCTGCCCTTGTTCCACCAAACAGCCTGTGAGGTAGGGTAGTGCTGTTATTCCCGTTGTACAGCGTGCCTCAGTTTCCTCGGGGAGACTAAGTAACCGACCCAAGGTCACGGAAAGAGTCCATGGCACAGCAGGGAATGGAATCCAAGGCTCCCAGGCTAGCCCTCTAACCGCTGCACCAGACTCCCTCTCCCTGCTGGCTGCAGAGAGAGATGCAGCGAGACTGACACTGGCGGTCAGCAGAGAGGGGAAAATCACATGGCAGAGTCAGCGTCAGCCCTTGGAAAACTGCTTAGAGATGAATTCATTGGGAGCAGTGGGGGAGATGGGGAAGTCTCTTTGTGCCAAGCAGCACTGAGAAACGGCCGGGGACATAATAAGCTCTTTGGTCAGCGCTCGGCATTCACAGCCTGTGAGCAGCGAACCTCCAGCGTGAGCAGAATTTCAAAGGAAGGCCATCTTGGGCCTCCCCCCGTGATCTTTGTACACCACTGTGAAATCCTTTTGCAGCTTCTCTAACTAATCAATGACCTCTCCGCCCCCCAACCCCACCCCAGTGGGTCTAGCAGACTGTCTGGGGCAAACAGGATCTTGCAAAACACACGTTATTAACACCCATCTTGGGTTCGTAACCACAATGCCACCCAGAATGACGCCCAGCTGAAATCCAGCCACCCTGCTCTCATTAGATTAAGGGTTTTCTTCAGTGTCCCATGAAGCCAGGAGCTTTCAGGTTGTCGCCGAAGGCAAGGCATCCTGGAGTAGGTTTCAGAGCGGTAGCCGTGTTAGTCTGTATCAGCAAAAACAACGAGGAGTCCTTGTGGCATTTTAGCTTGGGCCAGAACCAAACTCCTGGATCCAAATGCCCTCCCCACACCACGCTCACCAGCTTTGGAACAGTTTCAGAACTTGGCAAGCGCCGATGCCAGTTTTACGGCCGCATCGCCAGATTTATGCAGGGATAAGTCAGCGGAGAATTGCTCCCTTCAGATTTGGATCATGCCTACAGACCCAGATTCTCATTTACCCTACGGACCTTTGAACTCTAATTGATGTCCTCTTAAGGCCCCTCTGCTCTGCCAGAGTTGGGTAAAGAGGTTCCTAGTGCAAATTAGATCCCATTTATTTCCCTACAGGACCCTTGCTTCATTCAGTGTACAGAAAGACCGGTGCTCTGGGAATGAACTGGGGCTGTGTAGCAAAGAAGGCTGTTTGTAACTACAGCCCTGAGCAATGAATTTCTTAGCCTCTCTGAAGCTCTTTAGTTAGACATGGAAGGAAGGTAACTTAAGTGAACAGCCTCAGTTCTGCAGAACAATCTCACACAAGCAGAGAGAGAGAAAATCCCCCCCCCCCCAGGAATTTATCCGTGTTTATTACCACCACAACAAAAACAGGTGAAAATCAGTGCAAAAAATGATTAATCATTGTTCTGGGTAAATATCGGAGTTTATTTTGTTGGCTGGAAAGATGGGGTGGGAGGGGGGAGTTTTCAGCCGATTAATGGCTCGAATTCTGTTAATGTTGCAGCCAACCACATCAATTAACACAGAACACAAGGCCATTGCTGAGTTTAAGAAAACAATCTCTCTCTAATCCCCAAATAAAACTTTTCATTTGAATAAAGAGGTTACCGTTGTAGACTCAGAACGATTAGCCTATAAATATTTACATTTAATAATTGGGCTGCACCATTTGCATACACTCATCTTTTTTTTTTTAAAACTTTCAAGTACTTCCCTGTGTTCTGAAACGTATTCTGATACAGATTTTCGTCTTCTTCCCATTTTAGCGTGTCAGATCTTTAAACTCTTATCTGCTAACAGCTTGAAATGGGTACGTGGTGAGCGTGAGATTCATCAGTTTGTTCAGATGCGCACACGCTTCAGAGCTTGTGTGCGTGCCTGTGTTTATTGTGTGTAGCTTCTAGACTAATACGTAGAGCCTTACTTCATAAATAGGGAGCTTTGCATAGCCACACAGACTAATGTATTAACTTAATACAGATATCTCATGCAATGTTTTGTATATTCCTAATAAAACAAGTTATTTTTTTACATATTTGAATGATAAAAAAGTAGGGTGAAAATCAGTAAAAAACTGCATAATACTTTTTGCAAAACCTGGGAATTTTTCAGTACAAATTGGTTTAAACCAAAAATGAAGGGGCTTACTCATCTTGTATATTTCCTCCCGCCCAGGTGGAGCGATGATGAACATGATGCTGCTGCTTTGGGTATTTTCCCGCCTTGCTTTTACAGACGCATTTATCTCTGGGGACAGTGCAGGTAAGTCGGACACCCTCCGAGCCGGTCAACAGGCAGCTTTGCGGTGGCTGCGGCCGAAATCCGTTCAAAGCTGATTCGAGAGGCAGTAGGGTCAAGTGCATTAGGGCACGGGGCTGCCTCTGCAGAGACCTGGGATCTAATCCTGGCTGTGCCTCTGACCTTGGGCCAGTAACTTCTCCTGGGTCTGTCTTGTTGAGTTGGGTTCAAGGCAGGGACTGTCTCCTGCTATGGGTACGTGCAGCACCCAGCAGAATGAAGTCCGGATCCTGGTTTGGGGCTCTAGGCATTATTGTAACACTGTTACAGGCAGGCCTCTTATTAAGGTTGCCCAACACTTCCCATTCTAAGACCCTGTTTTCAGTTGTTTTTAACTTTGCCAAACGTAAACCACCTGGGCTGAAAATTTTCCATGCCAGGTGTTTGACTTAGGCTGAATTTTATGGGGTGGTAGGAGGGGGGATTTTTGCTGAAATAGAGCAACCAGTTCTGAAAGTGAGGCCAGGAATAGAGACGTTCTTTGCCCAATGTTACAGAAGTCAGGTGACCTTTCTTTGACAAGCTTTAATGCCCCTGCCCCCCGCCCCCCACACCCCAGCTTTGGAGCAGGGACTTGAAATTTGGCAGGGGGGTGGCCTCTGGATCCGGGAGCTGCATTTTGCGGTCCCTGTGAAAATCCACTCAGATTTGACCAAGCCTTCAGTGGGAGAGGAGGGGAAGTTTGCACATGCCACATAGAGACTTAGAAAAGATGGGCTGGAAGGGACCTCGAGAGGTCACCAAGCCCTGCCCCCTGTGCTGAGGCAGGACCGAATAAACCTAGACCAGCTCTGACAGGGGTTTGTCCAACCTGTTGTTAAAAACCTCCAATGAGGGAGATTCCACAAGCCTGCTCCAGAGCTTACCTGCCCTAGAGTTAGAAAGTTCTTCCTGATGTCTCACCCAAATCTCCCTTGCTACAGATTAAGCCCCTTACTTCTTGCCCTGCCATCCGTGGACACAGAGAACAATCGATCCCTGTCCTCTTTATAACAGCCCTTCATTTATTTGAAGACTTATCCACCCCCCTTCCCAGGCATGCTTTTCTCAAGCCCAGGGCTTTTTTTAGTCTTTCCTCCTAGGTCAGGTTTTCTAAACCTTTGATCACTAAACCTTTGCACAGTATGCCCGCTGAGGTCTCACGGACCTCTGCCTTACGGACGACACCTGTTCGTACACCCCCAAAATGATATTAGCCTTTTCCCTGACTGCGTCCCGGTGTCCGCTCATTCAGACAGCGATCTGCGAGAATCCCCAGCTCCTTTCCAGCAGTACGCCCGTTAGTAGGTGGTCTTAGATTTGAGCTAGATTCCCTGAAGATTCTGCCGGCTCCGAGCGAGAGCTTGGGGCCGAGCTGGAATTTTCCTGCCATGACAGTGCTGGGCTGCCGCAGTGGGGCAGGCCCCTGACCTGAGAGCAGGCAACCTTGTGCTCTCCATGACCTCCCTGCTGGGCCCACGCTAAGCTTGCAAAGTCAAGCCCGCAAGAGTTAGGAAATGCCAGCAAATGTCCCCCATGGTCATCTTCATTATCAGACAATCTTTAATTACATGATCGTATACTCCCCCCTCACCCCCACCCCAGGGCCCCACCTCAATCAGCACACAAAATAGAGGGTGCTCTAGGGACATATCAGAGGGGTCTGTAGGACCCCTGTTGGTGCAAAGCTGGGGAGTGGGGGGGGGCAATTGGCATTCCTCATTTTCTGGGTGCCTGACTTGAGTCCCTAGGGCGCGACTGGCAGAAGTGCCGGACGCGCGCAGCTACAGATGTCGTCCGTGGGAGCTACACAATGCTAAGTCGCATGAAAACCACCATCAGCTGCCTCAAATCGGGCACCCAAAATCAGCAGCTACGGCTGAGCTTCGTCTCTGTGTGCCGCAGTTCCCCCTCTGTCAAATGGGGATAATCGCACCCTGCCCCCACATGGGGGTGTTGTGAAAATAAAGTCATTAACAGCTGCCACGTGCCCCGATACCACAGTGAGGCGCACCAGGGAAGAGACCCCAAGAAATGTCACAGGTTCGTTACGGGCTTGGCAGGCCTCCTCGGGGCTCCTCTGTCTCCATCACCTCCCGTCAGCCACAGCTCAGTCACTCGGAGAGGGCAGGGTCTGTTCCAGCTTGCCACCCAGTCCCCCAGCCGGCCAAACCCCCATCCAGGTCAACAGGAGAGTCCAGGTAAAAACCTGAACCAATGTCTTACACCGGGTCTTCAGTCTGGATGCACCCCTTTAGTGCCAAAGCTTTGCACGTCCCATCCTCCAAGGGGGCGTATGTGTGGGGGAGGGTGATAAGGGAACCCCCAGCCCCAGGGGGCCAGCCCACAGCCCTTGTGTAAGCAGCGAGGGTCTGTCATTTCTTACAGTCCCGCACCTGGGCCCTGTCCTACCTTGGCCGGTTTGCAGGCGTCTCTCTCCCAGTGTTGCATTCTCTTTCTCAGAGCAACTCTCGCAGTCTCTGGCACCCAGCCTCCCCTGCCAGAGCTGCAGCCTTCCCCGCCGCAGCCAGCCGCAGCTGTGGTTAATGGGCCAGTGAGTACCAGCTGGAGAGGTAACGCACCCATCTGTTAACCCCTTCCCCGCTGCCACAGCGTGAGCGCTGTACCTCCCAGCACAAGGAAGTTAGCCCTTCTGGCTTCAGAGCAGGGCTTCATTCACTAAATTAAGCAGCATTCACTAAATTAAGGCCTGGGGCCAGGCAGTGAACAACAAGCAGATGCATGGAATAGCAGTTCGCCGAGTGAGCCCTGTCACTGTATAAAGCAGGAGTCCTGCGGGGAGAGGTGCCAAACCCATGCATGAAGTCTGTGGGGTTACACCCCGGGTGAATTTGCCCCAGAGGGAGGTTTCCTGAGCTGTCCCTGGGCATGTTTTAGTTACCTCTCTACAGATACCCCTGCACGGCAACACCAGGCAGGGTCTTAAGGTGGGTTAGTTAACTCGGGTTAAAACAGCAGTGGAGACAGAACTCCTCAGCCCACAGCGTGGGTAGCAGCTCAAGTTAAAGCCTGGGTTTGTACAGCACCAAGCACTTGGCAGCCTGGTCAATGACGAGGTGCTAAGGTAATACAAATAATAATATAAGGGAACCTGGGGTTGAACTTGGAGCTGCTCACCCGATTGTCCATGGTTTCACTGTTAGTTTAACCCTACCTGGGAGCTAACCCAGCACCCTGCATACACTCGCAGTGCTCTGATCAGGGCTCTGGGCTCAGCCCTCTGGTCAGAGTGACTTTAAACGGCGCAAGGTCCAAGCAGACAGATGTCACACTGAAATCCAGGTCCGGAGAGGGGATCACAGGCAGTTAAAATTACTGAGAAGAGACGGAAAAGCAGCAATTTATGGACAAACAGACTGAAAATGCCAAGCACTGTGTGGTGTAAGTGTGTATGTGTCCACGTGCGTGTATGTTACCAATGATCTTTGCTGGATGGAATCATTACGGCTCAGTTGCGTGTCATAGACCCTGTACTGCACAAAACTAACTGGGTTCTCCTGGGTGATTGCTGACCTTTTGTTTCCTCCCTCTCCCTGGCAGATGACCTCAAGGCTCTGAGGGTCTCCATTGCCAAACACCCGCCAGTCCGGGCAGTGCTGGCAGGCACCCTCACCA
Organism: Chelonia mydas; assembly: GCF_015237465.2. Classification (NCBI taxonomy): domain Eukaryota; kingdom Metazoa; phylum Chordata; order Testudines; family Cheloniidae; genus Chelonia; species Chelonia mydas. The sequence continues at coordinate 4,437,384 of NC_051264.2, forward strand.
TTCCGTGCCACGTCACCTACCTGCGTCCCCTGGCCACCTCTAGTACAGCGGGGCGCCGGGCGGTGTTGGGGGCGCCCCGGGTCAAATGGACCTTCATCTCTGAGGGGAAGGAGGCTGAGATCCTGGTGGCCCGGGGGCAGAAGGTGAAGGTGAGCGAAGGCTACCGCTACCGCGTCTCCTTGCCCTTCTACCCGGCCACGCCCACTGACGCCACTTTGGTGATGAGCGAGCTCCGGTCCAATGACTCCGGGATCTACCGCTGTAATTTGCAGCACGGCATCGAGGACGGGCATGACCTGCTGGAGGTGAAGGTCAAAGGTAACAGCACCCTAACCCTGACATCTGTCGCGGGGATGGGGATGGGACGGGATGAAGGTCTGGCACAAGCCCCGGAGGGATTGTAATTGCCTGACTGCATGTATAAGTCAGACCCACTGCGTGGGGCTGTCTCCCTCTATCGGTGGCTGGGCCAGTACAGAGGCTGATAGCCTCGGGTCCTTTAACTCAGGGCTGGATGCGTCGCGCCACACCCCTGGGTGAACGGTCAGTGGCGGGGATTGAACTGGGGACGTCTGGTTGTAAGCGCACGAGCCTCTAGTGCCTGAGCTAAAAGGCCCGTCTCTGTTCGCTAATGCTATAGTAGCGTTGTTATATTGTATTATTGTCGTATTACTCCATCTTGTTATTCCCTGCTTGACTTAGCTTTCTGCAGCTCTTGACTCTACATGGAGGGGTTAACCCCACTTCCCCTTGCGTCAAGATGTGTGAACATAACCCCCCCACTATCACAGCGTGTACTCTGTCGTCCTCTAGTGGCTGAACTACTAAAGGATAACAGCCTACCACAGCTGTCACTTCTTGGAGTTGCTCTTTTTGTTCAGCTGTCTGTGCTGTGTCCAGGGTTCAATAATTGCTGACGTCTCACACTGGTCATACCGTGGTGTGTCATTAGATGAATACTTTTATTTATTGCCAGGACTGCAGAGAAGTTTCTGATATGCTGTTATTTATTTCACTTTGATGGATTTCCCTGGCAAAACCAAACAATTTCCTTAATGCACTCTGTAGGCTATTTCTCCCGGTTTCAATTAACTGCACACTTCTAATATTCAAGTGTTAATCTCATAAGATTCCCCGTTTCTTCCCCCCCCGGAGACAGGTTGTATTGCTTATGGCAAAAGCCCCCTGCAAAGTCCAGCTGGCAACGCACCCTCTCCTCTCCTGCCTGCCTATCCCTTCTCATTGTTTTCTGCCTTTCTGTAAAACCGGCAGGATGCCCAAGTTCGCCCATTCATTTTAGAAATGTTTCCGGCTGCTCTGATTCCTCGCTTGACATTGCCAGACATGCAATTTACACTGGAGTGATGGGCAGCCTGGTTTATGGATGATTTCCTCTGCAATTTTGTAGTGGCTCTTTAGTGGAGGGAAATCACGGTCTTGCAGTTAAAGCTTAGAAGCAGGAGTCAGGACTCTTGTGTTCTGTTACTAACTTGCTGTGTCACTCGGGGCAAATCACGTCCCTTCTTTGTGCCTCAGTTTCCCTATCTGTAAGGGGGGGGGGGGGGACACTAATGATTCTTGTCCAGCTCAGAGGGAAACTGTGAGTGCTAGTTTACATCAAGATCATTGCACAAAAGGGCAAAACTATGAAAAATAGTTAGCACTCATACAGCATGCTGCATGTATATATCTCGGACTTCCTAAAGATGGGTATTTTCATCTCCATTTGACAGACAGGGAAACTGAGGCACGTAAAGACGGGAAATTACATGGCCGAGGCCACAAAGGAAGTTGCGGGGCAGAACCGGACTTAGAACCCCCCTCTCCTGATTCTTTGCTCTCACCCCCATCTTACATTGAGTGGATGATCATGTTTTCAGAACAGTCAGGACCCAACGGCTGGAAAATGAAGAGAGTCAGGGTGGAAATAAGGTGCAAATATTTAACAGCGAGGGGCAATCAGCCTTCGGAACAACTGACCTCCAGGGAGGTGGGCTGTCCGTCACTTGAAATCTTTAAATCAAGACTGGATAAAAGCTGCACTCTAGTTCAACAAGAAGTTCCCCGCGTGGTGAAGTTCTCAGGCCTGTGCTATGCAGAAGACCAGACTAGATGATCAAAATGGTCCTTTCTGGCCTTAAGATTTTGCATAGGATCCTATGATCTGTCATAACGGGCTACCGATGTACGCAGCAAGCGAATGCACTCAGGGCGTACAAGGCCTAGGCCAGGGGTTCTCAAACTTCATTGCACTGCGACCCCGCTTCTGACAACAAAAGTTACTACACGAGCCCAGGAGGGGGGACCGAAGCCTGACCCCACCCGAGCTCCACTGACCCGGGCAGGGTGGCCAAAACCAAAAGTCTGAGCCCGGTCAACCAGGGCTGACGCCCTTGGGCTCAGGCTTTAGCCCCGGGTGCCGGGTCTCAGGCTTTGGCTTCGGCCCTGGGTGGTGGAGCTCGAGCTTCGGCCCTGGGCCCCAGCAAGTCTAACGCCAGCCATGGTGACCCCGTTATGTATTGAGACAGCACCAAAGCTGGCTGATGGCGAGAGTGCAGTACTGCACTCCCTAATCCCCCTGGATTAATGGCCCGCCAGACCTGTGTTTGCAAGGACATTTAGATGCTGTTTCACACTCTGTCCTCTAGGGGTGGTGTTCCTTTATCGGGAGGGCTCCACGCGCTACGCCTTCACCTTTGCCAAGGCTCGGGAGGCCTGCGCCAGGATAGGGGCACAGATCGCCACCCCCGAACAGCTGTACGCCGCCTATTTCAGTGGCTACGAGCAATGCGACGCGGGCTGGATCGCAGACCAGACGGTCAGGTGGGCAACTCACGCAGAGGATAGATTCAGGTGGATGCGGAACTCACATGACACATTGTTCACCTGTGGAACTCACCGCCACTGGATATTAAGGAGATGAATAATGATAAGTTCCAATACGGGGCAATCCACTTCCCCAGTACCAAAATGGAATTCTTCCTATGCCATTGTACAGTGATGATGATGATGATATGTATTACAACAGTGCCTTGAGACCCCAGTACTGGACTGGGACCCCATTGTGCTAGGCACTGTACACACCCCTAATGAAAAGATGGCCCATGTGCCAAAGAGCTTGCAGTCTAAGACAATGTACATGGCTTTGGTGAACTTTTCTCCAAATTAAACACTGATTAGAGCAGGCTGAAATTTTCCACCTGCAACGATTCCAAAGCTGTCTGGAGTTAGGGGGAGCTCTTGGGCACAGTTTTCAATCTCCTTAACCTAGAGATTGCAAGCAAGCATCAGGAGGTCATCACCAGCTTGTCCTTCCCATGTAGCTAAATGGGACAGATGGTTGGCTTGGAGGAGATTCCTGGAAAGGGAAAGGTTAAAAACCACTGCTCTAGGAGCCTGATTAAACCCCATGGTTGTCAAAGGAAAGGCTCCCATTGATTTCAATGAACTTCTGAGCAGAGTTGCTGGTCACCTAATCAACGGGCCCTAAATGGGCTAACATTTCCAAATGTGGCCACTGGCTTTGAATGCCGGGGTCTTGGTTGCCTCACCTTGGATTTTTAGAAAGTGCTGGCTCCCCTCAAAGTCAGCTGGAGCTGCAGGTGCTTTTGGAAATCAAGTCGCCAGGGTGGTCACGAAGGGGGTATTCCAGAAAACAGCGGCATCCAAAAATCAGTGGCTACTTGGGGTGGGGCTACTTTGCCAGGGTCACCTAAGCCCTCTGCTGGGAGCCACCCAAGGGTTTAGCACAGCATCTGACCGGCTGGCTCCAGCAGTCCTTTTCTCTCTGTGGAAAATCAGTACTCTTGTTTTCTCATTCCAGGTACCCAATCCACACCCCTCGTGAGGCCTGTTATGGAGACATGGATGGATTGCCAGGGGTCCGTAACTATGGAGCAGTGGACCCAGAAGACATGTACGATGTATACTGTTACGTTGAAGATCTGCACGGTAATTATGACACAAAGTGCATTGTGTCCTTATCTGCCTTAATGGCCCATGCTGGATCAATCCAGTCCAGTTTCCTGTCTTTGACAGCTGCCAGTTCAGGGTCCAATAAACCCTGTAAAGGTCAATAGAGGAACAAGCTACACACATGGCTTGGCTTTGGCCCTGAAGCCTTGCAGTAGCTTTGAAGAAGCACGTCAGACATAAGTTCTATGTCCTGCAGTATGCACCTGATCTACTGAGGTGCTGAGCACCCTTTGCTCCCATTGACTTCAACAGGTGTGGAAGGCGCTAAGCGCATTGCAGAACTGAGCCCTCAGTCCTGGCTACTGGAAAACATCCTAGATGCAAGTTGAGAATCTAGCACATGGGACCAAAGCACAAAAGCAGACGTACTCTAGAGTTCTCTCTATATAACCTGGTTTCCAGGAGTTATGGGACATGTTCAGGGTCTAGACACATACAGTGTCCCAAGTTTTGGGCACATGTCCCATTTTCTGGTCCGTCTCTTGATTAAGGTCTGGGAGATGCCTAGAGTTAATGGGGAAACTGTCCTAAATCTGGGCCCATGCCCCAAGGCCTGAATGTACAATGTATGCTGGGGATTTTGCCTTGTATTCTGGGATCTTGGGTGGACTGTGAACACAAAGTCCATGCCCTGTGTTCCACGCTTACCTCCTAAACTCATAGATGATCCTGGGTTACGAGCATATTGTCTGACCTTATGAAAGCATATTCTAGTCTTCGGGTGGAATATCTCAGATTCTGTTATAGGGCTAAGCATCTCACGCCATAGCTTGGATTCGGTGTGCGTGTCAGGATTCTGGAAGATAGTTTTGGTTGGTGAATGTCTAGAGACTAGAAAATGGCTTGGATTATTGATACACATCCCAGAGGCTGGGAGATACATACATATATCCTGGAAACAAACCTTAAATCCTGGGTATATGAGTCTGAGTGCATAGCCTCCTGTGTCATTGCATATCCTTGGCTGGTGGATGGTTGCATGTTCTGTCCTGGTGGATTGTCACGTGTCCTTTCCTAGGACATCATTGCGTGTCCTGCCCTCGTGTGTCGTTACATGTATGGCTCTGCCTGTCTATTACATGCATGGTGCTGACCTGCTGGACTGTCACATATCTAGCCCTGGTGTGTCATTAGATCACTGGTGATGCCCTAACCACTGCACATATCACGGCACTGCCCTGAAGGATTGTCACATGTCCTATGCTGGGGGACTGGCATGTGTCAGACCCTAGAGCACTGTCGCCCAGGCTGCTCTCGCGGGTCATTACGTTCCTGGTGGTGAGCTGATCCTCACAGGTATGACACAGACGTGGCGAAGCGTCACCCTGATGGGCTGACTTACGTGATATGGGCTATTGGCATTCGCTGCCATGTGAGCGGGAAAGTGTGGGAGGGTGCAGTCTTGCTCTTCCCACTGGCTATTCCTAAGCGCTAACCCTTCAGCCATAGCATAATGCAGGGGCCAGTGTACTTACCTGGGAACCCGGTGAGCGGCGGTCTAGTTCAGCCTCCGGCGCTGAGCTGTGGGGTTGCGGCTGGTTGCTGTGCCTCTGTTTCCCCGTCTGCATAACGAGGTGACTGACCGACCTCTTCGATCGGGTGGGCAAACTTTTTGGCCCGAGGGCCACATCGGGGAATAGAAATTGTATGGTGGGTCATGAATACTCACAGAATTGGGGTTGGGGTGCGGGCTCTGGGGTGGGGCTGGGGATGAGGAGTTTGGGGTGCAGGAGGGTGCTCTGGGCTGGGATCGAGGGGTTTGGAGGCCAGAAGGGGGATCAGGTCTGGGGCAGGGGTGCGGGAAGGGGTGCAGGTTCCAGCTGGGGTTGCGGGCTCTAAGGTGGGGCTGGGGATGAGAGGTTTGGGGTGCAGGAGGGTGCTCTGGGCTGGGATCAAGGGGTTTGGAGAGCAGGAGGAGGATCAGGGTTGGGGCAGGGGGGTGGGCCATGGGGAGAGGCTCAGAGGTGCAGGCTCCGAGTGGCGCTTACCTCAAGCGGCTCCTGGAAGCAGTGGCATGTCCCTTTTCCGGCTCCTCTGCAGAGGCACGGCCAGGCAGCTCTGCACGCTGCCCCATCCACAGGCACCGTCCCTGCAGCTCCCATTGGAGCGCATAGGAGCCGGAGTGGGGCGATGCCGCGGCTTCCGGGAGCCACGTGGTGCGGCCCCGACCCAGCACTCCGGCAGGATCGGGGCCAAGCTGCGTGGTGCGGCTCGCGGGCCAGCTTAAAATGGCTCATGGGCCGGTTATGGCCCGTGGGCCGTAGTTTGCCCACCCGTGTCTTAGATAGTGCTTGGAGATAGACGGCAGCTAATGGATCCACTGGGAGTTTGTTCGATATTGTAATTAGAAGAGTGGGGTGGGTCATGCAGCCATAGGAAAGGGTCGGGGAGGCTGAAAGAGCCCTCTTTCCTGGACTGGCCGAGACCCTCTGGGCTCTGATTCCTCCCCCCTTCATCTGTGATTGCAGGAGAACTCGTTTTGGGGACCGCCCCAGACAAATTCACCCTGGAGGAGGCCAAGGCTCACTGTCAGGATCTGGGAGCGGAGATAGCGACGCCGGGCCAGCTGTACGCGGCCTGGAACGAAGGGCTGGACCACTGCAGCTCGGGCTGGCTGGCTGACGGCAGCGTCCGCTACCCCATTGTCACCCCGCGGGAACGGTGCGGAGGGAGCCAGCCGGGAGTCAAAACCGTCTTCCAGTTCCGGAACCAGACTGGATTCCCCGATGCCCAGAGCAGATACGACGTGTACTGCTTTCGAGGTAAGGGACCCGTCTCTGGGGTCGCAGAGAGATTGGCCTGCAGGCTACCATCAGTCTTTCAGTCCTTAGCTGCCGAGGGCCTGATTTTACAGAGGTGCTGAACTCCCACAGCTGCCTCTGCCTGCAGCTGAAGTTTTGGGCGCCGAGCACTTCTGCAGATTACAACCTTACATAAGAACGGCCAGACTGGATCAGACCCATGGTCCGTTTAGCCCAGAACCCTTTCTTCCGGCGCCAGCTGCTTCAGAGGGAATGAGCAGAACAGGGCAAATTAGCAAGTGATCCACCGTCCAATTCCAGCTTCTGGCCGAGGTTTAGGGACACCCGGAGCATGAGGTTACATCCCTGTCTGTCTTGGCTAATAGCTGTTGATGGACCTTACAGTTACTTACCTGGGCTTGTAGCCAGAGAGCAAACCCTTGGGGCATAATCCTGGTTCCAGTCAACGGAGCCTGGATTTCACCCTTGAAAGAGGAATGCACGGTGGGTGTTTCCCCAAATAGGCCTCAGTTTTCCCAAATACCCGTCTGTTTTGGGTGTTTCCTGTTCTGCCCTCACCAGAGACAGCGGCAGCCTGGTGATCCGCGCTAGGCACCTGCACTGAAGGTATCGAAGTGCCGTACTCCTATTGCCCTCACTTTACAGGAAGGAAAGTGAGGCACAGAGAGATTTTTTTTTTTAAAGCAAGTCTGTGGCAGAGTTGGGAATCAGACCCTGACTTCCTAGGGTCCAGAGCCACAGAACTGCAGTTGGTCTCCTGTTCCTATTGCGTGTCCTTCACTGTGCTGCGTAAGAAGGGCAGCGTGACTTTCCCTTACATGACAGCATGGGACACAACACGGCGTTGTGTGACCGCTGAGACTTAGCCAAGGGGGTTGCCCAAAATATATCTTGTTGGCTATTTTATGTTGGTTATTAGGCATGGTGCCGAGGTCTTGGGGACTGGGCGTGCTTCTGGATTCTGGCAGGAATCCCTTAGGGACAGTGATACTAACCCTGGCTTTTGATATCATCCGAACCCACCTGGTACCATGTGAGCTGGGTTCGCGGAGCCACTCAGCCCGATGGGTTTTCTGCAGGAGATGCGGATTCAGACTGAATGGCAGGATCCCGCCAGAGGAAAAAATGCTGTGACCTGAATGTCTCTGCTTCACAGCTTGTCCCTTGTCACAAGGACGCTCCTGGCCCATGTGTGTGTGAAGCTAGAGCAGGGCAGAACAGCTCGGCTTAAGAGGCGAGAAGTAGAAGCTGAGAGAGAGAGAAAAAAAGAAAGACTTTTTCTGGTTTAGACAGAAACAAATTGGCAGTTGCCTGACATATATCAGGGCCAGAACCCCGCTTGGTATAAATCAGTGTCACTCCTTTGGAATCACAACTGGTGTCAATGGGTATCACTCTGTTGAAGTCAGTGGGCCAGACCCCCAACTGGCATCATTTGGCATAGTTCTCTTCGCCTCATTGGAGCTACACTATCATCCCCAGATAAAGATCTGGCCTGTTTTCATTTTATTAAATATTATTAAACATAACAACACTGCAAAATGCCGCAGGGTCTTTCCTTGTAGCCATGAGGCCGGAGTGACAATATTCTGAGACAAAACAGGCAGGATTGGGAATGGATTTCTCAGGGAATTGGGAATGGGATAGTATGGACACTTTCCCCTCTTGGCTGCTGGTTCAATGATTGACCAGTGATGGCCAAAGCTCCTTGTAACACGCTGATGCCTCAGAGCCACCTGTGTGATAACTTAGAAGGTCTCAGTCCGGATCTGGAAAGATTTTTTTCATTCTGGTGACAAATTTTGACCAAAATTAATAATGTCATTTCCGTTAATATTTTTCTTCCAAAGCTTTTTTGGGGGGTTCTCATTAACAAAAAAATTTTAATCTTTTTTCAAGAAAACTCAAAATGTTTAGTGAAAAACTTAAGTTCCCATGAGAATTTTTCTCTCTCTCTCGCTCTCTTTTTTTTTTGGTGACTAAAAAGCCCATTTTTAGTTGGAAAAACACTTTGAAGAAAACGTGTTGACCAGCTCCCATCTGAGTCCATGTCCCATTGGGCAAGGAGCTCTCCACATCATGAAACAGGCCACAGTTTTCAAAAGCAACTAGTTCCTGTGGATGCCTAACAGGAGAGGCCTTCAAAAGGGACCTGGTTTTCAGAGGGCTTATGGGGTTTCAAGTTGGCCCCCTCCCAAATCTGAGAATCCTGGCCCCTTCAGCCCCCTCGTTGGCAGTGTTTAAAGAGGCCACAGTTCCCCTTTCGGGGGAGATGGAAGAAGTTTTTACCACCTACACTCTCTGCTGTGGCTAATTCCAGGGCTTCAGTTTCTGAAGCTACCCATAAATCCCCTTGGGATGGCCGCCATCTTGGCTACAGCACTAAGCTGGTGTAGACGGGGCTGTAGCAGACTCATATCCTCTGGATTTCTGCAGGGCTGACTCTATAACATGTTCCCCACTAGGTTACACACTCCCCGGGCTTTTAAGCTGTTTGGTTCAGGATCTCACAAATTAAATAGAAAGGGGATCAAATAAGCTCAGGCCAGAGAAGAGAAGAGCTAAAATGATGCAAGTGTAAAAATCGATGCCAACTGGACACCCATCTTAGCTGCAAGGTTCAGACTGAGAGGTGGAGTCGAACTCACTCGAAGTTATGGGGGTGGAGGGACGAGTCAGAGCCAGGCAGTTTTGCTTTGGTTTATTGTAAAGCAGGGAGGCCCAGCTCCTCAGCAGGTGTAAATCTGGATGGCTTTAATGGAGGTAGGCCCAGCTGAGTGTCCGGGCCAAGATTTACTTCACTGTTCAGCTCTGGAGCTGGGACTGGATCTAAATCGCCAGGGCGTTCTCAGGCCTTGCTCGGATGTAAACTCGAAGGGCCTGATTCTCAGTTATGCTAGGTCCCCTCTACACCCTTCTCTGGTGGTGTAAAGGGACCCTTAACCTGGATGCCATGACACCCATTTGGAGGTCCTTTTGCACTGCAAGGAACCTCGGTGTCAATGAGAATCAGGCCCCAAAGCTTGACATGGGCTGGATTTATCCCTGAGGAAACTCCACGGGAGTCACTGGAGTTCACCAGGGTGAATCTGGCTCATCTTCTCTGCCCTGCTTGAACCATGCCTCAGACGGAGAGTGAGGGCAGTCCTGCTTTGAAAGGGTATTGATTGGAAGCTTTCGCTGCCTGACACCCCGGGGACAGGCCAAGGCAGTAATCTCCCGCTTTCTTTTTGCTCACAGAAGAGACAGACTCTTTCACGGAGTCTCCAGAAAAATACCGAGCCACTGAGCCCGAGGGGGTCAAGGAGATTGTTACAGTGACAGACAAGATGGAGGAGCTGCAGCTGCCCAGAGCGGAAGTGGAGAATGAGTCGAGAGGGGCTATATACGCCGTCCCTCTTTTTCAGGACATGAGTGACGCTGAGCAGCAAAAGCCAAGCAGTGCCCCCGAAGAGGCATCAATTCCTATCTCCCGGGAAGCCCTGCTAGATAACTCCGTATCCTCAGATCTAGGACTTCACCTGCCATCACGTTTCCCCGAGAGCCCAGCCAGTCCCGAGGCAGGTCTGATTAGCAGCGATGTAAAACCAGGGAGCCCTGCCCCTCCAGCTGAGGAAGGGGAAAAGGGGAGAATTGGAAATTGCACAGAGACACCCAGGAATGGTAGGTAGAGAATCCTCTGTAGTGTGATCAGGGAACGTTTTTAGGGCGATGGCTGGAATGGGGTCACGAACGCAGCATGTACCCAAAGCTCCAGAGTCCGTAGGGCTGGTATGTTCAAAGAAGCCAAAGGGATTTTAGATGCCCACGTTACAATGAGAGTTGGGCACCTTTGACAATCACAGGCTAATCCAGTCTCTCCTACAGGTGGCTCGTGTCAGTTGGCCCCGTTGTCAGAATCTCTCCAAATACTTTCACAGGCAATATTTATGGAGAGAGCTGGTTGAAGAACCAGTAAAACAAAATGTAATGAACATTTTGGATTTTTAAACTGTTTCTTTGAAACTTTGAAAAAATGTTTCAACATTTTTCTATCCAGGGGATCAAAAAACTGAAAAACATTTGTCAGAAACGTTCAGCTTCTTTTTCCCCCAGTTGAAATTACATGAAGAATCAAAATGTGCAAAAGTCCCATTAGCTCAAACTAGTGTTGGGTTTGGTGCTGAAATCCCACGAAATTCATGGCAGGTTCAAAAGCTGGATCCAGAACCCAATTTGGCTGCTGGCTCCTTCCTTCCACTTTTAATAAAATAAAAGGGGTGAAAAGAGAGGGAAATTCACATATTTATGAAAAGTAAAATGTGCACAAAGCGAGTTCATTTTGTAGTTCTGGCATCAAAGGACTCGGAACCAGCTCTTCACCTCGTGTAAATGGCCTCACTCAATTCATTTAAATGGGAATTCACACCAGCTGAGGAATCTGGTTTATAATTCTCAGACAAAAAACACTGTTAAAATGGAATAAAGTTTGATGTTAAGTTAGCAAAACAAGGAGGCTGGATAGTCTAGTGGTTAGGGCACTAGCCTGGGATACAGGAGACCTGCATTAAATTCTCTTTTCTGCACAGACTTCCTGTGTAAACCTGGCCAAGTCAGTTAGCCTCTTGTGCCTCGGTTTCCCATCTGTAAATTGGGTATAATAGCATTGCCCTATCTCACAGGGTTGTTGTAAGGATAAATACACTGAAGACTGTGAGGTGCTTGAGATATAATGGTAAGAGGGCAATATAAATACCTAAGATAGATATAATATGGATGATCAACTTAAGGACAAATGTTAGAGAGATGTTGTGATGATCAATGACGACATTTGTGTTCTGAAATATTGGTTTGAAATTAAAACTGTGGTTTCGTCATGTTGAATCATTTCATTTTGATTGAAAATGCTGAAATATTTAGCTCCGACATTTCCGCTTAGAAACTTTTCATTCCACGAGAAGTTTCAATATTTCAACTTTTGCGGAATGGGAACTTAATTTGAAATGTTGACGTTTTCCCTGGGGGATGAAAACCCCTGTTTCCGAGCAGCTCTGGTTGTTTGTCCTGAAGGAGGTGGGAGGTAGTTTGATCATTGTCTTTTTCATTTGAATTTTGCAGAGGAAGAACATGGAACTGACCCGAAACAAACCTTGAGTTCTTCGTTGGAGGGAGAGAACGTGAGGACTGCTGAAGAGAAGCAGACTCCAGGCAGCAGCCACCAGGGATCAGATGGGGTGAATCTAGTTCTTCCCACTGAGATGACTCCAGGAGAGCCCCAGTCCATGGTCCCCCACGCAGAGGTAGAAATGACTGGTGGAGACATGACCGCCAGCCCTACAAATGCGCCAGCGGAAATCTCACCGAAACTAGCTGGATCCGGTGATGCAATCAAACCCAATATGTCTCACGTCCCTGTCAGTTCCCACCAAGAACGCAGAGAGGAGCCCACAGCAGAAGGCAGCTCTGCTGATGGCTTAGGGGTGGATTTCATCCCTGGTTCATCCCTGGACCTAGAGGTCGTTGCCACGAAGAAGGCGGATGCTCTGGAGCAGCTGGCTCGCACCACCAGCTCCAGGGGCATCAAGGAGGACTCTGGGATGCAAGAGCACTCTCCTACCGTCGCTGCTTCTGCTGCCCCAACTGCGGGGTGGAAGGCAGAAGATCTCAAAGAACCAGGTCAGCGGCTCTTTACGGAACGTGCCCAGACCTACGCCACACCTCCAAGTGGGCTTGTTTCCGGGATGAGCAGCACAGGCTTCCCTGACCCGGGCAGACGCCCGGGTGCTTCTGAAGATACAGAGCTGTCTGGAGATGTGGCTCTTGGCCCAGTGTGGCCAGAAGGGACCTCAATGATTCAGGATACCCCACTGTCTGCATCCCCTGGTACGGGAACATCCGGCCTCCAGGAGAACGAGGAGCACTCGGGTTCTACCTGGCTTCTGCAGCCCGCCGCCCCCCGCTCCCAGACGGAGGACATCCGCTCTGCCTCCCGACCGGAGGGGACGATGTTTGCCCTCACCATTTCGCACACCGAAGTAGGCCAGGTCCACACCGTGCTGCCACCCAGCGGGGAGCCTCCAGCAGAGGACGACAGCCAGACGGTGGGACGCAAGAGGGTGGAGCCGCCCGACTCTGACGCGAGCGGCCCGTTGTCAGGTGAATCATCTGAGGAGGAGAAGGCCATTGAAGAGCAAACTGTTCCCTCCGCGACCCCGGCAATGGCGGCCATCTCCCCCACGGGTACTCCTGGAGAACCAGAAGGGGACGGATGCTCATCCACCGCCAAGCACGGCCTCACTTCCCCCACTGCAGACGTCTTCAAAGAAGCATCGGGCCCAGCGTTGGAGGGGATCCCTTTCACAGACGCCCCTTTGACCACCACCAGCCCTCTCCCCGTCCTGCCAACAGACAGCGCCAGCCTGGGAGCAGGGGTGAACATTTCAGGTAACCCGTACGGCTCTGCTGCCTTGGCCCTCTGGGCAGCCATATACACCGGCCTCTCGCACTAAAAACCTCCCTTGCACACTGTGCTTTCCTCTGTCTGTCCATTCGTCTGTCTGTCTTTCTCTCCCCTCCCCTCTTCAGCTGGATCAGGGAAGTTTAACGGTCCGGAGAAGCACATATTTGTCAAACAAATTAGTCTCAACTGCGCATGCACTTTAAATCTCTTGCTACTTCTGTGAAGTGTTTTTAACGACTGTTTCGATGAAAAAAAACCCCAACGTACTATGACTAACAACGGTACTAATAAAGCGAATTAAAAGCTTTCTAGAACAAAACCACCTTGGCTAGATCTGTGCTTCCCTTTGTCCTGATTGGTCCGTTGCCTTGTGTCTTATTGCAATTTTCCTCGTGTGTGTGTGTGTGTGTGTGTGTGTGTGTGTGTGCGTGCGCGTGTGTCTCTCCCACTGATGAACTAATTCTCTTTACACCTGGCCTAAGAACTGTGGGCCAAATTATAAACCCCTTATGTATAGTGGGCCTGATTCTCATTTACCCTGAGGCCCCTTTGCACAGCACTGCCGGTGTAGCTTGTTACTGTTTGCATTGTGATGGTGTCTTGAAGAGTTTTGCAAACTGACAAACTGGAAAAAAAATTCAGCTTCGGTGAATGGAAACATTTGGAGCACTTTTGAAATATTTCATTTGGATTTTGACCGTAGACCACCCCTTTTTCAACCTTTCAAGTTGCTTGAACTGGAAAAAAAAAAAACAAAAACCCACCCCAAAACTTTTCCTTTAGAAAATGCCGAAACGGAATGTTTTTTTCCACATTGGTTTGAGCCCAGAAATTCGCTGAAATTGCCCCTCTCCCGTGAACAGTTTCAGTTTTGACAAAATCGGCATGCGTTGGTGAGAAAACCATTTCGTCAGAAATTCCTGACTAGTTCTAGCTGCTGTTGCTTGGGCTCAGCTTCTCTTGCTGGGGCTGCAACAGATTCATCTCCTCTATGAATTGGCAAAGAGGGGGACCTGGAACCTATGTTCACCAGTGAGCTACAGTTGTGTCTGGGGGGCCCCCCAGTCAGGGATCAGGGCAAGAACGGAGTGAAAATTTTCATCCAAAACTTTTTTTCACTGAACGCTGCAGGTTCAGCCACACCAAAACACTGGCGAATTCATGTAAAAAGGAAAACCAAAATTGCAAAAAAAAAAAAAAAAAAAAGCCCAGGTGTTCCGTTCTGCGAGTTTCAGAATGAAACTTTTTGATTTTTTGGTTCAGAACGACTTTGTTTAAATTATTTAAATTTTTAAATACATTTCAGTTTTTTAAAGAACACTTTAAAAATGCTCAAAATTCAAGTGCATTTTGCTCCAGGTTGAACAAAGTGTTTCATGTGACCCAAAACAAAGTTTTTTCAAACTTTTCAATTTGCCCAACATTTTGAAAAATTTCATTTTCAGTTTAATTCGAACCAATTTTTCCCTCGATTTTTCTGAATGGCCAAGAACCGAAAAATGTCATTTGCCCAACTCTGATCGGGCCTCTGGTGCTAGGAGCGGTACAAACCCACAGGAAAGACACAGTCCCTTGCCAGAGAGCTTACAATCCAATAAAGAGGGCTACTCTTAATTAAACTAGTATATTGCAAATAATAGCCCAAACCATTGTAGTAGTGAATTAAGAATTAAATGCAATTATGACCCCTAATAGGTTAGGGGGAGGGATAGCTCAGTGGTTTGAGCATTGGCCTGCTAAACCCAGGGTTGTGGGTTCAATCCTTGAGGGGGCCATTTAGGGATCTGGGGCAAAAAATTGGGGATTGGTCCTGCTTCAAGCAGGGGGTTGGACTAGGTGACCCCCTGAGGTCCCTTCCAAACCTATGATTCTATGATAGGCTTCCATGTCACAATTCACATGCAGCACAGCATTGTGGGTCAGTGCTGAATCATAGGGAAGAGCGCTCTCTGCTGTCACAGAAACACAACCTTCTGCAGCAACGTCAGACATCTCCCATCTACTCACTGACCTAGCCTGATTCAGCTCAGCTGATATAGCCCGGTTCATTCAGATGGCAGGCGGAGAGAAGAAAATAAGGAGTTAGCGCTAGGGTGACCAGAGGTCCTGATTTTATAGGGACTGTCCCGATTTTGGGGGCTTTTTCTTATATAGGCACCTATTACTCTCCCCACCTCCTGTCCCGATTTTTTACACTTGCTATCTGGTCACCCTAGTCAGCGCTCAGATTTCAGAGTGGTAGCAGTGTTAGTCTGTATCAGCAAAAATAACGAGGAGTCCTTGTGGCACCTTAGAGACGAACAGATTTATTTGGGCGTAAGCTTTCGTGGGTTAGAACCCGCTTCAGCGCTGTGCTTCTGAGGAGAAGGCTTTGTCCGTATCCCTTAGGCTGTCGAAGGGAGTGCCGACTCTGGGATCGTAGCCTGTGGTGGAGCTGCGGTAGAGTCAGATGCGCAATTTAAGCCGTGCAACGCACCCTGTATTGGGGTAGCTGACCTGGGTTTCCAGGGTCCGATCAATTGTGCATAGGCCCTGAGTGAAGGTGCCGCGTACCCCGACAGAAGGAGATCTTCTGCCGACATAGGAATACCACCTCCCCAGACGACGTTAGCTATGCTATCAGCAACATTTGCAGTGTAGACCAGGACCAATGGGAGACAGGGATTGTTTAGGGTGGCTTTAAGGAAGCCTCACCAAGCACAAAGAGAAATTTGGGCTGCAGATCAAGACATGTTTCCTGTTGCTCAGAGCAGAACAGTCTCCCTAAGGGAGGTATCCATCACATGGGGGCATTTTAGGTGGGACCAGACAAAGCACTTTGAGATTAGAATGGGGAAATGATCCTTACACATGGTCTGTGGTAGGGTGGGACCGGCTGACCTCCTAGGTCCTTTCCCTCTTTAAGAAGCTCACAGAGGCCCTGATCTCTTCACTGAGAAACTCCCACTGATGCAAAATCTTGCGATACTCCCAGCAGAAAGCACGGGCTGAGTCCGACGTGAACCAGTCTGGTCTCCCCAAGCCCTGCATCCGTTATCGGTCTGATTAAAGCAAACGCTGCCGTGATTATAAATACTGTACGCAGTGCGCATTCCCCCTTTTTAATCCCTAACCCAAGGTCAAAGGCAGAGACACTGTCTTTGTGGATGAGGACATTGATTTTAGTGGGAGTTAGGCACCAAAATCCGTTCGAGGATCTGGGCCTAAAATCACACATCAAGTCTGCAGCAAGGGATGAAACTCAGGACTCCTAAGTCCCAGCCTAGCAGCCTATAACCACAGGGCTGTCCTTCATTACTTCACGCAGCATCCTGTCCCCGGTATTGGTCACTAGAGGTGCTTCAGAGGAAGATGCAAAAGAACCCCTGCAGTAGCTAGATTCGGGATAGGCAGCCGGCCTAAGCCCTAGCAGAGATGCTCTTAAGCCTTGAGGAGGTTTTTACTTTATATCTATTGCAAACCTCTGTTTTTTTAGCATTTACTCTTCTATGTCTGGCTCTTCTTGTTATCCACATCAACCTCTCAAACCTCTTTGACTGCTTCTCAGTTCTCGGCCTCAGTGACTTCCTGTGGAGAGGAGAGCCTCAATCTGGTTTGAAAGCCTGGTGTGTCAGTACCAGGTAGGAAAGATGGTGCAGTGGTAAGGGCCCTCGCCTATCACTTGGGAGACCTGCATACAAGTCCCTGCTCTACCATGGGCTTCCACTGTGAGCTTGGGCAACTCACTTGGCCTCTCTAGGGCCCAGTTCCCTTTCTGTCTAAGGGAGAAAACAGCACGGCCCTGCCTCCCAGACGGCAGAGAGGATAAGTACATTAAAGATTAGCGAGATGCTTGGATGCTATGGGGATGGGAGACAGATAAGTACCTATTTGTATCATGGACCAAGACCCTATGGTGCTGGGTGCTGTGCAAACACAGACCAGAACTACAGTCCTTCCTCCAAAGAGCTTGAAGTCTACCTATGAGACAGCAGATTCGGGCGGAGGGGATTGGAGCTCAGGAATGCGACTCTGGGACAATGCTGTCTGCTGATGTTCGTTAGGGGTGAAATTTTCAAAGCCAAATAAAAGATTTGGGTGCCCATTTGCCACTCAAATTAAAATCTTCACCTGCGTGTTCAGAATGCCGTGAACACTCTAACCCCTTGGAGGAATGTGATTTTAATTTTTTTTATATAATATTGATGTTTATTTTAAAGCATTTTTTCAATTTTTAATCGATTTAAAGTTTCCCGGTGACTTAAGCCCCATAATTTTGTGCATTTCCCCCACAATTTTTATTGTTTTACATTTTCACAGTTGCAGGAAATTATGGGAAGGTCAGGCAATATGGGGGAGGGGGAGGGATCAGGCAAAGATTATGGCAGGAGATGTTCAGATTCAAAAAGTTAATGCTTTATAACCGGTAGAACACAAATTGTTACCATCACATGCCAAAATATACAAAGGGCATATCCTTAAACCGAACTCTAAGAAGTTCTCGAGCTGCCGATTGCTTCCTTTGCCTAGCTGTAAATTTCAATTGTAATTGATGGAAATATTTTTCCATGGGTTTGCCTGAGGGTGCGGTGCAATTGACACTTATCGACATTCACCAATAAAAATCACATCCTTCCAAGTCCGTTAGTGAGATCACTGTAATTCTTCCCTCTTTGATAAACGGGGAAACTGAAGCACAGAATACTTCAACTAATGCAAGGCTACAGAGCATGGGAATAGCGGAGCTGAGAACGGGACTCAGATTTACTGGGGGGGTGAGTGCTTGGATCATTAGCCCAGGCCGCCATCCCCCGAGGGTATTTCCCAGCCAACGCCATTCTCTATCCCCGGATAAGTGTGACTCTTAGCTCAGTCCTATCTAGCAGGAGGGGACCCACCACCAGAACTCATTCCTATTCCTTGGGAGACAGCAATCCCTTCCTGAGATGCATGTCTCCACCTCCTCCCCCTCATGGCTTCTCAGACAATCCTCCCAGTGTGAACGGAACGTGCGGTAGATCCTCTTGCTCTCAAAGAATCCCCCTTCTCCCTAGAGTCCACTACAGCACTCCATCCCTGGGGCCCACAAATCCAATGGCCAGCACTGAGCTCACACAAAGACAATTATTAGGGTTTTATTGAATGCCCCTCCTCACCCCCTGCCCAGCACTTACCTTCTCTAGGGATCCTTTGAAAGGTCAAATGGCCACCACCACTCAGGTCTGTCCTGTCGGCTCTCTGGGATGGAACCCCATTTGTAACAGTGTCCGTGAGGGCTCACCGCGTCTGGGGGGGGCTGCTGCACGTGGGTCTCCCAACATGACTGAGGTTCATGAGATAGAACCTTAAATATCGGTGCTGCTTCTTTACCCGCAGTGGAGCCCCCAACATGGGGGTGTCCGGTCACACTTGGCTCTCCAAGAGGACTGGGGCATTCGGTTCTTCACGCTGCCATAAGACTGGCTCGTTGCTCTGCATCTCTTGCGAGCCTTAGGCCTAGACAAAGCAGGCCTCCTCTGGTTTAAGATCTGACACAGAGCCAGAACTTTAGGGGGTATGCTCAAGTCTTGCAGTGGGGTTTGAATCCTGCCCTTTCCCAACACTTGAGAGGGAACTGCAGGTTGGCAGATCTGAGGCTTGGAGTCCACCTCGATTTACACTGCATTCTGGGCATTTCACAGATTCGGCATGAGCAGGAGAGAGGGCTGCCTGCTGTCTCCCTGGCAGCTGGCTCTGAGACCCCATTGCTGGCTCCTGGAGAAGTCTGGAACAGTTGCAGCCAAGCCCGATCTCTCGGGGTGCTGCTCAGATTTGCTCCCACGATTAATGTCACCTGGGATCCCAGGGCTCAGCTCCCAGCTTCATTCTTTGAATGTGCTTTCAGATGACTGCATCCCAAACCCTTGTATGAATGGAGGGACCTGCAGCGAAGAAGAATACCGCATCAGCTGTATATGTCTGCCAGGCTATGGAGGAGACATCTGTGAAACAGGTGAGTCCAGGCGGGCACCACAGACACAGCCTGAAAGGCTGTTGTATTTTGGGGAAACAGAACAAACTCACAGCCCGCTTAGGCTGCTAATTGTCCTATTTCAGGGCAGCAGCTGGGATAGAACCCAGATCCTCCAGCTCTAACAGCCACCTGAGCTCAAGTGGTGGAGGGGCCTATGACACACAGTTGAGCAGTTCTGATTCTGTCCAGGAGAGGGCAGTGGCACGCACAGACCAGTTTAATAATAATAAGTCCCTGGTCTTCAAACCAACGATGAGACCTTGCTGGTTTTTAATTTCAATGGAGTTCAGTGGCAGAACTGGTGGACGCTAACTCTGCTGCAGTGCATAAAACATAGCCCTTGTATAGCCCCAGAGCTGCAGGGACCTCATGCTAGCAGAGAGAGAGGACCTCAGGTCTACCTGACCCCATCTGTCCATGGCCTCTCTGCTAAGAAAGCCAAGAAGGGGGCAAATTTAATGCCAACCAAGAAGGTGCTTTTGTTATGTGGACATCTTTTCAACTGGATCACGACCCAACAATTCAATTCATGTAGGCCACCACCCGTCTTGTGGGGCTTCAGCTCAAAGATGCATGGCTCCATACGGCCCCCCCGAGCCCTCCTGCAGACTACAGGGCTTCACTGATGAATAACACAGCTAGAGAAAAATCAGGATAAAAAGTGTCCAGAGCTCACGCCTTGGGACAAATGACTAGCGCTATGGGAAGGATGGAAGTTCCATTTCGTGAAGGATTCCAAGATTTTGAAATATGGCTTTGTTCTGAATTGGAGCAAAACCTAAATGTTTCAAAATTCTCCACAATGAAAAAGTCCAGAATAATTTTGTTTTGGGTCCATTGAAATGTTTTGCTTTGATTTTTATTTAATTTTGTATTTTTTATATATATATATATATATACACACACACACACATATATACAATATAGTATTATAATACTATTACAATATATAATACAAAATAAAAAAAATTTTAAAGGAAAAATTGAAACATTTTGTTCCACAAATATGGAAATGGGATGTTTTGACATTGTCAGAACTTTTTCTGTCTGGTTTTCTTCCTAAACGAAATTCCAGTGAAACAGACCCAGTTTTGCAAAGTGTTCGCCTTTCGACGGAACTGCATAGTTCAGTGATAGTCAAACTTCAGTGGTTCAGGAGCCAAGCCAGTGATCAACATTACCCAAAAGAGCCCCAGTAGTGTGAATTCATTGTTTCATTTACATACTTTATATATATAAAATATTCTCACAGCAAAATGACTGATCAAGTATTATTTTACCAACTACAATTGGTTAAAACAGTAAAAGCATCCTGATTGGTTAATAATTAAATCGCACAATGTTTTAATATCACGTGCTGCAATGAGCCACAGGAGACACATTGAAGAGCCACTTGCAGCTCACGAGCCTTAGTCCGAGTATCACTGGCATAGTCCAATGGAATGTGGATCCATCAGAGTTTCTCCAATGAATGCTATGTAGGACCCATATTTCTCAAAGAGACACAAAGACACACAACCAGAGTCCTAGTGACAAACACTTAAACACCTAAAGTGGAGCAAGCCTGTTAAAAGAATGTTAAGGTGTCTATGAACTGGGGCAAAACGTACCCAGAAATAACACGATGGAATAAGCTATTTGAATAATTAAGGCTCACCAGACCAGTTAAAGGTTAAAGAAAATCCAATAAATAACCATGAAAGACCCAAGGTTGGAGGGAAGCAAGAAGGAAAGACAATGAACGGATAAGATCTATAATGCCTGTGTCTCCATTGCTTTCTACCTTGGGCGGTCATTTAAACCAGTGCAATCTGAGTGCAAAACATTGCTATTCTGATCTGGTGTAAATGAATGAGCAAGGTGCAAAGCAATGGAGAATCAGGCCTATAAAATGCAATAGAAAAGTGGGCTGCTAGGAGAATGGTTCTGTTCAGAGACAACTCTGGAATTCATGCGCATTTATATTAACATCCCTTTACCCAGTTCTGGCAGAGAAGTACAGTCATGCTCACTTTAAATCCTCTTTACGCTGCCCCAGCAGGGTAAAGGACGCATAGTGCAACTGAGAGAACCAGGTCTTTGTACTCAAGGGGAGCTGTACAATAGCCACTGATGGAGATGCGTGATCCACCAGACCCCCCAGGGTGTATGTCTGGAGGATCCAGAGTCACACCAGGTGTGAATCTGACTCTAACCAAAATATAGGGCCAGATCCTCAGCTGTATAAACTGGCTCCATTGACTTCATCCAGTTTACATCAGCTGAACATTTGGCCCATGGTTCATAATAATGCAAGGCCCTTATCAACCAAAACATGTTACGGGAAGCGGATTTTTGCGGAACGAGGTTCTCTCTTGATGTTTCTTTTGAAATGAGCATTCGACAGTTGCTGGGTGTAGCTGATCCGTCTCTGTATGGACACGCTTGTTTCTCTCACTTCTCCAGTCATCTTGTCACTTTCTCCTCTCATTGGCTCTCTTGTTTGTCCTCTTTCCTTCCCTCCAGATCTGGAGAAGTGCAGCCCAGGCTGGGACAGCTTCCAGGGTTCCTGCTATAAACATTTCGCCACCCGAAGGAGCTGGGAGGATGCAGAAACTCAGTGCCGGCGTTATGGTGGCCACCTGGCCAACATCATGACCCCCGAAGAGCAGAACTTCATCAACAGTAAGCGGCATGAGTTGGGGGCTTCAAAATCATGAGTTAAAAAAAAATACGTTTGAGCTCCTTTTTATTTGCCTTCAGGTTCCAGAGGCTAGGGAACATGCCTACACTGCATTGCAAACTGTTGTATCTAGTGTGACAAAGTTCCTCCTCTGCCTTGGCGGATCCTGCGCTTTCTGGCAGATTTGCTCACCTCAGAGGTTCACAGCAGCCCTCAGTTTGGCCGCTTTTGCTAGAGGCTCAAACCTGCCGTTCACTCAGCTAACCTCATCACTGGCCAGCATGGGGGAAAGGGAGAACAATCTCTGCAGTCTCTGTTATCCCACCTAGTGGGTTGGGGACTGAGCAGATCCCTCTCCAAATTAGACCTTCCCCTCTGATGTGACTCTCAGTCCAGCTCAACTCCTCCTGTGTCAGATAGTGGGTGGGGGGATGGGGGAACCTGGGCCCACCCTCTACTCTGGGTTCCAGCCAAGGGCCCTGTGGATAGCAGCTGTCTATAATGTCTCCTGTAATAGCTGTGTGACAGCTAAAACTCCCTGGCCCACTTCCCCATGGCCTTCCCCCAGCACCTTCTTTATCCTCACTGCAGGACCTTCTTCCTGATGCCTGATAACTCCTCAGTCCTCCAGCACCACGTCCTCTTGCTCCCAGCTCCTTGTGCGCCTCTCTCTAAGTGAAGGGAGGTCTTTTTTTTTAAACCAGGTGCCCTGATTAGCCTGCTTGCCTTACTTGGTTCTACCAGGTTCCTGATTGTTCTAGAATAGTCCCTGTTATCTTACTCAGGGAAAAGGGACCTGCTTAATCTGGGGCTAACGTATCTACCTTCTAGCACTTTCCTGTAGCCATCTGGCCTGGCCCTGTCACACTAGCTATGTGCAGATATTAACACACATTTGTGTTTGTAAGTTTGTTCCTAGGTAGTTTCTGTAGCCTTGGGTCCAGGAACTACAATTCCCAGGATGCACTGCAGAGAGTGAGAGGGCGTTGGGGAAAGAGAGAGAGAGGAAGAGAAGGAAAAATGAGAATATGAGCTGCGGGAAGAAGCGAGGGGAATAAACCTTACCTTTGCAGTTATCTAGCTTCCCGAGTCTTCCTCACAGCGGTTGAGGTACAAAACAAATTGGTGACGAGCACTATAACCCCCCAGCAAAACCGAAATCTAACTGTTTTAGGGCTATCCAAGTGCCTCATAATCCTTGCTGCTGTTACCTGCTGTTGCTACTCCCAGGAAAACTCCACACTGGCCGAAAAGCCTGCTGCTGCCGGCAATTGCAGCTTGCTGAGAAGAGAAATTTGAAGGAGAACTATCTATTTTTCAACGTGCTCCTTTTCTCCAGGTGGCACGTCCCCCTGCAGTTCCGAGTACTCAGCTGCACCACGAACAGACTTTTACAGGGCTAGTCAGCAATTCTGTGACCAGAAAATCTTACCAGCTGATTGTTCTCCACCTTTCTTGCTGACTGCTCCAACTTGCTTCCACGCTTATTACCATGACGCATGTCCTGCTTCCACTGTTCTTCATGCCTTCCTCCCAGGAGATCCGTCACTCCCATGGGAACAGTGGAGGTCTTACTTCAGCAACTATGTGCTTCCTGTAGAAACTTCTCCATACACTCCAGAAAAGCAGAAAGACTTAGTGCTTCATTGCCTTGGTCCCAAAGGGCAACGAATCTTCAAACATCTTCCTCCTTTTCCTGACATACTGCAAAATGTGACTCTCTCCGTCCCGGAGGATCATTTTAATCCTTTACTCAATGTTACTGCTGGATGCTTCATGTTCTGTTCCCGTGTATAGATGCCTCATGAGCCCATTGACTACTGCATGGCCGCCTTATGTGAGTTGAGTGCAACCTGTGAATTTGCCATTTTCACAGATGAGATGCTCAGGATCAAATCATCATGAAGACAGACAGTTCCAAGATTCCAAGACACTCTGAAACTATGCTAAGTAGATATCATTGAACCAGTTGACTCATCTGAATGGGTTTCTCCTATCATTCTTGCAAGGAAACCTAATGGTGCCATCTGCACGTGTGGACTTGAGAGCTCTAAATTCCAACAGAGTGGTGGATTGTCATCCTCTAACCAACATCAGTGAAAAGCTGCTCACCTTGAAGGAAGCAAGAATCTTTATGACCCTTGATTTATCCTCAGTGTACCACCAGATCCTCTCAGTGGAAGTATCCCACATGAACACAGCTTTCATCACTCCAGAAGGCTTGTTCCAATTCAAACGGATGCCATTTGGGTTAGCCTCTGCAGCATCTGTATTCCAGAGAATGATGCATGTGATCGTTACGGGTGTCCTTTCAAGAGCACAGTGTGGTGTGCGGCAAAGATGATTCTGAACATGATGTCATCCTAACAAGGGTTCTAGAAAAACTCCAACAACATGGACTTACTAGCAGCACACACACACAAAAAGGCAATTCTGTACTGACTCAGTGTCATGTCTAAGTCATATTAACTCTTGGAATGGCCTACAACCAAAACCAGACCTCGTGAAAGCCCTTTGCGAAGCACCAGAGTTGGACAATAAGGACAAACTTTGAGCCTTCTTGGGGCCGTGCAAATACTATTCAACGTTTGTGCGGCAGTTTGCTCTGAAAGTAGTTCCTTTGCGTTGTCGCCTAAAAACGAATGTATGGCTTGAATGGGATGAAGCGCGCAAGAACAGCTTTAATGACACAAAACCCGCAATGGCCACCAGCCCGACTCTTTGCAGCTCAAACGCAAAAGAGCTAATGATTGTCACCACGGATGCTTGTGAGTGCGGTCATGGTGCTGTCTTGACTCGGCTAAGAAATGGACAAGAAGTCATTATTGCATTCGGGTCCAGAGCCCTGAGTGCTCCAGAAAAAACAGATTGTGTCATTGAGAAAGAAAGTCTGGCATGTTTCTGGGCAGTAAGACACTTCAGAACCTACCTGAGGGTAGGAGATTTATCTTGAGATCTGACCACAAACCTCTTTCAATTCTATTCACCATGCCAGGCTCAGCTCGACCAATACTGGTCAATCATTTGAGCGCTGTGAAGGAGCAAGGGGAATAAAACTTACCTTTGCTGTTCTCTAGCTTCCCAAGTCTTCCGCACAGGGGCTCAGATACAAAATAAACCAACGTCTGTGGGACCTGGGTTTGTACACTCGGTGTTTCCAAGAGTGTGCTTGAGCGTCCTCGCTGCATTGTAAACCTGGGTGTACAATTGCTGGGCCTGGGTCTCACAGCTGGGCTAATGCGTCCACGCTGCACTATACTGACCTCCTGACTCAGATCTGTGGCTTGAGCTGCATCCACACTGACAGGGCTTGGCCCCAAGTCACAGCGGGACTCAGGCTCTGACCCAACCCCTAGCAGGATCCTAGGACTCGGGCCCCAAGTGCTCGCTGACCTGAGTCAACTGATTTGTGTGTGGACAGAAGAGGGTGGGGCGGGGCTGGGTTCAAACCTGAGTCAGAGCCCAGCCTTGGCGCGCAGCGTAGACAGACCCTACACATTTTTGAGCTTTTCTCTGCAACCACGACGGTTAGAAACTTACTTTTAGTTTTTCAGTGAAAGCTGAGGGCTTGTCTAGATGAACAAGTTAATTCAGGATAAAAATGGGGTATAAATCTATACCGCACTCGCCTGCCGCGCACATGTGCGTCTGGATCCTGCGGCTGTGCACTGAAAATTCCCTAGCGCACTTTAATCTACTCCTGTTTCAAAGCAGGGAACTCCCTCTGTGGCCTGTGAACTTTTCTCCCCTCTCCCGGCAGCATTCCCTGCTGTTCCTTGCAGTCGGTGTGGAGCGCCGCTCCCTTGCCTTCCTCCCCTGATGCATTAGCTAAGCCATGGTGGTGGCAGCAACAACCTGCGGATTAGAGAGAGCTGCTCTGTGTGTGTGTGCACGCACGTATCACGTGTGCACACCTGAGGTGTGCACGAACGTTCACGTGTGTGCGTGCATGTGCGTGAAGGAGGCTCACCTCACTGAAAGTGGTGCGAGACACAGAGGTAAATGATCATGGAAAACTCAAGGATAGCTAGCTAGCTAGATAGGATGTATGGGGATAGATGGATAGATAGATACTAAAGTTTAAAGAAAAACAACGAGCACTCATGAAAAACCCAGGGAGGGAAAGAAGGCCGTACAGTGGGACACAGGGAGAAAGGGACAGAGGATCAGAGAGAAAGCGGATGCCGTAGTGGGGCAAAAAGCAGTCCAGGGCAGGAGGAAGGGAAGGTGTGAGACGGGGAGGAGAAAGGGGGATTATGTGCTGAAGGTTAGGAGTACTTGTGGCACCTTAGAGACTAACCAATTTATTTGAGCATGAGCTTTTGTGAGCTACAGCTCACTTCATCGGATCCGATGAAGTGAGCTGTAGCTCACGAAAGCTCATGCTCAAATAAATTGGTTAGTCTCTAAGGTGCCACAAGTACTCCTTTTCTTTTTGCGAATACAGACTAACACGGCTGTTACTCTGAAACGTGCCGAAGGTTGCCGCTCTAACCTGGCAGGGCTGTCACTTGCAGTGTGAGCAGTGGGCCTGCACAGAGGCGGTGGGGAGCGGCTGCAGCTTGGAGTGCGGGATCAGAGGATGGGGAAATGGATGGACTCTGCTGCCCTCTCCTGGAAGGACCCAAGAACGAGCCCCCTTTAAACGAAATACCTTGAGCTTGACTCTGGGCCGCCCCGCACTCTGTGCATTTACCTCAGGGCACAGGGGTTACCAAACGCTACCAAATCACG
Organism: Chelonia mydas; assembly: GCF_015237465.2. Classification (NCBI taxonomy): domain Eukaryota; kingdom Metazoa; phylum Chordata; order Testudines; family Cheloniidae; genus Chelonia; species Chelonia mydas. The sequence continues at coordinate 4,463,948 of NC_051264.2, forward strand.
ACGACCGCCTCGGACCTTAGAGCCGGTTGCAGTTGCTTGGGAGTTTTCCTCTTTCGTCTAAATGCCACAGGAAGTCAGTCAGCCTCCCATACGTGTCCTTGAAAATCCCAGGCTGAAAATATAACCAGCCGTCTTGGCAGGGAAGTCAGTTCTCCTGCACCAGGGCACAGATGAGAGTCAGGTACCCTGTGTCCAGGTAATTCCCTCCTTACCCACTGGGGGATTCTTGCCCCTTCTGCTGACGTGAGACAGGATACTGACCCAGATGGGCCATGCTTCTGATCCAGTCTGGCGGTTCCTGTTGGTTTAATTCGCCCTGCACTAACCGCAAACCCCCTTTGGATTCCAGATCAGTACAAGGAATATCAGTGGATCGGCTTGAATGATCGAACCATCGAAGGAGATTTTCAGTGGTCCGATGGGAGCCCCGTGGTAAGTCACAGGGGGTCAGTGCTCTGCTCTTCAGTGCAAAGGCCCCTTTGAGTCAGTGTGAGAGCTCAGTTAACCGGACACAGACTTACCAGGCACACAAACACTGGCTTAGCATGGCCATTTCAAATCATACACAGTAAAGGGCGAGGGGAAAACCCCTGTCAATGGCCTTTTGTTCTTCACAATCACTCGGAAAATATTCTACAGCTGTGGGTATGAATCAGACACTTGAATCATACTTTGCATCGATAGGCTGCTGGTTACGTGGTAGCACTACCCTGGAAGGCAGGCTGTAACCTTGTGCCAGACCACCTTGAGCTTGGACAAGCTACGTGTGATTTGGCTGGGAGGCCTCTGATGAAAACCCAGGCACTGGTATCAGTGATTCAGTTATAGGCGTTTTTCTTCTCCGAGTCCGTGCTGGGCAGAGGCAGAGGGCACCGGGCTACTGCAGGGATCTTTGCAGGAAAGCCCCCGCCCCGTTGTTGTTCAGGGCCAGGGCCCAGGATATTAAAAGGCACTTAGGCGTTGCTGCATTCAGCATTGCAGCGCTTCACTGATTTAGGAACTGGCACCTGATTTTCAAAAGTGATTTAGGCACTTCTGAGCCTTAATCCCGTTGACTGTCAAAGAATCCAGGCCTGGACCTTCAGGTGCTCAGCACCCACACTTGGGATCAGATTCAACCTACGGCTCTGTGTGTGTGTGTGCTCTCAATGGGAGCTAAGACCGGCTGAAAGCCTGCTCCCAATTATGGGTGCTGAAACCTTGCAAGAATTCTTGGCCTTAAGCCCTCATGGTATTTTTTCCAAAGCAGAGGGAGAGGGGAGCTCATTCAGATTAAATTCCCTTTTGCTGCACCTCTTTCAATTCCCTGTGCAGTTTCGGGGGGATGTAGTATTCTTCCCTTTCTGTTGCTGTGGGCGGTTAAACTTTCCACCCCAGAGGTGGCTGCATCTAAGGGGATGGTGTAGAGACTTTCAGGGTTATTGTCTGACGTCCTGAAGGTTTTCCATGGTAACCTTGGGTCGGTCCTATTATCCCTTCCAGAGCAGGCCTGCAGGTTATCATCCTTTACAGTTGCTACTGATGCTACGACTAGCTAAACCCAACCCAGCGAGTGAAATGGACCTTGGAACAGCTTCCCAAGTGGCACGGTGGATTCTCCAGCACTTGGGGTCTTGAGTTCAAGACTCGCTGCCTCTTGCTAAAAGACACCGTCTAGCTCAGTCACAAGTTATACATCCAACACAAGATGAAATTCTCTGGCCTGCAACACAGGAGGTCAGACTTGATGATCCCAATGGCCACTTCTGGCCTTAAAAAAATAAATAAATCTATGAATCTCCCCAGGCCCAGTCCTGTCTCCTATATCTGATGGCATCCGGATGACCTTTTTGTGTGGGAGCCCTAGCTTTTTCGGCAGTGTATTCCCCGCTGCAGAGTTCACTCACGCTCCTTTTCTTGGCAGCTGTATGAGAACTGGCACCACGGGCAGCCCGACAGCCATTTCCTGTCCGGAGAAGACTGCGTGGTCATAGTGTGGCATAACGGGGGACAGTGGAGTGATGTGCCTTGCAACTACCACCTGTCCTACACCTGTAAAATGGGTCTAGGTAAGCCTCACTTGTACCACATCTTCCACCGGTGCCGGCTTCTGCTCTGAGACCCAGGTGTTAGCACGGGGGCGGGTGGGGAGGACAGTTGGACATTCAACAGGTTTTTTCAATGGAAAACGGGCCCCGTGTCCAAAACAGACATTGGAATTGTCCATTTTTGAGGTTTTCATCCCCTAAACTGACGTTTTGTTGGTTTTTGGTAACTTAAAAACAAATACAAAACCACCAAACAGTTTGGCCAGTCGGGCAATAGATTTGATTTTATGGATCATTTTTGCTCACATGGCAGGAGCGTTCTGGTTTTCGGGTGCCGAACACTCAGCATTTTTCAAAAAACGTTGCGTTGCTGAAAACGAACATTTGTCAGGTTTGGGTTTTTCAGGGCGGGCGGGGAGCCCAAATGGTGTAGAAACATTTTGACAAAAACAAAACAAAAAGTTTTCATGTAACTTTTGCACAAAACATCCCCAACTGCCTCTGCTAGCCATGCCCGCGGCACTATACAAAAGCAACACTAACCAGCTTCTAATTCGGGTGCCTGATTCTCTGTTGTGTTGCACCTGCTGTAGGAATTTCCATCCATGCAACGTGTTACCAGTCAGCCTGGGAGCATTTTACACCCATTTTGCACTGGGGTCAATAACGGCACAAGGTGCAGGGGAGCACAGAATCAAGCCAGTCTCTTTGGGGTGGGGACTGGTTTTTGCTTCAGTGTTTGTACAGCCAGGAGGCCCCGGGCCATGACTGGAGCTGCCAGGCTCTACTGCAACGTAAGAAGAAAGCAGGAGACACATTTTCCCATGTATACCACCAAGAGAACTGGGTGGAAATGATGCAAACCCTAAATCAGATTGAAAAATAGAAGGGGATAAGAAAAAAATGCCAAACATTTAGACTAAAATTCTGTGCCCCCCCCCCACTTTTTTTTGGTGGAAATGAGAAATGTTGGTGAAAAGTTTCAGTGAAATTTTGAAAGGTTCCTCCTCTAATGTCTCTGGGTTCCCTGAGGCAATGGAGGGGGGAATTGTCTTGCAGAAGGGCTACTCAGCGGGGAAGGGAGAGGGGTCATCTTGCTAGGGTGTACTTGTGGGGGTTACATCATGTCTACCCCGGCCAAGACAGTGTCACATCCTGCATGACCTTTAACCCTTTGTCTCCCTTTCCCTCGTCCCCCCAGTGTCTTGTACCTCCCCGCCCGAGATAACAAACGCCCACCGATTTGGCAAACCAAAGCAGCGCTATGAGATCAACTCCATTGTACTGTACCAATGCCTGGACGGCTTCACCCAGCGCCACTCACCCGTGGTTCGGTGCCAGGAGGACGGCCGGTGGGAGTGGCCGCAGCTCAGCTGCATTCCGAGTGAGTGCTTGGCAAACGCAAGGCTGGGTCCCTAGCCACCTCGTGCCTTTGATTTCAATGAAATGATGCTGACTCAGACCAGCAGGGGATCTGGCCCCTCAGCTCCAATGGATCTGTGCCGTTTTACACAAGTTGAGGGTCTGGTTCCTAGTATCTCAGCTGGCTAAAAAGCAGCCAAGGTGACAGTCCTGCATAGGCTGGAACACGGGCTCCTTTCACCAGTGCTGGCGGAGGGCGGGTTTTTGCATTGCTCGTGCCCCCCAAAGGTCAGGTGATTTCAATGGGTGTGCAAACAATACAGGTTCGGGCCAGCTGTTTCCAGATGGGCACGGTGAGACTCTAAGAAGGGTCATTAGATGCCATGTTCTACAGCGTGACGTCATTGCCTGCAGGATCAGGAAGGGATTTGCCTCCCATGTGTCACTTAAAGTCAATTAGATGCACTGTGGGAGCTTTCCAACAGCTGATGAAAGAGCAGCTATTGTCCTGGGCTGGAGGCTGGACACAGAACGGGATGGACCAATGCTCTGATCTGCGCTGGGAGGAGGTGGGACACTGAGCTTGCGTGGTCTGCTTCAGGATGGCCGTCGGTGGCGTATTGGGCTAAACAGATCAGTTGTCTGATTCCCTATGGCAATGGGTGAGCTAACCCAAACCAAGCAAATATGCCGTGTCCTGAGTCCCGGGTGTATATTTTGCTGAATGGGGAGCAGGAAGTGACGTATACGTGGGAGGGCTACTGCAAAGCCTTGGGGCTGCATGGGGTGATCTGTTTGAGCATACCTGGAAACTTGCGAGAGCCGGAGCAAAACGTGTATCGCAAATAATTGATCCCATCCGTGTGTCGTCGAAAATCCTAGCACATGACAGACAGCTCGAGGAAATGCACGTGTGAGCTTGATGTGGGATAATGCTGGACAAGCAACTAATGAACTCCCAGTGCAATGAGTTGGCTAAAAGGGCAACGCAATCCTTGGATGTGTAAAGGAGGCGAGTGAGTAGGAGTGGGGGGAGTGATTTCACCTGTATACAGCATTGGTGAGACCAATCCTGGGATACTGCGCCCAGTTCTGTATCCATGATTTAAAAAAAAAAAGTTGAAAAATTGGAAAGGATGCAGAGAAGTGCCACAACATTCATTTGAGGGCTGGAAAAGACATCTTATGGTGGGAGATTTAAAGAGCTCAATCTGTTTAATTGGCCAAAAAGAGCAAGGGGTGACTAGATTCCAATGCCTAAATACCTTGTAAAAACAGCAGATACGGAAGGGGTTTTTAATCTGGTGCAGAAAGGCAGGACAAGAACCAATGGCTGGAAGTTGAAGCCAGAAAAATTCAAATTAGAAATAAGGCACATATTTTTAACAGTGAGGGTGGCTGACCACTGGAATAAACCACCAAGGGAAGTGGTGGACTCTCTAGCTCAGTGGGTCTCAACCTATTTACCATTGTGGCCGCATCCAATACTATCTGTATGGCCCTGAGGATGTCACATGGGCTGCAGCTGTGTGCTGATTGGGCTGCAAGCGGCCTGCGGGCCGCAGGTTGAGAACCGCTTCTCCAGCTCGTGATGTCTTCACATCCAGACTGGTTGCCTTTCTGAAAGATGCTTGAGTCAAACCCAAGTTATTGGGTTCAATACGGGAGTAACTGGGTGAAATTCTCTGGGCTGTATTATACAGGAGGGGAGAATGGATGATCTAATGGTTCCTTTTGGCTTTATAATCTATGAATCCAAACGTGCTGGCATTTGACTGATGCTTTTGCTCCTTGTATATTTCTTTCTGAAAAGTTGGACCAAACCCTTGATGGCTGAGGATGGACCCAAGATGGAAGACATCCCTTCCCAGGGCACTGGGGCCGGTTCTGAATGGAAAGGGAGCTGGGAATATTTTTTTGTAAAACAGTCTGAAAACCAGCAGGAAAAGCAACGATGCCTTTCTCCCCGTCATATTTTTTATGTATGTATAAAGAAATTCTAATGACTAAATATTCCCTTTTAAAAAAAAAACAAAATCGAGAACAACATAAAATGTAACTTTTCACTTTGTGTCAGGAGTATTTTGTTATTGAAATTGAAACGAATTGAAATCAATGTGGGAGCCAAAGACCGTGTGACCTTCGACCTATGGGCAGAGCCACATGATGTCACTATGGGTGTGGTGAACCTCTCTCCTACCATTGGCCAGTGGATTCGTGCCCTCCCGCACCTTTATACAAGGAAGTTGTTCCTTAACTGCTCTCTGTGTTTGTAATCTCTTGCTTTGCTCTGTAGAACCAAAATGCTTAAGTGTGAGAAGAAAACAAGTGGGGGACGTGCCTGGAAAATGAAGTGACATCATGAAATGAAGTGACCTCATTTCCTCCGCCAAGGACATGACGACAGGAGGCTGGGAGTTTGTCACTGCAATAAGTTGCTTGGCACCAAACTCCATTGCATGCAGGTTCTGGGTGAATTGATGTGAGGGGGTTTAGAGTGGGGTGTGTGAAATATTTGCACAAAGAGACAAAACTCCTTTAGCTTTGGACGTATTTTTGTTTTTATTTTTTCTGGCATTTCTTCGTGAGGTCAAAAATGACCTGACTTGGCCACATTCACCTGAAACCCGGCTCCCTTTTCCAGAGAAGAAGGGACCTGCTCCCAAATGGAAGGTAGCTCCAAAATTCCAAATCTTCTCAGGTTCCTGCTGCAAAAAACTCCAGCCCATTTCATGGAAAAAAAAAATCTGTATCTGGGAGGAGTGACATCTCTCCAAAATGCACCGCTTTGTATTTTCCCCATCTTGGAAAAGATATTCCCTGGTTTCACCCAGCTGTGGGAGTTGTTTGAACTAGGGATGGGCCCCACATCGGGCTCCAGAATCAGATATGACTGGGATATGCTTGGGGTTTGAGGAGGTTTGCAATTTGGGTTTCAGCCCCATATGCCATTGTACTCGCTGCCGTAGCGTGTGGGGCCTTGCATGGATCTTCCTCTCCAGCGCCTCTTGGTGCTGGAACATGGGTGTTTCAGGGGTCTTCTCCAGCATCCCTCTTGACCACTCCTTTGGCTTTGCGTTGGCCTGTCTCTGGCTGCGTCTTCCATGCCCCAGCCCTCCGGTCAGGTCCCCTCTTTCCAGCTCCGTCCCATTCTGGGCTAACAAAAGCCCCAGTACAGAAGCCACCCCATATGCAAAGAAAAGATCCTTCTACCCCTCACCTGCTAGGCTGGGATTCGCTGCTCTCCACCCGTGCTCTCGGGCCCTGCAGAGTTCCTCCATTGTTCCTTTGGCTCAGCACTGCTCCTCTGTCCTGGGTCACCCCCACACTGGGTTCTCGTCCCTCTCTAGGTAATCCTCCCTGGCTCTTTCACAGCTGGGATCACTAATAACAGAGTCACCAGATCAGAATTAGCTGCTGCCTTGCAGGCACTTTCTCCCATTAAAGGGCCAGCCGGCCTTCGACAAACCCATTGTAGAGAAACAAGCCACCTGTGAACTATACATCTGGATCGACCTGTCTACCTTAGTTATTTCTAAGGCACCTTGTCAAGTTGGTATGTAAGGTCTCAGCTCCCACAGAGTAAGGGATATCGCTCTCAATAGATCTTTAACATTGGAGCTGGTTGGGGATTTTTTGGTCAAAACAGGTTTTCTATGAAAAATACCGCTTTTCTCAAATTGAAACGTTTAGAAAGCATTTTGATCACGTCCAGACATGCTGATTTGACATTTTGGGAACAAAACTTTTTTGGTTTTGCTTCAAAATGATGTTTTGAAATGAAATTCCGTGTGTGTAATTCCCCCACCCCAAAATCTTAAAAAGGCCAACATCAGAATGAAATGGTTCAATCGACCAAAAAATTCATTAATATTTTTCTGAATTTGGTTTCATGGAAACTTTTGAATTTCTTTTTTTTTTTGTTCCATTTGGGAACGCCCCCACCCCACAAAAAGTGTCTAAATTGTTGAATTTCTCACAAAAAAGGGAAATCTAGTTCCTACCCAGCTCCAGCCAACATGAGAGAGAGAGGTTGAATTGTTCTCCTTAACCACTGAAGACAGGACACGAACTAATGGGCTTAAATTGCAGCAAGGGATGAACTTTAGATTGGACATTAGGAAAAGCTTCCTAACAGTCAGGGTGGTGAAGCACTGGAATAAGTTGCCGAGGGAGGTTGTGGAATCTCCACCATTGGAGATTTTTAAGAGCAGGTTGGACAAACCCCTGTCAGGGATGGTCTAGATAATACTTAGCCCTGCCTCAGCGCAGGGGACTGGACTAGATGACCTCTCAAGGTCCCTTCCAGCCCGACATTTCTATGGTTCTTAGACTGCAGGAGCTGGAGCTTTAAGAAAAATCAGAGCAATTCTCATGAGACTCGTGATAAAATTGCCGGAGCTTGGCAATGCTTCCCAGGCTTGGGACAGGCACAGAGTGGGTGCGTGGGGAGGGCGGGGCCAGGCTTCCCATATTCTTTTCAGCCTCCAGTCTCAGGGCTTACATTCTGCTTCCCTATGTCCCTGGGCCTGAGCAAGTGGGGGCCCCCCACCCCACCCTCCTGCCAGGGAAATGGGCTCGGGGCACCGGGGGTTGCCGCGCTCCGCCCACCTGGCGCTCCTGCTGGGGAGCCGGGGGCCGGCCGGGCGGAGCGGGTCGGGGCGCCGGGGCCCTCCAGTTGGCCAGGGACCGCTGGACACAGGCCCCGTCGGCCCGCTGGCTAATCCGCCCAGCCACATCCCAATCTGCCTCCCGACACTGGGAACAGCACGGGTGCAAGGCGCAGGAAGGGCGCCTTCTCCACCCATCTTAAGCCGTCTTTATGCTGCCAGCGCAGCCTTCGCTTACCTGAGACCTGGCTCTCAGGTGTTTCACCTTCACTTCCGCGTTGCTGGGGCCGGAGGAGCAGGGCCCTGCCTCTGAAAGGGGTGGTCCCGCCAGCACCCCAGCTGCAGCATAAGGAAAACCTTTCCTGGAGCTCAAGGCGGCAAGTGCCGCTGGGGCCACACACCCTGCTCGACGGGGATTATTTTTCTGACGCCGCCTCGTACGCTCCGGTTGATATAAAACCACAGGACCCAGCGGAGGAGACTGCAGAGCCTTCCGTTGCGGGCCCAATGCCAGAGCCCCTGTGTTAGCACACGTTCCCTTTTCGTGGTCTTAGCCCTCCTTTGCACCGCGGTAGCGGCTCCTCTGTTTTGGGTTTTGCTGGTGGGTGCTCCTCTCTGCCCTCTCCCGCCCATGCAAGCAGCAGGCGGGGGGCTCAGGGTAAAGAGGCTGAGTGGGGGAGTGGGGCCTTGGGGGGGGGCAGGAGAGGACAAGAGGCCAAGTGGGGGGCGGGGCCTCAGGGCGCAGCAGTGGGCGGAGCCTCACCGGAAGAGATTCGGCGGGGGCGGGGCCTCAGGGTGACGCACAGGTGGAGCGGGGGCCGCGGTCCGGGTGCCAGGACCCCCAAAAGATTAATCCGGCCCTGCGGGTGCTGAGCACCCTCTATTTTTTTTCAAGTGGGTATATTTGAGCCCCGGAGTATCCACAGAGTCGGCACTTCTGGCAGCTAAGGCCCCCAGTGATAGATCAGGGCGTCCCTGAGGCTCGGTGCGGTGTACACAAAGGGCAGAGCTATGGTCTCGGCTCCACCTCACCCTGTGTGGGCAAATCGCAATCACTCCGGGCCTCAGTTCCCCCACCTGCAAAATGGGGCTAACAGTCCATCCCCTGCGTGCCTTGCCTGTGGATGCGAAATGGCTCAGAGCAGCAGCGTGCGCCAGCGCACCGGGGCCCTCATCCCACTTGGCACCACCTGCTGCTACGGTCCGACACATACGAAAAGATTCGGAGGCTGGGTCTACACTGCAAACTTAAATCGGTGTAACCGTGTCACTCCGGGGTGTGAAAAATCCATGCCCCCGAGCGGCGTAGTTATATTGATTTAACCCACAGCGCAGACAGTGTAATGAAGCTCTCCTGTAAATGGAGCTACCGCCTCTTGGGGAGGTGGATTAACAACGCCAACAGGAGCAGGTCTTGAGTAGAGTCTTCACTGAAGTGCTACAGGGGCAGCTCTGTACGTGAAGACAAGCCCTTGGGGGAGTTGGTGGCTGGGACTGGCTGGCTAACGGGCGTGGTGGTAAGGGCTATGCTGGCACCTTTCAGCTATAGGCAGCTGGCAAGGATCAAACCATCCCTGACCGAACTCTGGGCAAGTCTTAGTCCGGGCAAGCTCTCGCGCTGCAGGGTAATTTCTCCTAAAAATGTAACGAGACCTCAGATTGAGCACGTAAGCTGGATATCTGCCACCCACAACATGGGTAAGTCTGGCCTCTCGCTAGTGGCTAGTCCACATACAAAGTTAGTGAGTCAACCTGTGGAACTCCTTGCCAGAGGATGTTGTGAAGGCCAAGACCATAACAGGGTTCAAAAAACAACTAGATATGTTCATGGAGGATAGGTCCATCAAGGGCTATTAGCCAGGATGGGCAGGGATGGCGTCCCTAGCCTCTGTTTACCAGAAGCTGGGAATGAGCGAAAGGGGATGGATCACTTGATGAGTCCCTGTTCTGTTCATTCCCTCTGAGGCACCTGGCACTTGCCACTGTCGGAAGACAGGATGCTGGGCTAGATGGACCCTTGGTCTGACCCAGTATGGCCGTTCTTATGTTTTTATGCTTCAGCTAAGGGGGCATAGTGCTTCGGTTGACACATTAGCAGCTCATGCCTTCTAGCTCTGAAAGTCCTTGGTTCGAGGGTCGGATTGTGTCACCCTGTGGCTAATACGCAGGCAAAAAACAACAACCCCAAGGTGCTATTTTTGGGTGGGTTTACCATCATTTTATTAATTTACATGAATAAACTCAGTTAGTCAAACTCTTTACTTTCCAGCCTTTCACATATTGACACTGAACGGCTTCTTCATGGGGGGAGCCTGGCGGGTGTTGGGATTAAAAAACAGACCTTCACAAGCACAGGGTAGTGAGCTGGCTGGGGGCTTGTGTGCACTGCTGCCCTCTGTTGGAATGGAATCAGAATGGCTCAACTGTGCATCATAGCCCCTATAGTGCTGCTAATTAAGGAGATGCTTCTTTAGCTCAAGTGGAAAGGGACCTGTGCTTTGCAGAGCAGAGGGATCTGAGTTGTGACCCTGCTATCACTGTGAATTTCCACAAGCATGAGTAAGTATACAGAGAGTCAGGAAGTTTTTTTATCTCCAGGGGCACCCATCCCCTGTTGAAAATAGGTGAGTAATGGATACAAAATACCATTTCTTCATTAGCTTTAAACTAAACCAAAAAAAATCTACAGCTACTGGTTATTCCTCGGAGGGTCCAGCGACCTCGTGGGAGCAGGACACTGGATTTTTACTGTGTCCCATGGATTCTGTCTTCTCCTGACAACCCCCTGCTCCAGATGGCAGCTAACAAACATCAGGAGCCAAAACCTAGGAGAGCAAAAGCCCTGAGAAGACCAGAGATGTTCTGAGGTTGGGGGCTTTGCTATTTCCATTGTCGCTTGCTCTCTGTGTCGAAAGGGTGGAATTCACCCCTGGGTAGAGGGTCCAAATCGGCCCAGGGGAATTTTGTGTCAGATTCACCGCTCCAGAGAACAGATTCCTCTGTTCACAGAACAGGGCAAGCAGCCTATCGGCCTCTCCCTGCCAGCGCTCCTGGAGGAACCATGTCTAGACATGAGACAGGATTCTGGTCTCCATGGCCCGCCCAGTCCTTGGTCTCTCTGCTAAGGCTGACGATGAGAGGATGGGCCAAGCGAGCGTTATGTGCTGCTGGAAACCAGCCTGAGACCCACTGGGAAAGAGAAATACGCATGGGAGATGGATCTCATGACCCTTGAAAGGCACAGGCAGCTGGAAACCAGTGAAGAGCAGAGCTGCCGTCCCCTACCCGGCGTCCCATCATCACCCCGCGCCATCCCTATTTCACCGAGAAGCAGTAGGTCCCGTACGTCCTCTGCTCCTTGTTGGGAAAGCCGAAGCTCCGGACGCCGGGGTCCGGAAGGCCCCCGCAGCGGGTGCGAGGGGTGGTGATGGGGTAGCGGACGCTGCCGTCCGCCAGCCAGCCCCCGTCGCAACGGTCCAGCTGGGAGAACTTCCAGGCGGAGTAGAGCTGCCCGACCTTGGCAATGGTGGCCCCTTGGTTGCGGCAAGCCTGCCCCGCCTCTTTGAAGCTCAGGTGGCCCCGGAGGAAATAGACCTGGCCTGGGGAGAGAGAGAGGGAGGGGAGGGTGTCAGGGCGAAGGTCACATGGGACGCTGGGTGGTGTGGGGACCTGCCATGGAGATGCCAAGGGTCCGTCTAGCCTGGCTAGAAAACAGAAGGTCCCACCTAGCTCATGGGCAATGCCTGCTTCAGGAAGGTGGCGTGGAGCAGGGGACATTTGCCATTGCCCTGGGAGGATTTACCCAGACAGGGAAGAGGGGCTACCACACCAGACAGAGTTGTGAGCTGACCCAGAACAGGAGGGGGTACCAGACGAGCTGACCCTTTGGTCTGATCTTTTCTCCCTATGCTCTGCGGTTGCATGGAGCCGCCACGTTCCCTCTGGACGTACCCCTCACAGCGGAGGTGAAGCAGAATGCGTCAAACCGGTCCTTCTGCTTGTCCTTGGCCCCATAGGTCCGAACTCCTGGGAGGAGAAGCCGCCCCCCGCAAGGCTCTCGGGGGTTAATAATGGGGTAGTGGACGGTCCCGTCAAGAATCCAGCCTGCGTTACACCAGTCCAACCCTTCGGTCCATGCTGTGGGTTAGTGAGAGAAAAAGGGACGGGCGAGCTCAGTGCATTGCGGGCAGAGCACGGGGACCACGGGGCACTGATGAACGTCAGAACCAAGCTACAGGATACCTTAATAATGGCCCTGATTCTCCGCTGGCCCGCATCTCGTGCAGAGCAAAGGGGGGGTCTATCCCCAGCTCTGGGAGAGAGTGTGGTCCAGTGCTTTGAGGAACGGGTTCTAATCCCAGCTCTGGGATGGTGGGGTGTGGCATAGCAGTTCGAAGAGAGGGGGTTGGGGGCCAGGACTCCTGGGTCCTATTCCCAGATCTGATGATCCTACTGTCCAATGCTTCTCTAAACCAAAGCTGGCTGTTGTAACGATTCTGTAGCATCCGATGAAGTGGGTTTTTGCCCACAAAAGCTTATGCCCAAATACATTTGTTAGTCTCTAAGGTGCCACAAGGACTCCCGGCTACCACTCTGAAACCTGATTACCCCTTTGTCTCTGATATTTACATGGCAATGATCTGCAGACCTGTTAAAGCATCCTAAATAAATAAAGAAATTAACTATTTCCCCCCCAAGCATATCTAGAGCAAAGTCTGTGAATTAGCCACCAGAGGAGGTGGGTGAAACAGACAGAGGCTGGTTACCTTTGTAGAGCTGCTGATAAGTGGCCAGCCTGGAGTCCTGCTCCTCACAGGCCTGCTTAGCCTCAAAGTAGTTGAATCTGTAGCGCCCCTGGCTGGTCTGGTAGGGGAAGACGACACCTGGGTGATCGTAAGAGAAAGGGAGTGAGCTGGTATTCTGGAATCAGAGGGTCGATCGGGAATCTCAGGGCAGGGTGCCGGCCTCTGCACCTGCTTGATAATATTTTGACGGAACCCTTTTCTGTCGGAAAATGCAGGTTTGTCGAAATCCAAATGATTTACAGGAACTCGTTGACTTTGACGACATTTGCCATGGGAACAAGTTGACACAATTCACTTCACCTTTCTCGTTTCGATACAGTGGGAAGCATTTCGCTTCACGGCCACTTTTCTTTCTTTATGTTACAGTAATATAAAAATAGTCAATATTATTGCGACATAGTATTGGATACTGTGTAGTCTATTAGCCTGTGTCAATGTCCCCGAAATGTTTTGAAGTTTCTGAATCGAAATCCTTCAGAATTTCTGTTCCATGGTGAATTTCAAATTTTGACTTCTCTTTCCGGATCCGGAATGAAAACAAAGTTTGAAATGTCAGGATTTCCCATGGGACAGAAATTCCATTTCCCGACCAGATCTGCTGGCACCCCGGGGAACCCCCACGGTATTACTCCATTACAGCAGCGCATCGAAGGCCCACATGAGATCAGAGACACAGAGCAAGAGGCAGTTCTTGCCCCGGAGAGCTCACAGTCTGAATAGGCAGACAGAGGGTGGGAAGGGAAACCGAGGCCCAGCGACGGGGCAGAGGCTTGCTCAAGGTCACCCAGCAGGGATTTGGGGAGGAGCTGCTGCAGGGACCCCCTGCAATGTGTAGGGATGGCTGGAAGGACCCAACTCACCCCTACGCTCAGAAGGAGCTGGAGGCAGAGGGGAAGTGAGCTAAGGCTTTTAAAACCACTTTCCTCATGGGCTCCCACCAGGGGATGCAGGTTCTCCTACCTCCCCCCAGGACCCACTTCCACGGGATGCAGCTTCCCCTGCCTCCTTTCGGGGAACCCCGCCAAAGGACGCAGCTTCCCCTGCTTCCCCCCCAGGGGCCCCCTACCAGGGGACACGGCTCCCTTACTTCTCCCCTGGCCCCCCGCCAGAGGACATGGCTCCCCCCACTTTTCCTCCAGCCCCCCACCAGGGGACGTGGCTGCCCCCAACCCCCGGGGCTCCCATCAGCAGAGGGTCTCTCCCCTGAAGAGGATGGGGCCATTGCTGGACGGAGGGGGACCGTTCCCAGGCCGCCGTGGGAGCCGGGACTTACCGTCCAGCATCAGCGTCAGCGACAGGCTCTCGTCTTCCAGCCCGTTGACCAGCTGGCAGCGGTAGCGCCCCTCGTCCTCCAGCGCCACCCCGGCGATGGTGAGGGAGGCGTCGTTGCGGTGGCCGCGCCGCAGCCGGGCCCGCCCGCCCAGCTGCCCGTAGGTCTTGTGCTGGGCCCCGTTGGTGACCAGGATGACGTTCTCCAGCAGCTCGGCCGGCTCCACCTTGCTCCATTTCACCTTGTAGTGGGGGGGTCGCGCCCGCAGGACGCAGGGCAGGGTGACCATGGCGCCGCGCTGGGTGTGCACCACCTCATGGAGGGGCTCCAGCAGGTACTGCAGGCGCGGGGTGGGGGCTGTGAGGAGACACCGGCGGGGGGAGGTGCGTCGAACCCCCGGCCTCGCTTGGCCTGCGGCCTCCCGAGACGCTCGAGGATCGCGGCTCTCCTCCGAGACCTGCTCTGTTTGCCTGCGGATGCCCTTCAGTCCCAAACGGCAACCCTGCACCCTGCTATTCCAGCCCCGAGCTCCCCCCAGCGCCCCTCAGTCCCGACCCGCAACCGCACCCTGCTATTCCAGCCCTGAGCTCCCCCCGGCACCCCAGTGCCCCTCAGTCCCGACCCGCAGCCCCACCCTGCTATTCCAGCCCCGAGCTCCCCCCCGCAGCACCCCCGATGCCCCTCAGTTCCAAACGGCAACCCTGCACCCTGCTATTCCAGCCCCGAGCTCCCCCCAGCGCCCCTCAGTCCCGACCCGCAGCCCCACCCTGCTATTCCAGCCCTGAGCTCCCCCCGGCACCCCAGTGCCCCTCAGTCCCGACCCGCAGCCCCACCCTGCTATTCCAGCCCCGAGCTCCCCCCCGCAGCACCCCCGATGCCCCTCAGTTCCAAACGGCAACCCTGCACCCTGCTATTCCAGCCCCGAGCTCCCCCCCGCAGCACCCCTGATGCCCCTCAGTCCCGACCCGCAGCCCCACCCTGCTATTCCAGCCCCGAGCTCCCCCCAGCACCCCAATGCCCCTCAGTCCCGACCCGCAGCCCCACCCTGCTATTCCAGCCCCGAGCTCCCCCCAGCACCCCAGTGCCCCTCAGTCCCGACCCGCAGCCCCACCCTGCTATTCCAGCCCCGAGCTCCCCCCAGCACCCCAGTGCCCCTCAGTCCCGACCCGCAGCCCCACCCTGCTATTCCAGCCCCAAGCTCCCCCCGGCACCCCCGATGCCCCTCAGTCCCGACCCGCAGCCCCACCCTGCTATTCCAGCCCCAAGCTCCCCCCAGCACCCCAGTGCCCCTCAGTCCCGACCCGCAGCCCCACCCTGCTATTCCAGCCCCAAGCTCCCCCCAGCACCCCAATGCTCCTCAGTCCCGACCCGCAGCCCCACCCTGCTATTCCAGCCCCGAGCTCCCCCCAGCACCCCAGTGCCCCTCAGTCCCGACCCGCAGCCCCACCCTGCTATTCCAGCCCCGAGCTCCCCCCAGCACCCCAGTGCCCCTCAGTCCCGACCCGCAGCCCCACCCTGCTATTCCAGCCCCGAGCTCCCCCCAGCACCCCAATGCTCCTCAGTCCCGACCCGCAGCCCCACCCTGCTATTCCAGCCCCAAGCTCCCCCCAGAACCCCAATGCCCCTCAGTCCCGACCTGCAGCCCCACCCTGCTATTCCAGCCCCGAGCTCCCCCCAGCACCCCAGTGCCCCTCAGTCCCGACCCGCAGCCCCACCCTGCTATTCCAGCCCCAAGCTCCCCCCGGCACCCCCGATGCCCCTCAGTCCCGACCCGCAGCCCCACCCTGCTATTCCAGCCCCAAGCTCCCCCCAGCACCCCAGTGCCCCTCAGTCCCGACCCGCAGCCCCACCCTGCTATTCCAGCCCCAAGCTCCCCCCAGCACCCCAATGCCCCTCAGTCCCGACCCGCAGCCCCACCCTGCTATTCCAGCCCCGAGCTCCCCCCAGCACCCCAGTGCCCCTCAGTCCCGACCCGCAGCCCCACCCTGCTATTCCAGCCCCGAGCTCCCCCCAGCACCCCAGTGCCCCTCAGTCCCGACCCGCAGCCCCACCCTGCTATTCCAGCCCCGAGCTCCCCCCAGCACCCCAATGCTCCTCAGTCCCAACCCGCAGCCCCACCCTGCTATTCCAGCCCCAAGCTCCCCCCAGAACCCCAATGCCCCTCAGTCCCGACCCGCAGCCCCACCCTGCTATTCCAGCCCCGAGCTCCCCCCAGCACCCCAGTGCCCCTCAGTCCCGACCCGCAGCCCCACCCTGCTATTCCAGCCCCAAGCTCCC
Organism: Chelonia mydas; assembly: GCF_015237465.2. Lineage (NCBI taxonomy): Eukaryota > Metazoa > Chordata > Testudines > Cheloniidae > Chelonia > Chelonia mydas. Next base: position 4,480,299 of record NC_051264.2, read on the forward strand.
CCCGGCACCCCCGATGCCCCTCAGTCCCGACCCGCAGCCCCACCCTGCTATTCCAGCCCCAAGCTCCCCCCGGCACCCCAGTGCCCCTCAGTCCCGACCCGCAGCCCCACCCTGCTATTCCAGCCCCAAGCTCCCCCCAGCACCCCAATGCCCCTCAGTCCCGACCCGCAGCCCCACCCTGCTATTCCAGCCCCGAGCTCCCCCCAGCACCCCCCATGACCCTCAGTCCTGACCTACAGCCCCACCCTGCTATTCCAGCCCCAAGCTCCCCCCAGCACCCCAGTGCCCCTCAGTCCCGACCCGCAGCCCCACCCTGCTATTCCAGCCCCAAGCTCCCCCCAGCACCCCAATGCTCCTCAGTCCCGACCCGCAGCCCCACCCTGCTATTCCAGCCCTGAACTCCCCCTCACAGCACCCCCCATGCCCCTCAGTACCGACCTACAGCCCCACCCTGCTATTCCAGCCCCAAGCTCCCCCCAGCACCCCAGTGCCCCTCAGTCCCGACCCGCAGCCCCACCCTGCTATTCCAGCCCCAAGCTCCCCCCAGCACCCCAGTGCCCCTCAGTCCCGACCCGCAGCCCCACCCTGCTATTCCAGCCCCGAGCTCCCCCCAGCACCCCAATGCCCCTCAGTCCCGACCCGCAGCCCCACCCTGCTATTCCAGCCCCGAGCTCCCCCCGGCACCCCAGTGCCCCTCAGTCCCGACCCGCAGCCCCACCCTGCTATTCCAGCCCCGAGCTCCCTCCGGCACCCCAATGCCCCTCAGTCCCGACCCGCAGCCCCACCCTGCTATTCCAGCCCCAAGCTCCCCCCAGCACCCCAGTGCCCCTCAGTCCCGACCCGCAGCCCCACCCTGCTATTCCAGCCCCGAGCTCCCTCCGGCACCCCAGTGCCCCTCAGTCCTGACCCGCAGCCCCACCCTGCTATTCCAGCTCCGAGCTCCCCCCAGCACCCCAATGCCCCTCAGTCCTGGCCCGCAGCCCCACCCTGCTATTCCAGCCCCGAGCTCCCCCCAGCACCCCAGTGCCCCTCAGTACCGACCTACAGCCCCACCCTGCTATTCCAGCCCCGAGCTCCCCCCAGCACCCCAATGCCCCTCAGTCCTGACCCGCAGCCCCACCCTACTCCCCCAGTCCAGGGTTCCCCTTCCACATGCACTGCTGCAGCACTGGGTCCTGATTTGCCTCCTACAGTCCGGGTTCCCTTCCCCTGCAGCCCTGCTGAGGCCACTCAACCCCAGCCTGCTGCCCCCATTTCTATTCCAGCCCCAGGTGCCCGACTCACCGGCCTCCTGCTATTCCCCGCCTCCCCCGGGCTGTGACCTCAGCTTTAAACTGCAACACTTTGTGATGCAGATGGGTTGGGACTAGGGTTAGAGCCAAACTGCCCCAGGCTGGAAAGGGGAACAGGGGAAAGGAGCTGGCAGATTCGTTGGGAGGAAGAGAACATGGTTACCCACCTGGACCCCCGGTTGCCTTCTGGTAAATACTTAAAGCAGCTGGCAGAGAAGAGAGGCAGACTGAAGCCAGCAGCAGCAGCTGGTGCATACTTAGCTGTGGGGCCAGGAACGTGCCTGAAAAAGGATTGAGGTTTTGTTCTAGCCGGGCTCACCAGGTGGCACCGTTCCACAAAGTTATTTTGCTCCTGTGGAGTTTTTGAAGAAATTCTTCATGGTTAGAGTTTTGCGATGAAGTTTCGTTTAGGGGGAGCTGTTGCAAGCAGCAGGAGCGTTTGCTCACAGGGAGTGCGTGGCAGAGCAGGGAATTGTATCCAGATCTCTGGCTAGCTCCCTAACCACTGGACAATCCTCCTTCTCTCCCCATTCATATAATCACAGCAATGTCGGGCTGGAAGGGAACTCGAAAGGTCATCAAGTGCAGCCCCTGGCACTGAGGCAGGACCAAGTAAACCTAGACCATCCCTGACAGGGGTTTGTCCAACCCTGTTCTGAAAAACCTCTAGCGATGGGGATTTCACAACCTCCCTTGGAAACCTGTTCCAGAATTTAACTCCCCGAGAACGTTTTTGCTAATATCTAATCTAAACCTCCCTTACTGCAGATCAAGTCCCTTGCTTCCTAGCCTAACAAGGAGAACAATCGACCCCCGTCCCCTGTGGAACAGCCCTTCACATATTTGAAGACTGTTCTCAGGTCCCCCCTTCAGTCTTCTTTTCTCAAGACTAAACATGTCCAGGTTTTTTCACCTTTCCTCACAGGTCAGGGTTTCTAAACCTTTTGTCATTTTTGTTGCTCTCCTCTGGGCTTTCTCCAACTTATCTACATCTTTCTTAAAGCCTGGGGCCGAGAACTGGACACAGGACTCCAGCTGAGGCCTCACCAGTCTGCACAGAGTGGGACAATTATCTTCTGCGCCTCATGTACGATGCCCCTGTTAATACACCCCAGAAGGATAATAGCCTTTTTTTGCAACTGTGTCACATTGTTGACTCACATGCAATGGGTGATCCACCCTAACCCCCAGATCCCTTTCAGCAGTACAGCTGCACTCACCAGTTATTCCCCATTTCGTGGTCGTGCGTTTGATTTTTCCTTCCTAAGCAAAGTACTTTGCACATGTCTTTACTGAACTTCAGTGCTGCAGGAGAGCAAGGGGATATCGCACGTGTCGTGCAGGATCGAATAGAACAGACCATAGTTTGATTCTTTGTGTTATTGGCTGGTACAGCACCTAGCACTGTGGGGCCCTGGCTCCTAATTGGGCCCCACAAGGGGTTATCACAGTAATAATAATGGTTAACTACTATAATAATGGTTAACTAATGATTTGGGTTTCTCTCTAATACTCACTCGGTCGAGCTCCCAGAGGGTCTCCGGCCACTTCTGACACCGGGGCTGTGGAGAGAAATGGGATTCAATGCAGCTGGCCCATTGGTTCCCCACTCACCTCCCCCATTGGCCTCGCCTATGGAGAGCAAGAGGCTGTCAAGGCAAGCTGACCTAGCCCGGGTGAAAGAGGAACCAACTCATACACCCACCCAAGGCTCAAACCAAACCCAGAATGGGCTTCACCATGGTCCCGTATGCCTGAGGTTCGCCCACTGCCGATCGACACCAGGTGGCCAGACCAGCCGTGCCAGGCATTCATGGTCTGCGTCCACTGCCTCCCAGATCCCCAGCTTGTTCCAGCGCCAGGCAGAGCTCAGCAGGTTGTTGGATGCTTCCCTGCACTGTCCCAGACACCTCAGCAGGACTTGTCGAGGAGACTGGCCGAAAAATTTCCCCCAAACTTTTTTTGTGCCAGAAAACGCAGACTTGGGTCAACCAAGCCATTTCACAGATCAGTGTTGAATTTGCTGAATTTGTTTTGGTCGTAAGAATTTTTTTTTTTTTTTTACAAATCCGCCGATTTGATTCTTTCCATTCAAAACACTTTTGTTTGGCCACTTAATTATGTAAAAAAATGGTTTAAAAGGCTCGCGGAGTAACTGTTTTGTTTGATCCGAATCAATTCTCACCAGCCCCAGGGTTTCGACACGACCAGAGAACTGAAAAAATATCAGTTCTTCACACAGCTCTCGTTCCAACACATGGTTCATGCAGCATCCCAAGAGATTTCTGAGCCTTGCCTCAAATTCTGCCTCTGCTTCCATGTCCCTCTTTGCCTCCAATTAACCTCAGTAATACGGCTATGAATGCTTCCACTAACAAACAAATTCTTTGCACATCTCTCGCATCTTCCCATGCAAAGATGTCAAAGCACTTTACAAACATAAATACATTAAGCCTCATGGCCATCAGGAAGTTTAGACTTGAAATTAGACGAAGGTTTCGAACCATCGGAGGAGTGAAGTTCTGGAACAGCCTCCCGAGGGGAGCAGTGGGGGCAAAAGACACATGTGGCTTCAAGACTAAGCTTGGTAAGGGATGGCATGATGGGATAGCCTAATTTTGCAATTAATTGATCTTCAACTATTAGCGGTAGATATGCCCAATGGCCTGTGATGGGACACTAGTTAGGGTGGGATCTGAGTTACTACAGAGAATTCTTTCCTGGGTGTCTGGCTGGTGAGCCTTGCCCACATGCTCAGGGTTTAGCTGATCGCCATATTTGGGGTCGGGAAGGAATTTTCCCCCAGGGCAGATTGGCAGAGGCCGTGGGGTTTTTTTGCCTTCCTCTGCAGCGTGCAGCACGGGTCACTTGCTGGAGGATTCTCTGCACCTCGAAGTCTTTAAACCACGATTTGAGGACTTCAATAGCTCAGACACAGGTCAGAGGTTTGTTACAGGAGTGGGTGGGTGAGATTCGGTGGCCTGCGCTATGCAGGAGGTCAGACTAGACAATCATAATGGTCCCTTCTGACCTTGAAAATCATAGAATCATAGACTTTAAAGAGGCCGGGGGTGGGCCAATGCCACTGACTGCCAATGGGATTTAGGCACCTCATTTTCTTAGGGTCATTTGAAAGCCTCCCCTGGTCCCATACTGTGGATATTAGCAGCCCCTATTTTAGAGACAGCAAAACAACAGCACAGAGAGGTTAAGTGATGGCCTAATTTTACACAGCAAGCACAGGCCAGAGCTGGGGACAGAACCCAGAAGTCCTTGGGTATTTTGCTACTGACTTCAGTGAAGCCAGGATTTCACCCCGGGCTTGTAGCGCTATGTTTTATTTATCATCATTATCATCTGGATGACAGTTGTATGTAGGCGAACTGGTCATGGACCGGAGTCCCACGCTGCAAGGAACTGTCCAGCCTCCTTCCCCACCCTCCACTCTTTGGCCCCCTCCTCTGAGCTGTGGCCCCAATTCTCCATCACCCTGCCCCTTGCGCAGTCATGGAGATCCGTGCAAAAGGCGTGCAAAGCGGGTGCAAACCGCCAGTGGATCGGTGCACATGTAATTTGCACCCCGTAGGGAACGGGTGGGAATGACAGCAGAAGGTGCAAGGCAATGGAGGATAAAAACTCTGTTTCTATAAAGCGTCCCCCTACCCTGCCCCACCTCCAGCTTGACACTTACTGTACGAGGTTCCCTACAGCCCACTGTCCTCTATAAGATGCACTCAGTCTGTTACCCTTTGGTAGGAACGACTCTAGACAAACACAAATTGCATCGTTCTGTGGCTTTCACATGGGTTGATTAACATTTCTGGAATCCAAGGGGCTGGCGGTTGGCAGCTCTGTCTCTTTTGGTTCTGTGTTTGGTTCTGAGTTTGGGCTCCTAGGCGCCACCCCAATGCGCTAACACATCACGAGAGACAGACCCTGCCCTGAAGAGTTTACAATCTACATAGACAAGAGGTGGGATGGGGAGAAAGAGTGAAGGGAAGTGACTGGCCCAAGGATCACCCAGCAGGCCAGTGTCCTACCCACTAGGCAATGCTGCCCTGCCTATTGACTCTTCTGAACCTCCTCTCACGTCGCTCAGGAACCACCCCCACTGTCAGATCCCTTTGGAGATCGTGGGTAAGAGACGATGAAGGGAGGCAAAGGAGTATTACGGGGAGTGCGGGCGGTGTGTGGCTGGGAGGGTGAAGCTAATTCAACTCGACCCCTGCCCTCTACAGCAAACCAGGAGGGGATCTGGCTGACTTCCTGCTAGCCCACAATAACCAGCATTGTGAGGCTGAAGAGCTGGGTCTGGATGTTTTGACTCAGCTGCCTCTGACTAGTTCCTGCAATGACTAGAGGCTCCAAGCGAGACTGGGGTCCCATTGCGCTAGGTGCTGTATGGACACAGTCTCTTAGAATCAAAACAGACAGGGAATGGGAGGGGAAACTGAGGCACACAGCCTTGCCCTAGGTCACACAGCAGGTTAGCTTCAGATATGAGACTACCCACATCTCCCCACTCCCATGCCAGTGCCAGATCCACTAGACTGGGGTCGTGAAACTTACTGACCCTCCGAGCCGCACATGAGAATCTTTAGACGTTCGAGAGCCAGGGCGCACCTCCCAGGGCTTGGGGCTTCAGCCCTGTGGCAGGTGCCTGCCGGGGCTCAGGGCTTCAGCCACACTCCTGCTGAAGCCCCAAGCCCCAGCAGATGCCCTGAGACCCTCCTCCCCACTGGGCAGAATCCCCTACCCCACCATACTGCTGCAAGGCAGAGGTCCTGAGCTTCCCACCCACCAAGTCTGGTAGGTGGAGAGTGGGGGGAGCCTGGGGGACACCATGAGCCGTGCTTTAATGGTAAAAGAATCCCTACCAGTAGAGCCCTGTGTGGACACACAAATTTGGATCTGCACCCGAACCACACCCGCGCTAATGAACTTGTATCTGACCCGCCCTCCATCTTTTATATGCATCTGCCCCAGCCCCCTCTCACATTGTTAGAGCCCTGCAAGGACACACAAATTTGGATCTACAGCCGATCCCCAAAGATGGTAAACAATGCACCCGCGTCCGGGGATGCAGACATCCATGGATATAAAGCGGCTATCTGCGGATTCGCAGGGCTCTACGTACCAGCTCCGGTCCCGTACCTTGTACGTTCACAGGGAAATCCTCTGCCAGCCCACCGTACCCCTCCAAACCGAGCCGTGAAAAAGACAAAGCAATCCTTTGAGAGCTCTCCTCCACCACCTGCTGCTGCACGCCCGCCCGGGCCAGACTGCTGGCACAGGGGTGACTCAGCACCCCGTTACGCATCTGGCATGACGCACGCTCGCAAAAACCCGGTCCCGTCTCCATCACAAACGTCCCATTGTTGGACGGGAGAGGAACGGAAAGACCAAACTTGCCGTTGGGTTCATTGGAAGAGGCGGCTCCTGGCTCCTTCCATGGCTAGTGGACACATCTGCTATCGTCAGGCATCGGGGACGGTGAGAGGCCTGCCTGCTCTGGGAGAGGAAATCAAACAACCAGAGAACGAGTTCTGCTTTGGAAGATCTAGCCTTTGTGCTCTTTGGACAGCATCAAAATTGTCTGGGTGGTGGCTGTATCTCCTTTTCCCTCTCTCTCTCCCTCTCAATCCCTCCCTCCGGCCCAGGACCAGTGAACAGTTGGTGTGTCTGTCTTTTCCCCTTTCACGACCAAGGAGGATGTACAATTTCCCATTGTGAGCATCTTTCCCTCTATTGTTGTGCTCAGCAGAACAGAGCTGCCCCAGTGAACAAGCCCATCTTTATATGCAGCCGCAGAGTTGGGGGAATTCAGAGTAGCTGTCAACACCATTCAGACCCACATCTCCTCTGAACCAGATCCAAAGCTGGTGGAAAGTCTCCCATTCGCTTCCAGTGGCTTTGGATCAGGTCCTTCAAATACGATCTAAACTCACTTTGCTCCAGGGAAAGTAGATTTTCCCACAATGTATTAGGCCACAGTCCCTTCCAGCAGCCAAAATCCGATGGCTCCGATTAAAGGAGGAACCTTCCCTATTGCACCAGGTTGACAGTGTTGTCACATTGGTTGTTGGAATCCCCTTCCTGATCTCTGTACTGATCAGCTGATCCCCTGAAGCATGAGAGCTGATCATCCCTGAAATGCTACTGTAGGTCTGTAAATTAACTGGTCTTCTCCTCCCCGGTGCCCCCGGCCTCTCCAAACACAGACTGGCAGTGTTTGCTTGAAACAGTCCCCACAATCTGTTAGCAAGGGTTGCTCCAGATGGGAAAAGGTTAATGGGTTCCAATGACTCTCTGGTGCTAGGGGCTGGTTAACCCGACTGGGTATAAAAGAGGTGGGCGTGGGTCTCGGCGATAAGAGGATCTAGGGTGTGGGCTGAGCAGTCTTGAGGAAGGAACCCAAACAGCAGGTAAGCTTGGGAGGCCACAAACCTATCTAGGTTCCTATACAGCACCCATTACAGCGGCAACAGAGTGCTCTACCTGGATCTAGTGCTAGTGGTCCCAGCTGGTATAAACTGGTACAGCTCCCATTTACATCAATGGAGCTACACTGGTTTACACCAGCTGGCGAATTGGCCCATTGACCTCAAGGCATCTCAAGCACGGCACTGCTAGAAACACAGCATGATGCTACATGGCAGCATCCGCACTGGGTAGGATGCTGGAGACTCGATCTAAAGCCAGAAGCACCAGGGACTCAAGGAAAGGGCGCTAGGGGCTGTACAGACAGAGAACAAAGAGACGTTCCCTGTCCCCGAGAGCGTCCAATCTTTCCAAGCAAACGGTCGCTCCTTCTGTTTGGCTCACTGTTTGGGGCGGGGCAGGAGCTGCATTCTGTTTCGGGTTTGGCTGTTTCCCTCCCCGACCCCGCCAGTGTGCAACTTTTGATCGGGCAGCTTAGTCCCACCGGGAGATGTCCAAAAAAAAATTAAGTCTTTTGAAAATCACAAGGTCAAAAGTTCTATCTGACGGGGGCGGGGGGCAAAAAGCCGGATTAAAAAAAAAAAGGCTCGAAAAATTATTTTAAAAAAAATAATAACCAAGGGCTGAATCCACCAGCAGGAAACCAGCCTTCCATAACTCCGCAACGTTTGCGCAATTGACATTACTAAAGTGCTGGTCAGCGCTCCGGGCCTTTCCTCATTCCACCTACCCCCCCACGCCAGATGAGCGATTTGGGTGGCTCCCTTTTTGGGGATGGCTCAGTTAAGACTCCGTGAGAGGGGCCTGATTTTCAGAGAGCGCGAAGGACCCGTCCTCTGGAAACCAGGCCTCTTTCGTGTGTCTCAGCTGGGCACTGGAAATCACTCGTGACGTTTGGAAGAACAAGCCAGGGTGTTCTGAAGGCAGAAATCCCTCATTAGCCCAAAAGAGAGACACTCGGGAACGGGCAGGGCTGGGTGAGGGCAATCCAGGGTCCTAGGCGTACTAGGACACCGGTCCCCACCCCGGCACAGCCCCGAGTCGTGCTGCCACCTGGTCAGGTTTCCCCCGGATCGCCCGTTTTTCGAGGCAGCCGTCCTGGGAAATGTGTCAGGGTGGTGCGGTACAGGCTGCCACTGCCAGCTGTCCGGTTTTGCAGGCTCAGGAGCGTCCCGGCTGCCCTGGGTTTTTGTACTTCAGAGATGCCAATGCACGCAGCTCCCGGTTCCGCTCCGAAATGGATGCAGTGCTCCCCCTCTCCCCTCTGGAGAGACGGGGGTGGTAGCTGGGGATCCCCCCCCCAAGCTGCGTTCATACCGCTCCACACACACAGGCCTATAATCCCAAGGTCTCAAACCAGCCCTGACAGGGACGCGTAGCTCTGCTTCGGTAACATACCTGCCTCATTTTGGCTGGGGCCTGATCCTGAGGCCGCTGAAGTTGATGGAAAGGCTCCCCATTCATTTCCCCAGGCTTTGGATCGGGCCCTTGGTCACAACCCCCCCCGCCCCCAGCTAAGGCTGGGGATGATCTTCTGTCTCTGAAAGGAGATGAGGAAAAAACAACGGGAACACAATGAGGCTGTGTTCTGGGGACGCGGGATGGAACTGGGCCTTTTCACTCAGCCCCCCCCCCCCCCCCCCCCCGCCCCGGTACCCCTGCCCTGAAGATCCATCTCCAGGGAAGAAGGAAACGTACATCTCTCATGAAACACAAGACAAGCGGCAGTTTGTCTCTGGCAGCAAGGGACAAAGCGATCCCGGCCTCTCCGTGACATGCACTCCACCGAAAACAAGCTTCCCCTCCGGACCGGATGAAAACAAGTCTCCGGGCCTCACTCTTGCTGGCTCGAATGCCCCCTTTACACTGATCGGCCACTGCAATTCACAGTCACGCTCACTTTAAGGCCCCTTTGTGCTGCCAGGCCGTACAAAGGAAGCAGATGCCGAAAACTGTGGGGGAGAAAAATCATTTTTCAGGGTCTATTTTTTTTTAAAAACGTCTGTGAAAATGGAGGATTCCCTCAGAAATCTCAGTTGCAACAAAACAGCCATTTTGCTCCAGAAAAGCTAGCTGTTTATCCAGGCCCTAGCCACGTAACCCCCGCAACATCAATGAACGTATCTGCTTGGCGCTTCTTTGTCTCGCTGCTAGCCCCATGTTAGGAGTGGGGTGCTGAGGCATGGGGAGATGAAATGACTTGTGCAGATGAAGTCTGTGGCAGATTGAACCCAGATCTCCTGGCTCCTACTCTTCCACACAAACTTACTTCTTTGCATGCCAGTGCTGTCAGAGGTGGCAATCTGCAGCTAAGCGATGACCCTGATCTTCAGCTGGTATAAACTGGCATCACTCCACGAAGCTAAGGGATCTGTGCTGATTTATGCCAGCTGAGGATCTGGCCCCTTGAAACCAGGGCCAAAGTTAGTGGGGCGGGGGGAAGTCAGAGTCTGGCCGTGTGCTGTCCTAAAAGGGATGGGGGCAGGGGGAGGTAAACAAGTCCCCTGGATCTGTTTGACCCAGACCTGAAGAATGTGACAGCAACATTAATTGCACTGGGGACAGGACAAAAGTGCTTTGTAGCAGGGGAGGTGAGGGTAAGTCTTGCTGTAACCAGACCGTGCTGAACGGAGTGTGGCAATGGCTTTGCACCAGGGTGACCTGACTGTGGGTTGACTGGAGTGTGGGTTTATTGATGGGCTGATGTATTGATTACTGATTGAGCTCTTAGACTGCAGGGGGTCAATAAAGGTTCGGTTAGCTGAGGGCTACAGCCTCAGGAATATTATGAGCAGTAGCATTACAATGAGCGGCCCTCAGCGCGCACAAGAAACAGCTGCAATTTATCACAAGTCCCTTGAGCAACAAATCTGCTAACCAGGCCCCCGGACACTGAAGTCCAACAGCAGACGTGCAGGGTGTTTAGCACTGTGACTAGCATCATTCACATCTCCAGCTGGGGCAACCTGGACTGTCAGTCACTATTTTCTTCATCATCATCTTCGTCATAATGCTAGTGCCTCCCGACATGTTGGCCCACATCTTTGGCCTGAGTTACGCTTTCACCTACTAATGCTCAGACCTACCCATAAGTATTCCAGCCCTTTGCCCCTTGTCCAGACTTCCTCCTCCCACTAATTTAGGGGTGCCCCCTTTCTCATATGCTGCCTTGTTAGTTCCCTTTTCACTGATTAACATGGGCGTCACACAGTTGCCATAGCGACGTGTGGCGGAGCTAAAATTCCCCAAGAAGTTTCTACCAGTCATCTTGCCAAATTAACAGATACATTGCGACAGCTTTTCTAAAACATCAGCAATTAGCACGGCTTGTCCTGTAATCTTGGCAATTTACGGCTACCGCGTGAACTAGTGATCTTGGTGAACTAGTCGTGTCAATCTAGTTCAGGCCTCAGGCCTTGTGTGGCGAAGCCGAATATCTTACAGGCCTGAGACTCTGTGTTATGACATTAATTTATACATATATGTTATATTTTAGGACCTACCCCCCAACTCCTTTTATTTTTTAAGGGGACAAGAGAAATTGGAGAAGGGCCTATCCTCTGAAGAGTTTCTCTGAATACTTTGCATTGAATTGAGCTCTGGTGAATGGTGCAGCCCAGAAACTGGAGCCTTCTATTTCCCCAAGAGCAGGTAAAGATTGTTCTCCGCTCCTCCCTATACACCTCATCTTTCCCATGCAAGGCTTGCCTCTGAGGGCCCTGTGCACTCTTCACGACCAGTTCAACCCTTGGTCTCTCCAAGAGTCTGCCAGCCAGGTGGTTACTTTTGCAATGCGGACACCTCTCTGCTGGGAACTGGGCTGAGATCCATCGTGCTCATTTCCTACCCTCCCACCAGCTCAGGGTGACTTTTACCAGCAGGAAATTAACTGAAACTAGCGACCTAGAACTGAAGGACTCCCAGACCCATCACAAGTCCGTTTAGCTATCCAGCCCTTTCCAGTTTCTTTAAGTTCTAGCCAAACACGGGCATCAGAACCGGACAAAACTCAGCTGATTCCTCCCGCTCAGACTAAAATAAGCAACCGCTTTCGCTCCACAGGCCAGATCCTCAGCTGGCGTATATCAGCGCAGCTCCCTCAGCTTCAGCATGACACGGATTTACCCCAGGGGAGAATCTGGCCCTATATATGAGAAGGCAAACAATAAAAAGGAGAGAATTTACACTGGGACCCCCCCCCCCCTTTACACCACTCTGGCAGCACGAAAACAGCCTCCGAGGAGCGTAAATGTAATTTATAACTGCTTTAAGTCCCATTTACGCTACTAAGGGACCTCCGTGTAAATGTGAACCAGGGCCAATGTTTGCATTAGATAAGCAGCCATTTCTAGGGCTAGATCTCATTAAAGAACCCCGTTTGTTGATTGCATAATGTTTTGATTGGCTTAAAAAAAACAGATGAAGCATGAAGATAAATGGATTGAAATCTTAGGTTTAATGATTAATTGGGTAATTGCTTTGTTTGAGGTCACTTGAGTTTTATCTGTGTCAACCAGCAGGGGTAAGAAGCCAGATTCTCATTTATACTTGGGCCCCTTTACACCTCTCTGGCTGTGTAAAAGGGACTCCAGCATTTGAGAGTATCTGGAGCAATATGAGTAAATCTGGGAACACATATTTCCTCAACCGGCTACATCCAAATGAAATTTTGCCCTGAGTAGCGTGAGGGGTGAACTCAGCTTTAGTAATTAACAGCTGCCAGGTAGTTTGTGGAACAGAGTCTTTAACTGGTCCCCCCCTTTTTTTTCCCGCCCCGGTGGGTATGTCTACACTGCAAAAGAAGACCTGTGGTAGCGAGTCTCAGAGCCTGGGTCAGAGTAGATGTTCCTGCTCAGGCTGGTGGCTGGGCTTTGAAACCCAGCAAGGGAGGGTGGGTCTGAGATCCCAGGCTTTAGCTGGGACGGGAACATCGACACTGTTCTTGTTAGCCCCATTGTGTGAGCCCGAGTCAGCTGACCTAGGCGCTAAGACTCACTGCCGAAGGGGTGGGGGTTTGCCTTGTACACATACCCAGTTTGATTTGGTCTTTGAGGATGCAGGAAATAATACTGGCCCACACCCTGAGCTGGTACAAATTGATGTTGCTTCAGTCAAGCCACGCTGATTTACAGCAGCTAGGGAGTTGGCCTAAAATTTAGAGCCAACTATGGCCTTGGTCCTTCTTTTGCTTGCACTGGGTTAACGCAAGGCTGACATCGTTGGCATTAAAATCATCTCAGTGGCAGAATTATCAACATGTCCAGTCCTACATTTCTATGGTTATTCAGATAGCATCTAAGGGCTCCCTGCTCCCAAAAGCTAACAATACCTAGCTCCTATATGGGGCTTTTGTAAGCAGTACATCTCAAAGCACTTCACAGTACTTATCCTTACAGCACACTTGTAAGGCAGAGCAATTAGCCGCAGTGTACCGGTGGTGAAACTAGGCACAGAGAAGCTAAGTGACTTGCCCAGGATCACCCAAAGAGTCTGCAGCAAAGCAGGGAACTGAACCCAGCTCTACCAAGGTCAAGGCGATTGCCCCAACCATTGGGCCATCCTAAGACAGATGCAGGCTAAGGAAAAGTATACAACAGACAAGCAGAGTGACTAATGGGCGGGCAGCAGACAACATGTTCATTCCACTTTCTTTTGTTTTTTTGTGAGCCAGATTTCAATCTCTTTTACACAGCCGCAAATCTGGAGTAACTCCCGTTACACCAGTGTCATTCCACTGAAGTTAACGGAGATCAGAATCTGATTCAGAGCCTTTAAAATTAAAAAAATGTATCCACCTCACTTTCCAAAGGCTGTTTTAGTTTATTCAGCGTTTCTCCGCCTCTGCTTTCTCGAGTCTTGGAATTCGCACTGTCTCTGTATGTTACAAACACCTCTCAGCAAATGCAGATGCAGAGAAAAAAATGAAATCACACTCTCGGTTCCCCACACCCACTGCCTGCCCATAGAGATGTGTGAAAGAATTTATAAACAGTACAGGCTTTATTAGGAGCATAGAATTTATACACAATACAGGCTGACACAGCTTCTCTGCCCCCAGTTGGGAGACCAAACTTTCTCTCCTTTTCAGCTAATTGACAACCTGGAACTGGGCAAAAATTTTCGGTTCAAACTTTTTTTTGGTGAAAATTGCTGATTCTATGACACTGAATTGTTTTGCGAATTCACATCGAATTCACCCAATCATTTGTTTTGAATAAAAAACAATTTTTTTTAGAAAAGATCAAAACGTTTTGTTCTGACGACATTTTTGAAAATGAGACGGATTGTTTTGGTTTGAGATCACTTTCTGTTGAGAAATTTCATTCAAATTCACTACTCAAAGGCAAAACTTTTAAAAACTTTTTAAAAAAAAATAAAAAAAATTTCAATTCTCTGAAAATTTCAAAAATTTTGTTTTCAGTTTAATCCAAAACATTTTGGGGGGGGGGGGGATTTTTCAGAATTGTCAGCAAATCAAAACATTCATTTTTCACCTAGCACTGTTCTGCGGTCCAATCCATCTAATCTCATATCTACCCAAATCCGTTGAATCTAGACCATAAAACACTTTACAATTGAGTTAAGGTTGAGAGTATGTGTCAGTAATTTAAAAGCTAAAAGGCATTTCAGATACGTTGTAAGTATCCCAAAAACCACATACCGTAAATCCAGGAAATTTAGAGTTAAAGATACATTTAAAAGAAATGCAGATTTTATAGTAAGAAATGTACAACAAAGTTATCCAAACAACCTTAACTCTGCCCTGCCGTGACATCATGCAATAAACATATGATTACAATTAAGACTTTTTAAATAATTTTGGTCCTAAATTAGATACAACTGATTTTTAAAGACACATTTACTTTTTCCTATATTTTGTTCCCTTATAACATTATGAAACCATGGCAAGAGTGCCTTAACTGTGCATGTCAAACAACCTTCCCGTGAGAACTCTTGACACAACTGACCAGTCCCTTACTGGTGGGTCATTACAACCAATAGAGTTGTTGCATGCAAATTAGCTTTTGAGGAAGTGTGGTGATTGGTTGAACTACCTTATCTGACAATGGCCTTCCTTAAGAGTTACCTGAGCTGAGCCTGCCTTTAGTCTGTCTAGTCATAAAAATTAGATACAACAATTCAGATAAATTACAAACTAATTTATCCAGTTCACCTGGTTAATATGCTCAAGTGCCTGTGTTATTCTGTTGTTAACAACATTTGGGCCAAAAAAAAGACTGATGGATACTAAATTTCTTCCAGGATCTAGATTTGGGTTAATTTACACTAATAAACTAACAAACGTATTTATTTGTAAATTCTCAGAAAATTAATTCTGTGCTCAAAGAGTAAGCACTGTAAATTTGGGGAAGGTAAGGGTTATTTTTCATACAAAATACAAAGGTTGAAACTCCTCTTTAAGGGCAATAAACAACTCAGCTTTGATTGTGGAGTCATGGTCGACACCTCCATAGTAATAGAAACCAATTTATTACCTCTGTCTAACCTAATTCATCTAATCCATCTGGTCCATAAATTTATGCATCTAATCTCTTCAATCTTAAATCTCTAGAAATTAGCATACTGTGGACACTAACACAAATGAACACATCCAATACCAAACTGAATCAATCTAATCCACAAGCTAAAATAATCCATTCAATATATAACCAAATACAATCTAATCCATCTATTTTCTAATCTAATTCAATTAATCTACTCTCTAAACCAATGGATAGCACAAAGGAGCCCAATTTGGAAGACATGTAGTCTAGTTTTGGGTCTGCCATTGGCCTGCTGAGTAACCTTGGGCAAGTCACTCCACCCTTCTGTGCCTCAGTTTCCCTATCTATAAAATGATGATAATGCTACAGACCTCCTTTGTAAAGTGTTTTGAGATCTACTGAGGAAAAGCAGGAGATAACAATAACACCACCCATTTCTTGTATAATGCTTTTCACCAATAGGTCTTAAATTGCTTCACAATCTTTAATGTGAGGTTGGGAAGCACGAGGTAGGTATTATTAATCTAATCCAGTCTGTCTGTTCTGTAACCTAATCTATTGAATCTATAGGCTAACGGAACCCGTTTCTCCCTAGCCCCATTCCAGTGCTAGGACTTGCATTTAAATTGTCATCCTCATGCAACAGTTGTGCTGAACTCATTTAATTTGTCTCTGAATCATAACAGGCTGACTCAGCTGCTGTCATGATATGACGCAGTGGGCCAGATCCTCAGCTGGTGTAAAGCAGTTTAGGTCCATTGACCGCCATGGAGTTACAATTGATTTACCTCAACCAGGGATTTGGCTCTAGGAATCCATACCTGGTGCCTCAGTCACTGAGCCATTGGCAAAGCTGGCTCTCCACATTCCTCTGTTCCTGCCTAAACAGACAGTTGCTTGCAGGCATGCAGCAATGAAGACATGAGCAAATATTTTCTCATCCTCTGGAGCTGCGCTGTGTTTCAGTGGGAGGGACCCAGCTGGCAACTCATTGACTGGTGGGCGAGGCTTTTTACAAGTAATTAACAAAAGTCTTGGCACAAGGGCCTCACCTTGTTAACTTCCACCTGCGGCCAGGTTGGAAGATTAGTTTCATTTTCATCTCTCTCACACTTCTTTCTCCTCCTCAGCAGCATGTCTGGCCACACAACCAACCTCAGGCTCAAGCTCCCAGCAATATGCTTCCTTCTCCAGCTCTTCACCATCATCCTCTTCGCTCTTTTCGTCCGCTACGATCAAGAGACCAGCGCTAGACTCTGGCACGAGGAGCTGAGCCACCACAACAAAAGCAACCGGGACAACGATTTTTACTTTCGCTACCCGAGTGAGTACAACCCATCCATGCACTCAGCTCCTGCTTCATCAGCCTAGGTCATAGAATCATAGCATATCAGGGTTGGAAGGGACCTCAGGAGGTCATCTAGTGCAACCTGCTGCTCAAAGCAGGACCAACCCCCAATTTTTGCCCCAGATCCCTAAATGGCCCCCTCAAGGATTGAACTCACAACCGTAGGTTTAGCAGGCCAATGCTTAAACCACTGAGCTATCCTTCCCCCCCCAAATTCAGGAGGTCCCACCTACATTGCCCATCACCATGGTCAGATGCCATCTGTAGGAGGGGAACCCACGCGTTTCCGTGCCCCAGATGTTCCATGGCCCCTCTCTGTGACAGAGGACGCTCATCTCAAGTGCGTGACACCCACAGTCTCTTAAACCCCAGATGAGCCCCCATTTATATAACAGCCACCTTCTTGGCTGATCTCTGGGATTGAACCAGGGACCTCCAGTCGTAAAATATGACCCTCTACAGCTGTATCAGACTCACAGCCTATCTATCTTAGGGGTATAAAACTGCAGCCCATCCCCATAGTATCTGAGCACTTTCCACGTAAAATCAAGAGCAACAGCAGCAATCTTTGTGGCTCAGGCACCGAGGGAAGTGTGTATACATTAGAGGCCCAGAGGATCTGGGCTATGCTGACTGGTGGGTGATAACTTTCAGGGGGAATTTAAGAACTTAGAAGTGCCCCAAGCTGGTGCCCGCTGTTGGCACCCTCTTGGTTTTTCTCCTTGGTGCAGAAAGATTGTGCAGAGCATGGGAGAAGCTTGCGAGGCCGGTGCCGGGCGCGTGGGTTGAAAAGCACTCAGAGTATTATCCTCGCGCGCGCGGGAGTTGGTGGGCAGCGCAGCTGCAAGGCAAACGGTAATCCCTTCCCGGGGTCTTGCAATTCAGAGCTGGCCTCTGGGAAAGGCGCCTCTGTGTGCCAGGACATCCCTCGCAGAGCAGAGGCGTTTGGAGGCTCGTTTGGAACCTAAAGCCTGAAAGAGGCGATTGACTTCGGGGGGAGCAGACAGTGCAGTGACATTGCTAAGCAGCTGCTCCGTGGGGGCCTGCACTTCAACAGCAAATGGTAGTCAGGGCTGGTGGATGAAGAGTCAAGGGCCTGGAAGGGAGGCATGAGGCTGCTCAGGGATTCATTCATTCCTCGGTTGAGATCTGTTCTTATTGTGGCAATCAGAGCCAGCTTAAATGCTGGGAATCACACACGGGCAACTTGCAGCACCACAGGGGACGTTTGCTCCACTTGGCCTCATCGAAGAATAGTCTTGTAGGTCAAGGCGGTTGGCCTAGCTCGCTAGAGAACAGGGTTCAAGCCCCCTGCTCTGCCACAAGATCCCTTGGGCAAATCCCTCGGGGGGTGACTGCAGCGTGTAAGCAGGTTCCGACCTCCGCCAGCTTGGGTACCAATGGCACCGAAGCTGTGGCAGCGTGAGCTCGCTGCCTGCTTTAGCTTCGGGGGGATTGCGTCGCGGCTGCACGTCTGTCGGTACCCACGCCAGGTAGATGAATGCTCCCTGAAGCTATCGGTGCCCTCCGCCGGCAGTGTCGAACGTAGCCTCAGGCTCTCTCTGCCTTGGGGTATGTCCACATTGCGATAAAAGACCCGTGGAACACGGCTGGCCTGGACCGGTGCGGCCATATAATATTGCACTGTAGACGTCTGGGCTGAGGCCGGATCCCAAACTCTGAGACCCCGCCCGGACGTGGGTCTACAGAACCAGAGCTCCAGCCCAAGCCCGAACATCTACCCTGCAATTGTTAGCCCCGCCGTCCTTGCCAGTTGACCTGGGCTCTGAGACGGGGTGCCGTGGGTTTTTTATTGCAGTGACATACCCTTGGTTTCCCTTCTTAAGATGGAGATAATCTCCCTTTGCCTAGTTAGAAAGGAGTGGGCTTTGCTTGACCAAAAGCTTGACAAGCAACGGTTCGAAGCACTGTAGGATGACCGGTCCATTCCCACGGACCGTGCTGTAGAAATATTGGCCTGTTACGGTTGAAACGTTAGACAGGAACCCTCAGAAATACTGGGTCACGACTAGAAATAGCAAGGCCCATGCTGAACTTTGGAAATACTCAAAGTGACTGCACAAATACTGCAGAAATCCTGGGCCATTCGTTTAGAAGCCTTCCGGAGGGGTGTTAATATCCGGAGAACACCTGTTGCTTGACAGTGCATCTCTTGTAATAACCTCACACTGCACTGCTCCTTTATCAACGTAACTAACGCCGAAGCTAATACAGGAGATCTTTGTGCTGAGCTATGCACACACTGGATTTATACGTGCTGCTAAGTAGATGGTATGCTTTTCTAGCTCTACATCTCTACTGTAGGGGAGCCTGTAGGTTAGTCTGCCAGCAAGCTTGTGTCAAAACTACAACTGCCTCGCCTTCGCTACTTTCCTTTGTTGTTTGCAGTGGTGTTGTTGCCGTACCGGTCCCAGGATATCAGAGAGAAGATACCTGAAGAAGAGCTCTGGGTAGCTCGCAAGCTTGTCTCTTTCACCAGCGGAAGCGGGCCCAGTAAAAGATATGACCTCGCCCACCTTGTCTCTGCTAGGATTTTAATGCTTGTTAAGAACACACCTTTTTCCCCCTGCAGCAAAGACATGCTCATAAGGAAATGTCTCTTGCTATTTGCACACACAGTCTCTAGCACAATTGGCCTCTGATCTTGGTTGAGGGCTCTAGCTGGTAGTAATCACTGCTTGGCATAGCTGTACAAACAACGTATTTGTACGTATTTGTATGCTTTCCAGTCCCCTACCCATTTTCATTGCTCTCTGCAGAACTTTGCTCAATGTTCCAACACGCTGGCTGTCATCATGGGCCACTGTGGGATATACACAGTGGGGGAAAGTAGTTCCATTTCATGGGGGATTTTGATATTTCAAAATTGGGTTTCACTCCTATTTGGAATGAAAACAAAAAATTTCAAAATTCTCCATGAAAAGGAGAGGAGCCGGACCCCCAGGGCTGGATGCCTGGCCCGCTGCCCCAGTGAGCCCATTGGAACATTGGTGAAGCCAAATTGTGTCCATGGAACCTTTTGACTTCATCAAATTGGCAATTCTGATGAAACATTGTTTGGTTGGAATTTTTCCAACCAGCTCGAATTTCTACCCAGTGTGGATCAGTCATAAACTTAACCATAGACACAATCACTTTACAGCTTAGGACCTGGCTTGTGAAAGTCACCGCGAGACTTTCTGTTGACTCCAACAGGCTTTAGATCAGGTTCTGGTTGAGAAAGGCACATGGTTTTAAATCTCCAATGTGATCTATTAATTATAATTACTATTTAGCACTATCCTACTATTATTACTATTCCTTATCTGTATTATGGTGGCACCCAGGAGCCCCAATCACGGACCAGAACCCCACAGTGCAAGGTGCTGTATGGATCCAGAACATAGAGCTTCCAATCGAAGTACCATCTAGTGCATCGTTTCTCACTGCAGACGCTTCCCTGCTCCGGTACTGACAAGGTTAGAGGTCAGTGCGCTGCTGAGGAACGCTCTTTGGAATGAGCGCGATTGCAAAACACAGGCTCGGACCACTCATGGGGATGGAAAGTCCCGTGACTGTTGTCCTGAACCAGGGTCATTAATCCTGATGTCCTGGTCAAATTGCTAAAGGCAGCCAGCAAAACCGCCAGGCCTGAAACAGATACGGATCAGACACTTACAGGAATAATGAAAACAAGCCCCCTTTGCCTTAGCTAAGGGAGCAGCATGAAATAGACTGAAACTAACGCTGCAAAGCAAGTGAAAGAGACAGTAGGTTTGCAGTGTTATAGCTGTGTCAGTCCCAGGATATTAGTGAGACAAGGTGGGTGAGATCATAGCTTTTATTGGACCAACGTCTGCTGGGGAGGGAGACAAGCTTTTGGGCTACACAGAGCTCTTCTGTAGGTCTGGAAAAGGTGCTTAGAGCTAGTCTACACTTGAAATGCTACAGCAGCATGGCTGTAAACACTATCTTCAGAGTAGACCCTACCTATGCCAAAGGGAGGGGTTCTCCCATTGGCGTAGGTAATCCACCTCCCTGAGAAGCGGCAGCTAGGTTGACAGAAGAATTTCTTCTAGCTCTGTCGACATGGGGACTTAGGTCAGCTTACCTACGTCGGTTACGGTGTGGATTTATGAACACATAATTTTCTCGTGTAGGCCAGGCCGTTGTCTTTGTTTCAGCCGGGTCTGCACTAGAAAATTAGCTCAGCATAACGACGCTGCTCAGGAGCATGAAAAAAATCCACACCGCTGAGTGGTGTAGTTAAGCCAACCTAACACCCAGTGTAGACAGTGCTAGGGCAACGGAAGAATTCTTCTGTCGATCTAGCGATCGCCTCTTGGGGAGGTGGATTATCCACAGTGTAGACAAGTACTTGATTTTTAAGAGAAATTCGGGGCAATTTTGGACCAGATCTTTAGCTGGTGTAAATCAACATAGCTCCAGTGACTTCAACAGAGAGTTGAGAGTCACTGGTTACTTTTGAAAACGTTGGCCTCATGGTTCTGCAATAGTGTGTAGGGTGGCAGCATTGCCTAGCGCACAGATCACTGGCCTGGGACTCAGGATACATGGTTTCAACTCCTAGCTCTGCCAACGGACAGACGTGAACTGCTCCCCCCTGAGCCACACCTGACTCTCCTCCCCAGTCTGACACGCCTCTGCCTCTTCAGTTGGATCAAGACTCCTGCAGCCAGATGGGTTATTTTTATTTTCTCCCACCCCCTCCCCAGGGGAAAGGAAGTTGCGACCAACAGTGCTCCAGGCACAAAACCAAAAGCTCACCGCGAACCCTGCCTCTAGGCTTCCCAGGACTCCCCTTACCATGCAGATCAGCATGTCACAGCCTGCGATCCATGCCGCTTCCTGCTCTCATGGAACCCCTGCCCAAGAGGCGGGGTACGTGGATGCAGGGCTGAGACCTGCGCTGCTCGGCCTTGGTGAAGGCAGGGCAACCGCATAGCTGCAGTCAGGCTTAAGCAGGGGCGGACGCCCTACAGGTTCTCCCAGTTTCATCTGCCAACTCTTAACTCCACCCAGAGCTGAAAGAGAATTACTCACCCCCCCCACACACACACACACATTCAACACATAGAGACATGCACTTTCTATCAGGAAAGAGGTGGCCTAGGGTACATCTACACGACCGCAGAGCTGAAGCTGTGTGGCTGTTGCGTGGATGCTTCCGGCGTCCAGGGAAGGGGTTTTTCCGTCAGTGCAGATAATCCAGCCCTCCGAGAGGCCATGGCGAGATCGATGGAAAAATGCTTCCATCAACTTAGTTGCTCCTACAGTAGGGGTTAAGGAGACCTGCAGGGCGCAGAATCTTTCACAGCCCTGAGCGACGCAGCTAGGGCGACCTATGTCTCAGGTGTAGGCCAGGCCTTAGATAGCCGGGGGTAGACAACTTTTTTTTTTTATTGGGCGGTGGCAGAGTTGTTGCATATTGCTTCCAGAAGCAGCTTTGTACCAGGCCTGAATTTGTCCACTTTTAATAAAGGGAGATAGACGAGCTTCTGGCCCAAGCTCGAGGTTTCTTTATTAATGCAATCTACGATGTTTTCTGGAGGAGGGTAAAGTCCTCCACAGTTGTCTACACCCACGTCTGGGCCTTGTTAGCAAAGTGTCTGAGCACCTCATCATCGTTAGTGTATTTGTCCTCACACCATCCCTGGGAAGCAGGGCAGGGCCCATTATACAGATGAGGAACTGAGGAAGGGAGAGACTTGCCCCCGGAGCACCCAGGAAGCCTGTGACAGAGCAGGGGATTGAAATCAGTCTCCCAACTCTCAGCCTAGCTCTGTGATCACTCAGCCTTCCTCACCGGTTCTTCTGTGCCATCTGAAGTAGGATTAGAACCCAGGACCATTTGCACACACGGGAGGACACTTTCCACCACGCCACTGAGCTAGGAGACCTGGCGTCTCCGGGTATGTCTACGCTACAAGCAAAAACACCCCCAAACACCAACCCCCCGCCCCAAACCCCTACAGCAGTGAGGTTCAGAGCCCCCGTCAACTGACAGGCTCACGTGACGGGTAAAAATAGCCATGTAGATGTTCGAACTCAGACTGGAGCCTGGGCTCTGAGACCCTCCCTGCTCACTGGGTTTCAGAGCCTTGAGGGCCAAATGTCCTGCTATTTTTGGCCCTGGAGTGTGAGTCCAAATCAGTTGACCCAGGATCTGAGCTGCGTGGGTCTTTTTTTGCAGGGTAGATGCCCCCTCATTCTCCACTGCCCTGTACCTTGCGCCCGCGGGCATCCTATTTACACTAAGGCCTCTTTATTCTACTTGGGCAGCGCACAGGGGTGTCAAGCACTTGTAAGTACACTGCCAGAGTGGGGTAAAGGGGCCCTGGTGTAAATCAGCATTGGGCCCCTTGGGTTGTTACTGGCACTAGTATGAAATAAGTGTAAAATGCTACAAAATCATAACTAAGCATACCAGGCTCTTAGATAGCATTTGTCATTGGTAGATCTCCCAAACGTTTCGTCATCTTTAATGTATTGATCCTCACAGTGGTAGACGCAGAGTGTCCTTTATACCATGGGCCTTTTACACCACTCTGGCAAGGGAAGCAGGATCTGAGCAGGAGTGTAATGAGTCTACTTCCTCTTTAAGACCTGCCAGACCAGCGTAAAGGGTCTTGGCGTAAATGAGCATCGGGCAGGCACCATTTCACACCCACTTCACACCAGAGCAAAGGACTCCTCCAAGGTGCAGGGCATCACAAGACCAGGCCCTTGCTTTGTTCCTGCATCATGAGCCTAATGCTTGTGCACCTGCAGAGTTTATATTTACTTTAGTCACTTTCCGTGCAGAGCACACGGTGGCGTGGCCGGAGGCCATGAGCGAAAGCCTGTACCTGTGACTGTCGCCAGTGTCGAGTGTTAGCTCCGTACGCAGGCAGCGGCGAGGTGACGAGACGGAGGGGCAGGTGCTACCCTGGTGTTAATCGGTGAAGTCCCATTGGCTGCCGTGGAGTGACACCGGTTTGCACCCGCGCAGGATCTTGGCACTCTGTGGGCTGTGTTAACTCCTGTGGAACGAGGGGGTGGTGAAGAAGCTGGCAGATCTCTGTGCTGGGGGTGGTGAAGGGGGAGAGTTTAAGAGAACACAGCAGACCCTGTACTCGCATAGCTCTCTGGTTCACAGCTGTTCCTGCTATAACCCCGATTTCCGCCGCCCCCCTTCCCCCGGGCATGAAAGTTACAATCATTTTTATACCCACCCAGTGCTGATGGCTTGATTCTCATTTACACAAAGGCCCCTTTATGCCGCTCTAGCCTAGTAAAAGGGGCTTTCACGCTGCCAGAGCAGTGCAAAGGGACCTTAATAGCGGAAGTGAGAATCAGGCCCATAGTGCGGTGCACATGCTTTGCATTGGTGCGAATGAAAACAGGAGGTGCTGGACCAGGGAGAATAAGACCTTCTTATTCCCAGCTGCATTTGGCGCACTGGTTTCAGAGCGATTCCACAAGTGGCTTGGCATGCCACATCTCTGCGATTGTTTTCACTGATCTAAAATCCACTGGAGTCCGGGGAGTCACTCTGGATTTACAACTGGTTTAACTGGACAAACAGCCCACTTGGTCTAATGGTTATAGTAAGGGACTAAGAGTGATGAGAACTTGGTTCCTTTTGCAGCTCTGCCACTAACTTGCTGTGTGACCTTTGGCAAACCTCTTCCCCCGCTCTCTGCCTCAGTTTCCCTGTATGCTAAATGAGGATAATAGCAACAGTGTTGCGAACCCCATAATGGTTCCAAAAAAATCATGGCTCAGGCACCCAAAGAAATCATGATATTGGCTTAAAATTATGAGATTAAAAAACAAAAACAAAACTCTGGGTTCTATCTATCTTCTGTCTGGTTTCTGAGCCTTTAGGGTGCACTTGATTCACTTGCACTTGCAAGCTTTTCTCTGCAGACATGAGGGCTAGAAGTGGTTTTGAATTCTCCCCCCACCACTTGACTCCCAGAGCAGGACTTTATCAAGAACAGCAAATATCACGAGACTTGTGATAAAATCGCGAGAACTAGCAATGGTCTGTAACCGCTCCCCACTTTTGTAAGGGGAGATCTAGGCAGGAAAGGTGCTATGCGATGGCTAAGAATTATTGTCCATGTTCCCACAGTAACGCCGCGTAAGGTTCTGGGTGGAAATGTCGCCCTTACAAGTGCAACGCTGTTCATGATGCTTCTAACCAGGACTTAGGTTTTCATAGCACTAGTCAGCCCGAGGAATTCCAAAGTGCTTTACAGAACAGGGGTCACCTGTCCCCCACTGAAATGCAGCCATGTCTGGAGTGGAGCACTGCACTTCTGATTCTTCACTTCTGAAAAGTGGGGAGGTCGGGGGAGTGGCTCCAGTTGGAATTTGTCCAGGAGACACCCCAGAGCTCTTGCGAAAGGTGTCACAGGCTCTTTAATGTCAGGACCTCGCTTTTTACTTCCCGCCTGAACGGCGGAAGAACAAAGCGGTGAGGTACAGTGTTTGCGCAGCTGCCACTCAGCGAGGTCATCGTTCCACGGGCCAGCCCCAGAGAACCGGGCCACATGGCACGTCCGTGCTCGGCGAATTCTCAAGGTCGCTTGGCTGCTCTCTTGCCCTGGATGATGGCTTCCTAGAGCCGGCTGGGGGCTGCTCTCTGTTCTGATGAAAGCAGAGGGGAAAGAAACGGTCCTGGGAAATGCTCACTGCATTTGTGCTGAGAGGATGATCTTAGCACTGCAGTCTACCTATATCCTCTGGGGTGGATTCTCCGGCTCTTCTTCCTGACAGAAAGTGCAAAAATGTTTTGAAGTTCAAAGGCAGTTTCAAATTCAGATTTAAAAAAAAAAAAAAAAACGGAAACAAAAAAAAGTCAACATTTTTGTGGATTTCTCCCCTCCTGGGTTATTTTGCACCAATCCTGGAGCATGTCAAAAATCTGTCTATACTTGAGGGTTTTTTGGGGCGGGGTGGGGGGAAATAAATATTTCAGAAAATGTGTTGACAAGTTCCCTCTCCCCCGGGATCAAATCCACTTGTGATGCTTTCCCCAGGTTTCCAGGATGTCCACACCATGATCTTCATCGGCTTTGGCTTCTTGATGACCTTCCTGAAACGTTATGGATTTGGCAGCATAGCCTTCAACTTCCTGATCGCGGCATTCGCTATCCAGTGGTCTACACTGATCCAAGGCTTTTTCCACTCTTTTCACAATGGCAAGATTCACATCGGAATAGAGAGGTGAGTGGCTGGAGGCCAGGTGTCAGAGAGGAAGGATGTCAGGTGGGTCATTCCCAGCTTGGCCACAGACTCTTTGCGTGACAGTGGGTAAGTCTCTGTACTTCAGCTCCCTGTTGGTAAAACTGGAAGAACAGCCCTGCTCTGGCTCCCAGGGGTTGCAAGGATAAAGGTTCAGAGGCGCTCGGATAGATGGCAACGTGGCGTGAAGTCACACATACAGCTTTCCTTCCGGGTCCAGCTCTAAGCCAGGGAGCCGCACAGATGTTCATGTCAGACATGCTTGTGATCAGAACGCCACTGTGTTGCCTCATCCTGATTTGCTCATTTATGCAGCAGTCAAAAGCGGATTTGGCAGTAGGCATGAGAGGGCCTAGGCTGAAATCCCATGTCTGCTGCAGACTCCCCGTGTGACCTTGTCTCCCTGGGCCTTGGCTCCCTATCTGTACCATAGGGATAACAAGAGCTCATTTCTCTTGCCTCCGGGGCAGAGCGCATCTCTCCCTCTGTGTATGGACAGAGCCTAGCACAATGCACTCTGATCTCTGTTGAGGCTACTGTAATACACGGAACAACACAAGGGCTTTTTTCACTCATTAGATTGAGACTAGAAAGGACCAATAGATCATCTGGCCTCCTGCAGACCACAACACCGGCTGGGTAATTTCACAGATGCGAAACCCTCCAGCTCAGTTCTTAGCCCTTCCACCCACTCGTTAGATGAGCCTAGCATTTCTGTTCCAAAGTCTCCAATCACACCTGCTAACCGATTCTGCCGTTCCCTCTCTGGAAAGCTTTTCTCTTGGGGACCCTTGTGAATTTCCCAGACTGTCAAATGCACAATCTTCTCCGTTATCCATTAAACTACCTGGAGGCTGAAATTCACCCCGGTGCAAGGGTCCCTGCACCTTTTAAATCTAGAGGAAACTGGTCTTGTGTTGGCAATCTGCCCGGGGTAACAGTCTCCTGCAACCTGTTCTACTTTCTTCACTATTCCTGCTAGCATGATCAATGCCGATTTCTGCTCCGGAGCTGTCCTGATCTCCTTCGGAGCAGTTCTGGGCAAGACAAGCCCCATCCAGCTGCTGTTGATGGCCTTGTTTGAAGTCACACTCTTTGGTATTAATGAATTCGTCCTGCTCAGCGTCATTGGGGTAAGTCACACTTTTCATGGCTCTTCCGTTCCCCAGAGGAAGGACTGTTCTAAGCTGGGTCACAGCATGGTCGTCAAGCTGAGCAAATACCTGACTTGTTGGTTCAGTGGCTAAATAAAATTTTAAAAACTGTTTTGGGTCAAACTAAACATTTAATTTGACCCAAAACGTAATTATTTTCATTTAGTTTTTGGGTGGTTTTTATCCCCACCTTTATTTTTAAATAAATCTAGCTATGTTTTCTTGCAAGCATTTAAAACTGTTTTTAAAATAAAATTCCAGGAAGCTTCCAAATGAAAAATAGTTTTCAAGTCAAATGTTTAGATTTCTAAAGATTTTTTAGGGCTCCCTCCCTTCCCCTGCTCACCAAAGCCTTCGACAAAACCAACATGAATTCGCGAAACATTTCAATATTGTCGAATCCGCATTTCTTTGCTGAGCGCAGTTGGGCTGAAAACATGCTTCCCAATGGTGGTACAGACTGTATTACCTCCCGCCCCCTTTTCAGCACCATCCTTTGCTTCCTGTACCAACCAGGCAAAGGATGCTGGGGGCTCCATGACCATCCACACCTTCGGGGCTTATTTCGGACTGATGGTTTCGCGGATCTTGTATCGGCCCCAGCTGGACAAGAGCAGACAGAGGGAAGGCTCCGTGTACCATTCAGATCTCTTTGCTATGATCGGTAAGGACTCGGAAAACACACGTAGCTCGAGCCCCGGATGGGGCCAAAATAACATCTGACGAATCAGAAAACTATGTCTGTGGTATTTTTAGGGGGCTTTATCTTGAGACCCCCTTGCTCAGACGACTCCAAATTTGGACCCTTAGCCCTGTCCCACTGTGACATTACCCAGGGTACTGTCTGGACCACTGAACAGCTGCTGGAACCACTCCCCTCTCAGTTCAATTCTTCGAGAGTTGTTGATGTCATGAGCGGAGGAGGCCTCTGTCTCTCTCTTATACCAACCTCCCCTCTCTGAGGATTACTCCTGACTGGGGTGCAGGCGACAAGCAGCCTCTTGGGGACGTACGGGTTGAACCATCTCTGTGATGACATGTGAATTTCTTGTTTACACCTTCATGTTGCTGAAGAATGGCTGCGTAAGCCAGTGACAGTTCTTTAACACCTGGCTGGGGGTGCTAATGCGTCTTTGAAGAACTGGTTTGGACCTGCCTTTTTAGCTCTGGAATACGTTACAGCAGTGGCTCTCAAACTTTTTTCCTGGTGACCCCTTTCACATAGCAAGCCTCTGAGTGTGACCTCCCTTATAAATTAAAAACACTTTTTTATATAGTTAACACCATTATAAATGCTGGAGGCAAAGCGGGGTTTGGGGTGGAGGCTGATGGCACGTGACCCCCCATGTAATAACCTGGTGACCCCCTGAGGGGTCCCAACCCCCAGTTTGAGAACCCCTCTGTTACAGCAATGTTATATAGTAGAAACTTATAACTTACCATACAATGTTGATACACATATTTTACCAGAACAATAATGTTCAGCGGGATATGAGTTTTCCAATGATCTCTCACAAGGCATGCTTTGTACAAAATATATTAGAGTCTTGTAAAAGTGGTGACCATAACAGTATAGACTGGCACAGACACGGTACAGCAAGTTTCAAAACAATCCAAGCAAGCATGTGTATTTTAGGGCACTTAGAAAAGTCCTTTGTTAAACAGTAAACAACTCTCTCAGTAAACAGCTGGGTGAATAGCCGATTTGTCTGCTCAGCAGCAGTTCTTGGGGGGGGGGGGGGGGGGGGAGAGTTTATGTCAAACCAAACCTGAAAATTCCATCAGAAAAGTCAAATTTTGAGTCTTTTCTAGAGCGTGGATTCGAACCCAACATTTTCCCCTCTGAATTTTCCATAAACTTTGTGTGTGTGTGTGTGTGTGTGTAAGTGTGTGTGTGTGTGGCGCTTTTTGTTGAAAAATCAGAAACTGAAAATTTTTGGTAAAAGTGTTTTGGGTTTTGATTTAACCGAAATCCAACACTTAGTCTTCCATTTTCTGTTTTTTTCAATGGAAAAAACAGGACATTTCAACCCAGAAGAAAAGCGTGTATGCCCATTTACATTTTGGTCAAAGACCCATTTTCCATCATAAAAAGTTGTTTTGACGACAAGCGGCTTTTGATCAAAGCAAAAGCATTCGCAGAACATTCCCCATCAGCTCTGTGGGAGATTCCCTACCTTCCAGATCTGCTTTCAACTCCTAATTCCTTCCCATGCAGGAACAATCTATCTATGGCTCTTCTGGCCAAGCTTCAACTCTGCCGTTACAGCTCATGGCGACGACCAGCAGCGGACAGTCATGAACACCTACTTCTCCCTGGCCGCTAGCACGCTGGCCACCTTTGCCACGTCAGCCCTCATCAATGGGGAAGGCAAACTGGACATGGTGAGTCAACTCAGTGGCAGCTCTGTCTTTTTGCTGCTGACTCCCCAAGCATGGGCGGTGGATGAGCCCTACCTTCGGGGAGGCTAGCCCCCAGCCCCGCCCCTTCCTCCCAAGGGCACGCCTGAGCCCCGAGTCCACTACCCTCACGACCGGCCTGATCCCCGAGCCACCGCTGGCCATCGTCTGGAGCTGAGCCCCTGATGGCTTCAGGGGAGAAGAGGACCAAGGGGGAGGCCTCAGGGGGGCCCTGGCCTGGGTTAGGGGAGGCTTAGCCTCCTTTGGCCTTCGATACCCGCCACCCATACCCCCAAGTCTCCTGCCAGACACATTTCCCCCTTCCAATGAGAACCTCAGTCTTTTGGCCGTGTGGACTCTGCTACGCACCCCCGAGGCTCTGCAGGAGAGAAGCCCTAAGCCTGGCGACCTGCAGAGATGCACAAGAGTGGGCCTCCCTTTGTGCAGACCTGCCTCGCCGGGACCATCCTTCCCAAGATGGTGGACAGGTGAGCAGGTGGGATTATGGGTGTCACAGTTGAGGATGCCTGTATTTCCCCCATCGTGGTCCACCAGGCGCTCCCAGTTACCCAGCCCTCACATCGCTTGGGGAGAGACCCCCGTCTCTCTCTCCTGACTGAGGGTTTTCCAGGCTGCATTGTGATATTCCCAGCAAGCCAGTCAGGCTGCACAAGCAGCTTCTGGAGAGAAAGCAACGAGCAGCGTAATTGCTCGCAGTTATGTTACCACCCAACGCTTTCTAAGCAAGCGTATTTATTCTTAAGGTAGCAGCATTACAGAGAAAACTTATTTAAAACAATACAAGAACTTACCCACACGGTGAAAGGCTCACTAGAGCCCACTCCAACTCCAGCCTCGGGCTCTGGGAGGTGTCAGTCCTTCAAAACCCCCAATCAGGTTTTCCCCGTGGTTATAAGTTCACAACTGTGTCAGTTCACCGCCGCCATGAACAGTTCAGCCTCTCCTTTATACAGCTTGGGCCTTTCATCTTGTCCTCACGTACCAGGCCGTCAGCAGGCAGTGACGCGATCTTCAGGGTGTAGCTTCAAAAGGCTGGGTTTTGGTGTAACCAGCGGTGGGGAATTTGCCCCCTAGCTCTTCTCCAGGAAAACCACTTAGCGCTTTCTGTTCTAAAAGTCCATTCTTGTCTGGCACATTGGTCATTATAGTCATTTCAAGCCCCAGGTCTCATATCTGTCACATTTGCCCCCCGCCCCTTGAGAGGTTACAAATAAGCCCACAACACCACAAACCATTCATTTAACACAAGGGAGTCCAAAGAGACAAACTTAATTCAATAAAACTCCCAAGGATATTGCCAGAGGCAGCAAGGAAGGATGGCCTAGTGTTTAGGACATTAGCCCTATAGGTTGGGAGACCTGAGTTCTATTCCCTCCTCTGCTACAGACTCACTCTGTGACCTTTGGCAAGTCACTCAGTCTCTGTGCCTCAGTTTCCCTATCTGCACAATGGGGCAATAGCCCTGCCCTACCTTGCAGGGAGATTGTGAGGATAAATACACTACAGATTGAGAGGTGCTCTGGTGCTGTAGTGATGAAGCCCACATAAATACCTTTGGTAGATACTATGGGGACAGTTCCTCTCCCTCTGGGCCTTCTGAGATCTAAGATTCCCCTTTCGAGGGGCTGCTGTTTTGAACCGTGCCTTCCAGACGCAACTTTGAAATTCTTCCCAACTTTCTCACCACCTCTCCTTCCAGTCTTCATCGCACCTGACCAGCGGCGGGTGCGAGAGTCTGCACTGAGCTCCTCCCCCCATGCTCTCTCTCTAGGTCCATATTCAGAATGCAGCCTTAGCCGGCGGGGTCGTGGTCGGGACGTCAGGCGAGATGATGCTGACTCCATTCGGTGCCATGATTGCTGGGTTTCTGGCTGGGCTCGTTTCTACCCTGGGCTTCAAATTCCTCACGGTACGTCCCGTCGGCGACGTCTACGCAGCACGCCTCTTGCCGCGGCGAGGAGGGTCCGTGGAGCTACCTGAAAAGCGGGCGGTGGTCACACAGCGGTGTGTAGCTTCTCCTGCCAGGGAACGGGAGGAAGCGACGGGCTGTGTAGACAGGGAAGGCCCTGCTTGGGCACGTAGAAAGCCGTGTAGGGTCCACACCGACAGAGGCCAGGTGTGTCTTTACTTGCCTGAACGGTGCCTTGCAACCTACACTGGTCGTTATACCCATGCAGGGGGCACGTTGTTCAGGCACTCTACCCACGATGGACAGGAGCGTGTGGAGTGTACGTACCTTTAATGTGGGGCCTGATCCTCATTGGCAGTAAGGCCCCTTTTCTCCAGCACGCCAGCCAGGGCCCTCAAAGTGGGTGAAAGTTTCATTTCTGCCCGCTGTGCTGGACCTTGGGGTCAGTGAGACTCAGGCCTTCCAGCAAGGCCCTCGCCCTTCTCTACAAACGGAAAAGGAACTGGAGCAGCATAAAGAGGCCCTGAAACCCCAGCTGGGGCCAGGGAGGTTTCCTCCAGCGCCGGGACCGTGGAAGACAGCCACCCTGCTGCCTCTGCCCCGCTACCCCCAGCATCGGGTGTGCCGTGGGGGCCAGGCCTCAAGAACAGCCCTGAAGCCCGGGGGTGGGGACTGCTGGGGCTTAAACCATGTCTGGCGGTGGCGCGTAGGGTACACGTGGATACGTGCCGCAGCGAAAAGCAAGCTGCGTCCACACTGCCGCGTGCAGGTTGCAGCGAACGGCTCTGGCCGGGGGGGAAGACAGCGGGGACAGGCTCCTCCAGCAGCGGGATGCTACCTTGTGCGTGCAGAGAACCGTGTAGGGTTTGTACTGGAAACATACCCACAGGCGTCAGGCGCGTCTTTCCTTTGCCTGCCTAAGCCCTGCCTTGCCATCGACACTGCTATTTGAACCTGCGCAAAGGGGAGGGAGGAAGCCATCTATGTACTCTCCACACTGCTGTAAGAAGCGTCCCGCGTAGACGTGCCTTTAGACAGGCCCCCAGGGATGTCTCAGTGACACCAAGGGGCTTTCCAGCCCCAGTGGCAGTCCAGAAAGGTTGCTTAAAGCCGTCCCACCCCCTGCACCACGCCTCTTAGATACCCACTGCAGAACTCGTGCCGTGAACGCGCCTCTAGCCCTTCATGTCCTCACAACCCCTCTGTGCTCTCCACAGCCCATCCTGGACGCCAGACTAAAAATACAGGACACATGCGGGGTCCACAACCTCCACGGGATGCCGGGCGTCATGGGTGCTCTCCTGGGAGCTCTGGTGGCAGCTCTGGCAACACAAGATGTCTACGGGGACGGGTGAGCGCCGCTCGGCAAGCCAGTCTCACTCACTTGGGGGGGGGGGGAGGAGGGGAAGAGACCATCCTTCATCCCAACCCTCCCCCACAATTGACTCCTTGATTTCGATCGTAAATCACGCCCCACCCGATGCCGGTGACGGAGTGGGTGGGAGGTGACATCTAGGCAGCTCCATGCACGCCAGGCATTGAGCGCGCAGGGTTCACTAACACACCACCCTGTCCTCTGCTCACTAACTCCGTACGGCCACCGAGAGGCCGAGAATCACTGCACGGCTATTCCCTGGGAGACGGTATTTCTATAGCAGCCGTTCTCCATCTTTTCAGTACCAAGAACCCCTTTCCTGTGTACCAGCACCAGAAGGTCAGTGTGTATTCTGGAAAGGGCAGGGCAGTTCCTATCCCCTCCCCCGACATCTGTTCGCAACCCTGCTCGGGGCATGGGTGGGGGGGGGAATAGCCCACATATCGAAGACCCAGGCTTTACAGCGAGACTTAGCAACGTACGACTATGTTTTAATATGGTCGCTGGATAACACAGAGGGTTATTTTAAAGCATTTTTTTTTAAGTTATCTATTTACTTGTTCACAGTTGTGGGGAAGTTATGGGGGGTGGACAGACCACAGAGGCCGTCAGACAGTCATTAGTTAACGAGAGTAGACGCGGAGATGCAGGAAGTTGAAGCTTTAGAACTCGAAGGCGCAAAGAGTCAGAGGCACGTGGCAAAATGCACAGGTCAACAGCCTGAAATCAAGGTCTTAAGCAGCGTTTTTGTTTTTCTTACTTTGCCCCGCTGTAAATTTCAGTCATCAGATATTTACTAACATTGACAGCCAAGCTGATCTATAGCACCTTCCAACCCTGGGTGCCTTCCTCACACTAGTTCTGCCTCGTGACGCAACCCCTGGGAGAAGGACATTATGATTGCCGTCATATTGACGGGGAAACCGGAGCATGGAGAGGTGAAGGGAATTGCTGCTCAGTGGCAGGACTACCCACTGCTGTGGACAGCAAGCTCCCCCTCCAGCAATAGATGCATCTGATCCACCCCCCAAAAGCCCCTGTCAGGGGACAAGCAGTGAGTGAGCTCCAGAGGTCGAGGACTGTCCAAATCCTCTACACCCCTCGCACTGCACCCTTTCTGCTGCCTCTGAACCCTTCTGCATCTAGAAAATCCTCCACGGTTACATCTCTATGACTTCATTAGTTCCACAGTAGCAAAACATCAGTCCCTGAAGCCGCACTGAGCGCCCACAACCTGGCTTTGATGCTGGCCCATGGGCAGGGTTTGAACAGGTGCACTAGGAGCAGACGGGCTACAGCTCAAGCTAATGGAGTAACTCCATTGACTTCCAGCAGCAGTAGATTCTTATCCCCTTGAATGAATCAGGCGTGTGATGGGGACAAGGCCTTACCTTGGTCAGCATGAGTTACAGGAGTTCCCAACACATACCTGGCTCTTGCCGGTCTTGCAGGATGGCCGACGTGTTCCCTTTAATTGCCAACGGAAGCCGGACGGCACAGTACCAGGGAGTCTACCAGTTCTTCGCGTTACTCATCACGCTGGGGTTCGCGGTGGTCGGAGGGAGCCTCGTGGGTGAGCTTTGTGCCTGTTGATGGGGCATCATTTCACTGTGGTCACAGTACTGCGGGCAGAAACATAGACTTTTATCCTCCACCCCTGCTCCGCTCGAGGCCCTGCCCCCACTCTGCTCCCTCTCCTGAGGCCCTGCCCTTGATCCATCTCTTCCCACCCCGGCTCTGCCCCTGCCCCGAGGCTCCCGCCCGCTGCTCTCCGCCCGCCCCCAAGCCCCGCTCCCAGCTGCCAAACAGCTGATCGGTGGTGCCCGACTTTTTATTGTGGGTGCTCTAGCCCCAGAGCACCCACGGAGTTGGCGCCTAGAACTCCAGGAACATCCCATGGTAACGTTGCTACAGGGCTTCGGGACCACAAAATGCAGCATTTTTGGTTTGATTCAATAGCAATTATTGATGGTGCAGTAGCACAGATCTCGGCAGAGATCAGGGCCCCATTGGGCTAGGCACCACACGTGGGTATAACAACCGATGGCCTTGAACCTGAAGACTTTGCAGTCTAAATAGACAAGACAGAATCATTATCCCCATTTTGCCAATAAGAGAATGAAATGAGACCCAGATCCTCAAAGATATTTAAGTTCCTAAATCCCTTTCAAGATTTGGGCCTAAAGTGACTTGACTAAGGTCACACAAGGAGTCTGTGGCAGAGGAGAGAATTGAACCCAAGTCTCCCGATTCTCAAGTCGAGTACTTTACTATTATTAATTATTTGTGTTGTGGTAGCGTTTTGGAGTTCTAGTCACAGACAGGCCCCCGGGGCACTAGGCACTGTACAGACACAGAACATAAAGGAGCTTATAATCCTCTCTTAGGTAGCGTCTACACTTCGAAATTAGTTCTCCATAAATCCCTATTAAATACTATAACCACTGAGTGCCAAACCCCTGTCTGGCCACTAGAGGTCAGCATAAACCAAGGCGTTGGGAAATCAGCAGCTGTTAAAAACTCTTTTAAGTTTTTCAAAGTTGGGTAGTTGAAGTTTGACATCCAAAATACAGGCAACAAAATAAAAGTGGGCCTGATTTTCAGTGGTACTGGGCCCTGGCTGCTCCCACTGGCTACAAGAGGAGCTGCAGGTGACCAGTACTTCTGAAAAGAGACTGCAGAATGGGATGAACTTTTCCCCTCACCCCTCCTTTTACGTTCCCAGGAGCGATTTTGAAAATCAGGTCGCTTGGGTCCCCTCCAGACACACAGTGCTTCGAGGATCAGATCTACTGGGAGGTAAATCCTTGATTTCGTCTTCTTTCGGCAAGGTCCCACAAGCAGCAGAGGCTGATCCCTGGGGTTCGTTTGAAGAGCCGTAGCAGACTGAGCGCCACATATGACTTATTTCACCATAGCACTTAGCAGCTAAGACCAGGATCGGGGCCCCATGAGCCAAGGGGCTGCACGTACACATAGTGAGACCCAGGCCCTGCCCAGATGAGCTTTGCCGCCTAACTAGGCAAAAAAATGATCCACTCCATTTGACAGATGTGGACTGAGACGCTGAGGGGAAAAGGCCTGGTTTTTCCAAAGCGCTCAGCAGCTGCCTTTGCTTTGTAAAGTCGCCAATGGGAGCGCTTGAAAACGTAGCCCCAGGTGATTTGTCCAGAGTCACGGGGCAAATCTGGAGCAGAACTGGGAATTGAACCCTGGTCTTTTGAGTCCCAGGCCAGAGACTTAAACAAAAAATCAGCCATGACAGAGACAGTGGCTGGGAGCCAGAAACCTTTAAGTGGGTCCCCTCCCAGGACCGTAGGGGGCTGGGAAATAGGTGCATTTGCCCTGAAACTGTCACCGACATCCTAACACTCACCTTCTCCATAATAGGAAAAGAGTTTCCCAATCACTGTGTCTAATGCTAACACATGCCCTCAGCTGGTGCCACTTGCTGTATTATGGTCACCATCAATGCCCAGAGTCATGGCTCACAGTCAGCGTCTCTTCCGCGCAAGGTTCTGATTGTCCCCAGCTGGTCTGAGCAAGAAAACACCCAGTGTCACCCTGTGTCTCTGGTTTCATCCAGGTCCCTGAGGATCATCAGGATGGGTACATGACGGCTGTGAACTCCGAGAACCCCGAAAGGAGTGCAAGTGTCTAATGGGATTTCCCTCCCTGGCTAGGCTCTGCGTCGGCACACCTCAGCCTGCTAACCACGTGGGCCCACCTGATTCAAGCCATCCAGTATGGGGGAGATTTCCTGAGCATCTGCCAACTGCAAGGGGTGTTAGTGTGGACTTAGCCTGAGTTGTGGACAGAGGAGTAGCAGCTTGTGATGGGAGGAAGGAAGCCAGGCCATGGTCTCCACCCCATCCCACCTCCTCTTGCAAGGATCCCCGCGTCAGGACTGTCCCTGCCCATCTACCCCATGCCTGGAATATGAAGTGAAAGGAAGCCAGGATCAACGTTCCCATGGGGCTAACGCCCTCTTCACCCCCATTCAGCCTCACTCGCTGTCCAGGCTCCTTTCCAGAGAAAAGGAAGGCGTGGGAGGCTAGACTGAGAGATCCGGGTTCAGTTCCTGGCTTGGTCAGAAGCCCGGTGTGAGATCAGGTGGCGTACACACCGGCGTCACTGAGCTGATGCAAACCGAGTGGATTCTCTTATTTTGGTTTAACGGTGGCTGATCTTAAACCTGCTCCTCGCTGATTTCAGTTAAATCAAAATAAAGCGCTCCCACTGAAAGGGTCACCTCCATCCAGCCTTGGGCACTGGTATAAAACACACACCTTTGGTTTAACCAGTGCAGCTCTGCCTGCAGGCAAGCCCTTCCTCCCTCTGGGCCTCAGTTTCCCCTCTCTGTATTAAAAACGAATCCTTCCTGAGCTGTTTAGATCTTCGGGCAGGGACTCTCTCTCACTATGCGTCTGTGCAGTGCTCAGTCCAATGAGGCCCTGGAGGTGCTACCGTGAAAGTAACTAATCATTCAAGAAGTCTTGAAAGACAGGTCAAAAGCCTTCTCTATCAGCCCAAGACAGAGGTGCCTAAGATGTGTCCATTTGAAGTGCCATGGATGCATCACGAGTCTGTTTTAACCGCAGCCTTTTTACAAACTGTTGTCCCCGTTTTCTTGCCTTGACCATGGGATTTCGGCTGGCTCTACATACAGATTTTCTACCAGCTCTGCAGAAACTGGTGGCTGGGGTGGGGTTCGTTTTTAAACGGAGCTATCCCGGAGCCCAGGAGCAGTGGAACAGGGGTGCAGCAGCTCTTGCTGGCTTGAAGGAATAATAGCAACCGAACATCTGGCTTCCATCGTAGGCAGGATTTACCGTTTGGCTCAATGGCTCGCAACGCCTGCACTATACAATTGTCCCTGCCTGGACAACCCCTACAATGGATACAGCTATACCAGTACCAAGGCACCTCCTGCCAGTACAGTTTATATTCCCCTGGGTGGCCACGAGCAGGTTTCAGGGGGTCCGCCAAGCAGGGCCAACATTAGACTTGCTGGGGTCCAGGGCAGAAAGTCAAAGCCCCACCGCATGGGGCGGAAGCCTGGGGTCCCAAGCCCCGCCACCTGGGGGTGAAGCCTGAGCAACTTAGCGTCGTGGCACCCCCTGTGGCGTGGAGGCCCCAGGCCATTGCCCTGCTTGCTATCCCCTAACGCCGGCCCTGGCTTTTATATGCAGAAAAACAGTTGTTGGGGCACAAGTGGGCCGTGGCGTTTTTATAGCCTGTTGTGGGAGCCCCAGAAAGAAAAAATGGCGGAGATCCCCTGCCCTGTAGAGCACCTCCATACTGGTGTCACTGCGTCCACACGTGGGCCTACGGGTAGAACTAGACAGTTTAGTCAGCGGTGTGTCCAGCAGGCCTTAAACTGCACACGTTTGGGCTCGCGGAACGTACTGTCACCCCATTAAGAGCCATGTCTGACGAGGTTATTAATAAATCACTTTATTTTTAAAAACAATGGAGGGGACTGAGATATACCAAACCACAAGGAAATAAATTAGTCTTTTATTGAGAACGATTCCGTTCTTTTTCGGGGGGAAACATGGCCCAACGGATGGGGCGTGGGAGTCGCTGTCAGGAGACCCAGCTTCTATTCCTTGCTGTGCTACGGGGTGACCTTGGGCAAGTCACTTCCCTGCTCGGTGCCTCAGTTTCCCCATGGTCACTATGGGGATTATGATCCCATACCACCCTTACAAAGTGCTTTGAGATCGATGGATGAAAAGAGCTAAGTGTTATTATACAGTGTACTGGGGTACTCGGCTTGGTCACGTATCTGCACAAAAGGTTTTGAACAAAAAAAATCCTTAGAATTTTCAATGAAACAAATCTGAACCAAAACTATTGTGTGTTTTCTGACTTTCCCCCTCTTTCAGCTTTTTCCAGTGGAGGGGGGGGGGGGAAGGGGGGGAAGAAAATCCACACACCCCAGCAAAATGTAGGGACACCACACACACAAGATTCCGATGAAATGAAACTACAGTCCGTTTTCAACTTTGCTCCCCTTTGTCAGAGAATTAAAGTTTAGAAGGGAAGGTTTCTTAGGGGAAGGGGGATATTCCACAGCTTCTAGGACACACTGTGAATGTATGTTTTATTTCTGAGCCACTGAGCAGCAGAGAGCGCTGTAGCCTCGGACACATGGCACACGTCTACACTGCAACAAAAGGCTTGTGGTAGAGAGTCCCAGAGGCCGGGTCAACCTCCAGTTTGTGCTGTGGGGCTCAGAATAGCAGTGTAGGAATTGCTGCTCAGGCTTGTAACCTGAGGTTACAAGTGCTGGACTCCCATGGGAGTTGGGCACCTAAATATCGTTGAGGGTCCAGGCCTCAGTGGTACAAGCTAGAGGTGGAAATTGGGGAGGGAGGGTGGGCACAAAGCAGCATGTGAACCTAGAGAGGAGTCCCGGGGCAGCCAGTGAGACAGATTTCTCTACTGCAAGTGTCCTGAGTACATGAGAGAGAAATTGAGAACATGAGTACATGAGAAATTTCTGCAGATCACCAGGAATTGTAAGAGAAAATGGAAAAGTGACCTGGAACAACTCTGCCCAGCCCTGCCAGCGAATGAGAGCCCTGTGAGACGTAGCAACCTCAGGTGCAACGCAAAGGATCAAACCCCATCCTGGGGGGGTCGAACTTGTCCCTATTGTAGCCAGGAGCTGATCACATTTCCTCTTCCTCCTGCCTCTCCCCACAGCTGAAAATCAAAGTTTATCATGGGGAAAAAAAACCACCCAAAACCTGGAACATTTTTGGCCCCAAATTAATTTTTTTTTTTCAGGTTTTTGATTTTCCAACACACCTGCCGCCACATTCCCACAGAAAGCAGACAGGTTCCAGGAAAATTTTCATTGTGCCCCAAACCCAATTTCCCATAAAAAAAAAAACAATTGGATGGAAATGTTTTTCCCCCAGCCCCCTTGGGGGCAGGTCTGCCTTCTTACACGGTACATCTACCCTGCGAAGGAAAACCCATGGCATCAAGCCTCGGAGCCCTGCCCACTTGTCTTGGGCTCACAGGGCTAAAAACAGTGGTGCAGACATACCCACGGGGGCTGGTCCCCAGGCTTTGAAACTCGGTGGTACACCTTTTTCTGTTCAGTGTAGACATGCCCTTTGGCACCACTTTGCCTGGCTCCTCCTGCTCACTCAACTGGAATCACAGAAGATTAGGGCTGGAAGAGACCTCAGGAGGTCATCTAGTCCAATCTCTGCTCAAAGCAGGACCAACACCAACTAAATCCTCCCAGCCAAGGCTTTGTCAAGTCGGCCCTTAAAAAACCTCTAAGGATGGAGATTCCACCACCTCCCTAGGTAACCCATTCCAGTGCTTCACCACCCTCCTAGTGAAATAAGTTTTCCTAATATCCAACCTAGACCTCCCCCACTGCAACTTGAGACCATCGCTTCTTGTTCTGTCATCTGCCACCACTGAGAATAGCCGAGCTCCATCCTCTTTGCAACCCCCCTTCAGGTAGTTGAAGGCTGCTATCAAATCTTCCCTCACTCTTCTCTTCTCCAGACTAAATAAGCCCAGTTCCCTCAGCCTCTCCTCATAAGTCATGTGCCCCAGCCCCCTAATCATTTCCGTTGCCCTCCGCTGGACTCTCTCCAATTTGTCCACATCCCTTCTGTAGTGGGGGGAACCAAAACTGGATCCAATGCTCCAGGTGTGTCCTCACCAGTGCCGAATAGAAGGGAATAATCACGTCCCTCAATCTGCTGGCAATGCTCCTAGTAATACAGCCCAATATGCCATTGGCCTTCTTCTCATACCCAGCTTCTCCTCCACTGTAATCCCCAGGTCCTTTTCCCCAGAATCCAGAGGCTTCTTCCAGCAGAGGGTGCTCCTTGCCCATCAAGGCTGCAGGGAATGGGTGCTGTGGATGGAGCAGGGCTGTACTGCATTCCCCTCTCTCATCCATGGGGACTTTGTTTCTTAGCAGCCTCATCTCCCCCCTCCAGCATGCAGAATTGACATCTGGCTAGGGACATCCCTGCAGCTAATCGCTGGCTGTTCATTCAGCTGGAGGAAGCGGTTATTTCCAGCCAGAGGGGCATCAAGCTCCCATCTAGGCTCTTCCACCACCTCCACCCCGACCCCTGTCTGTGCCCTAACTGCCTGTCTGGACTAATGTCGCTTCCCTCCTCTCTCTGGCCTCCCTGCACCCCACCGCACGTGTTCTCCCCACCCACCTATCCTGGCCATGTCCCTTCAGGAGCCCTGCTCCAGCTCCGCATCGCTGTCGAACCTGCCATCCTGGTGGCCACGGCCCGTGTCCGAGTCTCTCCTCGGACGCCCAGTCACGTCCCCCTACAACAGCCACCAGCTGGCCCCCGTCTCTTGTTAAGTGACTCCATTCCTTGTCCCTGCTGGCCACCATGCCAGAGACTTCCTCTGGTCCTGCTGACCGTGCATCCTCCGGCTTGACCTCTCTTCCCTCTGCACATCTCTCGTCCACTACTGTCCTCCTGAAAACGTGCATCGGGTCCAAACTCCGGCCCCAGCAATGCCGCCAGGCAAGAACTCAGCAGACTAGGAATACAAACATAGGACATTAGAGCAGATTAGCCCAGGAATGTGTCTCCCACACTGACCAGCCCCAGCTGTTTCGGAGGAAGGTGCAAGAACCCCTGCACCGATGGCATAACCTGCCTCCGGGGATGCTTCCTCCTGACCTCCATCAAATAGAGCTTGATTCAGATCCTGAAGCATGAGGTTTTGAGCACTTCCTCCAATTATTTGCATTTGATTGTTTGTTCTTTGCGAAGATAAGTCTGGATGTTCTCGTTCGGTGTATACATGAAGCCAGTCCATTTTGCGAATTCCACTAAACTTAATGCTTCCTTGTGGCAATGAGTTCCACAGGCAAATGTGTGTGTCAGATGAAAATGTAGCTAGACAATAATAGCCAGCACAGCTTTTCCTTGTATTTCAAGGGTACCTCCACGTTAGAACCAGAATATCTTTCCTCTCCTTAAGGCCCCAAATCCTGTCAACGGATCCGTATGCAACCTACTGGAGAGGCAGCCAGGCTGGGGTTGTGGAGGCAGAGATCCGAAGAGCTCAGCTTGCCTGGAAGGGGGGAAAAATTGAATTTTTTTTTTTTTTTTTTTTTTTTTTTTTTGGCAAAAATGGAAGTTTTTCCTGGGGGAAACTCTGATTTTGCAAAGACAGAATCTTTTCAGTCACAATCATTCCACCAGAAGATTCCTGAGCGGCTGTATGCCGTGAAAAGCCAGAGAGAGCAATCCCATGTCCCGGCAGTCACAGAGTTGTGGGCAGGCATTAATTACAACACCT
This sequence comes from Chelonia mydas, assembly GCF_015237465.2. Taxonomy (NCBI): domain Eukaryota; kingdom Metazoa; phylum Chordata; order Testudines; family Cheloniidae; genus Chelonia; species Chelonia mydas. Next base: position 4,522,320 of record NC_051264.2, read on the forward strand.
CCAACTAGTCTCATTTACTGCCAATTAAACACCAAGAGGTAGAAGGGGCAGAAAGGGGAAAGATCAATATATTGATGACAGCCAGGGCAGACTTTTTTTCACTCCCCTTCCTGCTCCGGAAGGCCAGCTCTGCTTCTGTCTCGCAGGCAACAACGCGAGTGGTAATTAAGGCCTGTGGGTTAATGAGGATGGGCTCAAGATGGAGCCCAGAGTGCTGGCTGGGATTGGAAAGCCAGTGGAGAGGGTTTGGTGGGGATGTTTGGCACTGACATACCTCAGACCTTGCAGGAGCCTGTTTCGGGAGCCTAGAAGACAAACAATAGCGTAGTGGGAAAGGTTGAGGGTAGGGGAAGGGGTAGTTCCCTGCTATTGTCACACTGCATATCTGAGCCCTTCTCCAGACAGATTTAAATCTTTCTCTACGGTTGGGTCTGGTGGAACAGAAGTGGAACCGGCGGAAGAGGGACAGGTTCCAGGAGGGCTCTAACTGGATGCAGCAGGCCTCTCAGCATGTACCACTGGCCTCTACGTACGCAGGCTGCCAATGAAGCGGTCAGGGCCTCGTTACGCTTGGAGCTGTACATTCACCTAGTAGGAGATAGCCCCTGTCCTGCACAGCTGACGAAACAGGCAAGACAGGCAAAGAAAACATCATGATCCCCTTATTACAGATGGGGAACTGAGGCCAGAAAGACTTGGGCCCAGATCCTCAAAGGTATTTAGGCACCAACTCACATTGGAACCCATGAGAGTTAGGGCACCTAAATACACCCCAAAGGCACCTCCTGTAATCTGGACCTAACTTGCCCCATTTTCAAAAGGAATATTCCCGCAGGTCAGATTGGCAGAGACCTTGGGGTTTTTTTGCTTTCCTCTGCAGCCTGGGGCACAGATCGCTTGCAAGTAAATGGTAGATTCTCTGTCACTTGAAGTCTTTAAATCAAGATCTGAGGACGTCAGTAATTCAGCCAGAGGCTACGGGCCTGGGAGGGGAGCGAACGGATGGGGCTCTGTGGCTTGCCACGCAGGAGGTCAGATCGGATGAACACGATGCTCCCTTCTTGGCCTTAAAGCTAGGAGTTAGAGATTGTCAGTTCCATATAGCACCCAGTCCGGTGGGGCCCTATTCTCTGTGGAGGGGCTCCAGGACCGGAACGACTTTGTCCTCTCTCCCGTGCTGCCTCTGATGCTTGGGAGGAGCGCTCCATAACCATCCACAAAGCTATTTCCTTCACACCCCTGCTTAAGACTCTCCTCGGCTTGGACACCTTCAAAAAACCTCAACACCTGCCAGACGGCGGCTGCTCGTGCTGACCATTGCTGTTTCCTTGTACTCCCCCGCCTGTCTGCTTGTATCCACCTGTTGTGTCTTCGCTTGTACCTAGCTTGTAAACTCCTCGGGGCAGGGACTCTCTTTTTGTTTAGTCTGTGCAGTGCTTAGCACCCCGGGGTCCTGGCCCTGCAATTAGGCCCTTGCAGGCTGTGGTGACAGACATAATTAATGGTAATGGATACAAATGAGAGAGGTGCCAGTTATGGCTCCAGAGTTAAGGCGCAGTTGAATTTTGCAGCTTAATAATAACAGTTTAGGAAGTGAGAGGAATAAGGGCTGGCTGGAGGAGAAAAAGAATTCACAGGAGTTTGGAGAGAAGCTCAAATCCCCCCCATCCAAACATTCCCCCAATGCTAGCCATATTTGTCTTTGAAGCCATGGTCCCGTGGGCCTGATTCTCCCATGGCTCACAAACCGGGCCTGACTCTCCGTTCCCTTAGGCGAGTCTCCACTCAGCGCGTAAACCATCCGCTCCCTTGGCTTGCGCAGCCGTGCCCCCGACTCACTGCAGCACAAGGGAGAAAAGCGTCGGGCCCACAGACTTTACACGGCTGCAGCTCCTTGGAAGGGAGCCTGGGATCCCGATTTGCAAGGCTACTGCTCGGGACAGGTCTAGGAGAAAGCAAAAGCACCTGCCTCTGCTGTTAGTCTCTTGCTTCCGTGAGCTTTAAATTCACTTGTACATGAAGGCAGAAACCCTTGCCTATAACCAAGGACTAATTGCTAATTAGCGCAGGATCGACTCCCCCAGCTAAGGGGCCAGGGCTGTGAATTCCGCAGCTGCTGCTTGTAAATTACAGGAGGATCTCGCTAACCAGCCCTGGCTAACACCTGCAGCCGGAGGCTCATCAACAACTGCTTGATTAAATGGGGCCTCACGGCACAGGCTCTTCCACACGGCTTGGCATGTTACACCTAATGCAGGGGGAAAGCAGGCCAGCTGGGCTCCTCACCCACCCCATGCTCCTGCCCCAAGGGATTAGCCGGGATACCTGAGCTCCGTACAAATATATTGCCCCGTCCCCGAATAGATGGAACCCAAACACACTCTGGTCCAATGGCTTTAGGGCATGCCAAGTACAGGCATAAAGTAGGCAAGTGGGCCTCCTACCTTTAGGGCTGATCTCCTGATTTCAGAGAAGACAAGCAAGCACACAGCCTCTCCTGGGCCCAGTGTCTGAACATGTGCGTTCCTAGAGTTTAAAGCCAGACGGGATCACACGATCTGATCTCCTGCGTATAGGGAGAGCCATAGCGCTTTACCCAGTTGCTCCTGGAGGGGGCCCGCGGATATAAAAATCTTCTCTAGGGCCAAAAGATGTGTCCAGTGAGCACCTGCAAACCCCTGTTGAAACCAAAACAGAGGGTGCTCCGTGCTGCTCAGGATCAGGCCAATGATTCTGTCAAGGGTTGGGGGGGGCGGGAGGGGAGTACAGCTTTAAATGGGTAACTAGGACTAGTCCGAGATGGACCACAGCAGCTTGGATCTGGCTTGGTCAGAGTCCAGCAAAGGGAAAAGGCTGCCTGCGACAGGAAGGTCTGGGTCAGAGTTAGCCACAAGGCCCGAACTCCCATTGATTTCCACTGGAGTTTGGTGCCTAAATACCTTTGAGGGTCCAGCCCCAAGTTACTATGCCAGTAGTATCCAGAGGGCTGACTAAGCTCAGGGCTCCATTGCGCTAGGCGCTGCACATGCAAGAGTCAATCTCCGCCTCCAATGTAAAGACAAAGGAAGGAAGGTCACCAAATGGCGGATGGGGAAACTGAGTCACAGAGAGGGGAAACAATTTACTTAAGGTTACCCAGCCTGGGAGTTTGTGTACCAGAGTCATGAACTGAGCCCAGACATCCTTGCCAAGTATTAGCCTGGTCTACAAGACCAGCCTTCTGCACTCGATGGGCTCTGAAGATCAGGTATAGGTGTTTGCCGCTTGGATTTCATTCTAGGCTCCTCCCTCACGCTCTGCCTCGAAAGGCAAACAGGGAAGGCTCAGGGTCACTGGCTCCTGTGGATCTACTGATGGCCTCACAGAGTTGAATCTGGCATATGCAAGACAAGGGCAAGATGCTAAACAGAGACGTCCAGGCCTGGATTGCACTGGGCTGCTGGCAGAAGGAGTGGTGTGAGCTTACCTCCTGGGAGCATGCGAACCCAGGGAGACGGGCCCCCGATGCTTCATGCCTCTAGCGCCAGACTCTCGCACGGGGTGTGCGCGTCTCCCACTGGAACAGATGCCACCCAGCTGATTGGCTAGGTCCCGCTGGAGCTGGAGAAAGGAGGTAAGTGCGAGTCTGTCTGCACAAGGCTTTCCAAATTGGCCATTAAGGAACAGCTAGGAGAAAGGCTCCGGGATGCTAGTGATGGGTCGAGTCAGTTTGGATGATAACAGAGAGGAGTAAAGAAGCAATGTGATCTAGTGCCTAAGGCATTGGGAATCTTTAGTTCTAGCCCTGTCCCTGGCCTGTTTGCCCTTAGCCTTCCTTTCCCCTTCTGCTGCTTGTCTCTTTAGGTGGTTTCCACACGCAGCAGCCCCACTGAAGGCAACGAATCTTGGTTTTAGTCTCCTAAATAAGCAGCCTGGTCGCCAGAGGAGCCGAATGGCTCTAAACGGGCCTGGGGCTGACCTTGCCAGACACCACGTTGGGGATCTAATTTTCCCAAAGGCAGCGGCCGCGTTGCCAGCACTCACAATTTACTCGAGAATTGGATGTTTTACTTAAAGCGCCAGCTTCTGGGGTCCTGTGAGGGCATGAGACTCTCAGCTTGTGTTTAAAAAAAAAAAAAAGACGTTTGTAGATCTCGGGGTTATGAAGAAAAACTTGACAAGCCCAAAGGCTCAAAAGCCAGAAGGCAAATAAAGAGAACCCGAGTGGAAGTACTGAAGAAAATGTCATGATTTTTAAGACAATCTCATTATTTTTCTTGAAGCCCGACTCATGACGTTGGACGGTTCGGGGTTGTCAGCATTGCCATGGATCGGAGTGACCCCCAGAGGAGATGGGATAAAGCATCGGGAGTAAGAACGGAGTGGGGACAGGTTTAGTGATGCTTTTTACAGTATCTACAAAAATGGGGATGGCCCATCACCCTTTCCAGAAAGGAGTAAGGAAACTTTGGATCCAGATGCTTTGCTCTCAGGACCTAAGGGAGTTAGGTATAGTGCCCAAATCCCATGGCATTTCATGGATTTAGTGCTAGTGAAAACTTCCAGAAGGAGTGGCCTTCGATTTCCCCCGCAGCACAGAGCAGATTTCCCATAGCCAGCACGCTGCCAATGTGCCTCACCCCTGAGCTGCGAGAACAACGCTACCCAGCTCTTACCCAGTGCTTTTCATCCATACAGCACCGAGCGCTTTGCCAAAGAGGGCAGGATCATTATCTTCATTTTACAGATGGGGAAACCGAGGCACAGAGGTAACAGGACTTGCCCAAGGTCGCTCAGCAGGCAAGTGGCAGAGCTGCGAACAGAACCCAGGTCTCCCATGTCCCAGAATCAGCCTAATACAACCCAATATCATCACCCTTTCCACCTCCTTTGCTTTCCCATGTAAACCACCCTCCCCCCGTTTTTGATCTCCGCTCGGCAGGTTTCAAAAGCAACCTACTGGGACTGAAAGAAAGGCTCTTCCAGCGGGATCATTACTAAGCCCTAGACGTCCAGGGCCGGTGTGAAACTGACCTCCCTTCCCCCATCTCCATAGAAGCTGTTATGTTTTGTAATCGGATTAAGAGAACTCTCCCCCCCTGCTTCCCCCCGGCCCTGGCCCTTTTTCTAACCCTACAGTTTGAGCCCGGCTACTCTGTAGATAGATTGTTTAAGTGAGTCAGTAGCTAGGCGAGTCCTAGCCTTCCCCCAATGGCGGATTTGGACAGCCAGAGCCTGAAAGGTTTAGTCAGCGAACAAATTGCTTCTCTGTAGGGGCCGTTTTTCTTCCCAGGTTGAACGTAATGATGGCAGTTTGGTGAACAGATGGTGCAGCTAAGCAGTTAATCCGGGCAGCCCACTTTGGTTGCTACCCACAGGCCTGTCCTGGGGCGGAGCGGTCACCCAGACATTATGGGCATCAGGATTATGATGATTAGAGACAGGCCCAAGCTGAAGAATTCACATCAGATCTCAAACAGCCCCATCTTTGGGAGGTTCTACTTCAGCCAAGCAGGGAGGCAAAGTTCGCCTCTGGATCTGGTTTCCAGACAAGTCTGTGTTTGTGGAGTGCCAGGAGCCAGGATTCTAAGTCAGCCCTATTCCATTGGGTTTGGGGTGGAGTAGGGGGAGGGTTGTGTTGCCGCTCTGTGCCTCAGTTTCCCCACATGGATTGAATGCCACCAGATCCACCTCACAGGCTTCATTCATTTCTGTGCAGTCCTTTGCAGGCCTCAGTGCATGAGTAAAGCGTAACTTCAGAAAACGCAGATGGTTAGGTGGTTTAGGGCGGGAGCGCTCAGAAGGCTGGGAAGATGGGTCAGTGCCTTCACCAGACCTAAGACTCAGAAGAGCCTGGTTCATTTCGTCTTTCTGTCCGATTCCGAGCAAATCACCTACAGTTTCCACTGTGCTTCGGCGGTTCCAGCCGAATATAAAAAGAACGGGGCTAATCGTTCCGTTTAGATCGTTAATTCTTCCAGGCAGGAATTGTCTGTACCAGAACTGGCTGGAAAAGATGAATACCATTTCATGAAAAGTTTTGAGTTTTCAGACTTTGTTTTTCTTCCGCATCAGGATGAAACTGAAACATGGAGATTTTTTTTCTGGGGAGAGGGAAGCAAGAGAGATATCCAACCCAGACCCTAACCACTGCAGCGGGGACGGGAAGGGGAGCTCCACCTCTCCCATTCTGAGCAGAAATTCCATCCCACACCTGAGCACCCATCCCGACACGATTTTTGTTGAAACCGATCCACGGCCGAGAAAAGTTTTGGTTCCCACAAATCTGCATTTTCCAGCAGAAAAACATTGTCCTGACCAGCTCTAGCCCATGCAGCACCTAGCACAATGGGGTCCCGGTGTTTTTTTTAGGGCATTTAGAAACGACTGCCATGCAAATAAATAATACGCAGCGATTGGGAGATCTGTCTAAAATAAAAAAAACAGCCCTTCCCTAAAACTTCACTCCACTTTCCTAAACTCCTCCTTTTTCATCTACATGAAAGATTGGACAGTCTAAAAGCATGAACCAATCAACTCTTCACTTCCTGAATGTGCCTGCAGTATGGAAAGGGAGACACAACATGCTACACACTTGGATGCAGGTCAGAGCTTCCCTAAATTTCAGGATACGTGTGAGGATCTGGGATTGTGGTTCAGGCCTATCTCAAGATTTTGGGGGTTTCAGTATTGTCAAAGCTAAGTGTTCAAAAATCCAAAGAGTCACGACTGGCTTAAAAATCATGAAACTTAAATATCTAGAATATCTTTGGAGTTCTTTTTATTTGCCTTCTAGTTTCTAAGCTTTTGGAGGTCATGTGTGCAAGCTTCTCTCTGCAACCGAGAGAGCTAAAAGTATATATTTTTTTAAAATGACAGCTGAGATTCTCATGTTATTGGCTGACTCCAGGAGCTGGGGCTTTAAGGAAAAATCTCAAATAGTGCACCCAAAACACCCCCACCATCATGAGCTTTGGAAACACCGGGTTTTGACGACACCCAAATGCAAGCGGATTTCACGTTAGGCCTTGCACTGGGCGTGGGCAGCTCTTGCGTCATGCTTGGTGTTTCGAGCAGCATCGCTTCGGTGGGCAGGAGCACAGAAGCCTGACACTGGCCTGAGTGCTGGTCCCTTCGGAGGCTTCCGCAGCCTAGAGAGCACAGCGGCTGGGACACCTTCTACTTTAGGAAAGAGACAAGTGTGCCCCTTTTTCTGGGGTTTTATCTCTAAACTTATACCATCAAAGGATCCCCCCACCCCCTCCATGAAATGGCAAGCTGGTAATGCCCCGAGGACACGCTTTATACTCTCACATTCAATTTCAGTTCAGCTTTATAGGGGGGTTATTTAATTCAAGTGTTTGCCTTTCTTCATCCCCCCACCCCACCCTTATTGGGCTCCCTCTTTGCTCCTCTTCATCCTCCCCCTCTTCGCTCCAGCAACAGCTCCCCTGAAGCTTTCATTTTCCCCAAAGTCGTGACCTGTTGATTTAACCCACTGCCACAGCATTACGGATGGAGTAGGATTATAAAGCGCAACTTCTCCTCCAGCTCTGCAGAAAAGGCACCATCGTAGTGAATAAAAATAATCCTTCGCTCTTACGTGGCATTTTTCAGCCTCAAAGTGCTTTGCAAAAGAACGCAGTATCATTAACCCCATTGCCCAGATGGGGAAACTGAGGCACAGAGCAATGGCCCACGGTCACCCAGCAAAGCAGTGGTGCAGAGAGGAATAGAGCCCAGGTTGCCTGGGTCCTAGTTGAGTGCTCTAGCCACTAGACCTCAGTGCCACTTAACAGGCTGCTTGTTTGTATCAGTCAGATCTGCTGACTTTTGATTCCCGTTAGCCCAGCAAAGCCAGCCCAACTCTGGGAGCTGGAGGTAGAGTCTATTCCACCTTGTGCATTATGCTCAGAACTGTTTGCTAAATCCCAATCATCTGCACCTTTGCAAACCACTGGAAGGCAACAGGGCTGCAAAGGCATCTCCAAGGTGCTAAAATGACCTGTAGCAAGCTCCCTGGAAAACCTGCATGAGAACTTCCGTGGAAATTAGCCTAAAACGGGCACAGACACTTTCACAGCCAATCAGTTTATAAATTCCCCCATGCAGATTGCTTTTTTTTTTTTTTTTTTAAATCCACCTACAGTTATGACTAGCATGAGCTAGGGCTGGAGATCATATGGCCCACAGCAGGTCTTAAACCAGTTTTCCCATTCCAGGACAATTTGAGCTATGGAGAGATTTCCTCATCCTGAATCAGAACAAAAAGTTGAAGCCTGAAAATTTTCACAAACCAGAAAAAAAAATTCTGTTCAGGTCAAACAAAGTGTTTCATCTCGATAATTTTAAAATGGGTTTCGATTTTGACCCTGTCAACTCCCCCTCCCCTTACTTTAAATTTACTCAAATTTCAAGACCTTTAAGTTTCACCTGAAAACCCCCACCCCCCAACCCCTACACATTTTCTGGTTAAGACCAGCCTGATCGCCTTCTATGACGAGATAACGGGCTCTATGGATATGGAGAAGACGGTTGACGTGATGTTCCTTGACTTTAGCAAAGCTTTTGATACGGTCTCCCACAGTATTCTTGCCAGCAAGTTAAAAAAGTATGGATTGGATGAATGGACTATAAGGTGGATAGAAAGCTGGCTAGATCATCAGGCTCAACAGGTAGTGATCAACGGCTCGATGTCTAGTTGGCAGTCGGTATCAAGTGGAGTGTCCCAGGGGTCGGTCCTGGGGCCAGTTTTGTTCAACATCTTCATTAATGATCTGGATGATGGTGTGGATTGCACCCTCAGCAAGTCTGCAGATGACACTGAGCTGGGGGAGAGGTAGATACACTGGAGGGTAGGGATACGGTCCAGAGTGACCTAGACAAATTGGAGGATTGCGCCAAAAGAAATCTGATGAGGTTCAACAAGGACAAGTGTGGAGTCCTGCACTTAGGACAGAAGAATCCCATGCACCGCTACAGGCTGGGGACCAACTGGCTAAGCGGCAGTTTTGCAGAAAAGACCTAGGGGTTACAGTGGACGAGAGGCTGGATATGAGTCAGCAGTGGGCCCTTGTTGCCAAGAAGGCTAAGGGCATATTGGACTGCATTAGTAGGAGCATTGCCAGCAGATCGAGGGAAGTGATTATTCCCCTCTATTCGGCACTGGTGAGGCCACATCTGGAGTATTGGGTCCAGTGTGGGCCCCCCACTACAGAAAGGATGTGGACAAATTGGTGATAATCCAGCGGAGCGCAATGAAAATGATTAGGGGGCTGGGGCACATGACTTATGAGGAGGGGCTGAGGGAACTGGGATTATTTAGTCTGCAGAAGAGACGAGCGAGGGGGGATTTGATAGCAGCCTTCAACTACCTGAAGGGTGGTTCCAAAGAGGATAGAGCTCAGCTGTTCTCAGTGGTGGCAGATGACAGAACAAGGAGCAATGGTCTCAAGTTGCAGTGGAGGAGGTCTAGGTTGGATATTAGGAAACACTATTTCACTAGGAGGGTGGTGAAGCACTGCAATGGGTTGTCTAGGGAGGTGGTGGAATCTCCTTCCTTAGAGGTTTTTAAGGGCTGGCTTGACAAAGCCCTGGCTGGGAGGATTCAGTTGATGTTGGTCCTGCTTTGAGCAGGGGTTTGGACTAGATACCTCCTGAGGTCTCTTCCAAACCTAACCTTCTATGAGCTTTTAGGGGCATAGAGAAGTTGTGCTGATGAGCCAGCCTGTCTGTTCTTAAAGTGCATTTATATTTTAAAAGGTGACTCACTGTGACTGATGGCCCCAAGCCCAAGCAAACTGGTTCAGAAGATGAGACCCTGGAAGCTTCAGCCTTAGGGGATGTGAATATGGGAGGAGATTTGCTCTTGGATAGCTGAACAGTTATTCCATCATGCTGGCCCTTGTAGGTTACAGAACAGAAGCTACGCACCCCCTCCCTTTGGTAACACAGCTGATGTCATAGGCTTCCTTGGATGGAAATCCAGCTAATCTTCTTTCCCACCTTCATTAGAGTGTGACTCGTTATTCTAATGACACCTGTAATGCTTCTTGTTAGCTGAGGTTTGTGCGATATTATAATAATGGGAACCATATGGGAAAGCAGAGAGAGATAATCAACAACAGGGAGCAGAGAGAGTCCCCTACCCACCCGCCCCCTGGTTTGAACAAAGGGGAGTATGGCTAATCGTTCTCCAGCCAGAAAAATCTGTCACGAGCTAACAAAGTCCCTTACAATTCAACCCAGGGACTGTGGCCATTTTAAATACCAATGCCACTGCACTGTACAAAATCAATACAGCTGGAAGGGCAGGATATACTGAATATTCCATTAAATATTTGGATCCTGATTCTCATTTACACTAAGGCCTGCTTGATGCACAGATTTCGTATATATCTGTGTTAGATTTGATATAGCTATGTTGGTTAGGCTACAGTGGCTCTCAACCTTTCCAGACGACTAAACCCCTTTCAGGAGGCTGATTTGTCCTGCGTACCCCCAAGTTTCACCTCACTTAAAAGCGACTTGCGTACAAAATCAGACATAAAAACACAACAGTGTCACAGCTTACTGGTATTGAAAAATTGCTGACTTCCTCCTTTTTACCATGTAATTATAAGATAAATCAATTGGAATATAAATATTATACTTATATTTCAGGGTATAGTATGGAGAGCAGTCTAAACAAGTCATTATCTGTATGAAATTTTAGTTGGTACTGACTTTGCTAGGGCTTTTTATCTAGCCTGTTGTAAGACTAGGCAAATATCTAGATGAGTTGATGTACCCCCGGAAGACCTTTGCGTACCCTCAGGGATATGCGTACTTCTGGTTGAGAGCCGCTGGGTTAGAGGTATAATTTTTTACCGATATATGCTATCAGTTGTACTAGTAGATATAATTAAACCACTGTAAAGGTGCCTTTTACCGATATAGCTTATTCCCCTTCCCACACAGGAATAGCTATACATAAACACTTTTATATTGGTATAATTGCATCCACACTGGGAGGGCGGGTTTGGGTCACTTTAAACTAGGCTGCTATACGCTGCTCTGGCAGTATAAAAGGGCCAAAAAAATGAGTGTAAATGTAACTTAGTGAATCCACTGGGCAGAGAACAGTGACTCAGACACACGAGTTCAGTTCCCGATCCTAATGCGTTTCCAATGATAAATAACGAGATGAGCCCAAAATCAGAAAGTTTGGCTGAGGATTTGGAACATACCAGAGCTCAAGAGCATTTGGAAACTGCATTTGAGTTCAGGCCCATCTTTAACAGACAGCAGGGAGAAACTGAGGCCATACAACCAAGTGAGAAATATACAGGTTTTCATCAGAGATTGGAGGCCATATGGCACAGGTAAGTCGGGACAGGAAAACTCCCTTTGGGGACACGTCCTACATCCACCAGTCAATGCAGGACTATTGTGACCTTTCTATCGCAGAAGTAAAGACCAAGTGCAAAGGCTGTCTAGGGCTTCTGCTTAAAATAAATAAAAACGATTGGGTCAAGCTCCCACGTAGAGCCATTCTCCCACGTCTGGCTCTCGGAAACATTCTGTATTGCAGCAGCAGGACCTCCAAACCCTGTCAGCAGCCAGGACCCCATAGAAACCCAGAACAAAAAGACAATCCCTGCCCCCAAAAGCTCACCATCTAAATAAGTGTCTTCCCACCACACCCACTTTCAATGGTATTTAACCTGCCTATTCACAGATATCTAGGGTTTGGATTATGTGGGAACATGACCAAGGTTTTCTTTAGAATATACAAACCCCAACAAACTATAAACTAATTGGTGGGGGCTAACCCCTCCTCTCTCTTAACTTCTAGCTCCTTGATGAAACCACAGCAAGGCTCAGTAGATTTGGGGGATAGAGAACCCTTTTTTCTGTTGTGTTTGCACCACCTCTAGCACAAGGTGACTCTCGTTCAAAAAAGAGAGAGACGACCACAGGACTAATCAAAGCTGATCCCCAGGTCCCGTCAATCTCTTGTTTCAGCTAGAGAGGAGCAGAAACCATAAGTCTCTAGATACTTGCCACAATCTGTTGTTATTGTGAATCAGTTCAGTCCTCACCCACTCTCATCAGTAGCCAGCATCCAGTCTAATTCCATTTTGGACAGAGCAGACACACATTCCAAGTAGAACGTTAAAAGACTTTGCTCCCCTGGGGCTGGGCTACCCAGTCTGAGTCGAATACTTTCCAGATTAGGGTGGCCAATTTTCCCCCTTGTCAACCCCCATATGTTGTCACTATACCCTCCCTCCCCACATCATGTAGGTGCAATTACACAGAATATTTATCAGTTTGTAAGTGTGGCACATGGGGAAATTCCAGATTGAACAGCTTTAGATGCTGTCTGGAACTGCTGATGTATATGCAAATTTATACCTACCAGCAGGTAAGGAGCCTTGCATTTTGCCATATGCAAATTAGCCAGGCAGCAGGTAGGAATGCACCCCCAGTGCTGTCACTTCACCTTTCCAGGGAGCCAAGGGGCTTCTGTTTTCACCCCTGCTGGGACTGTAGCTTATGACATTACTGTTATGTGCATTATAGTCGGGCCGGCTGAAATCAGGGCTTGCTGTAGCATCCACACACAGAGTGAGGGACAGTCTCGGGGGCTAAATCTGCGCAGGGACATTGACGTTGCAATACTCAGCATTGCAGCACTGCACTTTCCGATGTCTCGCCACCCAGTGGAATCCACAGCCCTGAGCTAGGCACCCTGTACAATGCCTGGGCCACAAAAACCCAGCTGGCTAGATGGGATCTGCCTAAACTAGCTAGAAGCTGAGACTGCAAGAAAGAGTTCCCTTGTGACCTTTAGCTTAGTAGTTAGGGCAGTCACCCGAGCAATGAGGCACCTCAGTAGTGCCTCAATGTTGGACTTAGGCCTCTAAGACCCTATGAGGATCTGAGCCTTGCCCATCAGTCTGTGCCTTCATCTCCTTCCACCAAATGATTCAGGTAAAAATTGGACCTGCTTTGTCCTTAGCTCTGTCCTTTGGAAAATGATTTCCCACCTTCTCCCAGCCCACCCCCGGCCTCCAAGAGCCAGCCTTTTTCACAAAGTAACGACACGCCCTCCACCCATCCCTGTTCCCAGTAGGCGAGACATGCCCCTCTTGGATACAGTGCAATGGATTGCCCCAGGATTTACCAGGCTGTGGGCGCTGCATTGATATCAGGGATGCGCTGCCTGAAACCAAGCTTTCCGGTGCCTTTCGGAGATTTGAGGACAGTGCCTTGGCTGAAATTATTTAATCATTAAAAGACGCCTTCTATCCCAGGCTCAAGTAATCACGGGACTGCAGGAGCTGCGGCTTTAAAGAAAACCCTCAAATCTCACCAGGCGTGCCAATCCTAGACTCATGATACAGGCCAGGAGTCCCACGCTCAGACCGACCCGGCCGCTCCGCACTGAGCACAGAACCCAGGTGTCCTGGTGCCCTACTCATTGGCCCATTTGCCACACTAAATCAGTGCCCTCATCCCAGGCCCAGACACCCGTGAAAGAGACGCACACAGCGCTTGGGCTTTGACTTTGGCCCAGTGCAATTTCCACATCCTATTTTCTGCTCCCTATTGACCTTACGCAGCGTAATTAAAATATTTGGCACTGTGGCTGCGCGGGAGGTTTTGTGGCTTGCTGTTGTTAGTGCCTGTTTGGGGAGAAGAGGCACCTCAAGGTCGGGGCTCTCCAAGGAAAGCGTCTCCCTTTGACACAAACAATCGGCTCGTTCTTTGCTGGGTTAGGAAAGAAAAGGCCCCAATGCAGCAGGGAGTCAGGTTTATTTACAAACCGAATACGAAGCGAAGGACTCCGAACAAAAGGAGTTATGTGAGGGGACAGCCAACGATGGCTAACGCTACACGGATGCCATTTATCTCGCGGCCTGAATGGCTTCTTTGGCTTTGATGCTGGAGCATTATCTGTTTCCAGAGCTGCGCTGGCCCAGTTAGCCTACCATACACATATATGTATTCCCCCTACCCACTTGCTGAGAAATAAGTCACCTGGTTACTCTTGTTTCTTCCTGAGAAGAGGCATTTGCTTGCAAAGCTGACGGCTGGCTGTGTGTCAGGGGAAGAACGCTTAACACGTTCTGATTGTCCATCTGTAGCTCTTCCGGTGCGCCCCGAAGGTGAGTATCATGCTCGCGCTTTTGCACAGGGAAACTGAGGCACGAATGGGATTGGGAGGAAACTATGGCCAAGATCTGAGAGTGGCAGGCTACCCACTTCCCGTGGGCATCTTTACTTCCAGGTTCCTGCTCTACACAACAGACAGATTTATGCCAGCTGGTGCTTTGGCTTAAGCGACCAGTTCCCAGGAGGCAAATTCTTCCTGTAATTACCCAATTTGGCTTTGTCTCCCTCTACCGGTTCGATCACGTGAGAGGTTCATAAGCTGAAAGCATGAGCCTCTGCTGTAAAGGATCAGGTCAGCTGGCCCTGTGGCTGGAGCAGACTCATAAACCTCTCACTAGCTGCGCCACACTAAATCAGTGTTTCTTTAGCTGCTCCGTGCAAACCCAGCCCTCACCCTGGCCCTATGAAAGAGACGCACACAGCACTTGGGCTCTGACCTTGGCCCGCTGCAATTACCACCTTCTGTTTTCAGCTCCTTAGAGCCCTTCTGCACCGTAACGAGCGCTCGGGAGTTCGAGCGATGTAATTAAATATTTGGCATTGTGGCCGTGCGGGAGGTTTTGTGGTTTGTTGTTGTTAGTGCCTGTTTGGGGAGAAGAGGCACCTCAAGGTCGGGGCTCTCCAAGGAAAGCGTCTCTCTTTGACACGAACAATCGGCTCGTTCTTTGCTGGGTTAGGAAAGAAAAGGCCCCAATGCAGCAGGGAGTCAGGTTTATTTACAAACCGAATATGAAGTGAAGGACTCCGAACAAAGGGGGTTATGTAAGGGGACAGCCAACAATGGCCTCTGTGCTAACACTAATTGCCCCTAGCTACACGGATGCCATTTATCTCGTGGTTGGAATGGCCTCTTCAGCTTTGACGCTGGAGCATTATTTGTTTGCAGAGCTGCCCTGGGACAATTAACCTACCACATATGTATAGATATACAGATAGATAGATTTGTGTAGTCCCCCTACCTACTTGCTGAGAAATAAGTCAACTGGTTACTCTTGTTTCTTCCTGAGAAGAAGCGTTCCCTTACAAAGCTGACAGCTGGGTGCGTGTCCGGGGAAGAATGCTTAGCATGTTCTGCTTGTCCATCTGTAGACCTTCCGGCGCTCCTCAAAGGTATCATGCTTGCACTTTTGCACAGGGAAACTGAGGCACCAATGGGGTTGGGAGGGAAACTTGGCCAAGGTCCAAGAGTGGCAGGCTACCCACTTCCCGTGGGCATCTTTGCTTCCAGTCTCCTGCTCTACCCAGCAGATGGATTTATGCCAGCTGACGCTCTGGCTTAAGCATCCAGTTCCCACGAGGCAAATTCTTCCTGTAATTATCCCAATGTGGTTTTGTCTCCCTCTACTGGCTGGATCACGTGAGGGGTTCACAAGATGAAAGCACGAGCCTCTGCTGTAAAGGATCAGGTCAGCTGGCCCTGTGGCTGGAGCAGACTCATAAACCTCTCACTGATTCAGCAACTAGAAAGGTGGAAAGACACCTTCCTGGCCAGGGCAGCTCAGCCTGGGCGATGGGGTCCATGAGCCACCACTTGGAATAGCACCTGGCCTTCTGCAGGGACCAAACACAGGCCATCTAGATCAACAAACATGAGCCGCACCTTTATGAGCTAAAAATGAGAGACAGCAACTACTCCCCACCCCTGTAGGTGGGTTACGTTCCCTTCATGCGGGTGGCTGTCAGAGATGGTGCCATGGTACAATGTTCTGATACAGGCCCAACACCGCCAGTGTCCGGGGCTGTTTAGATCTGGGGTTTGGGTTTGGGCCATTTCTTACATCAGATCTGGACGTCTCACAAACTCTGCGGTGGTTGGATTTTGGCTAGGAATCCATCTCCAGAGCCTTTTAGAGGCCAGCGCTGTAATCCTGGCGCACACCCACTCAAAGGGCTAGATCCTCAGAAGGGCTGAGCACCTGGAAACTGGGCTCGATGCCGGAATTGCTTGGGGGAGATTCTTTGGGGCTGCCTTAGAGATTCGTAGATGTTAAGGTCAGAAAGGACCATTAGCTCCTCTAATCTGACATCCTGTGTATCACAGCTACCCCTGTATCAAGCCCAATTACTTGGGTTTGACTAAATCGTCTCTCCCAGACAGGCAGCCAGTCTTGATCTGAAGATATCAAGTGATGGAGAATCCACCACCTTCCATTGGGAGATGGTTCCAGTGGTTAGCTCGCCCTCACTGTTAAAAGTTTATACTTTATTTCTAATTTGAATCAGTCTGGTTTTAAATTCTAGCTGCTATCTCTTGTTATGCCTTTGTCCAGTAGGTTAAAGAATCCCTTGGTACCTAGCATCTTCTTACGGAGAGCTTTCCCTTCCTTTCCAAAGGTTATTCAGGACTTGAACACAGCTCCTCCAGCATGACAAGAACTAGCTCAGCCCCATAAACTACCAAGCTAGCTGTGCTAAATGTATTTATAAAGGAGGTCAGATTAAGTGAGCATGAAAGTCCCATTCAGCCTCGGCGCATCTCAGGATCAGGCCCTAAAACCAGGCTGTGATTCCAAACAAAAGAGTTGGCATTCAGGACCCACTTCTACAGGGAACATGCCTCCGAGTCATTGGGTAACTCATATTTGGGTGATTTTAATTAGCGACTGGCAAACACAGTGTTTATTTGACTTGCGCTGAGAAAATGATAGATAAGGGTTGTAAAATGAGAACAATATTTGGATAACGTTTAATGAATTCAGTGCTTCAGATAATGTTCTTAAGTTCTTGGGATATAAATGCCAGACCAAAATAAATGGCAAGCACAATGTAACCCCATCTCGACACTATGAGCTGCCTTTCACTTACGAGGTTTTCCGTTGTCTGTTCAAATCCTGCAAAGAAATTCTAAATGAATGGTTAACCCTCTTGTGCCCAACACAAGCTCAATGGTGGGCCTTACATAGATGGGAAAAAGAACTCCCTCCAATGCAGTAAACATGGGGTGCGATTCTTTGACCTAGGATATCAAACTAAATGACAATAGAGGTCCCTGTTTGCTTTAAAATCTGTGGGCCTGAGTCACCTCTTATTGACATTGATGTAAATACAGCATAGATGGTTCGGCTGAATTCGTTTTGTAACTTCGACAGATGCCTATGTTTGATTTATTTGAAGCATTTTTTCCAATGCGGGAAATAATGGCGGGGTGTGTGTATCAAAAATGGGGGGGGGGGTGTCAGTCAGACAATTATTTCATGACACAGACACTGCCATTCAAAAAGTTGAAGCGTTATAACTGTGAAAACACGAATGATCACCATCGCACGTCAAAAGATACCAAGGAAATATACTTAAGTCAATCCCTAATCAGTTCCCAAGCAGCATTTGTCTTGCTTTGCCTAGCTGTCAATGTTGATGATTGTCTATAGAAATCGTTTTTTCCATCGGCTTCAGTGTCGCTGGTGAAATCGACATTTACCGATTAAAAAATCCAAGCCAGAGCATAGACAATGCAACTACTCGGGTTTACACCAGCTGAGTATATGTACACTAAGGTACACTGAACCCCGCCTCTTGAGGTCCCTTCCAGTCCTATATTTTATGAGTCTCTGCCCTGGGATTTTTTGCAGAACTTGGATCTATCTATAGGCTCTGATTACGACACCCCACTCTCTGGTGTTTAGCTGGCCTCCCATTACCACAGAATCTGTGCACTTTACAATCTTCAATGCACTCACCTTCACACCACCCCTACGAGGAGGACAGGGCTCTTATCCCCATTGTCCAGATGGGGAAACTGAGGCAGAGAGTGGCTAAGTGTCCTGCCCAAGGTCACACAGGGAGTCTGTGGTGGAGATAGGAATTGAAACCAGGTTGCCCAACTCACAAAGTCATTCCCTAATCACTGGGTTATTCCACTTCACCTAAAGCATAGGGGTGTGTCCATCTCCTGGATTTTGGGTCAACCCCCCTGTAGGGTTTCATTTGCCAGATTTGCAGCCAAATCTGAACTGGACCCTGGGGCTTCGGTTTCCATGATTTTTGGCTCATGCCCGTCTCTGAGCAGAAGGCAAGTCTTGTGGTTAAAGCACTGGGCTGGAGTTCAATTTCTGGCTCTGCCACAGATTTCCTGTCCAACCTTGGCAGCGTCAATTAATTTCTTGCCCCCCTTCCCTGCCCCAGGGACTCTCTCTGACTGTGTTCAGTGCTCTGCACAACAGAGCCCCAATCTCAGCTGGGACCTTGAGGCATTAATAAAACCCTCCAGCTCAGCAGCTGCTGAGCTGAGACCACGGTTTCCCAGGCCTCCCAGACTTGCCTCGGTTTCCCCTTGCGCTCCCCTGTCTGTTGGTTTGGATCCATCTCTTGTTGCTTGTCTTACATTGTAAACTCCTTGGAGCAGGGGCTGTCCTTTTCGCTCTAGGTCTGTACTGCGCCGAGCACAAAGGGACCCAGGACCGAGGTTTCTACTGCAATGCAATGATGAAATGAGTGAAGTTCCAGATGTTTGGAGACTCGAGGCAACTGACTCCCAGATCTCTTGCTATTCCCCCCTCTCTCCCAGGCATCCTTCTTCAGTGAAAATAGCCACTCCCCAACCCCATCAGCCCGTTCCCTCTTTCCTCTTCTCCTTAGCTGCTCCCACTTTCTTTCATCAGGATGCTCCTTCCCCTAGGTACCAGAGCCCTGTCCTAACAACCAATTCTTGAGTCCTAACAACCTTGTGCGAATTGTTCTGTTCCATTCTGCCTGAATGAGGGGGAGGGGAATGGCCCTCAGGAGCCGAGAGGTCAGTTTTATTGACAAACTGCCCTCTTGAATGGAGCACTCTGGGAGACAAGACAATAGGGCAGCGAGGGGCCTGGTTTAATGGCTTGAGTGAAACCCTTCAATCTAGTGGACTTTGTCCTGGTGTGTATCTAACCCTGACCTCTCCCATTGTGGCTTAATTGAAGTCCTAGTTTGGTGACAAATTGACATGATCCGGGGGCCGAGGGGCGGGGATGTGAATGGGAGAGCCCCGCTTTGGTGTGAAGTCCACTCAGTGCTCCAGCTAGAGACCTCGTCAATTCTGCACCAGGCTACGCAGTGGCTGATGCTTTGTCTGGGAGGATTATGGCTGAAGGGACAAAAGGTCGGGCTAAAAACCCGTGTAGGTGGAGGCTCTAAAAACAGCATTAAAGTTAAATGTGCCCGGCGCAGGGATGTTGCCAGATGTGGGGATTAGTGGGAAAAGCGTATTCGGATTGCTTTCCCAGCCTGCGTGGGAGAGGAGCTAGGCACGGGCCCAAAATGCAAAATTCGGGTCTGGATTTCTAATGCCGCCCAGCAGGGCTCAAACCCCGGGTTTTTATTTTGGCCCATTTCCAATCGGAATGCACCTTAACCCCATGTGAAGCAGCAGCCAAGTCTCTGGAGCACAAGCCCTGTCACTGGAGGTTTTTAAGAACAGGATAGACAAACATCCGACAGGGATAGCCTAGGTGCGTTTAATCCTGCCTTGGCCTGGGCTGGGGGGTGGACTAGATGACCTCTTGAGGTCCCTTCCAGCCCAAAGTTTCTATGATTCCTTTGGGAGATTGGAGCACATGAAGAGTCCAACTCTGAGCCTTCCCTTTATCACAGTAAAAGGCAGGCCCCCTCAGTGAGATCAGGGCCCCATTGTACTAGGTGTTCTACGTGTGGTAAGAAACAGCCCTTGACCGTAAACAGTCAAGGGGGTTATTCCTAGCCCCATTTTACAGCTGGGGAAAAAGAAGCACAGAAAGATTAAGTGATTTATCCAGCGTCACAGAGGATGCCAGCCGCACAGCAAAAGATTGCACCTCTCTCTTCTGAGGCTACATCTACACTACACAACGTGCTGTTCACGCTGGCACTTGCTGTGGGAAAACTTTTGTCTTTCGTGAGGGGCGTTTTGTCATTCAATTGCCAGTGTAGACATAGTCTGAGTCTAGTGCCTAAATGACAAAACCGCCCTTCGTCTCCTCCCAGATTATCCACGGGAGGTCACAAGGGAATCCCTGGAAAGGTAATTTCTCCTAGGTTTAC
This sequence comes from Chelonia mydas, assembly GCF_015237465.2. Classification (NCBI taxonomy): domain Eukaryota; kingdom Metazoa; phylum Chordata; order Testudines; family Cheloniidae; genus Chelonia; species Chelonia mydas. The sequence goes on from NC_051264.2 coordinate 4,542,453, forward strand.
CATAAACTGTCAACTTTGACCTTCACTCATGATGTCTGAATGATTATCATCACATATAGCCAATGGGCAGATCACTGCTTGAGAACATGGCTAGAATGCAGTTAATGGAGGAGTATGAATTTCACTCAGTGGAATTTGTTTATTTCTAAAAAAAAAAAAAAAAACCCCAACATTTTACTATTCTCTTTTTCTACTCGTGCCTAAGGATGCTCAGAAAATGTTTTGCTTTCACGAAAATGTTGACATGTTATTAAAACACTGAAGCCCAAGAATTTTAGGCCAAAAACTGCCAACATTAAAACAAATGTGGCCATAATATATATATATTTGAAACTCACAAATCTGCAAGGCAAGACGGTACTTTCTATGAATATTGTCATTTTGTTGAAAACGTGATTTTCTGTCCAAAAAAAAAAAGAGAGAGAGAGAGAAAGAAGAGCCCAACTCACTGTGCCTGTTCTCTGAACAGGCAGAGTGTGTGAAAATGAGAAGAAAATTTAGATTGAGACTCAGAAATTTTCCTGGCAGTATGATCTAGTAGGTGATGGTGGCAAACGTAACCCTTGAGTTATTTAAAACTGCATTAAACAAAAAAGAAAAGAATAAAACTGGCTGATATTTTCTGCAGGAAAAATTTGTCATCCAAAAATCCCATTTGTTTAAAATAGTGACATTTTTAAAATTTTGAGGTTCGAATCTCTTGACATTTTTCTTTCTTTTGAATTTTTCCAAAGGAATAGGCAGAGAAAAATAAATCAGCACCTGTATTGATTTTCAAATTGGGGGGTTTCAAATGTTCAAGTTTTTGAATTTTCATTAGTTCCCATTTTCCTTTCCTTTATTCTAGTTTTTTTTTCTTTTTCCTTCCCCCCCCATTCTTCTCCCGCCGAGTCAAAATGAAATTTTGATTTTTCTGGCATTTAAAATTTTTCACTTTTGGAAAAATTACCGATTTTCAGAAATGAAACCTATTCAGTTTAAAAATAAAGTTAAAAAATGGTCAACAATTTGAAAAATCAGTACATTTAAAAAACAAATTACGTGAAGGTGAATTCAAAAATTTTGGTTTTATTTTGTCAACCCGCTGTTGGCCCTGATTTGGGAAGGTGTTTAAAGTGCCCTGCCGCACACCCGAGCATAGGCCCATTGAATGTATGCCTAACTTGGAGCGTGGGAATAGTCTCAAGGGCCTCTTGGGCCTGGTTCTGTGGTCACACACGCCAGTGTAAATCTAAACCTTGTACATGGACCAGCCACTCCTCCTACTGGGCAGCTATTCCAGAACCTCACTCCTCTGATGCTTAGAAAACTTCCTCTAAGTTTCTGCCTCAATTTATCCATCCCCCACCTCTTTGGTGATGCTAGCTTGGGAGCCCGCATCTCAAAAGCAACATGCAGGGGTGATTTAACTCCTTCCATCAGAAGCACGTCACACCGCCGCTGATGAGCATACATCCCCGGCCTTGATTTGCGCTAAATTACCTGACAACTAGAGCAGCCCCGATTTATCACCGATGGCAACCGCTCAGCGTTCCAGACATAATTTCCCACGCTGGCCGCATACTTTTAAATAGCAGATTCCATCTTAGTCATCTGTCACTGATTAATACATTTTGGTTCTATTATTATTATTATGGCAAAAGACAAACTTGTCTGATTCACAAACTAAATAAATCACTAGCTAGATTGGATGCAGTAGGAATCCAAGTTAATTTTCAGGAGGTAGGGTCATAATCAAAGAAATGTAGAGCTGGAAGAGACCTCAGTCCACCACCCTGTGCTGAGGCAGGACCACATATATCTAGATCACCACTGACAGGTGTTTGTCTAATCTGTTCTTAAAAACCTTCTGCGACGGTGCCCCCCATAAGGCTTTATGGAGATATGCTTATGAATGTTTATATGACATAACTAGAATACGTTTTATGCTACGCATGCCATGTAACATCTCTCTGTAGCGGTTATGATCTACTGCCTCTATTAATCCTATTTGTATGCATGTGTCATTTTTGTATTTGAAGTTATGAACATTGGCTGCGTACTGGCTTGTTTTTTAAGTAACCTTTGGAAAGCATTTGGTCAGCTTCTTGGGAAAGGAATGTGCAAATCAAAAAGCACTTAAAGGACAATGGATCTTGGAAGGCTTCAATCCACATCAGAAGTCTACTCGAGGACATTCAAGGTAGCATGTGACCCATGGCTGCTACCTGGTAAGAAACTGTGAGTCCTGCATGGACATGTGACTGGCCCAGGTGGCTCCAGAACTCCATCTTGGAGCTGGACTTTGCATAGGCGAGAGGAGGGGGTCTCCACCCACAAGAGAAAGTCTATTTAAGCCCGTGGGAGACCCCTCCATTTTTTCTTCAGCTGGCTAAGGAGAGAGCCTCTCCACCCCCAAGGATACCTGAAAGAAACTGGAACAAAAGACAGTAACTACAGGGGGTGTGAGTGACTGCTGGACCCGGACTAGAAGGAGATTAGTCTGTAAAAGGAAGCTTACTAGAACTGGTGAGGTTTTGTCTCTATTCAGTTTTATTAAACATAGACTTGCGGGTTCTATTTTATTTTGCTTAGTAATTCACTTTGTTCTGTCTGTTACTACTTGGAACCACTTAAATCCTACTTTCTGTATTTAATAAAATCACTTTTTACTTATTAATTAATCCAGAGTATGTATTAATACTTGGGAGGGGGGCAAACAGCTGTGCATATCTCTCTATCAGTGTTATAGAGGGCGAACAATTTATGAGTTTACCCTGTATAAAGCTTATACAGAGTAAAACGGATTTATTCAGGGTTTGGGCCCCATTGGGAGTTGGGCATCTGAGCATCAAGGATAGGAACACTTCTGTAAACTGCTTTCAGTTAAGCCTACGGCTGTTAGGGGACGTGGTTCAGACCTGGGTCTGGGTTTGCAGCAGGCTAGCGGGTCTGGCTCAAACCAGGCAGGGCACTGAAGTCCTAAGCTGACAAGGCAGGAAAGCAGGAGCAGGAGTAGTCTTGGCACATCAGGTGGCAGCTCCCAGGGGGTTTCTGTGATCCAACCCGGCACACCTCCAACGACAGGGAATTCCAAAACCGCACTAGGGAACTGTTCCAGGCTTTAACTACCTTTAGAGTTAGAAAGTTTTTCCTCATATCCAACCTAAATCTGCCATGTTGCAAACTAAGAAATTCTTTCTGATTGTGCTTCTTTATAATAACAAATAAAGTTAAACTATAGAAACACAAGCCAGCCATTCCGGTCGACAGGGATGGTGGAGGCTTGTTGGTCACTTGTAAGTGACCTCTGACACAGGAAGGCTCAAGTTTCAGTGCCTTCTGGCCTCAGCCAAGACTGGGAGCCCATCGCGCCAGGTGCTGTACATACATGCAGGACAAGACTCTCCCATGGCAATCTGGATTAGACGTGTCATCCATCAAGCCTTAGTATCTTGCCTCTGGCCGTGGCCAGCACTAGATGCTACAGCAGAAGGTGCAGAAAACCGCACAATAGCAGATGTGGAATAACTGGCCTTCATCCCAATCCCTAACTGTTAGAGATTGGCTTAAACCTTGAAGCACAAGATTTTGTCTCCCTTCCAGTGGCCCGGTCTATACACAGGTTTTGTCCTGGTTTAACTGTGTTGTATATAATATCTACCAGTATAATTATACTAGTGCAATCCCTAGTATGGGCACAGCTATACCTGTATAAAGGTGCTTATTCCCCTTCCCAGCTAGGAATAGCTGTACCTGTATAAGCAATGATATAAAGGCATTCACACTAGAAAGCTTATACTGGTTCAGTTCCAGTATGGTTAAAGCAGGACTATTTTCTAGTATAGACCAGGCCTGACGCTCCCTTACTCTGCTCTGGCAGCCCCTAGAATTGCATTTTCTACCCATTTTAAGTCCCTTTTAGTAGCAGAGCCAGATTTTGAGCAGAGGCAGAACCAGGGCAGGTGATGGATCACTGCTGTTGCCACCTTCCATTCTAGTTATTGGCTTGAAATGGCACCACACATACTCCTAAAGGTGGCTGGAAGCCCGGGGGGGGGCAGTCACGCCCCCCCTTTTATCTCCTCCACTGACTTGCCAATGTCAGAGCAATATAGAGCAACCTTGGTGTATAAGGGAATCAGGCCCTTATTGTTTGTTACTTGCCCCATAAAGCGATCTCCCTCTCACCCCCTCCTGACCCCCCATGCATCATGGCTCATTCGTTTTCTTATCAGCATCCTGAGGGTAAATTGACCTGGCTCCATTGGCTATCAGCCCAGGCTCTCAGAGATTGGCGTGCGCCTAAAATTATTGCCTACATTCCGCAGGCGCGTTGAAACAAATTCTGCATCCTTGGGGAGGCATTACTGTTTTTTTTTAAAACGCTCCCCGCTCTCGGCCTGATTCTGAGCTCCCTTTACACCACTCAAGCAGCGCAAAGGGGCTTTAAAGCAGGTGCAAGGGGGCGTGTGTGCAAATCAGGCCCGGTTTCTTTCCCCATTCTCCAGTCTGATATCTAGTCACTTTTGGTTGCCCCTTGTTTTCTCTGTACCTCCTTCTTTTGCTGGTGATGCCCCTCCTTCCCCCAGCTCTCTCTTGTTCCCTATGGTGATCTGTCCTCAACCTTCCCTCTTTTCTCGCTGCTTTGCTATAAACAAAGCACCTCTGTGTCTGCAGGAAGAAAAGTTGCATTATGCAAATGGGAAAACCAGCATGAGAGATTTCTCACTCCGGCTTCTGAGAACCCCCCATTCCCAGCCCACACCTCGGTTTCCATGGCATGCCCAAGGCTGCCGGCATCTGTTTTGCATACGGATGAGAGCGAGGAGATGCAATCAACAAAAAAGCCATCTCCGACACAGAGCGCCATTGTTTCGCCTGTCTGATTTGGAAGCTAATGAAACACCATCAAAAAATGCTCTCCTCTCCTCCTCGCTCAGGACCGCCGGTTGTTGTTGTTTTTTAAATATGACGACGTGGCATATCATCTGCGTGAGTGGGCCCCAGGACAAGGTATCCTGGTGCCGAGAAAAGGAGTCCCAAGATGCACCACCCTCACGCTCAAGACAAATTCAGACAGGAGATGGTGCTGTGGGCAGGGGCTAGGCCGAGACAGAGCCTGGGAAATCAGCGAGGATCCTCCTGGAAAGCCGCCATGGCATTTAGCGTAAAAATAAACCAACCCACCGATGTCAACAAAAACATTCTGTTCTCCAAAGGGCAGAGGGAAAAAAATAAGTCTGATCGAAAACACAGGGCAGGTTGGAATGTGGAAAGGAATTGTAACAGGCCGCGGGGGCCAAGATTCAGCTGTCTTGGCCAGGGACTTGCCATCCAGAGGTCTGCTGGGGGTGAAACTGAGAACAGGGATGGCTCTGAACTGAAGACAATTTAAAAAAAACAACCCACCCCATAGAAACACATTGTAAGAGACAGTTCCTGAAGAGCTACCTAGCTACTGGTAATTACTGGGGCAAGGACTGTGTCTCACTATTTGTCTGCTATTGGATATTATTTGTCTTTCACTAGCATCTAGGGACCCCAGCTGAGATTGGGGCCCCATTGTACAGACACATAGTAAGAGAGAGTTTCCTGCCCCCAAAATAAAACAAACAAAAGGCAAGTGAGAGGCTGTGGAATTTAATCTGTTTAGATAGAACAGAGAGAGATGATGATGGGTGTATATGGGGATAGACAGATAGAGGGGTATGTCTGGGTACAGAGCGGGGACGTACGGAGATAGATGGATAGAGGGATGCATATGGGGATGGATAGATAGATTAGATAGATAGGCAGGCATGATCTCTTACTATGCGTTTGTACAGAGGCTAGCAGAATAGGGCGCTGATCTCAGGTGTGGTCTGTAGGCATAATCCAGAGCTCACGATCTAACTAGACAAGACAAATGGCGGGAGGAGAACCAGCAGCGTGGTGGCAGAGCAGGAGAGTGGCAGAACCAGAATTCAGACCTCCTACTCCTGTGCCCTCCACACTGGACAACCTGTTCACAGACGCATATAAAGGGCTAAGCTTTCGGAGATCCTTATCAGGTTTGCTGAGCGTGCTGGTCCAAAACCTCCTATGGGAGGTAGGCACCTAAATCCCCTTTGTGGCTTTGGGCTGCTGTGTCCGTCAGAAGAAAGCCCCCAATGCCTTGGTTCTCCTGACACCTGTCACTCCTTCCTTATTATTCCTCCAGCCGCTCAGCATCCCGTTCCCCGTTCTGCTCCACTCACTCCCACAAGAAAGACTCATGCTGAGATTTTGCTATCAACAGTGTTTTGTTCCCATTGCAGTGGGTGGTAGAGGGGCTCTCAGGGAACCCCAAAATGTTGGCCTCTTTTCTGTGACACCTCTATTCTCCTTCGATCCCCCGATGGACTAAACAGAACACAAAAACAGAGTTTGCTTTTATTTCTTTCGAGGGGAAAACCCTGCATCTTAGTCCTAATTAATTTAACTAATTAACCTCATCCACATGGGGCCTGATTCTCATTGACGCAAAGGCCCCTGCCCTGGCAGCGTAAAGGAACCTTAAAACGAGACTAAAGTATTTGAAGGCCCCTTTACACTGCCAGAGTGGTGTAAAAACACAATTAGTATAAATGAGAATGAACTCCAGTCGGTTTATTTAATCTGACAACACAGCAGATTTATGGAGAGAATCGCCTCCGGCTTGCTCTTCTCTTGCTGATCCAGGTTTTGAACCCATGCAGCATGAGATCACTCTGCCTAAATCCATAGGGGCCTGATTCTGATTGGCAGCCTCGTCTCTTAGTGCGATGGGGCCTTAAAGTGGGTGTGAATTAGAGTCACTCACATCAAAGCCCTTTTGTTCTGCCAGAGTGGTGTTTAAGGGGGCTTAGAATCCCTGATTCCAGCTGATTCGATAGCTAGATAACATATACCTATTGCTATTGGGCCAAATCCTCAGTATGAGGGTAACGGAGAATTCAGGCCATTACAGTGGTATAGCTCTGTGAAAGTTGCATTGCTGTACACCAGCTGAGAATCTTGCCCATTGCTTTTGCCGTGATTGTGTTGGGGATGTGTGTGGTCCGGGTCTTGGCGACCGCTTCCCTGGCATTCGTCCTTCCACATGGCACCCACTTCGCCAGGGCTCCATAAATGACCGGCCTGTCACTGTTCCCCCTCTGAGCAAATGCGGCTCCGTTATTTTGTTCTTTTCCCTGCCAGACGCCAGCTCCATTCACCCCCTTCTTCTCCGCTCCTGGCTCAGGAAAGCAAGCACCGATAGGCAAGGCATGTTTCCCCAATCCTTTGCACTTTCCTCTCTTCCTTCAGCCCAGGCTGCTCGCTGAGCTCCTTCCCACAGGGTACGAAGCCATGAGACAAGCAGCTGCCAGAGTTGCTTTTTTCCTGCTTCTTCCCTTTTACTTCCAAGAAGAAGAATCCAAAGCCTTGCATTCCCCTTCCCCCCACTAAAATCTCCCACCGTGACACTATCACTGTTGCAAGTTCTAGTGTAGATGAGCCTCAAACAAAAGTTTTGTGTAAGCACCTGGGATTTGTTCATTTCCACCCCCCGCCCCAGAAACCCCTGTTGTCACCGAACAAAAACCACAAGCGATTAAAGCACAAGCCGCGCCAGAGCTGAATTCACCTCTCCGCTATGCATGGGAGCCCCTGCTGACTTCCAGGGACCCCGACTGACCCGGTGAAACACCACCAACCCCCAGGACCCTCTGTCACAAGGTGACTGGCCCCTTCAAGGGAAAATGGGACCAGCCCCACCTAGGCCTCCCACCCTGAGGGGGCAGGACTAAAGGGGTCCGGTGCTCGCCTGATGAACACCTGGGCCTCTAGAGAATTGCCGAGAGAGGTCAGCCAGGAACGACAGGCAGCCAGTTGGGTTCGTGTGGGATGCAGGGAGGCCACTGGGAGAAACCGCTGGGGTCACCTGGGCAGGAAGGCAGTGGCAACGCACTAAAAGAAAAAGGGGGTGACAGGGAGCCCCAGAGGGCAGAAGAATCTTTTGTCTGTTTGGCCTTTTGATACCCCAGAAGAGGATTGAATGTGAAAGGTGACCTGGCTGGAAGGCTGGGCTGTGGCAGAACCAGAATGGCAGACAATGGCGGGTGCTAGAGCAGGAGACCCCTTGCAATGCCGTGTCCTGATGCGAGGAGTCCTCCGGCAGTGAGTTCTCCCTATTAACACCCTTCTACACACATGCGCTTAGCTCAGTGACTCAGGCTCATCTGACCCCCAGAGTCAGCCGCTGACCCTCCTTCCACATGGGGGAAGGAGCCACAGAGGGCAGCTAATTATAAGGAATAACCAAAGGAGGCCATGGGCAGAGGTTGGGGGGTGAGGGCTAAGGGGACGTGGTTGGCACTGAGCAGAGAACCCTGGACAGCACCCCCTGCGCCGGAAAGATGCTAAGGAGTTCAGCGGAGGCCACCCCGGGCACTCTCCCGGATGCATGTGCCAATGGGTACAAGGAACACAACCACGCAGATCGATGCGCCCTGTGAATCCAGAAACTCCGTGAATCAGCTGACACAGGCCAGCCACGGGTGTCTTATTGCAACCCTAAATGGCCTTGTATTTTGCTGTGCAAATCTGAATTTTGTTGCATCAGTCTTTCACTGTTTGCTATTTCATGTTACATATTCAGACCGAGTTTGTGGTCTAGGGATATATAAGAAAAGTCGTATCTCCTCTGAGTTATTACAACTTTTTTTTTCTTTTTTTTTTAAAGGGAAAAGCACAACCCCGACCTTCATAACCATTAGCTGAGCCGGCTGACTGTTATCCCTGGCCATAAGCTTTCCTTACCTAAGTAAAGTTTCCTGCACCAAGCTTATATGCATTGCAAACTACCAGCTCCCCACAGCAGCTAGCCCGCAGAAGAGCCACATTTTCAGCGGCCATCGATTTTTGGCGACACTGAATTTTAACGGCACTATAAGTATATCTCAGAGCAACACTGGAAAACTGAGTGCTGGAGAAGGAACGTAAAGTAATCATCAAAACGTCACCTCGTGCTTCACGATGAATGAGGAGGAGGAGGAGGAGTCCTTTAAATATCCCCACCATTCCCCGCCCCCTTTATTTTATTCTGGGGGGGGTGCAATTCGATTCCTCATCATGCAAGATCTCAGAACCCCTGCGTAATGCAATGCTGCTGGATAGGCCTTCATCAGCCCTCATCGAATCTCGAGCCTCTAGATCTACAACCTGGGGCTGCTCTTGCCCGAGTGAGGGGACCCTCGTTTCGTTAGCTGAACCGCGGGAGCTAACTCATCAATCACCATGCACTACAGCCACAAGGGGGAGACAGAGAGCCGCCTAACTCATCAATCACCATGCACTACAGCCACAAGGGGGAGACAGAGAGCCGCCCGCTGTCCCTGTGGGTTACAAGCCGAGCTGGCTGGAAAATCGGTTCTCCTGCGGGAAAACGTGTGTGTTTGGCACACTAGGGCACCTCGTGCTCCCATTCTCCTCAATCGGCCAGGCTTGCTGGTGGGACTGCAACTCCCATGATGCACCACAGTCTCCCCTCTCATTCTGACTCCGTCCAGTTTTACCACTGGGTGGATCCATGATTCCAACCCCCACCTTAGGCCTTGACCGCTCCATGGGCTCGCTACAGAGGGATGTGCTGGGACGGCGCGTAGGGGTTAAGTAGGATGGCCTGCATATTGATCAGTGGCAATGGCTTCTGTGGACGGGCTCCCATCCCCTGTATCGAACAGGATTGTTCTCCCTGGAGGAGCTCTGCGTGGGTCTCCAGCCAGCTCCTGCAACAGAGGCGCACGTGGTGGCTGCTTGTGCAGCGTCTGGTATGCGCGTGCCCATGTAGGGACCAGAATTTGGCCCTGGAGAAAGGAGACGGAGACAGATTCACTGTTATGCACGGATTTGGGATAAACAGACCTGTGCATTCTTGCAACGAATTAATGGCTATGTTAAGACTTAACAGTCACGAAGCATTAAGCATTGCCTAGGCCTTCCCAGAGACAACGGGGATAAAACCCACACCAGTCAGCTCCCAAATACAGGCCTCCCATTCTGGCTGACAGCAGCTGTAGAGTGCCTATGACACACCGCTGAGCAGTTCCAAGTCGAGCCAGCAGAGGGCAGTGGTGCACATGCAGATGATAGCAGCCCTGGGATAGATCCAGGGAGCTTCCGCATAAGTCTCTACAGCTGGAGCTAACGAAAGGGGGTGCTAGGCCCATGAACTGTAAAAGGCTCACCAGATCAGCCCCGGCAGGAAGATGATTTGCCCTGTCCTGCCATAGCTGCACCTACTCTTTTGTTAATTCCCAATGACCTGGTTTCTAATTTGTTGTTGTTTCCAGTTTGTCATTAATCAACATAGACCCAGATTGCCAGGAGGAAAAAAAAAACCAAACCAACAACAAAATATAAACCTCTGCAAAAGCTCGAGTCACGTCACCTCCCTAAAATGAGTTTTAATTGTAATCCTTTAATCCCTCTCAGATGGCCCTCTGAACACTGATGCTTTTCATAATTACTCCTTGCCATTTTCCCATCGGCCTAAGGAGCATCTTCAAGAGGGCGGGGGCAGGGAAGAGGCCCTTTATCAAACAATCATAATGGGCCAAATTAAGACAATTGGGAAAGGAATGACAAGGGGGGCGAAGGCTGTGAAAACAGAACGGGGATTATTACCCGCAGCCCCAGAAATTTCAGAGATGAGTCCTTCATTCAGCTGAGAATTGAGGCTTGTTTGCTTTAGCCCGGGTACAATGGTCACATTTAGCCAAGTGGGTGCGTTCACAAAGGAGTACCAGGTGCTTATGATTGTAAGCGACTTGGGGTGGGGGGGAGGGAAAGCGCTCAGCATTGGCCGATGATAAATATTAGTCAGACATCGACAGCCGTTAAGCACTGTCAAGAATTTTTGTCTTCCTCCCAAAATTCCACTTTCCTGATTTGAAGCAAAGCAGCCCATTTGGGGTAATTTTTATTAACGACTGGCATGACAGCTAAGAGGCCTTGTTTATTGCTGGGATGACTCGTGGGTAGAACTTGTGGATTCGTGGAATTTTCCTTGCGCTGGCGATTCTGAAAAAATATGGAAAAAAATTCATTTTGGGTCGAGCCATAAATGAATTTTTTTTTTTAATTTTTGACAAATTGGAAAGTTAAAAAGACATGGTTGTGGGTGGAACACAAGGGTTTGTTTCTATTTTGAGCGCTTAAAAAAAATTTTTTTTTTTAATTGTTTAGGAATAAACCAGAAGGAAATTTCTGAATGAAAAGCTGTTTGGAACCGAAAAAATCAAAATATTTCATTGAAAAACGGCCAACATGAAATGGTTTTGAGTTTTCATTAAGGGTTTTTGAGCTGAAACAATTTGGTGAAACAGACAAGAATTTGCAGACCATTTCAGTGTCGCGGAACCTGCATTTGGCGCTGGAAAAAAAACGTTTGAAAAATTTCACCCAGCTCTGCTTGCGGTAGAAAAGTTAAGCCCGTTCGTAGGCATTTGCAGGACGGGCGCTTTAGACTGACGGCCCAGGAGAAATTACCCAGGATTTCAGGCTGGAGTTCACTCAGGAGCTCTCGCTGGCCTGCCACCTGACCTAGCTACGTTAAAGCTATGTGCGGCATACAGCACCTTGCTGATTTTGGTTGAGTCCTCAAGCTGCTACAGCAAATAATAAATCCTAGTTTGTATAATTGTACTGATAAGTAACTCTGAATGCCATATCCCTAAAATGTATACACACACACACACACACGCTCATTATATGGCTACGTACTACACCTATTATATTACACACAAAAAGACTCCATTAAAAGAATGCTGTTAAGGTTGCAAAATCAAGCAGGCAAAGCCAAGCCTATGCAACCTTAATTCAGACCCTTGGTGCTCACGATGCGGCCTTTACTTACATGCTCACATACTATAATGTTGGGCAATCTTAAAAAAAGGGGGAGACCCCCCAGCTCCACCGAGAACGCTACTGATCTAACCGGTGAATTCTCTGGCCTGAGCCGTAATACAGGAGCTCAGACTGTGTGATCTTGAATGTATTTATCCTCCCATCCCTCCCGGTCAAGTAGGGCCGCCAGTTTGCAGCTGGAGAATTGAGGCACAGAGTGGCTAAATGACTTACCCCACGTCACAGAGGGAGTCTGTGGCAGAGAAGGGAATTATACCCAGCTCTCCCAAGGCTGGACCTTGGTCAGAGCTGCAGCAATCAGATCAAGGCAGGGAGCAGAAGCCCCTTGGAAAAAAATTAATGACGACAAATGCCCATTTCACAGTCTGCTTGGCTTTTTCCACTGCCCTGTCTCCAAATGAACACAAAGGACTCCCCCCCAACACACACACCCAGCCCCAGGACTTCCAGCCATTCCTACTAGCTCATTGTCTTAGAAGACCGAGCATCTCTACACCTCCGTCTGCCAGCAAGGGCCATAATTAGATCACTGCCAGCATCAGCTTCCCACCTGCTGCTGGTTACCAGCTACTTCGCCCCTAAAATGGGGTTTAATTGTAATCCCTTCATCTTGCTCAGGCTCTGAAACTGGACCAGGGCTTCCCTTCTCATCCTAATTCACTGGGGCCGGTTATACGGTCTGCAGCCCACTGGAAACTGGGGGTAGGCGGGAACCACGGAGGGGAGAGTGGGTCCGATTGGACGCAGAAGCAGCTCAGGAACCATGGCTTTGTGACTTAGCACAGAACCAGGAGCCGAGTCCCAGCCGGCGCCGACACCAACACCAGCCCAACCACCCAGTTCCAGCCAGACGCTGATTAGGTTTATTCCAGTAGCACCTAGAGGCTGCAATCAAGATCAGCTTCACTGTGCCAGGTGCTGGACATTTAGGTGCCTATCTCCCATGGAGCCTAAATTCCTCTGAGGATGGGGCTCAGGATCTGAGAGTCGGGCTCCTAAGCGTAGGCTGAAATTAACACTGGAGTTCCCTTAGCTGAGTATCCCCGGCGAAATGCATCTCTCCAGACCAGTGAACTATGACTTAATCCACCAAACGTCTTGTATGGTTCTGATTGGGGTTAACCCACCCCGAACGTCTCTTTCACTCCCTAGCACCCCCTCCCAGAGCTGCTAATCGTTGTATTACTCCAATGATCCGGACCCCAAAGACTCTAATGATACTCCTCATCCTCCCTCCATGAAAGCCTTTCTCTCCATGACAACCGGCACCGTCCCGCCCACCGCCATGGCGCCCAGATTAAATTGACATGCATGTCGGAGGCATGACCCTCTAGGGACAAGGGGTCGGAGCCCGGGTGACCCCGAGGGTCAAGTGATTCTTTGGCAAACAAAGGGCCCTGCGTGCGGACGGGCAGAAACACGGGCAATTAACTCTGGTCAAACCAAACAGACCTGGTTCCTGAGCTCTGGGCTGAAGAGCGGCGGTCGTGGTTTATAGACGCCCTCGCCCAGAGCTCTGCTAGGGGAAGAGAGCCAGCAGGGACTGGCTCAGCCCCACGAGTGGAAAATCCAAGGTGGGACGTGGCCTGAAATCCAAAGACCGACGCAAGGTCCAACAGGCTTGGCTGGACTGGAGGAGGACAGTGGCATGGCCGGCGAATTGCCACGTCAGCCCCAGCGGGAACGCCCAGGGAGAGGCGCCGCAAAGGCAGGGGTCCTGTTAATTACAAATGGCCGACTACAGGAGGAAGAGTGGTCTAGTGGTTAGAGCACACCGTTGGCTGCCAGGACACCTGGGCTGTATCTCCAGCTTTGCGTGGCCATGGCCTAATGGGGAGAGCTGGGAAGCAGGCGTGGGGAGGGTCAGGATGTCGAGATTCTATTACTAATTAAGCACGAGTGATGCCTAATTAATGGTTAGAGCTGGGAATAGGGGATTGGATGCGGGTGGGGGGGGGCCTCTGGAGGCTGGGAGTTCCATCCCCAGCTCCGAGAGTGAGTGCAGCCTAGTGGTTAGAGCTCGGCAGTAGGGGGTCAGGATGCCTGGGTTCCATCCCTAACTCTGGAAAGGAGCGTGGTCTAGGCACTAGTCTAGAGCACACAGGTAGGCCAGGCAGTCTGGGCCCTAACACAGTTCTGTGCGGGACTGCGCTCTATGGATTGGCTCAATAAAGCATATGCTGGGAGACCTGACTTCTGTGGCCAGCTGTGATGGAGAACCAGGCTTTACGCTCCCCAGATGACATCCCAGAATCCAGTGGGAGTTTTGCCATGGACGACAGTGGGGTCAGGATTGTCTCACGCTCTGTGCCTTAGTTTCCCCATTTGTAAAATCAGAGCGGGGGGAGGGGGTGGGAAATCTGGATACTGCCCTACCATACAGGCCTGGTGTTGGGGGCCTGCATTATGCAGGGGATCAGACTAGATGGCCATAATTGTCCCTTCTGGCCCTAAAAAGCTGTGGGTAAAATCCTGGCCCCACTGAACTCAACGGGGAAATTCCCAGGATCGTCACTGGGGCAGGAATGTCAGCCATATGCATCCATGAGTGCTGTGAGCTTTAATATTTGTAAAGAGACGTGGAGCCAGGAAAGGGCTAGAGAAGGCTTGCCGCGGTGCTGCTTCAGATGGGTGGTTGAGGATTGGAACTGGTTCTGAGCATGGATTTCACTGTATTAATAACTCCATGACCTAGGAACTTTGCAGTTGTCACTATGCTGTACACCAGGGGGCCCCACACAACGGCACAGCGATAGCAGAGGTCAGACTCAAAGCTTCCTGCTCAAAAAGTACTTAAGCTCAGGGAGTCTCCATGTGATACAGTATAGGGCTTATGACACATAGCTCAGCAGTTCTGGTTCCGTTCACCAGGGGGAAACAGTACAACACTAGGGAGATCATTATGATACTAACCAGGGTATCATGAGGCATAATTCATTACCATTTGGAGAGTATTTTAAACACGCAGAAGAAAGACGCTAAGGAAGAGCAAAGTATTAACATTGCTGGCATTAAATTTTATCTAATAGTTACCACAAGGCTGGGACCGAATGGTAAATGATTTCACTGAATGTCTCCCTTGTCAAATGCAAACATCCCTTACAGGAATAATGTATGAAGTATAACAATCTACATGCCTTCATTCTGGAAGGACGATCTGGTGAACAAGGCACTGGGCTGCGACTCAAGAGATCTAAGCTCAGTTTTCCCACACCCTGTGCTCCCTTGGGTGAGTCACTTAAGCAGCCAGTGCCTCAGTTTCCCCAGTTGTAAAATGGGGATGATACTAATAATTCTTTTATTTTGCCTATTTAGGTTGCAAGCTCTTTGGGGCAAAACCTGTCTCATTACATGAGTATGTGCAGCATCCTAGCACAGCTGGGCCCCCTTCGGTCTTGGGGCTTCTGGGGCTACTGTAATAGATCATAATCATGTTTAAAAATGAGGCCAGCCTTAGCATATAAGCTCTTGGGGACAGGGGCAGTCTTCTGTGTTTGTACAGCCTCTAGCACCTAATTGACACCTAATATCAATAAAAATGATCGTGGGTGCAAGAGAGAAGAGCTTTTAGCACCCACCTTGGCTTGTAGGGCTTTCGGGCACATCTCCACAGCCAGGAGCGGCCTGCGGCCCTGAGTCTCCGAGCTCGAGTCTCCAGACAAGGGCGTCATGCTCCCAGGCCAAAAACAGCGGCATAGACATTGCAGCTTGGGCCCTGTAGCTTTGGGCGGCCAGCGGGCATGGGCTAGCCAGCTGAGCTCTGACCGGTCGCTGGGCGGGCCTGGGCTCGGGTGGCTTCCTGGTGTCCACACTGCTATCGTTAGCATGCTACCTTCACTCAAGCCAGCCCGAGTCCGGGCTGAGCGCCTCACGCAGTGTAGACGGGCCCCAGCGGCCTAGAAGCCAGGGCGCATGGCAAAAACCCCCCAATATTGTAAAATATGTCGTCACTTTTAAGTCAGTCTCGTGATTTTGTTGCGGGGCAGGGGGAAGGAACCTGACTCGTGATTTTTGAATGCTGAGGCCTGGCAATACAGCATAGCCACAATACAAAGCAGCCGGCCCAACCCCAGCGCCTGACCGGGAGCGTACAGGCCCAATGGGCACCACACTGGGTAACACTGCCTGGTCCCCCACCCCTCATTTAACTCTCCCCCTCAGCTTCATTTAGTTTCTTCACACACACAAGCTGGCACGGAGTCGTGGGAAGCAAACAAGCAGCTGTGGGTCCTAATGCTATCAGTCTGTTACCTCTGCCAGCCTCCCCCCCCTACCCCCGAAAGTCCCCTATGCCACCCCCACCCCAGATACACAGGCAGCTGGAAAGGCTTAGAATAAAAAAGAAAGAAAGAAAACAGCCCCCTTTAAAATAAAGAGGAGGAGAAAGAAGGGGGGGGGGCGCGGCTGTAAAAATCGTTAGCACTAATTATCAGGCGCAGGGACAAACGATTAATTTGCAAGTCAATTAGGCTCAGATAGGTTCACGCTTCCTGTTCTCAGCCACTGAGGGGGAAAGAAAATGAGAGAGACACTGAGGCCTTAATCCTTCTCAGAGGAGCCACCATGGTGGGGCCGGTTTTCTGTGCCAACATTCGGAAGGCTTTGCGGGGGGGGGATGAGGTTACAGCTGGCACGGCGGAGGCTGGACGGAGGGGGGCACAGGGGGCACCCTACTTGCCAGGCATTGTGCCCGGCGGAACAGCAGTGGCTTGTCTGGTCTTCCCAGGCCCCCTGCCCATTGCGTTTCTCTTTCCCTCTTTGGCACAATGCCCACCCCCCTTCTCCATCCACCTCCAGTCGGCGGCCCCGCGGCCAGCTGCTGGGGCCAGCTGCCACTTCGCAGGTGAATCCCAAAGGCCCCGCTATGGCCCCGTGAGGCAGACCCCACTTTACGGCCCTTTGGCGGTGCCAGATCTGGGTAAAAGGGTCCCGGCATCGCGCCCCCCCACTGCATTATGAACCCAGATCTGTGGGCCCAGACTCCATGTTTCCAAGCCCACGCGTGAGCATCCACCCTGCCTGGCAAACCTGGGCTTACAATTGCAGGGGGCTTGCAGCCAGGCTAACGCGGCCATACTGCACAGCATCGATCTCCTGACTTTAGTCGGCAGGTCGGGCTGCATCTACACTGCAAAATGACCGGGCTCAGCCCTGAGTCACAGCAGGAGTCGGGCTCTGCCTCACCTGCCCCAAACAGAGTCCTCAGACCTAGGTCCTGAGTGCTTGCTTAAGGGTCTAAAGTCCCCCCATTGCCATGCTCTTGCATTGAATTTCACATTCCTGCCCCCCCAAGGAGAAGTGGGCATGGGATGGCAAAGAAAGTTAGGGCAGATGTTGCTAGGCCATATCTCTTCAGACCTTCACTGTCCCAGCAGCAGAAGACTCAGGGGGGAACGCTCCAACCCTCCACCCCCAAAGGACCTGATCCTGTATAGTATCGGAGATCCTGTATACCACCTGAGCACCCTCAGTTCCCAGCCAAGCCAAGCAGATTCGAGGGTGATCAACACAAACCAGGTGGGGACCAGTTTTCCCATCCCAGGAGCCTTTAAAAAAAAAAAAAAGTTTCCCAAACGCAAGAAGGACAAAAAGTCCAAATCTTGACCGTTTTCCCGAACTGAAAATCTGAACGCACCTTGGATCGGCTCAGTCGAAACGTTTCGTTTCGGCTTCGACATGTACGGGAAGATCATTTACGGGACGAGATAAGCGGAGCCTCCCCTTCAGATGGGGGAGGCCTTCTGACCCCCCGGGGGTTGTCTTTCATTTTGAAAATGTCAACATGGGAATATTCAAAACTTTTTTTTTTAAGACAGTTTTTCAAACAAGAAATTTGCCCGATGCGCCCCTTTCCCACACCCAGTTTAGAATTTTGAAGAATTGGCGCTTTTTGGCAGTTTGTCAAATTCCTGACCCGGCTTACTCAGCACCCCAGGCTTAGTGCAAGGTGGGATGCAGAAGGACAAGCAGCGAGATTCAGGTGAAGAAGCAGCATAATGTGGTTGTGCCCAGCTTATCTGAGTGATTTCTGCAGCCGGGAGGTTTTGGAGGCACACCCTTCTTTCCTTGCACTAAGGCCAGGATGCTGTTGGCTCAATTCACGTATAGAAGGTTGTTTGCAAAGTCCCAGACATTTGTGAAACTTAAACATAGTGGGCCAAACTCTCCACAGTGTAAAACCTAATGGAGTCCCAGGTAGTCATGGATTTAGTCCATTTCAGGTAGGTAGAGCGGCCTCATAGAAATCATGAGTCATGCAGTTCCAAAGGGTTTCTGGTACTTCCCCAGCCTGATTGAAAGGGAACCACAGGATGGCCAACAAGGGGAATGGGGCCCACATCAAGATACAGGGCAGCAAAGAATCAGGCCACTTATTGTGGGCCCTGCTGTGCTAAGTGCTACGGGGAGATATGGTCCCTGCTTTGAAAAGTTTAGGAGCCATATTCTGTCCTTTTCAGAGTAGCAGCCGTGTTAGTCTGTAGCCACAAAAAGAAAAGGAGGACTTGTGGCACCTTAGAGACTAACAAATTTATTTATTTGAGCATGCTTGGGGGTCGCATAACTAGTTATGTGACCCCCGAACATGCTCAAATAAATAAATTTGTTAGTCTCTAAGGTGCCACAAGTCCTCCTTTTCATTCGGTCCTTTGTTACACAGGTTTAAATCCAGGCTAATTCTACTGAAGTCAGTGAAGTTACACTGTGTGTAACTGAGGTCAGAATCAGGCCCTGGTATTATATTATCAGAAGAGATTAGGGTTTCATAGCTCAGTAATTGAATATGTAGGACTATTGTAATAAAATATTTAACTACTATAATCACAAAATTCAGCATGGCTAACATAGCCCCCTGAACCTGGCAGTTTCAACTTTGCTTTTATACAGAAGCAGGGTTTCATGGTTAAACCAGATGATTGGGATGGAGGCAGGACTCCTGGGTTCTTTTCCCAGTCCTGTGAGGAAGTATTGTCTCACAGTTACATCTCAGAACTGCTAGTCAGGACTCCCGGGTTCCATTCCCGGTGTGGTCAAGTGGCCTCAACATGCAATTGGGAGTCAGGGCTCCGAGACCCTATTCCAAACTCTGCCACTGACCTTGGGTCAGTCCCATCCCCCTTCCATGCCTCAGTTTTCCCATCTATACAGTGAGGATAATGAGGCGGACTCTCTTGGTAAAGCACTTTGAGATCTATGGATGAAAAATGCGGTTTGAGTGCTTGCTGCTATAAACTGGAAGTGGCATGAGATTTTTAACAGCCACAGCCATTTAGGGGCCTGCCTGCTGCATCGCCTCAGCATAAAAATTGCTGTGAAAAGTTTGAGGAGAGACAGAACATTTCATATCAAACGTAAAATTCATTCTCAAAGGGTCAGATCCAGAGTCCACTGAAGCCAAGGGTGTCTTTTCACTGGGGTTTAAACCGGAGTTAGAGCAGGACCCAAACGCTCACAAGTTATTTCCAAAATGCACCTATTTTAAAATGTTGAGGGCCCAATCCTGCACGGGCTCGGGTGAGAGCTGAGGACTTTTCAGAGTCAGGCTCTAAGACCTAGTCTACACACAGATTTGCACTGGTCTAAATCAGTGCAAACTCCTGTATGGGTGCTCTTATCAATTTAAAACGTGGTTTATTGTGGTTTAGCTTCAATCTGTTTCTAGTAGAGCTGGGCAGGAAAATGTTTCCGTCCTGTTAAAATATTGGAGGGGTCAGAATTTTGTCCCCATCCTGAATCAGGACCTCCTCCTCCCCCCCCCACCCCCCACAAAAAAGAGTCAAAATCTCAAATTTTTTATGAACTGGAAATGTGAAAAAAAATACATAAATTTGGATCTGTTCAAATGTTTCGTTTTGAATTAAGAAAAAAGCAGCAGCCATAATTCGCTTACTTTTAAAAATGAAAGGCAGTTCAAGACAGGAAAACTGGATTTGTGTCGACAATTCTGAAACTTCCCCCCCAAAAATCTTCCAAGTAGTAAAATTCATCATAGCCGACCTGCTGCGGTCAGGAGTTTTAATTCTGAAGAAGGGGCATTTTCCACTGCAAAGTGTTTGTCAAAAATTCCAACCAGCTTCGTTCCTCATCAGCTTAGCCAAAAATAGGGCTATTGTAGCCTAAAATAGGAGCATTCGCACAGCCTTTTGCGCTGCTTTAACTGAAGTGAAATCACACCTTATGTTACACTGGTGAGTCTCTCCCAATGGACATCCCCAGTTTAACATTTGATTTTTTTTTAAGCCAATTTAGTAAAACCAGTGCAACATAATGGACTTGTTTAACTCTATTTAAACCAGGTAAGTGCATTCACGAAGAGGCTTGCACCAATCTAATTTAAACCAGTTTAAGCTTACCTTGGAATCATTTTAAATGAAATTGATTTATTTAAACCAGCGCAAAATCCTTTGTGGATGCATTGTTGCTGTATGCCTCAGTTTTCCGAGCTGTTGAATAGGGATAATGTACTCACGTCCTGCATAAGGCGCTTTGAGATCTAAAGATGAGAAGTGCTATCTAGGAGCAAGGAAGGTATTTATTATTAATTATTACTATTAAACCTGCTCCTAATTAAGCTAAACTGAAATAAGACTGGTTTAAACATAAGTGAGAGCATCCACATAGCCTCTAAGTAAATCAGTTTGAAAACCACTCCTCTACTTCTAACACTGTCTGTAGACAAGCCCTGCACCCAACTGACTGCCAAAGAGAAATGGAGGGTTTAAAAGCTACTTTAACCAGCACTCCATTGAAACTGGGAAGTGTTAGGAAAACTCTGTGTCTGTTCCTGATGTGATCCACTTGAAAGAAATTATCAGACACCTGTTTCCTTCTCAATACCCTTGTAGTTGACAATTACAGACCTCACACAGCAACAATGGACAGAGTACCTTTGCAAAAGGAGTGTCATAATAACACTTTGTCCCACCACAGCATCTTTCACCTGAAGAGCTTCAAGTGCTTAATGTATATTAATTAATTAAGCTTCCCCAAGAGTGAGATGAGTATTACCAGTCCCATTTTACAGCTGGGGAAACTGAGGCCCAGAGAAGGGGCGGGACTTGCCCAAGCTCACACAGCGAGTCAGCAGCAACATTAGGGATTCTAAATTCCCACTTCCGTATTTTAACAAGTAGGCCACTCTTCCTCCCACATTTGGGAAGAGTGCTCAGAAATCCTGGCTCCTAGCCTACACTCTAACCACTAGGCCACACTTCTCCAAATGCTGAGAGCAAACCCCAGGAACCCTGACTCCTGGCACTCTGCTTTAGCCACTAGACCATACTGCAGTGTTAGGTATCAGAGGGGTAGTTGTGTTAGTCAAAAACAAGGAGTCCGGTGGCACCTTAAAGACACTTTATTTGCCCAAATAAATCTGTTAGTCTTTAAGGTGCCACCGGACTCCTCGTTGTAACTGCAGTGTTAAGAATTGCTCCTCCTCCACACACGCACACACTTACTTCCCCCACTCCTATACACTTTGACCATGGCTTTCATTGTAGGTAAATATTCAGCACGCATGTAGAGCATTATTTTGCTGTGCATGATCTGAATTTATGGCATGTGCCCACACGTATGTGTACACACACACACACACCCCGTGTTTGAAATTTGACAAAAGCGAGCTAATTGGGACTGCAAAAGAAGCTGAAAAGGGGCCAAAAGGAAAAAGGGAGGGGGGGGGCTGAAGAATGCTGCACAATGCCATGCTGTTTGCTTCCCTCAGATGAAATGAGGGGTATGACACAGAACGGTTTTCTTTTTTTAAGAGCATGTCTCCCTTCCAAAGAAACACACAACTGATTCTTTGATGCACCGTTTTGTGTAAATCAAAGGCAGTTGCATCTATCCAGGGAGACTTTCAAAAGCAGCAGCAGCCTCAGGAGTAAGAGTATAGTTCTTGTAGTGCCTGGAGACTCCAACAGAGATCAGAGACCCATCGGGGTGAGGGTTGTACCCGACGCATAACAACAGACAGTCCTTTGCCCAAAGCTCTTATCATCCTGGAGGCCTGGAGTGATTGTAAAATAGGGCCCTTTCCATAAGGGTGGGGATGGTGGCCTACTATCAGGTTAAAATATTCCCTGTGAACCACATGGCAGCTGAATTCTACCCCAGACGTGGCTGCTTCTCAGTTGATGCGGCTCAGCAATGGCCCAATTCTCATTTATGGTAAGGGCCCCTTTGCACAACTTTTTCAGTATAAAGGAGCCAGCAAGTAGGCCAAAGCAGTGTACAGGGAGCTTGGCATAAAAAAGAATCTGACCCATAATATTTGCTCTCTCTCAAATACTGAAATTCTACCTGGCGGCTTCACTGAAGACGTCTCCTGACACTACTGGTAAATCTCACCCCAAGAGATGCTAAGGTTTTTCTACGGGGCTTGGTCATAACCCTAAACTTCCCTCCCCAGGCCTTTGCTAGTTATGACTTGAAATTCAAGCCGATTCACTCTCATTCAGTCGTTCTGAAGACGCACTCACCTAATCCGGGAAACTGGATGGTTTTGAATGCTGCTGTCTACATCATGGAAGAAAGGCTGGTTTTAAAAAAAATAAAACCAGATGAAAATTTTCATTGAAAGCATTGAGGTTGTCTTTCGTTGAAAAAACCCCAACATTTGTATTAATTTTGGGGGTGGTTCAAACATTAGACATTCGGAAACTTTTCACCAGCTGCATAACCCAGCAGTGGAAATGTTCAGGCTTATTTTTCTCACACGTTTTTGAAAATGAATTTTCGACCATTTTCTAAGGTTTGAAAAAGTCGGCCAGTTCTCCAGGTGGGATTTTTTTAAACCAGTGGACTCTTCTGGTCTATATAACACCAAAAAAAGGGGGGGGGGGGGGAATGCTAAGCAAAGCGTTAAATGCTTATGTTTAAAAAAACATCAACCCAAGATTTTAAAAACCATGGGCCAGATCTTCCGCTGGGGTGAAGCTAGGATCTGTCTCAATCTTGCTAATACTCTAAAATAATTGAAAGTCAGCAATTTTAAAGGTGTCAGAGTAACAGCCCTGTTACTCTGTGTCCACAAAAAGAAAAGGAGGACTTGTGGCACCTTAGAGACTAACAAAGTTATTTGATCATCAGCTTTCCCAAGCTACAGCTCACGTCATCAGATGCATTTTACAGAAACAGATTTCTAATACATTGACTGGAATTGTTTATGGCCTGGTATTTCAATGAATAATTATTTTAAACATAGTTCAAATCCTTATTGTTTTTACTCCTCTTAAAACCTCATCAGTATGCTTCAAGCAGAAACAGGTCTCTTCCCCCCCCTTTTTGTGAAAGTGAGAGACAAGGTGGTAGAATTACATGTATGAGCGGTTGAAGGAATCCCTGATTGACCTAACAAAAAAGACATCCTGGCAAACAAGAGTTTATAATTCCTTAAACAGAAGTCTGTTCTAAAACACATAAAGGGAATCTGGACCCAAACTTTCCCTCTTGGTTTCATGGAGCTACATTTTGTTGCAAAGATTTTCCGGGAAGAACACACACTGTAGATTAAAAACAAACACAGATTTGCAGAGTTATTTTGAGAGACGACATTATCCTGGGAATGTCTGAAAATGAAACCAAATAGTTTGCACACACACACACAGAAAGAAGTCTAATTTAAAAACAAAAAAAGGGTCCAAACTTAAAATTTGCCACACCCTCAAATTCGACCCAAATCGTTAGATATTTTCCTTTCACTGTTTTGGAGGCGGAATGAGGAATGAAACATAGATCAGAAGATAGAGAAGCGAGCGAGCAAGAGTCTTAGTTCACCAAGCGATTTCAAAGCAACAGCAAAAAACATACAGTCACATTTCTATTTGTAGCAGGGGAAGTTTGGGGCAGTTTCTGATAAACGTTTTTTAGAAACGTTCTGCCTTGGGAACTCTTTTCCGCTTGAATTATTGACCAGTAATACTAGCCCAGCTTCGTCCTTCTTCGCCACTGGTTGCTTGTTTTAAATCAAGAGGGATGGTAGAATTTAAAGCAATTCAGTGTCTGAAAAGTTTGATACAGACCGTTTTCTCTTGTAACACAGAATTATGTTGGTCAACGAATATTTGCAGCAGGAACGCCTGTTGCAAAATTACTTCCCGTTTGACCTTTAGATCGGGATTTTACTTTTAACATTATCCTGCAATATTCATCCTTAACACATTTGCCTCTCCTCCGCTTGTCCTAGTTTGTTAAAACCATTTACTGAAATTCCAAAATTCCCATTAAAAAGAAGAGAGAGAGAGAGAGATGCCCGGGTTTTTTTTGCTTTGCAAATTTCATTTTTGCTGGTTTGTGTTGGCTTTTCGTTCGTTCTAATCGGAGGTTACTTTGATTCAACTGTGCATCAATTGATTTAATTAAAAAAGGGCTTGTTTTATAATCTGATTTGGGAAGGGGAAATCGTTTATGATTTTTTCTTCTGCCTGCTGTATGCAGTCATTATTCTTGCATTTCCTAATGAAACATAAGATTACAAATTAATTGAATTGCTTCCCCCCCCAACCCCCCATCTGGCATCTCTTCTAAAATTTTGGCTAACCGGTAATAAATCGCAGTAGGACAAATATCCCGAGTGTTTTCCCTTTTTGCGCATCACAGTCTGCAGAGAGGGAAGAAATTCCCGCGGGTCAGTCAATTTCCCCATGGAAGCAGCTTCTCCCAAAGTCGAGCTGGTCAATTTCCCTTTTCAAAATTGGAGCTAGTCAATTTCGCAACCACGTTTACCTTCCCAAACTAGTCTCCTTATAAATAAATGGAGCAAAGCAACCAAACAGCAAAGCACTTAACAAGAAAGATCTGGCTGGGTAGATGAGGACAAATGGTTCTTTTTCGCCCTTGAAATCATTTATATTCTCGTTGATGAACTGGCTTCACAAAAGCGACTGCAAAAGGAAAGGATGGTTTAGACCAGCCGCCAGAAGTTTGGAAAGGTGCAGACAGAAGAAATAGGAAATACGATAGATGGATTTTTTTTAACCTGTAAAGAAATATTACCATGTACTCACAACTAATAAACACAGCTCTTTTTGCATGAAAAGGAAATGTGTCCTAGATCTCTGAAAACACACGATCTTTTAGCTTTTATTCTAGGGAGGAGTTCTTTTTATTCAGTCTTCTCCATCAGCCCATCCATTGATTTTGCCGCCTCAACGTATTTTGACACATGTAAAACTTCAGACAATCTGGAGCTTTCTCCAAAATGGATACATTTTTAATACACAAACAGGAGCTCCATTTGGTAAACTACAGGAGTACAGAAGGGCTGTAAATCCTGAATAAAATAGCTGAATTATAGGGTATAAGGCAGCTTTCCATTTGATCGCCCGGTATTAATTTGACCATCTACCATGAAATATTGTTTCTTTGTTTTCCTATTAAGCAAACTTCATACATCTGGAGCCACAGAAATTAAATAGGCCATTTGCTTATTTTTAAAGAAAGTTCTGTTAGAAAGTACTGCAACTGGATATTTAAAAATAAAACAGAATTTTTCGTTTCCCTTTTGGCACATTCAATTGTCATTTGATCATTTTTTTAGTATTATCCAGAGGGCTTAAAACTGACAAATGAAGTATTTTGTTTCATGCCATACAATTATTTAAATAACCATTTATATTACATATATATATATATTATATTTTAATATAAATGGTTACTTAAATCATATATATGATAAGGAGCTAATACTGGGGTTAATATGATTGTCTGCTTCACACACACACACACACACACCCCTCTAACTTTCACACATATGCCAGATCCTCAGCTGGTGTAAATTGGTATGGTTCAAACTGAGAATCAGTCCTATATAGTATCTTGTTCCAGAAAGACTTGCTATGAAGTACAAGCCTCAATCCTTCAAACAGTCAAGCACCTGCATAGCTTCACTCGCATGAGCCGTCTCACTGAAGTGGTTGGGAC
The DNA here is from genome assembly GCF_015237465.2 of Chelonia mydas. NCBI lineage: Eukaryota > Metazoa > Chordata > Testudines > Cheloniidae > Chelonia > Chelonia mydas. The sequence continues at coordinate 4,568,262 of NC_051264.2, forward strand.
TACCCCCAGGAGTCCAGTGCCACATGCCTTTGGAGGATCGGCGTGGCCGAATAAACAGAGCACTTGGCAGAGACTCAGGAGGTCTGGCTTCTGTTTGCTCTGCCACTGGCCTGCTGGGTGACCTTGGGCACCCGCTCTGTGCCTCAGTTTCCCCTTCTGTAAAATGTGACTCATAATACTGACCTATGTAAAGTGCTTTGAGATTTACTGGTAAGAGCTAGGGATGAATACCAGGATTACCTTTGTCACTTCAATGGAGCGATGCCAACCCATACCAGCAGAGGAACTAGCTCATGTGTATCTAAACAGGCAAATAGATTAACAACATACAAGGCCTGGAGGTTCAGAGGGAGATGATGGTGCTTCCAGATGCTCTCAAATAGTGTGAAACTGGTGTAAATTACACCACGAGTCCCCTTTACAATGCCAGCATGAGGTAAAGGGGCCCTAGTGTAAATGAGAATGAGGCATTATACTTCTATAGGCACCTCATATTGTAATTAACTGAAAGAATAGGACCTCTCAATATGCATTGTCATGCACAATATCAGCAGATATATTCATGATGACCAGGCCTGAATTGGAATTGGTTTGCTTGTAAAGTGCCGAAGATGCTTGGATAAAGATATATAAAATTCAATGTATTGCTGTATTAATATTTAACAGTACAGTTGTGCTCATACATTAATGGTAATAAAATATTAAATACTTAACAACTCCAGCAATAAAAATCCAAATTCATATCTAATTCTTATCATTATCCCCCAAATTCTGCAACATTTAGATCAGAATCCAGATTCTGATCCCAAATACACAGGTTTTTCAGCGCTGGGTGTTTTTATTGGCCCATCCAAGAGAGACCAGCTGTTAAATATGGGTCCTGATCCAGGTTCAGAGTCTGGACCCCGTAAATCCAAAGGTATGAGTGTTGATTGAGACCCACCTCTTGTCTCAAACCTACATTGTAAACACTTCGTAGCTGGTGATATGATAGGTCCCGTTGCACAGAAAACTCCTCACCCAGGAATTTGGGTAACTGAAGAAAGAAAAGGGAAGAGTCCCTCCCATCTCCACACCACCCCAGCTCTTCCCCCAGTGTAACTGAGTGCTATTAAAGACCGGACATTAAACCCCCTTTGCACCAGGCCGATTGTGAACGTATACATATACATCCACTTACCTCTCTGACAGCATATAGCGGCCTCAGTGTAAATGAGACTCTCTTGCTTTCACCGTTTGTACCAAAAAGCCTGTTGCTGGTACAGTTTTAGACCAGCCTATCTCCTGACCAATGCAGGTGTCATGCGCTGGGAATTTGGAGTAAGAATCAGGGATCCGCTGGAGGTTCCCGGGTTCTGTAATATAACAGAGGGGATGCAGCCAACATCTCGGTGCTAGAAGCAACCAGGGGCTGTAACAGGGTGATCACAAGCCCCGCTAACATACTGGGCCTGATTCTCCTTTCTACTAAGGCCTTTTTTACACCATGAAAGTACAGAGGCCTTAAAGTGGGACTAAATTACAATTAAGACCCCTTTACACTGACAGGACAGTCTAAAGGGGCCTTAGTACAAAACAAGGCAGATCCCGCCTTAGGGAGAGGTTTATACAGGGATGAATTTGGGCCCTAGGATTTGTCGAGGTTTGCCGGCCTGAGTGTCATTTACACTTCCCTCTTCCCCCACATCCCAACTGAGATAGCTGTGCTGGCAAAAACCCTAGTGTAGACACAGTTAAACCACCACCAACGTTCCTCTTGCCTGTATCGCTGACTCCATTTGGGGAACTTCATTAAGCTAAACAACCCTGTGGCCGGTATAAACCGTAATTGCTGATATAGTTCTGGAGTGTCTACACTGGCAAACCCTTTCAAGTGTAGAAACAACCTTAGATGCCTTTCCTCTGGTATGGGTCTTAGTATCAACGAGAACTGGGGCCTTTGGGTGACAATCCGGCCCCACTGACATCAATGGGAGTTTTGCCATTGACTTCAATAAAATCAGCATTTCAGCCTTTGCATCTTAGAAGCATTGGGTGAGAAGGGACCGTAAGGATCATCTGTCCAACCCCTGGCCAAGATACAGGATTTGTTGCATCTTAAGAGATGGTCATTTATTATTCTTCATAGTAGTAACCCAGGGCCCCATTGTGTCAGGTGCTGTACAAAGAGAAGAAAAAGTTCTCTGCTCCACAGAGCAGAATCAATGACGATTCAAGACAACTTCCGCCGTTACCTCTGGGACTAAAACAAAACCACCCACCAACGTACTATCGTTCTCTTAAAAAGCAGGCAAAAGGCTGTTTCGTGGCTCGCCCTCTTTTTATGTATGCCATGCGTCGTTTCTTCCTAATCCTCCATTAGAAAGGAAAAAAAAATGTATCATGCCAAAGATGATAAAGTCCGACATATGTAGCCTTTAATTATGTAGAAGCAATTGATGATAACATTGTCTAGGCTTTTCATTTCTTCCCTTCCTTCCTAATCCTGATAAAGGTTGAATAAAAGTTATCGGAAGGGATTGCATTTCATCCTCACTACAGGCGGGCCTGATCCTTATGGCTTTGAAGCAGCAGTAGGAGAATCAAGGTAGGGCCCCAATCTGCGTGACTGTATTCAGAAACAAACAAACCAGGGCCCAGTTCCCTTGGACACCCCACTCAGGCAGCAGGGCCGGCCTTAGGGAAATGACCCCCTGGGAAAACTTGTATTTTGGCGCCCTTTCTCTGAGTTTGAGAACAGCAGCTCAGGGCGCGAGGACCAGTTCCTGCACGGAGAGGAGTTTCTGAGCTTCCCCCTGGCACCAGACACCCCCTGACCACTTAGCAGGAGGAGAACGGGTGTGTGGGCAGGGGGACTCAAGGACTGACCTGTCTGTGCCTCCCCACCAGGTGTCATCGCCTACCTCACCCCTCTCCCAGCTGGCCCGGGGGCTCCAGGCCCAGGCTCACCCACAGTTAACCCCTCTCCAGCAGCCGAGGCCCCCCAGCTTGCAGCACTCAGATGGTGCCCCCCTGATCAGGACGCCCTGGGAGGTTGCCCACCTGCAAGGCCAGCCCTGTCCGGCAGCATAAAGAGAGCTGAAAGTTGGTGCAATTGTCATTTATACCTCCATCAACCCACAAGAAAGAGACCTGCCGCTGGTGTAAATCATTGGCTTCGCTGGGCCTGATCCTTCACTGGTTGAAAGTTGTCCTGGCTCCGCCGAAGTTAACGGAGGTAACACAAAATGGACCAGCTGAGGATCTGCCCATGGTGTCACTGAACCTCCAATTCCACTGGCATCCGGATCACGTCATTCCCCTCTACGCCCGAACTACACATGCTCCGAACAACAAAAAAACAACCCTCAGATTCCGGCAGTGCTTATGGGATTGAACACACAAGGGTTTCTAAGACCACTAACCCTATTATGGTTCTACAGGCATCCAGGGTAATAGCCACCGGACTTCCAGCACGAGGGGTGGAGGGTGGAGGGTGGGGGAGGGGGAGAAGCCCTCATAAGAACAATGATCCCAAATGCCTGGAAAAATTATGTATAAATGTGTATGGAGCTCAAGGGAGCTACTCCTGTTTACACCAGCTGAAGAACTGGTGCACGGACCAGATTCTCACTGACACTGCTCTGGTGGCGTAGAGGCGGGTGGAAATGACCATTACACAGAAACAATGTGTAACTGTTGCGGGGGAAGGGTCACATGTAAAGGTTCTGATTGTATGCACCCGGGTTCAGGGCAGGGCACATACACCCTGGAAGAAACCGCGGAGGGCACATGACCCTACATGCCCCCGCCCCCTATTTATAGTCTCTGCCATTGCACCATGAGGGACTCAGTTACGACAGTAATGAGAGCGGTATAAAAACATACATAGCATAAAACAGACACCCACTTTAAGACCCTTTACCCCACAGCCTAAAGGGACCTTAGTGTAAAAGAGAATCAGGCCCCGCGCGTTTACTGCAATGTCAATAATAAAGGGGGTATCAATAATTGCAAAACAGGAAATAATTGCCAGGGGCTTAATCCTCTTTTGCCTTGTCCAGCCATTTACCGGGTGAAAGCTGAGCCCAGAGCGCTACCATTCTCATCCAAAGGCATTTTACACTGGGACAAAATCTATCTAGCGGAGGCCCTTTTATGGCTCCGATCGCCATTTTATTTGGGCACCTCACAGCTCCCCAGTGAGTTAAGGCCATGCCATTACCCCCCATTGCATAGTGGGGAGCAGAGACAGGAAGGGGGCAGCTACACAGCAGTGAGAGTGTGCTTCCCAGGGCGGGTAGATAAAAACATGCTCGATCTGCTTGCAGGGGTGCTGGAACAAGGTGGAGAGTGGGGGTGCGGAGAGCCATTGAGCCAAACTGTAAACCCTGGATATGATGGAAACCACAAGCCAGGGGGTGCAGCAGCCCCCCACCCCCCAGCACTCCTAGTTCCAGCACCTATGTCTGCTTGAGGTAAAAACAGCAGTCTGGCCCAAGCAGAATCCCACCCGACCCCCTGGGTACGGACTGAAGTGGCCAGCCCGAGCTGCCACCCCTGCCATGCTGCTGGTTTTGGGGTGCTATCTCGAGAAGAGCCAGCACACGTCTATCTGCACTGGGACTCATCCTCCCAGCTGCTGTGGAGACCCTACGAGTGCTCCTCACACCCATGGCAGCGAGCCTCAGATCCTAGGTGAGCCAACTGGGTGCACTCATCCAGAGTAACACAGGTAGTCTGTAGCAGAGCTGGAAACTGAACCAAATCTCTCCAAATCCCTGGCTAACGACTTAACCATGAGAACCATCTTTCCAACGAGAGCACAAGGACTCTAGATTCCAGCCATGCTCCTTCTTGGGCTTGATTCTCTTTTACACTGCAGGCCCCTTTGTGCTGCCCAAGTGGTATATAAAACGGTTTAGTGTAAATGAGAATCAGGCCTCTTGTTTATAGTCAGTTTCAATATTTCCCCCGCCTGTTGTTGGTTTCCCCGGTTTGTGTGGATCTTCCATAGCGCAACCAGGGAGACAAATTAAAATAGAAAAATGTGATTGCAAAAAGACAACAAAAATTGGCCAGGAGACTCAGACATAGGTGAAAGACCCAAAATAACTTTTAAACTCCTTTTCTTTTCTAAAAATCGACTAGATTTCAAGTTGACAGCATCCCTTAAAGCATGCTGCATAAAGAGGAATGGTCAGTGGATATCAACATTTTTATTTGTTTGTGGATTTATTTTTGGGCTGGCTGCTGTATTTTAATTAATCTGCCTTTAAGTAAGATTGGTGTGATTAACAAGGAACAAAGAACACACACACAAAAGCTTTCAGTGAGAAAAAGATCAGGCCAGGGACGGGTGGGGAGGGAAGGAAGGAAGAGATATGCCTGCAGAAATTAACTAAAAAGCAACAAAAATCTGTTTATAACAGATATATCACCCACGCCAACCTCTGCAGTAACAGAAGAGATGGCAGACTCCTCAGGCTGAAATGGACAAAACCTGAGTTATCATTTAAGATTCTATATAGGGGTTTATTTTATTCTATTTGAATAGGAGCCAGATTTCCCTCCCCACACACATGCCACCCCACATTTCCCTTTGAAAAAGATTAGTTTGTGTGTTCCCTTCTCTCCTTTTACTGCTGTTCACATGCCGGCAATTAAAGGCCAAGGACCAGATTCACCCAGCACCTTGTGCACTCATTTACAACAGTGCAATATGAAGGTAATATAATCCCAAATCAGTATAGTTGCACCCAAGTTGCATTTACATTAAGACCCCTTCACAGTGCTCCGGCTGTGTAAAAGGCCTTAATGTGGATGTGAAGTACAGTTACACTCACTGTGGTACCTCTTCACACTGCCAGAGTGGTGTAGGGGCTTCTGGGTGACCTTGGGCATGTCACTTCCCCTCAGTTTCCCCCATCTGTAAAATGGGAAGGCGCTACTCACCTTCTTTCTAAAGCACTTTGAGATCTACTGCTGAACAGTGCTATAAGAGCTAGATTTATTAATTAATTAATTATTATTAAGCAGTCTTCAGTGTAAATGAGAATCAAGTCTATTAAACTCAACAGCAGAACTCCTACTAAACTCAGAGCATGACTGGTACTAAGGTGTTTTCACCTTTAATTTATAAGGTTATGCTTAAGGCAATAAAGGGAGCAGTATCGGTGTCTCTGTTGTGCATGGATTTTATATTTAAGCTTCCTGTACCTGAGAAAACACAATGGCCTTTTCAACTCTATTGGGGTGAAGGCCCTAACCTTTATGGTCATCGATAGCCAATACAGTAAATCAGAAATGCATACAGTATATTCACAGTTGGATTTTGGCATGTTTTTTGATTAATCAAAAGTTGTGCTGTGCTGATATAGAATATATACATGTATTTTTGTTTTAAAAAAGCATGCACTGTTGAAGAGGGTTTGTTCTCAGTTGGTTACAATATTTCCCCCCCTTTTGGGCATTCTTTAGATTCAGGATACATTTATAAACTGTATATAAAGAGTTCGTAAAGGACACGTTAATGTTATAGGCATAGTACAGACATGAGCAGTTTGTGCTACAGACAGTTATAAGCAAATCAGTAGAAGGCATTACAGATTATGAGCCATGATTATAAGCAGAGGTGATTTGAACACTGTGCCAGTTGATTTAGCCACCATTGAAAGCTTTGCTCATCCTTTATGAGCCTAAATTATTTTGTAAATTATCTTTCATATAAACTATGATTTAAAAAAAAAAGTTTGCCTCACCAATGAAACGGAAAAATGGTTTGCTGAGCTTTATGTTGGGATGCACAGGAAAAGAGATTAGGTACAGGACAGACAGCTAGATAGAACTGATCAGACACGCGCATCAAAACTTTTTCCCCCTACTCCAAGTGGCTTTGACTAAATGGAATTTCTCATGGAAAAACGACAACTATATATGCTGGAAAAGTGAAAAATGTCAGTGTCAAAAGAAAAAAAATTGTTTTTAAAAATTGGCAACTGAAAATCGTTTGTGTTTTTTTGAAGGAAGCCCCCAAAATTTTAGAAAAATTATTTTGACAAAATTTCCACCAGGAAAATGAAAGTCATTTCCCAACCAGCTCAGACAGACAGACAGTCTAACAATTAAAATAACAAAACCGAATATGTTTCCCTGTAGCTGTCATCACCAACGCTACTGCTGCTAGATGCAATTCATCCACCGTAATGCATCAGCCCAAAACAGAAAAAAATAAAACATTAGAAAGACAAATGCTTAAAACGTTCAGATCCTCAGCTGGTGCAAATCCACCTAACCACCAGATTCAATGAAACTAGCACCCCAGTTCACACCACTTGAGGATCTCTCTCTAAGTGACGAAACTTGGTTTTAAGTAGAATTCAATAATAAATATTAAAGACTTGATTCTGCTTCCTTTGCAACTCACGGCTACTTCTGTGATAGATGGATGTGGTCCATCAGTTCTGAGGATGAAGTACACGAGATAAGGATCTGGCCCTTAAAGGATGTGTACCTGTAAATCTGCCACATTGCTCCAGACAGGACAGAACAGACAATATTAGGGGCCTCCATCTAATTAGAGCAAAACCCCTTTACACAGCATACAGAGACCATAGGCCGAGATTCTCATTTGTAGCACAGCTCCTTTACACCATTCTGGCAGTAAAATGTAGAGTGAATGTAACTGCAAGATACACCTATTGCAAAGCCCCTTCGCACTGCCAGAGCCTGTGTAAAGGAACCTGAATGTAAATGAAAATCCAACCCTAATATTATATCGGTCTGATTCTTTTCTCACCCTGGTGTAAATCAGGAATAATCCCCATTCAAATCAATGGAATTAGTCAGGCCAAAGCATGAAGAGGGTCAGACCTATTTGTCCTGATTCTTATTCACACTAGGACCCCTTTCCAGTTCTTTAACAGTGCAAAGGGCTCTTAAAGTGCGTGTAAACGTAATTTCAGTCTACTTCACGGCCCTCCTGGGGCAGCGAAAAGGGGCCTTGGTAGAAAAGAGAATCTGGCCCATTGCCATTTTGAGTCACGTGTTGCGGGCATTCATTTTTCTAGCATTTTCCACAATCTGCCTTTCTCTCTCTCTCTCCTTCTGTACGTTCAGCCCCAGGGAAGCCACACTGGGAGTGCAGTGCTAAGCCTTCTGCCAGCAGAGGCTCCCACTGCCGTTCTTTCTGCCAACCGCACTGGCCTAAGACTCCTGGTTTTTCATGTTCCGAGCATCTGAAATGCTCCTGCCCACACTCGGAAAGGCTCGCCTGGGCGAGGGGCTGTGACGCCACTCGGGACAGGCTGCTATTCGCTGCGGATAAAAAAATTAACACCCCGCGCCGCCATGGGTGCCGGGGAAGGAATCAAACATTCAGCAGCGACACTTCTTGGAACAACGGGCTTTTCCTTGGAGATCGGTTCTCGTCTTTTGTAAGATTTCTGACCCGGCTGGTGTACCCCGTCCACACGTGCTGGATGACACGGCTCTGTTCTTCGCTTTCTTGCTCGAACAGAGAGTCTCTGCGTATGTCCACTCTGCTCTAAAAAAAAAAAAAAACCCAGAGCACCCGATCTCAGGGCCCCGGTAGGCTGACTCAAGCTGGGGCTTGTGGGGCTAAACATATCTTAGACAATTCAAGCTTGGGCTGTGAGACTGCCCCCCCCCCGCACCCTGTGAGGTCTCAGAGCCAGGGCTCCAGCCCAAGCCGGAACATATACACCGTTCTTTTATAGCCCCACCCTCTCAAGGCCCGCAAACCCAAGTCAGCAGACCCAAACGAGCCACAGGACTTTTTTTGCAGTGTAAACAGTGTAGACGCAGCCTCCTTCTGTCACTGTAGTTTTCCCCATTGCTGTAGGAACTCCCGCTCCCCGAGCAATTGTAGTTAGGCTGATGGAAGCATACTTCCATCACCTAAGTGCGTTTACACTGGGGCAGCACATCTACAAAGTGGACGGCTGTGGATTTCTTCATGCTCCTGTCATCGCTATGTCAACCCAAAATTTAAGTGCAGAGCAGGTCTGAGTTTCATTCCCACCCCCTTTTATGCTGTTCCGGAGAAGCAAAGGGGTCTTTAAGCAGGTGAAACTTATTTACAGCCACTTTATGCTGCCAGAATGGTGTAATGATCAAGCCGGGTGGGGCCTGATTCTCCATTGCCCTGCACCTTGCATGGTCATTTACACCATGACACCCGTACCAAGTGAGTAATGCGCTACCGGTCCAATCCAGTGCAAATGACTGCACAAGATGCAGAATAAACGGAGATGATCACTTCAAATAATTAATTAAGGGCCAGATCCTCAGCAGGGCTACGTCTGGCTAACACAAAATAGAAAAAAGAAAAGGAGTACTTGTGGCACCTTAGAGACTAACCAATTTATTTGAGCATGAGCTTTCGTGAGCTACAGCTCACTTCATCGGATGCATACTGTGGAAATTACAGAATATCATTATTATATACACAGACACCATGAAACAATACCTCCTCCCACCCCACTATCCTGCTGGTAATAGCTTATCTAAAGTGATCATCAAGATGGGCCATTTCCAGCACAAATCCAGGTCATTGCACAAATGCAATGTCCATGAATTTTTTTCAGGGGGTGGAGGGTCATTTAAAAGTTACACCACTGAGGGTCTGACCCCATGAAACTCCCTCAATTTGCACTAGCAGAGAATTTGGCCCTCAGCCTTTTGGTTTACCCATATACCAAAAATACTCAGTATCACCCCCCCCCAAAAAAACCCAACAACCCACTAAAAACCAAGCTGTTCTAACAAATGGTGTGAAGCCCAGCAATCAGTCAGGAAGCAGAGACAGGTAACCTGGGGGAATTTCAAAGGCGGCCAAGAAAACCTCTGGAATTACAGAAGGCGTAACCCCACTGAAGTGAATGGGGTTAACCCCGATTTACATCAGCATAATGGGGAGCAGGATTTGGCCCATGTGGGACGATAGGCCCTTGCAGGGAGTAAGGAGAGAGAGGCTATCGCTCAGTTCAGAGTGATGCTCCAGAGCCCTCTTTCGATGGCCCTGCTCTGGGTTCCTCCACATGGCTTTGTCGCCACTAGAAAGCTAGGGCCTCCCCTCCCGCCACACCCCCCCCCCAACACCACTCCCTTCTGCACAGGCCTCTGCCAAAGCTCTACAGAGCCCCGAACATGGGGGAAAGCCGGAAGGCTTCCCCTCGCGTCCCCACGCTGCAGAACCAGGGTAGTCTGGCTGCTCTGGGAGCCCCGGCCACCACGGGGTGAAACTGACCCTCCGCCCCTTTCATTTCCTGGGTAAGGTTTTCCTTTGGCTATTAGCCTCAACTCACTGTTGCCTGGATCCGTCTGCCCCGTGGATCAAAGTTGCTTCTATCCACGCTGGAGTGAATCCTCTATGCCCAACTCTGCCATAGGAGAGACACTGCTGTGGCTCAGTCGGGTGAGGGGAGAGGTCTGTGTTGGCCCTTTGGTGGGGGCAGAGGGGTCACTTTGCAGGTGGAGCAGAGGTTCTGGAAAGGGGCGCAAAGGGATCCTCTAAAGCCCGCAAGTCTGGCTGGTCTGTCGGGGCTCATGCGCAGTGGGATGCACTGAATGTGTCTGACTGGATGGGTGGTCTAGCATTTCCCTTTGGCTCAGGTGACCCCCCAGTTCAATTCCTGCTCCGCCACAGATTCCTTGGGTCTTTGTGCCTTGGCTTTCCATCTGTAAAATGGGGATAACTGCCCTTCCCCCGCCTCACAGGGGTGCTGACCAGATAAATTCACCTTTAAAATAAAATTGGTGAGGTGCCACAGACATCCCTTCGCCAGACCGATTTCAGCACTGGTGTAGCTGTGCCATGGCAAAGCCAGCACAGGACAGCTCCCTAGGCCTGACTCCTTATTTACACTAGGCCCCTTTAGGCAGCTCTGGGGCCTGCTCTGTCTACAGTGCACAGCAAACCCCTGTCGGAGGGACCTGTGCTCGTGGACTCGGTGTTTCCAAGCCCGTGCTTGAGTGTCCACACTGCATGGTAAACCTGGGTTTACCATTGCTGGGCCCAGGTCTTACAACCATGCTACTGCATCTGCACTGCTCTGAGCCGACCTTCTGGCTCGGGTCTGCAGCTCGAGTGCCTTCCACCTTGCAAAGTGACAGGGCTTGGCCCGGAGTCACAGCAGCACTTGGGCTTGGCCCCCCCTGGCTGGGTCCGTTAGCCTAAGTCCATGGGCCCAAGTCAGGCTGATGTGTGTGTGGATGGAAGGGGGGCTTGGGTTTAAGCCCGAGTCAGAGCCCGGGCTTAATGTACAGTGCCAGCACTCCCCACAAGTGAGCGTAAATGACACATGAGAATCAGACCCCAAGTATTTCAAAATGCTGTAAACTGCACCAGGGAGCCTGGTTCTCCGCTGGCCCGTCACTTATGTAATCATTTACACTAGTGCAAAAGGGGTGTGCAACCTCACTAGATCAGAGTGGCAGCTCTTGATTCTCATTTGCACCAAGCCCCTCCCCCAGGGTAAGGTAACGAACATTGTTAAGGGAGCTGCAGTTTTCACCCACTTTGAGGGCCCCCTGGAGCTGCCCAAGGCAGGGGAGGATCAGGCCTTGCCCTGTCGATGCAATAGTGTTTCACGCTCCCTTTCCACCAGTGTCAATGGCCACACACGGCGCGGCGTGTGGGGAAATCGGCTCCCCTTCCCGCAAATCTCCTCAATCTCTCTTCCTCAGGAGAATTTTCCCAGGCCCCTCGGCACACGGGAGAGACTGAGGGTGAGCTGGAAATGGACCCTAGGAGTCCTAAGAGCCCCTTGTTTGGGGGGCTCAACAAGCCCCTCTCCTCACTCTTTTGTGCTGCTACCTGGATGCGTCCACTCGTGAGAGGTCTGCTTGCCCAGAGCATTTCACTGAGCCGAGGGTGTCCCCGACACGGCTCCCTGTGCACGGACTATGCCAGCCTCACGCCTACCACCACCCCTTTTGCTTTACAGCATTTAAAAAAATAAATAAATAAAAATAGCCCATTAACTTTTTTTTTTTTTTTGGTTCCATTCCTCTGCCCCTCTCCAGCCCCCTCCCTCGTCTCGAGTAGCGGGTCTGCACCGTCCCCCGTCTGGCACCAATACCCCTCGACACGAATGCCATGGCAAAGCTGTGCACAAAACGCATCGTGCAGGGCTTGCCTGGATCCCCCGGCTGCCATAGAAACCCTGTTTAGCTGAAAGTATATTAATGGTGTCGCCCGCCCTGGCGATGAATTCGTCACATTGTATTCCCCCCGGGGGCGGGGGGGGGCAACCCACCTCCCCTTTTGTCTCTCCCACTTGCTTTCTCTGGCTGAAAGACAGTCGTTTTATGGATCATTTTGCACTGGCAATTCCAACCCCTCCCTCCCCCCAAACTCCACTCAGCACGCCCCATCCCCGGGAATGACTGGTCACGCATCTCCCGCACCCCCTCTCTCGCGGCGGTCTTAATATTTTCCAGCCACCACCCGGAAGTACCAAAGCCTCCTTTAGAGCAACCGGCAGAAGGGGGGAGCTGGGGCGGGGGCAAGGGGAGGGGGAAAGCATTGGATAAAGCTGCTCATCAGAGACCCCTGCGCTCTGGCTTTGCAAGAACGATGAGAAAGTGTTCACCCCGCGTCTCCCCCGCACTGCCCTCTGGGTAGCCCCTCGCCGCCCATCTGCAAGCGGCAAACGACAGCACCGGCGCTCGCCTTTCTTTCCAGGTGCCGGCGGCGAAGACGGCCTGTGCCAAGCCACCATTTTGAGCGGCTTGCCCTTGCTGAGCCAGCCCCCCGACAAGCGAAGCGGGGTTGGCCCCCGCTCTGATTTTGCAGGTTTCCTTTTCCTTAGACCAGGCTGGATTTTCAGCCGGTGTAAACACACACATAGCTCACTGAAATCCAATAGGAGTTAGGCAGATTAATAGCAGTTGCGAATCTGGCCCAGTGGATGAGCAGATCTTCCAGGGATCTACGTGGGAAAAAAAAAAATCGATTTGGGGCAGGGGGCAGAAATCAAGGCCAGCATTTCCCCCTTGACTGCTGCATCTGTACGGAACCTACAGCCCATTGCAGAACCCAGTGAAATCAATGGAGTCCTTCCATTGGCATCAATGGGCGTGGTCCTTACCTAGCACAGGAGACATTAAGTCTGGTACCAGATACCAAAGCACCGGGCACAGGTTTGATTTAGACTGGAGAGCGAGAGGCAGAACACGGCCGATTGTTCAGAGACACAGACAGGCTTCTGGCGGTCTGTTCGCCGTGTCTGTCTTAGGGTTTGCCTACATGATGCCGCACTGCGACTCAGAGGTGCGTGAGGTCCAGAACGTTAGCTGCCCCGTGTAGATGTTGCTGGCGTGGACTAAAAGCTGGCGAGTTTGTGCTTATGTAGTGCTAATTTAACCCACAATAGAGCGTGCCAGCAGCGTCTACACAGGGCAGTCAGCGCGCACACGCATTAGAAGGCTCTGGAGAGTCGTGCCGCGTAGACAAGCCCTTAAACGGCCGTCCAAGCAGCAAAATACCCCACAAAAATCAACTTCTGGACACAGATTTTTTTAAAATGCATTTGGAACATTCTGCTCCACTCACAAGGTCTCTAACCGTTTTATGCTTTCTGAGAGAGATGCTCCACACTTAAACTTGGAGCAATGTGCTGTGGTGTTGCTCGAGAAGTAGCTGACAGTTGTTCCTCCTTCAAAATTCGAGACAAACGCCAGGAGTTATATGGCACTATTTGCCCAACGGTATCAAAAGCCCTTTCCCAAAGCTGGAGGAGGCGCATTATTAACTCTAGATTTGGAGATGGATAAACTGAGGCACAGGGAGGGTGACTGATACGCACGGCCCACAGCCTGACACAGTGTCAGTTTGGAACACAAGTCGAGTCCCACCTGCCAGCCCCCCATTCTCACTACGAGACTCGTCGAGCCGGCAGCGAACCCAAGAGCCCAGCCTCCTGCTCAATCCATTAGACTACACTCCCTCCTAGCACCGGGAAGAAACCCAAGAGTCCTACTCCCAGCCCCCGACCTCCTGCTCTAAACCACTAGACTCCCCTCCCCTTCCAGAGCTGGGAATCGGCAGGACTCCTGGGTTCTATTCCCAATCTCCCTCTGACCACTACACCCTACTGCCACCGATGGCATCTTGGATTGCATACTGGTGGAGCAGAGCCCGTATGATGAACCTAGTAAGACACGTGTGGTTCAGGGATGAATTCTTGCACTGGCCTGCGTGAAGCCACAAAAAAAAAAAAAAAAAAAAAAAATCGGTGTGCTCGTAGTGGTTCAAAGCGAATGGAAGGCCTAAGCGAACCACAGGCCTTGACTGAACAAGAGGAAGGGGTGAGGAATTGCTATACACACCCCGCAGGGATCCATTGAGCACTGGGGTGGCTCACGTTTCCCTTGGCTTGAGCTCACCTGCTCACATTTCACAGGACAGTAAAACTGCCACTGCCACTCAGAGCTCCAACCAAGACACGACTGCCCCCCGCAGTATATCATCCGCCACTCTGGTGTGAAATATCTGATCTCAGGGGGTTTCCACCGCTCGCCTCAGGGAGTTTGGACATTTTCTGTTGGTTTCTTTTCAGCCCATTACTCACTGGTACACCCCCTTGAAGCATGATAACCTATTACCACTACTTGTATTAGACTAGCTCTAAAGAGGGGAAGCGCTTCCTAGTGGACAGAGCGTTAGTCTAGAAATCAGGAGATCTAAGTGTTATGTCCCAGTTCTGCCATTGGCCTGCTGGATGACCTTGGGCAAGTGACCGCCTCTCTCTGCCTCAGTTTCCCCATCTGTAAAATGGGGATACAGGTATCACCCTCCTATATAAAGCACAGATGAAAAGCACTATCAGGTTATTATTGTTGTTAAAATTGTGGTCTCACTGTGCTAGATGTGCTCCAGGCACATGAGGCCAAATTCTCATCTACACCAATGCCTCTTCAATTGAGCAATGTTGCTGACTTATGCACGTCTCACAGTACCTGCTGCTATTGAAGGCTCCAGCTCCTGGATTCACGGGATCCAGTGACCCTCTCAGTTTTCATTAAAAAAAAAAAAGTATGTTTCTTGCCCTTTTGGAGAAAAGCTTGAAAATGGGACCCGAGTATGACCCTAAAAGGCTCAAAAGACATAAAAAAAGACCCACATTTTAGTTTTTGGCTTAAAAATCATGAGGGTTTTTTAAAACAGTCTCAGGATTTTGGAGCATGTGGGGTTGGTCATATTGTGACTAATTTATGCCCACTTTAAGACCCCGCTACGCTGCCAGAGTAGTGCAGAGGGGCCGTAGTATAAGTGGAGATCGGGCTCAAAGAAACCCTTCCTTGTCAAACCTCACCTGTGTGTGACTTTGCCAGCCATCCCATGGTAACCAAGGAGGAAATGCTGGGAAGGCAGGGAGTTAATTTAGCTATTTCCCAGACACATCGGGCTGTTTCAGCTGGAAGACATCTAGTCAGTCGGATTTCACGCCCTGCCACTGGACATATCTCTATCAGAGTGGCCAGCAGAGGTCTTAATAGAGAAGTGTATTCACTGTGTGGCTTGTAGGTTGAGCCACACACAAACACATATGCATGCACACACCCATGTTTTCCACACACTTTTCCACAGATGAGCACAGGTGTCAATTTCCACCCAGGAAAGGCCTTGGGGGAAGGTGAAAATTTTCGGATTTTCAATGAAGACCCAAAACCTGAAGAATTTAGGCTGAAAACCAATTTTTAAGCAGAATTTTTTTTGTCTTTCGAGTGGTAAAAAACACTTCCATTTTTGGCTGATGTTTTTGTTGCCACGCAAGAATGTTGGGTTTTGTTTTTTCAGTGAAAAACCTGAAAAGTTTCATTGAAAAAAAACCAGACAAGATGGGTGAGGTAATTTATCTTTTATTGGGCCCACTTCTGTTGGTGAGAGAGACAAGCTTTCAAACAAAGAAGAGCTCTGCGTGGCTTGAAATCTTGTCTCTCACCCCAACTGAAGTGGGTCCAATATAAGATATTACCTCACCCATCTTGTGTCTCTAATATTCTGGGACTAACACAGCTACAGCTACACCGCATACATCATTGAAAACAGACGTTTCCCCCAGAAGTTTCCATTTTGACGAAAAAACCAACACTTTTTGTCACAAAAAAGTTTCACAGGAAATGATATTTACCCTCCTGTGCAAGGTGCTTTTGAGATCTCTGGCTAAAAATAAAGTACATTAGCACCTGAAGGCTCCAACTGAGAGCCTGGCCTCTTTTTGGTAGGCATACAGACACAATGAGAGACCCCCCCGGTCCCAAAGACCTTACAGACTAAATAGACAAGAGAAATGGTATCATCCCCATTTTGTGAATGGGGAAACTGAGGCCCAGAGAAATTAAGTGACTTGCCCAAGGCCATATAGTATGATGGAACTGGAAAAAGAGGGCCAGGTTTCAGGATGGGCTTTATTTAATGTGATACCAGGGGCTCTGGTACCCAATAGAGGCCAAGCTGCTATTTCTAGAAATGTAGCACCTCAGCAGGTAGCCCATTTCAAGATCTTGTCTAGAGATGGTTGGGAATTTTTCAGTTAAGTGTGGAAAAAAGTGCCCATTTGTCAGAACTGAAACTTTGGGCGGGAAAGGGTCGGTTACGCAGAGTTTTCCTGGTTAGAAAAAAAAACTGGAAAAATAGTTTCTATATTGTCCAAAGGAGACTTGACATTTTCTAAACAAAAAAAAGTTCCATTTTTGTGGTTCACAGCGACGTTTCACTTTGATATTTAAATTAATTCACAGTAAAAAATAAAAAGTTTTTAAATGAAGGTGGAAACCAAAGCAGAAATGGGTTGAAATTCTTGCAATGAAACCTTTCAAGGGGCCTGAACGGATTGCCACTCCCCCTTAAGATTTCCGTTTCGTGAACATTTTCAAGATTTCCACCTCAATTTGGGACAGGAAACGGTTTCAAAAATCTCCAAAGTCTTCGTCCCACCCAGCTCTAAGCTCTTCTCTACAACTAGACCTGCTGCCTTGTGGATGAAACGGTTCACACCCGGCCTTTAGCGGAGGCAGAGAATTGAATCCAGAGCTCCTTGTTTCTAGTTCAGTGCAGGACAGACAAGCCTCTCTCTTGCTTCTAGGACAGGAGGACTTGTGGCACCTTAGAGACTAACAAATTTATTTGAGCATAAGCTTTCATGAGCTACAGCTTCGATGAAGTGAGCTGTAGCTCACGAAAGCTTATGCTCAAATAAATTTGTTAGTCTCTAAGGTGCCACAAGTCCTCCTTTCCTTTCTGCGGATACAGACTAACAGGGCTGCTACTCTGAAACCTGTCTCTTGCTTCTGTCAGTGACGAATTTAGAACTTGGTCTCAACTGGATCCCTCCCCCTCCCTGGAAGATCAAAAACCACCTTTCTAGCTGGAAGGAAAAACTATTTCTCAGGGGAAAGTCTATGAAAACATTGGAATGTTTATTATTTCATTTCAATTAACGGGTGAAAGAAAAAAAATCCCTCTTAGCTAATACCACTCCAGACGGAGAAAAAAAATCTACACTTATCTCTGGGCAGGGGGAGAAATATTGCTGGCCATTTCTTGATGGCTGGGAACTCCATCAACAAAGGCCAGTTTCTCAGCTCAAGTATGACCCCTTCATTCACCAGCCACCCTCTCGCCCCCTCATTCAGGAAAGTTTTAAGATCCGTCTTTGCCAGGATAATCTCCTGCTGCACAGAATCATGTGAGGTGAATGTGATTGTGGGAGCGAAGTCCTCCTTTGGCGATGAAGGAGGGAATGAAAAACGAAAGAGGGAGAATGAGAGGGAAGCTTTGTTGTTATTCCAGTTCCCCTTTTCTCCCTCCCACAGCTCTCAACGTGATTTGATTTCAGCTGCTTCCCTGGAAGACAGGGTTGGAGAGGCTGAACTGGGGATGCATTTCAATGCAGAAGACCAGGGGGCAGATTTATCGTTGCCCTAGGGCCCCGGGGGCCAGACAGGCTAGTCCAAAGGGCTGGAGACTGGGGGGGAGGGAGGGACCCTGCCTGGTTATACTGCTGCTGCAGAGCCAGTCCTACAAGCCTTGCACCCCCTGGAGATGTGTCTAGGCAGTCCTCCACCCCAGCAGTTCCTCTGCTGGGTCACAAGCCACAGCAAAACCCTAACTCTGTTGCAGTCAACTGTTTTCCTATCTGGGTCCAGCTCCCATCTGGCCTCACATCCCTCCTCCCCCTTGCATTTTGCCATATGGGACAGGTAGGGTTAATAACAACCATTCATATTGCAAGTAGCTCCTAGGAAGCTCAGTCCTGGCCCAGGACCCCGCAGTGCTAGGCGCTGTACAAACACAGAACAAAGAGGTCATGACCTGCTGCAGAGGGCAGGAGCCGAGCGTGTGTGAGAGTGCACAATCCCAGGCATGTGCCTGGGAGGGGCCGCGCAAGCTGGTTGGATGGATCAGAACACAGGCAAGTCCGGCCTAGCCCTGTCTGGTCCTACGTGTCACATGGAGACTCACCACCAGCTCACCCTCCACCCCGGTCGGGACGCAGCATTGTAGGGTTTCTTCCCACTCAAGCCGCCCCTTTAGTTAGCGGATCTGGTTGGCAGCGGTTTTCTTTTGAGCGACTTCAAGTGCATCCCCTTCGGGGGTGAGAAAAGTCCAGCTGTAACCAGTCAGGTTTGAAGCTGGCCTCTTGAGAGACTCTCTGCCCGGCTCCCCCTGGGGCTGGCTGAAAAGTCCTTCCAAATCCAACAGAGCTCGACATTGGTCTCATCCATTCAGGCTGTGATGCAGTTAATTACAGCACAGGTGGGGTTGGTCGAACACGGTGGGGCTAGCCCCTGGCCTCCTAGCCCTTACAGAGGTGGGCCAACATGTTACACTCCTGCACCGTATCTTCAACTATCCATTGATAATACCCATCCACAGTATCCATTCATCCATGGTATTCCTCCATCCACAGCAGTCATCTATCCGTGCCTTCGTCTAGCCAGTGTCTACCCATCCCGTGTGACAGGGTGGGTGGCCCTTTAAAGGGAAGGGGGGTCTTAGAACCACTTGTTAACTCGCCTCCTCAGGATGGGGAAATGAAAGATGGGTCATGTGTTTTGATCAGGCCTCTGGGATATATAAGGGGAAGGCAGAGGAAAAGCTTCAAAGGCCTGGAGAAGATTGCAAATGAAGGTCTCATCCAGGAGACCCTGAGATGTCAGGAGAGTAGCAGAGGGGATGATTTGCTGGCCTCTGAGCCAGAGTTTTGGATCCTCTTCCAGGGGGGAAGAAAGCAAGGACAAACTCCAGATAGGAAGCCCTGGGAGTAGCTGTTGGATGAAAAGCCCTAAGAATGGCAGAAGACCTCAGAGCGGGGTATGACCGTCTGGGTTGTGGTGATGGACTTTATTTTGGGACTTAGGAGTGTTTTCAACTGTTTGTTATTAAACCAGCCCCACAGCGAGGGTGTTATTAGCCATGAGAAAGTCTTTGTGGAGAAAGTCTTTGTGGATTATTTACAGGAATCTGAGGGAAACTGAGGCAGGGCTGCTGCAGAGCCACTCTTGGCCACAAGGGGACACTTTAAAAGCAGCAAACCTCTGACACAGTGTCCCAGGGTGCTGGAACAATTTGAATAGTGCGGGTGCTGAGAGCCATTGAACCAAACTGTTAACCCTGTATATAATGGAAAGCACTTCAAGCCAGTTCCAGCACCTATGACCATGCTTATCTATCCATGGTATCCACCTACCAATCTGTTCATCCATCCACAGTATCTATGTATACCATCTATCTTCAACCACACGCCTCATTAGCATATCCAAGCATGTCACAACCACACCCTGTGTGTGTAAAAAACCCCTACTTTGCATTAATTTAACTTGCCTTTCTAGTAATTTGGTTTGACGGAAGGGGAGTTTTCCTGTTATTATTATTCAGTCAATAATCAAAACTTTTTTGACAAAAACAAGATCACTAAGTCTGTTGATAACTTTCGTAGCTTTTTGACAAAAGTTTGTGGAGTTTCTCTGGTTCCTCTCCCTCGCCCTCTTATCGCCCATGTTTCCAGTAGAAAGTGTTGAGAGCAAGGGGGGGGGGAGGGTGGTGACCAAAACCAAACTGATTTCTCTAAAATTTTATTTCAGTTCATTGAGAAACTGATCAATTCTATGAAAAATCACCACCAGAGCACCTAGGAGCCTGAGGTACGGACCAGGGTGCCATGGCGCTAGGTGATGTACAGATACTATGAAATAATAATTAAAAAAACCCAAAAACCAAGTTTTCAAGTTTCACAGAAAACGCTTGCCAATTTCAACCAGCTACTTATTATTTATTATTATTGGGGGGTGGGGGATTGTGGACCCGGCCTCTACTGCTCAGTCTGGTCTGGTCTCCACCAATTTCCATGACAAAGGCCTCAATTCTTGTGAACCTGGGTGACCTCTTGCCCTCCCCGGCTCAGGGAGTGAATGGCTTTAGTCTGTAACCCCCCATCATGTCACTTTGATTAGTGCGTGAATAAACTCTCAATCCAGGAGGAGAGGCTTGCCTGCCAGTCTCTGGCCCCTTCCCCAACGCACCCGCCCATCTAGGGGCTAAACTTATTTAAACGTCTGCATCACATTCACCTCCTCTTTCTCTGAGACAAAAAGCGTATGGATCTCAAGATCTAGGAGCAGTGTTTGCTTCCCTTTCTCCCCCCGCCAACCCCGGGCTTCCCCCGTGATTTGGCCTAATCTGTTTAATCCACTTTTCTGCCTCTTGTAGGTGAATAACCCACAGCTCTGCCCCCTTGGCTTCGTTATTCACCCTCCGCTGTTTCATCCCCTTTGGTAGCAGCCCTCATTTGGGTGTTGATCTTCCCAAAGAGCCTGTAGGGTCCCGAGTGACTCTGCTACACCCGCTGATGACAGTGAGATCGCAGGTGCCCCGACCCACATAGGCCCGATCTGCCTTAAGCAGAACAAAAAGGACGGTCTTGCACCTCTAGCCTAACACTGGGAGGCCACTGTAGTTGGATAAAGGGCCTGGAAGAGGATCCCTGAGAATCTGCCTCCCCAGCCAATGTGTAAATGGTGTGAGAGCCCTGTTCCAAACCCCAGGTCTAATGGTGAATCCAGGGCACGGCCCGAGTGCACCGTGCTGTGGCTAGTTCCTGCTTTCAGGGCCGATAGGGAGCGTAAGTTAGTGGCCCTGAGTCTGCTCTGGTTTACCCTACAGGGCCCCAGAGCACAAGGAACATAAAGGTGGCTTTGCACTACCCTAGGCTCCCTTCCTGGGAGGGAGAACGGAAGCCCTTCATTGCATTTCAACGCACATGTGCGCGCGCACACACACACACCCCCCCCATACAAGCAAAGCATTTCAAAAGTGGCCACTAATGTGGGGTGACTCCATTTTGGGGTTGCTCTGGTTCGGGCATCTGAGACCTGATCTTATTTCTGAACTCTAGTTTTCAAATCAACCAGGAGCTGTGGGGTGGGTCGGGACTCTAAAAGCCAGGCCTGAGGTATTAAGCTGAGAACCCAGGAGTCCTGGTTAGAGCGGGGCAAACAGTTGTGGGGTGGGCTGGGGTGAGGGGTTGATTCATGGGCAATTCTGAAAGAATTTTTTAAAAAATCATTTCAGGTCAAACTGAAAACCAATTCTTTCAAAACGTTTGGAATCCAAATTTAAAAAAGCCCTCTACTGTAGGTCAAACGTTTGACCCAAAATGAAAGGTTTCATTTTGATTAATCAGCGGTTCTCAAACTGTGGGTCAGGACCCCGACATCCTCTGGCAAGGAGTTCCACAGGTTGACTGTGCGTTGTGTGAAAAAATACTTCCGTTTGTTTGTTTTAAACCTGCTGCCTATTTTCCCCTCTACCAACGTCCAGGAGAATTATTATGTATGTGACAGCAGTTGGAGACCCCATTTGAGAGAAGGCCTTCATTATGCTAGGTGCTATATAAACACATACTAGCTTAGCGGAGGATCTAGGGATACTTAATGGGATGGCCCAGGCATACTTACTCCTGCCTCAGCATGCGGTGGGTGGGGCAGCATGGCCTAGACCACCCTTTAAGGTCCTTTCCAGCCCTACGTGTCTATGATAAGACACTTCCTGTCCCAAAGAGTTCACTGTGGTATTGGGAACTGAACCTTTCCTGGGTTTGCTTCAGAGACAAGAAATCTGCAGAAGCCCCTGTTATGCAGAGGCAATCGGAAGTGGTACCTGAATCAAGAGGATCTGCCTCAAGCACCGATGTGATTATCGAGCACCACACCTACAATCTAAATGGGAAGGGGGAAAAAAAGAGTGAAAGATCCAGTTTATAAAGAACTTGTCCAAGGTCGCATGGGGTCCACAACAGCACTGGAAATTGAACCCAGCTCTCCCGAGTCCCACACCGCTGGGTCTGCTTTAAGCCCCCCGGAATCAGCACCAGTTTAAAAACATTGCCACTTATTTCACTTGCCCTCCTCTTCTTTCCGCATCACAGCAGCGCATAGGAAACCTCAGGCAAAAGCCCGCCAGTTAAACAGACTAGTAGTTGGGGGCAGATTGACAAAGTCCAATCCGGAGGTGGCAGTAACTGACATCACTCTGCCGGCTCCCCGTCTTTGTGCCAGTGGAGGATCTGGCCCCTGTGTGCTTTTGCTTTCCTTCCCGAGCCAATCCACCAGGAGCCA
This sequence comes from Chelonia mydas, assembly GCF_015237465.2. NCBI lineage: Eukaryota > Metazoa > Chordata > Testudines > Cheloniidae > Chelonia > Chelonia mydas. Next base: position 4,590,888 of record NC_051264.2, read on the forward strand.
GGCAGGCAGGCTTCAGCCAATCTTAGCTGTGATGATTCAGGAAGGCTGCAATTTTAGCATCAGCCAGCGCACAGCTGACCCGCAGAACCCGTTTGCTGCATTTCCGTGCAAGGAGGAGACTTGCAGAGATTGGCGGCAGAGGGCATCTGATCACTTTCAAATTAAAGAAAAACAGCAACGGCAGAATGTGCTTTCCGACCCTCCTTGCTTCGCTTTTTGTGCGTGCACACCATCTCCAGATACATTAACGGCCCACCCATGTGTTTCCATGACAACCGCAGCCAGGGCTGCTCACATGAAGGATGGCATCAAGGCTGTATCCATGTGCCAGGTTGTAGAGGGTGGGGGAGCTAAGGGTGGGCTGGATTTTGTGAGATTGGAGACATGAGGCTTCAGCAGATGTTGGCTCCAAGGACCCAGGATGTGTTTGTGGCACTCAGGCAAGGCAGATTTTAAGGAGGGGTTGGCCCACAAAGGACCAAAGATCCCATCCCCGACCCCACATCATCAGTAATAAAAAATACACTCAAAACGCTTCACAAAGGAAGTCACTATCACCCCCATTTTTAGGGCTGGCTAGAAAACAAATTCTGTTTCGTGGGGGGAAAACACTGAGGTTTCGACATTTGTTTTTGTGCCTAGGCAGAATGAAAACGCGATTCTGAATATTTTTGTGAAAAACAGAGCGAGAACCCAGAACAGCCAAGAGCCCAGCAGCTCGGGTACTCCGCTGGGAACTGCAAGATGCAGAGCAAGACAGATCCTGTTCCAAAAATCGGACAGAGCTATGACTTGAACTGGAATGTCCCACGTCTCCGGTAGTGCCCAAACCACCACTCTGCTGGCAGGACACGCATACTGGCTGAACGGATCCATTCCCGCAAACAGGTTTGGGTTTTTGACAAACTGGCATTTTCTGACCAAAACAAATTTTCTTGTCAAAAAATTCCTGACCGGCTCTAAACCTATCTTATACATGAGGAAACAGAGGCACAGAGTGGGGAAACTGACTTGCCCAAGGTCACCAGCAGAACTGCAAAGAAAATTCCAGTATCCCAGCCCAGAACCCTATCCACTAGGCCCCAGGCTATGGCAAGGAACTCATGAGCAAGGACACACACACACCCCTCAAATAGGACACACACACACCCCTCAAATACTCATAAGCTTTGAGCAAGTTATTCAAAATCTTAAATCCTGATCCTGACATGGGATTTGCAGAATCACCTTAAAAAAACAAATCATGATGTTTTGGGACCCAACTCATGATTGGCTTTTTATACAAAATCATAAAAGTTGGCTTCTTTTCTTTTGCCTTCTGAAACTCTACAGATGTACTGGGCAGGGAGCGTGGGTTACACTTTCAAGCTTTTCTGTGCAGTCACTGGGACTAGACACTCTCTTGTTTTAAAAATGAAGACTGAGATTTGTCGTGTCAGCACCTGACTCCAGGAGCTGGGGCTTTAAGACACAATGTTATGGGTTTTGATGGAATCATGAGAGCTCACAACACTGATTTTGCAACTAGCCCAATGCAACATCCTGGCATTTAACGACTTGCTGCTTTTCGGGGGAAGCTCAGGCACTTGATTTCACATATAGGGTCTGATTTACATTTGCACTAAAGTCCTTTACATCACTCTGGCAGACTAAAGGGGCCTTAAAAGGTAAGTCTACACTGCACAGCGAGCCCAGGCTTGGACTCAGGTTTAAGCTCATGCCCAGCTTCCGTCCACACACAAATCAGTTCGACTTGGACCCAAGCACTGTCCTTGTGCAGCGTGGATGCAGGTTGAGCCACTGATCCAAGTCACAAGGTCTGCATTGTGCAATATAGACGCGTTAGCAGGGTTGTAAAACCCGGGTACAGCAATTCTAAGCCCAGGTTTACAATGAAGCGTGGACCCTCAAGCATGGGCTTGGAAACGTCAACTCCACAAACCCGGGTCCCACAGACTCAGGTTTACAATGTGGTGTAGACATACCCAAAGTGAGAGCAAGGATCTGGCCTGTGATCAGTTTTTGTTTGTTTGTTTTTTTTAAATTAAAGAGTTTATAAAGATGAACTAAACGTTTGTTTCATTCATAGCTATCGATCCCCATACACGCCCACTGATCACAGTACATGCCCTACTATATCTATCCATCGCTCTGTCTAGCTCACCTGAAAACCTCTCTCAGCACCTAACAAGGCTGCCGTGAGGCCTTTTAATCTTCAACATAAAACTCAAAGGCCAGGGAGAGGGTTAGAATTATGGTACATTAGGAGCTGTGCTGGGGGCTTGACATGGGAAGTTAATGACCTTTTGTCTCTCCTGTCTACAGACAGGCCTCATTTGCATGTATGCGGTTGGAATAATCGAGCTCCTATTTAGAGGACGTGGCTGGACCTGCAGCTAGCCCATCTCCTGCTGTGCATTGCATTATAGCAGTGAGGCCACTCCTGCTGTCCTTTAAAACCGCATGGGCTAGCCCCTGAAGGTAAGAAGGGAGTCGCTACCGGAGAGAGAGCTCCCTGAGCGCTAGTGTGCTTTTCAAATCACGATGCATGAGCGCAAAGCATTGCGTGCCCAGAGGCTGCACGCCTTGCGGTGGCTTCCCATGAAAGGCCCATTGCCCTGCACCTTGGGCCTGAATCTAATTTACATTAAAGCACCTTCGCACCCTTCAGCAGTGCTCAGGGTGGCTCAGATCCCCAGCTATTGTAAATTTACAATTCAGGGAAGCGTTCTCGGTACACATTGCCAGAGGCCTTCACGCTGAGAAGTCGAGAGATTTGCTCGAGGTCCCACCGGAAATGCAGAGGCAGAGATGGTGGCGGGGGGGCTTGAGCACTGGTGCATCTTGGCACAGAATAGTCTAGGTTCCTGAGGGCTGTAGTAACATGGTCTCCTTCCGTTTTTGGGTTTGGTGTGCCGGTGCCGAGGGGTGTCGGTGGCCTGTGAAATACAGGAAGCCAGATTAGCTGGTTCCTTTTGGCCTTAAACTCTCTGACTCTAATCTCAAACTCTTCCAAAAGTATTGATGGCCCTAATTCTCATTTACACAACCTGGAGGGGCTTTAAAGTGGGCACAAATTACCGCTGTATTCGGGTCTGGGCCACATGCACAGCTCGGAGCAGGGCAACCCTTTCAGCTAGGAGGGTGATTTTTAACAGCTGCAGTTACGTTGGTACAACCTCTAGTGTGGATGCAGAGAGACCGATATTGAAGGTGCCTAATCATAGAAGATTAGGGTTGGAAGAGACCTCAGGAGGTCATCTAGTCCAACACCCTGCTCAAAGCAGACCAACCCCAATTAAATCATCCCAGCCAGGGCTTTGTCAAGCCTGACCTTAAAAACTTCTAAGGACGGAGATTCCACCACCACCTTCCAGGGTAACCCATTGCAGTGTTCACCACCCTCCTAGTGAAATAGTGTTTCCTAATATCCAACCTAGACCTCCCCCACTGCACCTTGAGACCGTCTGTCATCTGCCACCACTGAGTACAGCCGAGCTCCATCCTCTTTGGAACCCCCCTTCAGGTAGCTGAAGGCTGCTATCAAACCCCCGCTCCCAGGTTAGTTGATTCTCCTTCCCATACAGGAATAGCTATACTGGTATGAAACACCTTTCTAAGGCTATAACTGTATCCACACGAGGGAGGTGGTAGCGTTTTAATGATACCCGTGTAGATAGGGCAGTACAGTGTGGGTGTCGTTAGTTACACTTAGTTAGGCTGCCAGCATGGTGGCAGGCCCAGATACTCCCCAGGAGGAGTTAGGCGTGTAAATACCTTTGAGGATCTGAGCCCTCGGGTCAGTGAGAATCAGCTCTATACATCCCTACAGATCTGCCTGAGCACGAGCAACTCCTGACCAAGTTTCTTCCGAGGGCAGGAAAAAGATCCGGACCCGATTCTCATTCGCACCGAGGCCCCATTGCTGCAGGCTGGTGTCCCTTTCCACTGCCAGTGAGAATGAGTGAGAATTTACCACTGGGAGAGAAAACACTTAACAATAACTCCTCTTTTTTATGATCCCTGTGTTCGGCTCTGGGAAGGTGGCTTTGCAGTGAACGCAAGGCCTCGGACAAGCAGAGCTGTCAGTCCAGCTGGGATCTCTCAAAAGATTGATTGTTTAAGGACAAAAAAAAAAAAAAAAACCCCACAAACAAAAGAGAAAAGGAACTTATGGACGTAGGCTAAGGGGCGGGGTAACGGGGGGTGGGGAGGGTCAGACGAACCAAGTTAAAATTCCGACAGAACGTGCAGTTGAACTATAGAGTCTAGACAACCATTCATAGACCAGGCCCCAATTGTTTCATAGCCACTATTGTCTTAATTAACCATTTTAGCTGAAATGGGAGCAGACAAATCTTTTCTTCTCCATTCTTCTCCCTCTTCTGCTGCACACTCATGCAGACAAACACGCAGCCAAGTCAAGTGCTTTGATTTAAAACATACACACCCCCCTCTTTCTTGGGCCATCTTTGCTAGGTTCCTTGAGAAACAAAATGACTCTTGCAAGAGAAGCAGTGGAGAGTGGCTAGTTCGAGGTAGGGAAAGAAATGCAAATTTCCCTCATGATGTGAACAGGAACAAACAGGTTGATTCTTTTAATCTCCTAATGGGCTTAATAAAGCATTATTGCAATGCAAATTTTATTTGAATGCTTATACATATTTTATTTGATGTGCCGGTAATTTTAGTTGGCTGAACAATTGACTGCTTTGTTTTATTGGAGGGTTTTTTCTTGGTCCTGTGTCACTATTTGAAAACTCTGGGAATCTTTTGCAAACCATGATTTTATTTTGGGGTGGGAGGGTCTAAATAATAATCTGAGGGCTAAATTCTACTCTTACTGACGCCAGTGTAAATCCAGAGTAAAGGCAAGGCCCTGGATACTCCATTGCCCTGCTGCTTGGTCTGAATTCTTGTTTACACCATGGCCCCTTGACACCACTCCCTTAGATAAGATGCAGTTTACACTTCTACTCCGTTTAAGGCCCCATTGCACTCATGGGACCTTAGTGTAAACGGGAATCAGGCCGTAGCATCGTAGTTTACCCCAGTGCAAAGTGGGTGGGCTTGATTCACATTGAGGCCCATTTACACAGCTCTGGTGGCACCAAGGTGACTTAAATGGGGGGGAGGGGGAGAAGAGAGGAAAGGGACCTTCACACGAAGGAGAGCCCCTGCCCTACAATTCTGATTTGCTTGGCTTTTGCACTCCATTTGCCCCTATGCAATCGCTGCCCTGTCACAGCCCCGGGCAGATGTTTACACCAGTGCAAAGCAGGAGCAGAACTAGATTAGAATTGGCAACAATCAGCACGTGCTTTGCAATAGCGTCGATGCCTGCATAAGATGCAGAGGAACGGAGGATCGAGCCCCTGCTGTCCCTGCACAGAGCAGCAGGGATTGGAGGTGCTCCCCGGGATTGGAGGTGCAATTGGAAGGACAGTGTGAGAAAGTCAGACCATCCCGTGGGGTTCCAGTCCTGTCACAGCCCTCGGCAAGCCTGATCCAAAGCCCAAAGAAGTCAGAGGCAGGGCTCCTCATCACACCTTCTGTTTCTAACAATACCATGGACAGCGCCTCTTCCAGCATCTCTGAAGGCTGCACAAGAACATGGGCGCACCTCAGAGGCAGAGGAAGAAAGGAAGGATGGCCCAATGCTCAGGGCACCAGCCTCTTACTCAGGAGTCCCCTCCATCTGTCCTGTAGCTGTAAATTATGCCAACTTCATAGACTTCAAGGTCGGAAGGGACCATCATGATCATCTAATCCGACCTGCCCATCGTAGGCTACAGAATCTCACCCACCCTCTCCTATAATAGACCCCCTAACCTCTTCGCACTGACAGGGCAAATGTAAACAAAGGGACTGGCAGAGTGGGTCAGACCCATGTCCATCTAGTCCAGCATCCTCTCTGGCAGCGGTCAGCAGCGCATGCTGCATAAGAACATAACATAAGAACGGCCAGACTGTGTCAGACCAAAGGTCCATCCAGCCCAGGATCCTGTCTACTGACAGTGGCCAATGCCAGGTGCCCCAGAGGGAGTGAACTTAACAAGTAACGATCTAGTGATCTCTCTCCTGCCATCCATCTCCACCCTCTGACAAACAGAGGCTAGGGACACCATTTGTTACCCATGCAGAGGAAGGTGCAAGAACCCCCACAGTAACGGACATGGGATAATCTGTATCTCTAATAGTTGGAGAGTTTCTCCAACCCTGAAGCAAGATTTATGAATTTTGGAAGGGAAAATCAAAATGGAACACAGTCAGCCACCCCTCCCCAAAATCTGAGCTTTGCCCCACCCTCCGCCCCACACCACCTCCCTCCAGGATCCGCTCCGGCCTAGCCAGTTCAGTGGCAGTAATTAGCCAAGTGCGTTGATAATGCAGCAGGCAGCCACTGAGTGGCCCTAATGGATAAACACGTCTCTTTGGACTCCTTGGAAGCCTGCAACCCTCATTAACATACCAATGAGGAGACATACAAGCGAAGGGCCTGAGATAAATGGGTGGGAGGAAGCTTAGATAAATTTTTGGTAGGGAGTAAGGGAAGAGGGGGTTGCATGAACTCTCCCCGAGAGACTGAATAGCCTCCTGGAGGTTAACTCCTTCCTTCCCTTCAGGAGACCCCCTCCCCTCAGCCTCTGTGCTAAACTGGGAGAAGACCACCTCGTTGAAGGGTGAGCGGCTCTTCAATCTCAAATACCCATCACTGTAATCCTCCGGGAGCAGGTTTTTCCCGGCACTTAGTATCTAAAACAGGGCTGGATTTTCCAAAGAGACCCGCTGCCACAGACTGGCTCTGTGACTTAATGGGAGCGACGCTAATTTACGCCCGCCAGGGAAGCCAGCCCTCTGTGCTTGCAGAACCCCTTCTACCTAAGGCTCTCGAAGCAATGTAGGAATTAACTCAGCCACGCAGGGCGGTACCATGGGTAGCACCAGCCACGTTTTACAGATGGATAATTGAGGTGCAAGTCCTACCTTGCTCAAACTTGCATGAGCCTCTGCTAGGACTCCTGCCTCCCTCCCTTTGCCCACTCTTCCCTCCCCCCCCTCCCTCTCCCCAAAGCACTCAGAGCTGAGCCCCCAAGGCACTCAGATCTTGGACTCAGATCGAAGCTGGCTCTGCCACCCACTCTGTGTCACCTGGGGCACTTACATTTACTTAAATCTCTCTGGACCTCAGCTTCTCCATCTGCCACTCAGAGATAGTAGGAGTCCTTTCATCTGTGTTCTCGATTGAGATTGCGAGCGGTTAAGAGCAGGAGGAATTATCTCTCTGTGGATGTACAGTACCTAATCTCCCTTGAGGTCTCCAAATACTACTGCAATAGTAATGATAAATAATAACGTACAAGCCTTGACATCCCGGATCATGACCTCTGGGACCGGTTTCAAATGCATTCGAGCACCCAGCAGCTCCCACTCGGGCTTGATTACGCCAATACCCAGATGCATGCAGGAGGGATGTATTCATCCCAGCTGGGGCATTTCCCAATCTCTGCACACCTCCATCATTCATTCAACCCTCGGTCTTTCTTCTGAGGCTGGCACCACGATTTTCAAGAGCGACTAGTTGCCAAACAGAAAAATTAAGAGAGAAATCATTTCAGGCTGACCCCAAATGAACTTTTCCCATTTTTTTTCCAGCAAGCTGAAGTTAAAAAAAAAATAAAATGCATGTCATGGGGGACAAAATGTTTCGTTCGACCCAAAACAAAAAACTTGTTTTGTTTGAGGGTTTTTTCTTTAAAAAAAAAAATTGTGTAAAGAACACAAAATGAAAAGTCATTTTGAATGGAAAAGGGGAAACATTTTGTTTCAAAAATATTTTGAAATGTTTTTGGGGGGGAATGGCACAAAATTTTCTAAATATTTTGATCAAACAAAATCTGCATTTTTCTGAGAGGGGGGAAAAAAGTCTCACCCATAAAGTGTCACTCAGGTCTTCTGGTGACCCAGCGACTAAAGGCCCCATAACCCATTGCTAATTCACTCCCCCACGCCTCAACTGCCTTAGGGGAAACACTGTCGTAGCCAGCAGAGCTCAGAATGGTCTCCGTCATTTTGTGCCAAGGTGCAAACCTGATTGCAGGAGAAAGAAATTAGTGACAATTATAATCACCGTGGCGGGCTGCGGTTCACTAATAGAAAAATGTCAGTTTGGCATGATAAATGCCACGAGACGAGCTCAACAAAATAAAGAGAGCGTGTGCATGCTTCTGTGAGAGCAACTCTGTTGGTTCCCATTGGCAACTAGGTTTTGGAATGGAGCCAACACTTCTACTGGTTCTGCTGAATCCCAGGGCTGTTGGTCCCTCCCCAGTAGGAGCCAAGGGAGACCAGTTGAAAGATTTGAATGGAGGACGTTAGAAATTCCACTAAGGTGATCTAAGCTTGGCATTGCAGCTGCAGTTTAAAGTAATGGCCATGTGGTCTAGTTCAGGGTTTCTCAACCTCTTTGCTACCAGGGACTGGCTTGCTGCCTTCCTAAATAGCGTCAGGGAGATCTCACAGACTGGGCATGGGGAAACGCTGGCTTGTAGATAGGGGTGCTGCATTTTCCCCTCCAAATAGTGGGGTTCTGAAGGTGGAAAATTTCCAGGTGGCAGCGAGGGTCTGGAGCAGAGCAATGAGTTGATGGGTCTGGATCTCTCCAACTGCAGCCGTGCCCATGGCTGTTGATAGCACAAGCGGTTTTCAGAGGTCACCAGGGTGGGAGGGTGTGGATGATGGCTGGGGCCTTGTCCCTGCCCCCTTATCTGTCCCACATTGTGTTGGCGGAATGGTGGATGCCCACATCTGCCCCAGTTCCAGGCCCGAGCGCTGAGCTGGCAGATGGCGTGGCAGACAATCTGTCTCATCCCAAACAATCACCCCTTGCCCACCGCGGGAACGATTAACGTGGAGAATTTAAAACACTGCCGCTCAGTGCATTGTGTCCATTCACTGCTCTCTGAATCACCAGAGAAAGAGCCCTGCACCCTGCCAAGGGGAGAGAGGGCACCATAGCGTGGTACCCCAGAGGAGGTAGCAAAGCCCTTTGTCAGGATGGCATCTTCCACCCAACTCCACCTTTCATGCCAGCCCAGCAGACATGCCCCCCTGCATCGCTGAAATGGACAGATCTCAGACAAAAAAGGATTTCCTCCCCCCCCCCCCGCCATCTTTGGTTCTTCTTTGTCACTCTGATCATAAAACTGAGCCAGATCCCCAACTGGGGTAAATCAGGGGAGCTCCATCACTGCCAAAGGAGCTACACCTATTTATACCAGCTGAGCATCTGGCCCATCAACTCCAGCGGAGCTGGGCCCATTCACACCAACTAGGGGTCTGGCTCTCTGTACTTACAGACCCTGTCAAAGGAGCTCAACCCATTATATGAATTAATTTTGCATCACAACATCCCTAGCAGAGCGGTACCAGGCATTGCATTAGCTACATTTTACAGATGGGTAACTGAGGTGCATGTTCTAACCTTGATAAACTTGCATCAACCTGTGCTAGGACTCCCCCCCCACCCCCAGCCAGAGAGGAAGGGTAGCCTTGTAGGTAAGGAATTGGTGTTGGACTCAAGAGATCGGCACTCAGTTCCTGGCTCTGCTACTAACTCCCGGCATCACCTGGGGCAGTTCACTTAAAATCTCTCTGGGCCTTAATTTCCCAATCTGAGCTAGGACACCTTCTCTCATCTATGTTGTCCGTTTAGATTGTAAACTCTAGAGGGCAGGAATTGTCTCTTTCCATGAGGATGTGCACTACCGTGCACAATGGGGACTTGATCTCACTTGAGGTCCCCAAATAGTACAGCAATAGTAACGATAAATAATCACTTTCAAGCCTTGACATCCAGGATCATAACCTCCTGGACCTGATTCTCCAGTGCCCTGCATCTCCTGAAGTCATTTCCACAAGTGTGAAGCGAGCATAGAATGAAACCAGGTCAGAATGTTAGGTTTTTGCACTTGTGAATGACTGGGCAAAGAGCAGGGTAAAGCAGAATCAGGCACCTGGACTTCAGTCGTTGATTTCCCTAAGGTAAAGTCATACTCTGAATGGGAAACCCCCATCCAAGATCAGAAATCAGCTCTCACAATGCAGAGTCTGCGCTCACTTGCATTGGTGGGAATCCGCAGACTAACGCTAACACAGAACCAGAATGAGAGATGGATCCCAGCCCCTAATCCAGACAAACGTAAGAGGCACTGGTTTTCAGCTTCCATGCTGTTTTAAGGTACAGTGATCTGTAATTTTAGAAATGAAGGTTTGAGCGGTGATTTAGTCATCGTGTAGAGGTACCTATACAGGGAATAGATTTCTGGTAGTAGAAAACTCTTTAATCGAGCAGACAAAGTCATAAAGAGATCCCAATAGCTGGAACCTGAAGCTAGATAAATGCAGGCTAGAAATAAGGGGCAACTTCCTAACAGCCATGCTAAGTAATGCTTGGAAAACTTCCCAAAGTATGTGGTACATTCTCCATCATTTGAAGTGTTTAAATTCAAGATTGGACATCTTTCTGTAGACAGGTCTTCTAGCTCCACCACAAGATAGGGGCTCAATGCAGGGACTGTTGGATGAAATTCTCTGGCCTGTGCTGTTCAGACTGGATGATCACAATGGTTCCTTCTGGCTTTAAAGATCTAGAAACTCACCTGTGGATACGCTTCAGAGTAGCGGCCGTGTTACTCTGTATGCTAATTCTGCTGCTGAATTACAATTTGTTGTGCTTATTATTTAAACAGAGATGGGCCTGACCCACAACAAGAAGTCTGGCTGTGGCAGACGACAACAGCCAGACTATCCACGAGAGTAGCAAGATGCAATCTGGAGCGTTTAGAAAAATATCATACCAAGACTGAGTTAAAAAAACAAACACACCAACCAAGGAATATCTTCCAGCACAGAACTCCAACAACTCCAAGGTCTCCTTCCTCCAGCAACTCTGACTGCCAGCCCTCGGCTAGGGCATTTTATAAAGGGATTCCCTACCCAGAACTCTTTGCTGGGAAGTCCCGCCTTTGTCTCTCTGGGTGATTGACTGCCCATCAAGCCAATCAGCTCGCTTTTCCGCACTGCTGGTTCTACATAAGCATCACTCTGAGCCCCTCCAGGCAGCTGAGTTTTGGATCTAGAGCAGACTTTGCAGTGTGTGCTGTTCTCTATTGCTGGCCCACACCGGTACCCACAAGCCAAAGCACATTCAAACTTTCATCTGAATCCCTCTCCCAACTCTGTCTCAGCACCATATCCCTTGTTTTAGAGCTTGTGTTTGTTTCCAGGCACTACAAGCATGGGTGTTAAGGGAAGAATGTTGCCATATTGGATATTGCATATGGAGCTGCCTGAAATCCAGCAGCTTCTGTTCATATGGCAACTTCATGTGTCTTTGCACCCACTACCCTTTGAATTCTGCATGGTTATTCACCATAACTGGTGTTGTGTCTGTCTAGATAGCTCAAGCACTTATCCCCATCACATCTGAGCACCACACAAGCTGGAGTGTATTTATCCATGTGAGGGAGGGCAGTGCCACAATCCCCGTGGTCCAGATGGAAAACTGATGTTCAGTGACTTGGCCAAGATCATACAATCTGTATCAGAGCCAGGAGCTGAACTTAGCCCTCCGAAGTCTTAGGCTAGTACCCGACCCCCTGCACCAGCCTGCTGCTCCTAGGGCTACCAGCTGCTCCCTAGGTAAACTCTAAATCCCGCAGCCTCCCTCCCAACTTCCCCAGGGTTCATCTGAAACTTGGTCCAATCTTGCCCTGAAAGTTCACAAATCTTAGCCAACAGGTGGGAATGAGTCTAAGCCACAATCCTGAATCTAGACCCCAGATCTGGAGCTGAACTCCATGCACCTAAATGTTCATTTACACTGAGGCCCCTTTAGACCACTCAGGCAGCATAAAAGGGTCTTACACCCCAGTCCTGTTTGTCTTATCCCAGTCTCGTAAGACCCAAATCCACAAAGGCATTCAGGCTTGTAACTTCCATTGAAATCACTGTCGTTGGCAGTATAGTTTTAGCCATGTCGGTCCCAGGATATTAGAAAGACAAGGTGGGGGAGGTAATATATTTTATTGGACCAGCTTCTGTCGGGGAAAGAGACAAGCTTTCGAGCATACACACATAGGTCCCTTCCTTATTTAAGCAGCTGTACATCACTGTAGGATGCTGTTATACCAGGCTGCCTGACAGGTTCCACCCCTGAGCTGGATGAGGCAATTTCAGCAGTGGGCAAAGTGATTCCTATATAGACACACACTTTGGGATCCTTTGGAACGACAGGTGTTGTACTCATCAAAATGCACAGGACTTTGTTTGTTGAGCACCATGGGCTAATAGCAGAATAAAGCCCCCCGTGTTCATTCTCAAACCAACCTGCATGTCAGGATTCAAGCTACCATGAAGCATTATGCAACCGGCACTACTGCTGGTACCATCGGACTTCAGGGGAGCCAGGGGGTTCTGAACACAGGACCTCCATGGGATCAGGGAGGATTCCTCCTTCCAAAGAAAACGTGTCACAGATACATCCAGTAGCCCTGTTGCTAAGATGACAGTATACTGCGGTAGCATGGCCCAGTGGTTAGGGCCCTAGACATGGGCTCTCTCCTGTGCTTGGCGACTGACCTGAGATGCAACCTTGGGGGAAGTCACTGTGTGCCTCTGTTTTCCCCTTTGCCTGTCACTCTGCTTTAGAATGAACACTCTTGGGGGCAGGGACGGAGAGGAAGGACGGGGCAGTAGTTAGGGAATTAGCCTTGGACTTGGGAGGTCAGCATTCGAGGCCCAGCCCTGCTGCAGGCCTCTTGTGTGACTTTTTGGCAATGGTTCAGCTCTTTAAAGGTATTTAGGTGCCTAACTCCCATTGGTTGATTTCAATGGGTTAGGCACCTAAATCCTTTGACAATCTGGGCCTTAGCTTCTCCGTGCCTCTATTTTCCCACCTGTACAATGAGGCTGACAGAACTGCCCTACCTCCCAGGGAGTTGTAAGGATAAATATGCTAAGGGGACCCAAGTGCTATGGAGGCCATAGAGGTAACTAAGACAGGTAGCCTGTCACTTGTTATGGGGAGGCCCACACCTCAGTGGAGGCCTCTAAGAACCAGCTTAATGCAAAACTAATATTTCGTCTGCCTGATCTGATCCGGTTAGTCTCATTTGATCTTTGGAAAACTCCTCTAATCACCTTGTAATTGCCACATCGTTTTAAATGAAGACGCCACAAACATTTTCAGCAATCCACTTTTTATTTTTGGCAATTTTTTTAAGTAGAAGAAAGGCAGTCGTAAAAAAAACCACAACCCACATTCTGAACAAGACAGAGGCTGAGAAAACATGAACAGGGTCCCCACGCTTTCCGCTGAAGTGCCTTCATTTCATTATCATTAAATTTGCCTAGTAATTAGATTTCCGTGCATGAATATTTAAAAAAAAATGTAACAGACAGGCTGTCAAAAAAAGCACGACGGCATCAATTTGATAATTTTTCAGACAGACATTCAGAAGCAATTAACGCAGATTTCCAGGTTTTTAGGAGTTTGCTGCTCTTTATTTCTTTGATGATCAAATTCTTTCTTTCCGGTTTGCATCCTTCACCTGCAAATCAGAAGGAGACAAAAACACTCTAAATATCAACACTTTAATCTATTGGTAAAGCATTTTAAAAAAAACTGAAGGGATCTCAAGATCATTTTTTCCTTTATCCATCCATGCCGCGGGGCTTGCTTAACATGCTAAAAGCACTGTGGTCTTCTCCTGCCCCACATCCTTGCTAAACCAAGGCAGGCATGAGGTTGGGTCATATATTAGACCTCCCCTCTCCTGCAGGACCAGATTAAATTAAGGTTGCATGAAGCTTCTGTCTTGATCTTCAGGCATTTCTGCTGAAAACAGTGATTTTGATCATTATTTGCATAATTGTACAGTTACGTATTCACCGGCTCTCTAATTATACAATCTGTGTTCAACACCGCTCCAGACAGGGAAGAGGCATGCCATGGGCATACTAAACTCTATGTACCTACCTCTGGACTCCAGCCTGGAGTCTAATATCCCCCAAGCCTGGATATTAGGGGAACACACCGGAGTGGTTGGTTTGTCCTGTGCCGTTCCTACAGTGCTATTCCATGCTACTGGGTGAAACCATCCACTAAATCCCCATTGTGCTGTAGAGTTACATTGTTTGACAATCCCTGCCCTGAAAAGCTAAATAGACAAGGGGTGGGAAAATTATTATCCCTGTTTTACAGCTGGGAAACTGAGGCACAGAAAGATTAAGTGACTTGCCCAAGATCACACAGGGAGTGGCAGGGGGCAGGAATGCAACCCAGATCACAAGAGTCCCAACCCAGTGCTTTAACCATACGATCACCCATCCTATCAGGGACCAAAGGCCACTGGAGTCATATAAACATGGCCTCAGCTGGCCAAACCATATTGGCCTTCCACACCAGCCTATGCACGGCTGGCTTGAAGGTCCTCTCCACAGTTCATAGGGACAGTGAAAGAACTGTTTAGCCAGCGGGTCCCTCACACAGCCACTGAAGTACCGTGAATTTCACCTGGGCACATAGGACCACTGCAGCTGCAAGGACAGCACTATGGGAATACACACAGAAAGCTTAGCTCTGGTGAAGTCACTGGGAACAACTCCAATTGCCACCAGCTGAGGATATGGCATGTGCTCACTTTGCCCACGGTCAGCATCTGGCCACAGAGACCTGTTGCTCTCTTGCTGATCATTCCCACCAGAGCCAGGCTCAGGGTGAAGAATTTATTCCCTGCATTTCACTCTTTTTTCTATCTGCAATTTTCTCGGAAGGTTTCACCCAAGAATTTCCTGCAAATAACTCATGCTTTGGAGAGGTTCATTGTAACAGCTTGATAGTCCAGCTGTTTTGATTGGATGCAGAGGTCACATGTGGTGGTTCCAGTCCAATTGGAAGCAGGTGTCTGCCGCCCAAACAGAAAATTTGCTTTCTATGAATATGAATAAATAATGACTTTTATGAATATTAAGAGTAAATAATGTATTGGCTTAAAATTCACTGTTTCCACTTACTATTGTTTTCTAATACAGTAGCACTCGGGCACCATTGTGCTGGGCACCATGCAGATACATAGTGAGAGACAGCCCTGTCCCAAAGAGCTTACAATCCAAATAGCGCCAGACAAAGAGCGAGAGGGGAAACTGAGGCACAGAGCGACGGAGTAACTTCCTCAAGACCACACAGCAGGCAAGAGGCAGAAACAGAACCCAGGTCTCCTAGTTGCCGCATTGTCCACGGGCCCATGCTGCTTCACAAACACTCTTCCTAAGAAACTGACTCCACAGGAGGGTCCGAGGAGCTGCGAGTTCAGTTCCCAGCTCCATCTGAGTCACTTTGTGACCTTGGACAAGTTACTGAATGTCTCTGGGCCTCTGTAAAATGGGGGAATAATCCTTTGACTAACTAGTTTGTAAATGCATTGAGCAGAGACCATCTCTGTTTCCTTTGGGCACATACAGCTCTCAGAAGAGCCGGGCAGAAAATCTTCAATGGGCCTCGTTTTCCATTGGACAATGCAGTTCTGTTGCAATCCGAATGCTTGGCAAAACAGCAGCAAATCCATTGAAATTTCATTGAGGTTGGGGGAAAAAAAGAAGAGGGGAAATAGTTCAGGCAACAATGAACCGGAAACGTTTTGATTTTTCCCTTTCAAAACGACTTTTGGTTTAGCCTTTTAAAAAAATAATTCTGTATTATAGTCTAATCATTAGATCCAACGCAATCTGTTCAAGTCAAAATAGAAATGAATCATTTTGATTGACCTGAAGTGATTTTTTCCCCCAGAATTTCCATTTTGTGAAGAATTTTGAAATTTGTAGGTTTTGTTCCTAATCGGAATCTCAAAAGCTTCCATGAAAAGCAATTTCCATTCTCTGCACAACTCTAGCACCTTGCACAACAGGGACCTGATTTTTGGTTGCTTCTGTAGCACCAATGATAAACAACTTTTATCAGAACCTGCATTTAAAGCCTTATCTACTTGATGATTTAGTTGGTGTTGATCCTGCTTTGAATAGGGGGTTGGACTTGATGACCTCCTGAGGTCTCTTCCAACCCTAATATTCTATGATTCTATGACAAGAGCCCTGTAAACAAATTCTTCCCACATCAGTCCTTTTGTTGTATCTTATGGCTTACGTAATTGACTGCCACATGGTTTACAGACAAGAGTTCAAATTCTGATCTCTGCTACTCTGGGGCAAATACGGATTAAATTCACAGACATTAACAGGGGTACGCTAGATTTACACTGACAGCAAAATTTAGCCTGTGGGGCCCACACTAGCACGTAGGACAGTGCAGGGCCGTGGACAGGTCATATAGCACATGCATTAGAAATGATCGTACAGAGGGCGTACAGTTGGGAGAATGCAAGCATTTTGATCTGGGCAATGTGGATTTTTTTTTATTATTATTTTGTGGACTTTTTAAAAAAGTTACACAAAGCAAAATAGAAAATCCTAGACTTCAGCCCAGGTCATGCCTCCCTGAAATCTCCTTTGCGAGGGCTTTAGCGGAAGGAGCAGGGGGTGGAAGCAGCTGGTACGAGTTAGTTGAGCACCCAAATGAAAAGCATGTGAGCAGATTAAAAAAAATATATATCAATCCTCCATCTGATGCAGAGGAAATCCCACTAATTATAAAGAAGGGTTTTATTTCCTGGAGTCGCTCTGTTTGAAGTCATCGCAACTAGTAATTCTTAATTATTTTACTTTATGGAATATGGAACATCAACCCCCAAGTCCTCTGGTGTAATGCTAGGGCTGGGCTTTGCAGGTGTGGTTGTGATGCATGGCATGTACCTGTTTATTCAAATAAATGGCTTATCTGCTCTCCCATGAAACAGCAGGGAGGTATTTCAACCTGCTTTAAAAAGGGGGTTGTAACAAAAAGGAATCATTTGCCCGGGCAAGCTTCCCAATGACTGCTTGGTATGTGTGTATTCGCTGGGGGTCCCTCTTTGATTTAGACACTGTCAGGACTCTTTTTTGAAACAGGATGTTGCAAATAGAAACGGATCCCAGTAAAAGACACTAACCCTAAGCATAGAAAAAGGCCAGGCCCTTAAAAGGAAGGGTAGCCTTGTTGTTAAACTGCTGGATTGGGCTTTGGGGGTTAGGGGTCAATCTCTCACCTCCCTACACATTTCCTGGGGAAGTCCCTAATGCCCAAACCCACAAAGGGACCTGGGTGTTGCCATGCTGAAAATCACAGCCTCTAACTTTGAGACGTCTTGCCACCCAGTGGAATCCACAAGCCCTGAGCTCGGGGCCCAGGCTCCCTAGGGAGTGAGGGGAGCTTCAGAAGGGGAGCCCCAAAATCCAGCATGTTACACTGGGCTCTGCCTAAGCTAGCCAAGGGGAGCAGCTGAAGAGAGGGATGTGACCCAAGCCCTGCTCCTCTCAGGGAGTTTGTCATCGAGCTCTGCTATATAACTCCTCCATGGTGCACTCACATCTGGAATACTGCGTGCAGATGTGGTCACCCATCTCAAAAAAGATGCATTGGATTTGGAAAAGGTACAGAAAAGGGCAACAAATATGATGAGGGGTATGGAATGGCTTCCATCCGAGGAGAGATTAATAACAGGGACTTTTCAGCTTGGAAAAGAGAGGGCCAAGGAGGGATATGATAGAGGTCTATGAAATCATGACTGGTTGTGGAGAAAGTAAATAAGGAGGTGTCATTTACTTCTTCTCCTGACACACGAACTAGGGGCCACCCAATGAAATGAATAGGCAGCAGGTTTAAAACAAACAAAAGGAAGTATTTCTTCACGCAACGCACAGTCAACCTGTGGAACTCCTTGCCAGAGGATGTTGTGAAGGCCAAGACTATAACAGGGTTCAAAAAAGAACTCGGTAAGTTCATGGAGGACATGTCCATCAATGGCTATTAGCCAGGATGGGCAGGGATGGTGTCCCTAGCCTCTGTTTGCCAGAAGCAGGAAGACAGGATACTGGGCTAGATGGACTGACCCAGTGTGCCAGTTCTTATGTTTCTAACCCTCTCTTGAAGTCAGCCATCTAAGTCCTTTCATGGATCTAGGCCTCAGGGCTAGATTTTCAAAGGCATTTAGGAGCTGAACGACACATTGATATCGATAAGCATTAGGCACCTAATTTGCATAAGAGCTTTCAAAATTGCATTTGCATGGTTAAGTGGCAAAATACTTTGAAAATCTCCCCCCGCCCCCCCCCCGCCCCTCCGGTCTCCCTACGCTTCCCTCCACAGTCTACAAAAAACAGAGACGAGCCCTTCCTTCCCATGCTACCAGTTTAGGCCCCGATCCAGCAAAGACCTGCACCTGGTACTGAACATTATCCACGTGATTTCAATGGGACTATTCACAGTGAAGAAAGTTAACCACATGTGCAAGTCTCTCCAGGATCAGGGCCTTAGATTATAAGGATAACAGGCCACTGACACTCTGCATTTGTGTATGTGTGCTTGGACCGAGACTAACACAATGGAGCCCTGATCTGGGTTAGGGCCTCAGTTTGCCATCTTAATAATAAAAGAAGAGTGGATGCTGGGTCTTCATTTTTGGATGCATAGCACCAACTCCAAGCATTCAGCTATTATGAGCCAGGCCCCAAGAAATCCTGAGACTGGCCTTCAAATCATGAGATTTTAAAGAAAAAAAAAAAAGGAAGGTTCTTTTTACTTGCTGTCCGGTGCTGGAGCCTTCAGGGGTCGCATCTTCTTTGCAACCACAAGGGCTAGAAACTTACTTTTAAAAAACAACTACCAGAAGCTGAGATTTTTCACCTACTCATCTGACTCCAGGAGCTGGAACTTTAAGAAAAGCACAGGGATCATAAAAGCTGGAAACACTGCTACACAGTGTCTTGGCTCATGGAGAAGTGGGTTATACAGGGCAACATCAGCATTTTATCTAGTTTGCTCCTCTGGGTTTTGTTTGCTGCCACTAGGAGTTCTCCCCCGAGCAAATAACGAAATGGTACTTCAAAAATAAAGGGGAAATTTGAAGCTACGTGCTGCTGCTTGAAATTCTGCACATGCCACGAAGCTTAAGGATTGTCCTACGAATGGCTCTTTCAAGTCATGAGGCATTTCAGTCAGAAAACAAAACAAAAGAAAAAAGTATCCTTCCAAAGAAACACGCTGGGGGAAAATTGATCGTCCGTAAACCAAAGGCTGGATTCATTCAGAAAAAACAAATGAACTCTTCCCTCAGACCAACTGTGGAATTGTAGGGCTGGATTTTTTAAAGGAGTCCCAGGTTTTGCAAGAACAATGAATTGTGCAGGTCTCAGTCAATCACAGGTGCAGTTCCAAGCATCTAGCTACCTGAATGGTCAATACAATCAGGTATTCGAGACATTAATGACTTCTTAAGGGGAAGTGGAACAGAATCAGGCTAAGTTCTTATAAATTCCATTTTCAACAGAATTTAGGCCTAGCTTCTGCTCAGATTTTTGTCCCAGTATAACTATATCAGGTAAGAATGTGATTTTTTTTTTTTTTTTTAATATCGATATACCAGTATTCCCCTTCCCCTATAGGAATAGCCGTATTCGTTTAAGCATTTGTACACCTATACAGCTGCAGCCATGCTATGTGGGGGTTGCATTGCTTTCACTGTACTGGAATGGTTAAAGTGACAACTTGTGCATATAAACAAAGTCTAAGTCATTTAACAATTAAGGTTAAAATTGTCAAAAGTCCCATACAAGGGAAAGAGAGGTTCCACGGAGAGGTAAACTGAGGCACAGAAAGGGGAAAGTGACTTGCCTGAAGTCACACAGCAGGTCAATGGCCGAGCTGGGGAAAAGCTCCTAAGAGTGACACGGTGGGTGGAGGTCATCTCTTTTATTCAACCAGCCTCTCTCGGTGAAAGCGACAAGCTTTCGAGCTACTTCAGTTCCTGTAAGCCCTGAACACACACAACTCCCAGCGCTGTCCATGGCTGCAGATGGTTTGAAGTATTGGGCCTTGGCACTCTGTATCAGTGTACAGCTCCCCCGTCCCCATCCATCCCCACTGGTGAGTTTGGCAGTGCTTAATTTGTAATGAAAGAGGTGCTGGGGGTTCAAGCAATTTTCTTTACCTTCATAACAGATCAGCAAGCCTAGAGGTGCCAGGGCTCAGCCCTGGCACAAATTAAGCAGTCGCGTTTGGGCTGACTAAGCACATGCTAACGCTTCCCCTACATTCCTCCTCTCAAAGCGATTTGCAACCGTTTCAATGTGCAGCTGTGCCCATCGTCCGCCCTAACTGCCAGGTGACATGTTCAGAGCGGGTTAAAGAAGAAACAGCACAAAGGAACACACTGCCCCTCGCACGGAAGCCACGCTGCTGGCACAGATTTGGTCACGGCATGTTAAGTCACACTCAGCGGACATCAGCACAACCCAACGTGACACGCAGGGCCACGAGACGGAATGCTAAGGGGCTGCATTGGAAGTGGGCCGGCTCCGCGCAGTGTAGCTCCAGAGAAGATTCCCCCCTTCCAGAACGGCCTGAAAATGGTCAGCACGTTCTCAGAGGCAAGCCGAAACGGGCTGATCTCAAAAAGTTACTGCGGACCAGGTCACTGGGTGGTGTAAATGGGTGTAACTACGATTATGTCAGCACAGCACCGGACATTTACAGCAGCTGTGACTCTGGCTAGTTGTTTAGACGGGCAATGAGGTCTAGCAGACAGACTTACAGGAGTGGAAGGCAGGTTTTATCCCAGGATCCGCCATGAGTCTTGAGCAAGTGTAGTCCCCTCTCTGTGCCTCAGTTTCCCCATCTGTAAAATTAGGGTAATAGTGACGTATCTCAGAGGATGGTTGTACGGTTTTATTACTTTATGGGCATGAAACACTTCTCATTTACATTAGATTTATACTGGCAGCTCCATTGACTTCAATGGAGTTAGTCCTAATTTACATTGGTGTGAATGAAATCAGAATCCAGCACTATAAATATAAAAATTACTAAGTAGTAAGGAGCCTGACTCCCATCTCACACCGGTGTAAATCCAGAGCGGCTCCATTTAAGTCAATGCCTTTACACTGATATGAAATCAGTTTAAGTGAGAGGAGAATCAAACCCTGGTATTTGGAAACCAGACTGAAAAAATCTCACCAGGAGAGGTTTCTCTCTAGATTTCAAACACTTAAATTTCCAAAAGAACTGCAGAGTCACTCCAGTTAGCAGGTCAAGGTCAAGACTATGGGGATGCAAAGGATTCATCTTGACTTGCTGACTCATATAAAAGCTACAAACTGCCTTATCTTCATTGGGATTTTACCTTATGTCAGTCACCGTGCATCAGCCTGGGGGCCTGATTCACTGTTGTCCTGTGCCTTGCACGCTTAATTTGCACCAGTGCAAAGTGAGCGCAATAAGCTATTGAATGAGAATGGGCAACATTCCACACCCACTTTGCTTTGGGGTAGATGACAGCACAAGGTCTAGGGCAATGTAATGAATTGCGCTCGGCATTTTAAGTCAAAGGGACTTTTTCAAGCAAGAGTCATTAGGGCCACTCAAATTTTTCAGCTCTCTGCAGAAATCAATTTGCCCTTCCCTCGAGTGAGCACACTGCTCTGGTTCAAAGCCCCTTTGCACCTTGCCCTGTGCTGTTTGCGAACAAGCTCCAGCCGAGTCCAGGCCATGTCACTCCACCCAGTTTGGCTCAGGGAGCTATCCACAGTGGGTCGGCGTCCAGAGTAGTAATATAAACGAGTTAAAAAAAAATTTAATCCATCCTCCATTAACTTCTCTCTCAATAGCTATTAGCCAACATGGTCAGGTATGCAACCCCATTGTCTGGGTTTCCCTAAACCTGGGACTGCCAGAAGCATATAGCACCGGCCACGGTCAGAGACAGGATACTGGGCTAGATGGACCGTTGGTCTGACGCAACATGACTGATCTTATGTCCTTATGAAGGATGCACTTTTGGGTCAGACACTCCTTTAGGACCTTGGAGAACCGGGTTCCAATTCCCAGAGCTAGCACAAGTTTCCCTTAATTGTCTTTGGCAAGTCATCTAGTGGTCGGTACTCCAGGGCTTTGATGGGGCAGGAGCTGGAGAAGAAAAATCCTCTGAGGTCTTTCGCTGAAGCTGATGAGCAGAATATGGGCCATCCTCCTTCTAATGGGCCAGCAGCTTTTCTCTGTGTGGGGGGCGTTTGGAAGGGGGAGGCTAACAGCTTGTGGATTATACAACAATCCAAGATGGACACGAAACAAAACACTGATCTCCAGCCACCACTGGAATCTAGAAGAGGTTCAAAACTGCACCAAAGTCAAGTCCCTCTAATGCCACTTTGCCTTTTCTCTAGCACCTGCAGAGCCAAGGATGGTTTCACACATGAACAAATTCATCCACTGTGAGGTAAATCTCCCCATTTTGCAGATGGGGAAAACTGAGCCAGGGAGAAAGAAAATTATTTATACACAAAAGGCCTTTTGTAACAGGGCACATTTTGTAATGCAATCCACCTCAAATCACCTACAGCATAGTTGGGAGGAGAACTAGCTCACCTGACTCCTGGTCAGTTATCTTAAGCACAATCACTAATTAGGTTGGCAGATCTGGTTAGATCCCAGCTAAGAGGCAGAGGGGTGTGGGAAAGTCGGAGAACCACTGAACTAGACTAGACCCTCCTACTGCTCAAGATGGGTCAATTGATCTCACTATAAATTCACACTAAAATATATTTTTTAAATTATACTGAAAATTAAAACTATTCCCAGGGTCTTTGTCTTCCCAAATGTAACAGTGATCTGGAACGGGGATCTGTGACATTAGAGATCCATAGATCCAGATCCTCAAAGGTATTTAGGTGCTTCACTCCCCTTGGGGAGTGCCCAGAAAGAAAAAAAAACAAAACACAAAAAACCACCCCAAGATCCTTGCCTATCTGACAGGGAGGAAAATTTCTTCCCAACCCCAAATCTGGTGGTTAGTTAGACCCTGAGCATGTGAACAAGACATCAGCCAAGCATCAAGAGGATGGAACCATCAGCAAGAGAGCACCTAACAATGACAAAAATATCAGAGGACAAGCGAAATATTCAGGGCTGTCTATTGTGCAGGTCATTCTAGGGTAACAATTGACAGCCATTTTGCCATGAGCCCACATCAGCCAAAACAAATCCAGAGTCAGCACCAGACAGCATGATTCTTCCCCACAGTCCCTGACTGAGGCAGGACACCCTGATTGGGGGCAGCATTTCAGCACAGGTGTAAATCCCAAGGACATCTATGAGACTTAAGCACATGCAGAAAGTTAAGCAGGTGCTTAAGCGCTCTCCTGATTTGAGCCTGAAGCAAGGGCTGAGACCGGATTGGGGGCAATTTAGTAGTGGTGGGGTAGAAGGAAATTGGTTAAGATCCCATCTCAGCCACTGTGGGGAGCGGAAGGCAGGAAGTTTACAGGAGTGCCCCCCCTTTTTTTTGTCCAGATGAAGAGGTGAAAAAAGGGCAAGGGGAAGAGAAATGCAGAAGACCAGGTCCCTGCTGGCAACGTTGCTGCTCTAAAACTAGGATCTCACTGAGAATCCCATAACAAACAGCTCATCAAAAACAGACCAGGGTCCGTTTGTCAGCTTTGCTTCATTATTTGCAGTTTGTACACAGCGGTCATTAGGGATTCATTCGGTTTCCCTAGCAGCAGGCATTAGTCTAGCTTTTCTCTCCTCTCGCTCGCTAGCTCTCTTTATTTTTAGGGTCTTATTTACAGTTTGACAGAGTAACAGTATCCCTTGCAAAGTACTCCGGCGGCTTTAATCGGGGGAATAATGGGGCCTGTCTGGAGCTGAATAGAGTTTAGGGGACAGATTGTTCCACACTCACGCGGTGGGGGTAATTTATTTATGTGCGCACATGTCAGCGGGAGAAAGGGACGGAGGGATCAATGTGCAGCAGGGACACCGACAGAGCTGAATGGCTATGGAGAAGGGAGAATTGAGTCAAATGCCCAACTCCCCCCCCCCCCCCCCGGCCTTGTCAACTGACCTCCCTTGGCCATGAACTTGAGGGGAGGCAAAGACCCATTCCCAGGCCCTCTGGGCGTCACGGGGGCCAAGTTCGGGCTAGTCTGTTGGGAGCTAGGCCTCAGGATCCAGATGGGTCTAGCGGCAGTCGTCACCCCTCCCCAGCCATTCCCCGCATAGCGACGGCATAGGGAGCGTGTCACATAGCAACCGTACAGTAGCAGGAGCGCAGCAGGGGTCTGGGAAGAGAGGCAGAGCCCTAAGAAAAATACAGGATGGGCCCAGACAATGGCGGCCTCTCATATCATAAATTACACGGCAGCTACAGAGCGGCACCCTGCCCCCACTCCCTGGATTCTGGCTGGCACCGAATGCAGGGGGTCCGGGTGCTCGGAACTTGGTGGCATGAATGTTTTCCAAAGAGAAATGCTTCTTTCTTTCCCCTACCCTCTTTTCCCACCAACCAGCCCCCACCTTCCTCGGCATGGGATCCTTTCCCTGTTTTTCTCCTCCCAGCTCCATCAGCGTTCGCGTCTCTGTTGCTGCACCCTAGTGAAAGAAGAGGCCTGCTCACGTGCCTGGGATCTCTCCAGCCACCTAACACAGGCATCACTTGGAATGGTCATGGTGGACCCTACGAGGTCCTCGGTCAGGATCACGGAGCCCCATCGTGCTAGGTACTGTACAAACAGTAGGGAGAATTAGGCCTGTCCTGGAACCCTCATAATCCAATCGTTTAAGACAAACAATGGGAATGGCAAGATGGAGAAGGGGACCATAGTTAGAGTCTTGCCATGTGCACCTCAATCCATCCAATAGTAGCTTCTGCTCTCTCGCTCACTCTCCCCTCCCCAGTATATCCCCCCTGCATCCTTCCATCCCTAGCATCTACCGTTCCATCCCTCAGTCCATGACATCTATCCATAGCATGCATCCTCAACACCTGCCAAATGCAGCATCTATCCTTCATACTTTTAAGGTTCCTGGAATTGGGGCATCTCAACATTGAACAACTGAAGGTGGATAATCGCGTCCCAGGAAGGAAGCTAAACTTTCTTGGTTTTCCCACATTCCCAATGTATAATACATTTTCCCCCCTTCTACTTCTCTCTCTTATTTTGCTCAGTGGGGGGGGGGGAAAATGCCTTGAGCAGGAGAAAAGCCTTCTCAGAGAGGTGTTCTGAGGTAACCTGGAACCAACCCAACAAGGGTCTTGTAGATTAGGACTTTGAATTCCAGCTAGAAATGAAAAAAGGACCTCGTGCCCCCTTCCTTGGCTTCCCAGCTGATATCCCGTCAAATTTAATCTTTGCACCATTGTCAAAGCTCTGCCCCCTCCTTACTGATCCTCCCCAGTCAATCTCTGCTTTGCTCCCCCCCACCTTTGTCCCAGCAATGCTCCCAACCTCATCAGCCCATTAGTCAGATTTCCATACCGTCACCTTCCTGCCTTGTTTTGCACAACCCTGTAAGCACGGTACGACCCCCCCGAGCTCATCCACAAGGTCCCCTAGTAGGGTGAGGCAAAATTTTTCCATCAAAACGGTTTATGGAAGGAAAATTGGGTTTTGACAGACAGCATCTGCTTCCCATGGGAAGTTTTGTTTCTTGTCAAAAAAATCTTTCTGCCGAACACCAGATTTTGGCTGAAAACCAAAAGCTTTTTCTGGTATTGGCTGAAATCTTTTGGTCTTCGAGTTTTTAGCTGAAATCTTGGTGATTTTCAGCTGAAATCTTTCAGCTTTTGAATTTTTGGGATGGAAACTTTTGGGTTTCAAGTATCTGGCTGAAAACTCAACAATTTCCGTGGAAAATTTTGGAGGATTTTCAATCAGCTCTATCCCCTTCCCCATCCACATTCAAGTCTCTCTTGAAAATCCACATCTATCCCCCCTGCCCATGGTGAATCAAGTTTATTTGGATCTAAATTGCCTATCATTCCCCTTCCCCCAACTTCCTTCTGCTAGCCCATCCATCCTCTGATTGTGAGCACCTTTGAGCAGAGATGGCTCCTTCTTGAGAGCCTGGAAAGCACCTAGCACGCACTGAGTGCTACTGTAAGTATATAATATTTGCAGGCACAGTACACACTGGTGCTCAATAAATAACGTTAACAACGGTATAGAAATTCATTGCATGGTCAACATTCAGACTCAGCTAAACACTGGATCCCCTGATGGTAAAACCGCTTTAGTCAGTAACTAAATTGCTGCCCTTCAGTGGTGTTGAGGGGGAGGGGACACGACATAGCAGTCACAGATGCCATCAATTAGAGTTAAACGTACAACTAAAATCCTTGTGGACATTGGAGCTCCCATGCAAGAGATGGCTGAACCACAGAGTCCAAGCAAAATGGTGCCTCTCCGCACCCAATCTCAAAAGGAGATTTCAGAGTAGCAGCCGTGTTAGTCTATATCCACAAAAAGAAAAGGAGGACTTGTGGCACCTTAGAGACTAACAAATTTATTAGAGCATAAGCTTTCGTGAGCTTCAGTATGCATCCGATGAAGTGAGCTGTAGCTCACGAAAGCTTATGCTCTAATAAATTTGTTAGTCTCTAAGGTGCCACAAGTCGTCCTTTTCAAATGGAGATGGAATTCTCCTTTGGCGGTTGCAGGCAGGGCAATGGAGTGAGACCCAGAACCTTGGCTCTGCTACTAACCTACCGGGATTGTAAGCTCTTGGGGCAGGAATTGATTCTTACTACATGTCTGAACAGCACCTTGCACAATAGGGCCCTGATCTCGGTTGAAGTCTCAAGATGCTACTGTAATACTTACGGCTAATAATGCTGGAGATCCCTGGGCAGCTCTCAGTGTTCAAAGGAGAAGGCTCTACCTTGAGACACGCGTCATGCCCTCTATTCAGGTAGGCATTAGTCATTGCAAGTACTTCTAAGGCGCCCATCAGCATGGTATTTGAGAACCTGCACCTCCCAGAGCTAATGCTCAGTATTTCTCCAGTTTGGATCCTATTTTCTATTCACCACAGATCATCCAATAGGACTCACACCAGCTGAGCTCCCAAAAGTAAAGAGACCAAAGCCCTGGGGGGTTCCCGAAACCCACACTGAAGGAAATGCTGGCTAAAGAGAGGCATCTCACATCACAAACCAACCGTAAGACAAGACTCCGGCCAACTATCACCAAGAGTAAATTCCAGAACCAAAGAACTTCCTGTGAGAATATCTGGTTCTCCTAATTTCCATCCTGAGGACCCCCTTACTCTCACTCATCCACCCCTTTTGGACAACCTCGTTAGTACATCAAGAACACCCCAGAAGAAATGCAGGGACTCCGTGGGTTCATACAATGCACAGACATTTCTGCAGCTTCCAGTGTAAAACTTTCAGTTATTCAGAAAGGAAAGGGGAAAAGGGAAAGAAACTGAAACAGGTTTGGTTTGCAAAACCTGTTTTCAAGATTTTTTTTTTTTTAAAACACAAACCACAAACAACTTTTTGGCCCATTGGTCAACTAAAAACTGGAAAATTTCAACCAAAAAAATGAAACATTTTTCTCTATTGGTCAAAAAGCCTCCCCCGCTCCCCCCTTGAACATTTTTTGTTAAAAATATTTCCAACAGCTCTAAAAATCAAGCATTGACTTCAGTGGAATTACTCGACTCACACTGGTATCAGTCTGAGGAAAGGGTATATTGCTTTCATTGTTTAAAAGGCACCACTCAAATACCCTTCTTTCTTTTTATTTTAAATTCAATGTTGTGCCTGCAGTCTGAGTTTTCTGGATTTGAACAGGCCCATTTCTGCAGTAAACCATTAGTGAGCATGAGTGAAATACAGACTTGTGGTTAGGGCAGTCAAGCGGGACTTAAGCAACCAAGGTTTAATGTCCTCCTCTGCACAGATTCCTTGGGTGATCTTGAGCAAGTCACTTATGGTTTGTCTACACGTAAAAGTGCCTTAATCCAAACTGGATTAAGTTTTTCTTTCAAGCATTCATTCTGAATTGAGAGTGTTCACACATGGTGATATTCTGGAAGAGCTATTCTGCTTTTAAATTCACTCCCAATTCTGGAATAACTTGCATGTGTAGACAAGACCTTGCACCGGGGCTGACAGATGTTGTAAGGTGCTCTGATATTACAGTAGATGGATAGAGGAGTAAGGGGGCTCTTAATGACAAGCTGAGAGAACTACCCTCAGACCCACCAAAGCCAGAGGGAAGCCATGACCAAAACATTAACCAGTCCGGGGCACTGTTAAAGGGGGACAAGTCTTGGCAGGAAAACGATTACCAATAAGGATGTGTGGTACTTCTAGAGCATCTTTGATCTGCAAGTCTGACAGCGCTTTACAAAGGCGGGCAAGTATCGCTGTGCCCATTTTACAGACAGGGAAGCTGAAGTCACTTCCCCAAGGTCCCAAGACAATTCGGGGTCAATGCCAGGCCTAGACCTCAGCTCTCCGGATGGCATGAATTGGGCTCTGGTTACGCAGCCATGCCGCATCCACTCTGGAGAAGATTTTTTTGTTGTTGTTGATTTTTAACCCATTCCACCACATTTTGCCACTAAAGTAAAGGGGGGCGGAGGGGGAGAGGGGGAAAAGGAGAAACAACAGGCAAAACCAAACACTGAAAGGTTTTCATTTTTGAATTTTGTAAAAACAAGGGGGGGAAATTTGGGATAAAAAATATTTATTTGAGGGAGGAGGGAGGCAAGAGGGCGGGGGGGGCAAGGCCATTTTTCAAAAATTGGTTGCAAAATTTCAAACAGCTAGTGCTAGTTCTGGCCATGCGTAATTAAGTGTAAATAGTTCGGCACTATTTCCACCCAAAACACTGGCTCGGCATTTCCCAAAAGTGCTCAGGGCCAGATTTCCAAATGTTCAACACCCACAACTGGGACCCAATTTTTCAAAACGGCACAGCACCCAGCACGCCGAGCTATTTTGCAAATCTCTCCCCTAATGAGAGGTGCTGCGTTCTTTTGGGAAAAGGAAAAAAAACCCCCAAAACAAACAAAAAAACAAAAAACCACTCTTGGCCAAACTCAAAGCAAACTAGCAACACAGCCGAGAACGTTACCCAGGTCTCCTGGGTCTTGCTCCTCTGCCATAAGAACAAGATCTATCCCTGGAGCAATGCTTCCCTACTCCCCCGGCCCCAAGGGAGTCTTCTGAATCAAGCATCACCGAAATGTTGCCAATTAGCGAGCAGTTGTTATTGTACTGACAACAAGCCAAAAGGTAAGACATTTGGAAGAAGCGTTCCCTAGTGGTAAGAGCATAAGACTAACAAGAAGCAGAAGAGCGAAGAGTCTATTCCACCTCTCTGACTCTGGCCTGCAGATTGTGTCACTTGCAGTACAGATGTGTAGCTTCAGATCCTTTCACACCCCTCTGGAAGGGGATTTACTCAGGAACAAAAGGGAGTGTTTTGGTCCCAACACTGCACACTCATGCAAACACCGAGCTATGGATTTTGGTAGTTTAAGACTAAACCAGGACAGCCGATGGCACAAAACTAGGTAAAAAAAATCTCCCCTGGTAATGGAACAGCATGTACGTGAGAGATTCTTCCCCTTATCCCCATATGCTGGGATACTGCACCATTCAGTCCTCCATTCACTCCCAGATGGTACACCGGCATGCGTGTAAATGCACACACTGCAACCTCCTATCCCAGATGCTGCCTTTGGCTCCCCAGGCCGAAGGGAAGGCCCGATTTGCTAGCTGCTTGAGGAGAGGAGATCTGAATAACGCCCTGTACAGTACTAGCCACAGAGTACAGTGTATTAAACCCATCTCTCATCCAGAGAGCCACCCAGCACACAAAATGGACGCCCCGACTTTGGCTGGAACAAGGCCGTGAAAGGAGAGGGGAAGGAAGCACAGGGGGGGATAAATCAAGCTAACTGAGCCCTCTGTCCCGCTGTGTTTACATGAAGCCACTTTGTGGAGAAGAAGGATCTGCATTGTTCTATTCATCCTCATTCACCCTGCAAAACGCCGTGTGCCCTCGACTCTCAGACATCCACAGGAATTGAGGGTGCCAGGCTGGATCGGGCTCATGGGTTCCTCTTGCCCAGTCCCCCGGCTCTGACAGTGGCAGGCACCAGGTGCTTCGCGGGGTGGTGGAAGAAATTTAGAGCTGCAGTGTGGTCCAGCGGGCAGGCCACTAAACTACTGCTCAGGAGACCTGGGTTCTACTCTCCATGGCCATGTTCTGAGATCTTAGATGAGACACTTGCCCTCTGTTTCTCTTCCAACGCTTTGCCTGTCTTGTCTATCCAGGTTGTAGGCTCTTTGGGCAGGGACAGTCTAGGTACAATCATGGTCCCATTGTGCAAAAGTCTCTTGTTGCTGATGTTTTAGAAAATTAAGCAGGCAGCTATGGAATAACCTGACTCCCAGTGAGAGGTTGTTTTACTCCCTGAAGAAAGAGGATTTATAATCCCTTCTAAAATGCTGGGGGCTTTTAAAGTCATCCCATTGTGACTCTCTATCGTCTGGTTACCCAGATAAACATCTAGTTTTTGATTGTTTAATCCTGCTACACTCTTGGCCTCAGTTACATCATGTGGCAATGAGTTCTACGGGCTAATTGGGCAGTGGGTGAAAAGTCAGCCTTCAGAAGGCATACCTGAGCAGGACTAATATCCATCCTAGGCCCTTCCAATTGGTGTCCAATGGGTATTAGGATGTGGGTATCTATGGAAAAATCTCTGCTTTCCTTTATCATAGACATTTGGTTTCTCCAAGTACCTACATAAGGAGAAGATTTTTGATAGAAGAGGGCTCTTTAAATTTGGCAGGCAAAGGCATAAAAAAATCCACTGGCTGGAAACAGAAGCTAAGTAAATTCAGGCTAGAAATAAGGTGCAGACTATTAACATTGATGGTAATTAACCATTGGAACAATTTCTCAGAGGACATGGTAGATCCTCCATCATTTGAAGTCTTTACCTTGGGCTACCTTGGGCATCTTTTAGAAAACACCATGCTCTGGCTAAACACAAGCTCTGAGTCTGATGCAGGAATTACTAGGTGAGAAATTCTCTGCCCTGTGCTATGTAGGCGGTTACACTAGATGGAAGTGGCCCCTTCCGGTCTTTTAAAAGGAAATACGGTCCTCAACTTTCATCTTGATTGACTAACGATCCTTTACCCTTCTAGAACTAAAGCCCCCCGAGATGTTACTATGCTCACCTCACAGATGGGGAAACCGAGGCACAGATCGGCAAAGTGAATTCACACCCAGGGCAGAGAATATCTGTGGCAAAGCCAGGAAAAGAATCTTGCCTTCCTGTCACTGAGTCCTCTGCATTAAACACAAGGCCATGCTTCCTCTCCAGGTAGTATGAAACCATCTGTGTCTGATGATTTTCTTCTATCCAATACCAAGCAACCTACTGCTCCATTAGCCGAGAGAGCTGGACAGCTCCTCGGCTGATCTAAATTGGCATAGCTCCATTGAAGTCAATGGAGAGGTGTTGATTTGCCACATAAGAACGTAAGAATGGCCAGAGTGGGTCAGAACAAAGGTCCATCTAGCCCAGTATCTGGTCTTCTGACAGTGGCCAGTTCCAGGTGCCCCAGAAGGAATGAACAGGTGATCAAGCTGCCCATTCCCAGGTTCTGGCAAACAGAGGCAAGGACACCATCCCTGCTCATCCTGGCTAATAGCCATTGATGGACCTATCCTCCATGAACCTATCTAGTTCTTTTTTGAACCCTGTTATAGTCTTGGCCTTCACAACATCCTCTGGCAAGGAGTTCCACAGGCTGACTGTGCGTTGTGTGAAGAAATACTTCCTTTTGTTTGTTTTAAACCTGCTGCCAATTAATTTCATTGGGTGACCCCTAGTTCTTGTGTTAGGAGGAGGAGTAAAGAACACTTCCTTATTTACTTTCTCCACACCAGTCATGATTTCATAGACCGCTATCATATCCCCCCTTGGTCGTCTCTTTTCAAAGATGAAAAGTCCCAATCTTATTACTCTCTCCTCATACGGAAGCTGTTCTATACCCCTCATAATTTTTGAAACAACTGAGGATGTGGCTCCATATCTATGTGACAGGTCTTCTCTGATGTCTAAACCTATGCAATGGGAAACCCAGAATTTCCTTCTTAGACTTGTCCTACAGCCAGGCTTATCTCCAGTTGAAAGGGAATAACCTGAGTGAATATTCCTACCCAAATCAAGTCATACGCTTCATGTATTTCACCTCTTTCAGCTGGGTGTCCATGAGCAGATTGCAGATTCCCCAGATTTCTTCAGAATTTGGAATTATTCATTGGTGAATTGCATAGACCAGACGGGACCACGAGGAGCATCTCGCGACCGTCTCATTAACTCCACAGCTTTGCTCTGCCTTACTCAGTCACCAACATTTTTGATCTTCATTGGTCAACGGGGTCACAAGGTGTCACTTCCTTTCCCTGAATGGAGGAGCATAAACTCTCAGTCGAGTTAATGGTGTAAATTTTCATGGAAAAGTGAACTAAAAATTCACTTCCTTGCCAGTACTGGAGCATATGAGCTGGAAACTGGATTCCCACAAGCATTTGTGCCATTGCATGTGTGTTTGTGGAAAGTGAACACAACTAGGGGCATAAAACAAGATGCAGTCAAGGCCCTGATTCTTATATCAGTTTAAATCTGGTTTATATGCTGCAAGCTAAACTGATATAAACTAGGTCTAAACAGATTTAACAGATTTCCACACACAAAGTTGCACCAATTTAACTACATTAGTTAAAATGCTGCAACTCAGGGTGTGAGATCAGGCTTTAGACGTATCTTTTAGAGCAGGGACTGTCTCTCATTATGTGTATGTGTGATGGCTGCTATCTTGGCCAACACACCAGGGTTTGAACTGGGGACCTCCAGAGCTAAAAACAAGAGACAACTGTAATAGCTCATAACCTCTGTGGATTGGTACAAAGGGGGATCTATAATACACTCACCAGCAGGTTACATGCCTCCAGCACCGAACATAAATGCCCCAACTGAGATCAGGGCCTTATTAGGTGCTCCCATAATTCTAATAAAATAATAAATAATTGTGAACTGACTCCAAGACATCAATGTCAGAGGTCTTTCATCTTCCCATAAATTGATAAATGAGATGTGGTCACCCTAACAATGAGATATGGTCACCTGTTCACCCCAGCTCTGCCGCAATTCACCGGTGCAACTCATAGCCTCGATGATATCTCATGGCAAAGAGCTTGGCATCTGCAAGCAGGGTGTTTGGGGCAGGGCTTGTTCAGTGGCAAACAGCTCAGACTAAGCACAGTCATTCAGTCCACCTCAAAGCGGAGATACATGAGAATGTATGCAGACATTTTTTTTAAAAATTCCCCTTTCAACTGGTAGAATCTCCAGCTTCGCATTTAATTCGCACATTTCCAGATCTTAGGCTGGTGTATATTGGCAGAGCTCCAACGATGAGGAGTTGCGCCCCGTGTATCTCTCCATCCCAATAAGATAGGAAAGAGATGACAATTGACAGAGAATTTGAGTGAGATAGATTGGGGGCTGGAGGGGGAAACACACACACAGGCTCCTAAGGGTACAATGACAGTCTATTCTCCCCATCGCAAGGGCTAATCCTCTTCGGTTTTAATTGGCATTTGGGCTAAGCTGATTTAAGCCTCTTCACCTTGGCTTGTTTCTTCTTTTTCTTTCCTTTTTTTTTTTTTTTGGCCCAAACAACACTGCCGCTGCCGAGTCCCCAGCACACTGACATCTTTGTGTGAGAGAGAGAAAAGAGGAAAGAAGAAGGGAGGGGGGCTGGGGAGGGGAAAAACCAAGCTGAACCAACTCTAAAACAATGAGGAGTTTGTGAATCAAGCGAGGCCGCTGGCACAGAACCTGCTTCAGCTGTGCTTCATTAATAAAAGCACTGTCTGTGGGTCAGATCCAGACTTCAGTCCATTCCCATCTCCCTTTCCCGTCCCACTCCAACCCCTCCCCCCAACCTTTCTCGGAGGTCAAACTTTGAAGAGCCTGTCAGCTGAAGGACAATCCACTATTGTGGGAAGCCTTTCCACTGTCACCCGCAGATTTAATTTCTTTTGGGATGGAAACACCTGCTCCAGTATACCCTAGCACCCACAGAGAAAAGTACTCCTGCCTTGAACCATCCTCCAGCCAATCTACTGCTCTCCTGGCTTGCATATCCATTGCCACACATGCATATCTATCTATCACGCCACCTGCCATATCACTCGATCACCACTTGTCCGTAGCGATCTATTGCTTTGCATGCTTAACGATCTATAGATCATTCTGTGCTCAGGTGCAGATCTCGAATATCTATTCTGTTCCACGCCTGAATCTAACTCTGAAGTCATTTATATGGCACTTCATCCCTGTCGAATCAGATACCTCTCGGTAGCTCCTCTTGTCCATAGAAACCTTTGGGCCTGATTCTCATTTCTATACTAAAAGGCCACTCTGGCAATGCAAATAGGGTGACCAGACAGCAAGTGTGAAAAATTGGGGGGGGGGGGGGGGGGTTATAGGAGCCTATATAAGAAAAAGCCCCAAATATCAGGACTGTCCCTATAAAATCGGGACATCTGGTCACCCTAAATGCACAGGAGACTTGAAGTAGTATAAAGTGTGAGTTACACTAGCTTTGTGGCCCCTTTATGCTGCCAGTGCTGTGGGGTAAATGAGAATTAAGTTCCTTTATTTCTTCAGAAAGCAAAAAAGAGTGATTATTTCTGTATGCGGCCGTGGCTGTCAGGCACACGGACAATAGACAGACAGGTAGATGCCAACTCTCCCAATTCAAGAGTTATTCTATTCTGAGGTTTTTCTTAAAGCTCCTGGAGTCATGTTATTTTGAGAGAATCTCAGCTTTTGGGGTTGTTGTTTTTTTTAAAAAAAAAAAAAGTTTTGAGCCCATACAGTAGTGGAGAAAAAGCTCGAAAACGTGAAGTGAGCATGGCCTAAAGGTGTAGAAACCAGAAAGCAAAGCAAGCCACCCTCTCCCCCCCACCACACACACACACACACACACACACACTCTATTTCCAGTACAATCTCTCCTCATTCTTTGAGTGCTGGGGTTTGACAATACTGAAATATTCAGGGGAGGCACAAGGCGGAATGGGAAAAGAAGTACAAAGTCACACAGCCAGATCCATATCAGAGCCAGGAGGAGAACTCAGTTCTTTTAATGCCCAGTCCAGCATCTGGGCCTCTGGCCTCTTAACTGTTCCTGTACCATTTTTGCAGACAGGAAAGCTTAGACACAGTGAGCCTGATTCTCACCCTCTAGTAGCGGATGGATGGTCGGGTGGTTACAGCAACAGCCTTGGACATGGGAGAGCTGCATTTGATTCCCTGTTCTGGCACAGTCTCCTTCTGTGACCTTGGGCAAATCACTCTCTGTGCCTCAGTTTCCCCATCTGTACAATGCAAATAATAGCTCTTCCCTATCTTCACCCGCATGGAGAATTGTGAGGCACTCAGCTAGGATGGTGATGGAGGGCCATATGTGTACCTAAGATAACTAAAAGGACCTAAAGTGAGTGTAAATTACAGTTATGTCCACTTCAAAGCCCCTTTATAGGGCCTGGTATGAAGGAGAATCTGGCACAGAAAGATGGAGTGACTTGTCCAAGGTCACCCAGGGAATGAATGGCAGGGGTGGGAACAGAATGCAACAGTCCAGGTACCTAATCCTTGCTGTACCCCTAGACACACTTCTTCCCTCCAACATGATTTTTAGGGAAGCTTGGTTTATTACACTGTGGTCTTGTGCCTGCCCATAAACACACACGAGTTGGAAACTCACCCCCACTATACTATGACTCCATGTCTGTGTTTAAAAAAAAACAAACAAAAAAAACCTTGCCCCCGTTACGGGAGTGGATAGAATGCTTTTCAAATACCTCCACTTACCCAGGGATTCCAAGTGAACTTCTGCAGGGTCTAAAGACCCACGATTCGCCATCCAGAGAGAAGGTTGCATGCGCAGAACTTCACCTTAAAATGTCATCCAGGCTAGGCTCTAAGACGAAAAAGAAAGGAAACCCTTTGTGTGTTAAACAGCAATAGACCCCATGGCTGGATAATTCACAAGCAAGAGAGAGATTGGGAAGGTCTCTTCGGTTCTCCTCCTGCTTTTTCCAGCAGGAACTGGGACAGGAAGATAGAGGTCAGTTTGTGAATGGCCCTTTCCCCTGCATTACTTCCTTTGTGGTTGTTTCCAGAATTGAGCCCTGGTAGAAAAGATCATGCAGGTTTTCAATGGAAAAGCTCACAAGCAGAGCTGGGTGAAGGAGAGAAAAACCCATCCCCCAGAACAGCCAATTCTGTCTGTCTCTGCAATCATTTGGGATGTGGAAGACCATGGTTTAAATCTCCAATTTGGACCAGCGATTTGATCCCAGTTCTGACTCTGATTTTGATCAGAAATTCCATCTTGGACCTGAGAAGCCTTGCCTGACAAAGGCTGTTGCCTGAAATAGGTACATTTCCAGGAAAAACTGGTCTCAGCGAGTTAATATTTTTCAGTGGAAAACGGTTTCACCTGCAAACCCCCAACCAGCTCTACTCATGAGCTCGTTTTGGCTTGAGCAGACACAGCAACTTGGATCTTCATTCATGCTAAGATCTCCCTACACAGCTTGGGCAGCATAAAAAGGCCCTAAAATGGATGTCACTTACAGTCACGTTCACTTTCAGGCCCCTTTGCACTGCCAACATGATGCAGAGACCTTCGTGTAAATGAGGAACAGATCCAAAATATTTCATTTAAGTCACGAGAGAGGGAAAAAAACCTAACAGCCTTCGGCCCACAGGCCTGATTCTCCATTGTAGTTTGTGCAGTCATTTACAACAGTGCAAAATGGGAATCACACACTACTGAGCCGTTTTACGCCCTCTTTGCTTTGGTGTAAACGACTGCACGAAGGGTTTAGTTACCCGGCTAATGTTATGGAGCCTTGTAGCTCATCTGCAAACAGTTTGTGGCATATCCGTATCAGAGCTGTTTTGATTGGATGTGCAGGCCCAAGAGTTTTGATAGTACAGCAAAGCACTACAGGAAAACGTTAAGCTTGATGGAAACAATGCCACGTGACCAGTTCTCTGACTGCATAGGTGTAATGGTTAGAACAGACTTTCAGGTGCAAATACTCATAATTACACTCTTGACGACTCCAAAAAATCATGAGTCATGGCTTTCGGGTTTTTGAGGCTTGAAGACTCATCAGATTTAAAAAATAAATTTGGGGGGTTCTTTATTTGCCTTCTGGTTTTTGCACTTTTCTCTGTAACCAGAGGGACTAGACATTTTCTTTAAAAAAAATTCAGATTCTCTCATGATCACATGACTCCAGGAGCAGGAGCTTAAGAAAAAAAACCAGCAAATGTTGCAAGACTGGCAATAGAAGTCACCGGAGTTGGCAACAACTGTGATTATGCATTTGAAATTCACCATCCACAACTATTTGACAGATAAAACAAACAGAATGAGCTAAGATTCCAGCCTGAATTATCCCAGACAGCGAATGCTGGCGGGGGTGATGAACTCTCACTTTATGTCACTCTGGCAGCATATCAGGGCCTTAATGAGGCCTTCGTGTGAACAGGAATCCAGCTGCCTGGCTGGAATTTTCAGAAGGGATCTATAACCACAATGGGTCAAAGAGCTTAGTTCCCATGCAGTCAGTGAGTAGATTTTCAAAAGCACTCAGCACACTGGGCCCCACCTGTGAGTGCTGAGGGCTTGAAAATCTGGCCTCATCTATCTTGCCCTGTCCCTCCCCAATCACTGTCGTATGGGAGAGGTTGAGGACAATTTCACTAACACCCCAGTGAGGAAGTGTATTTTACAGATGCCGAGCACAAGGCATGTGAGAGTGGTCGGGGACAAAGCAACCAGTTACATGGATCCAGCTCTGGAATGAACTTCTAGAGTAGATTAGAAGAATCTGGAGTCTGGCTTCCTTTAGGAAACATGGCAAAAACCTCCCTGCTCGATCAACCTGCTGTATTGGAACCAGAACGACATTCACAACATCAGCTGCTTCCTTCTCTCCTTCCCCACCAAGAACCAAAATGCTACTCCAGAGCAGATCTTTCTATCACCTGACAAGGGAGAAGAACCAGAGACTCATCAAGCCCACTAAGCACGTAACCACAGCGGATCTATTTTAGAGGGAAGGCACTCACGTAGTCTGGTGATGGGTGTGGTTCAAAACCCCAACAGAAGAGGACACAAGTAGCGAGTCTGTGATGGAACCCAGTGCCCAAGTTCCAGGCCTTTACATTCAAGACCATCATTTGCTCTCTTAGGAACTTCTGAGCACACTCCCATAGACTCCAACAGGCATTGGATGATGGCCTTAGAACACAACACTTTGGCATCCCGCTACTTGGGACGGGGCGGGAGGGATCCACCAGCAGCCAAAATTCTAGTGCTGATAATCCTCTTTCCACCAAAAAGTAAACACAGCCTACTACCATTAGCAACATAGCCATTCTCCCGTCATCTTCCCAGCTTTGCAGGGCCTCCTCTCCCTGCTTCTGTAATAGGAGGGGACCCAGGAATGGGGATCGGAATGGGTTTGTCCTGGCAGCTGGCTATGCATAGCGTATCATCATTTATTTAATGCTGTTTCATACCGGAAAGGGTCTGGTTTCCCTTACAGCAAATCACTTGAAATGTTGTTGTAAAATATTGGGCCAGATCCTTGACTGCTGTCAATGGGGTGGCTACGTTGGCTTCAGCAGAGTCAAGCTCATTTACGCCATCTGGGCCATACCATTTGGAACCATTATGGTGTCACTTTTATGAAAGGCTTAATTTGCTTATAGTGCTAGCAAACTCCAGGTACCTGTCTTGTCTTTCATCCCTGGCTATTCAAGTGCTTCATGTTTATTTTAGCTTCCCAGCACCTAAGGTTTTGCTCTATCTGCTTTCCAGATGGGGAAATAGAAGACTTTGGATCTGACCGTGATCCCGTTCTTCGTGTTTAATAGTACCGTAAGCCACAAGTAATTCCTCCAAAATCAAAGGAGGCTATTCAGTGGAAGTAAGTGGCTCACAATCCGATCCTGACAGAATGAAGCAAGGTCACACGGCGAGTCAAGGGTCGTGCTGGGAATACAACCCAGGAGTCTAGACTGCTAGTCCTGCCATGCTCTAACCATTAGGAAACGCTACCAAATAGCTTGCAGTGCTCTGCATAAGAGCGGGAGGGAAATCTCCCTGCAGTGACTATGGTTATACGTAAAAGCAGTGGGAAAGGGGCTAACTGGATGCCACTGTGCTAAAATAACTAAGAGCCTTTGCACATTTTTGCAAGCTCAAGGCAAATATTTTCCCCTTCTTGGATAAGCAACAGTCAAAGACAGACGCACAGCTGCTTGCCCTTTATAATTTGGGCTAAAGAGAGTCCAAGCCCAAATTATTATTATTGGCCTGATTTCTCATTTACACTAAGGCCTCTTTATGCCACTCTGCTAGTGTAAAGGAGCCTTCAAGTGAGGGTAACTAATTTACTCCTACATTAGAGCTGCTTCTCACGGCCACAGCAGTATAAAGAGGCCTTAGTGTAAGTGAGAATCAGGCTCACTTCGATTATATTTATTGCCGTAGCACTCAGAGGCCTCATCGTGGTAGGTGCTGTACGTGCACGTAACAAAACGCTGGTCACTTGCCCCAAAGAGCTGAGGGATGTGAGGCAGATACAACAAAGGGAGGGGGTCAGCACAAGGGATCAGGGAGACAACAGGGCTTTTATTTTGAAGCTCTTTCAGGGTAGGGACGGTCACCATTTTTGTTGTGTTTGTACAGCACCAAGCATAATGGGGTCCTCTAGTCCATGCCTGGGGCTTCTTGGCTTGACAGTACTACAAATAAACCAAAAATAAAAGCTTTACCAAACCCCTAATGAGAATGTTGCCTTTCCCCACACATGAGCAAAAGAGAGGGATTCACATCATGATGCCAATCTTGCCCTGCAGCATTAAGAACCCAAACCCAACTGCATTGCGCCATGCCACAAGAGCAGGGAAATAGACTAGAAATAGGGAATTAATCGGAACTGGGCCTGGATCATGCAAAGCCAATGCTGAACTTTAAGCCCCAGTCTGGGTTTGCCAGAAGCTGGGAATGGCCAACAGCGGATGGATCACTTGAGGTTTACCTGTTCTGTTCATTCCCTCTGGGGCACCCGGCATTGGCCACTGTCGGAAGACAGGACACTGGGCTAGACGGACCTTTCGTCTGACCCAGTCTGGCCGTTCTTATGTTCTAAATGATCCCACTGAAGCCAATGCGGCCCCCTCACAAGCTTAAAGGGAAGCACAAGAGTAGGTCTTTGCAAGATCAGAGTCTTCAGTTCGACTGGTGTCCTGATCAGTCAAGTGGGAAAAAGCGAATGAGACTTTCAAAAATTGTCTCAGTCGCAATAATCTCCAGGGTGCGTGCACACATTGCACTGGACACCCTCACATGTGTGTGTATAGGAGAACACTTGGCTTACATCACATAGGTAGCTTTTGCTCCCATCCATGACAGAGAGCAATGCCTATGGTGGCCTAATACAGTAAGGT
This sequence comes from Chelonia mydas, assembly GCF_015237465.2. Classification (NCBI taxonomy): domain Eukaryota; kingdom Metazoa; phylum Chordata; order Testudines; family Cheloniidae; genus Chelonia; species Chelonia mydas. The sequence continues at coordinate 4,631,467 of NC_051264.2, forward strand.
TTTAGATAAAAATAAATAAAGTCTCCTTGCATTGTCCTTTAAACCAGCAAGTGGGCATAAAACACCACCATTCTTATCTGGGAGCGTTTCACACCCATCTTGCACGGATGTAAATGATAATCCAAGCTGAAGGAAATTAAGCCCATAGAGATTTTTACTCAGAAAACCAAATATATATATATTTCCTACTATTTATTGCAGTCCACAAAAAATAATAAAGATGAATAAACCACCTCACATAGAGAAAATTCTGCAGTCAAGGGTTAAAATAAGTGATATCAACTGTTCTGTACAGAGTTTTTTGGGTTTTTTTTTTTTTTTTTTTTTTTTAATGTTCACATACACTTGTATCCCACCCCGTTGCAAATAGCGCGTGAGGAGATATCCTGAATTAACTCTCCCTTTGTCTTCACTGCATTTTTGACACCGCCATAGCGATCGCAATGTAAAATCCTAGTGCAGACAAGGCCCGGGTCGTTTTTACCTCGATGAGACTAGGTGAGGTCAATCTTATAACCCCTACGTGGAGTTTACCTCGAGGTCAAAACTACCGTGCATTGCCCCCACTAGCATTTTCTCTCGATGTCAACACACCTCTTTCCTGCAGTGAGGACGTAGCCTCCGCTCAGCTGCTAGCGAACCAGCCGCCTCCCGGTGAGGAATTCTGCCACGGGTCCCCGTGCCACGTCCCTCAGTGAGGTGAACAATACAGCCACTTTGACACGCAGCACGCTACCGAGCACATCACTCATTACCTGTGAGGAGGATCGGCCATTTTAGAGATGCCAGCTGCCTAAAATGGTGGATTTCCTCCTTTTCCTTTCTGCAATCCTTTTTATCCCCCCCTCCCCACCACCACCACCACCCATACGCACATAAGCCATGAATGCGGGAGGGTGGGGAATAGATCAGTGAAACAAACAATTTTTAAAAGGATGTAGTTCGGCAGGCCTATCTGTCTTTGGCTTGTGTGTCCCCTGCGGAAGGAAAAGGCAGTCAAGATGTTGTGTTAAATTCTCCATTTGGGGAGGATGGGGAGGGGGAAATAAGAGAGATGTGGAGGGGGAGAATCTTCCTTTTTTTCCTTTGCCGACCTCCCTTCGCCCTCCCCGCAAACCCGCTTTGACTTTTCCCACAGAAGTAGCCAACCTCCAAGAATGCAAATGACATTCATTATGCAAATGTATGCAAATCAGGTTTAACTATCGGAAGAGGGGCTCGGAATTGCTAATGGGTTAACTCTTTCCCTGGCCACCACCACGGTGCTTCTGAAAGAGCCAGTGTCTTCCTTTGGCTCATTTATTTATTTTATTTTTCTCCCCTATTCACTTTCACAGACACACCGTCGCCCCCCCGCAAAACTCTGATCCACCACTCCAAATCCAAAATTGGCTGGTAAATGGCGACAGAAACACGGCCCTTTTCTCCTGCTTGCGGAGCCCCGCTTTTCACACAAGCGTAAGGTTGAGGGAACATAACCAGGGCATCCGGTAAGACAAAGCAAAAAAAACATTGGCATGGAAGCAGCTACCCCCTTCGTTCACTGTGTCTGCAGGAGAAGAGAAACAAAGCAGGCTTAAGCCTGAAATTTAAAAACAGCCATCGATAGAACGTTAAAAAAGCCCCTCTGTGATAAATCGGCAAAAACTACGGCAGCCGCTAGGGATTCGGTTGCTTTAATCCAACCAGCAGCCGGATGCCAGGATGGCCGCAAGAAAATTCTCTCTCGCCTTCACATGCAAAAAAACCCCCAACCCTATATTGGATGTTTAATTTTTGTTTTAAAATTGGAAAACGACGGGTCATTTCCCACAATGGAAAGTGATCAAAAAAAAAAAAAAGACAGAATAAGGCTCGCAATAACTGCAGACAACCCTGCAAACCCCTCAAAATTTTCACTCGGGCAAAGCATGTGGTCTGGTTGATGTTAACGGAACTACTCATGGGAGTAAAGGCCTACAGACAAACGTTTACACAATAGGATTATTCCTTGCTCCACAGCTTCCGCTTATTGTTCTATTAATTTCTGGCCTTACAGAATATGCTACGATACAGGGACTCATTCTGCAGTGATGGAAACAGGGCAAGGATGGATGGATGGATGGATGGATAGATAGAGTAGCTCAAAATCACTCTAACACCTAAACTAGATATTTCACTTAAGAGCAAAATAAATGTATGAATCATAAGAATAATGAATATTTAAGTGACCAGTAAAACACAATTATATTAAATATATATCTAATTCTCAATATTGAATAGATCTGTTATTAATTAGAAATATTTTATTATCATTGCCGCTATTTGGCTACATAATTATACGCACAGCTAGCCTGGGCTAAAGTATCCTATAATTTTGGTCACCTGGTCCTTCCTCACCACGCCTACCTCTTTATTTCAACCACCTGTTATCGCTTGTCTTTTTTGATTGCAAGCTCTCTGGGACAGCAATGGTCATTTATGATACGGCCAACATTCTCCCAAAGCATCTCGTGATTTTCGGTGCCTCACTAAAGGCACCTTAAAGGGGTTTCCTTTTAAGACAGTGCTGGTCACTCTGAAAAAAAATCGGGCCCCTTTAAGGTGTTTCAAGTTGGGCAAGACTGAAATTCAGGGGCCCAGACTCGTTAGTCATTTTTGAAAATGCTGCCCTATTTTTGTACAAGGCTTAGGAGCAGGGCTCCAATCTGACTGAGGCCTCTGCGTGCTAACGAAATATAGAGCATTGCATTTGTACAGCACCTTGTGCAATGGAGTGCCGAACCCTGTGGCTCCGGGGCACTACCGTGATGCAACTAACAACAACACTGTCAATACTGTCCTAATCATAACCTCAAGCGTTCAAAAATCATAAATCAGACCTGCGCGCCCCCCCTACCCCCCCAAAAAAATCCATGGGATTTAAAAATAATAAAGTTGGGGTTCTTTTTAATCAGTCTTCTGGTCTCAACCTTTTGGGCATGCTCAGGTCATTTTTTCAAGCTTTCCTCCCAAACTATGAGAACTTACTTATTTTGTTAACATGGTTTAGCCTGCTGAGGGCTGGAAAACGTTTGTCTAATTTCAGTTGTTGGGTTTAGCGTGTAGGTCCTGGGTGGTGTTTAGTAACCTGTGATATACAGGAGGTTAGACCAGATGATCTGACAGTCCCTTCTGGGCTTAGACTATGTTATTACATGAAAGTTGATTCTCACATGACTCCAAGAGCTGGAGTTTCAAGAATAAAACCCACCAAATAATTGTGACACTTGAAATTTAAAAAAATCACAATAAAAACAGCAAAACCACAACAGCAGATCCAGGAATGGAAACGGTCCTTTAAAAAAGGAGGGGTATTTTGCAGTGATACATTTAGACGGTTCATATTTACACTTACTTTAATACGCCTTTATATTGTCAGAGGGCTGTTAAATGGGCCAGAGGGTAAATGAGAATTCAGGCTGGAATTTCGATGCCACCTGACTAATGACTCACAATGGAGGGTGCCTGGTGGGATACTTTCCTGAATCAGGGCCCGGGTGTGTATTTTGCTTCGGAGAGACAGTGGAGTGGAAATTAAGGAGCAGAGAAGGGTGGGAAGGGAGCAATAAAATCCAGTGAAAATTCAGCATGGAAAATGGAGCAGGTGAAATGAAAAACAACTAAAGAGACAGCGTGAAGAACGGATGAAAAGAAGTGAGGTGAGGGGGGAAGGATCATTTACAACGAAAAATGAATACAGTGAGCACGCACTCACATCAGCGTAACACTATTGGGCTGATTCTCAGGTGCACCAAGGCCTTACTATGGCAAAGGAAGGAAAGAGGCCTTAAAGTGAGAGTAGCTGTCATTTGCCTCCACATTAAGCAGACTTTATCCTGCCAGAATGCTGTCAAGGGGCCTCCGTGTGAATAAGCCTCTGGCCCTACTGACTTGAGTGGAGCTACTCCCGGTTTGTTCAGGTGCGCATGGAAAAAGAATCAGACCCAATATGTACAAGGGCACCCACGAGTGCCAGCCTATCTTTAACGGGAGTCTCGCTATTGACTTCAGTCGCGGCTGGATTGGGCCCATAAAGGACCGCTGCTGCAAGGTGCTGAGTCCCCTCAACGTCCGTTGGCTTCGGCGGAGCTAAGCATGTTCAGTTCCTTGCTAAACAGTCCCCCGGAGGATAGGGCTCCCTGCGAGTTACATGCAATTTGTAATGAATTCTAAGGGAGTTAGGTACCAAAATTAAATACGATTTAGGTGCTTAATTTCTTTTAGCTTCTCCTTCAGAAAACCCCAGCCTTTGTATTTAAGTTGGAATAACTTCAGACTTTAAGGCCAGAAGGGACCATCTAGTCTGATCTCTTGCAATTCACAGGCCACAAAATCTCGCCCATCTGCTCTTGTAATAGGCCCGTAACCTCTGGCTGAGTTACTGAAGTCCTCAGATCTTAATTTAAGGACTTCAGGTTACAGAGACTCCACCAGTGACTAGTTCAAACAGCAAATGACCTGTGCCCCATGTGGCAGAAGAAAGCAAAAATATCCTCAGGGTCTCTGCCTATCTGACCCAGGGGAAAATTCCTTCCCACCCCAATATGGCGACCAGTTAGACCCTGAGCACATGGGCAAGACCCACCAGCTGGGAACCTGGAAAGAATTCTCCGTAGTAGCTCAGAGCTCTCCCCCTCTAGTGTCCCATCTCCGGCCATTTGCTGCTAGGAGTCATGGATGGGCCATATGCCACTGTAGGCAATCTCATCATACCATACCAACTGTCAGGGTTTAAAAAGGGATTTAAACTTAAGGTGAAGAAACCAACTCATCCCACTTCAGAAAGCTTCAGCCAGGCTTGGGTTGGGTTTTTTTGCAAGCACAAGCTGTCATCATCAAAAATGCCACTGCTCATAGGTGCACCTTGTCTGCATTTTCCAGGCATAGCCCGAGAAACTGACACAGACAGCTACTGATTGCTAACGACTAATATGCAACATCATTTTCATACCACAGTGCTGAGAAAGCAAACTTCACTCATGCTTTTTTATGAGCACACAAAATAGCATGTAACTTGTCATTTACCTAAGATGAAAGCTGGTTAGGATTCACTTAGCAAATACCCAGTGTCAAATTCATCCTAGGAGTCAACAGAGTTGGATGAAGCTGAGTTTCTGGAAAGGAAGACGGATTTATGATTAAGACACTGTGTTCGGAAGCTAGGTGATGTGAGTTCAGTTCCTAGCACCGACAAACTCACTGAGTAAGCAGTGTAGTCAACTCTTGTGACATTTGGCGATTTTCTTGAAGCCCCATTTCCCGGAGTCATGTGATTAATTGATACTCTGCTTTCATTAAAAATAAAAGAATAATAAATTTATAACCCTCATGGTTGCAGAGAAGAGCTTGAAACTTAATCCTTTTAAAGGCCCCAAAACCAAAAGGTAAATAAAAAGAACTCAACATTTAAACAAACAAAAAACCTCATGGTTTTTAAGCCACTTTCAGGATTTTTGGGGGGGCCCCCCCCGATATGATTTTTGAATGTTTGATTTGGAGAAACCAAGCAAGTCACTTAAGGTCAGTTTCATTTTCTTAAAATAAAATGAAGAAAAACACCACCCAGGGCCCATTCCCATTCACTATTTGCAGATTTTCAACGTGCGAAGTTCATTCAAAACCTAGCCTAGTGGGAACGGAGAACGCTTCTGAAATTTCCAGCCTCACTTGCTGGCAGAGCCAGGGCTAGAAGCCCTCCTGCAGCTCAGTTCAGTGCGATACCCACCAGCCCATGCATGTTAAAAGCACAAGAGGGGGAAGTGAGTCACAGACCTCAGATCTCCATATTCTGCTTTAAATTACATGGCCCAGTAGGTACGGCAGTGGTTTGAGATTGAGCGGACACGAGTTCTCTTCCTGGCTCCGCAGTGAGACTTTGGTCCTCTTTTCCCTCCCACACTTTATCTAGCATAAAAACTCTCCCTACTATGAGTTTGTACAGTGCCTTGTAAAATGGGTCCTCGAACTCAGCTGGGAACCTCTGATGCTACTGGAATACAAATAAACATCATCATATTTAAGGACCGTCATTTACTTCAAGATCTCAGATTTCATCCAACCGGTCAAAAATATTATCCAATATATCAATGCCAAAAATGAAGTTCTGTGATTTTTTTTTTTTTTTTTTTTTTTTTTTTTAAGATAGTATCTTTCATGCCCCCTTTTGCACTGCCTTTCTTGCCAGCATTTCCACAAGCCAGTCATGCTGGGGTAAACATTCCTGTAACGTGGCTTTCAATTAAAAGAGGTTAAAAAAGTGAGAGAAAACAATTGTGGGAAAAGTGGCCTTTGGGGGGCATTTTTCATCAAAATTTCAACTTTCAACCAAGCTCTGCTTTCAAAAACCCCAGAAGTGAGTTTGCTACGCTGAGTGCGCTCATCCAAACAGGGTGCAGAATCAAGGTCTTGTAGCGTTTCTGACCAATCACAGCTTTAACAACAAATATTTGTACAGAACGCTAAACTATTGGCTCATTAGGTTAAAGAAAAAAAGGAAAAACAAAACCAAACACCTGGATTTGTGAGGAGGTAGAAAGAAAGAATTGAAAATTTTTGGCACATCACTAAACCAAGGAAAATTGGCCATTTCCAGTGTTAGGTGGGGGTGCAGAGGGAAATGGATACAACTGAAAGTTAAAACAATCTGCTGGATTCATGCTTCTGGAAAGGCAGCATGTTCCAACAGCTTGAGTTTAGAATCCAGGACTCATGGGGTCTATTCCCATCTCTGCCACTGATTTGTTTGGCTTTCCCCATCTGTAAAATGGGGAATCACAGCATTGACTTACATGGGAAGGATCAGGCAATTGATTGTATTAGAGCTGATTGGAAAATGGGGTTATTTTTCTATGGAAGTTTTCTTTGAAAAACTGGAGAGAGAAAATTTTTCAATGAATAGGAAAAGGAGAGGCGAGCAGACGTTTTTTTCCAAAAAAAATGTCTTTGTCACCAAAACCCCAGTTTTCCATGCCAAACCACTTTCAACCAGCCCTCCTGAATATTAATAAATAATCTTGAGGATGACAGAGAAGTAGGCCATAGGGGAAAAAGAAAAATCTCTTAGGCCTGGGTCTACACATAAAACTTGGCTACATTGCTCAGGGATGTGAAAAAATGTCAGGCTCTGTGCGATGCAGTTAGGTCAATTTAACTCCACTATAGATGCAGCTAGGTCAACAGAAAAATTTTACCAAACAAAAATTGTAAAAATGTACCATATTTTTGTAACTGAAAATTTGATTTCTTTGCCCCCCTCCCATCCCCTCAGAAGCAAAATGTAGCTTGCAAGGCAAATATTCAGCAGTTGAAGTTTCATATGTTGCCTATTTGAAAAAAAGGCCACTCAGTGGAATTTCAGGGAAACGTGAAATTGGAAGAATGCAAAATAAATGAAATAAAGTAAAATCATCAGAAATTAGTAAGAGTTTGCATCAGAAATCTCTCTCTCACACACGCACACACACACACAGTCCATTAGTTGCTCTTCATTGCTCTAGTCTATACACAATCTGGACCCCATTTCCAAAACTGACTGCCTCAATTGCATATGCAAGACGAGAATTCGTCATCTATGCATAGCAAACTAGGATAGGCAATAATCGACAGACATGCACAAAACGTGGCCCGTGACACCGGCTTCACACGTTACATCCCTAATACAGGACGTGAGATTAGAACCTTTGAAATCACTGGAGTAAGGGGTTGCAGGCACAAATACTCAAATTTGGTGCCCAAGCAGATTTTAGGTTTTGGGGTTTTTTTAAATTAGCATCTCTCCTGTACAGAAGTTTGGAAAACAGTATAATGGTAGCATGGTCTAGTGGACAGAGTCCTGACTTGGAAGTCAAAAGACCTGGGGTTTTATTCTCAGGTCTGCCACGGACCTGCTATATGACCTTTCGCAAGTCACTTTGCCTCTATGCCTCAGCTTCCCCTTCCATCCTTTGTCTATTGAGAGTGCAAGCTTTCTTGGCAGGAATTGTTTCTGACTATCTGTATGTACAGCGCCAAGCACAGGTCCCCAGTTTTGGTGAGCACTTCTAAGTGCAACTGTATGCCAAATAATAATGAAAGCATATTCCAAAATAATGCTGACTTTTGGACATTCCTCCTGAACAGCAACATTGGAAGAGGAGAAAGACAGCATTGCCAACTCTCGTGATTTTAACGAGTCTCGCAATACTGACTGTTTTTCTTAAAGCCTCAGTTCCTGGACTTAATTGATTAGATGAGAATCTCTGGCCTTCTCTACACTTAAAACTTTGAAAATCCAAAACCAAAACCAAAACCCCCACACCGATACCGCAATGCCGATAAAACCCTCATTGTAGACACAGCTATGCCAAAAGAAAAAAGTTCCTAACTCTCATGGTTGCAGAGTAATGCTTGAAATGTGTAACCCTTAAGGCTCAGACACCAGAAGGCACACACAAAGAAAAAAAAAATTTTTTTAAATATATTATATTGTCAAAAAAAAATCTCGTGAGTTTTAAGACAATCTCATGAATCTTTCCAGGGCCTCACTCAATTTTTGAATGTTTGAGGCTCGTGATCCTTTCACAGATCAGCCCTTTCTCTGGTTTCTCCATAGCACCCGGAGGCACAAGTGTTCGAGAGTCAAATTTGCCCAGGACCCCCGTTCCTTAAAAAAGCAGGGCTCGTTTGCCTTCTACAAACTCTGCAGCGGCAACAAAAGACCCTTTCAAACCCTTCCAGACGCAAGTCCTTCAGCTCAATTAGTCAGGCACACAGAGACACAAAAAAAGCCTTCCATTCAAGCTAGTGGCTAGCTGTGGGGAACAAGGGAAAAGAATGGATCTTTCTCCAGCGCTTTCACTGGGTGTCATAACAAGCAGAAAGACCTCTTATAGGGGGATTATTGGAGATAAGAGCCCCGTCAGAGGAGCTGGTGCAAAAGCTGGGATGGCAAAAGCTGTGGGGGGGGGGGGGCGGGGGAAAAGGAACTGGAAGTTGAAATTCCCAAGCTCAGGAAGAAACAAGCTAACCATAATTCCCTCTCTCAGCAATTTTTATTCATCATTCAAAATCAGGTAAAGAGGAGGAAAAAACCCACTGATTCTTCACTGCCCTGCACCCCTGTGCAATTATTTACACCAGCGCAAAGTGGATGAAAATGCTACCACATCACCATGGAAGCATTTCACAGCCACTTTGCACTAGTCCACACAGGATTCAAGCCAATGGAGAATCAGGCCCAATAAATATCCCACTCCCTTTAACTTGCCCCTGTCTGAAAGAGAAAACAGTCTGAGTTGCCAGCTCTCAGGATTGGATCATGAGTTTCACAATATTTGGTGGTTTTTCTCAAGCCTCAGCTCCTGGAGTCAAGTGAAATCAATGGGAAGCAAGTACCTAAATACCTTTGGGGAATCTGAGCTTAAGTTTCTCGCCCTCATCATCATGGACAAAAGCTTGAAAATAGGTGTAAGTATACCTATTCACTGTATAACTGAGGTTATATCAGTGTAACCTCAAAGCTCGGAAACTAGAAGACAAATAAAAAGAACTACTCAGTGTTGCTTTAAATCTCATTTTTTGAGGCTAGACTCAGGATTTTGGACTGCTTGCAAAGGCAATACTGGGACTAGGTCAAGAGTGACTAGTGATTTTGGGTGTCCATTAAAGGGCCCTGATTTTCAGAGATTGGAATCAATGTGCAGAATTCTGCCCCATGTTTCAAACACCACTCCAAGGCTGATGGGTGGCAGGCAGGAAGGTCAAATCACGGCGCTTTTGGATGACTAAGTATCTGAGTGCCCAATTTGAGAGAGACCATTTTTAGAGGGCAGATGCTCTGCACAGTCTGAAAATCAGACCCCTTTAAGAGAGTCTTAATTTGGGACCTCCAAAATTGAGGTATAAAATTAAAAAAAAAAAAAAAAAAATCACAAATCACTTGGCCCCCGACTTCCAGTCCTGGTCCTTAACCTCAGAGCGATCTCTTCTCCGTGGCTACTAGTGCAAGTCAGAGGCTGTGTCCCATCCAGGCCTGGCATAATTGTACTGCCATCCCCAGATCTCAGACCTCCATAAACGTTCTTCAGACCATGCAATGGGTCTTCTAGATGAACGAAAGCAGGGGAGGGTGTGGCAACTCCTGGATGAAGTTCACAGCTAGACTTTGACTTAAAGAGAAAAATCCATATGGAAATGAACGATAAATCAAGCACTGAAAGTCACCCTGGGCCAGATTTATGAAGGTATTTAGGTGCCTACAGATGCAAATAGGTGCCTAGTGCAATTCACAAGAGCTCCTAGACCAGTGGTTCTCAGACTTCTGTACTGGTGACCCCTTTCACATACCAAGCCTCTGAGTGTGACCCCCCCCCTTATAAATGAAAAAAAACTTAATATATTTAATACCATTATAAATGCTGGAGGCAAAGCAGGGTTTGGGGTGAAGGCTGACAGCTTGTGATTCCCCCATGTAATAACCTCGTGACCCCCAGTTTGAGAACCCCTGTCCTAGACAAATGGGCTCCTAACTCCCACAGATCAACAGGAGTTAGGTGCCCCACTACCACACCACTAACTTCAATGGGTGGATCAGCCCCCATGTGCCTAATTCCATTCCCCCCTCAAAAAAAAATCCTGACACAGGGAAAAGCAAAATCCATCTAGGGTTTGTCTTCTTAGGGATATCCAGGAAAGTTAATTCAGACTGACTAAAGGTGTGAATTTGAAGTGGATTAATTAAACTGCATTAAATCCCTGGGTAGATGCCCTCATTCAGAATTAAAGTGGCCTTAATTTGGTTTAGCCCAATTCACTTCCAAAGTGAATCAAGCTAACCTGAATTAAGGCCACTTTAATTCTGAATAAGGGGTTCACACAGGGGTTTAATGAGGTTTAACTAATCCCCTTCAAATTCACACCTTTAGTCAGTCTGAATTAACTTTCCTGGATGCCCCCATGTAGACAAACCCTATGTCATTGTAGAGGCACCTTTCCCAACTCCTCCGACTCCAGACTGTATCCAGAACAATTGGTGACCAGACGGAGTCGGTGCCTTGAAGATACGTTTTCTGTCCCCCCCCAAAAAGTCAGATCCCTTGAGAGGAATTGTGCTAACTCTGGATACAAGGGGGCAGATCCTAGCTCCAAGGCTCTATGTCAATTTAGGGGCTTTGTTGAAGCCAACGGGGCTATGCTGACATACGCCAGCTTGGGATCTGCCCATAAACTCCTGCTGGGACTTGCTCCATGGAGGGCCAACCCTGATCTGCAAAGCTCAGCTCTGTTCCACTCAACAGAAAGTCAGCTGAAGGCATCTGATCCGTAGCGAAAGCCCCACAAGGCTGATTACTGCTAATGCCTTGCGAGAAGAAAATTTTCTCCCCCCAGCTATTTAACTATTTGTTACATCAATTGCCCCCTTTTTGCTGCTTTTTAAAATATTACCAACCAGATCTTCAGCTGACACCAATTCAAATAGCTTCATTCACGTCAATGGAGCTTTGCCATTCACACCAGTGGATGATCCGGCTATCTCTGTTATTCTGGGAAGGGTCCTGCATGGGTCTAGAACAAGCAACACTCTAGGTCTTCAAAGCGCCAGTACAAACTTCAACGCATCCTAACCACAGCCCTGCAAAGCAGGTAGCAGCCCATTGGCCATTATACAGATAGGGCATTGGCATCACAGATTAGATCCTCTGAGGATATATCTCGACTTCAGTGGGGGCCATGTCCATTTATGCCCACTAAGGACCTGGCCCTTAGGGTTGGGTCAATCCTTAGTGTAATTCCATTGACCCCAGTAGAATTATTACACCACAATGCATATGACCCAGGCAGAATGAACTACAAGGGAACACAGAGTCCAGAATAGAACCCAGGAATCCAGCCTCCCCAGCTCAGATTCAGCCAACCAGACCATTCACAGCAGACAAAACAAAAGCATGTTCAGTATTTATTAATTAGGTCTTTTGGCTAGGATTGTGCAGTTTCCCTGTGTCACAGAGCGAGCGAAGCCCAATACCCTTAAAGGACCAGATCACTTTGTTTCAGTGACTGCCTGTAGAATTCTGCATACAACATCAGGGATTAAATATTGAATGCACTCTTCCTCCTGTAAAACAGGGATTTGGGATTATTCAAACTCTCTTTCAAGAATTGGCTTGCAGTACCATCAGCGTGAGCACAGCATCTCTCACTGAGCCCCTTAAATATTCCTAAATCTTAGAAACCTGTTACCGAGCTGTAACATAGTACTGGTCTCCAACAGAATGTATGCTCCATTTTCATATATCCAGCTACTCCTAGTCAGCATATGCACTTAAGGCCTGTTTGCCATTTATACTAACACCCCTTTATACAATGCAAAGAGGCCTGAAAGTGGAAATAAACTACATGCACACCCAGTTTACATCACTCTGGCAGCACAAAGGGCCTTTATAACTGAGATTTAGGCCCACTGGTATCACTGTTCATTTAGGATTAAGCTGCATGCTCTTAGCATTACAGATTCTAGGCCAGTTTCTGATCACAGTCACATGGCTGTAAATGGCAGGTAACTCCCCGGGAGTCACTCAGGATGTCCACCGCTAACAGATTCTGGTCCACCCTATAATAATCAGAGATGGACTTGAACCAAATCCACGGATCCGAACACCCCATAAACTTCGGAGGAGTTTGGACCACAAGCCCACCGACCAACCCCAAATTGGCAGCTGACCTGTTAGAATGGACACTCCACAATTTGCAGCTTGCATTTGCCGCTCTTAATAATTTGTACAATCGTGCATTTTATCTTCCAAAACTGCTTTGCAAACACTAACACTTGCCACCTTCCCAGCACAAGAGGTAGAGCAGTGAAAATCCCATTTTCCAGGTTGCGTGGGGTGTGTGGGAGGAAATGAAGCAGAGAGATTAGAATTACTCCAGCCCATAAATTCCATTCTCATTCACTTTAAGGCCCTTTTCACTTCAGGACTTCAGTGTAAATGAGAATCAGGTCCTGCCTATTACTAGGGTCTTGCAGATGCATATTTCAGCCATACAGTGCTCTTCAAGGCAGCCAGCTAGATCTGATGCTGTCATATCAGCCTAGGCCAGCAAAATCTTCCTTTGATTTGCTTGTGCGCGCAGGGAGAATGGGGACATGTTCTCCAGCCTGCTGGCGGGTAACAAATACCCTGGAGCAAGCTCTGCGGCTCCCCCATCACATCCAATCACCTCTTGCTGCATCTGAGCGACCTTTCTGGCAGAGGGCCGTCTCTTCGGACTAACCGAAGAGCAGAGAGTTCCACATCAGGCCATGCTCGGCGTGACTTCAATCAGGCTACCCCCTCCGAAGTCCAGGCTGGTCCCATTGCAAGCTGCCCAACGCCTCACTCAAACCTGGTGAATGGTCTGAAGCAGGCCCCGCAACTCACCCTTCTCCTCAGAGATGCCAGCGTAAGGCAGCTTCATTACACCGAACAGAGCTCAGACACTTCAGGGACAGGGGGTTCTAGGCTGCCATCACACCCACCTGGGGACAAAGGACCAGAACCACATCAGGGAGACGAGGTATAGGCCACCATTGCCTCAACGGACACGTGGCCCAGGACCGTCTAAATAACCCGCTGCCGCCGCTAACCCCAAGCTCTGGCATTCCTAGTCACGTGCAGGCAGCAAGTGGGACTGCGAGGCCTCCTTGAGCCAGTCACGTGATTTATCCAAAGGCCTTAGCTGCTCCGGGTCTTAGGCCCTGGAGCTCACATGGCTATTCATCGCGTCGCACATGCTCCCGTTCCCACAAACTCTGCCACTTGCTGAAAATTAAAGCAGAGCCTGAGCTGATTCGTATGGCAGCTTAGCTCTCCCACTCCGCCGGTTTATCATAATCCCGACATAAAAATCACTCCCTTGAAAACGCTCAGCAATTCTGAAGCCCCGATTGTTTGAAGAGGGAAGATTGTGTTCTCTGCACAAAGGCGGCCTTTCCCTCGCCACACACACACACACTCCTGTTTCAACAGCTGGGGGTTTTACTAAGCATTTTGTCCTCCAAAGGCACAAATGTCAGGAAACCTCTCTCTTTCCCATGGCTCAGTGGGTCCCTCCTAACCCAGGAAGCTAGTGTGACAGAGAATAATCATTCCACAGCTCCATATTATATCTGACCTGCCACCTTTAAGCAACACAGGAATTCCTTGGGCTCAGATCAAGAGCTGCCTTTCCCTCTAGGGAAAGAGGACAATCTTTTGGTTAAAGCATGGGACTGAACTTGCAAGATCTGGGTTCAATTTCCAGCTCCGCTACTGACTTTGTGACCCTGGTCAAGTCACCTAGTGAATGTAAAGGAGAATAACCAGTTTGCTCCCTACATCTACACTGCACGGAAATAACACACAGCAGTGAGTCGCAGAGCTCGGGTCACATGCTACAGGGCTAAAAATAGTAGTGTGTACAGCCCCCCTCAGGCCGGAGCTAGGAACCCAACGAGGAGGGTGGGTGTACGCTCCTATTTTCAACTCCACGAGCCCACGTCAGTTGACCTAGACTTTCTGCTCCTAGGGGGTTTTTTTGGTATAGTGTAGACTTACCCTTTAAGGCCCCATTACGCTGCCAGAGCGGTGTGCAGATGCGTTAGTGTAAATGAGGCACACACCCTTAATCTCTCTCTGCCTCAGTTGCCATCTGTCAAACTGGGGTAATAATCCTTTTCACCCACCCTTTACTTAGGCCCCGATCCTACAGCGACATGCTTTACTCTAGGCACTGCGGCCGCAGTTCCGCGGTCAACTCCTTTTTAGCAGCGCACTAAGCACCGATTTAAATTTAGACACGCGCGGATGTTCCATGGACTTCCATGGGACTTCAGCACCTGCTTAAAGTCAAGTCTGTCCATGCTTAGGGGCTTTGCTGAATTGGGGATTATGAGGCACCATCCCTGCTCCCCAGAAATCCTGGAGGAACCGGGGCTTAGATTTTCAACAGCCAAACAGAATGCCATGACCCATTTCAGCTGGGGCCTTGAGATGCTACCCTAAGACAAATGATCACTGGTGGTTAGGAGACGCAATCTTTCCTGTGGAAACTACAAACAGAGCTCTTACCATGAGGTTTCTGTGGATTGACCGGGTAATTAAAAAGCAAAAGGAGCAATATAATATGTCTATGTTGTAATTAAATAAAAATTGCTTAGCCATCTTTCTAACAGGACCTGTTAATACTGAAATGAAATGAATGCATTGTTTAAATTTAGAATTTTTTTTGACAAAATTTTCACCATCAGGGCTCTGATTAAATGTATTAAAAAACAATAATTATCCAAAAGCAAAATTTACACAAAAGCCCCTTTCCACCCTTGCATGAAGGAGCCTGAAAGTAAATAACTGGAGTTTACACCCATTTAAAGGCCACTTTAAGCTGGCAGAGGAGCATAAAGGGACTGTAGTGTAAATGAGAAGCAGGCCCTTTGTATGCATGGAAGGCCAAGGTTTTTAAAGATGATTGATGGATTCTGGGGTACCCAACTTGAGATGCCTTAAAGGGGCCTGACTTTTCCCTCCCATCCCACTCCTCAAATTTCAATCTGCCCTCTGAAAAAATCAGACTTTTTAAGGCATCTCAAATTGGGCATCCCCCTCCCCCCGCAAAAAATCACTATTCCCTTTTGCAAGTCTTGGTCACTGGCTCTAATTCTGCTCTGATTGTTCAACTCCATTGAAATTGGTAGTGTCGCACAGGGTAAAAATTTTCATTACAACAGCCCATGAGTTCCCCATGGAACAACCACAACAGAGGAGCTAGGCGCGGAATAAACCGGATGTTGGACTGACAGCTTGGAAGAAATGTCACACACAGGCCCTGACCTCATCACTTTTCACAAGAGTCAGAGTGTCAAACACGGGATCCTGGCCAATTTCAAATGTGGAATATAATAAAGGCTTGCTTTTATAGGACACCTTTCATCCTAGAGTCATTGTACAACTATATACGTACAGCACATGTATAAGTGCAACCAACTAGCCCACAGTACAACAGTGGAAGGAAGATGTTTTCGGCTAGGGACCGAAATTTATTCTATTGTAGGGCTGGTCAAAATTTTTCCACTGAAGTATCTTTACTCTGGAAAATTGGGTTTGTGACAAAACAAACCTTTTGGCAGAAAGGATCTACTTTCCTCAAAAAGATAAAAATAAAAAAAAATCAATTTTTCACCTGAAAACAGAAAAATTCAATGTCCCGAAGTTTGGGGTCCAAAATGTTCCCATTTTCAGTCACCAGAAACCAAAATACTTCTGCTTTTTCAATTAAAAGTTAAAAATTGCCACAGAAAATTGAGATGAAATGAAAATATTTTCATATTTGTCAAAATTTCTAGGGGTGGGGACATTTTTGACCAGCTCTATTCTTATGGATTTTGACTATTCATGCAGACCAGATAAGAATTAGGTTTTAAGGCCACAAAGTACTGGGTTCATAACTGAGACGTACGAAGGAGAAGGCAGCAATATGAGGATCTGAATTTATGAACCCAAGAAATGTAGGAAGTTTACAGCTGACAGTTAAAGCAGATCATTTTTTCAACAACTGCTTTCGCCTTACCTAATGCCACTCAAATCCAAACCCATAATTCCATTGCTAGTCTTTGCCTCCCACCTCAGTACTGTTGTGCAGTGTTCTTATTAATGCACATGGGCTGCAGTAATTCCACCCTAGAAGTGGCTGCATTTCAGTGGTAGGGCCCAATTTTCATATATTCTGGGCCTAATTTGCATGTATTCTGAGGCCCCTTTACACCACTCTGGCAATGTAAAGTGGCCTTAAAGCAAGTGTCAATTACCTTAAGACCCCATTACACAGGCAAAGTGATGCTAAGGGGCCTTAATGTAAATGAGAAATTGGTCTGGAGCATTTTGTGCGCACTTTACATAAGCATAAAAGGTGCAGGGCAATAGTGAAATCAAGCCCACAGTCTATAAACCTCTTTGGGAGCCTTCCAGATGAATGTCTCTCTGTAAGAGTAGAGATTATTATTATTTACTATTATGATATAAGACATCTCCTCCCACAGTGCTTCACTTAAAGACTGAAGAGGAAAATAGGACTGCAGTTTCTTTTTAAATAAATAAATATCGTGCCACTCTTAAGCGCGTAACAGAACATAGGGCGCTAATCTCTCTCTACAAGAAATGTAAGCATAACTCCTATGAATGTCAGTGGGAGTTATGCCTCCATAAGGAGGAACAGAACGGACACTGCTGAGTATTTACCAGTCAAATCAGAATGTCCAGGCAAGCTTAAATGCAGCTTACATGCAGCCAATTTGGATCAATGTCACGCCAACACATTGGGATTTCTGATTGCAACTGGCTTGCGCTGAAGTACATTGGGGAGGGAGATGGGTTTGCCAGATCGGTATTGAAATAGCCAAGCCCTTAGCTTGGTAGCTAATTCAATACTTAGCAATGGCCAGACGTTGCAGACAAGAATGGAAAAAACCCACCCATCCTTCCTTCTCCGATCATTTCCCCTTCAACATTCTACACTAGGCACCTAGACTGCCCCCGAACTACACGAGTCTCTTGGGATGATGCCATAGCTACGGAATATTGCCGAGTCCCTAGGGACAAATCGACCTGTCAAAATCAGGGAGACGAAATCAACCAGCAGGAAGAAAACTCTGTCCCTGTCTCGATAGCAAAGGCTTGGAGGACAGGAACCAGCACCGCACAGAATTCACAACCTGAAATCCTGCTTGTGAGGCACTAATAGGGCTGATTCTCATTTACATGAAGATCCCTTTATACCACTCTGCAAGTGTAAAGGGCCCTTTCTGGTGGGTGAATATTTACTGCTACTTTAAGGCACCTTTACCTTACCAGGTTGATACAGGGGCCTGAGCAACCATGAGAACCAGGCCCATTGTCTATACAGGCTCCAGTTCGTCACTGACCTGCACACTGGGCCTGGCTCCTTAGTATAAAGGGGATATAAGGAGGATATACATCTGTGCCCACTTTAAGGCCCCTTTACAGTGCTAGAGTGGTATAAAAGGAAAATTAGGCCCAAAGGGATCCATTCATGCGAGTCAGACAGCGGCACTTCGGCCCCACAGCCCTTGCTCCTGATTGCTTACTACGAGCAATGAACGTTGCAGCCTACTCCCCCACTGCAACCTGCACCGCACGGATCAGATTCATCCTTGGTGTAACTCCACTGACTTCCATGGGAGGAATTTTATCCCAGAGGTCGGTGACATCTGACGGAATTATTTGTTGTGAATTAAATTTTCTTCTCCACAAATCCCCATTTCTGATAACGTCTTTGCTATTCCCAGGCAGTTTATGCCGACAAATTACAGCCTCTGGGGTCCCCCCTACACTACTGAGAGCATGTGACTGCTCACCTTAAAAGAAAAAATCACCGAGTATTGTCTCTGATTGGATGACAGATTTTTTTATTTTTTTTTTTTAAATGGAGAATACCCAGTGGCAGGTCGCAAGGGGCCGACAGCCAATGCTTTTGTTCATGCATAACAAGCACCCTCGCTTCCATGGGACTCCTATGTGTTCACCCTATCAGCAGCCATGCCCCAAATGTTCAGGTGAACAAATGCATTCACACGAGTGCTTGTGCATAGCAAATGTGTGTATAAAATGAACAGCCATGCTGAATTGCAAACGCTCCCCACTCTGCCCCCCGTAGTATTCAGACATCTCTAATGTCAACCCATCTCCTCAATGTCACCCATTTCATGAGTCTGCTTTTTGGGGAAGAAGGATGCTGCTATGATAAAGCACTGGACTGGGACTCACAAGATTGTGGGCAAAATAACTGGCTCTGTTGAAGTCAGTGGTAAAACTCCAACTGACCTCAGCGTGGCCAGGATTTTCTCTGAGTTTCTGGCTTTGCCACAGACTCTCTGCATCACTTAGCTTAAGTCACTTTGGGTCTGATCTGAAATCGATGAGAATCTTTCCACTGACTTCAGTAGTTCCCTTAACCTTACCCGATCTGATTCTCCATCACCCTGCACCTTGCATTGTCACTTATGCTAGTGCCCAGTGGATGTGGAAAGGCTACCAAGCCAGAATAACAGCACTTTGCACTGGTGTAAGCAATGACGCAAGGAGATGTACAAAAGAGAATCAGGCTACTGATAAACTGGAGCTTTAATAACTTCCCTGCCTCACAGGAGCATTGGGAAAATAGATCCATAAATATATGGGAAGTGCTCAGATACTAAAGTGCTTGTGATGATATAAATACCTAAATAGATCGATGGCAAAATAGCTAAGGGAGATTCCTCTTAGATTTTCACTGAGTAGCTCGCAAATAGATAGTATGCATGTATTGAATTCTTTTGAATTACAGGGCCATGTCTGAGGGGGGAAAAAAAATCTTGTTTATTAATTTGGAATCATCATATAAAAATAGGACAAATCTTTCATATTGCACTAAGAACTACATCAACAGCAAGGATTAGGTATATCAGTGTTGGTTTCTCCTGCTCTTTTTAAAAAGTTTCTGATGAACTCGGTCAACACAGGATGGAAATTAACAGGTCCAGCAAAGTTCAAGAGTGAAATCCTATTGTATACATCGCAGGAGAGGATTCACATGAAGTTGCAATGCTACAAAACGTTCTTTTCCAAAATTATCTCAGGTGATGTCACTGAAATTTAATATTGACTTTTTTTATTCATTGACTATGAAATCTGTTTCTTGGAATATAGTCCTGAGTTGTTGTTTTTTTAACTCCATTACAGGACCTTTGAGTTCCTCGAAGAGCAATCAAGATACCTTTCCAAACAAGTTGGTATATTTTGCAGGTGAAGTCTAAGTCAACCAATCTGATCATTAATGGTCAGTAAAGCAAAGTTAGTCCAAATCTTTGACTCAAAATTCCCTTTCAAGGTAAAGTAGGTACGTTTCTCAAATTGCATCTGGAGCAAGTTGGCAGGAAATCCAATGACAGGGGTAAAAACCAAAGTGAATTTGAAATCAGAAGGGAAGAATTATACACAATTCAGTAAAATCCCATTATCCTCACATAGATTCACACAGAACAGATTCTTTGTAAATTCCCAATTTTGGAATCTTGAATCCATGAAAAGGAATGTGCAACAAAATATATATATTTTAAATATTCAGGTAGATATAATGGGAGGAAAATGATATAGAAAATGTCAAGAAACCATTTTCCAAACCATCATATCACTTTTTTCCCCCTCCTCGCCCTGATAAATGATCTCTGTTAGGGAACAAATTGTTTTAAATATATGTATATAACAGATGGGGGGTGGGGAGAGAGTGGAAAAAAAGCAAGAGCCCCTATTTTCAAAGCAACCATTGATAAATGCTATGCTATTACCGCTTTTTTATGTACAATGCAATACCCAACCCCTGGATAGGGAAGGTAACATTTACATAAGTAAGAGTATTTTTAGAAGACAATCCAACATTCCTCCGTATGGTCTGATTGGTTATGCAACTATAGTGCATCCCTTCTCTTTAGTCAGTGTCCTGCTATTTGACTAATTCACCATTTATTAGAAGTTTTACTTACTACAATTCAATTATAGGGAGCTAGTTTCGCTTAAGACTGGTATTTTCTTGACATGCACTGAACTGACAACCCCTTATACGATGCAAATAGGTGCAAAAAAAATCCTACCTCAGGTTTTAAATCCAGTTTCCAAAAGGTGCCTTTTTTCCTTCTTCTTTTTTCTCCTCTTTTCCTCTCTTCTTTCTTTCCCCCCCTCCCTCTTTCTTTCAATGGCTTTCTTTCTTCTCCACATCCTCCTCAGGCGTGTAATGGGGTTATTTTTACTTTCGGTTATCTAGCTTTATGAAGAATTGACACCACTCATACAGCTAGATAACCAAAGATAACAACCAACCCCTGAAGTCTACAGCATCAGCAGCAAAACAAAAAAAAACAAAACACCTTCTTTTTCTCCAGTGGGTTTCAGTGGCGCACGTCTTTTTAGGAGGAAGGGGAAATAAATAAAAAGATGCAAATATTAAAAATAGGAACCAAAGCATGAGAACATACATACATTGGGGACCCTGATCCTTCAACTCATTGAAGTCAATGGCAAAACTCCCACTGATTTCAATGGGACAGGATTCAGCCCTTTGAAATTCATTTTTAAGCAAAAGTACAGTGTTTAGGAGAGCCACACAAAAGATTCAATTCTTAACTGGGTGCAAATCTGTTTTGACTCACTTCCACTAATATCAACAAAGGTTTTTAATGTAGAGAATTAAAATCATATATATATATATATATATATATATATATATATAATGTTTAATGTACAGAGCTTTAACAAATTTGCAAACCCCCCAAAAAAACCACCAGGGGTCTGACATAGGTGAACATAATTTATCCATAGATAAGCATGCAACTTTATAGATGCCTATACCACTCAGTGACCACACAAAAATATTTCCTGATTCCATTAGCATTTCAAGAATGCAGAGGGGAGAAAAAAAAACGGTAAATTGTAAAGCATCAGGGATATAGATTTTCTAAAACCAATGCCTTGTAGAATAGGAGAAGGGAGGATTGAAAATACAGAAGGAACGGGAGCGAGGAAGGAGAAAGAGAAACATATAGGCTCAGACAAGCTCGAAGAATCTCTATCAGACCACGGGTGACCCTGTGCAAACACCCACCTCAACCCCATTCAACCCCTCTCTTAAAAGCAGCTACTCCCTCCTAGGCTAAAAGCACTTACATGCTTGGGGGTGGGAAAGAGCCGATTTCCTTGAAAAAGCTGCGGGCTCGCCTCCTGTGCTCCCCCCCTCCCCAGGATCGGTCTGCTGCTTTGCCTTCTCTGCAGTTGGGGCGTCCTTGCAGCAGGCAGCCGAGCCGGGCTGCCCCAGAAAGTCCCCCCCTCCAGCATGGACTCAATGCCAAAGGAGGGCAAAAATTCCCCCCCGGCGGACCCCGGTGCGAGCAAGGGGAGCCCTGCACATGGTCTGAGCAACTCTGAGCTCACCGGCTGGTTTTTGCTCCTTTTCCATCCCTCCCCCTCCAGCCCCTCCGCTTCTCCCACCGCCCCTGCTCGCTCGCCAGCGCTGCCCGCAGCCTCTGCGCCGGGAGGGGGAGGGGGGGAAGGGATGCGAGCTGCACTTTTCATTCATTTTTTCACGCGGCCTTCCCCCTCCGCTGCCCCTGATTGGCTCGGGCCGGCCTGACGTCACCCGCCCTGCCTCCAACCGCTTTGCGACTCCCACCCGTTCATTCAATGAGCAGAGCCGAGCTGGCAAGTGGAAGTAGAAACCTTCATAGACAGACACACACTGGAGCAGGTTGCTTTCCCCTTACCAGTGGATTATAATTTGCCAAACACCTAGTTCCAGGTGCACATGAAAACAGAAGCCAGGAGTCAGTCAGATATCTGAATTCACTTTTAAAACAATAAACCCGAATGCCCTTTTGGTTTTTTGTACATCAAACCCTTTTAATTGACCGAATTATAATTTGTACTGCTCACTAACTGTAGTCGATCAGGTTAGTATGGAAGGCGTCAAACACTGATTGTGTCCTTGCATAGACATCTAGATGAGTATGCACACACCTATAGACCTATTTATCTACATCTAGCTACAGATATGTTTGCATACCCAGTCATATCTATCTCTTTATTTGCAGATCCCTCCTTTCACAACCAAAATAATTTTGTAAAGCAACGACATGACATTTCTTCCCAATGCATGTAGCTCCTTTGAGCCAAAGCCACCTTTTGTTTTCTTGTGTGCATTTTCAGTGGTCTCCTGTGAGTCGTTAATTACGTGACAGGGGTTGATGATTTTACTGGGACTTTAGATAAAATCAGATTTGAATCGTTATTTAGTTGTGACCGGAAGGGCTGCTAACTAGTTATCCTTTTATTTGCTGTTTTGAAATACGTATATATAACAACAGGGTTAGTAAAGTGGCGTTTTCCTTTACCCTAAAACTTGAAATAAAATACAATTAAAATAAATCGGTTTGCCCTAGAATTGTTTATGGAGACTTGGGTGGGAATTCATCTGGTTTAACATCAGAATAGGATTTTTTTTTAATCTGGTTTTACCTTCTCCTGAGCATGGCTTGATCAAACCAACTCTTTACAGCATCCAAGGACAAAGATTAGAACTGTAACTCGTCAAGGGAAAGCAGAGAAGTCTATTATTCCAACCCTTCTACCTTGCAATTTAACAAAGCAATCTGCTTCCCAAGGTGCTTTTTCAAGGGTCTCTGATACCCACCTGACCCAGGGAACCAATGGCTAGTCGGATTGTTATTTATCAGGTTGACTTTATTATTTGTCATTACTGTACTTTCATTTTGATGTTCAGACCTGCAATTCCCCTTGACCCGCCTAGTGGAAATAATCTCCCCCAGAACCCTACGTTCTACCCCGCTGAGGAGTGAATTCGGTTTCACTCCTGGTGTATATTCAGATGCATCTTTCCTGATTTGTTTATGTTTGCAACCTGCTTTAGGCCTTATTCTGCGTCTATGGGGATAACTAGAAACGTACGCATGTCAAAAGCCTTCGGAACAGCTGCCCAGTGAAGCTAGAGAGAGCTACCTAAGAAAGGGATCGTGGTAATCATTTTAAAAAGCAGACCAGGTGTCTTTATCCTGGCTCCACGTTAACTTTCCCCACCTCCGCCGCTTTACCCCTTTCTTGGAGATTCAGGCGCTCCGGATTCAGATCGCGTGCGCTCCGGATTCACGCCGCGTTCCCTCCGGTTTTGCTATAGGATCAGAGAACTCTCATGACCCAAACATTCCCAGCGAATGGCCACTGCTGCGTAGTCTCCTGGCTTTCCAGCCTAAACTCAGGTGCTACCTGCGGCCTGTGGAGCGGGCACGTTAGCGGCCTCACATGTCACTCCGTCAGGAAATGGTGTCTGTGGCAGACCGGACGGCGGTCGTCCTCAACCCTAAACAAAATCACGCTGTCTGTACCAGACTGGCTAAACCCGTCCTTTACATTCTCTCTGGTTTTCTTTACAACCTACCCCCTTTGCTCAAGAGTGATACCTTTGTCTCCACCCGCGCAGTGCCCTTAAGAACAGAGAGGTGTTTCCTTCCTGCCCAACTGCGCTCCTCTCTGTCCCTCCTTTTGACAAACCAGGGGGTTGTGTTTCCTGCTATAAAATATTTGGCCAAACGTCATCCAGTCTGCGGCAAGTCACAGAGAAGCAGTAACCGACCAAGAAGCGCTTTCTGAGCCACAGGAAAGATTTTAAAAAAACAAAACCCCAAACCCATGTATGGGGATGTGGTGTGTTTATTCAGATTCTTATTTTGTCTTTGAAGGAGTAAAGGTGCCATTAGCAACTCTTACCCAATGAGGAGACTTGCATAGGTCTCTTTGTGGTCTTGGGGCGAGGGGTGCAAATCCACTTTAAATGGCATAGAAATCTTCCTTCCTTCTTTGTTTCTCCAAACTAAGCCTGGGGAATTTTTGTTGCAGCTGTGAATTTTCTCCTGGTCAGAACCTACCAAAAATTCCTGGAGAAATAACGGTATTCTTTTGACATCAGATTCTTGGTGGGAATACCTTTGAAGGAAGTCTCAAGGAAGTGTATGAAAGAGGTTCCATTTTTGTTGCTTCCTTAAATGTTTGAAATTCCTCAGAGGTTATTTATATTCATCTCCTTTCTCGATGCCTGGCTTCCCCCCCCCCCCCCGCTCGGGCTTTTAAACTTAATGTCTTTTCCATTCTTCTAGCCATTTAAGCGCGGGGGTGGGGGGGCTGGAAACAATTGGGGGCCGAAATACAACTCACAAACTTTTCTATAAACACTTTATATTGAACTGTTTCCAATTATTCGAAAACAACCCCCCTTGACGTTATAAAACGCTTGCTCACACACTGTTATCCACACTATAATTATTTCATTTTTCAATGTTGTCATTGTTGGTAAGATGGCTAATGCCTTGTTGATGATATACAATATTACTGATATCCCATTTGCTTATATATTGTCCTTATCTGCCTATACCGGCCAGATTTTTCCTTTACCAAACTCTTTCCAGTTAGTTATCTCAAGAGCCTGAGTAAAATTTGAGAGAGAGAAAGGTGGGTGGAGGAATACCGTTTATTGGACCAACTTCTGGGGGTGAAAGAGAACAGAGCTCCTCGGGTTCTTTGTAAAATCTGATTCTTTTCAGAATCAAACCCCAGGATGTCTGAATGTGCTC
This sequence comes from Chelonia mydas, assembly GCF_015237465.2. Taxonomy (NCBI): domain Eukaryota; kingdom Metazoa; phylum Chordata; order Testudines; family Cheloniidae; genus Chelonia; species Chelonia mydas. The sequence goes on from NC_051264.2 coordinate 4,656,662, forward strand.
TTCAAACCTAACCGAAACTCCGGCATTTTCATAATTAAAAGAGTTTGCTGATCTAGTTAATCTATTTTAACGTGTCCACCAATTCAAAGGCCGGATGATGTGTCTTGTATCCGGCTAGAGATTTGAAAACAGTATCAAAGGGGATGGTGCTGGATATAATATTTAAAAAAAAATCTAGTTTCTTTTTAATTCAAGATCAGATAGCAAAAGGGGGGAGAGAAACAACCCTCAGAGAATGCTGGGGGGGGCACATTTTTCATGCCCATTGAGGATAACCTATGTTTGCAGCCGCCGCAAACGTATTTGTGGCCTCGAACCACAGACGTGACATAGAAAAGGCTGATGTTCTAAAAACGTCTCTCCCACTCTTGCCAGGCAGCCGCAGGCCCACCCTGTCCTGTACCTGTGGAAATCAGGGGCACTATTGCAGAATAATTCACTGCTTTTGCATCGTCTGGCTCTATTTTAGCCCCGTGGTTTAGCATTTGGGACTGAAGCTGCTGAAGTTTGGTCCCCAAGACCAAAATCAAATAAAGTACCCTACGATTGTTTGCCTCATCGGCTTCAGTGAAGCCAGCCACTCACTGATTAGATTATTTTGATGTATTATTTAAATCTCAGACCCCCAGAGTATTTTAACGCTCAGCAAACAATTCCAGTTATTGAACTAAAAAATAACCCAAGAACTTTTTAACATACCGATTCCAACAGCATCCGAGAGATCTGAGTTCCCAAACGAGTGCATGGGGATTTGTTAAACAGTATTTCTCCATTAACCCTATCCTCTTCTCTTTCCACAGGTCTAGCCAGCGATCTACTCCCTTTCTACTGGTGTCTGGCTCCAAATTTGTAAATTTCACCATTGTACGCCCTGCTGTTGCAGCCCTGCCCGCTCGCCACCAGAAGCGGGTCCAATACAAGATATTACGCCCCCCACCTTGTCTCAGGAACATCCTGTCTCACAGGCCGCAGCTGTATTGATGTAAGCGCCTTGTTTTTAAAGCGCACCTATTTTATTTGACGTGTGTATGTCCTAGAAGCAAGGAACTAACATCAATCCAGCCTCAGGTCCCTGACGGTATTTCTGAAATGTACAAAACTGGACACAGACACCAGCGGAAATAGCATCCGTGACCTGCTGGCTGTATGGATGGGACTTCTTTGTTTCCAGGACGTCTGTGTGTGGACCCCCGAATCGTTTGCTGCGAGTTCCTTGTTTTTAAAACCATTATACCACATCTCTAGTCCCCAACCCTGTTATTTACAGATAATTTTACATCTAATTAAATGGGTCATTTATGAAATCCTATGCCGCTCTGAAGTGTTTTGGTTTGATTTATTTTGTCTTACATTCCTCTGCTTCCATCCAAAAGCAGGGTATGATCACACATTTATTTTCTTCCCCATGGCTTTTACCATCACTTTCCTCTCTATTCCCCCGCCCTCCGCCCCCGGTTTCCTCCAACAAATAGACCAGGATATAGAGGTCTAGCGACTGTATTTATTTAAAGTATTTCACATATACGGGAGGTTAAATTTAAATAGTTCGAGAAAATTCTGTCTAGACGCGTTGCATTTGCTTTAAAATCAATCTTTCATTCTGATTTCAATTAAAAATACAAAAGTTATTGTTCTCCACTCTATAGACAGGGCTGTGTTCTTGTTTTTTAAGTCACCCTTATGCAAACAAAGAAAACTTGCACCTTTGGCCTGTAAATTCTCCAGCCAAGAAGAACAGTCAGATTTCATTCAGAAATAGGAGACTTAAATGGCAGGTAATTTTTTAAAGAGAAGAACAAACCCGATGGGCTTAGATTTTGCATTTGCAGACATTAGCGCAGTTGGGTGTGTGTGCAAAGGGACCCAAACACCTGGTAAAATGCAGGCGGAGACGTGTGGCTACTTTGCGAGGTGTTTAGGTAACGTTTGCCTAGATGGCCCTGTTAAAATGATTAAGGCGCTTTCACGCCCTGTGGCTGGAGAGCCTGCTTATATACAGAAAACGGAGGAGACTCTGAACATTATGCAGGAGATTCAGCACATCTTTATAATAATATCTCAGGGGGGAACGCGTATATAGGCACATGTAACACATATTTGTGTTATTTCTTTATATATGCGTGTGTGAGTATATACCTACACCCCTGTCCCTACAGCTGCGTGTATCTATAGTTATGTCATATTATGTGTATTTACAGAGAGATATTTATATGCCCCCGTATTTAAGGTCACACACATACATATATTTAGATAAACACGTGTCTCTCTATAAATACACACATATTGTGTGTATGTATATATAACATGTATATTATATATATGTATACACACACACACACACACACGATGTATTCTGTACATATGTAGTCCATGACACTGCATGCTATCCTTCTACTTTTCAGACAGACGCCTTTAAAAACCGTCTTTTCAAACCCCTGATTAGATCCCTTCACTTTCTTTATTAAAACTGGCAAACCCCAGAAATTGCTCTCTTTGCTCTGACTGTATATGTCCAGAGAGGTGTAATAGGCGTCCTTTCAACTGCCTTTTGTATCCTCCTCCTGGCACTGGCAAAGGATTGCTTTGGGTTTTTTGTTTAGTGGCTTTTTCCTTAAACACTCTATAAATGGGCAGGAATGATATGTTACTCTCATTGTAATAGACTTGTTTCTGTTGTAAGAAATGAGCACACAGGACAGATTCCTACCTGTCTGCTTGATATGGGAGAAACGTGTCTCTTCTCCCGAATCGGCCTTTCGCTCATAGGTGTGTTTACTATGAAGATTAGATTAGATTAGATTAGATTAGATAGATAGATAGATAGATAGATAGATAGATAGATAGATAGATAGATAGATAGATAGATAGATAGAGATTTGTAATGTGTTTGTAGATGAGTTTACCAAAGCAATTGCTTAAAACTATCGGTCTGCCTTTGGAAGATAGTGTCTACAGAAAAACAATGACTAACTGTGTCTCTTTCCCCCTGAATAGAAAGAGCCTGCATCCCTGTTTAAGGGATCTTGCACATGTTGCAGCGTCTATGCATGCCTGCAGGGCTGAACCCGAAAAGGCACGCTGGGGTTTTTATTCTTGCTCACCTGTGTGTGTTGCCTGCGTGTCTTTGCTCAAAGAGGTAGCTACCAGCAGTGCTTGCCTTAAGAGAGAGGGAGGGAAGGGAAAACGCTGTGTGCCCGAGTGTGAAGAAACGACATTACTGGGCGGATTGTATGACACAGCAAGAGTTAAAGCGATATTAATCAGCTTACAGGGCTCCATCCTGCTCTCTCTTATACTGATGTAAATCAGGAGTGACTTCACTGAAGTATAAAATAATGCACAGTGTATGAAGCTGTCCCACCCATTTTCATCTTAGTAGCATCATGGGACTATATCACACTGTAGTAAAATATATAAAGGAAGCATGCAAAGACTTATGCAAGCGAAGCAATAAACAGATCTGGAATGGCGTAGGGAAAATCCATGCAAGGCGTAGAGGAGGGGAAAGGAGAAAGTTTTGCAAAGCGAGAGTAAATGCATTTCCCGTTCTTGCATTCAACTGAGGCAGAAAGAGATCTAAAGCAAAGCAAGGACTATACCTGTTATCTTTGACAGCAGGATCTGTTCTGCAAGAGAAGAGATTAAAAGGGAAGAGTTAAGAATGCTGCACTCCTGGTCAGTTTCAGCCCAGCTCGGGAGCTGGTCGATAGCTCTGTTGCTTAATGCAGTCGAATGGCTACACGGGGCCCTTTAGGATTTTGGGGATTCCGGGGAAATGACATTACCCTGAAATCTATTTAAGTTTAAATATTTCCCAGTCCCTATTAAGGCAGAATCTTTAAAATACAACCGCTTTCCTTTCTGACCTATCTATATTTTCTCTCTCTTTTTAAAATCCACATCAATACTACAAGCTCCTGGGGGGAGGGTGCGGGGGGCCGGTGGAATCCGAAGGTTTATGCTTTTGTTTATTGTTCATTTTTTACCTGCCAAAAGAAGAGACCCAATGGACTTGGCTGTTTAGCTCGGGATACATACACTAGGAAGACATGTATTCAGCATATGCACTCCAAATATCATGGGATAACCCTGATGACAGTGTACTTTTTTACTAACAAAGCATTTTACACGTACCGATCTAGAAGACTTATGGGAGGCTGAGAATAATTTGCAGAGGTGTGTGTGTGTGTGTGTATGACAGAAAGAGAGAGAGAGAGATGCACCTTTTCATGAACAAGTGAGGCATTAAGATGAAACCATGCTGTGGATATTTGTATATAAAGTTACGTGGGGCTACCGAAGGCAGGCACGTCAAAGGATCGATTGCAGACTCTGACGAATCAAGATCGCATTCTGAGCTGCAGGCTTGAAGATTCCCAAGCGTCTCTTAGGATGAATTTTTTGCATTGTTGGCCCAAAGGTGATTAGAGAGAGCCGTGCGTTCCTACGCTTCAATCCTATTCTTCAGAAAAATAAAAATTCCATCTTTTTAGGCATTAAAAATCTCATAGCACCTGGCCTACTCAAAAGTGTACGTCTCCACGGGCGATCACTGGGCAGCCCGCGGATTGGAGCTCCGGAAAATGCTGCCGATTTTTCTCGAGGCACAAAAGATTGTACCACAACTATGTATTCCTCCCAGTGCATGTGAACCGGAATGCATGAACATAACACACCGAGGTGTATTTCATAACACAAGGTGAGAGGAGCCGCCTGGCCACAGGTCTGCAAGCCACTGGAAGGAAATTCAGACAGGAGAATTGGAGAATTCTTAGCGCCTGGCATTCCACCTTAAACCCTCCTCTCTACACGCTGCACTAAAACCAGGCCATTTGGATACAAGGTTTAGCTCCTTCTATTTATAGCCAGGAAGCCATATTTCTCCTGTGTGGTGGTAACGGACAAATGCACTTCCGGCTGCTTTGGTACGTGTATCACCTCTGAGGGGGAGCTGCTTGCTACACATTTTTCTAAGGCAGCTTTTCAGTTCTATAGGGTGCTTTAAAAGAGATTCCTCACCCACCAAGCGCAATAAGGTGGGCCCACGGTCGACTGCAGACCTGTATTGCGAGATGGGAGCGAGTTTTTTTAAACCCCACGTTGAACTGAACAGCAAAATGAGGGCTTTGAGAACTGATTTTGCCATCTGTCAACACACAGGTTCCAGAGGAGCAGCCGTGTTAGTCTGTATCCGCAAAAAGAACAGGAGGACTTGTGGCACCTTAGAGACGAACCAATTTATTTGAGCATAAGCTTTCGCGAGATGAAGTGAGCTGTAGCTCCCGAAAGCTTATGCTCAAATAAATTGGTTCGTCTCTGAGGTGCCACAAGTCCTCCTGTTCTTTTTATCAATACACACACACGCACACATGTTACACAGAGAGAGAGAGCCAATAGAATAAGAAGTTTATTGAGGAATAAATCTTTCCCTTTCCCTGTCTGTTTCTCCAGAAAAGGTGAAAGCAGGCTCTGTGTAATACCCTTTGTACTTTTCAAACTTGCTCCGGTTTAACAGAAGGGATATATAACCACGGCAAGCTGGAATTGGCATTGGTATTGAAATTCCAGAGCTAATGCCCAGCACTTAAGTCTATTGTAACTCAGATTTAAGTTTCTTTTATACACATAAACCCATCAGGGCAGATCTGCTTATTTGATCATGAGCTACAGATAATGTTATTTCGGAGTTCTGGTTTCGAATACACTAATAATCTTTCCTATTAAAAATGTCAGTCGATAACTAGTCAAGCAGGAGGGTTTCAAATCACTGTCATGCTAAAAGAGAGAGATTAAAAATACATAGTTATCAAAGAGAGTTAGAATAAGGGTGTGTGTGTGTGTGTGTAGAAACGTTGTGGTATATATGTGTACACAATTTAGAGCAAGTGAGAGAGAGATACACACAGTTAAAGAAAATATCCATATATTTTTCCGTAGAATTTCAGCCATGTGTTTAGGGGAGGAGGGGAGGGATCCTGGATCAGTGGCTGGTATGTGTGTGTTATATAAGGGGGAATTGTATGTGTGTGTGTGTGTGTGTGTGTGCGTATACATATATACACACAATTAACACACAGAGATCTGAGTCTGCTTGCAAAAAGACATATCTGTGTGTGTGTGTGCAACCCCTTCCCCCCATCTAGGAATTAGTTATATTGCCTAAAGGTCTGTGAGGTGTTTACATTCTTTCTTCTCCTTCTTTTTCATTGTATCCCTCATTTCTCCTGGGCATATGAACTGATTCCAGTTTAAATCCAACCCTAGGCCTTCCAGAACACCTGTGCTATGTCGCCCCCCGCCCCTTGGGATAATTAGGAGGAGTGCATTTTTTAAAAAATATTCATTCATTGTTGCTCCCTCACCATGCACGCTTAGGTCTTATAAACCCCAAGACCCTTTTAAAAGCAGAAGGCAATAAATTGACCCTGTCACATCTTGTATTTCCGCGCAAAAGCGAGCTTACATTTCTAGCGGGAGGTTTCCTGGGGGTGGAACCGGTATTCAGCAGACACAGAAAGCATCAGCCTGACATGAAACCCACACGAACACAGCTCATTTGAATCTGCCAGTTGATGGTCAACCTAAACCACCCTCCCCAGAGCGGTACTTGAGCCGACACGACTGTTCTTTGAAAATTAAAGCTGCCCCTTATCCTGCACCTCCCTTGAAGGGCAGTGGATGTAGAAGGTGAGAAAAGGTGAAAGGAGGGAAATAAAGAAGAGTCTACAGTCGCTGGGGGGTCCCTCCCCCCGTGTTTTAAGGATAAAGGGACCCAGTTGGCCCTCCACACTCTGAAGCGACTTCATTCCCCTCTTCCCGGCGAAATTGAGAGGCCAAGCGGATTTTAATAGGACAGGAGCAGGCGTAACCCCTCGCCTTTCTCCCTCGTTGCAAACTTATCGGCTCCTCCTAATCTGCTGGAGGCAGCTGCGACCTGAGCGGGGGAAGAGGGGCAGGGAAGTTTTTGTTTGTGATGATGTCTAGGCTCTATCGCCAAGCGCCATCCCAGCGGGTGGTTATTTTAAAATGGGTGCTTTAAATCAGGCCAGGTCCCCTGCTCCCACCCTCAACGTGCCTTTTAGATCTTTGAGGCTTGGGGGGGAGGTGCAGGGGAGAAGACCCTGGTAAAGGGGTGATGGGGGGGGTGGAGGTTTGAGGACCACAGCAAGCAATCGCCTTTGAAGAAATTAGCCAGCCTTTCCCTGCGCAGCCGACTCCATCTGCAGCTGCAAAGCAGGAAAGCCCTGAAACAGAGCCTTTAAAACACACCAGGCTCCGTTGCAACGCGGCGCCCTAGCCAGTCCCCCCCTTTCCCCTCTTGATTGCAAATAATAATTAGCACTTACCCTTAGCTTGCCACGGAGGTTCCGTGCCAAAGTCTGCAGCCCACCAGATGTACCTAGAATGAGCCTGTCCCTCCTGCATCCTACCCACTTGTGGATGGCTGGTTGGAGCCCGGGGTGACGTAGCTGCGGTCTACCCATTCAGGATTTTTTTTTTCCTGCCTCTCCCCCCTCCTCCCACCCTCTTCCTGGAAAAGAACGCGGGGCTTTACCCAGGTAACAAATCTTGCAAAGAGCCCAGCTTCCCCCCCCCCCCCCCGCAAAAAAAATCCACCCCAACCTTAACAAAAAAAATATCCTGATCAAAAATGAATGGGGAGAAACAGATCAATCATGCTGCTGGGGTTTATTTCAAGTACAGGGAGCGAGCACTGTTGCAGGATCCAGGCTATTCCATGCCTATCTTTTGATCTAAAGACAAAGGGGAAATCTTCCCAGACACCCCAGAATGATCCAGCCATTCCCATTCTCCCCTCTTTCTGCCCCACTAGGCTCAAGAGAAGATGAAGAGATCCACATGAATGGCAAACATTCTGGTGGCAGGGCTTTTTTTAAAAAAAAAGGGGGGGGGGACGGACCTTGAAGTGGGGGTGATGCCTCTTTCAGCGTGTCCAATAACCTTAAAGCCATCTTCTCCACAACCCGCCCCCCCCCCAGTCCCTCACCCCCAAGCCTCTTCAAGTCTAGGAATTCGTCTGGGTCAGCCTCAAGACCGTGGAAATGAAATAGTTGGTTGTCAAGCCCCCAAGTTGAGCTTTCCAGACTGGAGGTCTTTAAAAGAAGTGGGGGAAGGAGTGCGGGGGGGGAGAGTCGAAATTACCATAATAATCACATCTCGAACAAGTTGCTTTGAATAAAGGAAAAGGAAACACTAGAATGAAAGTCTAGACTGGGATGGGGAGGGGGAAGGTTACGTACCCCCTGGTTTTGCAAAACTTTGAGTCTAGGTAGGTGTGTGTGTGTGTGTGTGTGTGTGTGTGTGTGTGTGTGTGTGTGTGTGTGTGTGTGTGAAGCTACACTCTCAAACTGTAGGGAGGAATCAGAGGTTTGATTTTCCCTCTGATGGGAAGAGGAGGCTTTTGCCCAGTGTCCATAAATGACCGGCTGGCGAAGGTCCTGATTTGTTTTTGTTTGTTCTGGTTTTTTGTTGTTGTTTTATATCATGTCTGGTTTCCAGGGCAGACTCCCCGGCTCCCGCTGGAAGGCAGCAGGATCTAACGGCCCGTAGAAAATGCATAATGAATTCACTTTTTATCCGAGCTTGCATGGGAACTCAGGGCGCCCTGAACTTGAGAGAGACCCTCTTGCATGCTGATGAGCCCTGTCTCAAGTTCATTGTCACAGAGCCCTCGCAGACAACCCAGCCCTGCCCCCCCCTCCCAAGCCTAACTTTTGTCCCACAACTAGAACACACCCTCCCTTGGGACATTGCTAAAACAAATGTATTTAAACTACAACTCTGAGGACAGGCATAATTCCACTTCACCCCTCTCCCAGCAGCAGCCGTTCAATCACCAGGCGTGCCTTCAGGCTGCTTATAATGCCCCCCCCCCCCCGCACACACCCTCAAAGTTTTTGGCTTTGTTTCCTGATGCTTTTAAAATAAATATCCGCATTAAGCACGCTGCCCTGGCCCCTCTGGGATGATGCCATGTTCATTTCACTTTCCTTCTCTTATTCCCCCACAGTGAGAGGTAAAGATGCCACCTTCCTGCCTCTTGCAACGTGATTTGGAAGAGCTGGATTTTTTCCCCCGCCTTCCTCTCTTGGGGGTGTCTCCTATTTTCCCATGGGGAGGGGGCGTATTTATGTCTCTCTCACACACTTAAAACACCGATCGCTGGATTTAAACACAAAGTATGATACGATTTGCGCCTCAGTCCATCTTCCAGCCGGCCCCATCACACCGCATTGTGTTTGCAAAGCAAGCTGCCTGTCCTGCAAAATCTGCATCCCCACAACACACTTCGCACTTCGCCTTGGTGACCTCTGCTTCGCTGCCTCCGCTGAAGAGGCTCTGAGAGAGAGAAATGCTCTAACCTCCCCCCCACCCCCTCCTTCTTCTTTTACCTCTAGTATTAATTATTATTAATTATGATTATTTTCTCACCGACTCCAATAATTGAGCGGCTTGTCTGGCCTCCGACGTGTTCAGCAACCAAAGCCTGCAAGCCTTTTGTTCTGGCAAATCTCATATTGTTTTCACTCTATGGGACTTGATTTAAACCCGCCTTCCCCCCAACATCACGTGAGTCTGGCTTCCCCCCCCTTCCCTACACCCCCCCCCCCAAAAATTGCTCATTAGCAGAAAGGAAGAGAAGAGGGGGGGTAATTATAATTAAAAAGAGACACCTCCTGATTGCTCGCTTTTCACACACACACACACACACAGAGACAAATTCTCCCTTGCGATGCAAATGGGGTTCAAGGAATTGAGGGGTGTTCTTTGATCCCCATGAACGGGGAAGCTTCCCATCTCAATTTCTGGGCTAAGCAAGCGGATAGATCTGGCTAGATATTTTTAATTTGATTTTAAAAAAGACACCAGCACCCCCCCCCCCTGTGCCAGGGGTGATACCTACTGGATCCAGCCCCCAAAGCAGGGGAGAAAAAAAGACATCTAACTTCTTCCTCCCTGTTCCCCTCCCCCCCACCTCTGTGGCTCTGCTGAAGAAGGGGGGACGTAAGCATTGGAATCTTTTAAAACAAACAAACAAACAAAAAATTCCAGGTCCTCCTTTTGATGCTTACCTCGTGGGTCTGCCTCGAAGCCCCTCGCTTTTTGCTGCACAGATGGGGAAGGAATCTTCGCCTCAATCTTCTTGTTTGGATAGAGCTAGACAAGAAATTGGTTTCTGCATCTTTTCTGCCTCGCTGTCCTTGCTCTCTTTCCTCTTCCTTTAATCCTCGGAGGAGGAAAAAAAAAGTCTTCAAGGAGGGAACCTGAAGATGGAATTGACAAGGGGGAAAAAAAGTGTGGGGGGGGGGAAGAAATGCGAGGCGTAAGGATATATAGGAGCCGCAAAAGGAGACTTCCACGTAGCCTATACGTAAAGTATACGTATTATATTTAAAAAAGATGATATGCAAATGTTGAGAGCTCAAACTAGTACATTGCAAGGATATTTTGAAGGGGGGGGGGTGGAGGGGAGCAATATTGCAAAGCTTTCTTAACCTGTGTATTTATAGCAATCGATCAGCAAAGCCCATCAGCCTGGCAATTAGAAGCTCATTACCATATATGCAAATATGGCACCCAAGCTCCGCAGCCGTGGAGGCGAGCAGGATGAATTCGAGCTGCGTTTCTTAGCAATGCCACAAAACGACAGCACGGCTGCTGAGTTTAAACGTGGGGGGAGGGAAAGGGGAGAGAGAAACGTATTGGAGGGCTTTTTGCTGGTTTTAAACAGAAAGCAGGTAAATTCGGAGCGGATTGCTCTCCGGTTTAACAAGCCAGCGGGGTTTTAACTGCCCAAAGTGGGGCTTGCTGGAAAATCGGGAGCGTTGTCCTGGGGGGCAGGGGGAGCTATCGTTTGGGTCACTAAAAGGAGTTATTTGAGTAGTCCCCTAATTAGGCAGAAGTTAACGGTGCCACGCGGCCTGTCCTAGGTCCCTGGGGGGGCGGGGGGGGGGGTGGTTTCCATGTGAAATAGACAGAGCAGCAAAGAAGCAGGGGATAACCACGTCGTGATGTTGCATCGATTTGCTGCAGCCCCAGACAGACGCACCGACCAGGCAGGCAGCCCCAATCCGCAGTTTGGGACACTGCAAAATAAAATAAAATAAAATAAATAAAAAAAACCCTCCTTAAATAAAATCTCGGGTACCCAGCTCCGAGAAGGTCTGAAATAAACAAAACTCAGCCTCCAGCGTCTCCTCCTGGCTAGCTCCCCGGGAGACTTGGCAGGGAATGTTCACGCGATGACCCCGCTTCACGGACAGTGTTTACCCCCATTTCATTAGACTCGAGGCAACTGCAAGCTTCTTTGACAAATCCAAACCACTACGCCTTTACCTTCCGGGTGTACAGACACCTTCCCTCAGTGTGCTTTCCTGGGCATGCCATTGCCCCGGAGAGTTACCTGCAATCTTAGCAGCAGGGGTCATTTGATTGCTTATTAAAGGATCAGGATTTTGTTGCTTAATAAGGGTAGATTAGCAGCAAGGCCCCTTGGCACTGGCTGGACAGGGATCCAAGTTGAGTAGATATCTTTGCAGAAGCAAGCGTGTAATGGGGAGGAAAAGATTGGTAGCCTAGCCCAGATTTCTATTACTGCTGTGTCAATGTATTCAAGTACAATCCACTGTATGTTGGCTTCCTCCCCCCGTCCATGGATTAAATCTGAATTTGGATTCCCCCCCCACACACACACACACACAAACCCCAAATCACATCTCATTTAAAGAACAGCAATGGCTAACTCCTAATAAAATGTTCTTCCCCACCTGGGTTAATGTTTTTGGAGGAGAACTGTAAATCCTGAAAATCAAAGGAAAGCAGGAATCGATTCCTACCAATAAATAATTTCATATTTTGCCGGGGGAGGGGAGAAGCAACCAGGGAATCTAACTTGGTACAGTCACCACAAAAGCACAAATCGAACATCAGGTTAACTCCACATAAGGGATGACATGTAGTGCAACAGTGCTAGGACGTGAATAATATATTGACTTCCCTTATTTGGAGTCCCTTACCCACTTGCATATCTCACCCTCCCAGATCAATGTAAATTTCAGAGAACTGTGGATGCCACTGGTTTACAGTTGACAAATATAACGGCAGGTCTTTAAAAAGCTCAGAGGTGCAAGGTAAAGTCCCCACAGAACAGGTCTATGAAAGCAGGTCTCAGGGTAATATGTTCTCTCTCAATATTCCATCAGACAGGTGGAATAGATTATGTCTTTTCCCAATTGCTTCTTGATCTACATTCGTGTTTGTTTGTGTGTTGTTGTTTTTTTAACTTAGAGTGAATGGACAGAAATGGGACATCCCCTTAAAGGAGATCGATTCTGGGATTCTTTTCCAAACTGGAAATTTCACTTCCTTTTTTATAAGGGAAACATATTTCATATTTTGATCTGGGGGTTTGTCCATTTGTTTTTGCAAAGCCCATGTGCAACTGAGTTTGGCAATATGCAACGATCGTTTTTTTCTGGCAAATTCTCAATAACGTATCACACACACACACACACACTTTCCTGCAGAAAGCAATCCAGATTTGTTAGGCCACGGTGCCATTTGATTGAATTTTAGGGAGGGAGGTTGCTTCTTTGACCAGATTATGCTAAATAAATGGATTTTAATTTCTTCCATGCTCCCAAGTAGCAATTAAAATTAGTGATGACTTCTGCCTTTACACGACGATCATATGTTGGCACCGCTCTCCCGGGGTGGGGATTGATCTGCAACCCGGCACAGCCAGTTTCTTGTCTTTGCTTTATTCTACGGGGCTGGTTTTGTTTGTTTTTTAAAGACAATTCCTGCAAAGAAAACCGTCAGACTTTGGAGATTTCAGCTTCATTTGTAAACCTAGATTTGTTCTGTTTCTTTATTTTACCTTTGTAAATATTTGGAGAGTTTTATGCTTACCTGATATTATATCTTTAAAACAAACCAAACCAAAGGTTTAGTCATTTAAACGACAGCCCAGCAAAGGAAAATAGACATTTTCACTTTTTAGAAACTATATAGTTGTTAGTTTCAGAGTAACAGCCGTGTTCGTCTGTATTCGCAAAAAGAAAAGGAGTACTTCTGGCACCTTAGTTGTTATAAATGAATGGATACACAGACACATTAATCAGCAATAGTTATTATCCCAGAGCATACAAAAACCGGAGTGGTTTATAAACTATATTCCAGCACAATAGCTAAAGCTAGGTACAGGAAGGTGTTCATACAAGATTATAAATCTGTAGCTAACGTAAGATATGGACTTCTATAGAGGTGTTCTCGTACAGTAATATGTGATATTGCTTTGTGGTTTATCATTAGACTTCTATAGCTTATATTGGTTACAGATATATAACTCTGTGGTATGTACACATACATATCACACCACATTAGATAGATAGATAGATAGATAGATAGATAGGTGGGGGTGTATGGAGATAGATAAATAGATAGATGGGGGTGTATGGGGATAGATAGATAGATAGATAGATAGATAGATAGATAGATAGATAGATAGATAGATAGATAGATAGTCTGACTATCCCAAACGCATGCTGCAAAAGTTCCATCCCCACACGCTGAAGCATATGGGGTGGGGAGCGTGAGAAGGCCTGTGCCTGTCTGAAACCAGGCCTGGGTTTCCCCTCCCCTCAGATCCTCTGAAAAATCGCAGCAGGGCCAATGCTGGGCAGCCCTCTATTTATTGACAGGGAATCGCTGACGGTAAAGAATTCACGTCCATGTCCTGATTGCCCTTAAAAACAATTGCTGTGTATCAGATTAGACAGTGAGAGTTTTAACGTGGTAACTTTCCCCTAGTCAAAAAGGGACCCGTATTTTACTGGGGGACAATGCAGTCTCCTTACCGGGCTGCCTCTGCAGGGTAAATAGTCATTAAAATATGATTAACACAACGGCATGTGTTAAATGCATGGAAGCTTTGGTTTGATTCGGAGTCTATTCCGTGGACTGTTACCCTTCTAGTGTGGTCCAGTTATAATCTACTGTATTAAAATGTAACATGCCACTGCTGATTGAACAGATCTGTTAATACACCGCTAGCTAAAGGCACAAACACAGACAGCTGTAGGGCCTTATTCTCGGTTACACTAAAGATCCTTTACCCCGTTTTAGCATCGTAAAGGGACCTTAAAAAGTGAGCCACAGTCCCATGATCTGTATATAAACATATAATATTTATATAAATACACACATCTATAAAACGTAGATAGAGATGCGAATTTGATAGAACATCTGTATCTCTATGTAGATAGATATAGACACAGATGTTATATATAAAATTTTGCATCTCCATCTCACTTTTTATATAATACACACACACATGCATAGCTCTCTCTAGAGGGATGGCTGGGTGTGTGTTTGTGTACACCGACCCACTGCACCCGCCCACCCACACTTATACCCACCTACGTCATTAAAATACAGCCTCTGTGTATGTAAAGGTGTGTGTTTTGTGTAGCGAATGTATCTACATAATAGGCAGCATGTTTTGTGCACATAAAAAGCATAACTAGCTTTCGGGGGGGGGGTAAGCGGCAGAATATATGCGGCATATTATTGCATATATATTTCTATGCGGCAGAATATATGTAGTGTATTTAGGAACACACATGGGTGTATACATAGTAGGTATAAATGTGTAATGTGTGTGTATATAAGGGCACACATATATAGCAATTACACACCCTTCCAGCCCTGCCTTCCTGTGCGTCTATACACCTCTATCTCTCAGGCAAACATAGACGCTGACACTGTGCACAGGCTTAGATCAAATCCTCCGATTTCCACTGATTCCACAGGGCTTGGATGGAGGCGTAACTGCAGAAAACACGTGCTGGATATCAGGCCTATAGCGGGGCTACACATATGCACAATGTATACGGTAGACACCACACACGAGTAACACGACTGTAGGCTGAGGTGTGCCGCTCTAAAGCGAGGGAGCGAGTGAAAGCCTATTGCAGGAACACGTATTCCCAGGCCTGCTGATGGACTGTCCCACCATGAGCAAGGACAGACAGGGAAGGATGAGAAAATCCTTTCTAGACCCATTGCGCTGAAAGTAGTTGCAAGGGGGGGGGGGTGGAAAGCGTTAGAAAAAGAGGGCTGGTAAAGGTTTGAACAATCTCTCAGTCTCGGGGGAAATGTGGCCCTAATTTGGCCTGGGAATTCTTCAGCATGAGAAAGATACTCATGGAGTCCCTTATGGACCCTAGGGTCTTTGGGGGCAGGGTGGGGGGTCCCTTTAACGCAGACTAGATCGCCCAGTCAAAAGGGCTTAGCTTCTGTTTAGGCGCCTAAATGAAGCGGCTTGGAAGGGCTGAGCACCTACCTACTCCCCTTGTGCTTGCTCCCTTGGGTGCTGAAACCAGCCCCTTGCATTTCGGAGCTAAGCTCTGCTGAAACCCCGCCCTGGCGTCTCTGCTCTCCCCCGTCCTTCACCTTGGTAGGGCGGCTTTAGACCTCTTTAAAGAGACACCTGCTTAGAGCCGGGTTTTCACAACCCCCCGTGGCCTCCGGCTGCTCAGCGTGGATCCGAAGGGACCCAGCTGCGCCGCGAGGAGTTTGGTTCGTTCCTCCTGCACCCTGAGCTGGGTGGGGGACAGTGGGGGGTTCAAACTTGGGATTGTTTTGGTAGGCAACACAAAAGATGGCCAGACTGTATGGTGCCCTCCAATAACCAATATGACCTTGCTGGATTGAGCCATTGTATTTTTCTTTCCCCCGATTGAACTTTGCAAGCGCGAAGGCAGCGGTGGGACATTTGTACCTGTGACTATTGGTACAATGTCAGGACTAGACAACACGGACGGCTCTTCTGCTTGGACGTGTTATTTCTCCGGGTAGCGGTCGTGCTTTGGCAGCATCCATTTTGCATCCTTGCCTTGAGTCTGAAATCTATTTTCTATCCCTCTTTTAAAGAGAGGGGGAAAAAAAACCGACACAAGCAGAAAGCCAAAAACGCTGAAGAATTGATATCTCCCCCTTCCTCTTGATTTAGCTTTTCTTTCTTTAGTGAAGTTAAAATTTAAATATGCCACTTAGGACCATCCAGTTCTCGCTTTTTCAACTACTTCCTAACATAATCAGCTCATCTTGGGCACGATTGGCTGCGTGCAATCCTTTAAGATACAGAACCTGCTTATATTCTGTTATTACATATGCTATTAGCTATAGGCATGTGATAATGCAAAATATGTAATACGCGTGTAAGTGCCCAGAGGTGCATATTGCATGTAATAAACACACATACACATGATATAAATATGCCTGTCCTATCTGATGGTGTCAAAAAGACTTTTACTTTGTAGTATTAAGAGATCCCATCATATTAAACCAGAGAAGCATATCCAGACACACTTCTCTCTCTCTAGGGGTACACACACACACGTCTACACTCAGAGGAGATAGATATATTTTCCGATGTATATATCTTGGTACAGGTAGTTATGTATGCACATACCCCCCAAAGGAGATAAACACAGACATATTGTACACACACACAGTATATATTGCTCACATATGGATAAACACACACATTACATGAAGTATATGTGTGTATGTTTGTGTGTGTGTGTGAGTGAGTGAGTGAATGAGAGATACATCAGCTTTTGCATCTTCAATAATTTTTTTACTTAGTTTTACTGAAAGGAAAAGTGTTTTTTTTTTAAAATCCTCTGCTTCTTTTAATGATTTTTTCTCCTCGTTTCAATTCAGTGCGCGTCAATTTCTTTCTTTGCTTGGTCCCTATTCCTACAGCCACACTCCAGAAGACCCAGCTGACCCATTCCCTTGAGTCTGGCGAGCATTAAAATCGCCCGGCACAGCACCTTGTTCTGCTTAAAGGTGCAATTTTTTTCTTGTTAATCATCACAGTGTGTGTGCGGGGGGGGGGGGGGGGGGGGGAGAGAGATTTAAACAAAACCCACAGATCAGGAGAAACGCGGCTTTTTATAAACCGGTCAGATAGTGCAGGTACCTTGAAGAGATACGGGACTTTGTCAAATGAATCGTTTCTTTGAAACAATGCAGCCATTCTGGATTTTTTTCGGAATTGGTTCCCCAAACTTTAGTCTCTTTCTTTCTTGCAGAGGGAAAAATGCTCTTTAAAAAATGAAACGAAATCGAAGGACTTTAACCACCTCGTGGTACGCTAAGAATCTTTTTCCTACCCTGATCGGGGGGAGAAAAACCCTAATCTAAATTTCAGCGGCGCACGTTGGTTAGCCAGAATTCCGCCCCAAGTTCTGGAGGCAACAGACGGGAATCCCTTGGCTGTAGGATGCAAGAATTGAGCATCACTTGACTTGCTGCAAATGGGGTGCGGGCAGGAATTTAGCACAAGGAAGCTGCTCCATCTGAAGACAGACTTCTTTAGGGTTTCTTTTTTTGGGGGGGGGGAAGCACTTCTCTTGCTATGGAATGGTCTGGCTCCATCTCCGACCTTGGCGTGGCCTTAGGAGCCCACAAAATAGCTTCTCCTCCCCCCTGGAACTGGGGGACATTTTAACTCAGCTCCCATTTGCACAGAGCCAGTCACCTGGAGACACTTGGGCGGACCGGTCAGATAGTGCCAGAGACACAAAACGGAGGAGAGGGGAGAATGCCCGAGCAGAGACCAGGGGTTACATTGAAATATGCATCAGATCGCCCGTCCCATTCCCTCACCTTGCTCTCGCTTGTGGTGCAGGGGGAGAAAGTCGCTCCTCTGTATCTTAGGGCTTGCACGTGGCTGAAAAGTGCTTTGGGGTGTGTGAGTGTGAGAATCAGAATCAACCCAGCGCTGGGGTTATGCAGCCAGCCAACAACCGTGGCAAAGCAAAAACAAACATTTGCGCGCACGCACACACACACAGACACAGACACAGACACACACACACACACTCACTCTCTCACACACACACAATTGATGGGATTTCCTCAGCGAGGTTGCAAAAGGTCACTTCGGAGGACATCTCCGCGGTGAGATGCAATCAGATGCAACAGGCTACCGGGTGATGGTACCGGGTTAGCGGTTGGCACAGGGGAACCAGAATGAATCCCCCCGCTTCATAAAGTCCACACTCACACACACACACCCCTGGCCTCTTTTCGCCTGCTTCGAAAGGGGCAACAATTTGGCCAAGCGAACCTGCTCTGGAAGGGAATGGGAGCGGGTGGGGTTTGCTCGGGTTTCTTTACTTTGAGTTTACACTGGATTTCTTTACCGCCTTCACTCCTGCAACGGGGGGCGCCCACACAATCGACGTGTGTCACCTGCTGGGGAACAGGATGGTTCCTCTTGGGGCCCGATCCTGCATTCTACAGGGATCGGGCCCTACAGCCAAAACTCCCAGGGAAGGAGAGAAAGTTGTTCTTGGTTTTTAAGGCAGAAACGAAGCTGAAGATGTGAAATCGCTGCTGAGATTTTTTTTTTAAAAAAAATCTTCCTCAATAGTTTAAGTTTATAGGGGAAAAAAAGCAATTTCTCCTTTGGTAACTGAATGCATAGAGCATATTTATATATGATGCATAATAGCTAAAAACTATTTAATATTATACAGAGCTTCAAAAGCTTTTAAATATTATACATCGAAATTAGATGCCTGTTATAGACACATATTATATGGGCACTATGTAGCTATGAAATACACAAGCAATTTATTATAGAATATTAGCTTCTTCGTGTTATTTGATATTGTGTATTATAATATGGAATATTGTGCCTAGTACTCTATATCCGATTAGAGATACGCCAAATATATAGTCAATAGACATTATTCTGTATATATTACATGAAACAGCATCTAATAGTTATGCATGTTAAGTATATGGAATAGCACATTATATATTGCATAACACAGTGTCTAGCACAGGTGAATGATCTGCTTCTATGGTCTGATCATGGGGCCAGGGTCCAGGTCTCTGTGTTTCATGCACCCAGCTATAATTTCTGCACTAGGATTTCTTACCGCTGTCGCCAGCCGGTCCACTCTTCTGTTTTCCAACACTGCACCGGCTGCGTTCATTCTTTTACCTGGCTGGCGAAGAAGTAATTTCAGAGAAGGGTTGTTGGGTTTTTTTTTAAATAAAGTTGTTCTAATATTTGCAGGATTTTTTCCAGACTGAGTGGATTTTGATACAGCCATGCACGATACAGTCACACACACGTTTCGTTTTTTAAAAATGGTGGAACTAAGATACTGGGGACTAAAACAAACAAACAACCCTCCTATCAGAGTGGCACCTGGAAATGATGTTTTTATGCAAAACGCAGTCCGTGCCTTGCAATCATTTTGATTTTAAAGCCAGCCTGTTATCGGCCAACCGAAATCACTCTCTGCCGGGAGGAGCTCTTCGGTCTGTCTTCCAGGCGCACCAGAAAATAGAGAGTCAACGTTTTAACCGGCGGTGACAAAAAGGAAGATGCCTATAGAAAGACGAGCCAGCTCCCCCAAAAGAAAACCGAGGCTGGAGAGGCGCCCCGAAGAAAATACACCCCTTCGCTTGCAACAAGCGAGATTCTGTAAAGGAACAGGAGGACTGGTGGCGCCTTAGAGACTAGCCCACTTCTTTGAGCATAAGCTTCCGGGAGCTACAGCCCACTTCATCGGATGCAAGCTTATGCTCAAATAAATGGGTTAGGCGCTAAGGTGTCCCCCTGTTCTTTTCCCCGACACAGACTAACAGGGCTGCCCCTCGGAAACCACCGTTACAAGGAAGCTCACAAAGGCAGAAAGTCACTTCAGTGCAATGTCCCTTCTAAGCCCTCCCACCCTGCAGTTTATACCTTAGCCCTCCACTCCACCAAAGCATCGAGTCTCTTGTACAAAGGCAGTGGAAGGATTTTGCTAACTCGATCCCTGTGCGTGGGGTTATGTGTGACCCCCAAGTCTGGAGGGAGACGGGGTGGGAGAGGTGAGAGGGACAAGCTTCGAGCTACCCAGAGGCAACGTTCAGAAAGGCTGGAAACAAATTCTTTTGACATCAAACACAGGGAAGCGTTAAAGAAGGGAGACCGTCCTGGCTAGATTCATCCAGACGGGGTCTGAGCGATCTAGACCATCTAACCCCCAAATACACAAACTTTAAACTCCCCCCACAGGGATTTTAAACTGGAATAAGAGCTACCACACTTCAGCTCTGGGGCAAAGATCTGCAGGGCTCTGGGTCGGATGTGTTGCTCTAATTATTCGTTCCGTCTGAATCCCCAGGCAGGGTTAGGCTCCGGACACCGGGTGGTGGTAAGAAGCGAGGCAAAGGAGCGGCTGTTGCAAGCCCCCAGCTTGGTTCAAGAACTGAAAGTCGCACAGTGGAATCGACACTTCTGCCAGCCAATTCATGCTCTTGGAAATCCTTTATTTCTTCCTTTAAAAAACAAACAAACAAAAACCTGCTTTTCAAAAGGCTACGCTCCGCTGAACGTCGAAACCTTTCGCCTTTCTGAGACGGGGTTTTTAGAACCACTAGTAGAAAAAAAAAAGAAAATATTTCTTTAAAGTTGATCTCAACATAGATTCCTTAGGGCTTATTTGATCAGTTCGCCTGAGAACTTTCCACCGGTTCTAGGAACCATCTCTCAGCTTCGGTGCCGGCCAGGCTAAGGGAGAAAACCGTGTTCACAACACAAGTTGTCGCTTTTCCGAAAGAGCATACTCATTTTATACTCACAACTGTTCTGTTCCAACTCAAGGAGGATTGTTGTAAACCTATTTGCTCATCCCCCACCCCCTTCGGGGTCAGTTCCATAATGATCTTTTCAGAAACATCCTTCGCAAGAAATTGGACTTTTTAAAGTCACAAATATTAATTGTTTAAAGGGAAATGCTGACATCTACTTAAAGGCACTATGTTAAGGCAGTTCCTGGGAGATTGATTTAATAACTACAGGATCGAGCCCACCATCTGTATTAATAATAAAAAAAACAATAAGAGAAAAGAGTAAACAAGAAATATATGCAGACATTTTACACAGAGTACCTATGTCAGGTTCTACACATATGGGAATTTTTAGCAAGTATATTATAAGCAAGACACACGTCTGATTGAGTGTCAGATGTCTGAGTATATATGTATGTGTATTCATACACAAACATACACTATACACAAGCCCACATACATATTTAATTACACACACGTAGATATTTGCAAGATCAGGGCCACAGACTCTTTTAACAAGTGTATTAGCAAGAAGATTTTATACATGAACATGTGTTTATATCATTTACACATATAAGCTACCTACCCACAAATTCATCTATGTGTGTGTGTGTGTGTGTAGCTTATATGTGTAAATGATATAAACACATGCATTCTAGATATGAATATATGTGTATACACATTTTATGTACACATATTACTTTATATTATATGCTTATCATATGTAATAATACTGTGTAGGATATTCATACATGTCTTGCTTATAACACCCTTATGACAAATTTCTGTGGCCCCCAAATTGTAAAGATTTGTGCATGTGATCAACTCTAAGTGCATTACTGGTCACATTGAAGACAATGGACTTTCCAAGATTGGGCCCAAAGTGAATTTAAAATAAATTTAGCTATATGAAATCTACTCCCTATATTATGCAATACAGTTCACTGTAGAATGTGAAACAGAAATAATAATAATTAAATAAGAAATCAGTGCAGCTCTCTGAATTTAATTAAGATGTAGAGTTCCTCTTAATCTTACTGTTTTCTATCTGGGCATTTTAGGTGTTAAAAACTAGTCTTACAGTCAAGAAGCAAGATTTTATTTGTTTCTCTGAAACTAAACTATCACTTTATATGATGGCAGCAAGGAAAACCCCACACCCAGAGAATTCATGTGAGAGCTTAAGCTGGATTGATGAATGTTGTTAACTGAAATGTTACAGGTCAGCCCTTAACAACATAAACCCTAATTCAGTAAGGGCCTTATGCACACGCTTAACTTGGAGCATGAAAGTGATCCCATGGGAGTGCAGGTGCCCTTAAAGCTAGACACATATTCAAGTACCTCGCTAAGTTGGGGCCATGAGCTGCTGCCCTTGGTTCTATGTAGACAGAATTGCTTAGGAACCAAGGAGGGGTTTACTGGGTTATATGAAATGGGTTAAGATCAAATGTGGCTTCATATTCTTCCCCAACTTCTCGATTTCATACCAGTTTGTAACCATGACGGGGCTCATCCCACCCACCAACAGCCCTAAGGGGCAAAAGGTTCAAATGCACCAAAGTGACTTGGGCGTCTAGATCCTGTTTCCAAACGTGTTTTAGGCCCCAATCATCAGAAGTTTAGACGCTTAACTCCCATTCAGCCAGGCACCTAAATACGTCAGAGGATCTGGGCCTTACACCAGGCGAAATCCCATTGAAAGTCACTCGGTGCTTTCCCCCCGTGCCCCAAACTGGACTCAGAAGCGAAGGACATGATCCCAAGGCCCCCCGAAGTCAATGGAAAGTGCCATGGAGTCCAACGGGCTTTGGTCAGACGTTAACTGCTCAGCTGGAGAACGGTCTGTGTTATCAAAAGGGGCCTGCATGCACATGGCCTGATATTAATACGCTGGTTAGAAAAAAAAAATCCATCTCTGTGTATTTACGGGATAACCTGCATTTTCAAATATTCTCCTCTTTCAGCAATAGGAGGTAGGGACAATTGTGACCATTTAGTTCACTCTAGTTCCTTTCAATCTCCCACCAACTTCAATCGCAGCAGCCTTTGCTTTCAATGGGTTCTTTATTCACACACGTTTAGGCACAGTATATGCTGCCTAGGATATCGACCTGCAAGAATTGAAGGATACTGAGCCTTAGTGGGGTGAATTTAGCTGACTACAGATGGGCTAAAACTTGGATGCAAGCTTTCCCTGGAGTAATTAAGGGCGGAGGTGGTCTATATATATAACAATAAAGGCCTGGTTTCAGACTGGGCCTCCAGGTGCTATCATAACTAATACTAGCAGTATTGGGTGTTATTATTCGTAGTCTATTTGAAACTCTCTTTGTCTGAGACTATAACCTCCCTGGTTTTTGTCTGTAGCCTGCAAGGAACCTTTCCAAAGCAACAACAAAGGCATTATCCCTTCATTACCCCCAAATTTGGTAGATGATGAGGATGCCTTAAAAAAAATATTGCTTATTCCACTTCCTGGGTAAAATTGAATCTTAGACTGCATAAAATGTGTACAGGAAATGAGACACAGACATACTTCCAATTGCACGTAATGGCCACAGCCCAGGGCTTATTTAATCACACCTGCACAGAAGCGCGAGAGGGGGTTGGAGGAGTTGTTTCTGGACTCTGCCACAGATTTGCTGTGTTACCTTGAGCAAGTTTCGGTCTCTCTCTCTCTGGCTGAGGAGAAGGAAGACCTAAGGGTTCAGGCGGTAGCCTAGGACTTGGGAAACCCACATTCAGGCCCTTACTGTGCCACACACTTCCTGTGTGACTTTAGACAAGCCGGTGAGGCTCAGTGCCTCGGTTTCCCCATCTGTACAATGGGGATAATAGCTCTGCCCTGCCTCACCATGGTGTTACGAGAGTCAGTCCTTTAAAGACTGTGAGGTGCTCAGTGCCAGGGGGCGTATAACTACATAATAGAGAGAGAGTCTCCATTTGTAAAATGGAAATGATCCAAACATAGCTCACAGGGGAAAGGTGAATTCATTTATATTTGCTAAGTGCTTTAATATCCCCTCACGGAAGGCTGCAGAGCGGCACAAGCTATTAGCATCATCATAGACCACTGGGCAAGTCACTACCATGCCCAATGCCTCAGTTTCCCCATCTGTAAAATAGCAATAGTGAGGCAGACCTCCTTTGTAAAGCACTTTGAGGTCTACTGATGCACCACCCTACATAAGAGCTAAGTTGTTATTCTCACTCCCCGCTAAGAAGAACACACTTATTTTCCAAGCCTCTTGACCTCACATGATCATTGTTATTTATGTCCATTATTTATGTCCTCCAGTCCCCTGATACAGGAACTTCATTGTGGTAGGTACTGTCTACGCACACAATGGGACACAGTCCCTACCACAGAATGCTTGCAGTTATTCACAACAATGGGGCAGATCCTGCGTTGACTTCAGTATCGTGACACTAGTTCACACTCGCCAAGGACCTGGCTCACTAAGTTAAGATATTTCAAGTATCAGGCGGTAGCCGTGTTAGTCTGTATCCACAAGAACAATGAGGCATCAAGGTGCCACCGGACTCCAAGATATTTCAAAAGCAGCAATTCCTAGATAGGCTCCAACGAGCTTTGGATCAGGCCCTGCTGTAAAGGAATCTACTTCTCCCGCACCCTCAAACACACACACACACACACACACACACACACACACACAGATAAGAAACCCATCGTAAATAAGGCAGTTTTTGATGGGGACAGAGGACAAGCCTTTAGTCACAGGGGCACGAAGGGACCGTATCAATCTTCTGAAAGGGGAAATCTTATATAGATGAAGGACAATACACTCAAAGGTCTGCCCAGGACACAACCTCCTCTTGTGTCCTAACCTTAGGGGAGGATTGGTCTCTAAACTTACCCAGCCTCCCATAAAACCCTTCTCCATTCTAGCGAATAACCTTTATGTCCAGGGACCAGCAAAGTTTGTTTTTCTCCCTCCAGGGTTAGTCGCAGCAGGAGTGAAATAGAAAGCCACGGTTTTGTAGGAGGTTCCAGTAGCACAATAACCTCAGAGGAGTTTAGGTCTAAAGACTAAAAGGGTCTATTTACTTTCACTGACAAGGAACAATATAAGCAGATGTCCTTTGATGGGATTAGGTTATTAATCCCTGAATCATGCATAAATGGGAAAATGATCCATTATTTTCAATGAAATCCTTCACTACTTTAGATTTCAAGGGACGAAAGAATGGGCGGAAGGCCATTAAAAGAAAGGGCCAGAATTGCATATTTTTACTGTTGGAAATTTATTTCACAGTTTGATCTGTTGAGTTTGACACAGACTATAGGATTCCACTTTATCCTGAGACTAATTCACTGTGTGGGACATTTATCTCTAGGGACCCCAGTATTCCTCCTACAGTCATAAAAACACAAACAATAAAACATACCCAGTGCCTTGCTCTGAACAGCGTTGGAAATCCGGCCTAAACGTTTAGCTCTTCCAAACACCTCTGTGTTGTGTTAGCAGCAAAACACAAAGCAAACGACATAATGTGATATTTCATAGGAAAGAGACGGGGCTTGTGTCTGCTGTATATTCCAAGGGGTGTTTTATAAATAGCTTGTGTAGGTGGGCAAAGGGAGGTCTCAAGATAGAGAGGCATGACAATATCTTGTAAGGAATAGCCGACAGTCAATAGGGTCATATCCTCAGTTGGTGTAAAGCGGTGTAGTTCCATTGGACTAGCTTCTCAGTCAGACTAAGACCCCTTTACAGGATTCTGGGGGTGTAAAGAGGTGTTAAAGTAGGAGCAAGTTACAGCAGCACCCACTTTAAGTCCCCTTTACATTGTCTCAGTGGTGTAAAGGGGCCTAGGGTAAAGAAAGATAATGTCCATTTACTTCAATGGAACTGCATCAATTTAACCAGCTGAAGATCTGGCGCTCTTTTAGTAACCCGTTCCTCGCCCCTCTGAAGGATTTATAACCATCAGTGGAGAAATACCTGAGAGCCCTAAAGATGCATAAATAGGAGGCTGCAGGCAGCCATGCAAGCCCTTGACGGTGGGGATATAACTCAACATATTAGAATGAATATTAATGGCACTAACAGCCCAGCACCCCAGAACTAGGCAGCCGAATCGCCTCTGTAGCAAAAGCAGAAATAGATTCCAAATGAATAATTGACTAGGCTTCCTTTTGATTTGCGTTCCGATTGTACACCACCGTGCAAACTCGGAGGGGGAAATATATGTT
The DNA here is from genome assembly GCF_015237465.2 of Chelonia mydas. Lineage (NCBI taxonomy): Eukaryota > Metazoa > Chordata > Testudines > Cheloniidae > Chelonia > Chelonia mydas. The sequence continues at coordinate 4,682,556 of NC_051264.2, forward strand.
CTGATTAAAGATTTATATGGGGTATAACACTTTTTTTGTTGTTTAAATCTACTTCAAAGTCAGAGCATGGTCTTCTGTAAAATAAATACTCATTAAGCAGAGAGATACACACATAAAGTGTTTGTAAGTGTGTGTGTGTGGAGATGTATATCTGGGTCTGTTTGTGAGAGTTTGGATATGCCTTTGTCTGTCTGGAATTATATATGTGTGTCTGAATAGGGGTGTGTCTCTCTGGATGGATACAAGTGTCTCTCGTGTGTGTGCGTGCATGGATATATGCACCGGCCTTGGTAGGTGTGGGTTTCTGAATAGGTGCACATCTCTAGATGTGTGTATGTCAGGATGTGTGTGTGTGCCAAAGGTTCTCAACCTCTTTACCATTGCTGGCCACATATACAGCTCTCTCTGTGTTATGGGGGCCACATCCACACAATAGACACACTACCTGTATGGCCCTGAGGATGTCACATGGGCTGCAACTGTGTGCTGATTGGGCCACCAGAGGCCCACGGGCTGCAGGTTGAGAACTACTGGTGTGTACACATCTCTAGACGTATGTATAGCAGGGTGTGTGTGTGTTTGTACATGCACATCTCTAGCCGAGAGGTTGTATATACAGACGTTGGTGCCTGCCTGGATCTATGCATATACACCTGTGTGCGTGTCTCTGGATGGGGGTGCAGGGGTGGGTGGGTATGCATATCTGAGTTAGTGCAACTGCAAATGTAATAGTGTATGACAGCCACAGGAAGGCCAGGAAGCCTCCCTCTCTGCGACATGGACATCACACAGGCTGAGTACAATGAATGCCACTCCTGCACTTACCATCAGCAAATGAAGATGATCTGTGATTTTTAATACTTTGTGGTATCTTCTAGTCTACATTTCATAGCAAGAAACCTTCCTCAAGCAAAAGTCAAGCTGGGAAATGCCAGAGACAGGGTTGTGTGAATAACAGCAATGGAATACTTTACACCTACAAAGAGCTTTAGAAAAGCAAGACCCCGGTTGAACAGATGGGGAAACTGAGGCACAGAGCGGGGCCATGACCTGCAGACCACACAGCATCTACTAGCACAGCCAGCCTCCCAATTCCCCGTAGCTTACTGGGGCAGTACACTAAATACTCCTGAGGGCATTCTGTGCCAAAAAAATAAAAATTCTGCTCACAATATTTTAAAATTCTGCACATTTTGTCAAATAAACGTGGCGACACCAACATGGCATTGGGGAGCATAGGCCATTGGCTGCACAAAGGTGGGAGATCCCTCTGCAGCTCCCCCCCAGGACACAGATTTAGTGGTGAGGCTGCACCTGACACAGAGCAAGGACCTGGCCTGCCCCAGAAACACCCCAGAGCCCTGCCGCTCTGTACCAGGTGCGCCAGGTGTGGGCAGGCAGGCTCAGCAAAGCAGGATCTGTGTGGGGAGATCCAGATGTGGGTTGAGAAGGTTCTGTGTGGGGCAATCAGGGTGTAGGTAGTTCAGTGGGGGATCCAGGTGTGTGTGTGTGTGGGGGGAGATCTGGATGCATAGGGATTTGTGGGGTGTTCTGGGTGCAAGGGTAATGGGACTCTGCAAGGGGATCCAGGTGAAGATGGTTGGAGCTCAGCAGAGGTGGGGAGGTCTTGGGGGGGGAATAGAGCTCAGCAATGGGTTCTGGGAGGTTCAGTATGGGATCCAGATGCTGGGGGAGTGGGGCTCAGTGGTGTGGGGATCCAGGTGCAGCTGCTTGGGGCTCAGCAGGAGGGGTTCTGGGTGCAGGGAGGGTGAGGCTCAGCAGCAGGGTCTGGGTATGAGGGGGTCTGGCTGCACAGGCATTGGGTAGATAGGGAAGCAGGTCCCATACAGTGATCCCTCCCCCTGCACCTGAGAAGTGATGGGTGCAGGAAGCAGAGGGTGGGGAGAATGCAGAGCTTCCTGCAGCCTGGGGAGAAATCTGGGGGTGAGTCTGACCCAGCCCTAGATGCCACGCAGGGGAAGAGAAAGTCCCATCCTCCCCAGCCCAGCCAGGAATAGCAGCTGAGGCCAGGGCAGGGTAGGAACCACCAGCCGGGTCTTTCCCAGTCCTGCCCCCTGCCCCACAGTGATTTACCTCTCTGCCGGCTGCCCTGGGCACCTGAAATATACTGCTGGGGAGGGTCACATGACCGCTTCTGTGGCTTCCCTTTGCTTCTCCATCAGAAAGTCATTTTTCTGCAGGGAAGCAAAGAAATCTGCAGGGGACATTAATTCTACACATGTGCAGTGGTGCAGAATTCTGCTAGAGTGAGAGTCTGAAAATCCAGATTTTATTCCCAGTCTGCTCTGCCACTGATCTATTGCCTGACCTCGGGCAAGTTATTTCCTCTCTTGTTTCCTCCCCCCCCCTTTGCGTGGTCTCTTTAGGGCACAGACTGTCTCTCACTAGGTGTCTAGCACAATGTGGCCCTGTAATACAAACAACATTATCGCTCCATTTTTAAAAGTGTCTTTTAAAGTCTTCCAGTTGTTCACACGTTCAGCATCTGTTGACTTTGGAAGAGTTACTCTCTGGAGTTCTGTCAATCTACAGAAGCTAAGGATTTCTCTCTTTGGGCCTACCCCGGAGTCACTGAGATCAGAATTTGGTCCCACACCTGGAAATGTGTTGTGATACACCGAGGGTCAGACTCTGTCCCCAGTTACACTGGTGCAGGAATTTACTGGCATAACTCCCCTGAAGTCAACCAAACTGGACCAATTTACCCCAGCTGAAGATGGGGCCCTTTTTATTTATTTTAATCCCGAGGAATCCAAATCAGTAACAGGAGCTCAAAGACGTCGCAGCCAGGTGCCAAATTAACCTAGCTCCATGCACCAGTTGAGGCTAGTTTAGGACACGGAGCTGTACAAGGACATCAGAACAGGCTCCATGCTGCAGGTCAGAGAAAATCCAGGGAAGCTGTGGTAAAACCATGAGGATGACAGGCTGACCTGGGAGCACTGGGAAAACTTTTCTGAAGGAGGGACAAGCTAGGAAACACCTAATTTCAATGCGGAGCAAGAACCTCAGCTCCCAGGAAGGCCCAGAATCCATGTACCGAGCTGATCGGGCCCTATTTATGATCGAAAATATCTCACCTGCTAAATCAGGCTTTCATGAATCATCCCTAGGCTTTATCCACCCCCCTGCAGACCCTTCTCCGGCTTTTCTCTCTCTTGCTGACAAGCAACCCCTGATCTCTTATTCCGCGCAGCAACGAGTGGTTTGCAGTTTGCAAAATCTACTGAAGTCAAAGGAGGATGGCCAGTAGATCCGGGCAGGTGTCAACCCCTCTGACTGCGAGAGGGAGGTAGAAGGCCTGCATTTCTGAAGGCTAAAAACGCAGCACCATGAAGGTGTTGCCATGCCAGTTGTCAGAGAAGGAGATTACAGGGGTACAGGGATGGATGGCTAGATGGAGGGATGGGTAGATATAGCAGACAGGGGATGGACGGATAATTAGACAAATGTAATAAGACTGAGAAAGGACCAGGTTGAATCTTCTATTCTAGCGCCCCCTGGTGGCCAGTGCCGTGTAAACTTTAGGGAGAAAAATCCACTGTGTAAAATGCTTATTTTAAAAGCCAGAGAATGGGAAAGAAATATATGTTCCATTAAATTACCCATACAAGCCAACAGAAGAAATACCCAACAGTCTGGCCTGCGAAGCGAAGGGAGTATCCGTTCAATTTGCTTTCTACCCCTGGGCTCACCTAAACATGATAAAAAATAAAATATTTACTTTTCAATAATGAAAAACGAAATAAATATTGACATTAGCCTGTTATTTTACCGGCGCCATTTCAGTTCAAGATTTGAATCTTCTCTGGCCACGCTTCACCAAAAGATAAACTTCTCAGGAGAGGAATTAGGCAGAGATTTGGATAACCTTTGCAGGCCATATTAAAAGTGCTAGCGAAACTTATCCAGAGCAGATTCCCTGAACCCCCCAAGTGATAAGGAGAAGCCGTGATGTATCCCCAGATTTTAATCGAGGTATCTTTAGAGGGACGACTCTTTAAAAGGGACGTTTCTATTTGTAAAATCCCAGTTTAAGGGTTCTTCTCCGCCTCACTCAGAATCACAAATAGTGAAACTGAAAGCTTTTTTTCTTTTAAAAAAAATACCCTGTTTGCTTTTGAGTTTCTTTCTATTTCGCTGGGTTTAAGCAATGGAAAGCAGTTGTGTCCATTTCACGTTTGTTTCTAGTCACTTTCACAAGCCGTTTGTACAGGCTGCAATATTTGGGGTGCAAACATTCCAGGCAGGGGATGTTTATTTCGTTGGTAAATCATGTGATTTCCTCTTTGATGGCAGCCGAGCTATAGGCCTTAGGTCTTCTAAGGAGACTGGCTGGCTGGTCCTTCTCTTTTGGGCTGGCTTGTTGGTGTTTCCCTGCAAGCTCTGGCGTGTGTTGGATCCACCTCCCCCGAGGACTGATCTGGTCTGTTTCGGAGATTTGTGCGGTTTGCTTCTGTTCTCGTGTGATGCTGGGGAGGTTTGGGCTTTCTGCGTTGTTTTACACGTGGGGGGTTGGACAGGTTTTTAATCGGTTTGTTTTGTGTTTTTCGGTGGTGTTGCTGTTTGAAGGGGAGTTTGAGCGTTTGTGTCCGTTGTTTGTTTCCTGGGGGAAAACCTCAGTGTGAAAACACGGCTAGATTTGATCATTTCTCCACTCGAAAAGGCCTTTTAACTAACAACGAGGAATCGAGGGGAGATTCGCACACACAATCCTGCCAACTACCAAACCATCGGTGAAGTTCAGCTTCCTTTCAAGGCAACTTGAACTCCTGAAACCCCCCCTGCAGAGGAAATCCTGAAAATAAAAAGGGTCAAATCTGGACTGATCTCTTCCCTCTCCTTTCCTGGCTTGCAGGCGATGGGGAGACCTGGTTTTTAGCCATGTCCCATCCCACTGCTGCTGCATCAAATTAAAACTCTCACTCCCTTGGAGAAGAGCCGACAGAGCTAATGCTTCTGTTGCCACAACCTCGAGGGGAGCTTTTAGCTTCTCCATCCCCACCCGCCGTCCTCGGGCGTTATTGGTACCTGCCTAAAACAAAACCCAGGAAGAAACCCGTGAGCCGGGACTTAGTGCTGTGAATTCCCGGTGTGTGTGTGAGAGCGATCTGGACGAGGAAATCAAATACAGCGAGAGGGGAGACTGCTAAAGGTCTTATTTGGCAAGGGGGGGCTCCTCTCCAAACCAGCCCATCCGAACATAAGCTCCCTTCCCATAAACTCTGCTTCCCCTGTTGCAAGACTTCTGCAGGGGCTGAATATTTCCATCCCTCCGTTTGCCCTGCAACAATCAAATAGACCGGCTTTGGGGGGGGGGGGGGGAGGGGGTAATAGGCTGCACCAAATGAAGGCAGCCCCCGTCAAAAGCTGGGTGGGCATTTTTTCTTTCTAGAAACCCCCCAGCTCGAGGGCAGGGAAGGAAGATGCTCTTGGTGCACGGTGATAATAAAACAGGGGTGGACTTAGCGTGGGGGGGGGGTCCGGCTCAATCCCCCCCCCCCGCCCCGGATGCATCCACACAGAATCGCTGCACTATCTGGCTGTGCTGGGAGCGGCCAGAAATGGAAGCAGGTGGCCCGGGGGTGGGGGGTCATTTGCCCCCAATCCTTGGCTCTGAAACGGACTCGGCTGGTTGGTGGGTTCATTCTAGTCTTCCAGCCTGTTGATCTCGCTGGGGTTTGTTGTTTTCACCTGGCTCCACCAAAAAGATCAAACAGCCCACTAGAAAAGGGGGGTGAGAGAGAAGGGAAGGGGGTTGTAATGGGTTAAAGTGACCCATCAACGAGAGAGTAAAACAAGAGTTTTACGGGGAGGCTGGAGTCTAAGCAGTCCCGGGTGATGTTTGTGTGTCTACGGACAAGGCAAGCCCTGTGGTCAGGCAAGCCAGCCAGGAAGGGGAATGAACACGAAACAAAACCATATAATCCTTCTGAATTGGGTCTGATAATGAGTCTGTAAAGGGGGTTCCCAGAGCTAGATTCCAGCCGTCCGGTACTCCTGGAAGGTTGAAAATCTGTCAGATTTTGCAACATTTAAAAAATATTTTTTGAGGGACAAAACAAATGGAAAAAAGAAGAAAAAGAAAAAGACCTTTGTTCTAATTGTAAATGTTTACAAGGGAGTCTAAAGTTTACAAGTCACAAGGTCCTATTGGAGAGAGCAAAATTAAACAAAAAGGCAGATTTTACAGATGTATGTGTTACATTGATCAGCAATATTTTCCACAATTTATCATCACACACACACTTATCAGGCAAAGATACACACACAGGCTTAGAACTCATGTATTCAGCAAGCACTGAAGTCACACAATTAAGTTACTAAATGAAGGTCTTTCCCCATCTTTGCACACAGACGCCTAGGATAACTTCATACCATAACCCTGTAATACTCTCCTGCCTCCATGTTTCTGTTAATAAGCACTTGAATGTTAAATAAGGAGAAATCTAGAGACTCCATGTAGTTCTCTATGAACAAATCTAACACACCAACAGGAAAACACAAGGGAAAACGACATCCCCTCTTGCTGAGGTACAAACATAAGAACAAAGATGCAAACACAAGGCCACACAAACATGCAGGCACACACTTTCAAAATACACAAATGTTAATGATTTTTTCTCCCTTGGATCCTAACACAGTGTTAACCATATTTCTCTGGAATTTAACACCAAAAAGATAATAAAATATGAGATGGGGGAAAAAAAGCAAGTCTGATTCTTGGGGGGAAAAATAACAGGCATTAAAATATTTTAGTTAAACTAAGTTGTAATGAAAGAAAAGGGAATGTTTCTCAGTAGCAGAGGTTGAAAAGGGCTGGAACGATTGTCAGAGACAATGAAACTCACCTGCATCTTTGCAGAAATAATTTCTATTTATTTATTTAAAATGTATTAGCAAAATAAGTCCTAAACTAGCATTTGGGGGCTAGAAGATTCAATATTTGCAAGTGCATTCAGCAAACATAATTCTTGCTTATATCACCTTATTGCGCTGTATATGATTAATAATTATTAATCAGGAATTTTGATTGTTACAGCAAAGGAAATAACCGTTCCTGTTATATTTCTAAGGAGGAGCCAGTTGGAGTCATTCATTTTAAATTGTTTTCATTAACTTCCCTCCAATCTAATCAACTGCATAAGATAAAAAAAATGCAAGTTTTAAATTCAAAAAATATAATTCACTGGAGAACACATTGTTTATTTAAAAGCAGGTGGGAAAAAATACCTGATTGAAATTATATTATAAATGTAGCAAAGTCTTTGGAGTTATGAATAAAAGTGCTTTGCTTATATTTACGTAAATATCATAGTTGGGAAGTAGCATCACGATAGTTAATGTTGAGTCTAACTTATTGCTTTCCTATAGATTCCATGCAAAGGAAAAAAAGACAAAAATCTTAAAGTAGAGTGAAAAAATTAGAGCTCCATGTTCAGTTTTATTCTATTGTAATCTTCCTTCCTTTAAAAATAATATCAAAAATGCACTTTCCCCTTCTTCAAAGGGATATGTTAACCCACCCAGCTGGCTGTGTCTTCCAGATCTTTTCTTTCTTTACCTCCCATCTTTGATTTGTAAGCACGGGTTGGATTTCTGTTCTATTTTCCAAATTCATTTAATTTCCTACTGCAAAATGTGACAAGTTCAGACAGAAAAATAAAAATAAAAATAAAGCTGAATGAGAAACAGGGTCAGTTGATTTTAACTCTTTCAAGTAACAGGCGCTTTGGGCCAGATTCTCATTTACACTATGGCCTTTTTACACCACGCTGATTGTGTAAGGCCCCTTTAGGGCTCCAGAATGGAGGAAAGAGGCCTTAGTGTAAATGAAAATTAGCCTCTTTGGGCTTCTTGCAATTTTTCCTAAGATCCAGCTCAGCCTTGTTCGGTTTCAAACCAAAAGCTGCATTGCTAGACAATAACACCTGCTTGCATAAATACAGTCTATTTCTTCCCTGCTGTTTCTCTGTAGGATTTGTTTGAACAGGGAAAACAATAGAAAAAAAACAAACCAGAATAAATTAAAATTTTAAAAGTCATGTCTACCTTTCGGGGCTGTGTTTAAATGTTTCTTTGTCTTTTTTCAAGTTACAAAACAATAAAGATCCAGAATTAAATTTCCACTTCTCACCATTTGCCAGAACCATTTTTAAAAGCCCTCCCCCACCCCCTCCTGGAATTTATTTACAGGTTAACTGTTAGTAGGTGAAGAGCCCCCCAACAAAGAAAATGGATCAGGACCAAAATCTTAGCCACTCACCACACTGGACAAATTCTCTTTGAGCTGAGGCAAGAGACCTGGCCTAGGCCCTGAGCCTTTAAACATGTACACAGGTGTTTCACTTTAAACACACCAATAGTCCCGTGAACTCCAACAGGCTTCCTCAGCTGCTTAATACTAAGCCCATGTGGGTCTGCAAGGCTGATGGGCTACTTTTAGACAAGAGCGGTGTTGGAACCTGGAAGAGGAGGAGGCGATGGTGAAAGAGAGAGAGAGAGAAGGGATCGTCTTTTTTGTCCTGTTTGGACAGCATCTAGGCCAGTGGGGTGCTGGTCGAGGGGCTGCAGTAATACGAATAAACAATAGATCTGTTGTATAGAAACATCCACCTTATTCTCTTTGGGGCTGAACATAGGGCATTTGCTTTGTAAAAGAGTCTGCCCTTGACACTGACGTCTGCTGCTCAATACTGCCCCCTGGTGGACAGATTGGATCATTTGAGAGGCACAGATGTTTGGGGCTCGGTTTGCAGAATCACACAGGTCTTTTCTATCTCTAGTCTATCAGCTAGTCCTTCTCCCCCAGCCAACGTGGGAGTGCTCCTGACAGTGCCTCTTTTGTCCAGTCTACTTTTAAATGTCCCAAAGGGAGGAGGATCCACTCACCGCCTTTGCCTTCAGCTACAGATGCCTGATGCTCTTACACCTGGGATGCAATGGCCCAGATGGTTCATCAGCATTCTCTGGGGCTCTGCCTGAGGACAAAGGACTCATCTCAGAAAGCCAAAGGAGGGCACTGAACCAAACAGGTCTGGGGGGAAGCTGTTTTGGGGGTTCTTCTTCTCAAACAACGAGGATCACCTCAGCAACATTTGAGTCATAGAATATCAGGGTTGAAAGGGACCTCAGGAGGTCATCTAATCCAACCCCTTGCTCGGAGCAGGACCAAGCCCCAATTTTTGCCCCAGATCCCTAAATGGCCCCCTCAAGGATTGAACTCACAACCCTGAGTTTAGCAGGCCAATGCTCAAACCGCTGAGCTATCCCTCCCCCCTTAATGTCATGAGGTTGCAGGGCAAAGTTCAGGCATTTAATATTTATAATGCACTAGCCCCCTCCCCAACATCTATTGCAATGGCCATGCCCCAAAGAGCTTAGGATCTAAATACATACTCAAGCCGGACAAAGGGTATGAGAGGAGATATGACGTGGCTACGGTCACACAGTAAATCAGAGGCAGGGATGGCACCCAGGGCTCCTGATTTCTAAATCGAGCCACTGGACTATGCTGCCCCTGTAAAAATGACTCTCAGGGCTTGAATTTACTTCATTGCGTAGCGTCACAATCCTCCAGTTGCGTTCTGAGCAGAGACTGAGTCCAGGGTCTATCATCCTAAAGTACTGGCCTCTATTTGCAGAGCTACAGAATCAAGAGCTATATTATTATTGTTAGGTTCCACCTAATCCATCACTCCGTCAATGCAGGAAACTTCTCAAGAGTACATTTTTTAATGCTTAGAGTTAGGCTGTCCAAATGCTCCTGAGATACCAGCCTGGCCCATGTCATGTTGAAGCCTCTTTAATCTCCATTTGTAAGGAAATATGCCTTGGAGAGATTGGCAAGATCTCAAACATATCGTGCAGGAGAAAGCCAAGCCTGGAGGTGATGCTACAAATGATGATCTGGTGTATAATTTATGGGTTGGTCCAATAAAAGGCCCGGCATTATCTGACTTTTACATGTCTCAGGCAGATATTGATGCAGACATCCCAACAGAGAATGGGCCCTGTTTTCATAGGCCCTGAAGTGGTGAAATACTGGCCCCAGCAAATCTGCAGCTGTGTGCCCATTAGCCAGTTCTATGAGCGAGAGGAGAGATGGGATTTATTTTTGAGTCCCTGGGGGGAAAATTTGACACAAAGAAAATTTTTTTCTCTTTTTCGCCCCCAAATTTTCTGCTTTTTGTCAAAAAGCCTAAACTGTTAGGGTTCAGGTTTTTGACGGAAAGCTGAGCACTTTTGACACAAATTGACTTTGATTCTGGGGAGGGGGATGCACATTCCTGTTTTGTCGGAAGACATTGTTCATTGGGGGAAAAACCAGTTAAATATTTAGCTATAAAAATAAAATTAATACACAAATACAAATTAATGTCAACTCTTTCTATTTGGAAAATAAAAATGCTTCATTTGTGAGTATGAAGCGGTAAAGGTGCACACAGAGAGAGGGGAAACTGAGGCACAGAGTGATTTGAAAGAAAGACATTAGGAAGCTTTATAAATTTTAAGGCCAGAAGAGATCACTATGATCTTCCTTTCTGACTTTGTACATAACACCCACCAGACATCTTCCCTCATCCCTGCATTGAGCCCAACAGCCTGTAACTGACCTGGAGAATATCTTTTAGAAGGCTGTCCACTCCTGAGTTAAAGATTTCAAGTGATGGAGAATGTACCCCATCCCTTGGTGGACACAGTCACCTAGCTCACTGATCTCAAAGTGCCATGTAAAAAATCACAGTTCCACTAGGCCCATTTCACAGATGGAGAAATAGGGCCGCAGAGAGGGGAAATTTAAACAACAGCCCGTTGGCAGATCTGGAAACTGAATCCAGGTAGCCTGACTTCTGGCCACTACCCACTGATTCGCGCTGGCTCAAATGTTGCCTATACAATGACACTAGTGGGCACAAGGTGGAATCTTCTTGTGAATGGACCTGGGCTTTTCAAGTGCAGAACCTGCAGGTGCTTTTTCAACCAGGAGTCTCTATAGAAACGATTTATATAAATCACTGTGAGCTGTGTAGGATCAGATTTTTAAAGATGCAGACAGACCCCTTGTGGGAATTTCAAAAGTGCAAGGTGCCTAAAGGCCATTGATTGCAAGTGACTGTTGCCCCTAACTCAAAGTCCCAGTACCCTGGAGTGCAGCTAGTCCTCCAGTGCCTTCCCACAATTCCCCCTGTGCACCCAGAAAGGACAGAAAAGTTCCCCTACAATTCACTGGGAAAGACATCCTAGAGCAGTTCAGCTTCCTACAGCTCAAGCTAACTCAGCAGCAAAGTCCTACCCAAAGTTACCAACCAGTTAAAGAAGCATCACCGGGCACGTTCGCTGGAGAAAGGGACGGCTGTCGGGATGCTCTGCTGCTCGACAGACGGGAGGACAGAAAGTTACAGATGCGGGATCGCGGCGGTCAAAGTGTCATACACAGGATGCAGGTCTCAGTGTAATCCTCTTTGGTGGTGTAAATATTTCTATTACAATCACACCTAGTGATCATAGGCCTGCTGTGCAAGGCGCTGTACATTCACTTAGCAAGAGGCAGTGCCTGCCCCAGAGAATTTATAGTCTAAATAGAAAAGACAGGCCAAGGAAGGATTATTCTTCCCATTTTACAACAGGGGAACTGAGGCCCACAGAGAGTTCACTCTTCAAAAGTGCCTGCGTTTCATTGAAAGTTAATGGAATTTAAGCTCTTAAATCCCGGAGGCACCCTGGAAAATGTTAGCTTAAGTGACTTGCCCAAGGTCACGCAGGGAGTCTGCTGACAGAGCTGGGAACTGGACCCAGGTGTCCTGCCTCCCGGTCTGCTGCCTCAGCTACAGACCTTCCAGCACTTGTGGGGTTCTGTTTAGCTTTCACCCATTGTCTCGCTACCTGGTGCCACCTTGTGGCTGAAAGGAATAATTACTCCAAGTTGTTAGTGGAGGTGCGTGACTCAAACTAGCTGTTGCTACAAGATCAGTGAAGTTTTGGGGTCTGGTTTGGTTTTTTTTTGTTTTGTTTTGCTTTTACAGAAAGTGAATTTAGTGCAACCAAGAGCAGCCAGGAAAAAGAAATCCTCTGTTTTAGAGAGAGAGAGAGAGAGAGAGAGAGAGAGAGAGAGAAAGAAAGAAAGAAAGAAAGAAAGAAAGAAAGAAAGAAAGAAAGAAAGAGGACTAGCACAGAGTGTGGCGTATAAATAGCCACCTCCAACCATCCAGGACCCATGTGAATCCTGAACCAAACAGCTCAGATCTCTACTGGGTCAAATGAAAGATTTGCTGAACGTGACACAATCTTTTCCCCAATTTTTCTGGTATTCACCCAGCTCCAGTAGAGAGGAGAATGGAGGCATGAATCCCTCCCACCCACCCCCCCAAAAAAACTACCACTCTGATGAGGCAGCATGGTGGCATTTCAGAGTCGAAATATTGTGTTTTTCAGCTGAAATTTTTCAGTTTTTGGCTGAAAATGGAAAAGGTTTTGGGACCTTTTTTGGACCTGAAAGAATCAAGATTTTTCCACAGAAAACAGACACTTTTTGCAAAAAATTTTAACGTATCTGAAACCCCAATTTTCCATCCAAAAACAGTTCAGATGGAAAAATGTCGACCATCCCTAGGCCTGTACAGCTTCTGTGTGAGAAGCAGCACCAGGCATGGAACAAAACAGGACGGACCGTTTGTGCTTTGCGTTAATGCTTTGTCGTTTGGCTCCTGGCTTCCCAGAGAGACGATGCCCATGCCCCTGCATCAGAGAGGCTTGCTAAGGAGGCAAGTGGGTGGCCTGGAGGATCGAGTGTGGGGCTGGGACTCAGAGACCTGAATTCTCCGCCTGGTTCTGCTGCCGGGTGATCTTGCGTTTAAGTCACTTGCCTGTCTGTAAAATGAGGATGACGCTACTGACTGCTTTTGTAAAGTGTGACAGGTAGTGCATTTGTCTATCAGTGGGAACCTGCCTCTGCAGGACAAAACTCCGTGTTGCAGAGATGTGCAACCACCCCGCTCAGCTGTGGGGTGAGAACCTCGATATCTTTGGCTGTGGCAATTCTTCTGCTGCATGAATTAGAGGAGAATCACTCTCAGTACTCACCCGTGATAGGTCTTTCATTGCTTTTCTGTCCACCAGCCACTGGGGGAGGGGGGTAAATGCACATGCAAACACACATACGCACGCTCCTGTACAACTGCTCAGTCCAGCCACTGGAGGATGAGGTGTTCATACACGCACCCACACACCTGTACAATTGCTCGGCCCAGCCACTAGACAGAAATGACCCGTGCCTAGTGATGGGGGGGGGGGGCGCAAAGTGAGGGCAGACAGCTTCAGCAGATGTTACTGAGCATGTTCAGTCCATGTCAGCATGCTCAGTACAAGCCAGGCAGCAAATTGGGGTGGGGGGGGCACATGATCCAGCATGCTCCCCCCCATGTCACCCCTCTAGAAGCGAGTTGTACAGACGTACACCTGTACAACTGCTCTGCCCAATTAGGCAGTTTGTTTCTCTAGTATTTAAATGCAACCAAAGGTCCATTTGACCAATGCAAACAGATAAATGGCCCTTAGCAGAATGCAGCTCCCAGTTATTTCTGGCAGTGCACTCTGGGGCATGAACCCAGAGCAGAGGGGGTGTGGGCGGGCTGGTGCGAGAACAACCGACCCCTTCACGAACACCCAGAAGCTAGTGCAGAATGCAGCCGCCTTCTCAGATAGGGTGAGAGCCAGTCAAAGGCCCAATCCTGCAAGGTGCTGAACAAAGCTCATCAGTGTCCTTTGGAACCAATTAGTTCATCATCAAAAAACTTTAAAATGTTTTTTTTAAATACTAAGTTTCCAAAACTTTTCAACAGAAACTTCTAATGCAAAATGGTGTCTGTTTTTTGGTTTCTGGGCGTGATTCTCATTTACATAGAGGTGCCTTTACACTGCTGTGGCCGTATAAAGGAACCATCAGTGAGTGTAAATTACACTCACTTTAAGACCCCTTTGCACTGCTACAGTGCGTGAAAAGAGCCTTTACATAAATGAGAATCAGGCCTTGTGTTTTGTTGATTGGTTGGTTGCATTGATGGTTTTCATTTCCCCTTTTATGGCGGTATCACCAATACTAAGAACAGGTTTCAGAGTAACAGCCGTGTTAGTCTGTATTCGTAAAAATTAGTCTCTAAGGTGCCACAAGTACTCCTTTTCTTTTTACCAATACTAAGAACTTAGCTTAGTTGCAGATTGGGATCTGTCCCCCCAAAATGTGAACATTTTCCAATTCTGAAATCAAAAAGTTGCATTTCCAGTTTTCAATAATGAAAAATAAAAATAATTCTGTGTAAAAATTCTTTTAAAACACAAAAATGCATCCCCTTTCAAAAACCACACGACCAAAAAATCTTTAGAATTTATTGCAAAATTAAAAACAAAACAAACAAACAAAGAAAACCCCTCCCCCTTTCCAATCCCTCTAGAATCTGACCCAAAACCCACTGATGTCAAGAGGGACCAATTCGTCCATGTGTCCTGGATCACCACCCACTACATATGCCTGGGCCTTATATGGCCTATTACTGCAGTAGCTAAGCACTTCACCACCTTTAATGCACTTATCCTCAGAACACAACTGTGAGTGCTGGTATCCCCAATTTACAGATGGGGAACGGACGATTAAAAAGCCCAGATCCTAAATACGTTTGAGGTATGGACCATCCTTCCCTTCCAGCTGTTTTACTGAGCTAGAAGATGGAGATCCCATGGTGAAGCTGGTTGAAAAGAGGAAGAAAATTACACCCCACAATTTGATTATTTTCCCCCTCAGATTTTGTGGGTTTTTTTTCCCAACTTTGAAATTCCATCAAGATTTAAGGGGAAAAAAAGTGATCCGCTCTATAGCTGACCAGAAAAAAGGTAAAAAATTGGGAAACATGTCACTGAAATGCTCCCCTCCCTCCTCCCAGTGAATTTCAAATTTCCAAATGAGAAAACTCTCCCCCCGCCCCCGCCCCGGCAAGCTCTAGCATTCACACAGTCATGCTCAGAAAGAAGGGGGGGGGAATAACCAGAGGCGAGGAAAGTTATCAGAAACGTGTATTTTTTTTTCTTTTTAATAGTAAACCTCTTTACAACAAATATAGTGAAAGAGTTTCCAAACAAAACTCATCAGAATTTTTCATGGTCATTTTTTTTTACCTCTTTTTCTTATCGTGTAATATACAATAACGCATCACCATACAGCACAAAGAAAGGAATATTGAAAAACCAAAACGGACATCTCACCGACGTGCTGCTGTCCCTGGGAAGGAGCCACTGATTGTCAAAGGGGTGGGGGTTGGGGGTGGGGTGGGAAGGGACAGGACTGGGACTAAGAAAGCAAGGATGTACCAAGAAAGAGCTCTCAGGGGTTGGGAGATTAATATAGAAGGCCAGACCCCAGGGATGCAAATGCCTAGAGAAAGATGGACCTAACCAAAGATCCTGGATGGAAATTTACAAGCTACTAGCATGTATCCACCTCTCTACTGCTTTCTTGCTTTCAGTGGATCGATGGACTCCCAACGATCCAGATGTATCAAAGAGGGGCAACACCCCAGAAAAATTACCCTTCCCCACATATCTCTCCTACACGAAGATCATGGATTTTTTTGTTTGTTTTAAACCGATCTGCTGCCACCCAAGAGAACAGAATCCCTTAATTCACACACCAAAAAGGGGAGGGTCTGGGGCATGGGAAAGAAGAGGTTAAAATATATGTATATATATGTATACTTTTAGATACAGAGTATAGCTTTTTAAAATTGCCTTTCTAAACAATAAATAAACCTAATAAAGGGAAGTGCACAATTTACTGTACGTTTGCACCATCACGGGCGGGAAATGAAAGCTGCCTGTGACAATATAGGGGGGCTGAACTGTGTAGGCAATTCGACTAACCACACTATATATATGTTGGGGTTTTGTTTTGTTTCTTTAGTGCATAATTTAAAGGGTTTATTCTATTTTACAAAGGTTTTTGCACATAGCCCAGAGAACACTACATCTATCCCGATCTATCTGACTTACAGGGAGCGAGGAGGAGGGTGGGGAGCAGGAGGGAAAGAGGACCTGATGTTAACATCACCCATAAGAGATCTGAGATAAGCGTGCCGTGGTCAAGCACAGTGCGGCCACAATCCTGAGAGTTTTTAGCATCATGCCAGTAGCTATTCTGAAACAGGTGGCTATGGGGGGAAGAGGTCCTGGGCTGAGCTGACACAAAGAGCAACTGCCCCAAGCGTGGCCAGAAGCGTGCTTTCTGGTTTCTCCTTCCTAGATTCTCATTTACAATTTTACATAATTCTGGCTGGGTAAAGGGACCATAAAGTGGGCACAAATTTATACACTACGACCTCCTTTCTGCTGCCACAGTTGTGTGAAAGAGGTTTAAGGCACACAAAAGTTGTTCCACTTTATACCAATATAGTTAGACAGAGAAATCCCCCCCAAGTGTGGATGCAAGTATACTGGCATTAAGGGGTTTATATTGGTACAGCTATTCCCATATGGGAAGGGGAATACATGACCCAGTACAAGGCACCTTTATACCGGTTTAACTGCATACACACTAGGGGTTACACTGGAATAACGATATCGGTAAACTAATCATCCCCCCTAACTAATATACTAGGACAAAATCTGTGGGTAGAGCAGGTGTTAGTGTAAATGAGAACGAGGCCTGTAGACAAGGGGTTGGCAGATCACTTTCCCTACCTTTGATCCCACTCAGTTGTTGTGGGCTTGTTCTCAGATTCGTTTTCTCTGCTGGAGAGAGTGAAATGAAAGGATCGAACAGAAATACTCGAATGGGACAATAAATACAAGTCTGCTCAATTCTCATTTACACTGACACACTTTTACCCGGCCAGAACAGCGTAAAGGGGCCTCAGGGTAAATGACACCCAGTGGGACAGCTAGCGTAAATCAGCATAGCTCTATTGACTTCACAGAAGCTATCCTGAGTTACAGCAGCTGAAGATCTGGCCCATTGACTCCAATGGAGCCATACTGATTTCTGGGAATCTGGCCGAGTTCCTATAACATGTAGAGGGGATACAGAAGAACCGGCCCAGATTTGCAGGGAAGATTGTCTCTCCCCAGGACAGTCACACACAATTTCCTTTCCGCTAGCAAAGCGAGGTTTATTTAACAGACAGGGACCCCCCCTAGTACTTTGGGAAAGTTCTGATCCACACCAGACTTGAGGTAATGAGGTCTGAGTACTCCTGTTTCTGCCGCAATGTGAGGACTTCTCTGTCTCTTATGGGGAATACAGAGGAGAGGGTGCAATTCACCCACTCGCAGATGGGCCAGCGCAAGGCGTGTGCATCACTTCCGACCGATTTTGAAGGCTTAAACGGGATTCCAGTGGTTCATGCTGGCGTCTCTGAACAGGAGGGGAAATTCACCCAAGACAACCAACCGTGTTCTGTCTGGGGCATGATCATTACTCCCTTTGCCAATACTGCTTCCTAGCGGTTCATTGCTGGCAGTGGGGATCAAACCTGGCACCTCCAGCTTTAAAGGCAGGAGCCTCTACAGCTTGAGCTAAAAGACCCCCTTAGCCAAGGTGGCGGCAGGGCCAGTCACCTCTGTGTGGCCCAGTCACCACTAGCAGAGAACAGAACGCCACAATGAAACTAAGCAATGGGGACACCTGGACTGGAATGCCACCAATCTGGCCTTAAATCCATTTCCGTTTTCATTCTAGCAGGGGGACAACCACATCAGAAACCACAGACGCAAGTAGCGGGCCAGATGCTCAGCTGGCCTAAATCAGCATAGCCCTGTTGTCTTCAACAGAATTCGGAGTACATTTACTCCATCTGAGGACCTAGTTGCTACCTGCTAAAGCCACTGGGAAATACAGTCCTGATTCCTCGCTGCCTTTAACCTGTGCTGACCCAGCATGATGCTGTCCCCTGTCGCGGCTAGCAGCTAGAGCAGTTTATGAGTTTTACTGCACACAGGCTAGCTCAAACAGGAGGAAGACACTCCTGCTTTCAGCTCCAAGGTCTCAGGTTCATTCCTCAGACAACCCAGCCCGGAGAGCTGTAACACACAACTGGCCTAGTCACTGACACCCATGCAAAGCTAGTGCTTTACACCCCGGCTTTGCACTGATGTAACGTGCAAAGGAGAGGGAGAATCGGTCCCTTGGACTTTCAGAACTTCTCTACGAAGGATCATTCTGGGCTCTGTTACAAGCTTTCTCTTTGCTCAAGCCATCACCAACTCCTGGCCCTCTATCCACCCTGGCGCGTCGCCTGGATGGGTTTAAATTCTGCGATATAGAACAAATCAGGGAGGGGAGGGGAAGGGGGAGCAGGTCTGTGGACAAAGGAAAGGAAGAAGGACAGGTCAAGAGAGGGTAAAACAAGAATAAGCTGTACAGTTGCGGCCATGTTCAAAGTCAGTATTATTACAATATACTCTGACAAAAATATAATCTCATTTCATATCAATACAACAAAAAAAAAACAGTTTCCTGTACTGTTACCATTGCTAACATATTGAAACTTGCTATTTACAATTACAGTAGCCAGGTAAAATACTACAAGTTAAAGATCAGAGAGAAGGGAAGAAAGACCGGGAGACTGGAGCTCCAGAAGAAAGGAAAGCCAGAGGAAAGGACCTCTTCTACAAACTGTTCATGGCTTCTGGTTTTCAGACGGAAGGAGGGATGACGGAGGTAGTGAGAACGTAACACTCAATTAGTGGGGTGGAGTGGTTTTTTAATAGAGGGAAGGAGGGAGAGCGAAGTTGTGGGGGGAAGGATGGAAACAGGTGAGAAAGGAATAAAATGTAGGACCTCGCTCTCAACCCATGTAAATTGGCTTCATCAATGAAATGCCACTGATTTACACCAGCTGAGGATGTGGCTTATGCTAAGATGTAAGAGAGAGGAGGGAAATGTTATTTTCTAGGCTCTTGGATATCTGCGGTGCCAGGACAGGTTGTTCCTTGCCCAGCTCCCACTTACCAAGGCAAGCTGGCCAGATCTGACCTCATCCTGCTTTCCCAATGCCCCCCAGGGGCAGCTTTGGGGTGAGGGGGGAACGCAGGATCCAGCACTCTTCTCTCTTTCCTCACACAGCTAGTCAGGATCTTATTATGGCTGCAGGGGGGCATTCCCCAACCTGATCCCCATCTTGATTCGAAGCTTCAGTTTGGACTTAGAGTCTGGCCTTTTATAACAGTAGAGATGAGCCCTCACCGCAACTTAACAACCTCTGAATGGCTCTGCTCCAAACCCGGCTCGCTTTCCTCATGGGAGTAAGCCCTGTGGATTTACTCTCCTGCCATCTACAAAGGGGAAGTCCCATTCAGCCTTAGCTTCCCCCCACGCTGGGTCCCACTATCACGTGTTCTAGCAGGCACAGGTTGGAGACCAGCGGCCCAGTCACAGCGAGCGCTGATCTACACCCTCTCCTCCCAAAAACGGGGCCTTTGACCTTTTCAGCAAAGCTGCTGCAACACACGGGATGAGGCTGCCATGTCCCCCTCTAGTGGCTGGTCCGTGCAGAGGATAAGAGCTTGCTACTGTTACCAGCTAAGGGAGATACTCCTTTTGCTCAAGTGAAAGAGGTCTAGGTTTTGGGTGCTAAAGGTCCTACGTCGCTCACTGGCTCATCTTGCATCAGCCTTGTATAGAGGAGACTGGGCTGGGGGCGGGGAGTATTTAAGTTTATGCCTGTGAGGCATGAGGCCTCCTTAAACCCGACTGGGGAACCGAAACTCGAGTGCAGGGAGCCATCTTGCCAGTGAGCTGCTCCCCCTCCACATCCAAGGCAGCCCTCGGTGTAGGGTGGGAGGCAGCCACCAGGCCACCACTCAAGCGCCAGGCACACCCAGCTCCCACAGCCCTGTTCTGACCAGCGCAGGATCTGGCTTTCCGCCATCCCTCTGCCAGCCTCTCCTCACCCCCACTGCCACCAAGCCATGCGGCTGCACGGTCGTGCACCAACCCAAATGGGGAGCAAAGGCAGACAACCGGACAGACCAGGGAGGAATCGGGCAGCTCCCTCCATTGCCTCTCGCCCTCCCATGATTGTATTGGGCAAACAGAATTGTTGGCCAGCAGAGAATATATTTCGGATGCTTTCAATGGACGGGATCTCTCAAAATCCTACCCAATGTTTGGGGGAATGAACTGGGAAGAGAGGACGACATCATGATGAAATGGGGAATGGCATGGAACAACAGGCATGGGAAGAAGCACACCTGAAACCTTTTAGCAAACTGAAAACAATTCTTTGACTCCATCAGGTTACAAAACCATGTAAACGTTCGCTAGAAACCTTGTCACTATTAGGGATAGTTAAGCAATGTAGGGAATTGGCATTTACCAAAAAAAAAAAAAAAAGGAGTTTAAGAACTCCCATGTAGCCATATATATTTATATATATATATACTTTTCCTGCAATATCTCTTAAGAGAGCCACTAAAAGAAATAAATATTTCTCTCTAGATTACCCGTCCACGTGGTTATTAAAAGTTTTACAATGTTTATCCTAGAGCTGGTCAAAACGTTTCAAATTGTGAAATTTGTGAGGGTGGGGTTTTTTAAGCCAGTCAATGTTTATTTTTCAAAATTTCAATGGAATTTGCTGGCCCCAAAAAAGAACTTTTTTAAAATAAAAAAAAAAAATCAATGTGTTTATTCAGATGGATGAGATTTTTCAGCAGTGTGGAAGTTAGACAATTTTCTTTGCTTCCTGCTGTCCAACACAGTTGCTCTTGGGTTGTTTTTTTTCAACCGGCTCCGTTTAGACCAAATTCTGCCCTCAATTATATCCCCACGTGAGCTTCTGGGTAGTAATATTGCTTTATGGTTGTATAACTGAGGGTGGGGTGGGGGATTAGCATAAGACCCTTGGTGTGCAAAATTTCAGAAAACCGTATGATTTGTTGCTGATAAAATATGTACTAGGGAGGAAATTTGGGCTAACCTTGAAGGAACGAGTGGTCGTAGTAATGCCGAGTTTGGAGAGAACTCAGTTAGCACAGCCATCTCCCCAGTACAGGGATTCCAAAATGATGCCCCCTCCCCCAATGCTGGGAACCTCAGCATGTCTCCACTGGCTCCAATTTACACCAGCAGAGGATTTGGCACCATGTGCTTCGCTGCCTAAGTCCAGAGGTGGGCTCAGACCGCATCAACGCTCTGGATTTTGATCTCCCTGATTCGCATCTGCCCGGCCCCTTGTTCGCTCATTGACGTCAGTGCAATAGGAGTGTGACACGCTACCAGATGAAACGGCAGTGTTTTACACTCACTTCGCAGCGGTGCCAGTGATTACAGGAGAAGCGGGCCCCTTGTGTTTGGCTTTCACCCACTATAGAGATAGGACCCAAATATGAAATTTGCATTCAGAGCCGACCCCCGAAAGTGAAGGGGTGGTAGGGTCCAGAATTTTCCTGTCGGCTTATCCCCATTCAGTACTTCATTCAATCCAATTTATACCCCTTCCCATATGCAATGGTACCTGATTGCCACTGGATAACTCTGTTAGGAGTTTGGCTGTCCATTTGCTTCCAAGCTTGCATTCTCCTTCACCCAGGCCCCTTTACACCACTCTGGCAGCATAAAGGGGCCTTAACGTAGGTGCAACTGTAACTGACTCCGACTTTGAGATCCCTTTACTCTGCTGGGGAATCAGGCTCTGTAAAATGTATCTCCAATCTCTAGTCTGCACTCTGCTCCAGCTTTAGAGAGATCTTCTCTCTGGCCTTCTAATGCAGGAGATGCCATGTCCCATAGCCTGATTGCACCTTTGACAATATTTTGGTGCAAACCCAAATTTTGAAAATACACCGATCTCTGAAATTTTGCTGCCCCTGCCCCGCACCCCAGTTCCTTACTCAGAAAGAGGTGAATCAAACCTAACCCCTTTCCTTAAGGGATGACAGGAAATATATTATTATTTTTGAAGTGGCCTAAAATTTCCATAAGCCTTAGGGCTCCAAAACCCATATACATGACCACAATCTGGCCCAACGCAGCCATATGGTCTCTGTCATGGCCAAACATAAGCACACTCAGGGGTTGAAATGAACAGCAACCAGGGCACCAAAATGTTACAACTCCCAGGAGCACCATCTCTGATGTATACGGAAGAAACTCCTGATCCAATTTCATTCACTGGAATCTACTCGACAAAATATGACTTTGAACAGGAGCCTAGCGTTGTGTTTGATTCTTAATTTACCCAGGAAATCCTCAGTGCACGTCTTGATTTGTCTCACGCCCCATCCTTGAAGGACAATTTTGTTCTCCTGATGGGTTAAAACAGTCTTTGATGGAGCATTTAACCTATGGTTAAAATCTGTTCATAACCTAGGCTATGCCCTACATTTTTGGTGTTGGTAGGGAAGGTACCACACATCAAAGCAAACCCCACATCTGAGTCGCTTGAGAAGTAAACCTGTTACACAAAGGACTCTTTAGGTTGCTCTGGCCACATAAAGCAACTTTAAGATCATGCCACTGTAGCTCTTCAGCAATGTAAAGAGATCTTAGTGTAACTTCAAATAGGTCCCTTATATTTAACCCCCGAGTATGTATGTTGAAGGATCCACATAGGTTTCAAGAAGGAAAAGATCAGAAACAGACTTTGGTAAATAACCACATCTTTAGAAAGTAATATATCATTTTTTGAAACATATCAGTGCATACTTCTTATATGAAAATATACACAATTGTATTTCATTCTCCAAAAAAAAAAAAAAAGGAACAATTAAAAACAAAAGCAAACTAGCCAAACACAATATATTAGCTGTTTTTCATTGTTGTCATCATTTAAATTTTTTTTTTTTAACGCTACACTTTGTTCAGGTTACACTTTTTTTGTCTTTTTTTGTTTGTTTTTGTTTTTTGTAAATGTTTTTTTTTCTTCATGCATTTTACACCTTTTATAGCTTTTGAGAATAAATAAGCTCCATTTGCTTCCATATCTCTAAAAACTGCAGCATTTGAACTGTTTGTCATTTAAATCGTGCAATTTTTTTTTGCAACACCCCTTTTTAAAAAATGGAAAAAATATATATATATTTTTTAAAACTAAACCCTATACAACGCAAAATTCCAAATTAAAAAACAAATTATACACAATGTAACTGTCAACAGTACAGTGGAGCACGAGAAATAAAATTAAAAGATCAGAAACGTATTTATAGAAGCACAAAGGAGGGTGTTGATTTCTTAGATTGTCATTCTTCTGGTTGTCTTTTGAAAATCAAGAGGCGTTTACTGGATTCTACAGTCTGTGGGGAAATAGAGAATAACCCAGACGAAAAAACCCAAAAATCATTTCACCCAAACGGTGAAGCTAATGTGGTTGTCAAACCCCACACCCCCCTCCGTCAATTCCCACGGTGCAGTCCCAACTTTCCCACAAGCCGTATTTCCAAACGGGTTGAACCAATGCACGTTTTAGAGTCCCACCACCAGATTTCTGAAGATCACCTTTGAACCTCGGCTTTTTATTTATTTGAAATGTTAGCTGCTTGGTGCCACAGTTTAATGCCATTTTGTAACTGATTTAGCCAGTCAATTGGTGGTCTGTCTCCATCTCTCTCTCGCTCTCAAAATATATATATGCATCCAGGTTGCATTTTTATTTTCCAAGCTCTCAGCTCCAAGGTAGACATGCCAAGTTGGGAGTTAGAGTATGAAGTTAACGAGCAAAAACCTTTTCCTCAGGTTTGTTCTACATTGATGTTCGAGCAGGTCAGATGGCTGAGTACCAGATGGTCTTTTATACCTGTCAATGGAGTTAACCATTTCGGATCCTCTTGACTACAGAATGCACTGAGAGCTGCAAATGACATTCCACCATAAGTCTCCCAACAGGAGAGAAAGTGTTTATTTGCAGGATAGTGAAGGAAAAATAAAATTGATGAGAAATGCTTTGTAGTCTGCTTAATTTCAAAGCAAGGCCATGCAAAACCTTCGGATGGATGGATGGTACCCATACATCGCTAATGTAATAAGGTGGGCGTGGTCTGATTTTAATGGTCAGCTAAATTTCAGATTGGGGACTTCAGCTTAGATTGACATATGGAGGCAACACAAAACCTGCCACAGAGACCTCCCACATACTGCCCAGTTTGCAACACAGCCCCCCGTAGCCTTGCAAAATTCCACTCTGGATTGCGAGCCCATAGGGAAAGTAGTCAACATTTTTATTGTGGGGAAAAAAATCTGTTGGCATGTGGAAACTTTTTTAACAAAACAAAAAAATAATAATAATCAAAACTTTTTCTCAAATAAAGTGTTGTCAAAGTTGCAAATTGCTCAACTTTCGAGGTCTCTTTGACAAGCAGACAGAATAATTTGTTGATTTGCCCATCATTATGGCGAGTAGGATTTTGCTCCCAAACTGCTCCATTTTCATGATAATTTTGCAAGGCAGCAGTAGTCCCAGAATTCACCAAGGGCCAGATCCTCGGTGTAGATCAATGGAAACACACTGATTTACACCTGCTAGAGATCTAGCCCCCAGGATGAAACTCATCCATACGCAGAGGGTCCGACATGAAATGTGTACGCCACTTAATTCCTATTTAAGCCCTATGGATTGGGTCTAATGCTCCTCTGGCCTTGATTGGGCCTTTGCACACAGAGGAATTTCATTTAAGGGAAAAAAGTCATGGTAGAAGTTATCTATGCAAGAACCTGCTAGCGAATTCATCTGAATTGCCAAACAAAGCGCTAAGTTAGCATCTGATTAAATAGGACAAGCAGCGCCAGTAGAGAAAGGCTGATGGGCCTGGACAATGAAGTCCTTCCTTGAGCCATAGAACCATGCAGTCAGCAGCATAGCTACTGCTATTCATTGCTCTGGAATGACTCCCCGAGGGGAGGTCAGTCTCTGTGCACGTTCAATCCATGGCCTTTCTACTGAGGCTGCGAGCAAAGGGGTCTAATTTGCACCAGGGCAATAGTGGCTTTTGCGATGAGAGCTCATGACCACTCAGGGAATAAACTGAAATCTGTCAAGGAGAGCTGAGTTTTAATGGCACAGATACATTTAGAGAGGCTTTAGATCTGGGAGAACTAGGCCAAAAAAAAAAAAAAATTAATGAAAAACTAATTCAATAAAAAAAATGGCCTTTTTTTTAAATAAAGAAAAGAAAAATTTCACCTCTCAAAATTAGATTTTGTTTACATTTTCCCTTTTTTTCCCCCGAAGAAAACCTGCGTTTATTGCATTGCATTTTCATGTAACTGTTCATTTTTGGGTTTTGGAGGGCTTTTTCCCCCTCTCCCCTTATTGCTAATTTTGGTCGGCCAGCGTAGTTGCGTGGAAGGGTTTTTCCAAAACTGAAAATTTCCTAAACCAAAAACTTTCATTTTAAAACTGAAAATGTCCATTTTTCGAATTGAGAATTTTCAAAAATGGATCAACCAAAAAAAAAGATGAAAAAGTTCCATAATGTTGTGGAAAATGTTGAAAAACAAACAAAAATGTCCTGTTTTGAAACCATCTCGCATTTTAGGGCTTTATTATTCTTATTCTTTAGCTGCTGTAATCTCAACAGGTCTCTGCTTCTCGATCTTCCATCTCGCGCTGAGTTGGAAGTATTCTAAAAGTCTAGAAACTTCTGGAACAAATGACGGGCTACAAGAAGCCGACTACACCTGCAAGTCCTACCATGACTTTTTCCTCCTCCACTTTGAAGTATTTCTGGGCCTGTTTGGTGGATCTCAAAGCCACTGAGCTTGTAGATGCTGAAAGAGAATTCGCTTTCTCAACTACCTCAAGGAGCAGCGACGAATGGTAGCAGAACTCCTCTGGCATGGGTAATTAACCCAGTGAAAAGAAAGCTCCCATGCACCAAGCTGTGTAAACACCACTGCAGAACTGAGATGCCCTTGCAGGTTTGGTGGGGGACCATGATCCCAAGCGGAGGATAAACATAAAAGGCAGGATGGGAGATCAGGTAAGGAAATAAACTGAGCCCTGATATTAATGCTCATCCATTCGCAAATGCAGGCGAAAGGAGGGACTCAAGGTTTGTCAGCTGTTATCTGCGGGAGTTCCCAAAAGCCCTTCGGGACAAGATTCCTGAGCTAACTGCACTGGCTTCCCTTCTCATTTCAATTCGCTGACACCGGGACAGTGGTGGGGAAGGAGACAGGAGTGGGGATACCCAGAATGGAGAACAAAGCATTTGAAGATCTTACCTAATGATGAGAGAGGAACCTGCCCATCCACAGCCTCACCAGCGTTTGCTAGTTGGGCTATGAACCGGAGGTACAGCACACATGTGTAAACTAAACCAATCTTCACAGGGAGCAGAATGCCTGCTGGAAATGACGAATGAACCCCCTCTGTCGCCACTCACCCCCCAGTCTCCCATGCTCCCTGTACCTCGGATGACCATGCACGTTGCCCATTCCTCAGCTGGTGTCAATCTGGCGTTTACATGTCAACGTACACCAGCGAGGATGTTGCCCTTTGGTTTACTTTATTTTGGGGAGGGAGGCTTGGGGTGGGGGGTTAAGAGTGAAAAATGTGTTCCTGCCTGCTGGAGATCAAGGGGCAAAATAAAAAAGATCAGAGATGTATGGGATGGGAAATTAAAGGAGTAGATTATTGGGGGAGAGGGGAGTCAGCTTGGCATTTCTGATTGGAATGTCCAGCGGCTGCCATTTAAACACAGCTGTGAACCATGGTGACGCCTTGCAGCTGTGCCAAGCCTTATGTGACACCAACGTGGCAAAGGGGTAAGTTTGAGTGACCTGAGACCCGCAGTGGAGAAATATGCCATCTCCTGACTTTGAACAGATCTTCTAATTCCACACACTACCCCTAGAGGCAGTAACCAAAGGGGACAAAGGCCCTGTCAGATAACTGCTTAGTGTAATCACACGGCTCCCGGCCTACTGAAGCGAATGGGAGCTTTGTACCATTTACTTCAATGCAACCAGGGATCTGGCAGGATGGCTGGAATTCAACCCATGCAGATACGTCAGCCCCATGTCTATACATCACTAGAAACCCCCCAAACAGGACTTAAGTGTTACACGGGCCTCTGCCTGGGGTGAATTTTACCCTACACGAATATGCACTAAGAACATAAGCTCTCTCTCTGCTCAGCCCTTAGGCATATATCTTGCTACCACTGAAATCAGTGGCAAAGCTCCCATGGACATCAGTGGGAAGTCAGATCAAAGGATCTGGTCCCTTACAGAATGTATTTTTTTGTCCTGCAAATTCATAAACCTGATCAGGGTTTTATCAGTCTCTGTTTGTACTATGACTCGGATAAAGTCTTATAGTGACAACGTTGTCATCCGCAAAGGTTAAGCAGGAGAAACGTTAATTTCCCTTCCACAACGTGTGTGTTTCTGCTCAGTGGATAGTATAAAGCTTTAGGTGAGCCGATTACAGTATATTAGGGTCGGGTCAGTACAGTACATTGGTGGTAATATTGTCAGGAGGGGATGAAGATGCATGTTCTGTTCCATCTGTGATGTAGCTAACTGCCTGAGCCACTGTGACAGTAGAAATCAGCTTCGATGGCTTGCACTGGAAGAAAGTATCACAGGGCGATGCCCTCACCAGTTTATACCGTGCTGATTTCCCACAGTTGAATCCCTAATGTAAACCGTTAAGTTGGAGTTTTTCAAATCACAAAGAAAATTTTAATCAAGGTTTCGATATTTAAAAAATAAATGGGAGGGAAGATCAGTAAAAGGCTTGCCAGTTTTTTTTTCCCCCCACCTATTTTGCGACCAAGTGATAGTACAGCCCAGAACTTTTGAGTTTCAAAATGATGACCAAAAAGTTCTGGATCTGGACGAGGGGGAGGGGAAGGAAAACAATTTTCAATGAAATTTTTGTACATTTTCCCCTAATTCTTCAACCAGGTGTAGAATTGACCAGAACTTTCCAATTTCAAATTACTGGTGCAAATTTTGCATTTTGAGGAAGAAAAAGAGTTGATGACATTTTTGCAAATATTCCTCACTTGCTGTTCAAGGGCCTTTTCAGAATTCTTCAAATTTCAATGAAAAATTAGAATTTCAATGAAAAAAAATCTTTAGAAATGTCCATGAATCATTTTTCCTGTTTTTTTAAATCAGCTCTAATTTAAATCTACAACTTCACCGACATCTAATTAGTATGAATTTTAATTGATGTGAGATTTAGACATTTCTTTATCATTTTCCCCATCTGTCGTTGGCGAAACTGTGTTATTAAAAAAAAAAAAGATCTTTTCCCCCACTTGTAAATGTTTTTTTTATTCAGGTATATGCAATAGTTCCCCTTTGTACCATTCTAGACCTCAGTGGGGTGTCCGAAAAACTGCCATTTGCAAAGGTGGGTGGCACTAATCTGACGATCAGTGGGGATGTTTTCTTTAATTAAATTTCATCTGAACTGCCAGAAAAAGCCCTAAAAATCAGGGGCCTGATTCTCATTTACACTAAGGTCCTTGATATGGTTCTGGCCGTGCAAAGTGACCTTTAAGTGGCATGGATAATACTAAGATTTGCTAGATTGCTCACCAATTATACAATGCAGCTCGGGTGACTTACACTAGCTGAGAATCTGGCCCTATAGATTGCACTGGGAAAGCTCTCTTTGCATGGATGATTATTATTATTCATTTTTAATTTGGCAACATAATTGAAGTTGAAACTGATTAGATGAAGCCAAGCCTCCTAACTGGCATATTGATCAGTATTCTGTTCTTTCCAAGCGTGCTGGGCTGTGAGAGTGAGCTACATACAGAGCAGAGATATGGCACCTGACCCACCAGCACTGGCAGTTCATGCTGGGTGACATCCACCCCTGTTGTGCTGAGGGGCCAGGAAAGGAAGGCATCATGTAAGTCTCACTGAAGTGCTATGTTTTTGAGTGGAACTTAAAGCAGTGCATATACCTCACACTGGCCATTCTGCACGGCAGTCACGGTTACCCTCTGACTGGGAGCATGGGGTGCAAAAAAATCTCAGCTGTATTTGAATTTGGCTGCAAAGGGCTTGCATATCAGTGGGAGTTTAGAGTGCACAGAGCCTTGTGAATCTGGAACTAAAATGTGCATAGGGATGTGTGTGCATAAGAAATTCTCTGCATCCAAATAGAAGTCTTAGGTGCAGTTCCTTCAGAACCCTTCTCATCAAAGGCACTCTTCTCTCACAATTAGGTCCGACCTTACAAACTGGGCACGCATCTCGAGCCCTCCCCGACTTCCAATCGCCAGTGGGTGAATTTTATCGACAACAACCTAGCACGCACGCCCGACACTTGCTCACTGGGATAAGTGATTGATTTTTTTTTGGTGACACGTTCCTTCCCCCCCACCCCCCCTTATTCTTGATTCTAAGCTGCTCTCAGCCATGGAGTGCCTTACGTATTGCAAACGTTGCCTGCTGCACTAGAATGAATGCCTACAAAATCCTAAAGCTATTTCTCAGGCAGTTTATAATATGTCCCCGCCCCCACCCCAAACCCAGTTAGCTCCACCCCGGCCCTCCCTTTTCCCCCCTCCCAACCCTGCCACTGGTAACAATCCCACCCCCACCCCCACCCCCCCCAACACACACATCTGCCCGCCCCCACCCGGACACGAGCAGAAAGTAGCTCGAAGAGAGTTGGGACTGGTTATGTTACCCAGGTGTCCAGCCGCACGCGCTTTACGGACGGGCTCTCTCCCTCGGCCTCGGTCGTGGGTCTCAGGAGGCCGAGGGACGAGCCGAAATCGGCTCTGGCGGGGTCATCCCGCTCGTTGCCTTCATAGGAGCTGGCGTTGCTGCTGAGGCTGTCGACGGGAGAACGCCCCGTCGGCTCGTGCCGGCTCTGGTGCGGGAAGGAGCTGAGTGGCGTGGCAGTGTTACGTTCCCGGTTGGGCGAGACAGGCTCCGACTTGATGCTGATGTTGGGGTTGGTGTTGACAGTCAACGTGGTGGTGTGAGATAAGTGACCCCCTTGTCTGCGGGTGGCAGCGGAGGGATGGGGAGTGGAGAGAGGGAAAGGGGAGACAGGAGAAAAGAAGGGAATGGGGGAAGGGAGGGGAAGACGAGGGGGAGAAAACGTAGAGGAGTGCACATGTGGGATAGTGAAGGAATAAGAGACAGATGCAGAGAAGGTGAAAAAGAAAGATGGAGAAAGGGGAAGAGAGAAATATTGACAATTAACATTTGTAAAGGTCTTTTCTATCATAGAAATTCAGAGATCTTATCATCCATCCATCGCAGTGCAGTTTAATATTATCAGTCTATACAGCTGAAGCTGAGACAGGGAGAAAGGAAATAACTTGCCCCCAAATCACCGAGATCTGGGGCAGACTCAGGATGAGAACCCAAGTCTCTTAAAGCCCAGCCTAATGCCTTAGCACAAGACCTGGCATCCTCCAGCCCCATTAAGGCCCCTTTTATGCTGCTCCCTCACGAGAACCTGGTCCCTAATGTTCAGCAGTGAAACCCGCTGTGTTAGCAATGACAGAACAGCATCAAATGCGCTTCCTGGAAGGGCGAAGGGCGTCTGTGGCATGAGGGAGTCATCGGGGTTGCCTGGAATTAAAAATCCTCGGGTGCTTCTGTAGCTGGCCAGCTGCCATGGACGGTTTGATTGTTCTGGGGCCAGAAAGATGCTAGTCCTTGCTATGCAGCTCTTGCCGATGGAATAGCTTGCTGCTGCTACTGGGCTCGGAAAGGCCATACAGACATGGAGAATGCACTAGACGGGGAACCAGGAGAGGTGCACTCTGTTTTTGGCCACGCTGCCGGCCGACGTGACCCTGAGCCTGTCACTTCCTCTCTCTGTGGATCTCTGTCCCATCCCAGCCTTTGTTTGCCTTGTCTAATTAGACTCTAAGCTGTGTAGCTCGAAGCTCGTCTCTTTCACCAAGGGAAGTGGGTCCAATAAAAGATGCTGCCCCACCCACCTCGTCTCTTTCATATCCTGGGACCAACCCGGCTACAATAACACGACAGAAAACGTTAATTGAAAATGACAAAATATGAATTAAAATTTTTCACCGGGATAAACCATTTTCTAGCCAGTTCTTTTAGGCTGTCAGCTCTTTGGAGAAAAGACGGGCTCTTACTATGGCCTGGTCTATACGAGGAAATTAGCTTGGCAAACTACGTCGCCCAGGGGTGTGAAAAAGCCAACCCCATGAGTGACCCAGTACAGACTCCCAATACAGACAGCACTAGAATTCTCCCGTCAGCCTAGCTACTGCCTCTCGGGGAGGCGGATTGCCACACTGACGGGAGAACCCCTCCCATTGTTGTAGGTAGTGTCTTCAGTGACGCACTACAGCGGCGCCCCTGCGTGTAGACAAGCCCCCTAAATGTCTGTTGCAGCCCCTAGCACAATGTGGGGGGATCTTGGTTAGGTCCTCTAAGCACAGTTCTGTGTTTGTACAATGCCTAGCACACTGGAGTGCTGCTGGTCCATGAATAGGGCACCCAGGCACTATGGCAGGGGCAGGCAAACTTTCTGGCCTGAGGGCCACATCGGGTTTCCAAAATTGTATGGAGGGCCGGTTAGGGAAGGCTGTGTCTCCCCAAACAGCCGGGAGTGGCCCGGCTCCCGCCTCCTATCCGAACCCCCTGCTTCTCTCCCCCTGACGGCTCCCCCGGGACTCCTGCCCCATCCAACCCCGCCCCGTCCCCTGACGGCTCCCCCGGGACGCCTACCCCATCCACTACCCCCTGCTCCCTGACTGCCCCCGGAACCTCTGCCCCTGACTGCCCCCTGCCACCCCATCCAACCCCCCCTCTCCTTCCTGCCTGCCCCCCCTGGGACCCCTGCCCCATCCAACCCCCCTGTTCCCTGCCCTCTGACCGCCCCAACCCCTATCCACACCCCCGACACCTGACCAGCACCCCCCAACTCCCCTGCCCTCTATCCAGCGCCCCCTGCCCCCTGCCCCCCCTACCGCGCCGCCCAGAGCACCGGGTCAGGCTGCGGTTCTGCAACTGCGCTGCCCGGCAAGAGCTCGCAGCCCTGCTGCCCAGCGCATTGCGCCGGCGCGCTGAGGCTGCGGGGGAGGGGGGACAGCAGGGGAGGGGCCGGGGGCGAGCCTCCCGGGCCAGGAGCTCAGGGGCCGGTCAGGAAGGTCCCGCGGGCCACACGCAGTTTGCCCACCTCTGCACTAAGGCAATACAAGTAAACATAAAAATACAAGAGCATGCATCCGATGAAGTGAGCTGTAGCTCACGAAAGCTTATGCTCAAATAAATTGGTTAGTCTCTAAGGTGCCACAAGTCCTCCTTTTCTTTTTACAAGTAAACCATCGTCATCATATGAAGTGATCAGCTTTACACTACTGAGCCTCGGGCCTATAACACGCCGTTCTGGTTCCAGCCAGTAGATGGCAGTGGCGGGCGCACACCCAGTAGCCGGCTGACTGCAGCGTTCTCCTCCGCGCCTGCAGTCCGAATCCACTCTGATCCCCTTCCCTGCTCCTTGCCACGCTAGAGACTTCAGCGCAGTGGCCACCCAAGCAATGCGATACCGTTACAGCAACTGGGCCAAACCTTCAGCTGGGTTGGCTCCATCGCTGCCGATCTGCACCTGCCGAGGAGCTGTCCCCCTCCCCGCAGCGTGTATTTAGGTCCTGCTGTGGGCAGCTATTGGGGCCGGTAGCAATGAAAAGTGTTTTGAGGGGAGAAGAGCAGGAACCCGTCCGGATTGGGGACTGAGGATCAGGCCCGTCCAGATTCCATATAATGTGAATAAACAAACTGTCCCTGTCTGGAGTGAATGCACCTTCCCAGCAGATAACCCAGCAGAACACTCTGCCCCGCTCAGCTCAGGCCAAGGACGGAGAAAGGTCACACACCCCTGCACAGACAAGGCTCCTGCTCATTCCACTGACAGCTCGGCCTGAATGCGCGGCGCTTGGTGGATCAAACCTGGCAGCCTGCCTTTGGCTCCCCCACAATCCCCCAGGCTAGGATTCCGGCAACCTGGGTCCAATTCCTGCCTCCACCACCTGTGTGTTGTGTGACCTGTGGCCAGCCACCATGGCTATGTCTGCCCTGCACCTGGGAGCAAGATGTTCCTTTGAGGTTATCACTCGGGGTCTCAAGCCCACCCCCTCCTGGGCTTGAGAACCCGGGTCGCAACATCCACACAGCTTTCCTTAGCGCACCAGCCTGAGTCTGTGGACCCCAGCTGGGAAGTTCACTCTCAGATACCCTTAGGACTTGTCTGCATGGGGAAACTGACTAAAGTTGCTCCCTGTGTGGACACTGTATTGCAGAATAATTCCTCTGCTTGGGAAGCACCCTATTTAGTCCAGAATAAAGTGTCCACCAAGGGGAGATATTGAACAAAAGCTGTTTGGGTCAGTGTCCGCATGTAGACAAACCCTTATTCTTTCTGGGATTCAATTTCCCATTTGGGAATGAGGATAATAATTCCCCCTTTGCCTATTTAGACTGCAAGATATTTGGGGCAGGAACTCTCTCTCAATAAGGGTATGTCTACACAATAAAAGACCCGTGGCATGGGCATGGTTGACCCAAGTCAGCTGACTCAGGCTCGTGGGGCATGGGCTGCGGGGCTATAAAACTGCAGTGTAGATGTTTGGGCTCGGGCTGGAGCCTGGGCTCTGAGACCCCGCAAAGGGGGTAGGTCTCGGGGGAGGCAACTGCATCACATGTCCCCATAGCAAATGAAGCCTCTGGCATTAATAACAGAGTTCAGATACAGAATTCCTCAAAGTTTGTGGCTGTTTTGGTTTGGTTCGTTACAGGGGTATGGTATGGGCCACCCACAATGTGTAGATCAGTCTCGCTACTGCTAAAACCTGGAGGCATGTCACTGGCCCACCGTAACGACAGTGGTGTCTGTAGCCTACAGTGGAATGTGTAACCGCACCGTATTATTACTCAACAGCAGCTTCAGGCAGCAGGTCCGACAGGTTCTGAACTGGTCGGGAATTTCACATTTCGCTTTGAATATTTTGCTTTCCTCTAGTGATGACACTCAAGAGAGCTAGGGCAGGTTTTCGATGGAAAAATCAGGTTTTCTACTAAATGAATTTTTTTGGCCGAAAAGTGTCCGCTTTCCACAGAAAACTTCAATTTTCATCAAAAAAACGAACTACTTATTTCAGCCCAAACACTGAAATATTTCGATTCACGTAGCTTCTGTGGGGCCTCATCGGAGCCGCAGCTCAGGTTCCTCCTGTCCCTGCTCTTGACTACATCTCCCATGATGCACCATGCCAGGGACTCCCATGATGCAACCGCCTCCCCTCATGGGGGGGAACCATGGTGCATCATGGGAACTGTAGTCTATTG
Organism: Chelonia mydas; assembly: GCF_015237465.2. Lineage (NCBI taxonomy): Eukaryota > Metazoa > Chordata > Testudines > Cheloniidae > Chelonia > Chelonia mydas. The sequence continues at coordinate 4,716,868 of NC_051264.2, forward strand.
AGGAAGCCCTAGCTAGAGAAAATGGGGGCATCAGGCACCTGTACTACAACTCCCATGAGGCACCCCAGCAGAATAGAAATAGGTGAGTTTTTGATTTTTCACCAAAATGTCAACCATCTCAAACATGAAAGAAATAAGAATGTGTCCTTCTAGAGACATGTCTGGACCAGAATCTCAAAATACCTAAATTAAGGCCCTGTGAGGTAGATCAGTATCATTCTCCTCATTTTACAACTGGGGAAACTGAGGCACAGAGCAGGGCAGTGACTTGCGAATCCATGGCAGAGCCAGGCATGGAACCCAGGAGCGCTGGCTCCACATCCCCTTTGCTCCAACCGGGAGGCAAAACTGCCTCCCAAATCAGGAATAACTGCTATCAAAATACACAGCTGCCGTGTGTGTTCGAGGAAACAAATTCACTGAGGACTGAAATGCTTTCGTCTAAGCCAAGGCACAGGGCTCGATAGAGGGGTATCTGGGGGACAGACTGGATGGTCTAATGATCCCTTCTGGCCTTAAGCCCCTATGGAACCACGCAACGATGAGCCGCTGCTCAGCGGAGGCCCTGCTCCATTTCCCTTACATTAAGTTGCTTAGTGATACAGGAACAAGATGCTGCTGCTGCTGTTGTTGTTGTTGTTGCTGCTGCTGCTGCTGATGTTGCTGTTGCCAGGCCGAGATGTTGCCAAGCGACAACCCGCTGGGTGAGCTGAACGCCGGGAGCGAGGGTAACTCTGCACTGGTCAGCGGATAATCTGAAACAGAAGACATGCTCTTCAGAAGCAAACCCTTCATCGCCGCCATGGCAAAGTCGGTCTCCACACCGAATCCTGGGCTTGGCGCCTGCTACAGAAGAGGGTGGAGAGCAAATCCTTCTCCACGTTGTAACAAATCTGCAAGCAGCTCAGGGACCTCGCGGGCGTCACCGTGACAGGCACAATGGCTGCTTGGAACAGCCTAGCAAAACTGGGGATAGAACGCATATCCTCCTCCTCCAAAATCACAGACCCCTTCCGCTCGAGCTAAAGGAGAATCACCATTCAATGTGTGCACTATAGGGCTCATGACACACAAACAAGCATCTCTGATTCCATCCAAGAGACTGCAGTAGCTCATGCACACACAAAGGGATTATATCCAGTACATGGAAGTGGTGTAGAAACACACACACGCTGATTCCATCCAGTAGAGGGTAGTGTATATAAAACACACACACACACACTATATCCAGTACAGAATAGTAGACTATAAACACAAACATGCACACCGATTCCACCCAGTACAGGGCACTAGTGTAGACCCACACACAGAAGTACGGGGCAGTCGTGTACACATGCATACGCTTACCCAGTTAATTACACTCTGTACAGTGCACCAAGCAGGGACTGGTACGTTCCATTGATTAGAATTAGTTTACATCTGAACCAAAGACACACCTGCTTCTTAATGGAATAATCAACCTTTTATGTTTGATCAGCGTCTTATTTTGTTATGAAAGCTCCTTGAGATGCCGGGCATGATAAAAGCGGCTGCAGACATTGATCTTGCCGCTGTTTAATTGAGTTAGCTGACACATCAGCAAGGCCATCACTTTAACATACTCCATGTGATCATACTGCATAATCAGATACAAGCTATCTTTGCTTCCAAATCTGCTCCACTCCACCTTCCAGCGCCCAGCAGCCCCCTCCTCTCCTTTCTTCTCCTTCCAGCCTCAGCCTTTCAAAGATCTTGTCATCTCCTTATTTATACCGTGGTAGCAGCTAGAGGCCCCAATGTGCTAGGTGCTGTCCATGCCGAAGGCAGGAGGAGGAGAAGGCAGAGAGGGCAGCCTGCTGGCTCTAAGCCGGAGCTAAGGGTCAGAGAAGGCTGAAGGCAGGGGTATATTGGAGGCGCTAACCTGCTTCCCACTGGCTCCCAGCAGAGAGGGCTTTGGGGGTTCTTACAAAGACTATTGGCACGAAGACTGTTTGGCCTCCTTCAGGGGAAGTCTTAAAGGGGAAGCTGAGGCAGCTGTACCTGTCATGCCTCTGCCATGCACGGAGAGGGGAAGTGACTGGAATCAGAACTTGTCTACCCCAGGAAGTTGCTCCCGCTCTAGATGTCTGTGTGGATGCTCTTATTTCGGTTTCAACCGGGCTCATTTCAGTTTCCCTTAAATCACTTAAGGATCAAGTCAACTGAATTAAACCACTTTCTTACATTGAAATAAGAGTATTTGCACTGGTTTCATTAAACTGGTTTTGAAACCGACTTTAGTTAGTTTGGGGCAACTTTCTCATGTAGACAAGGCCTTGGGCTGTCAATAGCTTGTCTTAATAGTTGCTCAACTAGGAAACAATCTTGCAATGAGCCAACAACCTTATCAAATATCAATAAACTTATAAACTTATGAACAATATTACACACCCTATTCTCATATGCCAGTGGATGGCATTCATATATACTAACTACTAGAGGTGAGCAAAAAATTGGTTGCTTTTAGTTCTGGGTTGGGTGGGGGCGTTAATTTTAATTTTTTGGTTTTATTTCTTTCTTTGTTTTTTTTTGTTGTTTTTTTTTTAATTTGGTGGCCAAACCAAAAAAATTAAAACATAAAAAAACCCAATTTGTTTTGAACCAAAATGGAATTTTTTCAGTGTTCTGAACAAAATGAAAAACCAAAATGGTTTCACTCAGGTCAAACCAAACGTTTTGAACATTAATTCAATTTGGCATTTTGTTTCAAAAGAGTCAATCTGAAATTAAATGTCAAAATAATTTGGTTTGATACTTTCTAAGCAAACAATTTTGACATTTTGGAGATTAGCGTTCAGGGATTTGGGGGGGTGGGGAGGAGAACGAGGTGTGGGGTTTGGCTGAAACTATTTTGCAAATTTGATCCAAATTCACAAATTGTTTTGGTGCCCTAAAATATGCATTGTTGGGCAGGAGGGTGGGGGGAACGGCAAATTTCTAGTGACAATTTTTGTGTGCGCATAGGTTTAGTAACTACACACAGAGAGATACTGGGCCTTACTTTACATTAAGGCCTCTTTACTCCACCACATTAGCGGATGTAAGTATTTTTTATATATACAATTCTTGTAACCTCACAGAGGCTAGAGATCTCTGTTATGCACCTCAATCCCAAAGAGACAATAACAGTTTTGCCAATCCCAGGTGCTTAAACAGCATGAATCATATCCCTGAAAAACCACATGACTGGCTTAAAAATCTGTTTTTTGAGCATTCAGGAGTCATGTTTTCCAGCTCTTCTCAGCAATCATGAGGGCTAGAAATGTACTTAAAAAACGAGATGACATTTCATATAATCACATGACTCCAGGAGCAGGAACTTTCAGAAAAAGACTAAATATCATAAAACATGCTGTAAAATCAGGAGAGCTGGCCAGGCTGCGTCGCCAGAGAATTGTTTTCTGCTAAAAGAACTGACCTTTGATCAAAGGCGGTTCTGCTGTATTGTCTCAGCATTTGATTCACACACAATAGAACCAGAATTCCTGTGCACAACTCATCAGCCACCGCACCCCACCTCTCATGCTGGGCGTTTGCGATTTCAGTCTTCCCCACCCCTGCAGGGACAAACCTGCCTGCAGCAGCACGTCGCAAAGAGATGGCTGAAGGGGAGCTGAAAGGCCGCCAAAGTTACTTATGCCGATTTGCGGCACGCCCGCCAGAAAGTCCCAACCCTTGATTCTCTGCGGCTCTGTGCCTGGCTCAGTCATTTCCACCAGTTGTGAACTGTTCAGGCTTGGTAGCACTTTACAGCCACTGGGCTTGACAGCCACCAGCTTTGGCCAACGTTTGGGGATTGAACGGCAGATTTTCCCATGTGTAGAAATGTGCATTGCTATAGTTTGAGCTAATTTGGTAGGCTCTGCAGAGCAGACATAGAGGGGGACATATACTACACACGGCTGAGCGGGTTATACACTTCTCCTGGATGGAGGATGCTCACCCCAAGCCCATCTGAAGCCCAGGGCAGTTCAAATTCCAGATAACCCTAACTGGGGTTTGTGTACAGAGGGATACTCAGGAAAATTAATCTCTTTACCAAAAGGTGTGAATTGAAAGTGGATTAGTTAAACCGGATTAAACCCCCGTGTGGATGCTCTCATTCAGAATTCAGGTAGGCTTAACTGGGTTTAGTTTAATTCATTTTGGAAATGGTTATTATTTAAGAGCAGCAGATTGGCTCATCCGCTAGCATATGCATAGCAGAGAAAAATTCTGCATCGTCAAAGAGCGGCGGAAAGACGAGACCTCTTAGCTGGAAGATTTTTGGGGGAAGAGACTGTCCCTCATTGTGTGTGTGTGCATGCAGCCCCCAGCACAAAGGCCAGATGAGACCAGGGCAGCGGGACCTCACAGTAAAATAAGCAATGATCATCACAATAGCAGCTCTCATACCAAGCCTTTTAGCCAAATATTCAGGCAGCCACATTTGAACACTTCTCCCCTCTCACCCCTATGCAGAGGGGTTAGCTCAAGCCTGTGCTACATTCATAATCTAGCCTTGCACTGGACACTCTGAGCAAGCTTGAAATCCATGCAAGGAGAGGAGACTTCTACTTGCCTGTAAGCAAACATCTGCTGGGCTACACCTATTAATTATAAGAGGGTGTTCCCCACCCGCCTACTCCGGGCTCTTCCAGACAAACAGCTTCATACAGCATTTTTACAAGATATTCTCTGAGCAGGTGCCAAACTGTGTTATACAAGAAACCGATAAACCTTCCATTCTGCACGGGTGTGGGACAGGTTCCAGAGACACAGTGCCTTTTCTGGGGACAGGTGTTCCATAACCTTCCTCTCTCTTTCTTCCTAGCCCCAATCAGTTAGCATCTGGCTTATGCCCAGAAGGATGCTGGGTTTTGGTCTGGATGCTCATTTGCACTAAGACTTCTTTACACTGCATTGGAAGCATAAAAGGGCCATGAAGTGGATGTAACTGCCATTAGCACCCACTTCAAGGCACCTTTAGATTGCCACAATGGAGTAATGAGGCCTTAGTGTAAATGAGAATCACGGCCTTAAAATCCTTACTGATGTCACAGTGGATGTTCTCATTATCCATATAAATGACCACTCTTTAAAAACAAAAAATACTGCTACACTCTTATCCTCAGCGATATCTTGTGGCAATGAGTTCCACAGGATGTTATGCATTGTGTGGCAAAAGTCAGCAACATCCTGGCGGCGGTTCCTATCAACACCATCATTTCATGTCCATCGCACTTACCTGTGTTGTATGCTGTGGGCATGGCAGAAAAAGGCAGGCCCTGGGTCAACAAACTTGGAGTGGCCACCGAAACGACTGGCGTGGTTAAAGAATGAGTTGCTTGGGAGACTCCTAACCTCTGTGCATTCTGCTGGGGAAGCAAATGGAGAAGGAATTATAAGCTGGATGCATTTAAACCACCGGTGGGTTAGCTTTCCAAAATCTCGTTGTAACCGCCGACTGCAGGGCTCCTGGCACCTACCCCTGGGCACTGTTCGAGACAGAGCAGTAGGCTAGACGGAGCGCTGGTCTGAGCCACTCGGGAAATTCCTGTACACAGCAGACTAAAACACCAGACCACTTTCAAATCCATCAGTTACCAGCTCTCAGGACCCATATGCTCTCCGGTAGCTGGATCATTTTACGCTGGGTTTTATTTTATTCTTTTCCTTCTGATGTTTAAAATACCCTGGGCCTGATTCTCCATGGCACTAAGGTGCCATTTCCCTGCCAGTGCAGGGAAAAGAGGCCTTCATTTAAAGGAGAATATCGTTCCATGTAACTTGCCTTAAGTAAACCAGCCAAAGTGAGTTGGTTCAAAGAGATGGTTCTTTTTTAAACAAACCAGCAGGGGAGGCTGTAGCAGAGCTTTCAGGGACATTCACCCCGCAGAGAGGTCTCCTATGTGCCACTTATGTCCCACTTAAATCCTATTTTGCTGGCTTGCATAGGTCTTGTGCTGGCACTCTGCACAGTGGTGAATTTTACCCTTAAGAACAAATGCCCTGAGGTTGCTCTAATTTACACACCAGGGGCTGGAAAGACTATTTATCTTAAGTAATTATCTGGCTCCGCTCCCTCCATACGTGAGCATGCTATATCTTTAATGCATTTTGTCCTCACAACCCCCCTTGTGAGGTAAGGCAGTGCTATCATTGTACAGATGTGGAAACTGAGGCACGGAGAAACTTTGACTTGTCCAGGGTAATTTACACGCAGTTCAAGGACCCTTTATGTTACAGAACAGTCTGAAGGGACTCTGGTGTAAATGAGGATCAGGCCCGAGAAGTACAAAGGTGACTTAAAGCTATCTTAACTTCCTCCATCCCTGTACCGAACGTGCCTGAGAATCAGCCCCCAGGACTTCCCTGGGAATCAAGGGAATCGAGGGTACATCTCTTGGCAGTGCTGGATGGGGCCCCGAGTGAGATTTGTGGGCCTCAGTCATAAACATACCCCCATTTTAAGAGTGGCCCCTGAGGCCCACTGAGGCCCCAAACATGCTGCTCTGGGATATCAGCACTTAACCCCTCCCCCCAGTTATTTGGGTGGATCTGAGGGCAAGATTAGGCCCTGTTTGCAAACCAGATAATCCGGGCTGCCTATGCTAATCTGATTTAAATCAGACTCAAGAGGCTTGACTCTAATCCGTGGCACCTGGGCACATGTAACCCAGTGAAGCCCGAAACAGAATCCAGCTTAGACCGTGCTTGGCATGGCACGATGCCCGCTGGGTCATTTAGGGCCCCGGTTGAGACAGCGAGTTGCTGTCTGCACCCGGTAATGGGAGTTCAGGGCGACAGCTGCCTTGCGGGTTGCGAAGGACAGGGAACAAGGGAACCACGTCAGAAAACGGCACATGAAGATGCCGCCAGGAGACCTCAGCTGTGCGGATCTGATTTACCTGGGAAGCGTTCAGAGACGACGAGACGGGTGCTATAGGCCTCTAGACAGAGACAGATTCAGACAGGATTCATGCTCAAGACTGATGCAACTCCCGAGCCTCCCCACTCCACCACGCCTTAGCATTTAAAGGCACCAAACGGTCAGTCAGCATCTCCTTAGCCTGGCAGCACCCTGACGCACCAGTTTCAGAAGCCAGCTCTTTGCAAAGCGGCAGGTCGGTGAACTGATCGGCTCCAAATAACCAAGAGCAGACGATTATATGGGCTATAATGACTAAACCTTAAGGCTGGAGAAACAGGTTTCCCAGGCGCGCATCCTGCAGCCAACGATAGCCTGGGCTGTGACCACTGCCCCATGGGTTAAGAGTATTTAAGACAAATGCCTTAGTGGTGGCTAGGATTTAGTTTGGGGTCCAGCCAGACCATGGTAACAAGCCAAGCCGACGACTACCTTCTGGGATTGGGAGCAGTGTGCTGCTCTGACCCTGACCTTCCAAAAGCCATTTTTTGTCTTCTCTGGCTCCTGAGAAGCCAATGTACAGACCTTACCTGAGCTCCTAGGCAAGGGGAAAGGAAATCAGAGCTGGGATCCACCAGCCAAAGGACCATGCACCACTTCAGTCTCATTTCAAGGGCCCGGTTCCCCCATTGCCTTGCACATGGAGCCTGATTTACATTTACACTAAGGCCTTGCCTACACTAGAAAGGCCTTGCCTACACTGTCACTCTCACTTTAAGGTCCCTTTACATAACCGGAGCAGTGTAAAGGAGCCTTAGAGTAAATGGGAATCAGGCCCCTTTTGAGTCACACCAGCGCAAAACAAGTGCAAAGATTGGTGGTATTTTGCATTTACTTTGCCCAAGGTAAAGGGCAAGAGAGAATCAGGCCCTTAGTTCTCAGTCTAGATTGGTGGTATTTTGCATTTACTTTGCCCAAGGTAAAGGGCAAGAGAGAATCAGGCCCTTAGTTCTCAGACTAGGATTTACGTGGAATTTGTAAGGGTATGTCTACAAGGACAAGTTATCTCAGAAAAAAAATAGGATGGAAATTTCAGGGCTTGTCTACACCTGGAATTATTCTGGAACAGTTATTCAGGAATAACTATTCTGGAATAACTCCATGTATAAAGGCTCTTATTCTAGAATAAGAGTGCCTTAATCAGCTTCATCCACTTTGGAAGTTGGCCCACACATGGAGTTACTCAAGAATAGGTATTCTGTTTTAAATTACCTTAATCTGGAGTAAATCTAGCGTGTAGACAAACCCTAAGGCACTACAGCTATTCCAGAATACAAGTGTCCACACAAGAGTTCTTCTGGAATAGTTTTTGTAGAACAGTTTATTCCATAATAGCTATTCCGGTCAATTCCTCCAATGTAGACAAGGCCTTTAGGTTTTCTGCAGACCCTCTGCACAGGAGTGAATTTGAGCCTGTATGGAACAAGCACTGCTCCTATTCCCTGACTCTGAAGATTCCGGGAAGGCTCAGGATGAAGCCAAACAAACAGCTTTCCCCCCAAACAATGTGAAAAACAACTCCCGTAAAGAGCAAACGGAGAGAGGCAGCTTCTTCCGTTCTGCAGGGCTGATGGGAGTGTTACACCAACAGCAAGATGATAAAATTGTAAAGCACACAGGGGCCTGCGGCCCTTTGCCACCACTCTGGCAGGGTAAAGGGGCCTTAAAATAGTTGTAAGTGTAAATGAGAATCAGGCCCCAACACTGCAATCAAGTCAGCAACTTAGGACTCGCTGTGATTTCACGCCATGCCAGGTTGTTATAATTAACAAAGTTTTAGCGCCTCACCATGCAGGCAAATTTTGTCGGCATTTTAATGCTCTCCACTCCCCCTGGTTATTTTGACAGCCCTGCAAGATCGTTAACTGTTCTGAGTACCACACTTCCATTCAAGATCATTACAACATCATGCATACATGCTCCCAGGTGAAATCTCTTGTCACTGAAGTCGTGGTGGATGGGGATTGCTCCACACTTCAAATTAAAAGTCTCAGTGTTGTGTATAGGAATAGGGTAATATCCCTTTAAATAGTTTGTGAACCCTCCATGGTCTATGGTTGAGAAGCTGCCAGAAACACGCCCACTCTGTTAGCTGGGGTTGATCCTGCTGGCAAAGAGTTAAGTGGACTCTGCTGACTCACTGAGAGGCAGGTGACTCACTGCCATGCCTCTGTATAAAGGAGGTGGGAGAGGTGGTTTATAGCAAGAGGACCCGGGGTGTGGGCTGAGCAAAACGGAGGGAGCCAAGTAGGAGGAGAAGGTTTGAGCTGACCTTCGTGTTAACAGAGCCAGGGGATTGTTTGCACTAAATGGGATGGGTTTATACAGTAATAATACTACCTAGCTCTTAAACAGTACTTTTCATCCGCCGATCTCAAAGTGCTTTACCAAGGAGGTCCTTACCGTGATCCCCATTTTACAGCAGGAGAAACTGAGGCATAGAGCAGGGACATGTCTTGCCTACGGTCACCCAGCAGCAGAGCCAGGAGTAGAACCTACATCTGCTGCGTCCCCATCCAGTGCTTTACCTACTAGGCCACACTGCTTGTTAGCAGAATGGGAAAGGCACCTGCCCGTGTCTACCTGCCTCCGGAGACCTTTCCATCAGCGCTCTGCCATCCATTGCCCTGTAGCACCACAATGTATGGCTATGACAACCTTCCCTGACCGCCACGACCCTGTTACCCGTCCGCACTGCACCAGAATAGCATCAGGACGAGATGGGATTATTGCCACAAACAAGGTGACAGCACTCACTTTGCTGGCAGGAAAAGCTGTAAAAATAATGAGAAGCCGTGTTCCTCTGCAGAAATTAGTTCTTGTGAATGAACTTGTGGGACGGTGAATTCCGATTTCACTTTCCGGTTTTGGGGTATTGTTTTGTTTTGTTTTTTAAGAGTTTTTAATATTTGAAGAACTTGATTTATTTCCTGCTTCTCTTGTAACGGCGTTAGGCCAGATCCCCAAGTGGTGTAAATCAGCGTAGCTCTTTTGAACTTACTGGAGCTACGCTGATTTATACCAGCTGAGGATATGGCTCCGTGACGCCAATGCTGATTTATCCTAGCTGGGGATCTGGCCCATTGACTCCAGTGGAGTGACACCAGTCTACACCAATTAGTCCAGTCTGGTCCATTGACTAGACTGGAGTGACACCAATGTTAACACCAGCTGGAGAGTTGGCCCTTTGACTTCAATGGAACCGTGCTAATTTAAACCAGCTGGGGACCCCGGGCCTACAGCTTTTCTTTGCCATGCAGAAAATGATTTTCCCTAACATATAGATTCCTAGGGCCCAATTCTAGGTGGCTCTACAAAATAATAGGACTGGGAATTAGAGTTGCACTGACTTTAAGGCTCCTTTACACCACCAGAGCAGTGTAAAGGGCGCCTTGGAGAAAATGAGAATTAGGCCCATGATGTTCAGTGCCTTCTTTAACCCTGCCCCCATCCCTCCAGGCCTGGTGTTTAAGGAGTGTTAAAGGAAACAAAAAAACATGTCACCCCACGACTCTAAGGAAACACACCAAGCACAAGGCAACTCACCAGATCCAAGTGGTCCTCCGTCTGAATGCAGAAGAACAGAAATAAAGCCAAGAGGCACAGTTACATTTACGCCTTTCGCCAACTGCTTCCAAGCCCAACTCCAAAGGTCTGATTCTCATTTACACTAAGGCCCCTTTACCCAGCTCTGGCAGAAGAAAGGGGCCCTCAGGTGGCCATAAATGACATCAACATCCACTTTAGGACTCATTTACACTGCCATAATGATGTAAAGGGCCCTTAGTATAACTGGGAATTCAAGTCTTCAGTCTTTACTGCTGTGTTCTCATGAGCAGAAATAAAGAAGCTAATGCATTTATCTTCCTGAGAAACTTCTGCAAAATAGCTAAAGCATGCTCTACACACAGTTTGTGCACTGGTATAATTATATAGGTTAGAAGTATGACTTTTACCAATACAGTTAGACCCACTCAACCCCTGTACAGGAAAGTATAAGCATCTTTACACCAGTCTAACTGTGTCCACACTAGGGGAGGTTGCATCCCTTTAACTAGACTGGTATAGTTAACGTGGGACAACTTGTGTGTGTAGACAAGGTCTCAGAAACTTGGTGTGATCCCCGTTTATTATTCTGGATTTGAACTGGCCAATATTGTTTTGTTTTTTCAAAACTTTTCCCTGGCTTTTTGTGCATCGGAATCTTTTGCTTCGTTTTATTTTTTGCATAGACCGTTTTGACGGATTCTCTTCAGCCCCAATCCCGCATACACTCATGTGAGTAGGTAACTTTCAGCATGCAAGGCCTGGGCTACACCTAAAAACACAGGCTGACCGAGCTGCGTCGCTCAGGGCTGTGAAAAATGTCACACTCCAGGAGCACAGCTGCCACACAGTACCTTTGCTGCTATAGCAGCTGTAGTGTAGACATATTCTGAGTGCTCTGACTGGGACTGTCTAGGCCGGGAAGAAAGGTGTGAGGGGGTTTTAAAACCAACTTAGCTAACTCAATACCTATGTCTTCACTACAGAGTTAACTCGAGTTATCTACTCAAGTTAACACCACTCCAGTTAGCAATTCCTGCACAGAGGGCAGGTCTACATTGCAAAAAAGCGGTGTTCTTAACTTGGGTTAGCAGCTTGAGTTAAAGCCCCGGGGGAGCCCGGGGGTTGACTTTGAGCTCTCACCCAATTTAAAAGCAGTGTTACCGTGTCTTCACTGCTATTTTAACCCAAGTTAGCTAATCCACATTAAGCACACACCTTTTATCCGCAGTGTGGACAGAACCACAGTGTTGTGTTAGCAGCTGATGGGTTAACTCAAGCTGTAATCTATACCCCTTCATGGGCCAGTCAACGTGAGTTAATAACACCGTGCTTGAGTGAAGGGTTTGTGCGTGTGGACAGGACCCAAGTGAGAGGCAACGCTCAGGTTATAACTCGAGTTTACTTTGCAGTGAAGACAAGCCCAGAATGAACATCCCTTTCCCGCCAGGGCTTGATTCTTATTTACATGGAGGCCATTTTACACCGCTATGGGCATCCGAAGCTGCCTGAAAATGGGTATAAATTACACTTTGTGGTCACTTCATGAGGGGTTTAAAGGGGCCTGTGCATAACTGAAAATCTGGTCCACTGTATTTACGTTTTCTTTAAAACTTCTTTGTGTTCCCAGACCGGTGCAAAGCAGTCCTAGTCTAAACGAGAGCCGGGCCCCTAAAACAGAGCCAGTCATACACCTTTACAATCTGAGAATCGTCAAATCCTAGCAATGGCGGGCTGGAAGGGACCTCGAGAGGTCATCTAGTCCAGTCCCCTGCACCTGGGAGTGATGGGCTACTCCTGGGGAACACTGCAGTAGTCTATAGCAACACCATTGTAAACTGCAACATTATGGGCCATTACTGGGGAATACTAAGCGTACTTTATAGTAATAATCCAGCGGCACCTCTGTCATCAGCTGCAGCATAATGCACCGTTACTGGGAAATACCGCAGCAGTCTAGAGTAACAAGCCAATGGTAACACCCTGGCTTGCTGCAGCCGGATGGGCTATGACCGGGGAATCTGGTTGCCAGTGGGAGCTGCCGCAGCCCAGACATTGAGAGAATTCTCCCTCCGCCCCCTCAGAATTCAGCGGCACTCACCAAATGGTGCATCAAACCCTTTGCGCCCTGCGAGGTGATCACGCGTAAGTCCGGCTTGCGGCTGTTGGCGGCGAGCTGCGTGCCGTGGGAGGGTGGCGGCGGTGACTTTGCTGGGATGATCTTGCCCATGGTGTTGCCGTTTGAGACCGGGAGGAGACCCGGCGAGGCTCTGGCACTGACATACCCGTTTCCTGCAAGGAGGGGGAAGCAAAGACATTTCGGAAACAGTTGGAGGGGGAGATGTAGGGCTCGGTTCTCCATTGCCCTGCACCTAGGACCCCATTCTCCATGGCCTGGCACATCTTGCAGTCATTTACACCCCTGCAGAATGAGCGTTCAAAGGCTGCAAAGCCAAAAAGTAGGGGCTTGGTTCTGACTTAGACGAAGTCCCCTTTACACCATGCAGGCAGAGCAATGAGGGCTTAAAGTAATTTCTGCCCATTTTGAGGCCCCTTGCACTGCTAGAGTGACACGAAGGGGCCTTCGTGTAAAAGAGAATCAGGCCCTGTGATCCTTCCTTGCTCTCACCCTTTGTCAGTCGCGTCTCTTCGAACTGGGAGCTCTTTGGGGCAGGGGCAGTCTGACAAAAATGCCCAGTGCCCAGCTTAGTTCTCAGCTGGTCCCACCACCACAGTCTCTGAGCACCTGACAAGCCATAATGAATTTTTGTTGTCATAGATTCCAAGGCCAGAAGGCATCGTTGTGATCATCTAGGCCAGGATCCCCAAACTTTTCACAGTCGCACCCCCCCATCCCTGTCCGTGCGTCCCCCCAGCAGCCGGGAGTAGGGCCATGGCTGGGTGGGTGGGGGGCACGGATGGGGTAAGGGGGCCAAAGATGGGGCCGCAGCTGGGGGCGAGTCTGGGTCCAGGGCTGGGAATGGAGCCGTGGCCAGGGGCCAAGGCTGGGGGTGGGTCTGGGAATGGACCAGTGCCGAGGCTGGGGGCAGGGCCAGAGTAGGGCAGGGTGGCGCTCCCTCCCCGCCCCCCATGGGGGCTGGCCCAAGCCCCGCCGCACCCCACCCCAAATGTTCTTCCTTGCCCTCCTCCATGGGGGCGCACCCCACAGTTTGGGGACCTCTGATCTAGTCTGACCTGCTGTGTAACACAGGCCAGAGAACTTCCATAAAATAATTCAATCTTTTTGAAAAAGAGCCAATCCTGATTTAAAATTGCTAGGGATGGAGAATCCACTGTGAGCCTGGGTCAAGCTATTCCAATGGTTAATTACCCAAAATTGTGCACTTTATTTCCAGTCTGAATTTGTCTGGCTTCAGCTTCCAACCTTTGGATTATATTGGACCTTTCTCTGCTAGATTTAAGAGCCTGTTACCAAATATGTCTTTCTTATGTAACAATGCTGCCCTGGCTGAGGCTCGCACTCAGAGCCTTCAGCATCTGAGACGGATATGCTGGCAACTGTGCGAAGAAGGAACCGGTGAAACTGATTTAGTTTTAAATCTGTGGCAGTGCTGAGATCTAAAGCCAGCTCTCCTGAATTCCAGTCTAGTGCCAGCCCATCCTGGTCATACAACCCTGCTATAAGGCAGAGGAGAGTTGTTATCCCCTTTTCAGAGATGGGGAACTGAGGCACCAAGATTTGCCAAATGTTGCACAAATGTCTGGGACTTGACCCCACCTTTCTAGAGCCTCAGTCTAGAACCATAACCACCAGATCACCCTTCCTCCCACTTACTGGGGCCTCCAGACATTACTGCAATACAAGTAATAAATAAGGGCCTGATTCTCATTTACAATGGGCCTCTTTGAGCCATTTTGGCAGCATAAAGGGACCTCAAAGAGGGCATAAATCACAGTCACACTGACTTTAAAGTGTAACTGAGAATCAGGGCTCCTTATCCCAACATACCCGTGAAGCGCAGAGGTCTGCCCTCCTCTGCCCCCCCCCCCCGCCCCCGCCTCCACCCCAGTTTAGAATTTTACATGCAAAGCACACACACAAAAATGAAAAAAAGATTTGATGAATGTCAGGAAAAGAATAAATTGGATGAGATTATTGTTCTGATGAGATTATTATTATTATTATTTTTTGAATAGGCCCCTAAGATAGAGAGACATTTAGCAATCACCAAGATTCAGCCCTCATATTCATCACACATGAGACTGGGGAAAATAGCTCACTGATTGCATTATTAATCAGATTCACCATCGCGCTCCGTCTGCATTTCAGGGGGCGGCTTGGTGGCAGTGGTGTTTCAGACATGACGTGCGCCCAGCTGGGGCGAAAACCTGCTCAACCTGGCTACTGTCAGTCGTCCCAGAGGTCTGACCCGCCTCGTGATTGCTCTGGTGCAGGGGTCTTCAAGTGAGTTGTACTGTAATTTATACCCACGGATTACCCTGCCAGATCTCTGACTCCAAATGGTAAAGCCCTGACACTGGAGGGAGGTGGGTGTAGGCGTTTACATTGGCCTGGGGCACAAATGCAGTGCTCTGCACAGCTCCAAATCTGGAACTGCACCGAAGTCAATGAAGCTACCACACCCCTGTACGTGTCTGACTTCGCCGAAGCCGATGGAAATGCTCCCACTGACTACAGCTGGGCTTTGGCTCAGGCTCCGCAGAAGAGGGGAATCAGGCCCAACGAGAATGTGACGATGTGTTGTCAGATTACTGGGCCCGATCCTCAGCTATAGCTAAGGAGCGTTTGACACAGCTGAGCAGGAGGGAGATGGCAAAGCTGTCGTAGAGCCCTCTTTGCTCTCATCCGCTTCTAGGACTGCTCTGTGCTAGCTTGGAACCCCCCACGTAAGTTAGAGATGCCTCAAGGCTGCTCTAATTTGCATTGGCTGCCAACGGCCTCCAGAATTTGGCCCATAGCAGAAGATCACTGGAACATAAAGGAACTCTGGCTGTGCCCCTTTCTTTGGCAATGCCCCTATGCTGGCCCTGGGAAGGGGGTATAGTCAGAGCTGGTACAGTGGCTGCATACCAGTCAAGAATAAAGAGGAGGAAACTTCTGGGGGGAGTCGAATCTGCTCTGTATTGAAGGAACATAGGAATTGCCAGACCTGTGGTCTATCTGGCCTAGTATGCTGCCTCTAACCAGTACCAACAGCTGTCGCCAGTACCCGCTGCTTCCAAGAAAGCGCCAAGAACCCTGGTAGCAGTGGGATAGCTTGCCCTTGAGGAAGCTTTCCTCCTGACCCCAAATAGTTAGAGGCCGGCTTATGCCCTGTAAAGGGGCTCGGAGGGGTGTGTGCACCCCTGCATCAAATGCAACTCCCGAGCATGTTGGTAAATCAGTACATTAGCCTGGTCCATGGGTGCACTGTGTTCTGCATAGACCATATCTCGTTTGCAAGGCCACCGGCTTTTATATTAATTGATGACAGAGGTGCATAAAATTTCCTGTGCGACCTTCACCGCTTTCAGCAAATTTCTTTTCACAGCCGCTCGCTATAGGGTTTTAGGCAAGACCATGTGCAAGCAGAGTGGGGCAAGGCCAAATAATGTTCAAAACACTTATGTTTTCCAGCCATAAGGCTTCCTTAACATAAGACGCACAAATGGCTCCCATGGCAACCATTTTGCCTTACCGTCTGGGCAGATGTGGGGGTGTATATTGCAATGGGCTGGCTGATGTGTATGTGCAACACTTCCCTCTGCTGGATGGAATCAGAACTTCTCACCATGTGTCATAAGCCCTATATTGCTAGCAGGGATTCTCCTTGAATTCAAGCAACATGGACTTGCACTGTAGGAGCAGGAGGATCTGAGTTCTAACCCTAAATAGCAATAATTATGCAATCCCCTGTATCCACAGAGCTGTGTTTTTCAGGGGGTTGGGAGGGGCAGTGCAGGGACAGGAGGGAGATGTGGGTTGCCGGTTGAAGTTCGGCTGAAGAAAAACCTCACCCATCTGAACTCCTCTGCGTCCCACCCCCACGGCCAGCAGCATGGCTGGCCAGATGTCTGCTACTGTTTGCTGGCTATCTGCCAGTATCTAGCCCAGAACCCTTATGTGGTGTGTTAAAGCCACACAGGAAACATGCTGCTCTCAGAACCCAACGTGACACATGTCAGCTGTTCTGCTCTGTCCCCTCCGCTGACCGCAGGGGGGCAGAGGAAAACAAGTCAGCAGAAAAGCAGGATCTCAGAGCCTTCTGCTCAGGCCCAGTTCCCCTCAAAAGCCCTGGCTGGATTCCCAGCGACATCCATCGCTGCCAGATCAGACACTCCATTGGCCACAAACGTCCGGCACTTCGACCCAGAGACTGTCCTGTGTTTCTGATCCCCCATCTAAGGGAAAAGGGAGGGATATGGAGGGAGGGAGCTAAAAGACAGCAGTGCTGGTTTCAGATGGCCTGCAGTGTATTAGCTGCTCTCCCGAAGACCCTTGTCCTCTAGCCCTGCATTGTTCTGCAAAGCAGGACTCAGTGTAAGCAAGGGAGGGCTGAAAACACGGGGCCTGATTCTCAGTTACTCTATTCCTGTACTTGGGCGGGGGGACACCTTAAGATGTGTCTGCACCTGTATCCTGAGATTGTTTGCAGCCAGCCTAGCCCCCCAGGTAAGTTAGAGCAGCCTCATGACTGCTACGCTCTGCTCCCTATGGATCCTGACAAGCACAGAATAGCCACGGCACAGTGCACTCTGGCTGTGCCCCCGATCTGCCCCCTGTGAATCCTGGGGATAGGAGAACAGCCGCAGTGGAACGCACTCTGGCCAGGCCCCCTAATCCCCTCTCTCTGCCTGGGGCTGGATGCTGGGTATGGAGCCAATACGCCAGCTCCACACTGGCTGGGAATCCCCAATGTGATCGAGGCCTGTGGTCAAAGGGAGGAATGCGCCCGAGGTCACAGGTGATCGCACAGTGCTGACTGGGTGCCTGCCACGCTCAGCTCCCTAGCTGAGGGGAGCGAGAACAGAAGAGAGGCATTAGTGAAGGGGACAAGGCTGGAGGAGGGGAGCGACTGTCTCAGGTGGAACCCGAAGTTGAAGGCTGGCCCCAGGATTTTGGAAGCTCCATAGAGCCTCATCCACCTAGTGAATACAAGGGGCGTGCCCCCCTTCCCCACTTCTCTGCCCCAAAATGCTGCCATCCAAAGTTTGTCTGGGGCTTGGTGGGGACAGGGGCTAGATGGGATCTTGGGAATGAGGCCTGGGTTGAAAACAACAGGCGCTGAGAGAATCGCAGGGCTCCCTGCGGCCCCGCTTCCATTTCCTGGAGTGGCTGGAGGAATGAGAGGAATGCTTCAGTGACGTCAATTCTGACATTCATGGGACCTGCCAAGCTAGAAGCTGGAACAGCCGCTCACAACAGCTGACGTGGGGGCCGGGAGGAGGTGGGGGAGTTTCAGGGGGGATTTGACAGAAAGTGACAGAGCGTGTCTCTGCCTGGAGGTACAGGCCAGTCCTTAGCGTCTCTTTCCCAGCAGCCCTGACTTTGCAGATGAGCTCGAGCAACAAAATTCAGAGCCAGATTTCGAATGCTCTGAAGACCCGGGGACAGACTCTGGTCCCTGCTCCCCACTCTGGCAATATACTGGAGGCCTAAAGGCACCACAACGGGACAAGGGAGGGGCTGTCTGACATAAGCTGCCTTATGGTGAACTGCCCCCACAGCCAACCCTGCATACGGGGCAGGCTGGGCCCTGGCCCCTAGTGCATGGTGCGATAGGGATTCTGGACTACATGGCAGCCTGGGATGGGCAGCACAGAATCAGCACCGTGGATGTGGGGTTCGAGTTTGGCCCTGTTCTAAAGGGTCCATATGGCTGTAGGATCCAGAGCCCAGGGTTTTCAGTCATAAGCCAGCATCCTGAATCCCACTTGGGAGCGTAATTCCAATCTCTTTTACATCAAAGCATCCAGGGCCGAACTCACCCTTGATTGAATCCCCTCTATGCTGCACCAAAGATGCGTGTGACCCACTCTCATTAAACCTAGCCACTTCGTTTGGATTTAGGGCTCTTTTTGCTTAATTTTGCTCATTATTATTGGAAGTAACAGCACGGGAGCACCTGGAAATCCAACAGAGATCAGGGCTGCGCTGCGTGAGGGGCTGTACATGCACCTGATATGAAACCGTCCCTGCCCTGGAGAGTTTACCATTGAAACAGACACAACGTGGGACAAGTGGAGTATTATTAGCCCCATTTTACAGATGAGGAACTGACACAGAGGACCCAGTTCTCATTGACACAAAGCCCCTTTATCCCACTCTGGCAATGGATGTTGTACCAACATTTAAGGTGCCTTTATGATGTTGGAGTGGTATATAGGGGCTTTAGCATAAGTGAGAAGCAGGCCCTAAATGTCTTGCCCAAGGTCATAGACAGAGTCCGTGATACAGCTAGGAATTGAACGTAGTTCTCCTAAGTCTCGGCCAATTGCTTTGGCCACACGGCTACTGTTCTCCTCCACCAGACTAAGCAAAGTTTGACTCAGATTTAAATTCTATTGGGCTTATGTCTCCCCTGAGACATAACTATAAAAAGGGGCAGAGATGGGAGAGAAAAAATTATCCCCTACAGCAGAGTCAGGAACCAAACCCAGATCTCCTGCGTCCCAGACTAGCAGTTTAACCACAGGCCCATCCCGTCACACAAAATTTACTGACCTGAAAATCCACATCTAAAAGACTTGGTAGTGTTTGAAATTGCACTTCAGGCCTGACTTTAGTTGTCTGAGGGGATCTTTACTACCAGTAATAATACCTAGCTCTTTCCATCAATAGAGCTCAAGACACTTTACAAAGGAGGGCAGTATCAATATCCCCATTTTACAGGTGGGAAAACTGAGGCACAGAGCTGGGCACTGACATGCCTACAGTCACCCAGCCCGTCAGTGGCAGGGCTGGCAACACAACCCAGATTTTCTGAGTCCCAGTCCAGTGTTCTAGGTCAGTGTGCATCCAAAAAGGAGGAGGGCTGCATTCTTACTCACCAACTGGGCTTGGGCAAGCTCCGTTGGTGTTATTCAAGTCTCCCCCGAGCATCGCCCCTGGAAAGCAACAAGAGACATGGGGACAAAGTTAGTTCAGAACTCAGTGCACTGAGCAGTGGTTGACTATTTGCATGTGAGGCAAGGGGGGAAATCAACAGTGTTACATTCCCATCGAGAAAATCCAGGGTAAAATGTACAGCATTTCCAGGCGTGGAAACAATATCTACACAGATACATTCCCTTTGGGGATGAGGCATACACCACAGACGCTCATTCCAAAATACTAGGCTTGGAAAACAGCGTGGCTTTGCTGTTCCGAGCCTTCTTGAGAACACACGCTCTGCAGAAGGGAATCCACCCCCGGCTCCAGGACTGGAAAGAGGATCTATCACATAACATTTGCACCGAATGGAAACCATTCCCAAGGCGGCTGGAGAGGCGTGATGAGAAGCCTGTCGTGGTGGTGTCATGTGAAGATAAACGGTTGGGAAGAGCTGCTTTTCACTTAGGGCTTAGAAAGCTCTTCCCAAGGAAGGTTTGCTATTCCCAGGGAATCAAGCCCTTTATCCCCTTTGAGTTTGCAACCAGACTTTGAGTTTTGTGAAGTTATTTGCTATTTTGAATTGTTCAACCACATCTCGAGACTGTTATTTCTTCCAGAAATCTGCACTTCCTCTCCCTCACTATAACCACCCAGACAGCTGGGAAAGGAACCCAGGAGTCCAGATTTCCATGCCACTGCTCTAACCACTAGCCCTCAAACCCCCTCCCAAAATCAGGAGCTAGAACCCAGGCATCCTAATTCTCAGTCCCCTGCTCTAATCACTAGACCACGCTTCCTTCACGGAGCGGGAAAGAGAACCCAGGAGTCCTGATTCCCAGTCCCCTAGTCTAACCACTACACTGGAATCCCCACTCAGAGCTAAGAATAGAACTCAGGAGCCCACATCCTCAGAGGAGTATCTGCACAGGATTTTCTGAACCAGTAATTCCCAGTGGTAGATAATTAGGGCCAGATTTTAATTTACCTTAAGGTCCCTTTACACAGCGCTGGCAATGTAAAAGGGCTTTCCAGGGGATGTACATTACAGTTACACTCACTTAAACGCAGCGTGGTGCGAAGCAGCCTTCGTGTAACTGACCTCAGATTCCTGATGTTCTAGGACAGAGACACACACAGTACACAGGATTCTGCATCCCCATTTCAGAGACACCTTGGAGCCGCGGGCGCCAGCCTTTACCTCACACAAGGCGACCACACGCTCTGCTGCATTACCGCTGCTTTTGATTTAGAAACGACAGTGCGGCTCGCTGTTCTCCTCTGACATGCGTCGGAAAACGCACTTCACACTATGCAAATACAGGATTTCTGCGACGCACAGAAGGGAAGGCTGATGGCAGCGGCCTCAGGGGGACCTCTGAACGGATGGGGAAGGAACGCTCTCCTCTAGAAACAAGTGGTTCAACCCAAATTGATTTTTCCACGCCCCATTTTTCGGAATTGTCAACCAACTGAAAACTCTGTTCTTTGCCCAGCTCTAGGGGTGATACAGGAATTGCGCCTGCCATTTGCATCGCACGGGATCTTTGCTAGGCATCCAGGACCTTTTCAAGTATTATTATTATTTATTGCTTGTACGGCAGGAGTGCTTACGAGCCCGAGTCACGGACCAGACCCTACCGTGCAAGGTGCTGTAGACAGCAGATAGAAGGGGTGAGAGGAATGAAGACACTGGTGCCCCCTCTTGGCTATTCTAGCATTAGGCCAAACACTCACCCGCGCTGGCTGGCCTCTGCGGCAAACCCGGTGACACAGTGTTTCTCTGCAGGGCCGGCTGCTGTGGTGAGAGGAGTCTTGGATCCGTCAACGAAGAGGTCACCAGCGACTGGGTCACCAAGGAGCCCCCGGGGTTGCTGAACTGTAACGTGTTTTGATTGGTCACCGGAACCGTCACTGGCATGGCGAAGTTCGGAGCGGGCACTGCAGACTGAACAGAGAGGCAGATGAAAGCGGGGACTGGAGCCGAGGGAGTCACCCAAAGGCACTTCGCCAAGGAGCAGGCTTCTGTTTGGTTCACGGCGTGACAACGGGCCAGATCCTCGGCCTGGAATGCAGCGACACTGATGTACACCAGCTAAGGATCTGGTCCAAACATGCACCCAGTTCATTATTGCCCTGCAATTTGTGCGGTCATTTATACTAGTGCAAAGTGGGTGAAAGCTAGCACCATTCTCATTTGCTAGCATTCTGCAGCCACTTTACATTGGTGAAAATGGTGGAGGGCAGTGGGGAATCTGGCCCCAGGCACAAAGGGGCATGGATCTCCTCCAGGAAGACGGAGAAAGAAGGGCAAACGGATGTCCACCTGGGCACATCGAAGCTAAAAAGCATTGTAACCCTGCTGCTTTGGGGGAAGAGGGGTGTTGACTAAACGCCTGCATATATTTACCTCCAGAGCTCAGCAAAGTGGTTTTAAAACAGCTCACAGAGAGGTGGAAATGTCTCGAAGCGGCTCCCTTGGAATGCCAGAGCGGGGAATAACGCAGTGCTCTTAGCATGAGAAGCTCTGAACCCACAGGAGACAAGGGCCAGCAGCTTCCCTTCAACCTCCGAGGGAGATAAACGGAGCCCCGTGGAGTTTTAACAGACCAGGTTCTCCGCTGGCGTGAGCAGCCAGGGCTCTTTCGAAGTCAGCGGAGCTACGCTGACTTACACAGCTGCGGATCCAGCTGAGTCTATTTCAGTGAAAAGATCCTGTCGATTCTGCACAGAAGTGTAAGATCCCAGGGCCCTACTCACAGCTACTATCTGTATTCCTGTAGCACCCAGATGCTCTGATCAGGATTGTGCGAGGCTCTGTATGGATACACAGACCCAGCCTTGAAGAGCTTCCTCAGACAACATTGCTATTCCCTCCATAGTAGTATGAAGTTTGATAGCACCTGTGCTCATTCTCGGGGGAGCACGGTCTTAGGGTTGACAGTACTAACCTACCCTCAGACTCTGGGGCATTCCCACCTCTGCCACAGACCCTATGAAAGACCTTAGGCAAGTCACTGAATCTCTCTGTTTCTCAATTCCCCACCCCTTCAATGGGGATAATAATACTTCCTTTGTCTAATCAGATAGTAAACTCTTCAAGGCAGTGACCATCTTTTACGAGATGTATGTACAATGGGGTCCTGTCTTGTCTCACTGTGCATGCTGCAGAAAGGGCCCCGATTATTATGTATGCTCTGTACGGTGCTAGCGCCTAGGAGTCCTGGACCCGGTTCCCACGGCGCTAGGTGCTGTACAAACACAGAACAAAAAAGACAGTCCCTGCTCCACACAGCTGACCCCAACTGGAGCCTCTAGGTGGATACTGTAATAGAAAGAGTGACAGATCGGAGCATTTACAAGGTGCAGCTTTGCTCAAGAGAAGCAAGCCGTAGATAGCTCCTATCGATTCCAGTCAGTGGAAAGACCTGGGGCTCTGACCTTCAAAGCAGTGGAAACGCCTCTAATTCATGATCCTTGGCCCCTGGCTCAAGGGACAGATTCACCTCGCTCGGTTCCTGTTAAAGCCAGACTTTGCCCAGATTATCCAATCACTCTATCTTATGGCCCTGCTTTGCTCTTCATTAGCGAGAGCAGGCACCTGCTTGGAGGCTCTCTCAGGGCTTTGCTAAAACCCTCTTTTAATTCCATTGGCCTTGTGAAGCCAGGAAGCTTCCCGGCTTTTTGGTGTCACGGAGAAGTCATTACAAAAGCGCTGCTGGGCAAATGCAGCTTTGTATTGCAGGAGAGGAAGAACGAGCGTGAGAGAGAATGGCGAAGTCGCGCCTCTGTCCTCCCAGGGGCTCCTGGCTTGGAAAGCCTCCCCCCTACCAATCATCCCCCACCTCCTTCAGAGATCTCCAGGGCATCCAGCTGTTTCAGGCAGTAAGCAGGTGCTAAGGACCACTCTCTGGGCTTCTGCTGCCATAAATCACTTGACTTGAGCTTTAAGACTGCAGGCTCTGCAGGGCAAGGGATCTTACGAGCCAGATTCTCCTTGACGCTAAGGCCCCTTCACACGGCTCTGGCGTAGCTTTATGGCCACTTTTTAAGGACTCCCCCTCACCCCCGCCCCCCCAAACACACAGCCAATGTGACATAGAGGACACTCAAGGCTGGTCTACGCTACAAAGTTACATCGGCTTGACCACATTGCTCCAGGCTGTGAAAAATTTACAGCCGGAATGAAGCGGACCTAAGCCACAGTGTAGACATGGCTAGGGCCAGGTCTACACTTACAAGCTTACAGCGGCACAGCTGTACTGTGTAGCTCTCCCGTGGACATAAAGAAACCAACTCGACGAGCAGCAGCAGCTATGTTTGCGGGAGGGCGTCCTGCCGACGTAGTGCTGTGCCAAGAGAGCTCACGCTGGCAAAACTTATGTCGCTCAGGGCGGGTGTTTTTTTTCACACCCCTGAGAGACAAAAGCTTTGCCGATCTCAGTGCTAATTGAGACACGGCCTAAGTTGGTGAAAGAATTCTTCTGTCAGCCTCGTTCCTGCCTCTTAGACCATGTCTCCATTACAAAAACTATGTCGACCTAACTTTCGTCGGCATGTAGCCACAGTTATTAAATCGCCTGTGTGCGCGCACGCTTGGCTCCTGGCGTCGGCGGCGCACATCCTCACCAGAAGCGCTTGTGTCGATTGCAGTGCCGGTGCGCGGCATTGTGGGATGGCTGCTGAAAGCCAGTAATAGTCCGCAAAAGCAACGGTGTGTCTGCACTGACACTGCGTCGTCCTAATTACATCAACCGTGACTCGACGCCGCTCGGGGAGCTGGTGTTACTGAATCGGCGTAGGGAGGCGCTTACGTGGGCAGGAGCGCAATTTACATGAAGGCACTTCCACAGCTAGGTTGACAGAGGGCAGCTTACATCAATCTAACCCTGTCGCATACGCCAGGCCTCAGAGAGATGGATACAGTACAGCAACAGAAGAAATCCTTCTCTCGTTCTGTAGGAAGTGTCTACACTACATCGATGCAGCTACTGTGGCATTACTGGTGTAGACACACCCCGACTGACAGTGAGAATCAGGCCCTTAAATGTTTGGCTGTGCACTTCTGCAATGCAATATTGCGTAATAAATAACAAGAAAGAAAGAAAGAAAGAAAGAAAGAAAGACTAACGAAGGGCATAATTCTACCCCAGATGCACGTGTGACACCTGCTGACGTGAGAGTTACATGAATGGATTGGAGGACAGGATTCAGCACTCAGCTCTTAACTATCACATTGCACTTTTGAACCACTAACCGACCAATCTTCCCCATGCTCCTGCCCAGGTGGGGAGAGAGTTGTGCGCACGCAAATGACCACTCAACCAGCAGCTCTCATTCCCCCAGAGGCCAGCAGCTGATTGCAGAACTCTGGGAGCTGCAGTGTTATGGCAGGCAAAGGTTTGGAATGAACACAACAATCCAAAATCCGGGGGTGAGGGGGGGAAGGTTCATTAATCAGCCAAACGCCAATGACTTTTCTTTTTCTTGGAAGTCAGTTTCAAATGCACTCAGAATGCAGAACCCTGTTAAGGCCAGTTTCTCTGTACCGGGGAGTCCTGAGCTTCCCCGGCAGATGAGTTGTGTTAGTTCTCATTATCACACAAAAAGCTGGTTAAAAAGAAAAGCACCTGCTCCAACAATCCACAATTCAATCCTGTTGCAAGAGAGGTGAAGTCAAGGAGGCAGATGCTCTGCTTTTGCTACTAATCAACCTGCTTCTGGGATGCTGCACACTGCAAGGTTTTGGGGACAGGGACTTTCCTTCTTTTATACGTGTTCACAGTGCCTAGCATAATGTGGCCCTGGTCCCAGACTGCAGCCTGTAGTCACTACTATAATGCAAATAATAAAAAATGCATCGGTTGATCGCACCCCGTTTCCCCATTTGCCTGCCCTTGGGTAACTATCTGCCCCAGGGCAAAGCGAGCGCTGAATGCTACACACTCATCTGGCAGCGTCTTATACCCACTTTGCACTGGTGTAAACGATAGGACAAGGCGCCGGGCAGCTGAGAATCAGACCCACAGATTTGAGGGCCAGAAGTGACAATTGTGATGGTCTTACTCTGACCTCCTGCGTAACGCAAGACGTAGAATTTTACCCTGCGATTCTTGTACCAACGAAGACAGTGGCAAAGCCCCAGATGAACTGCATGAGGCAGAATCAAGCCCAAGGAGCTAAACTTTCCTTAAAATCCTATTCCAGGGGCTCGATTCTCATTTACACTAAGGGCGTGTCCACAATGGAAAGTTAATGCAGATTCATGTAGGGTGTGACTTTAAAGTTCAACAGCTGTAACTGAATAACTCCATGTGTGGATGTTCTGAATCAGGAATAAGAGGGCTGTATCCTGTGGTTAGTTTAACCCATTTTCCGAGGGAGTTAAGCTAAACAGAAAGAAGGCACTCTTATTCCAGAACACAACTGTCAACACATGGAGTTATTTAGGAACAACTCCTTCAGTAGATAAGCCCTAAAACCAGTTTTACCCCACTTTGGTAGTGTAAAGCGCATGAGACAGTTACACTCACTTGAAGGTCCCTTTATGCTGCCAGAGGGGTGGCATGGGGAAAATGAGCATCCGGCCCACAATCTCTTACTGGCAGAGTCTGCCCAAAAAAACACCTCTGGCTTTGCATGAGTGAAGTCTCAAAAAAAGAAAAAATTCACTCCCGTGGCCTTGTAAGGAGCAGCAGGAAGGAGTTGGGGTATTTTTTTTATCCTGCATCCAGCACTTGGAAAACTGCCTTCCTTTCTACTCCCAGCAATGTTAGTTAATTACGGCTGCCTCCGTTGACAGGCTAATCCCCCTGAAGACGGCTTGCCTGCCTCAATAGTCTTTGCTCCCTTGAACTAACCACTAATTTGCAATGCCCCTCTTCCCTCCCTAGACACAAATCCCTTTCATCGCTGTCCTGATGCCACTCCAGGGCCGTCGTCTCAGGCTAAAACCACCCTGAATTTCTGCCACATCCACTAGCTGCGCCGGGAGCTTTATGGATTCGCATGAATAGAAAGAAGAGTGGCTCCAAACTGGATCTGATCCCAAAGCGGGTGCAACTGTCATAACCTGACCCTCCCTTTCCCCACCGTGACTCATATTAATACAGAGGTTCTGAACTCAAGCAAAACTCCCACTGAAGTTCAGAGGAGTTTGCTGGAGTGAAAAAAAAACCCCTCAGGATTCGACCCAGTATTAATAGCAAAGGGACCGATTTTTAAGGTTCTTGGTCTTAACATTTCCAATGTGGGGGCTCAAAGTTAGACAGCAAAGCCCAATGTATTTAGGTGCCTAACTCCCTTCGAAACCAATGGGAATCAGGCACCTAAATATATCTGAGGATTTGGGCCCTCGGGCCGGAGTCTCACTTACGCTAAGGGCGTCTCTGCTGCACTGATCAGTAAGCAGTGCAACCCCGCTTGCGCAGCTGCAGTTACGCTTGTGTCTTATTCTCGTACGGGTAGGGGAATAAGTTATGCTGGCAAAAGGCACTTTTCTAACTGCAGCCACGCTAGGGGCTGGACTGGTATAATGATTTCAGTGAACGGTGATCCCTCTCCCCCAAGCAAAAAGAGTTATACCTGTAAAACTTTTAAGTGCAGACCAAGCCCGAGAATTCTTCATGCCACTCTGACTGCGTAAAGGTGGGTAAATTATACCCATTTTAAGGCCAGAATGGTGCAACTGAGACTCAGGCCTTGTATAGAAGGGAACAACCGTAATGTGTTGTGTTCTAGCCATGCCCCCGATCTGCCCCCCAGGCCAGAAGAGGAGATTAGGATGGGTACAGGGATGTTCCGCCAGCTCCACACCAGCTGGAGGGAGGCATTTCCACCCACTTTAACACCTCTTTATGCTGGCAGAGTGACCTAAAGGGGCCTCGGCATCACCAAGGCCTGTTTCTAACCATTAGACCATGCTGCCTCCCAGACATTCCCTAGCCCTGGGTTTGCTACACCCGATGGGAGCAAACGAACAAGGCAGAGCAAGGCTCCATAAGCAAAGCCATGCATAGTGGTCACCCTCGCCGCTCTGCATTCTACTTTGCTAGGGGTCCAGGGCAGGATGTGCAGGCCACCAGCTACTCACTGCGAGCCTGTAACTCTGCATCATTTTATCAAACTCCTCATCAATCTTTTTATATTTCTCCTCCGTCTGCGGGGTCAGCGCAAACACCTCGTCCCCTTCTGGGCTCTCGCATTCCCTGTGCTTCTTGTTCAGCGCCTGTTACGTTGAGAGGGCGGGGGAGGTGGCGGGGATGGGGGTAGGATTGGAAAGAAATCGAACAAAAGAAAAAAAGAAAAACATAATGAAGGATTTCTGGCCAGAGGGGCGCAGTACTTACACCGTATCGTTTGAAGAGGATATCCAGATCCTCGCTGGCTTTGCGGTATTTATCCTCCATCAGGGGGCTCTGGTCAATGGAGTCGTCTCCGTCGGGTTCCGGGCTGTCGCAACCGTTAAAACCTTTCTTTCTTAATGTCTGAAAACATAACCAGGACAGGTTGAGATCTGGAACAGGGGAGGTACGCTGGAGAAGGGAGAGCCGGCAGGGTGTTGGATGCAGGTGCGTGATGGATGGAGGTGGCAGGGGCTTGTTTAAAACATTGTCACTACCTTCCCAGTAGAGCTGGTTTGGAAACGGGGGGTGTGTGTGTGCAATGTGGCTGAAATATGGGGGAAATTTACTCGAAATTTGGTGTGGGGGGGAATCAATATTTCAAAAAACAAACTAGTAAAAACATCCACTAAATGTAAAGGGGTCAAAAATTAATCCCAAATTTAAAATATTTGAAAAAGACAAATAATTTCAAAACCACTGGAAAAACAATCTTCAAAATGTTAAAAACCGGGTTGGGGTGAGGGGAATTGTTAAAATTTTTATTTAAAAAAAAAAATCACCAAAAATGCAACCAGCTCTGCTTCCCAGTTACAAGAAAAGACCTACAAGGCCGGATCCTCATTTACACCGGGACACCTCCACATTGCTTTAGTGGGATGGAGCTGTGGTTACGACCCTGTGCCTTTTATAATAATTGTAGCTCTTCCGGCTTCATCCTTACAAGCTCAAAGCTCAGTTTTTCCACAGACTCATTATGTGATCATGGGCAAATCCCAGAAGCCTGGGTTCTTATCTTTAAAGTGAGTGTATATGTAACTGATTGCCATTTTAAGGGCCCTTTATGCTGCCAGAGTGGTGTAAATGAGAATTGGGCCTGTAGTATTTAATAGACATCGGGTCTTTGGAACCCTCCTATAGAATTTAATAGAGTTTTATAAACTAATAAAAACGCACATTAACCCACGGAACTCACAGCCACAAGAGACAACTGAGATTAGCAGGATTCAGAAAGGATAAATTATGGGCCTTACTCTCATTTGTAATAAGGATCTAGCCCATAGGATCTGATTAGAATTGTGCCTCTATTTTAGAGGAGAATATGACCCTATGACAGTGCAAGTGGGTGGAACTCCATTGACTTCAAAGGATCCATTTACATCAGGAATGTATTTGGCCCTGTGCCAGCTTGGACACAAAACCTATTCTCCCACCATTATAATGATGGGGGGGGGGGGCCAGAGGAAGAGGGGGGGGAACCCTAATGATATTTACTCTCCTATTAAAATATTTCCTCTCCTATTAAAAGACAAAAATATTACTTGCCCCAAGCAAAACGGGTGGGTGGAATTCTGCAAGATGGTTTTGAACAGATGTAAGGGGTTTGGGGCAATGTTCAATGGAACCTGCCAAGACCAACACAGCAGAACTGTATTAGAGATGTAGGTTGTGTCTGCACCAATAAATGATGTATCCTTTGTATGGCAATGACCTTCTTTAACTTAAAAAATAAACAAGCTCACATTTTTCATTGGCCAGCTGCCAAATTCACCTTTTGGCATAAGCTGGGTTACAATTCGGTTGAAATCAGGGGGTCAGATTCTGATTTCACTTACAGTGATGTAAATCCAAAGCAACACAACTGCAGGGGAGTGGAGTCACTCTGGATTCACACCCAGGTGAGATCAGAATCTGTCCCGGTATGTTTAGCAGCTCTCTCTTTGTTATTGTCTTACCTGTTATTTACCAAATGCCCCCAAGTTGCTAGGCACCTCACAAAACAAGGAAAGACCTGATTCTGTGCCAACCTAGCCTTTGGGGCATTCAAAATCTGGACCCAAATGACCCAGTTAGAGCCGATCTCAAAGAAGAACGTTGCACCCAGAGGAAATGCAGATATGAGCTAACCTGACCGAACTCTGATCTTTGCAGTGTTTGAAATCTGGAGCTGAACTTTGTGGCTTAGCCACCTTGGGCTGATTCTCATTTACACTAAGGGTCTTTTTATATTACTCTGCTAGTCTAACGGGGCCTGAAAATGGGACGTATTTCCATGCAAGAGCAATTGCAGGCCTGGGTTACACTTAAGAGTGTTACCGATAAACTGATTTCAGTTAAGAGGGTGATTTATTTTACTCAGATAGACACAAGTAAAGGCCCTAGTGTGAACAGTTCTACTGCTGTAAAGGGGACTTAGACCTGGTCTACATTTCAAATTTAGGTCGACATAGCTACACTGCTCAGGGCACCCAACCACCATAGCTGTGCCAATCTAGTTCCCAGTGTAGAGGCCTCTAGGTCAGCGGAAGAGAGGTTCTATCAACCTAGCTACGGTCAGCCAGGGAGATGGTGTTCCTGTACTGATGGGAAAACCCCTTCTGTGGGTGTAGGCTGCGTCTACACTATGGAGCTGTAGCTATGCCGTTATAGTCCCTATCATGTAGACAAAGCCACACCTATGGTGATGTAGCTTGGCCGGTATAATCTCCATAGTGTCGGCACACCTCCAGCTATACCAGTATAAACACCTTTGTGGCAATATAATGGCAGCCACTGTATCACTTTAACTACACCAGCATAGTTAAAGCAGTGCGGTTTCGTTTACACTAGCAATGGCTGTCAGGGGTGTGAAGAGGCGCGATCCTTGACTGACAGAACTGAGACAGCAGAAACCCACACTGTAGACTCAGCCAACAGTCTACACTTAAAATGAGACTGACCTAGCTACGTCGTCAAATGTTGCACCCTGCGCAATATAGTTAGGTTGACCTAACCCCCCTGTGCAGACACGGAAAAATTCTTCCCTCGACCTAGCTACCGCCCCTCGGAGAGGTGGAGTAACTGCATTGATGGGGAAACCCCTTCCATCGATGTAGGAAGCATCCACACTACGAAGCTACAGATGCAGTGCCATAGGTATGCCTCTGTGGGGTAGAGATACCCTCGGTTATACCGGCAAAGAGGTGCTTTTACGAGCAGAGCTTGTTTCATGTGTGGGGTTAACAAGCTATACCAGTAGAATGTAACTTTGCAGAGAGAAGCTGCTTCCCCACTAGGATCGCTTTGCTGGTGCAGTATGCTGGTAAACACTCCTAGTGTAAACATGACCTAAAACTATCTAGGGTGGACAAGCCCTTAGCCGGGGAGAGAATGCAAGCCAAGGAGTCTGTAGCAGAGCCAGGAACTGAATCTGGAGTTTGATGACAGCTCCTTAACTGCAAGACCATCTTTGTACTCTTAAGGAAGTCCCATTAATTGGAAACACAGGCATTCCATGTGTAGGCTCTGCATGCAGACAGTAAGAATCCTTCGGAGAGTTCGTACAAAAAGTTCCTGTCTCGTGTTCAGTAGCCAATTTACAGATTGCATTACACACGCACATTTAATCATTTTATTTTCAAAATACCAGAAGCAATTAGGCATTATTATGGAACCAGCACTTGCCAGTTTGGGGTGTTTTTTTTTTAAAGTCAAAGCAACATAATTTCCTGGAAGTCTTGATCTCTTTTCATGCCAAACTTGAAAGAGAAAAAAAAATGCCTTGACAATTCGCCTCTCGTCTTCCCAAACACAGATAAACATATCTGCTGCTACTAGGCCAAATTTTATCTCAAAGAGATTCCTTACCTACACTGTGAGCACTGAGAAATGTGGGTTTATAATGGAATTGACGCAGTGACGGTGGATGTATCTCTCACTTAAGATTCTAAGGTCCTTGGGGCAGGGACTGGCTTTTTGTTACGTGTTTGTACAGCACCCTAACATTGGGGTTCTGGTCCATTTCTGGAGCTCATAGGTGCTACTGCAAGAAATAATAATATTTTTAAGTGCTTTGAGATCTACTGATGAAAAGGTGTTATATAAGAGCTAGGTATTCTATTATTATTTAATAATATGATGTAACGTTTTCTCTTATTGTATGCTGCTGGTCAAAATAATGGGAAAACCAATTTTATGACACATTTTGAAGCTGCTTCTGTTTTGTAGTGTTTGAAATGAACCCGCTCTTTCACCAAAAATTTTTAAAAAGCAGTATTTGTTACCAATGTTTTAATTGAAATCATTTTCAAAACTGTTTGGGTTTTCAAGTAAGCACACCATTCTGCTAACAATTTCGATTATAAAAGGAGATGGAAAATTTAGCAAAAAAACGCAGAAGTTTTCAGTAATACATTTTTCGTGGCAAGATAAGTTGCCAAAAAGTGTGCATGCATGCACGCACACACACACACAAACCTTTTTTGTGCATAAAAATTTCAATCATCTCTAATCCCTGGGCTGAATGAAAGTGAACTCAGTTTCCTTGCTAACTTACTTCAAATCATAGGGGGCATGCTGGTTTGTTATTGTAGGGTGATCCATGAGCCGGGAATGCATCGACTAGTTAATGATTGCACAAGTGTGCACCATGGCTTGTCACTGTGCGTTGTTGCCTGTTCCATTCTGCTTTTATACCCTGCTCTTCACTGTAGTATCTAGCTTGTTACAGATTGCATATGAATGGAGGGATGCACCCACTAGCTGACTATTGCCTGGTTGCCATCAGTTTTATAATAATTAATTATTACGTTATTATTATTTTGAACATTAAAGGGCTGTAAAGTACTTTCTTCCCTCTTTCCCGCAATGTACACACATACAACCCATGCACACACTAATATACGCCGTCATTTTCAAAATGTAACACATTTTGCGGCGCTCGTATGATCTTGTATTGCCCGAGCTACAACATCTCAGCATCACCTTTGCAAGACAGGAGAAGGCTCCTTGGGCTTGGCCCAACAACAATATTAAAAACAGGGACAGGGCCTCGAGTCTGAGGCGTGGAAGCGGAACTGAAGAAAGTGAGTCGGGTTTCAGGAGGGAGCTAGTCTGATGTGACGTCTAGCGGCTCTGGAGTGCAACCTGATCTCCAAGCTGCTACCAGACAAACACAGGCCTTTCAGTATGTAACAGGCCTCTCTGCACATTCAATAAAGATCTCTTTCCTACAACTCTAACTGTCTGCTGCATCAGTTATTGCTCGTGAAACAGGGCCTGTCATAAGCTTCAGATCCCAATGCCTTGGCATTAGGGTTGCCAGCTTTGGCTGGATGACTTCCTGGAGGTTTCATCACATGACATTGTCTTTAATTAAAGATTAATCTTTAACTCCTGGAGACTCTAGGACAATCCTGGATGGTTGGCAACCCTACTCAGCACTGCTGAGCATATCAAAGCCCAAACCTCCCAAATCCAAATACCCCAGTACTGCTGCGAAAGGATCCGAACAGTGACTGGGATCCTAATTTCACAGCTTAAAGTTACATCTGTGTAACTCAGTTCAGAATCTCAACTTAACTCTGCTGAGTTCCATCGTGGTGAAGGCCAAAAGTATAACTGGGTTCAAAAAAATAATTAGATCAGTTCATGGAGGACAGGCCCAACAATGACCAGTAGCCAAGACGGTCAGGGGACGCAATCCCGTGCTCTGGGTGTCCCTAAACCTCTGACTGCCAGATGCTGGGACTTGATGACAGGGGATGGATCACTCAATAATTTCCCTTGTTCCGTTCCCTCTGAAACATCTGGCACTGGGCACTGTTGTAAGACATGACACTGGGCTAGATGGACCTTTGGTCTGCCCTCTTATGTTGTTAGAACAACCAGGTGTGATGTGGACCTCGTTTGTACACTGTATCTAAAAGACAAATATCTCCAATCGCATGCGCTTGTGCTGGATGCTTCTCCCAAGAGAACAGCGCCTCCTACTTAGCTGCTCACCCTGCTTCCTGTAGCACCAGCCTCCGCGCTGGGGCATTTGCGTCAGCACTGACTCAGAGAGGAAAGCACGGTCCACTGCCCCTCCCACGCCGCTCCCTGCAGCACAGCACCCCCTAGCACAGGGGTTCAGGAGTGATTCAGAGGGAAGAGCCGGGCCTGCTTGAGTCACTCACACCAATGAAAGTTGAACAACTTCATGCCGTTTTACGGGTTGCAAATGAGGCAATGCGGTCTCCAACGCCACACTCCGGATTCTCTGAGACAGAGATGGCTGGAAATGCTGCTCCACAAAGAAAGCCCATTCAAGGCATCTGCTTACTCAATTTAGCAACTTCAAATGCAACCTGGCACCTAACAATGCAGAGTATCTACTGCATCTATACTGCAGCACAACTGTATATATGTGGGCGGATACGCCTGGAACAGTTAAACATACAAGGTACAGGCAACAGGGAGTCTGATGTCTAGACCTGAGTTCTAAACCTCGCTCTGCAGCATCACTCTCCTTTTCTCTTTCCTGTCACATCCTGTGTCTGTCTTGTCTATTTACAATGTAAGATCTTTGGGGCAGGGACTGTCTCTAAAGGCTTGTCTACACACAGATTTCCACTGGTTTAGCTTGAGGCGTGGTGTTAAATTGGCACAAAAGGCTGCTCTTCTTCCAGATTACACCAGGTTTATTTGGGTTTAGTTTAGGGTTAAAGTTAAGTCAAAAAAGATCAGATGAAACAAACTGCTCTTGAAGCAAAATAAGAGCCTCCACAAAGGGTTTACACCAGTTTAATTAAATCAGTTTAAGAGCTTGTCTACACTTGAAAATTATTTCAGATTTAAGAAAGGGTGTGAATTTAAAATGCATAAACTGTTCCAGAATAACTCCACATATGAACACCCTTATTCCAGAATAAGAGTGTATTCCAGAATACCTATTGCAAAAGAGCTATTTTGCAATAGCTATTCCGGTTAATTTCTGCATGTAGACAAACTACATGCAGACAACCCCTCACGATGTGTGTGTACAGCACCATCCATATGGCCATTCTTATGTTCTTCAGCCCCAGTCCTGCAATAAAATCTGGCCGTTCCCTACACCCATGCAGACTACTAGGGCCCTCAAAGGTACAGCGGTCTTCCCACTTGGGAGGTTGTTGCGGGATTGGCAGCCAGGCCTGTGGTACCTCCCCAGCAGAATCCATCCCAGGTTTCACATCCAACTCAGTACAGGCTGAGCCTGGACTTTGGGCGTATAGCCAGGGTGGATGCCCATGCAGCCCAGATGGGATCAATGAAGCTCAGGGATCAATGCCCCGCACTCGCAGTGTTTTGGTTTAAGGAGCATCCAGCAACCGAGGACACACGGGAACTCTCAGGGATTCCGGGTGAGACCTCAGATGCTGCAAGTCACCAAGGCGCTGATGGCCAGTTTACACCCACTGAGGATCTGGTCCCAGATATCAGCATTCAGGTCGGAGCCAGGGCAAGAGCTAAAGGCTTGGTTTCTCAGGGGTTTATCTGAAGGCCTTTGTCTGGGTCGGGGTGAAGGGTCTGCCAGGGGGTGGGTGTGTGTGTCAGAGACTCCCACTGGGAAGTGGTGCAAAAGGGCAGGTTTAAAGGTCACGATGAAAGAACCCAGTGGTTTCCTGCCTGGAGAGAGAAGCAAGCCAGCTGGTAAGGCCACCAGCACAGGAAAGGCTAAAAATAAACCCAGCTCCAACAACAACAATCGCGCTTCTCAGCAGCTGTGCTTGGCATGCTGGTTCGCTTGGCGACCCAATCACAAATGGAAGTGACTTCCCAGAGCAGATGGGACGTGGCAGCAATTTGGAAGGAGCCTGGTACCGGCAGAACCCTAGCTACACCCAACACAGCTGTGTGGGTGGCCTGACGGAGAGAGATGGCTTGGACGGGTTCACAACCACGGCCAAGGATTGGCCAAGACCTCCGGTTCCCACCCCCCTCACACACACACATCTTGAAAAAGAACCAAGGGATCAAGTTTTAACAAAGTAAAAGACTTTCACATTATTTTTCTTTAGAACTGGTAAAAAAAAAATCTAAATAGTTTTTGGTTTGGTTTTTGGTAGAAAAAACTCATCCTTGTTTGAGAATCGGAATTTTTCCCGAAATTTTCGATTTTCCCAGCAATGACAAATTTAGTTGTTTTCTCTGGTTTTTGTTCTAACCTTTCTCCTCGCTCCTCTCCCTTTTCGGTGGTGAAATGGAAAAAGCAAACAACAAAAATGGGAGCTGGGAGTAGAAAGGGGGGGGGAACCCCACTCCAAACCAAAATTTTTCACAAAGCATTTCAAATAACAATAATCCCTATCTCTTATCTAGGGCTGGTCATCAGGAGGTCTCAGGGTGCTTGACAAAGGAGAGCAGTAGCATTATCCCCATTTTACAGATAGGGAAACTGAGGCACAGAGCCATGCATTGACTGGTCCAGGCCAGTGGCTGAGCCGAACGGGGTTTTCACGATCAGCAGCAACTACAGGTCTCTCACAGCATGTATCTCCCTGTCCCATTGCTCTGAAATCTCGAGCAAGAAAATGCTTGGGGGGGGGGGGGGGGAAGCGGTGGGCAGGTGGTTTCCTTTGGCAATGAGGTTACCTTAATTGCCTCCCGCGTGAGTGGGTGAAACGGAAGATCAAAGAAGGCTCTACGTAACTTTCAAAGAGGTGAATTCAACCCTGGCTGGCATTTCCCATAATGAATACTTGGGCTGAACCTTTTCAACTACCCCAGCTCTGCCCCAACCCGCATATATATTTGCCGTCTGGATATAGAACAAAGCCGCAGATGGAAGTGCAAAGGGAGAACAATGTTCAGACGAAATCTCCTTTAAGTCTGGCCTCAAAGACGTTCTGTGTGAGTGCTTAAAAGTCTCTCCAGCAAAAGGTACATAGGGTCCCATCCAAAGCCCACTGAAGTCAATGGATATCCTCCCACACTGACTTCAAAGCACTTTGGATCAGGGCCTGAGTGTCTGGCATACCTAACACGATACGGTACTGTAAATTTAGGCTAGGGTTGAAATGACAGATCTAGGGCTCCTGTAAGATAATTAAAAGCAGGGTTTGTCTTGTGCTGGGCCAGGTATTACCTACCAAGCAGGTCTGGCTGAAAATGTCCATCAAAACGGTGATTCAGAGGCAAAAAGGGGGGTTTCGACTAAATGCCATTTTTCGTTAAAAGCATCTTTAGCTCTTCAGCAGGTCTTGGTTTTTCACAAGGTTCAGCCAGAGGAGGAAAAACAGGCCCTTCCTGTTCGAATAGCTGTCTGGTTAATTTGATGGACACACCACACGTGGCAGGTACAGAGTTTAGCATGGCTCAGATTCACTGTAAAAACAG
This sequence comes from Chelonia mydas, assembly GCF_015237465.2. Taxonomy (NCBI): domain Eukaryota; kingdom Metazoa; phylum Chordata; order Testudines; family Cheloniidae; genus Chelonia; species Chelonia mydas. The sequence goes on from NC_051264.2 coordinate 4,753,853, forward strand.
CAAATACCTTTGGCCAAGTGGGGAACATTCCACCCTCACAAGTGGGCTGTCTCTGGGGACCGGGTGTTGGCTGGCACTGAGAACAGGTGATTTTACAGAAAGTACAGTACTCCATTAATTATAAAATACCTGCAGTCAAGGGAGCTGCACCAGTTTACACCAGCTGAGGATCTAGCCCGAGGTTCCCCACAAAACTAGTTCCCACTCCCCACCACTGGCCAGCACTGCATTTACCAGCAGCCAGCCCGCCGCTAACCACGGCTACTTAGTCGGGCTGGTCCAAATGTTTTGAATTGTGACGTTTCAAGGACATTTTTTCATCAAAATGTCAACAAAGAAAATGGAGTTGGGGGAAATTCAGCTCCATTTCTGGGAAAAAAACAACAACAACCATCCCTCCTGCCCCTTTTTAGAGCAGCTCTTGATATTATTTTTTTGTATTCCAGTAGCACCCGCAACCAAGATTTGGACCCCCGTTGCCCTGAGCTCTGTGTTAAGACAGCATGAGAGCCCTGCAGTGCTTACAGGAGGGGAGGGGAAACTGAGGCACAGGGAGTAAGTCATTTGCCCAAGGTCACACAGCAGGTCAGGGGCAGAGCTGGGATTAGAACCCAAGTCTCCTGACTCCCAGCACAGTCCAGTGCTGTATCCATTGGATCACACCACCTCCCATTTCTCTCTACTGGTTGATTACAAACACGTAAGCCTCCTAAATGATTACATGATCATACACTGCTCTCCCAGCCCTCCTCTGCTGGCTCTCATCTTAGACTGAGCATTCTGGGGCAGGGAATCCATCTGCAGTGGGGACGCACAGCGCACTTCTGTGGAAAACAACAACGCCATGTGTCACGTAGGTTGCAGATTCTTTAGCACTTGCTAATCTCCATCACGGCCCTTTCTGGCCTTTGGGCAGCTTGTTCGGAGGAGGAGGAAGGGGGAGACCACTATTTGTTCAACAGCAAGGCTGGTTCTTTCCAGGCTCAGATGACACACTGCTCTGATGGATTGAAAGTGCCACCAGCTGGAGCAGAGACAGCAACAACGGCGGGCCGCATGCTCGGAGCAAGGCTTTGGCCTCTGGATCTCAGAGCTCTGAACTGCATTCAAAGGACAAAAGGCCGAATCCAGGTCCCATTCGATCAACAGCTGGAGCAGTCAGAGGAGCAAAGGTGGGTCGCAAATGGATTTAAGACAAAATTTTTCACTTTTTAGTTCCATCGAAAAATTGGAACATTTTCAAACAGGAGAAAAAACCATTCCGTTCATTCAAAATTTTTAGTCGAAAAGAATTCCCAGTTTTCAACCAGCCTTAGTTCCACTGATAAGAACATAAGAACGGCCATACTGGGTCAGACCAAATGTTCATCTAGCCCAGTGTCCCGTCCTCTGACAATGACCAATGCCAAGTGCCTCAGGGGGAATGAACAGAACAGGTGATCCTCAAGTGATCCATTCCCTGTCGCCCATTCCTGGCAAAACCGAGGCTAGGGACACCCTCCCGGCCCATCCTGGCTGAGGAGCCATCACTGCTATGTCCATTGGTTTGTCCCTTCAGTGTGGCCTACCACAGATGCCCTTCCCTTTCGCAGATGGCAGCTCTCTTATTTTATACCCAGGAAGAGATTCCCAACCTGCTTTGCTTTTAAAGCAACAGCTCTCTAACTCAAGAGCCAGAGGGAAATTCAGGGCATCTGAGAGCAAAGGATGCTCACTCAGGATGGGGGTCAACTTCCTTTAAAGGCTGTAATTGAAACAACCCCAAACGCTGGAAAAGTTTGGATCTTGATCAGAACTTACCATCTTCACTCTTGTATGCCGGATTTGCCATCCCCTGCAAATTGCATTATCATTTAAAACGGGCGTAAAGAGCCGCCATGGGCAGCACAAGCATGGCCGGAAGGGAGAAAAACCAGGCCCCAGATAGGGCTTCTGTACGTGGGAAGGGAAGGGAAGAATGCTGTGTGACTTTAAATGGATTCAGAGCGTCCAGTCCCCTGTCAGCCGTGCTCCCGTCCAAGTCGCTTACCAGAAACTGGCACGTCAGGCAGGCTGTGAGGAAATGAGAAGCGACAGCAAGGAGCAAAGCCGGCGTGATCTCAACTTTAACCATCACGTGGCTGCCAGCGTGCCTGTCTAGGAGACTCATCTGTCCCTCGCTCGATTAAGGAAACCCCCCTTTGCACTCAGAGAGACTTTCCTCAGACTTAAAAGCTTGGAACAGCCAGAACTTTGCCAGGGCCAGAAAGAGCCACGGGGGCCATGCAGCTAAAATCCTCTGCTGACAGGCGCTGCCATTTTCACTAACGCTTGCAACATTTCTCTGCAGGGCATTTCATCCAAGAGACGGGTCCTAATGGCAGCTGGAGTTCAAGCAGCCCTCTTAAACTGGGCCAGATCTAGCCCTCTCCAAACTGTGTGACTCATGCCTCACTCTCTCCCGCTCTCTCTCTGATTATCCACTAGAACCGTGCAGTATTACTTACATTCAAACATCATGATGCAGGCCCCCGCAAACTCTTGAGATTGGCTTTAAAATCATAAGATTGGCTTTAGCGTTATACGTTTGTTTCTTTGCGTTTATTTTCCATCTGATTTCTGTGCCTTCGGATACCCTGTTTTCAAGCATTTCTCCACAACCATAAGGGCTAGAAACTTGTTTTTTAAAAAAATGAAAACTGAGATTCTCAATCATCATAGGATTCCAGGAGCTAGGGCTTTAAGAGAACCACGTGCAAGACTCGTGACAATATCATGAGTTGGCAGCACCTTATCAGTGTTTGGAAACCTTTGAAAACTAAGCTGCCACCCTCCTCTCCTTGCCCCAATCAGGAAAATGAAACTGATCAGCCCCACCAAAACCCTGCCATGTGTTGATAGCAGCCTGCACAGCTTCCTTTATACGTCTGCCACCCCCGTCTCTCATTTTGAGAAATGCTGGTGGACAGCTTTATAATAGGACACTTCTCCTTTCTTCCATGTTTTGATGATCTGTGAGATAGTTCTCACGGCTGACACTCCATGGGTGAGCGCTACCATCTGAGTCAGCGCCCACTGAAATGAATGGGGCAGCAGCTATTTCAGGCTCTCTGCAAATTTCTCCTGTAATAATAATCCCAAACTCTCATCTAGCATTTTTCATCAATAGATCTCCAAGCATTTCACATAGGAGGTCAGTACCTTTATCCCAGGGTCTAGAAAGGGGCATTTATTCTTCATGAGCCTTCTGTTTGCCCTGCACTCAGCAAGGAGACCAGGACATTGCTTCTTGGGTCTCCCTTCCATCGTCAGAGAAAAGCAGGGAGGGATAGCTCACTGGTTTGAGCACTGGTCTGCTAAACCCAGGGATGTGAGTTTAATCCTTGAGGGGCCGTTTAGGGATCTGGACCAGAAATTAGGGATTGGTCCTGCTTTGAGCAGGGGGTTGGACTAGATGACCTCCTGAGGTCCCTTCCAACCCTATGATTCTATGAAAAGAAAACGTGCTTCGCTCTCTGCAAATCACCCATGGAGAGCACAGAGTCACTTGCCATCCTTTCTGGTTTGTGCAACCAGGACACTGGCGATCTAGTTCCAGACCCATCTGGCTGCTGGCATTTACATGCAGGGAAAGAAAAGAGGATGGGGGCTTCTCACTGCAAATCATATGACAAGTCAAGGCAATTTCTTGGGTCTACAACATACCAAAGGCCGGGAAGAAGGGGGGTCGGATTCACAGTTACGCTAGCCCAGAAGCTCAAAGGTATTTAGGCACCTAACTCCCACTGATTTCAGTATCTGGGCCTCTGTTCCTGTACTCATGTCCAGGATAAAGAGAGGCCAGTTTTAAGCCATCTTTGTGCTCCCCATCTTTTAGGGTCCTGCCTGGCCCCCACAGGTAAGATAGAGCAGCCTTTAGATCTCTCTACCCCACACGTATGCGCACACGTGAAATCACACACCTATGCTCAAGCTCACATTCATACGCGCGCACACACACACACACACACAACACGATCACATGCACATACCCACTACACACACGTTCGTTCACACATGCATATTGGTGTATACACATATACACGCTTGCTCTTGTACTCAAACACACATATTTACATTCACACACACATCCTGTTCCTCACACAAACACACACACACGCGCTCACATTCACACACTTGCCTACATACACACACACGTTCACACTTGGCTGATTCTCAGCACCCTTTCTGCAGCTGATACCAGGCTAAACTGACACTTCTCCAGCTAACACCAACCCTCCCTGCTTCCCCAGCCAGCAGCTTGTCTCCTTGCACAGAATAAACAGCTGTCCTCCCTCCTCAGAGACCAATGCCATCACCTCCTCCTGGCTCCCACCCTGCACATCCCAATCTGTCTGCAGACCAGATTCTCTACCGCTTGGACTTCTCGCTAAAAGTGCTTACCAAGGGTTCGTTAATGCAGATCAGAGCCGATGCTCCATCCGGGACTAGAGACACATAGGCCAGAAGGGAGAGGCAGGAAAGCAAGTCCATTTGGGATAGAGCTTTGTATCTGAGGTCAAGGTCACATTTAATGCAAAGGAGACCTCTCTGACAGGGTAGCAGCGGTGTCAATGATAGTACGAGATATTGTATCCCGGAGTGGCATTAATATCTCTTAGAGGCACCAACCGAAATCAGGGCCCCACTGTGCGTTGCATACAGCTAGAGAAAGTCCCTGCCCCGAAGATCAGACAAGCTAAATGGACAGGACAAAGGATGGGAGGGGGCACAGAGAGAGATGGCAAAGTGACTTGCCCAAGGTCACCTAGCAGGCCAGGGGCGTGGTTGTGAATAGAACCCAGGTCTTCCTGTCCAACACACTAACCACTGAGCCATGTTGTCTCTTCTGAACGGGAGGCAAGGAATCCCCATTGGCTTGAATTTGCAGGGGAGGGAGGGAAGCTGTGTAGAGAGTCCAGCGATACATCCTTATATCAGGGGTCCTGATCCCTCAGCTGCTGCAAACTGGTGGAACTCCCTTGCAACCAGGTGACACCAGCTTAGCCTCTGGCTCGCCACATCTAAAAGCAAAAGGTCCCCAGCGGCTCTGCGAGCCAATGCCTGAAATTAAAAAAACAAGCCACTTGCTGCTGCTCCATGGGGATGAGCCGTCTAATCCCTTCTCGATAGGAAACACCTTAACAGAGATTTATATATGGGCTTGTCTCGTTTGCAAAGCGAAAAAACAATCAGCTCAGGCAGCAAATTAAAAACTCTCTATCCTCAGGGCTCCAAAGGAGACTCCGCATTCCGTCCACGCTGGAAGCTCAGTCATATGATGAACCTCGTTAAGATGCTGTTCAGGGTGGAGGGCAGCAGACAGGGAATTACACCAGGTACCCAAAGCAGCTTCCAAACCACGACAAGGACCCTGCTGCAATTTCTGGCTGTTATTGCCTAGGAAGGATCAATGGAACCTGCTCCCCTGAGCCAGGTCCTCAGCTGGAGCAAATCAGCGTAGATCGCTGGCATCAGTGGGAGTCGTCTCCAGTTCCTAAAGATGCAACTTCCTGTCACTCGGTGCATGGATTGTGGCTAAGGGAAAGGGAGCATGTCTGAAGTGCCTCTGTGTGCTGGCTATCCCTGGCTGCCTGCACAGCCTTTTCGGGCTGGGGGAAGCTGGGAAAAATCTTAGAGCAGCCTCGAGGCTGCTTTAAATTGTGCTGGGGAAGCAGTCTGGGGCAGGAAGGGTTATAAAAGAGGTTTAAAAGCCCATCCATATGGGGTCTTCCTCTGCTGGGTGGTTGGGTAGGGGAGAATCCAGTGTGTTTGGCGCCACTGGCAGATTGCAGAGCCCAGAACATTCAGTTTTCTTGCCCATCAACTAGTATTTTTCCTCTCCCGATGCATTTTTTTTCTTATTTCAGTTTTGGATGCAGATCCATCTATTTATTTGATGCAAACAAAGCGTTTCCCCGAGTGCCAGGGGCTGACTGACGAAACTCGCTGGATTTCAAGTGTTTGGATCTTGGACCATAAGGAGAGGAGAATGCTGCCCAAAATGTTTATGATATTTTTAGGCCAAGACAAATCTGTCGAATGGTGCGAGCTAAGCGGAACTAGCACCACGGAGAAGGCTGGCGAGGATGTTTTATAGACTAGCAAAGAAGGGACTTCACACAGCTCCACTCATGTGGGAGCAAATGGCTGCATCTCTTGGGTGGGGGCAGTTATTCCGCCCAGGCAGGGGGATTAATTCTGAGCTCACTGGCACCAGGGTAATTCCACCGACTTGAGTCACAGGGGATTTACACCAGTGTCAATGAGAGCAGTATCAGAGCCATTGTGGGCCTGGATCTATGCTCGCTCAGGACCTTGTATGGTCATCTACACCAGCGCAAGCCGGGGTGAAACCCCATCAGATCAGGAGGGCAGACTTTTTCACTGACTCTGCAGCAAGTGTAGATACAGCTACCCAAGGGACAAGGTTCTCATTTACACTCAGTCCCCCTCACACCTCTACAGGAGTGGGCGTAAATTACTCTCACGTCAAGACTTCTTTATACTGCCAAAGTGGTGTAAAGGGGCTGTCAGGCAAACAGGTCCCATAAGAAAGACCAAACGGCAACATCCCTTGTCGCCCAAGTGAATTCCGAGCGCTACAGCTTTCGTGTGTAGACACCCCTCTAACTACCCCGGTAGAGTTAAAGTGGTGCAGCTCCCTAGTATGGATGCAGATCTAGCAATCTAAGGTTCTTACACTGGTATAGCCATGCCTGTACAGAAGGAGAATAAGTTATATTGGGATAAGACAATATTATACCACATAACTGCACCCACACTAAAGATTGTACTGTATATCGGCAAAACATCACACCCCTAACAACCGTAGTTATACCAGTACAAAAACTGGGAGAGAGGCCATGGGCTTGTCTACACTTACATTTGATAGCGCTCTAACTTGCTGGCCCCGGGGGGTGAAAAATCACCCCCCTGAGTGCAGCAAGTCTGAGCGCTTTAAAGCCCTAGTGTAGGCAGGCAGCGCTTTGAAGTTTCCAGTGTAGTTACACCCCAAGTCTACATTACAGACTTCTGCTGGCATAGCTGTATCAGCCAGGGTGGGTGGAGGGGGGGATTTCTGACCGACAGAGCTGTGCTGGTAGAAGATGAAGTTCTAATGGCAACACTCTTCAGCTTGCTTCGCTCGTAGGAGAGCGGCTTTGCTATGCGGGTACAGAGCCCAGCTTTGCCAGTACAGCTGCATCCACTCTAGGAGCGCTTTGCCACTCTAGTAGACTGGTATTGCAATGCCGGTAAAGTGCTCCGGATGTAGACACAGCCTAAATGAGAATCGGGCTCCAGGATTTTATCAGCTGAACAAAGAGGTGGAAAGCTTCTTAGTTCAAAGCTTGCTCTTCAAAAGCAATGAGGCATATATTTGAAAGAAAAGAAAAGAAAAGAAAAGAAAAGAAAAGAAAAGAAAAGAAAAGAAAAGAAAAGAAAAGAAGCAAGATTTGGGAGGATTCCAGCTGCCCCCACTGCCCCCATGAAATCAAAGCCTCAGAGAGATGAGGGAGGCTGCCAGATCGCACCACAAGGATTGAAAAGTAGACATGACATGGCCAGAACAGCAGGGGGGAGATGATTTCTCTAGCAGCGCTTTGAAGAGGTTAAACCTTGCTGCTGCGTGAGGTCCCAGCACCATCATTCTGCCTGTGCAATGGATGCGCTGCTCCTTTCAAGGGTCCTTTGCATCCAGGCCGTCTCTAGCAGATAAATTGAATGACTAGAGGCTCTGTGTGCTCTGCGTGTGTTAATTTACGTCCGCCTGTAATGGCAATAATTACCCAGCCAGCCCATTCATTTGTCTAAATTTGCCCGGATGCAGAGGGAGTTGTCCACATGCAGCTTCTTCATCAAAAGTGACAAACGCACAGCTCTAATCACAGCTCTCTCCGCTCTTAGGAACATGGCGCATGTCTCGCTGATACTTTTGTGCTTGCGAATTCGCTGCTGGGGGGAAGGGAGCTGGATTGACAGCTGAGAGGTGGAGATCCTCCAACGCAGAACGATTCTCAGTTCTGGCTGTGTCAGTGCAAGTTCTGCACAAACACGGTCATCTTCACTGAGAAGTTAACTCGAGTTGTAACCCCAGGGTTGCCCCAACCCCGTCCACACACAAAACCCTATCACTCAAGTGCAGTGATGCGATTCACTCGAACTGTCTGGCCTGAGAGGGATGCACAGGCCAAAACCTGAGTGAGCGCAACTCATCGGCTGCTAACACGACCACTCTGTAGTGTGGACACAAGATAGCAGCACTGAATGCTTTCCCACAATTCCCCCTGTGCGTCCCTAAAGGACAGACAGGTTCTCCCACAATTCATTGGGAAAAAATTCACAGAGCAGCTCAGCTTCCTGCAGCACTAAGGACCCCAGGATGTGTCCCCAGAAGTCCTAGCACCACACGAGTGAGTGCAGTGCCAGTGTGGACACAGCAACTTGAGGGTTATTTCACAATGTGGCAGTCCTCACCCGAGCTCGCCTCACACAAGAGGAATCACTCAAGTGTAGATCACTCGAGCTAACTCTGCAGTGGAAAATGACTCAGAAAGGTCATCTATTAAAACGCAAGTGAGCACAACTCATCAGCTGCCAATACAGTCACTCTGTAATGTGGACACAGGCTAGCGCTCAAACACACCCATACGTCTGGCTTTTTTCAACACCCACAACTGGGTCTAGATTTTTAGAAGAGTCCAGCTTCAAAGCTGGCTGGGAAACGACTCTCCCCCACCATCCTGGTGAAAAATTTTGACAAAACATAACAAAAAGTCTCTTTTTGTTGAAAAATTTTCTGCCCTGAAAATTTTAGGGTTGTGACCGTTCCCCCCACCCCCCGGTTTTCAACGAAAACCCAAATATTTTCACGAAAAAAGAGTGCACAAATACGCGGCTTTTAAAAAAATCTGTTTCTTTTTTTGAAGAAAATCCAAATATTTTTGTCAACAATCATCTTTTTTTGTGTGGAAAATTTTGTTTTTGATTAAAACCCCCCTGGTTTTCGATGAGTTTTTCATTGGAAAAAATGCGACGAGCAGAATTGGTTGCATTTTTTTCACTGAAAAGCTGTCACTGAATCAAAAAACAAAAACCAAACAACCAGCTCTGCTCAGCATCCATCTAGGCACTGGAAGAAGAAGCCCACGAGCAGGGGGTGGGCCTAGATGACCTCCTGAGGTCCCGTCCAACCCTGATATTCTATGATTCTATGATTTGCAAGAGACTTCTGCACACAGCAGCTCCCACTGTGACACTGATGGCCAAACTTCCAGAAGAGCCCAGCACCCAACACTTATCCAATGTGCTACACCCTTGTGCAAACCCTGCCACTTTTTTAGGTGCCTAAAATGGGAGCCGAGCTCTTCGGAAAATCCAACCCCCATGGTGGAAGCTGACCTCTTGGAAATTTGTCCTGGAGCGCTTCCAAAATTCTAGCCCAACTACTGTGCCTCATTCCTAATTCGGCTGGATCCTCATGAGGGCAGAGATGGGAGCTCAGTGTCTATCGCCCATAAACTCCTTGGCCCTTGTGTTGAGAATGCACAGAAGGCAGCTATTTAATGTAATGGCTGATGTGTCTCAATGGCCACTTGCCCACTGGAAACTGGACTGAGACCCACCAAGCAGCAACCAAACGTGTCCAAGTGTTCGTCCTGGATTGGACGTTAGCAGCTGGCCTAGAGGTGAAAGGGTCTGCTAGTGATCTCCTACATCAATCCAGCCATCTCCCCCAGGCACCTATCCTGTGCACCTATAACTCAGTGCACAACACCTAATCGTATGAAAGACTCCTTGAGTGGGGCAAATCCATGCTCCTTTCATGAAATCTGCTCCAGCAAGCTTTCCTCCTCGTGTAAATACTCCCATTGAGATCAAGGCGATTACACAGAGGAGCAGGGATTGTGTGGGGGTAGGGATCCTGGTTTCTGTCATCCCCTCGATCCTATTTGCAATTTAGAGCTTTATCTCAAGGTCAAGATACCCTGCTCCACGGTCTCCTTCCATCCAGAACCAAGAGCCCCTCAGTCGTGCATTGCTCGTGGCAGAAAAACCACGCAGTAGACTAGGGTACAGCTCATGTTAAGAGGCACCGTCCATAGCTCAGTCGTGATAGTGGCAGTGCCATGAGGCAACAACTGATGCCCACTCTCCTCTGGGGCAATCCCACATTTCCCTTCACTTGCCTTTCATTTGCAAGGGCAAAATACATCAAGTCATGGTGTTTAAAGGTCAGAAGGGACAACCGGATCATCGAGTCTGAACGGCTTGCAGCACAGGCCATGAAACACCGCCCAGCACCCACACACCAAACCCAACAACCGAAGTATCGCAGCCCACAGGAGACTGGACTTGAATGAGCCACAGGCAGAGAACAGGAGGGACCGAGGCGCACCAGGGCCCGAGGCCCCGACTGAGATAGACCCAGATAATCCTGCATCCACACACTGCAGAGGAAGGTTAAAAAACCCAACAGCTCTGCCAATCTGACCTGGGGGAAAATTCCCTTCCCACCCCACAGATGGCGAACAGTTAGACCCTGAGCATGGGAGCAAGAACCAGCCAACTAAGCACTGGAGAGAGAGAATTCCTCCCCCTCCAATGTCCCATCCACAGCTGTGGCCACCCCTCGTGGTTTGGAGAAAGAAGGTAAAGAAATACCCCCTGAACACATGGGAAGGGCTGGTAAATACAAACGTTTGCAGTGTCTACATTACTATTTTCCAATGGGGTTGGTTAACTCGAGTTAATTGGCACATAATTAGCTGGACGACATACTGCCCCTCCTTATCATTCACGACCCATGAGTCAGACCCAAGAAATCATGAGTTTGGCTTCAAAAATCATGAGATTTATAAAAGATAATAAATTTGGGCTTCTTTTTATTTGCAATCTGGTTTTGAGCCTTTAGGGTTCACTCACGCCACATTTTCCAGCTTTTCTCCACAGGAAGGGCTAGAAAATTACTTAAAAAAAAAAAAAAAGCTTACATTTCCACGTCATCCCATGACTCCAGCAGCTGGTGCTTTAAGAGAAACACCACACAGTGCGAGACAACGGTACAACTGCGAGAGCTGGCAACACTGGAGTTACAGAAGCACCAGCCCCGAGCATTCCAAAATCGTAAGTCGGGTCTAAGGAACCATGAGACTGGCTTTAAAATCAAGAGATTTTAAAGAAATAAATAAAGTTGGGATCCTTTCACTCGCCTTCTCATTTCTGAATCTTTAGTGGCCACATTTCCCAGGTTTGCTCTGCAATCTCCAGGGCTAGACACGTCCTCCTTTTTTTAAACAAAAGTTAAGATTCCCCCACCATCACACGCCTTCAGGAGCTGGGACTTTTAAGGGAGACACCAAACACGGCGAGGCTCGCCATTCTAGCGAATCTGCAGCGACTCCGGATTTGGTGACCCTGGAGTTACAAACAGGGCCTCCGACTCTAGCCTCGTTGAGGATGGGGAGAAGGGAAGGCCAGGTCTCACCTCGATTATGTCTGCATTGGTCCGGCTCTCGTGTGGCTCGTTGTACTCGGTGTATTTGAGCAGCACCTTGTCCATGTCCGTGCTGGCGTACTGGAACAGCTTGTTTGAGTGGTTGAAGATGATCAGGGCGATCTCACAGTCGCACAGGACGCTCAGCTCGTAGGCTTTCTTCATCAAACCGAACTTCCGCTTGGTGAAGGTCACCTGCAGGGAGAAGGCAAGAGATTCATAGACTCATAGATAGATCCTGCAGCCTGACCTGCTGCCTCACAAAGGCCGCCGAGCTCCATCCAGTTTCCCCCGGACTGAGCCCAGTGACTTGTGTTTGACTAATGCGTCTTGTCCAGAAAGGCATCCAATCTGGATCTGAAGGGGGGTGGAAAGACTTTGGATCCATGTGGTTTATGTGGGTAATGGATCTCCTGACTGGGCCAGCCATGCTGCTAGCATTGACACAAAGGGGAACAAAGGTTGCATATCACACACAATGGGTAGGCTACCGAGCGAGGCGTTACGGGAGATTTAAAGGGATATGCAGCCAGAGTGGTGGGAGCAGAAGACTGGGAAGGAGTTGGAACCATTTTGGTCATTAACCATGAGAAAGAGAGAGGGGGAAAGGGGAGAGAGAGCGTGCAAGAGACAAAGATAAAAGGGAGGTACAGAGAAGGAGGAGCGAGCAAGAGAGGCATAGAGAAAGGGGAATGGAGTGAGACAGAGAAGGACAGCAAATCACAGGGCAAGGACCTGCCCTCTTTATGCCTCAGTTTCCCTAACTGGACAATGGGTAGGATAATACTGAGCCTCCCCCTCCTCCTCTAGGCCCTTGCAGGACCTAACCGATTCATATCTGCCAAGCGCTTCAGGATCCTCCCAAGGCGGATGCTACCGAAGTGCAAGGATGATTATCGCGGTTGGAAGTTACATATTGCAGAATCAAGGGAAAATACATTTTAGCAAAATCCCCAACAGAGCCACCATCTGTCTGGCTTTTAAGGCTGATTTTTGAGCAGGAGAGATCTCTTTGGCATGGGCTGCTGTAGCTCAAAGCGCACGCTTCACTGGAAGCTGCGGAGCTAAAGCCAAGGGGGCTGATTCGCAGTTCTGCTCAGGCCCCTTTACCCGACTCTGGCAGGCCTAAGGCCAGATTAGGTAAATGGGCCTCGGAGTCATTGAGAATCAGGCCCCGAGGCTTCAATGACAATAAGAACTGCAGACCCAATTCTCCACTGCCCTGCGCCTTGCCCACTCATTTAAACTAGTGCAAGTAGGTAAAGATCACCGGGGCACGCCTCATCACACCAGTATGACAAGGCCTTACAGTGGGTGTCATGGCCTCTTTTGTGTAATTATTTGCTCTTGTGCAAAGGGAGTGGGAAATGCTCCCAAACCCAAATGGTAGCGTTTTACATGCAATTCGCATGGGTGTAAACCACTGCACAAGGCACCGGACAAAGAGAATCAGGCCTGTAGGTTTCTGTGATCCCGTCTCAAAGGCATTGCAAATTCTGGGCCTGATTCTCTGTTGCCTTGAACCTCGCACTGTCAATCTATACCAGTGCAAAAGTGAGCAGGAAATGCTGCCCATTCTGATCCGGCAGCATTGCACACACACTTTGCATGACAGGTGTGTGAGTCCATGGAGAATCAAGCCCTCTCCCTTTGGCACCAAACTGGCACCTCTCGCTACTGCATGACACAGAGGTACCATCTAGAGCCCACTGCACATAACTCCCTGCCATTGTACTCTGCCTTCCCTTGACGGTCACTGCGGGTCTTCTGTGCTTCTGGCACACATATAGTGGGTTCTCTCACACAGCATCCCAGCTCCTCCAAGGCCACAGCCAATGCTGGCTCCTTCCCCCTTTGCTTCGTTAACCACTCACTGCTCCGGCCCTTATTAAATCCACCATTGCACCAGCCACCAATTCACATGCTAAGGTGCAAGGTGTCAGGAGTGCCCCAGTGCACCACTCTGTAGCCCTCATGCTGCAGCAAAGAGAAGGGGGTCAGTGTATTAATCTCAATGGGTGGAGAAATAGAGAGGAAGGCCGGCCATGGGGTTAAGGTATCGGTTTGGGTATCAGGTACAGGGGTTCCATTCCTGTCTCTGCCACAGACTCCCTAAAATAGCTACTTAATCTCATTGTACCTTAATTCCCCATTAGTAAAATGAGGACAAGGCTCCCTGTCTTCATCCTTTATTTGTATTAAACTAACACATGCATTCTATGATGCCTAAGGGATTTAGGAACACAAGTCCAAAATCTCCCCATGGCGCTGTACATACATGCTCAGAGTTCCCAAAGATCTTAGGGTCCAGGGAAAAAAAGGAAGAAGTGGGCAAGTGAGACACACAGCAGTGAAACCTTATGCTTTAGACAGGGTCTAACTAATAGGCTGTGTCTACACTACACACAAAGCCTGGGCTCTGACTCAGGTTTGAGCCCAAGCTCCACTTCCGTCCATTCACAGATCAGTCTGACTCAGGTCAGCAAGCACTTAGGACCTGCGTCTTAGGACCGTGCCTGTGGTGTGGGTCAGAGCCCAAGTCCTACTGGGACTCGGGTCCAATCCCTATCATTTTGCAGTGTGGATGCAGCTCAAGCCTGCGTCAGAAGGTCAGCATAGTGCAGTGTGTATGCATTAGCAGGGCTGAAGCTGGTCACTGTCAGAGCCAGGATCCTGGAGGAGGTGGACCTCAGATCCGATCCCGTCTGACAGTTCCTATGATTTGTCCTCCTGGTCATCCAGCGTCTTAATGGCAGAGCCAGGATGGAACCCAGGTCTTCTACCTGTACTGGCCTACCCACTGGGTCAGTTGCCTGCCTTGCCAGTTCAGGGTGGAAGCTCTAGGGCAAGGACTGTCTCTTCTTGTCTACGCTGAGAAATTAATTCAGATTAAGGTAGGGTGCGAGCTTAAAGCGGAATAGTTATTCCTGATTAACATCCTGCGTGGATACTCTTATTCTGGAATAAGAGGTCCCTTATTCCAAAATAGCTTAATCCACTTCCAAAATGGATTAAACTAATTCACTTTGGAAGTGGATTAAACTAATTTGGAATAAGGAACTCTGATTCCTGACTCGAGCCTCCACACAGGGAATTAAGCAGCCAAAGTTAATCAGGAATAGCTACTCCAGAATAACTCCCCTTACTATATGTTTGTACAGCACCTAGCGTCACGGTTCCCCAATCTCAGTCGCAGAGCTAAGTACTAGGATATTTCATATCAATAATAATAGCAGCTTGCCCCTTCTTTCCAAGGAGCATGGGAGGGCCAGTACGCACACCAGTCCCTTTCTTCCTGCCGGCACTGCTCTTTTCTCAGAGACATGCTGAACATTTGGATACTTTAAACACACCAGGGTTGTCTCCTCTGGTGTCCCAACACATCAGATACAGCCCTCAGCTGGTAGAGCCTTCACCACCGCTGCATCCCCACTGTCCTAATGACCTTGTCTGCACGTTTTTCCACATCGCCTGTCAGATCTGGAGGGTCACTGCACTTGTGACCGCTTCCCCCATCCTCCCCACCCGCCCTGCCTCTAAATTAGCTGTCATTAACAATGTCGACTAAAGAGGCGTCCTTTGCTGGACGGATTCTCTATTCCTTTTGCTGCTGACAAATGGGAGCGCTGCCTGCCCTTGTCTGCTGATAAGGCCACCTGATCCGTGGCAGGCTGCATCTTACTGCACTGTGCACTTCAGCAGAGGGCACGGCAAATGGAAACTGAAGAGCGTTCAGAGGATTGGCTTCTTATTGGATTGAAGAGCCTCGGTCAGGGAAGATTAAAGGGCTTGATTCTCCATTGCCCTGCAGCTTGTGCAGCCATTTGCACCAATGCAAAGCTGGGGTGTAAAACACCGCTGTGCTGTTGGGTTTATTTTGCACCCTCTTTGCACTGGTGCAAATGGCTGCTGGACAACCAAGAACCAGATCTGTCAAAGAGCAAACGACCTCCGGGCGCGCCTGCAACATCCTGCCATCAATCTCTCCTTCTGTCAGCCCCAGAGCTATGCTCACAACAGATCAGTCTCACATGCATGTAAACTCACTCCCAAATCCCAGATTTCACTGCCGGAGCCTACTCTGGTCTGAGCTAGCCCCAGTCTTTGCAGCTTCCTGCTGCTCTGTATAGGGGAATCAGCTAAAACCCTGCTCAGGTGCGTGCCTCCTTTGGGACTATGGTTGGCAGGCCTCCCCTGTTACAAGGCCATAAAGACTGTAGCATGCCTGACGGTCATTTTAACAACTGGGCCCCAATCCTGTTAAATCCTTTCTCCTACCAGTAGTCCAATGACTCACCCACAGGAGTAAGAAATACTCAAGAGAGAGCAAGGATTTGCAGGATTGGGCCTTTACCATTCAGACTGAAATAGGCCCAAGTCTCATTTACCCTAAGGTCTCTTTACATGGCCGTGGAGGCGTAAAGTGGTTTCAAAATGAGGGAAGTCCTTTCGTACTGCCAGACATTGGTGTAAAGGGGCCTTAAGTGCAAATGAGGATCACGCCCTAAGAATCACCCTCATGCAATTAGGGAGGGCAAAGAGGACCCAAGCAAACAATGCAGCCAATCAAAAACTAAGCAACGCCCCACAGACTTTGAATGCTTGCAAACAGCTGATGGAACAAGAACCGCGTTGCTGAAATGACCCAGCCCAAAATTTTGAACAGCAAATAACTCTCGACAAAATTGTCAGAGGAGAAATAAAACTTGAGGGAGAAAAAAACTGCTCTTGAATAATGTCCATCCATTAGGAAAAAAGCTGTAAGGTGTCCTTTGGAGGGAGGGACTGTCTCTCACTGTGGGTATGTGCAGTGCCTAGCGGAATGGAGCCCTGAGCTCAGCTGGGGCTTCTACCATAAAGTGACCCTGCATCAAGTTGGGGAAGCAGAGGAGACCACACCAGTGAGCTAATAAATCTCTTTTGTTGTGCGGCTCTAACATCAGGATATGTATGATGGCAGCTCCTAGAGCTGCGTGCTACACATGCACATGGAGAGAGACAGTCCTGGCCCTGATGAATTTATAATCTCATCCACATGGACACTTAGCTCACAGCAAGCTGGGGTGAAAATCTACCCCGCCGTAGCCTGCCGCACGCCGAGGTTACATCTGCACTGTGTTCTGGAGCCCACAGGAGCTCCACAGACTCGGGCTAGCGGGGCTGATGGCGGTGCTCTGAAAGCAGCCCTTTGAAGCTGTGGCTCAGGCTGGAGCCCAGGGAGCAGGGTGGTCCATTTAGGCCCCAGCTCAGGAAAGCATCCCTGGTTCAGATGGACTTCGGCACTTAAAGTTAGGCACCTGCTTCAACCCTTCCTTGAACTGGAGCCTTAGACTGTAGACTCGTGGGGGCAGGACCTGTCTCTCACTCTGATCCCCGGGCTTTGGCAGTGTTACCGGGGCCTTCGCCCTGGTCTGCGCTAGAAAATCAGAACAATCCACACCCCTGAGCAGCGTAGTGAAGCCGACCTAAGTCCCCGTGTAGACAGCGCTAGGGCAATGGAAGAATTCTACCGCCTCTCGGGCAGGCGGACTATCGACAGCGACGGGAAGACAGACCCCTCCTATCGGCGGAGTTAGCGTCTAGTCTGAGGCACTGCAGCTGGGCGGTGGTAGAGAATCGGTAACGAGAATTGGGCCCTGGCGTTTACATTGCGTTTCACAGCTTCCCACGCGGGACTTCGCGTCGGTGGCCGCCAGTTCCCCTGGCCTCCTCCCTCCCCTGTCTGGGGTGATTAAGTAGAAATGAGATTCGGCTCTAATCGTCTCAGCCCTTTTAAAGTGCAGGGATGGCACACCACGCAGCTGTTCTCCACCACGTGAGGCTGCTAACCCCTCGGAGACTGTGTCTTCTGGGCTAACTCGCTCTCCCTCTCTCTGACTCTGAGCCCTCACGGTCACGTTGCCAGGGTCTCCGAGAGCTCCGGCCTGCTCGATGGCAAATCAAATTACTTCAGGATCAGCACGGGTGTCATCGCCAGACTCCATCTCTCTCTCTGCTGCCCGCTGACAGATTGGGGGAGGGGGAAGGGGGCTTAGCTTTGCTGCATGATAAGGATATCTTGGCAGCTCGAAACTTGTGCTCCCAGGAGCTTAAGTGGGGAGCCCCTGGCCACTCTGGCTCTTGCAAGGAGAGGGAAATTAAAATGCCCCGTGTGGCCACATTTATAAGGGGCAGCTTCTCCCATTGAAAGGCATCTCATTCTGTCAAGTGGCAGAACAGTTTAGCATCTGAACAACTGAGTACAGGGCTCAGAAACCAGATAGGTGGGCACTGGGTAGATAGATAGATAGATAGATAGATAGATAGATAGATAGATAGATAGATAGATAGATAGATAGATAGATAGATAGATAGAGGGAGTGTATGGGGATAGATAGATCAGATCAGTGATATTCAACCTTTTTTCATTTGCAGACCCCTAAAAATTTTTGAATGGAGGTGCAGACCCCTTTGGAAATCTTGGACATAGTCTGCAGACCCCCAGGGATCTGTGGACCACAGGTTGAAAAACACTGGATTAGATAATGAGGTATGCGTGGGGATAGCTAGATAGCTAGAGGGGGTTTATGGGGATAGATAGATTAGACACACAGAGCTATACACATGAACTGAGAGAGAGAGATTGAAATAAATCTGATCCTCCCCTCTGCAAAGAAAAGGTTTCTTGAAGAGCTGGGCGAGTAACTCCCACAGCAGCTGGTACGTCTTCTCACGACTCCAGGCGGGGAGTCGGCTCCGCTCTTATTCCTGGAATCATTCCCCCCACGAGCAGCCACGTGACAGCCGTTATCCGTGAAAACGGCCACGAATCCCCAAAGCTGCCCCAAGGATGTTTTGTTCTCAAGTCCACCGAGTGAACCCCTCTCATCCACACTGAGGCCCCTTGACAGGGCTTGGGCAGCACGAAGGGGCCTTACAGCACAGGTAAATTTCATTTGGCGCCCAATTTCAAGGCCCTTCACGCTACCAGAGAAGCATAAAGGGGCCGAAAGGTATCTCTACACCTGGAGGTGGAATGCCCAGCTCGGGGAGACATACCCGCACCAGCTCTGATCAAGCTAGTACAGCTGCGACACCGCAACCAGCTAGCCACCCCAAGTATGGACTCGTTCAGCACACTACATACGTACTCCGGTGGCTAGCCCCATCTGCTACGTCTGCTCCCACACCTACAGTCTCTTCCTAGGTGCTGCTCAAAGTGCAGACATACCTTCTTAGTGCAACTGAGACTCTGATGCTGGGAATATAGGCGACTGATATTTGCTGACTCTTTTCACCTTCCGCTTAAAAAGATTCCTCTCCCCAGCTGGACGATGGAAACCACACCATGTGACTGAGAGGACCAGACGCACAGCACAAATAATAGATACCTTGCGAACAGCCCATGGGGTTGAAAATTAGTAAGTTGTTTGATAGGCACCGATGCACAAGAAATAGGTTCACAGAAACTGGATCTGTCCGTGAATGATTCAGCTACAGGTGATTAGGTGAAATTAATCCGAAAACTTATTTGTGTTACAACACTGTCTCTCAGGCTGCCTTCAGGGATTGAACCCAGAAAAGTGGATCTGAAAGCACAAGTTTCTAGTGCAGTGGTGGGCAACCTGCAGCCCGCGGGCTGCACGTGGGCCATCAGGGTAATCCACTGGTGGGCCGTGAGACAGTTTGTTTACATTGACCATCCCAGTGGCTGCAGTTCGCCGTTCCCGGCCAATGGGAGCTGCAGGAAGCGGTGTGAGCCACACGGTTCTGTTTGCCAGAAGCTGGGAATGGGCGACAGGGGATGGATCACTTGATGACTCCCTGTTCTGTTCATTCCCTCTGGGGCACCTGGCATTGGCCACTGTTGGAAGACAAGATACTGGGCTAGATGGACCCTTGGTCTGACCCAGTAGGGCCATTCTTATGTTTTTATACATGGACTAATCACTAGAGGGGGACAAAGAGCCAAATTTTGTTACCATGGGTTACACTTGCAATGAATAATGCGACCAGCTCTGGGGGACTATTTTAGAGGTTATTTGTATTCCAAATAAAACTTCATTACCTCTAAGTTTATCTGATCCCATTTCTCCAGCCTTCAAATAACAGTAAACACTGTGCCTTTGTGGGATAGAAAAAGTCAGAGATAGAGGTGGTCGGAAAAAAACAGGAAAATGATTTGGCAAAAAATTTGAAACTTGTTTCCATTTCATAGGCTTTAAGACAAACTCAGTTTTTTCATGAACTTTTCCCACAATACTTACTTTTTTTACTCAGATTGTTCTTCTACCAAACCCGCCATGTTTTTCAGGTATTCAGTACACAACAATTTTGAAAATGATTTTTGTAAAAACGCCAGGAAAATATATCATGGAAAGTTTTGTGGAAGTGAGGGGGAAAAAATGATACTGTTGATGAAAAATTTGTTTTTGAATAAAAAAGGCCATTATTTGACCCCCAAAAAGTTCACTCAAAAAATGATGACGAGCTTTACTTAGAGGTTTCCATTTTGGGAATCCACAAAACATCGTGCCAGATTCATTCCCAGTCTAATTGTTTCGCCTTTGACAGAGTCACACCAAGCATGAACTTGGAATGGCTGAGGACCTGCAACGGCACGTGGACAGACGACAACTGCACTAAGTAGGTACATAATGCTACCAAGTCCGGATCCTTCACTCAGCTCCGCTGATGGGGGTAGCATTTCACACACTTCAACCAGGTGTCAATGGCCACATAAGACACACATCCCAAGGAAGAGTCAGGAGCTATAATGATTTGATACAGTGTCATGTGTCAGTCAACAGCCGATACACACTGTGCCGTGACGTTTCAGTGCGCGGTGATGGGGGTCACGGCTGGAATTTGTCTCGTTGGACCAACACAATGCTGGCAACGCTATTCAGAGTGACCAATAAGAGGGATCTCTGGGACAGATGGGGCAGGGAGGCGGCTCTTGGCCATGCCGGGAGGTCTGAAGCTGGAAAAGGGGGAGAGCAAAGAAAGCAAGGCCTGGCTGCTCTCAACCCTCTGAGAGAGGAAGGATGGGCCAGTGGTTAGGGTTTGGAAGACTTGAGTTAAATTCCCTGCTCTGCAAACAATGTCAGGCCACTTACCCAAGATTAACAACCCAGTCTCTGGCAGTGTCAGAAATAGGACCCAGGAGTGCAGGATCCCCAATTTAATGACTAGGTTATACTTCCTCTCCAGAAGTAGGAACTGAAGCCTGGGGAGTCCTGCCGGCCAATCCCTGCTGCTTTATCCACTAAACCCACCCCTCCTTCCACACCCAGGGATAGAACCCCGGAGTCTCAACTTCCAGTGCTTAGTTCTAGCCACTAGCAAAGCCCCTGACATATAAAACCATCAATTACCATTATCCTGCCATTCAAGTCTACCAACATTATTGTGAAAAGGAAAAGAAACCCAAAACCTTTCAACTATAGATAAGCAGACAGGCTGGGATTTACATGGGCCTGACCCTCATCTAGAAGAATTAACCTTATAAGACTAAGAGGGTAATTAAATCTCATGTTTCAGGGCATAAGCTGATCGCCATAGGGGTCAGGAAGGAATTACTTCCACACACAGTACTGTGCTATCAGAGGATTTTTGCCCTCCCCTGACGCATCAGGCACTGGTCTTTGCCAGACCCGCCTTGACGGACTAGTGGGCTGATGTGTTAGGGCAAATCTTATCCTATCCTCTAATGTCATTAGCGACTATTACTGGCTCTCCTCTCTTGTGTTTGGCTTCTGCACTAGGGCCTTGATTCTGGTCTCACTGATCAATGGTAACTCCATTCATTTCAGGGGAGTCATCCTGATTTCCTGGCTCAGCAGGCAGGAGCAGAAACATGCCCCTGGACTCTCAGGAGAGCTCGGCGCAGCATGCTGGCCCTGAGGTTGCAAAGGCGCAGATACGGTCGGGCAAGATCCCTGCAAGACAGACACAGCACAAGAGAGGAAGATTGGTCTTGTAACTAAGGCAGCAGACTAGCTCTCAGGAGACCTCTGTTCGGTTTTAACTCGGCCACAGACATGCTGGGCTTTGGATCAGGGCCCCAGTGTCCTGGAGTTCCTTACACGGCAGAGGCCAATGATTATTTATGAATTAAATTTGCACAGGGAGCGGAATCACTGGTTACTCCCCAGAGAACATCCCCACAGGAAGGATGGTCTTGTGGCCAAGGCTCTGGAGCTGGATTCAGGGGAGCTGGGTTTAATTTATGGCTCTGGCCCAGACTCCCTTGTGTGACCTGTGATGAGTCACTTAATCTCTACAGGCCTCAGGTCCCCCATCTGTAAAATATTTCCTTGATCTGCCTTTTCTGCTCAGATCATAAGCTTGAGGGGAGGGATAGCTCAGTGGTTTGAGCATTGGCCTCCTAAACCCAGGGTTGTGAGTTCAAGCCTTGAGGGGGCCATTTAGGGAATCTGGGGCAAAAATTGGGGATTGGTCCTGCTTTGAGCAGAGGGTTAGACTAGATGATCTCCTGAGGTCCCTTCCAAGATTCTAGGATTCTGCAGAGCAGTGTCCATGCCTTACTCCCTGTCAGGGCTGGCTCTAGGTTTTTTGCCACCCCAAGCTCTGAGAACACAACTGCCCAAGCCCCTGGAATTGGGCCGCCCCAAGCCCATGCTTGCTTTGTTGGTGCCTAGAGCTGGTCCTGCTCCCTGTGCATGCAGCACCCTAGCAAAATGGAGTCTGGTCTAGTTTATGTCCTTTATGTGCTACTGTAATACCTATAATAATGACGGATCAGCCATCTTTGAGAAAAGGGTGAGTGCCTGGGAACCCTTTTAGACTGTACCTTCTTTGGGGCATTTGTAATGTGTTTGTACAGCTGCTATCACGATGGGACCTGGACTCAAGGTGCTACAGCCATAGAAATGTTAAACAACGACAATCCAAGAACCTGGCAAATTGCAAGTTCTCAGGGAGGTTAGGTTCTGCTGGGAGCTAGTAGCGCTGGTATGCAAGCAAGCATGTACATAGCAAAGAGCACACATCACACACACACACACAGGCATGTGCAGAGACATCCCACATGCAAAGCAGCTTTAACTGGAAGACCTAGATTTCCAGAGGCAGAGCCATGGCATGAAAGCACATGCATAATTCAGCAGCATCAGATTCCTTAACTACCGGTTAGCAACATGAGAGAGGAGAGATTCTCCCCTCTCTGAACCTCAGGAAAGCTTTCTGTGGAGATGGGGATGGAAAATTTACCAGCTGAGCTGCACAACGCATGGGCTAAGGATGCAGGGCAGACCTGAGCTTTGGATTGAAGCCAGTTTTCCCCACCCCACCCCAGAGAGAATCGAACATTTGGAGTCAGTCCCGCGCAACTAGTTCGGCCAGTTCCATAGTCATGCTATGTCCAAAACACATCCCTGTGGACAGTTTAGATCAGTGGTGGGCAACCTGCGGCCCACCAGGGTAATCTGCTGGCAGGCCGCCAGACAGTTTGTTTACATTTGCATGGCAGCCCGCAGCTCCCATTTGCATGGCGACTGGTTTAGATCCTTGAACTGAAACAATAGAGGGGAGAGAAATGATGGAAGAAAGGTGGGACCTTTGTTAGCGCCTAGAGACTGCAAGTGAAATCAGGGCCCCTTTCTGCGAGGCGGTACATACACATAGTGAGAGAAAGCCCCTCCCCTGAAAATCTTACAATCGAAACAGACAAGGGCAGGAAAAGGTAGGATTATTATCTCTGTTTTTCTGATGAGGAACTGAGGCCTGAAGACATTAAGTAACATGACCACAGTCACACAGGAAGACTGTAGCAAGGCCAACAGCAGGCTGCAAGTCCCAGGACCATGCCTAAGGGATAAGGTGTCTGACTTTGGGTCAGAGGGCTGTGTGCTTGCCTCTGATCATGGGTTCAGCTGGCCAGGTCTCAGCTATGAACGCAGCGGATTCTCCATCACACAAAGCCTTGAAATTGGGACTGGATTTCTTTCTAAAGTTACACTGTAGTGCTGCCGGAAGATAAAGGGCTTGATTTGGGCTGAGTTTCTAAGGCCTGGACTATGCAGGAGGTCAGACGACAGGATCATAATGACCCTACATGGCCTCAAAGTCCATGAGTCTTCAGAGTGTCAGATCGGCACCCAATCCACTGGGCCACACAACCTGGGTCTGTGAGGGGCTCTGGTACTAAGGCCAATGGGACTATAGAAATACCTAAATAGAACACGGGCCACATCCTGTGCTGATTTACATCAGTGTAGAGCCCGTGACCTGAACAGAGCTGAGCCCGTCTACACGAGATGGGGATCAGGCCCACTGTCTTCCAGAGCCTTGCTTTTTTCTTCCAAAAGCGACTTCTTTCCTCTCATCCTTGCTGGGCAAGGGAAGGAGAGGGGGAAATAATTGATTCCGAAGCCAGCTCAGATGACCAATTAAACAGCTCTGCTGCTTCGTTAACTTCCTGGCTCTGAGAGGGTTTTGCTGGGTTTGGTTTAAAAGCCAACCGATACCTTCCTTGATCATGCAAAGAGCGTGGTTCAAAGCGGGGGGGTGGGTGTGTGTGTGTGGGGGGGTCTTTATGGAATCCGAGTGGTGTCAGATAAGAAGCATCCCCATTAGAAATGTTTGTGATTACAGTGAGAGGGTAGAGGGAGAACAAGACGAAAAAAAAAAAAGAGAGAGAGAGAGCTGCAGGAAAGATAAAGGCGCCCCTTGACTCGCCCCCAGGCAACCGTTCCAGCCAGATGTTCTCAAGCCGTCAATTGTCTCTCTCTTTGTATCAGACCACTTTGTGTTTTTATTATAGGTAACATGTACATGCTGTACTCTCTCTCTTTTTCTTTTTCCATTAGCCCCTTTATAGTAGCTATAAATCCCACTGCCAGATTCCCTTTTTTTTTTTTTTTTTTTTCTTTTTTATCCTCACGCTGGCTCCCAAGCTGCCTGCCTCTCTCCTGCTGGTGGTGCTGTGGCAAAGCAGGAAGAAAGGTGGAGGACAGAGGTACTACGGGGAGCGAGGCGTAACCTGGTGGACTGGGACCAGAGCGGAGACTCTGGAAACCCGGGTACTAGCACCAGCACTGACTTCTTGGGTAAGTCACTTTCTCTCTGGGTCTCATTTCCCCCCGCTTTCTCTATTTAGACTGGGATCTCTTTGCGGAATGTACAGCGCCTAGCTCACTGGGGCCATGATCTCAGTTGCTTTTATATTACCAAACGCCTAGGAGCATGGACCCAGCCCCTACGGTGCTTGACGCTGTACAGATACAGAACAGACAGTTCCTGACCAACCTAAGTGTACATCTACCTTTGAGCTGGGAGGGGTGTTTCCCCCCGCTGCTTGAGCTAGCACCTAAAAATAGCAGTGTGTCCCTCGCAGCACGGGTAGTAGCTTGGGGTAGCCGTCCAAGTATGTACCCGCCGCCGACACATTTTTAGGCACTAGCTCGAGCCAGTACATCTGGAATCTCACCTCCAATGTAGACATACCCTAAGAACAAGACAACAGATGGATACTGAAGATGGGGGAATACAAGGAGACAATGACATGGTATTGGTCAGCATGACAGCCGGTGGTCGGGCATCCAGTGCATACAGCCAAAAGTGATTCTTAGTCACCCGGGGGACATCCGCAGCGCTGTCAATTTCAGCGCGGGGTGTTGTGCTCAGCACCCCTGGAAATCCAAGCTTAAAAATCGTGAGCTATAAAGAAAAAAAAAGGCACTTTCTCTAGGCTTTCTGGTTTCTGAGCCTTTTGGATCACACTTGGGTCATGTTCCCAAGCTGTTCTCTGCAATCGTGAGAGTTAGAAATGTACTTTTTTAAAAAAAAAGAAAGCAAGGTAATGTTCTCGCCTAATCACCTGATTCCAGGAGCTGGAGCTTTGAAAAAAGCACCAGGTATTGTGAGACTCGCAATAAAATTGCAAGCGTTGGCAACCCTGAGTAGTAGCTCCTTGGGAACCAGACTGTCACAGCTGTCTTCTATTCCCCACCCAACCTTCACAAGCTCAGCCGAGAAAAGCACTTCACTAAGGTGACAGGCAGGCAGGCGGGAGAAACTGAGTCCGAGAGCCGATATTCCCCTCCTCATTCATTTTTACAGCTTCTCCTCATAGTTATTTATTTATTCGATGATAGCAAAGAGGGAGTCCCTGATTGAGGTTCTGTGGTGTTAGGTGCTGTACAAACACAGAAGCTCCCTGCCCCGAAGAGCCTACAATCTATGTATAAGATGACGGACCAGGGATGGACAATCCCCATTTTACTGCTGGGGAAACTGAGGCACAGAAAGGGGCAATGACTTGCCCAAGTTCACCCAGGAGGACAGCCGAGAATAGAACCCAGGTCTCATAAACCCCAGGCCATTGCGCTGGGCAGTAGGCCATCTCACCCTGGTGTTCCTTTGTCACTAAATGAAATGGGGCAATTGAGTATTAGAGTCGAGTACAATAACTTTACTGATTGGGAAATTTGAGGCACGGAAGGATTAACTGTCTTGCCCATGGTGAGTCAGTGCACAAAGCCGGGAACCGAACCCAAATCTTCCACATCCTACTCGAGCGCTTTAATCTCAAGACCTTCCTCCAGTCCCAACCATCTTCTCACCAAAGCCTGGCTAAAGGAACTCACATGGCATATAGCAGCTCAACCCCCCCACCCGCGCCCGGCCCTCAACCTACAGCTCACTTGGACCCTGGGCTTTGGCAGCGAATTCACTCTTTCCTTTCCTAAAAGGTAATAAAACAGGGCTAGAAGAGGCTTTCGGACTCCAGGATTACTAAATATTTTCCATTCATTTTAACTTTGAACAGAGCTCCAATAACCAGCTTTATATATGTTCTAACCTTCCGCCCATGTACGGCATTCAGCAATGCGCTGGCATGCCAGATAGCTGTGCTGCCCCAATAAAAAAAGCTCCAGCTCCTTTAATAATCACTAATGCACCATTTCCTGCTCGTTATGGAAATAAACACTGCCCTGAGCAAGTGGGATACTTTCAAAAATATTCCACCACCGCCCCCCGCCCCCCTGCACCTTTGCCCACCCAAGTGAAACTTTAATGAAGAAAACCTGCAATTTTCTATTGTTTCACCGTGGAACAATAAAGCTCCTGGAAGGAACTCGCTGCAGTGCTAATGGCTTTTCTTTTAGCAGCAAAAGCCCTGCGCTGGGTTAGGAACAATGCGGAATCTCCCATCGAGTTTGACGGAGAAGCTACAGTGACCGATTGTGGGCCCAGAGATGAGACCGAAGACCAATTTCGGGCTGCAGCCCCATCCAGAAGGGCTGCAGGTGAAGGCAATTGGAGGTGAACGTGCACGGCACGCTGCTTGCACCTTTACGCCTCGCGTGTCTCTCCAATCGGCGAGTTCTTGGAATCTTTCAGTCCGAGGGGGTGCTACTGCGGCACCGTCCGACCTTGTCCCAGGCTAAGAGCACCCAGGTGTTGAGGTCCACATTGCAAGACTGGAGGCTGGCTTTGAAAGGAAGGCAAAGTGGTCCTCAGAAGAAGGACCTTTCTCATTGCAGGAGACACGGGGGTTCAGTTCCTGGTTCTGCTATAGCTGTCCCATGCGACCTTGGGAAGTCACTTGAAGCTAGGCTTCTTCAAGTTCTCAGCACTGCTGGGGTCCTATTTTCCAAAAAGCCTATCTCTGTTCTAAGCTATAGAGGTCCTTATCCCATGTGTACCACCGTAGCCTCGAAGCACCTTCCAGTCGTGCGTTACGTGACACAATTAACAGAGGCCATTCAGGCACTGAAAGCAGAGCCAGATTTTCAATAGTGCTCAGTCGCTCTAGTTGCGTGTCGGGA
This sequence comes from Chelonia mydas, assembly GCF_015237465.2. Taxonomy (NCBI): domain Eukaryota; kingdom Metazoa; phylum Chordata; order Testudines; family Cheloniidae; genus Chelonia; species Chelonia mydas. The sequence continues at coordinate 4,781,144 of NC_051264.2, forward strand.
GCTGGGGATCTTTGGAAAATCTGGCCCCGGCAGCCTAGATCTCAACTCCGCCCCGTTCTAGCCACTAAGCTAAACTTCCTCCCAGAACTGGAGACAGGCCCCAAAATTCTGACTGCCCGTCCCCCGAGCTCTAACCATTAGACAACCTGGGAGCAGAGCCCAGGATTTCTAACGCTCATTCCCCAGCCCTGACCACTAGACCGCACAGCCTCTCAGAATGGGAAATAGAACCCAGGAGTCCTGCTTCCCACTCCCCAGCCCTGACCACCTGACCAAACTTTCTCCAAAACCAGAAAATGGAACCCAGGAGTCCTGACTCCCTGCCCCCAGCTCTAAGGTAAGCTGGGGGCAGGGAGTCAGGACTCCTGGGTTCCATTTTCTGGTTTTGGAGAAAGTTTGGTCAGGTGGTCAGGGCTGGGGAGTGGGAAGCAGGACTCCTGGGTTCTATTTCCCATTCTCACCTCACCGAGCTTTTATCACGCAGAATATGCACACCAGGGCTTTTATTTATTTGTTTTAATGTGCTTCAGAGGCATTTCTTTTAAACAAAACATCACCCCACGGATTGCCACCAAGGTAACAAACCCACTGGAATCCATAAGGTAAGAACTACTCAATAGGGCATCTTTCATGGTGGGTTAATTTTAAGACCTCACAATTTTGAGGGTGTTCCCTGAAGATTAGGAGAATTCTGCTGCAGCAGTAACCCACAACTTCCCCATAGCAGCCGACTTGAAGAATCTCCAATGCTAGCTACAGAACTGCTGGCAAGTACAGCCATCAACATGGCATGTTGCAGATGGGGGTACGTTTTGCTCGTTATAAATAAGAGCTGCTCCTCTTATTTGAGAGACAGAAAGAAAGGCCTGGCTGATTATCTGATCCCCATTATCTGATCCATCCTCCTGCTAGTGCAGACTCATCCCCTGTGAGATTGTTTCTCCTCCTCCATGTAATCTCGACCATGCCGTCCACGCTCAGGGAAAATGACAATCCCCCGCCCATCAGTTTGAGTGGAGACAGTTGCAGTCTTTTGATGTTGCAGCAAGATTGATGGATTATGGGCTGATCATTATCGAACCGGACACCCTCACCCCCAATCTGTGCTCAATCCACAGGGGATATACAGTGTTACAGCTCCAAATCACGGACCTTTGGCTCTTCAGATCAGGCTGCAGCAGCCGAAGCTTTGAGGTTGAGAGGTCCGCAGCTCAGTCCCCTGTGCTCTGGTCAAGATGTCAGCTGGCCCATAGCAAGCCAAGCCCAGGGTCACCCTAAAACTCAGGCAGAGCCAAAGGTGTCACACGCTCATGCCCAAAATCTTGCAGCTGAGAGGGGATAGACTGATACTCCAGATGCACACCATGGGCCCGATCCTGAAAAGTGCTGATGGGGCCAGCCGGAGGGTGGGGGCAAAAAGGGACAGTTTCCCCCTCACCCCCACCCCGCAGTTTGCGCTGCCCTCCAAACTGAGTGCCGTCGCAACCTGGCGTTCAGGGTCGCAGCAAAGCTCAGGTTTGGCCCCGTGGCCCCTCCATCATGATGGTGCAGCCTCCAAGCTAAACCCAACTGGGCCAGGTCACAACCCCCTGAGGATGGGGGGAAAGGGGGCATTTTCCATCTGGAATAAAATGTTTCAATGGAAAAGCTTTGCTGAGCTCTAAGAGGAGAACTCCAGATGCAGCCTCTAGCCCCTGATTTCACATTAATGAACTGCTATTTAGTAATGCCACTGCTCTGCACCGAGCTGGGGACTGTACCTCTAAAACTCCCCAGGTGCAAACCAGGCTGGCTTACCTCCTTGGAGCTCTTTTGATCAAACCACTCTATAAAGGTGGGCACGTGTCACTGGCCCACCTTTGCCAAAGCGACTAGTGATTCTGGTTGCCCTGACTTGAGACACTTTAAAGGAAGATTTTTAGGGAGCAGATGCTCTGCACGGTCTGAAAAATCAGCCTCTTTAAGGCGTCTCAGCTTGGGCAGTCAAAATCGCTCATCACTTTGGAAAATGTAGGCCGTTATCCTCACGTTACAGATAGGGAAACTGAGGCACAAATAAATGAGAGTTTGGTCTTTGAGCATCAATTGGGGTGGGGGGAGGGGCAGAATCAGCCCTACAAAAGGTATCAAATCAGGAATTACCGACCTGTCGATTTCGCTCATCCGTGATCCGCTGTATCTGGATCTTTTTCCTCCCCATCTTCTCCGGAAATCCTCACCGTACGGGGACGACTTTCTTGTTCGGGGGAAGGGGAAAAATAACCCTGTTTTAAAACGTTTTCATGAAAGAATTTTTTTGTTATGTAAAAGCTTTTAAAACCAAAACCAAAAAAACAAACAAAAATCCAGGTTGCTTTTTTCTCAGTTCATGTTATGCTGCCGTCTGGTTAATTCCAGGTGCTTTGGGCCTCCAGAGGCTGCTTGGAAACCTAGTGAAGAGACAAAAAAAAAAAAAAAGGAATTAAAACATTTTTCAAGCAAAGCCTTCTAATTATTATTATTTGTATTACTGTAGCCCCTAGGAGTTCAGTCATGAACCAGGACCCCATTGTGCTAGGGGTGGTACAAACAGAACAAAAAGACAGTCCCTGAGCCAAAGTATGGTAGCACCTAGAGGCCCCAGTAGGTATCCAGATGTCATTGTCCTAGGTGCTGCATAGACGCATAGTGAGACACCATCCCAGCCCCCAGGAGCTTGCAATCAAAATAAATTCACCAGCAAAATGACCACCAAAAAAAAAGGACTCCAAGCAAAATTCCTAGCCTCAGGACAAACACAACTGCATTAAGATTATTTACATCGACTCTGGTAACAGAGAGCAGCTAATCTCTCTCTCTCTCTCTCTCTCTCTCTCTCTGTTTATACCATGCCCATCACCACTGTGTCTGAGTTCATGTCTACACGACAGACACTGCTAGGCTACCGTAGCACCCTACTGCAGATGCTTCCTACATCAACGGAAGGCGGATTTCCCTTCCCGTAGTTAGCCCACCTCTCCGAGAGGCAATTGCTAGGTCAATGGAAGAATTTTTCTATCAGCCTTGTTGCACCTGGGGAGTTGGCGGGGTACGGACACTCAGCTTAACTACACTGCTCAGGGAGGTGGAAGGTCAATCTAGGCCTTGCCTAAATACTGCTTTAACTCTACGGTCCTATACTGCGTGTAGATGCAGCGATTCTGGTAGAAAGGTGCTGATGCTGATGTAGTCATGGCCATACAGGAAGGGGACTAGGCTATATTGGTGCAAGGCTCCTTTATACCAGTGTGAGTGAGTCTGTGCTCGCGCCGGTACTGATATTACTATATCAGTTTTAAAAAAAAAATCACCCCTCGAACCCACAGTTATACCAGGACCAAACCCGTGTCTAGAGCAGGTTCCAGACTGCCTAACTTAACCCAATCTGTTTGTCCAACCAAGGTATTTCTTATATCATTGTCTAAAAATCTAGGCAACGTGCCGACAAATGAAGACTCGGCATAAATTCACCTGCAGTGGTTCCTTGCATTTTAATTATTTATTGCGTGCAAGGCCTAGGGGTCGGGACTGAGCCAGGGGCCTCACTGAGCCAGGTGCTGTACATACACATAGGGTTGACAACTTTCTAATTTCTGAAAACAGGACCCTCCTGCCCCGCCCCTCCCCCCGAGGCCCCGCCCCCTTCTCCACTTCTTACCTTGAGGCCCCGCCCCCCCTGCTGGCTCCTATCCCCTCTCCCCCCATCACTCACTGCTCTCCCCCTCCCCCAGCTCGATTCTTTCCACTTCCCACTCCCCACCCCAGCTGGGCTCCCTCTGCTCCGGGGCTGGGATGGGAGCTGCAGCCTGACTCAGAGCCTGCCTGCCCACAAGATGCAGGTAGTAGGCACCCCTGGCTGAGCTGGGGCTGGTGAGGGTTAATGACCCTGCATTTCCCCCACCTCTGCCTGTGTTAACTGGACTTTGTGTGTCCAGTCAGTAGATCTGACTGGACACTGCCAGGTCCCCTTTTTGACCGGACTTTCCAGTGGAAAACCGGACACCTGGCAACCCTACATACACAGAGTGAGCCACAATCCCTGCCCAAAAAAGTTTACAGTCTAACTAGACACGGCGACAACAGTGCAAGAGAGGGAGAACTCCTGGGGCTGAATCTTATTTACCCTAAGGGCCCTTTATACCTCTCCAGCAACCGCAGGACAGGGCAACTGTGCGGCCAATCTCTTGAAATGGAGTTTTTTGAATGACCCGTGGTGCTGCTCATTTCAGACTCTGTCACATATCACTGTCGAGCGCCCAGTGACTCATTTCGACGGCGGGCTACCGGCTCTCCAGCTGGCTGATGACGCTGTTAAATGACTGGGTCCACTGCACGTGCGCTGATGAGCAGCACAATGGAGCCTTACAGCAAATGGAAATTTCACTGACACCAGGACATATTATACCCATTTTACAGGAGCGCAGAGCGATTCATGGCCAGCTTTCCATAAGACCTAAGGTCTCACTCAGGCACCAAATGGAGCAGCGTAGAAGTGGAGAGTAGGCGCTAAGCCCGTTTGAAAATCTGTCCTTTATTAAGTGCCTAGCTGGGAGCTGAAGCACTTTCAAAAATACCCCGAATCACAGGCACTGAGCAACTCAAACCCTGGCTGCAGGTTGTGCAGCAAGTCTGGGATACAGCGGGGAAGTGAATCCAGGGTCATATCTTAGCCACAAGTTCCGCAGGGCTGTTGAGAGAGCAGAGAACCATCCAGGGCACAAACAGGAAGCATTTTTGTACACATGTGAGGATGGGGAAAGACGGCCATAATAAACCAGTGAATTTCTGTTCCTTTTTGACACTCTGGAAAAGCAGGAGGGGGAAGGCAGTTGTTTTTTGGTTTTTAAGACATAAGAAGTCAAGTGGCCGGTCATTAGCCTGGGTCATTTAAATTCTTTGCCGCTTTCTGAGTGACTCTTCAATTTTGCATTTTTAAAATATCTGTACCTGAACAGCCAAAAAACAAGCTGACACGGAAAGGTATTTCTTAAGGGGTACTAGAGAGAAAATTTTAAAAAGAAGCCAAGACAGCCCTGGAGTTTTTCTGTTACTAACACCAGTTGGGTTTGGAGCGCTCTGATCAATCTGGTTTGACGTCTGTGTTTCTTTAAATCCTTCTGTTTAAGATTCTGTCCTCAGAAAAAGCAAGCACAGCAATATGGGGGGGGGGGGGGGGGCGGGGGGGGAGAGGGCTGATGTGTTGTCATTCTTCACACATCACCAAGCAAGGGAATCCTGGCTTTAAGTGCAAAAACTCAACTCATTCCCAATTACAAAACCATAACAATAGCTAGCTATTCCTCCTGCTCCAGGAAACCTGGGACCAAGTGTGCAGCGCTGCATGCAGTGAAGAGACAGGTATCAGCTGTGACAAGGAGAGGAAGGATTTTGGGGGGGTATGGGGAAAGCACTAGACTTTAGGCAATTTGGGTCCCAGCTCTGACAGAGACTCCTGAGTATGTCTCTGTACTAAAGTCATGGGATGTGACTGCAGCTCGACAGACACACCTGCGCTATACAAACCCGCCTGGATCCCTGGGTAATTACTCTGTTGGTGAGGTCCCCTGAGTTGCCACCTGCCACGGCTCTGCTCCTCGAGCGAGCTAAAGTTCGTTCAGGTATGTCTCCGTGAGCTGCAATCACACCCCCAGGCTGCAATGTAGGCATAGACATAGGCAAGGCATTCTGGGCCTCAGTTCCTTGATCTGTATAAAGGGGATAATTGCACTTCATTGGTTTATTCAGGCTCGTGATCCTGCCTTCGGTAGCACACAGGCAGAAGGCTGCTGCGGGGAAGTCCGAGCATAAGGCGATTGGAGGCATTTTGATGTCCCCTATCTCACAATCTTTCCTGTGTTTATCCGCACAACACTCCCGTGAGGTAGGGCAGTGCTTTCCTCTCCATTTTATAACGGGGAACTGAGGCGGCCCAGTGACTTGACCAATGTGACACAGGAAGTTTGTGGAAGAGCAGGGACTTAAGCCCAGGTCTCTGGCTGCTGCTCTACCACAGCCCACCCTGCCCCTCCTCTCCACGCTTACTACTAGCCCTCAGCACAGCAGTGAATTTCGCCTGCTAAATGGCCCTGGAAAGAGACCTGACCGGCAGAAATCTTTTCAGAGGTTGTTTCGAGGAGGCTGAAGTGACCCAGCAAGGCAAAGCACCAAGCTGCCTAGCATTACAAGCAGCCCCAACGAGACAGCATGTCTCAGCAGGGAGTGGGTCTAAGCTGCATGCAATAGGATTCCAAAGTTGGCAGCTCTTCATTTTTCAACTAAGCTGAGCTGTTCTTGCTCGCCGCATCAACCTTAAAAGCTCTTGGCAGCTTCTTTTTCAGCCCAAGCGTCAGCTCCCTGGCTGGGTTTTGAGCCCCGCACAGTTCCTTTCTGTGGACAGTAACAACAGCAGGAGAACATTTTTCAAATTTCAACATTCAGATTACAATTTTTTCCTTGAAAATGTGACGTTTTGGTAGGGAAGATGGGATGAAATTTGTGCATCTGCTTTTCCCTCTGCTTCTTTTTACAGGAAGCAATAAAAACAGCAATAATAATATTACATTGTATTACAGCAGTGACTTGAGGGCCTGGATCAGAATCAGGACCCATGTGGTAGGCGCTGTACAGAGATAAATACAATCCCCGCTCTTTTATCCTAAGATCTCCAAGGACTCCACCAATGCAATTTCAGCCTTACCACACAAAATGACAAAAGGAAGTACTATTTTTTCCCCCACACAAAGCACCATTAACCTGTGGAACTCATTGCCACAAGATAACAGTGAGGCCAAGCAACTTACCCACTGCTCTACTGTACCAAAACTATGAAGAGAACCTAGGAATGTTGATTCCTAGGCCCCTGCTCTGACACTAGACCATACTCCCTCCCAGATCCAGAAGAATACCCAGGACTCCAAGTCCCCCTGTCCTAATCACTAGTCTACACCCCCAAAAACCAAGCAATCCCAGCCTTCCCTGCCTCATAAGCTTGCCATGAAGTTTGCCAGTGTCCAATTTATTTCTTCTGCATCAGCTACTTTAATTCTGGGTACAAGGGTTGGTATCAAGGGTATATGGATATCTATAAATCACATTTGCTAATAATGCCATAAATAAATGGCACAGCAGCAGGAATTGGCTTCTTTGTCTGTCCTATTGACTCAGGTATCAAAGCATACAAGGGGGAAGATTTCTTCTCCGAAACCCACTATTCATTTTCCATGAAAGAAGAACACTCGGAAGCCTAAGACACACGTATTCACAGGAGGCCACAGACATACAAGCAACAAAAAGTTCCTTTTACCTCCCCAGTACCAAGGTTCTTTACAAGGACAAGTTGTATTGAAATGACATTTACCAGCTGAACCCCGGTTTTCTTTCTTTCGTTATTGAAACGTATGCACCTTTCCCTGTGCCGTTAATAAACAGCAGTGCAGCTGCAGTGCTCTGGCAATCGAAGAGCGGCAGCAAAAGGGAAGTGGGACCGATATGATCATGTGAGATGGGGGCCCGCTCTATATGATGATAAGATAGGACACACCATATGGGATCATTAAAAAAAGAACTAGATACATTCATGGAGGATAGGTCCATCAATGGCTGTTAGCCAGGATGGGCAGGGATGGTGTCCCTAGTCTCTGTTTGCCAGATGCTGGGAAGGGGTGACCGGGGATGGATCACTTGATGATTCCCTGTTCTGTTCATTCCCTCTGGGGCACCTGGCATTGGCCACTGTCAGAAGACAGGTTTCAGAGTAACAGCCGTGTTAGTCTGTATTCGTAAAAAGAAAAGGAGTACTTGTGGCACCTTAGAGACTAACCAGTTTATTTGAGCATGAGCTTTCGTGAGCTACAGCTCACTTCATCGGATGCATAGCATATCGTGGAAACTGCAGAAGACCACGATATGCTATGCATCCGATGAAGTGAGCTGTAGCTCACGAAAGCTCATGCTCAAATAAACTGGTTAGTCTCTAAGGTGCCACAAGTACTCTTTGTCAGAAGACAGGATACTGGGCTAGATGGACTGTTGGTTTGACCCAGTAGGGCCATTCTTATGACCAGTAGCTCAGTATCCCACTTTCTGCCACACCAAGAGAAATCACTAGTCCACCAGTAGCTCACCTTCTGCAGTACCAAATCATACCATGAGGCTCTCTAGCCCAGTACCCCACTTCCCGCTCCATCAGATCAGGACAGTGGTCTAGCCAGCTAAGAAGAATGGTCTAGAATGGTGCTTTTCCACCTGTGGTCCGCAGACCTCCAGGGGTCCGCAGGCTATGTCTGAGATTTCCAAAGGGGTCCGTATCTCCATTCAAAATTTTTGAGGGGTCCACAAATGAAAAAAAAGCTTGAAAACCACTGGTCTAGAAGAGAAAACTTTCAGCTAGACAGCTAGGAGATCTGTCCCATGAATCGGCCCCCAGGGGGAAAGTGAAAAAAGTGGAGCTGTTTGTGTGGTTTTTCCCCATTGAGATTAAACAAAGAGTTTAATTCTTTTTTTTTTCTTTTTTGGTCAAAACATGAAACATTCCTACTCCAAGGGTATTTGCTATTTAAAAAAAGGGTTTCAAAGGAAAATTTTCATTCAACTCAAGGTGGTATATTACTAGCGGTTTATATCACAACAGGAAGGATCCCGATGCTGGAAATATACATAATGGGACCTCAGCTAGCATATATCAGCCTAGAAATTAGGCCTAGAAACTATCTGACCTAGTAATTAATGGGGGGAAGGGGGTGAGAGAGATCTGTAGTGATTACTCTATCATGGATACTTTATGTTGGTTCTTCCTTTGTTTTCTGGTTTCCTTCATCTGAAATACAAAGCATTCAGGCTGAGAGGGCTCTATGTTCTGCTCAAGGTGTATGAAATAACACAACATACTGCTGTACAAATCAGACCTTTGGTCCATTATCCCAGCATCCTGCCGCTAACAATGGCTAGCACCAGCTGCTTCAGAGGACGATACAAATAACCCGCTAATGTACAAATATGTAATAATCTGCTCCTGAGAGAAATTTCTTCCTACCCTAGGCACTTTCTGCCCTGAAGCATCAATATTTACATCCCTTGTAAATGTTTGATCCTATCATATATAAGTGTGTATGTCTTTATTATCCATATAAATGTCTAATCCTATTTTGCATATGGCTACTGCAAGCCTAAATAATATCCAGCAGCAGTGAGTTCCAGAAGTTAATTATATGTTGCATTAAAAATGTGCAAGTTGGCAACATTGCCTAGCCCTTTCTTTTCAAAACCAGGCAGTGATTTTAGGTGCCACCTTAAGCTGAATTTTCCAGAAGTGCTGAGCACCTGCAGCCCCCCAAAAGTCAACCAGAGTTGAGGGTACCTAACACTTCTGAAAAGCAAGCCCCACTCACCTGATGATGGGTACATAAATGGCACCCAGAATGGTCATATTTGGCGTTTTAGGCCTCAGGGTCTAATTCTGCACCATTAGAGTCAATAGGAGCTCCCCACAAGTGTTCTGTTCCACGATTAGCAACAAGGTATTATCGAGGCCAAGAGTTCAGCAGAATTTAAAAAAAAAAAAAGGATACTGAAGTTATCTGAGTTACAGCAGAAGCAGTGGATGTTTAGCACATCTGAAAATCAAGTTATAAGTGACTTGCCCCAAGTCACACAAAGTAGCAGTGGCAGGGGTAGACAGCACTCCCCTTCTGGAGTCATAATATAGGTCACCTTCTTAATCACTAGACCATATTCTTTCCCAGAGCTGGGTGTGGAACCCACGAGTCCTGGATCCCAGTCCCCTGCTCTGACCATTAGACAACACTACCTCCCAACGCTGGAAGAAAACCTAGGAGTCCTGGCAACTAGCTCCTTCTTTTAACCATTAGACAACAGGCCTTCCTGACCTGGATGAACCAACCCTCTCCCCCGGCATCCTGACCGCCAGTCCTTTCCTCTAACCACTAAACAACGCTGTAGGGAAAAGACATTTTTGCACTGCTTCTGTGACCGTCGCAATGGGGAAGACAAAGAATCAGTGACTTTACAAAATGTTTCCTTTTCACCCCAAACAAACCAACAAACAAAAAATAGCCCAAGACAAATTCAGACCTTTGAGAGGGAGAAAAAAAGGATTCAGAAAAGCGAGGCGTTATTAAGATCCAATGTGAGATTCGGCTGCCAACGAATGGAGCTGGGTTAACCCTGATACAAAGGGCATGACTTGCAAGGCAGTCGCTGCTCACAGTCCTTGCCTTTTCTTCCCTTTTTCAATAATGAGCAACACTGAGGCCCCCTGAGGCAGAAAAACGAGGCTCCCAAATCTGACAGGCCAATCAAGGCCCCGCAGCCCCGGGATGCTAAACTTCTGCTGGGTTTCATCCTGCCTTCTCATATGCCATGTTTGTCATAAGGCAGGGGAGAGAAACGGAGATCTGTCTAGGTGTGGAACTTGGAGCCGACTGTTCTAAACCCATAGCTTATATTGGAGCAGCCCTGAAGCCACAGTGTCCGGAGCCAAAGTCAGTCAGGATGCCTGGGTTCTATTCCCACCTTGAAGAAGGGAGTGTAGCCTAGTGGACTGGGCAGAGGACAGGAACCTGGAGCTTCCTCCAGAAAGGAAGCATAGGAAACCAGCTGCCATAGACTCTTGGGGTACATCTACACTGATAGGTGCTGGAACTAGGGGTGCTGGGGGTGTTGCCGCACTCCCTGGCTTGAAGTGGTTTCCATCATATCCAGGGTTTACAGTTTGGTTCAACGGCTCTCAGCACCCCCCACTATACAAATTGTTCCAGCGCCCCGTCTACACTGCATTAAAAGCCCCACGGCATAGCTGACTCAGGCTCACAGGGCTACGAAATTGCAGTGTAGACATTCGGGCTCGGGCTCGAGCCCAGACTCTGAGACCCTGTGAAGGGGGAAGATCTCAGAGCCTGGACTCTAGCCTCGGTGTCTACCCCAGCTATTTTTAGCCCCATAGCCTGAGCCTGCTAATCCAGGCTCTGAGACTTGGTGCCAGGGGTTTTTTATTGCTGTGTAGACATAGCCTTGGGGTCCATCCCCAGTTCTGGGAGGGACTGTAGACTAGAGATTAGAGCAGGTGGAAGGGGCATGCCAGAACATCGGCTTCTATTTGCAACTCTGGACAGGAACATTGTCTAGCGGTGAGAACAGGGGGAAACTGACATGCCTTTTCTTCCCAGGTCTGGGAGGGGGTGCAGTCAGAGCAGAAGCAAGGACTCATGATTTCTGGGTTGTAGAACTGACGCTGGGCGCTATTCCTGCCTTCCTCAGGCAGTATTGTCTAGCAGTGAGCACAGAGCCTACGTCAGGACTCCTGAGTGCAGTTACTGATTGTGCTACTGGCTGAGTGTATCATCCTGGGAGCAAGTCACTTACCATCTGATCTTCAGAGGTGCTGAGCACGCAACAGCTCCCGTTAGCTAGCACTTGTTACATGACTGAAATGGAAAAGGTATCTAAGAGCCGAGTGGGCTTTTTCACCTGGGACGCAGACCCTAGGGCAGCAGCCCTTGATCAAAGTACAAATACGGGACGAATGGTCAGGCAAAGAAAACACAGGAGACCGGTGGAAAGAACCACCCCATCCAGATCAATCCACATCAATGAAAAACCAGGAAAGGAGGAATTAACCTCACATGACAGATGTTAATTGTGTCATGCCAGCAGCCACTCAGATATCACTGCAGCAAGAATGGCAGTGGATAAGGCACTGTCCTGAGAGTTAGAAGAGATGTGTTCCATACCCAGCTCTGCCATGTAACCTTGGCTAAGTCACATGCCCCCTCTCTGCCTCAGTTTCCCCACCTGCCAGTTGGCTATATTGACTGTAAGCTCTTGGGGCGGGGACAGTCTCTCACTAGGTGTCTGTGCAGCACCCACCCACTGCCTATAGTTTAAGGCCAGATGGGACCATTAGATCATCTAGTCCAGGGGGTCTCAACCTTTTGCTTTCTGAGCTCCCCCCCAACATGCTATAAAAATTTCACAGCCCAGCTGTTCCACAACAACGGTTTTCTGCATATAAAACCCAGGGCTGGTGTTACGGGGTACCACGCTGGGCAATTGCCCAGGGCCCCATACCACAGGGGCAACACGAAGCTAAGTTGCTCAGCCTTTGGCTTCAGCCGCAGGTGGTGGGGCCCCGGGCTGCAGTCCCGCATGGTGGCACTTCGGCTTTCTGCCCTGGGCCCAAGCGAGTCTAATGCTGGCCCTGCTTGGTAGACCCCCTGAAACCTGCTCGCAGCCCCCCAGGGGGCCCCAGACCCCTGGTTGAGAACCACTGATCTAGTCTGACCTACTGTGTATCACAGGCCATTACGTTTCACCCACGTTCCCCTACATCGAGCCTAATCACTTGAGTTCAGCTATAGCATTTCAGTCCCTAGGAGACTAAATGAATGTGTGCCCCAGGCAGAGAACAGGAGAGACTGAGGTGTGCCAGTGGCCCAGGCCCCTGCAAGGGAAGGGAATCAATTAGGTGAAGTGACCTTGCATGGGATCCACCTAGTACAAGGAGGCTTCTAGATGCTGCTCTAATGCAGTAAGAAGAACCTGAATAGAAAAGAAAGGAAGCCACTTGCAGGCAAACAGTTCCCAAAGCTGCAGTGGGCTTTATTTTGAGTTCAGCATCCAAGCAGAGGTGAAGATGTCAGTAAAGAATAATCCAGCCCTTGATAGACACGTTCTTAAAGATACTTGAAAATCCACCCATCTGCCTGGCTATTTCAAAGGGAGGGAGAGACAGCCTGACCTGCCCTCGCTTGCAGCGATGGTCAGTCGGTGCAGAGCAGCGTGTGGGTGATCAGCTGGCCAAGAGAAGGGACAAGTCACCTGCATTAGTGAGGCTGCAGTTTGGTTGATTTACACACACTTTAAAATTCACTTGTTCTTTCAAGTGGCTGGACCAGATGGCTGCTTAGACTAACCACAACAGGTGCTTTTGGCCAGTACTTGCATTCAAAGGAAATCTAGTGAGAGGTCCTTGCGCCCCGCACCTCATGCAGTCATCGACACCAGTGCCAAGTGGTGTGGAAACAATGCCTTCTACACCAGCGCAAATGACTACCCAAGACACAGGGCAATGAAGGCAACAGAAATAAAAGAATTGCTGAGAGAGCAGGGAGGCAGTAAGGTCTAATGGATAGGTCACGAGAGTGGGAGAGCGGGAGACCTGCATTCTGTTCCTGCCTTGGCCACTGGCCTGCTGGGTGACCTTGGGCAAGTCACTTCCCCTGTTTGTGCCTCCGTTTACCCATCTGTACAATAGGGATAACAATGGTGACCTTTCTCTGCAAGGGACCAATGAAAAATGACTATCAGAGAGGGAAGATTTATGACCTAACACACCACAGGACTATCCCCTCCTAACCCACTGTTTGATTTGTGCTGTCCTTCAATTGTAAATTCTCCAGGGCAGAGATCGCCTCCTCCTAGGCGGATGTAAAGTGCAGAAGATAATGGATCCCTGACCCTTGACTGCAGCCAATCGGTGCTACCCCAATACAAATAATATTTTATTAATAATAATGAATATTATTATTAAGTTGAGAGAGATCAGCTTTGTCCTGATACATAACTTTTGCCATTTCACGCTACACAAGCACATAGCTGTGTTATTCATTAATTGGTTTCATTTATATGAGCGTAGCACCTGGGAGCCCCAGTCACAGACCAGGACCCCATGGTGCTAGGCGTTGTACAAAAAGACGGTCCCCGCCCTAAAGTGCTTACAATCCAAGGATCTAGCCTTCGTCCCAGTAGCATCCCAGATCCTCACGATCATTAACAGATTTTCTTCCCTTCCCAACACCTCTGTGAGACACAAGCATTATTTCCATTTTATAGATGGGGAACAAAGGTACCGGGTAGATTATGTAACTAGCCTAAGTCATAGAAGGAAATCTATGACTGGAGCAGGAACTGGGCCCGGGTCTTTAGAGCCCCGCAAAGGAACTACCCCACACAGTCAGTAGGAATTATTTTGGGGAAGGTCTGTGGCGTGTGTTATCCAGTGGGTCAGACCAGGTGATCACAATGGGCCCCTTCTGGCCTTGGAATCTAGGACCAGTCCTTCCTTAGCCTAACTCCAACCGGCCTGAATTTATCCCCGTTCCGTTGCCGCCACCGTTTTTCTATCGCCTTTATCTCGCGGCTCTGAGCGCAGGGCACAAAGCGAGCCAGACACTCTTAAGACATGGCTACGGATGAGGTAGTCTCCACGGCAACCATCACCATGCCACAGCTCTTCGGCTTTTCTTCCCTCACTCGCTGGGTTTTTATGCCATTTGGTGCAAGCGGAGGCAAGGAAAGGCGCTGAGAATTGCCCGGCAGGTTGACTGGCGAGCGCTCGCTTGTGTCAGGGACGCCAGCGGCTCCGCACAAGTCCGACTGCTTTTTCCAGACCGTCTCCAAAGATACGTAGCAACCGCTCGCCCATCGCTAGGCACGGCCCTGCCGTGCCAGAGCCCCAACCCAGACCATTTTTATTACCGTAGCGTTAGCGTGCTCAAGAGCGTGACGACCTACCTTGTAAAATGGGATTGTCCTACTGCAGATGGCAATTGTGAAGTGCTCAAACACTACAGTGACGGTGGCTACAGAAGTCAGAGATACGGAGGGGCAGTGACTCACCCAGGGCCACGCAGCAAGTCAGTGGCGGAGCTGGAAGCAGGATCTGGCTCTCCTGAGTTCCATTCCAATCCTACTACACCACACCCCCATGGACTACAACTGGGAGTGCAAATGGGTGGAGGGGCCTCTTTGTAAAGCACGTTGCAATCTCTAGCTGCCATGCCCTATAGAGGAGGTATGTGTTATTGATATGGCCCCCTAGGAATCTGGCAGCGTAAGGCAAAGGTCAGATCTGATCCAGACGTCCAGAATTCCACTCCAGATTTTTGGTTCAGGCCTTGACTTCCCAGCCTGCACTTGAAATTTGTCTCCTGAGAGGCAGAATGGGCTTCCAGTTAAGGCACCGGGCTGGGATTCAGGAGATTTGGGTCCAATTCTTTGGTCTCCTGCAGACTCCTCATGTGACCTTGGGTAAGCCATTCACCCTGTCTGCGTCTCATCACCCCACATGCAAGGTGGGAACAGCTGTTCTTTTCTTGGCTGTTTAGATTTGAACCTCTCTCACTGTGCGGTCCCTCCGCACCTCACGCAATGGGGTGCTGACTTCAGCTGAGACGTCTAGGCGCTACTGGACAACAAATAATTGTACAGTTCAGAAGAGACCTCTATAGCCAGTCCACCGGCTTGAGGGACCTGGGTCCTTTAAAGGGTGCCCAGTACATAACCATCAACTCAGGAAGGTGATAGATCTCTGGTGGGTCCCTTCTGCAAGGCACACAGCAAAGCACTTGGGCTGTGGAACCCGTTAGAGAATGCAGGAAGCAGAGAACTCCAGAATCGCTTCTCCCACCTCCTCGCTATTATACAAGAATGACTATCACAGCAATTAACAGACATGCCAATTAAATACAAGCAGGTGCTGGTTAACTCTGCACTGAGTAATTCATACCCGACTCCAGCTAAATTGCTTTAAATTGGAGAGACGGGCGAAGGAGCAGAGTTTGCAATTGGCAAAGCGCGGGGGGGAGGAAGGGGAATCATCTCTGCTGGAAAATATTTTTGCAAAAGCAGGGGTGCTTAGGAATCTGGGTCCACTTGATCCAATTCCCCCAGGTTTAGGGAGCGGGCAATTCAGTGAGTGGGTTTGTATCTCATCCAAGTCTCTTACTACTGGACAATGGATTCTATGGGGAAAAGTATTTCCTTTCATCATTTTTGAATCTGCCACCTTTCAATTTCATGGAAAGTCCCCTTGCTCTTATGATACAAGACACGGTGAATAGAAATTTCACATCCACTTTCTCCGGACCATTTATTATTCTGTACATCTCATCACTTTCCAAACTAGAAGGCAAATAAAAAACTAAGTTTTATTTATCTTTTAAAAGCTGATTATTTTTAAGGCAAACTCATGATTTGATGGGGGGAGGAGAGTGACTTGATTTTTTTGAAAGTTTAGGGCTGACAACACTGGAACAATCCCTATCTTTGCAGTCTCTCTTCATGGGACCTTTTCCATGCTCCTAATCACTCTGGTCTCCAGGCTGTCCCTGAACCTCCTCTAATGCAAAAATACCCTCTCCAGAGGGGATGCTCAGAACCCCGCACAAGGACAGTGAGCTCAAAGGCTCAAAGTGAAATTGAGTAGAAACTGCCCAGCCTTATTTCATTGTTCAAGGTCACTCAAATGTAACAAAGCGAACAATCCACAGAGAGTGAAATGTCACTTTGGGTTTTAAAACCCCTTTCCGTTTTAATCATCTCAATATTATTAGTAATACCATGACATTTCTTGTTTTAAAAAATATTTTAATAGAACTGACCTGTAATCCTTTTTTTCCCCGAAAAGAAAACTTTAATATCTCAAATCAGCGAAAGAATTTGTGCAGACAAGTGCATTTTTAAAAGGGTTCCTGGAAAACCTAGTCCTGATTCTCAGAGTAACTTGTTATTTCCAAGTGCCCAATTGAAGATGCTTTAAGGGGCTTGATTTTCAGGAAGTGGATTCTCAGCCCTTTCTGAAAGTCACGCCCCTTTCAGGTCTCTCCAGCTGAGCTCCTGGAAACTGAAGCAGTCAAAATGAGTCGGCTCCCTTGAAAATCTTAGCCTCAGTGTGTTTAGAAAGCCTTAAGTTTCAGATCCTGTGTTCCCCTGTCACAACAAGTACCAGTGGTTAAATCGGCCCTCTTTGCACCAGTTGCAGAGACTGAGGTCCTCCTGGCCTGGTATAGCAGAAGCATAGACTCCTGAACTTAGAAAATGGAAGATAAGTAACTGGTTTTAAAATCATATGGATTCTCTTCTAATTTCTTTTCAGCCTTCTTCACTTTTTCTGGAACATATTCAGCAGCCTCTGCTTCAATGTAGCAATGGGGTCTAGTGGTTAGAGCTGAGGATGGTGCACACACATGGGTTCTAGTCCTAGGTCTGTGAAGGAATATGGTCTAGTAGTTAAGGCAAAGGATTCGGTTCCATTCCCAGCTTTGGAAGAACATGTGATTCTAGTAGTTAAGAGCGAGGGGAGTGGGAATCAGAACGCTTAGTTTTGCCACTACATCCCTCATCTGCAGAACATTTATCCACAAGGGCATGGAGAGTCTTAAAAAGGGAATGTTTGCAAAGCACATTGAGACCGGTCGATGGAAGGCAGCTCCAGGCGTGCAAAGTATTCAAAACAGAGATTTTGTCTTGCCGGTGAATTGTGTCACTGAGAGTCTCCCGACCTCCGACTCTCAAACCTGCTTTCCCAACTGCAACCCGTGCAACGGAGCTGCGCAAAGTTGTAACCTGCCCAGAGCCCTTCTTTTGTCATTCGTACCATGCCGAGGCATCAGGAGTATGGGGAGCAGGACAGAGTGAGAGATTAAGAGGGGCTCAGAGATTAGAGACAAGAATGATTAGAGGCCTGGAAAAATCTCTCCTACGAAGAGAGACTAAAAGAATTGGCACTGCTCATAGAGGAGATAAATGAGTGGGAACCTGATCAAGTTTGATGAGATACTGAATGAAGGCAGATTGGGGGCCATGCCCTACAATGCCAGGGGCAGGGGATGGTCAACGAAAGCAGGATGTTTAAAGCTGATAAAGGGAAACATTTTGGTTTGGACAGCAACGTGAAGAGCCAGAGGTACAATAGTCAGTATTTAAAAAGTAAACAAGACTTTTGCAAGAGAAAAATGCTCCTGCTTCCAGACAAAAGCCAACCTCTCATTAGGATTTGGAAAACGCTTTCCTTGGGGCAGGTGTCATAGGGCGTGGCTGCCCTAGAGTGCCCCCTGCTGGCTGAGCATGGCTCTGCAGGTGCTCCCTGCAGCAATTTCCCCTCACCCAGGGATTCACACTGCTCAGGCATCCAGCCGGGTCGCTCAGAATTGGATCCCTTTCCAGAGGGAGGTCAAACAAAAGGTTCTTCTGTCCCCCTTTGGGCTCCTCTGCACTCATCCCTCTGGGCTCAGGTTCCAGTCCCTTTAGGGTTACCTTTCAGTCTCTCTGGAATAGAGCCTGGACTCCCAGGCTTCTTCTCCATATTCCCTTTGCACATTCTCAGGTCCCCTAAGGTACGTTTCAGTCTTCCCAGCTCTGGGATAGATCATTGACCTACAGACTACTTCTCTAGAGTCCTGCCGGACCCGACTTAAATGGGGCTTCTGTGGATGGCCTTGATTTCCTGCCATTCCTCCCCAGACTGCCTTCTCTGCCCCTTCTATGAGGCCCCGGGTGCTTAACAGGCTGCCACCTGTCACCAATTAGTTCCACCCCTTAGGCTGGAGGCAGATGATTGACCAAGGCTGGCTAGCCCCAGGCCTCCTGGTCTTTAAGGGGCAGGCCACCCTAGATACGTCCACACTGCAATTAGACACCCGCAGCTGGCTCAAAGTCCCGGGGCTTGGACTGTGGGGCTGTTCCAAGCCAGCTGCGGGTTTTCAATGGCAGTGGGGGCATACCCCTGTTACAGCAGGTGATCCCTTCACTAAAGGGTGTCTTGCCCCAGCCTCTGAAGCAGCTGGTGCTGGCCATTGTCAGAGAGAGGATACTGAGATACCTGGAGTCCAAATCCAGGCTAACAATTCCTGTATTCTTCTGTTCCTAGATTTGAGTTGCTCAGTTCTTTCTTGCACAGAAATAAAGTGGGCTTAGAACTGGCAGCCGTAGCTCTAAAACCATGCCAAGAAAAAAATCCTTACAAGTAGATTTTCATTATATTTATACATCTGGCTAAGTTCCCATTGAAATCAATGAGAAGTACTTGTATCCTGCTGCGGATTCGGGGTCTGATCTAAACCCCATTTAAGTCAACGCAGGAATCTTTCCCATGGAATTCAGTGGGTTTTGGACGGTTGCCCTTAGAGCGCAGAATCTGTAGGATATTTACCTCCTCATCTCCTGAATGACTTGTGTCCACTGAGGACACATCAAATTAGAAAGCCCTAGAGTTCACAGATGTCCTGATTTTATAGGGACAGTCCTGATTTTGGGGGCTTTTTTCTTGTATAGGCACCTATTACCCCCCACCCCCGTCCCGATTTTTTACCCTTGCTATCTGGTCACCCTACTGGTTCATACAGTTTTTATGTAGCATCTCACTGTACAACAAGCACCCGGAAGGAGTCGATCTAGGCAAGGGATCTCCCCAACATTCTCTGTGGTGAACACTGACAGCATGAAATCACATCGTTTCACTGCACTACCTTTATCCTCCTTATCGTCTCATTTTACTCCCAGCTGCCCCCCCCCCCGCCCCCCAATTATCGTGCAAGCTTCCTGCTTCTCATGAACTTAAGAGGACAAGCTTCTGATCTCATGTGTGCTAGTGCAGAACTAGAGTAACTCCACGGACTCAGTTACGCTAAGGCCTGGTCTACACACTGATTTTGTACTGGTATAACTGCTGGTTAGGGGTGTGATTTTTTACTGATACCATTATACCAACACAGTGTGGACACAATGCTTTATACTAACATAACTTAGTCCCTTTCCCAGCTGAGAATGAACTACCCCAGGATAAACAGTTTTATACCACTATAATTGCATCCGCAATAAGGAGGGTTATACCACTTTAATTCTCCTGGTATAATTCAAAGGGTGCAACTTTTGGGAGTAGACCAGACTGCTCAGCCAGCGTAAAGGGCCTTAAAATGGGCCAAAATGCACTGTCAAAAGACCTAAGTGACTTGCCCAAGGAAATCTGTGGTAGAACCAAGATCAAACCCAGATCTCTTGGGTCCCATGGCAATGTTGAACCAAAAGACTGGCCATCACTACTCCAGATACAGGTTAGATTTCCATTTTCTACAAAATACATATTTAGCTATAATAACCTCTTGAACTTGGCTATTTAACCACAGTTCTTGCCTTCCTGTTTCCTTTTCATAGAGGGCTATGCATGCCTTCTGTGACTCAGTTATTGTTTCTTACTTATCCGCCACACTGAGTCTAAGGATTGTAATTTCCTCACTGGCTTAAGATTCTTGTTGACTAGCTTCCTTTAAAAAAAATAAATGAATAATCCTCTTTTCTAAAATTTAGTGTCAGAGCGTCAATTTTTGGTACCTTTCTTCCCCCTCCAAAGGATATTGAACTGAATCACATTGTGGTAACTCAACGACAGTTAACTTATTGAACCAAATCCTGGGCGATTCTTGTAGCTTTTTTTTTTTTTTTTCCCCACATATTCTAGCTTTAGCTGTTCTAAGAAGCCATCATTTAACGATCTCACAGGCTGGACATTACTGGTCTAAATATCTCAAAGGAAAAGCGGGTCACATATATGGCAATTATTTTTCATGCAAAATTTAGGGGAGGGGAATCATTCCCTCCCCCCAAAATTTCCTATGAAGATTTTTCACTTTGTTGATGAAAATCTGAAAACTTTTTTTAAAAATACAAGTATTTGGGTTTTTTTGCTAAATATTTGTTTTAAATTTTTTTCTTCCGGTTTCTGTCTGTTTGTGGGGGGGCGGGAGGGGGGGTGGAAGAACAGAAAATGTTTTCCAAAATGGAAATATTCTTTGAAAAAAGTCATTTTGGTTGAAAAAAGAGAGAAGGGCGATACAGAGTGACAGGGAAGCACAAGGAAACAAGACGACAACCCTGGCCAGCAGGATAAGCTGTGTTCTTGGCACACAGGCATCACCGTACAGGAGAACTGAAGGAGAGATTTAAAGGAGACCACTGAGTAGCTGTGTGGATCTTTACAGGGAGATTTTCCCAAGCACGAGGAGGGCAGAACGCCCGTACAACCTATGCAAAGAAGGGGTGGGTGTTTGTCCCCCTCTAGCGGCTGGTCCCTGACTCTGCCACATGTTGCAGTTTGGAGGCATTACTCAAATAAATTG
The DNA here is from genome assembly GCF_015237465.2 of Chelonia mydas. Lineage (NCBI taxonomy): Eukaryota > Metazoa > Chordata > Testudines > Cheloniidae > Chelonia > Chelonia mydas. The sequence goes on from NC_051264.2 coordinate 4,802,071, forward strand.
GTTAGTCTCTAAGGTGCCACAAGTACTCCTTTCCTTTAGCACAAGCAGTTGAGGCTGATGCTGTTACAGTCTCAGGCGCAATCCCGACCGGCGAAGAGTTGTGTCACTTCTTACCCTATAACGCGTAAGTGCCTTAAGGCTTTGCGACTGTAGTTCTCTGCCTGGGGGGCCCACAATCAGCCAGAAGCACGCGCTTTCTGTCCATTTATTGGGCAGCCCTGGTCCAATGCTTCGGATGGAGGCGCCTGCCTGCAATACCCCAGCTCTTCCACCAGGCTTGGTTAACAATGCGTCAGGGGACTCCACATTCTCCCCCAGCCCCAAATTTCCTCAAAAACCTGTGTTCTGAAACGTCCGGTGTCCTGGAACAATCAAAGGAACGTGAACCTTCGTTGCTCCTTTAAAGAGTCAGTGTCCAGCCATTTGTTCCTTTAACTGGAGTCACCAAACAGTTCAGGTCAAACACAGTCCTGGATTGGTTTATGGGAAAAGGATGACAAATCCCCTTACTAGTCTGGAACTGCACCTTGTTTCTGGCGACAAATGCTCATAGCGTCAAAGGCCGTAGGTTCGAATCCCACTAACGGCCCAGGCAAAGTTGGTTTGAGCAAAGAGGCTGGGGAAGGGGGAACCCTGATCTATAAGAAATGGGACTGAACGCTGCACAGTAAGGGCCTGGTTTTTAAAGGTGATGAGTACCTGCCACTCTCATGGACTCCCTCTGCAGTTCTGAGCACTCGCCCTCTGAAAATTAAACCCAGCACTCATTTGGTGCAAACCCACCAAACAGCTCGTTGCAAGAGCTGCACAAACCTGCACTAAAGCCCCTACTGCAGAAGCCAGAGAGACATGACATCATGTGTGATGTCATGTGTGTGTGTGTGTGCGCGTGTTTTCCCCACCAGCCCCGTGGAGACGTGGAGTGTAACAAGTCACCAAACACAGAATTGTTTAGCACCTCTTTATCTGAAAACCAAGATCAAAACCACACAAACATGTTCAAGTCTCTTCCAAAGCTTCTATTCTGGTTTCAGGATGATGCTATCTAGGTTCCGGTGTCGAGCCTACAGACGCGGGGAGGGGAAGGAGCGTGAACAAAAGTGCAGCCTTGAAACAAACTTCGCCCTCGGAAATGCAGCTGCAGGGACCAAGCATCAGAGTCCTGCTCCTCTCGGCTCAGCCTCACGGAGCCAAATTCCTCCCTCCTACGGATGTAAATCCAGAGTAAACTGGACAGGAGTCAATGGGCCTGATTCCACTCTCCCTTCCAGGGATCTCTCAGCAGTGTCGTTCCAAGGATTTCAGGGGAAATGACTCCTGCTTTGCACAGATGTATCAGATTAGAATCAGGCCCAAGGGGTTCCTGGCCTGTTCCAAAGCGGAGTGCAGTGGATTGATTGGATCAGGCCCTAACACCTGTGTAACAGAATCCATCCCCTAGGCATCAGGTACAATCCTCGGGAGGCTCCGAGGATAAAAATTGAGGTTGGATTCAATAAGGCCCCTGAGGAATTTTAAAAGATACATATATTCCTGACCCAGATTCAGGCATTCTCTGGAGAACAGCAGATGCCAGCTGCACAGTCAGCTCTGCTGAGCTATAACAAAACCATAGTCCATGCCAAGATCTACAGGCTCTGTGGAGAAAAGCACAACCCTTCTACAACACTTGAAAACCAGGGTGTGTGTGTTGCCGGAGGGGTGCTGAAGGGAAGGGTAAGGAATAGCAAATATACCGGGCCCGCGTCTCTGCCGCCCTACACGTTATGCAGTCGTTTGCACCCGTGTAAAGGGAGTGTGAAATGCACACACACTTTGCACTGGCGCAAATGACTGCAGGAGTTGTAGAGCGCTAGGGAATCACGCTGACTGCCTTTTAACACAGCATTTCCAGAGTGTTCATTGCCACAGGAAGTGAGCACCTCATAAACATTAATGGTAGTGCGACCTAGTGGATAGCGCACTGGTCTAGGACTCCGGAGACCTGAGTTCTATTCCCAGCTCAGCCACTAACCTGCTGGATAACCTTGGCCAAATCACTTCCCCCTCTCCGTGCCTCAGTTTCCCCATTTGTAAAATGACAGCAGTGACACTGACCTCTTTTGTGAAGCACTTTAAAATCTATGGATGAAAAGCACTAGATAAGAGCAAAGGATTATTATTAATGTAACACAACATCCCTGGAAGTAAGGAAACATAATCCCCATTGTACAGATGGGGAAACTGAGGCACAGAGATTACATGTGACTTGGTCAGAGGTGGTAACAGAACAAAGGAGTCCTGACTCCCAATCCCCTACTTTAGCCCCCTAAATCCCACACAGCCCCAGAACTGGGGACAGAATCCAGGTTCTCTGATTCCCCCTCCTCTGCTTTAACCTGCTTCGGTACTAACTCAGGGTGACTACAACATACACTCCAGCCGCACAGCTATGGCGCTGCAGCCAGGCCGCTAGCGCGCCATAATGCAGACGCTTCCTCCATCAACAGAAGCGGGTTTTTGGCTGGCAAAGTGAATCCAATTCTCTGAGAGGCGGTAGCTAGGTAAACGGAAGAATCCTTCTGTTGACCTAGCCACGCCTACACCAGGGGTCAGGCTGACCTAACTGCACTGTGAAATTTTCCCCAGCCCTGAAAGACGTGGCAGGGTTGATCAAATTTTTAAGCATAGACCAGGCCTTAAAATAATCACAGCATGGTGCACACCAGCCACACCCATGCACCAAAGGCTGGGAGCAGGCCCATATGCCATCACCACACCAACCAGGGAGATCCTTTGCCTCGAGGGAGGGAGGGGGGACTCAGTGGGGGCCATCTGCACCCACTCTCAGCGCTGCCAGCATGGCCTAAAGGGGCTTTAGTGTAACTGAGAATCAGGCTCGGGATTGTACGTGCTGCAGCTGCTTTCTGGAAAGGACAGCTGGCAGTCAGCAATTGTAACCGGTGATCTCTGACAGCGATATTGCAGGCATGTCCGCAACTCCTGTTCAGAGCCCACCAAGAGCCAGTCGGCTTTTGAGTTTACCTACCCTGAGCACAGGCCGAGAGAAGACTTCGAGAGAGAGTTTAGAAACTCAGGGCAAGCGAGGATCTGTAACTCATTAGCCTGAGTGGTTGCCCACGGAAAGCCAGCCGACCCTCTCCTGCTCACAGAGAAACGCAAGGAAACAATTGGGCTTGTCGGCTGGCCACAGCGTTTTCCCAGCTTCAGTGGGACCTTGGCCCATTTACACCAGTTGAAGATCCCGGAGGGGTGGGGGGAGGGAGGGGGAAGCAGCATGGGGATCAGACACCGTCTTTCCAGCACTCCTCCGGAGTGTCTGCAGCCAGATCCAAAGCCCGTTGAAGACAGCGGAAAGACTCCCGTTGGCTTTGGATCAGGCCAGAAACCAGTAGGGACAGCATACGGGGTTTATAGTCCTTTGGTTAAGTGGCCTGCCTGGCATCCCAAGGACTGCCAGAGCTGGGTAAGCGAAATTCTGGCTTAGTCTCCAAAGCAGCACAGCGACCCTCAACCTTTTCAGACCAGCGGCCTGACAGAGTGGCCACAACTCCCTGGCACCCTACGTGATCCCCCCAGCTGGACACACTGCCCTTGAGAGAAAAGCCCTGCCAGCACCACGTCCTGCTGGTTTTCCCCAAAGGTCTCCCACCCCGTGACTGAGCCAAGCCGACGCTGTGAAACGTGGCAAGATTTGAAGAACCTTGAAATGGACTCAAGGCCCAGAGTTTGGAGCCTAAGCCCCACATTCGGCTCTGGAGTCCTGGTTCCGCCCGTTACGGGGCTAGGACGAGCTTCCAAGCCTGGATCCCAACTCTCCGACATTCAGTGGCTGCTGATGGCTGCTCACTGGGAACATATTTCGATGTGAACAGCACAAGGCATGTTACAAAGTACTTTGTGCCTCGTGTGTAGTAATTATCGTTCCCATCACACAGGGGGGTAAACTGAGGCCAGCAGCTTGCCCAAGGTCTCAGGGCATCCAGAACGAAGCACAGGAATAGAACCCTAGAGTCCTGTCTCCAAGCACCCTACTCTAATCACACTCCCTCCCAGGGGCAGAAGAGAACCCAGGAGTCCTGACTCCAAGCACCGTGCTTCAATCACCAGCAGGCAGACAAGCCAAGAGCAAGTTGAACTAAGTTATTTGAGTTATTTGCAGCCTGAATGGCAGTTTCTTCGCCAGCAGGGGGAGGGGAAGGGGAGAGCAGAAGTCTCATTCGGAGTTGCTGTTTCGTTTCCCTACCGTTCTTTATCAATCGACGACTCCCAAGCTGGGGACTCGAGTAATTTTCCTCTGCACTAACTACAGTTTTCTAAATGAAGGGAAGCAAGAGCCCATTAAAATTGCTCCCTCGCCCACCCCTCTCGGCTCCCTGCAGGGCATGAAATAACCACCTGCCAAGTCCCCAGAGCTGCATGCCATGGCAGGATCGCTGCCGCTTCCCCTGTCACTATTGTCAGAGCAAAATTTAGATACCTGGTAATGAGGAGGTTTAATGTGACAGATGAGAGGTTGGCTCATTAATACACATACACACACACACACACGGTACACAGAGAGAGAGAGAGATGATTATAGGCTGGATTCTGTTCTCATCCACACTGGGGTAAAGCAGGAGACTGTCAGTAGAGTTTCCCCAGTGATCTCAAGAGCAAAAGCAGGACTTCCTCGCAGGCCAGATCTCCACTAGAAACTTTCACGGTTGTAGCAATGTCAGTTACAGGTAAAGCCAGGTGAAATTTTTCACACACAACTTTTTTTGGGGGGGGAGGGGGGAAAGGAGGAGAGGAGGGGAGGTGAAAAATGCAGATTTGGTGATGCCTGAATGTCCTGTGACTTTGTGTCAATTTGGCTAAATTGTTTCAGTCCAAAAAAAAAAAACCCCCCAGAAAAAATCTAAATGTTTTGATTTTTCAGCCTGAAGTGACTTTTTGTTTCTATGGTTCCTTTAATTTTCCTTTACAAAATTACAAATGCTTTAATAGAGTCAAAATCAAAGCCAGGCATGTTGGTTTCATCTGAATGAAAGGCTTTGTTCGAGACCAAACATTTTTCAGCTTGTCCGTTCACCGAAAAGTTTGAAAAAATTCATTTGCAGTTTGACTCGACACAATTCTTCCCCTGGCCCTCCTCCCCCCAATTGCAAGTGAATCCAAAAGTCCCTTATTCGCACAGCTCTAAGTAGGGAGGTGATTTTTTTTTGGGCCATATTTCTATCCTGGCAAAAGCCCTGGTGTAGACGCAGTTACACTGACCTGCCATGGGGCCTTGCGTTAATCATTTCCACTCTGTGCTTCTCTTTCCTCTCCCAGCCTTTCTCTGGCCTGTCTAATTAGACGGTACCTTCTTAGGGACAGGGATTGTCTTATATTTTGTGTTTGTACAGCACATAACACAGCAGGACCCTGATCTCCATTGGGGCCTCCAGCCATGACTGGAAAATACATAATAATAATAACAATAATTAATAATAGTATACCAACGCGTAAGCGGCTACAGATGGATCGGGAGGATAAGCTGCAGTCAGACAGCAGTTTAAGTGGGGAAATGGTTTGCACAGAGAGCGAGCTGCCTACGGTCTTGCAGAGATGCGGCTGTGCAGACATCAATAGTAGTCCAGTCCCAGCCACGTCCTCCTCCCCCTCCCCCCAGCTTTAACCACTAGGTGACACCTCTCCATTCCCTAACACCTTTTAAGTCAGTTTGGCTGTCACTGACCATTTCCCATCTGTGGCATCTGAAACTGAGACCTCGTCAAAGCTGAAATTTGTTCAGCTCCCGTACCACGGAAAGACCTTGACAGCGGTCTCAGAGGTAGCCCTGCACACCTGCCCTGACCAGAGAGCTAAGCTGACTAAACCACCGTGATCACCCCCATCACCTAGCTAGCTGTCTACAGACTAAAGCTTTGTCTCCACACAAAAGTGGTGCCACTTTATCTGCGCCAGTACAGTCAAAGTTTCACAACCCCTGGGTGCAGTTCTATAGATGCAGTTCAGTACCAAGGTGCCTTACAGAGATACAGCCCATTCTCCCTCTTGTATGGCAAAGGAGGTGCATCATAAGCCCGAATATTTCACACTGGGGTTGGGGAACCAACAAGCATCTGTTCGTATCATTGGCTTCACTTGGCCTGGATCTTCAGGAAGAGACAGCAAGGCAAAACCAGGCAGCTCGAGCTGTGCGGTAAGCCTACAGTACTCCATCCGGGGACGTGACCAAAGCTCAGAGACCCCAGCAGCCAGTAGACTGGGCAGATGGATGAAGTGCAGTTTGCCTTCACGTCTGGTCGAGGAAAATTTGCTCCAGCTGCGCTGCTGATCCTGAGAACATCACTGGCGCTGGGCCGCACAGATCGACGCTCGTCTGTGTCCCGTCCCCCATCCCCGCCCCAGCTGGAAACGGCACGTGACAGAGAAACAGTCGAAAAGCCATGGAAGCCTAAAGACAATAGGCAGGTACGTCCATGGCTCAGATCCAGGTGACAGAACTTGAGTACAACACGCACTTCATGAGCCTATCTACCTACCTAAGCTACTTCTCCGTCCTTCATCACCACAGTATCTGAGAACCTCACAATCTTTAATATGTTTATTCTTCACAACCCTCTGTGCAGTAGGGGAGGGAACTAAGCCATAAGAACCTCTATAGAATAGAAGGTGAAGAGAGACTAAGTGAGTTACTCAAGGTCACACAAGAAGTCTGGGGTAGAGCAGGGATTTGAATCTTTAGGTCTCTCAAATCCTAACCCCTGGGCCATGGGAATCAATGGAAGGACTGCAGTGAACCAACTGCATCAGAAGGGCAGCGAGTGGGACAGCAGTTTAGAAAGGGGAAGAAGGAAATGCCAAGACGACCCCAAGGACAGTATGGAAGAGCCTGAGAAGAATGAGATTTGCGCCCCCCAAGTCAAATCTTGTGCACCGGAGACTGGAACCAAGGCAAAACACCAAGTTAAGAAGCATTACAGGGTGCAGAGAGGAGGATATGTTCTGAAAGAAAGTTAGGGGCTATCCATAATGGGCGTCGGGTTTTCCCCCAATAATCATAGCAGCTAGTCGTCCTCTCCGATACGTGGGTTTTACCCAAGGGAAACTCCACTGGACCTGATTCTCTGTTGGCCGACACCTTGTTCAGTCATTCAGACCAGTGCAAAGCGGGTGGGAAATGCTACCATTCTGATTTGGTACCGTTTTACATCCCACGTTGCATGGGTGTAATTGACCTCACAGGCTGCAGAGCAACAAGAACCAGGCCCCATTCAATGGAAACACTCCTGATTTATACCGCCATAAATGAGAGGAGAATCAGGCCCATTACCCCCCAGCTCTCCCTTCTCAGAGAGATCTCTGGATGGACAGCACTCAGGTCCACCAGCTGTTAGCTATATTGCTTCCTGCTTTACTGCCAGGCACTCAGCTGTTACAGTGATGAAGGCAGTAGAAGAATCTATATAGAATAGAATAGAATAGAATAGAATAGAATAGAGGTTCTATGTTTGTACAGGGCCTGGCACAATGGAGTCCTGGTCCATGAATGGTGCTACCGCAATAATGAATAATATTTATAATAATATAGGTAGCAAGGCAACAATTAATGAATACGGCTCAAGCCATGGCACATTCGCAGTGACTGGAGCTGGCTGAAATTTTTGGTTTGGGGAAGAAAAAAAAAAAAAACTTTTCAGTTAAAAGTGGCCATTTTTTCAAATACAACAATTTTACAAAAACATTTTGATTTTCTCATTGTTTTCCATTTTTCAAACGTTTCTTCTCAAAAACGGGGGGAGGGAGGGTGTTTTAAACTGTTTTCGTTTTTATTTTCTCAGTTATCAATTTTTTTCTCATTTTCTAATCGCCAGGGTTTTTTCAGTTATTTTCAATTTCCAGTTATTATTTTCATTTTCCAATGATCCACTTTTGTTTACCACTTTGGGTATTTTTTTCCCCTGGCCAAGGCGCTACTGATGTACAAATAATAGCAATCATTGTGTTCTATACTGCGATCCATCACCTCCGTATCTGACCATGTAGAACCAACAGAAATAGCAAAGCCTCTCTGGCACGTCTCCATTTTCAGGCTCAAAGTTCTGCTTTGATTTTTGGAGAGGAGGAGCTTGGTAGGAGTTTAGAGGTACCATGTCATTCTGGATTTCCTCTGAAAATCAGGCATCTTTAATATGTTTCAAGATGGGCATCCAAAATCCTTAGTTACTTTTGAAAATCTTGGCCAATAATATAACAATAATAAACATCATGGGGCTGTGGGTTTTTACTTGCATTACCCAAATGTTAATTGCACTCGTATGTGAAGCACTGATCAATCAATCCAGATCATACACACAAATGAAATACAGAAGTGTACATAGTTCCCTCCATTCCCCCATTATGATGCACTGATCCTCTAATCAACTCAGACCCCTATACACACACACTGCCAGTTCAAAGCCTCACTTTATGTACGGAGAGATTTTGTAGAACCAGCGCTGCTGGAAGTTAAAACACAGAGTTCCTTTAGGCACGAGAGTGAAGATTTCCAGCAGGCAGAGCTGTTGTAAATAAAGGGGATCCGGTTTCTGATTGATTTATTCATTATTTTTTGTACTGCAGTGGAACCGAGGATGATCAACCAAGATCAAGGGGAAACGACTGTCTTTGTACAGCCCCGAGGACAACTGGGTCCTGGTCTGTGACGGGGGCTCATAGATGCTACTAATAATTTGAGTAATAAATAGTAGCGGTTCTCAATGTGCTAGGCGCTGCACAGACACAGCCCTTGCCCAGACAAGCTTCTTATAGTCTAAGCAGACAATGCACCGGAGGCGCAATTAACCACCTAGCCTCACCCAGAAGCAGCAATGAGAATAGACCCTAGCTTTCCTGACACACAAGCCAGTCTCCTAGCCGCTAGACCACACTACCTCTCAGGACTAGCATTCTAATACCAACTGCTGTTAACATAGTGACAAGTTAGGGTGGGAGTCACATAGTTCAGAGCCTGGCTTTGTACCTCTCTATTTTCAATGGATCCAGATTTTTTTATTTATTTATTGGTTCAGCCATAAAATTTGTACCTAGATTCTGAACTTTCCCTTTTGGGGGTGCGTGGATATCGGGATTCCTGCCACGCTGCTCTCTGACAATAGCAATACTAGGCCTGATTTTCCATTGCCCAGCACCTTGTGCAGCCAGGGAAAAGCGGGGTGAATAGAACCAAATCCAAATCAAGGAGCATTTGGCACGCCCTCTCCACCGGTGCTTTTGACCACACAAGGGGCAGGGAAAACTGAGCCCAGGGGATGGGTCCCTTTTGCCTTCAGCTGCATGACTCATGGCTCCGCCAGGGCATGTGACTGCATGACAAGGTACATTCGGTCGTGCCTATTACCGCATTCAGAGGAACGCGACCGATTCACAGGCACATCCCTGGGCCAGCCTGGACAAAGGCCCTTCCCACCTGCCAGTAAGAGATACAGCTCCATCCCCTAACTCGTTAACAGCCCCCACGCACATATGTCTACAAGCAAAAGGCTAACAGGGGAACCTGGGGACTGATCCTCATCTCTAAGGTCTCTTTACACCCAGTCAGGCAATGTAAAGGGGTCAACTGACACCTACATTAAAGCCAGATTGATACAAAGGAGGCTTGGTGCAAAAGAGAATCAGGCCCTGGCTCTTTAAGGAACCGAAATGCAAAGAGACAGCTGGTTATCAGCTGTTGCCACTCACTCATAGGAAACATATTCTACAGACACACACAAAACCTGTCCCCCCTGCTCTGCATAACTGGCCCTGTTGCTTGTAAATTACATGGGTTGAGCTGGGACAAACTGGAAGTGAAAATTAAAATAAATAAGCTTGCCCCGTCTCTCAACACCGAAGAAAATTTCATCCGGACTCACTGCATAATGTTTCCTGTTCGCAAAGAAGGCTACCCCAGACCAGATCTGCTTTTATAAGGAAGTGTTTTAATCCCATTCCTGTCCAGTCCTCTTAGAAGCAAGGAATTTTTCCCCGAAGAAGCAGCCTAGCAAACTATTGATGTAAATCAGTGGCCCGCTAGGTACCTCTGGGCTGCACCATATGAACATGTAGTGTGTTCTTGACGGTGATGGGGAGGCTAGACCCTTAATCTTACTGCTCAAAAAAAGCAGGTCTCTGCCATCTAAGCAAAAGGAGAATCACCCCTAATGCTTAGCAGTATAGGGTTATGATACATAGCTGGGCTGTTCTGATTCCATCCAGTAGAGGGCAGCTCTCCCACGCGCTTGTGCTCTCTCTCATACACAAGCCAGTTCATGACACTTCTTGCAAAAATCCAAGTTCTTCACCCACCCCAGTGGAAATGGTACCCTTCAAATCCCAAAAGCCAGCAAAGGCAATAGCCGTGTTATGAATATTAACATCCCCTAACACAGCATTTAAGGGGAGCCATGGATGGACGGAACTATTCTCATGGCCTGAAGTCAGGCAGTCATCCTGCCAGCTCCCACCAGCAAACCAGGGCCACCAGGAGAGCATTCAGCAGGGAGGCCTCTGCAATCAGAGGAAACAGTGATTCATTAAGTGGCGCTAATCCTTCTGAGTCACTGCTGAACCAATGCCAAAGGACATCTTGCTGGAGTGGCCGTAATTCTGACCAGACACAGTCAATGTACCTTGGAGGGTAAATATACCCATTGCACAGATGGGGAAACTGAGGCACGTGAGTCTTGGCCAAAGTCATGCAGAGAGTTGGTAACAGAACCCCTGTATAGACACACTTCCTATCAAAGCCAGAAATAGACTCATGGCAGGCTACATTCATTCCCAGAGCTGGCCCCCCAAGAGTCCTGACTCCCAGTCCCCTACTCTAACCACCAGACCCTATTATCTTCCAGAGCTGGGAATGGAACCCAGGACTGACTCAGCTAGGAAATTTGGCCTTCAGACATCTCCCCAATAAATATAGTTCCACAAGACTGAATGGCTTTACTTGAAACAACATTGCTTTATGTATCGTAAATCCATGAGACTCCCACAACAGGCCCGAATAAACCTTTACACAGCTTCCAAATCAAAAGACATGACTTCACATCCATGGGGTGAAGACCCCCGCACTCTAGGATGGCGGAGTTCACGCGAGATGCGCTTGGGCTGATGAACTGAGAAAATTCTGAGAGCGGCTCCATATGGAAGCATCACCTGCCGGCCATATGGGATGGCCGTGGATTACGGCTGCATATGCTTACAAACTGGCCTGAAAGAGAAAATCAAGGGCTGAGCTTTTCAAAGCTGCCTCAGGTATGTGGATAGCAAAGCCTTTCGAGCCGGGACGGAGGGAAGCAAGAATGGTCTACTAGTGCTTAAGGTGTTAGCCTACGGCTCAGAAAACCTGCCTTCAGCTCTCTACTCTGTTATGGGCTTCTTGCGTGATCTTGGGAAATTTTCTGTGTCTCTGTTGAACAGAGATAATATTATGGCCCTACCTCAGGGAGATGTTATGAGGATAAATATCTTAAAGGCTGTAAGGTGCTCAGAAGTAGTTGTGGTCATTTAAGGGTGACAGATAAAGGAGCAAATTTATGGCTGATGTGCTTGATCACTGGAGCTGCTCAGAAAACATATGTACGGCAAAAAAAATTCTTTTAAAGAAACACAATTTTCATTTAAAAATATTTTTCATAGACTTTTATTGGGGGAGGAAGGCTCATTTAAAAAATGTACAGTTTTCAAAACCCCAGACATATTTGGATGGAAATGAAAACTTGCTCTGAACATTTTCATTTAGTGTGCGGGGGGGAGGGGGGACAAAACATTTTTTGTTGAAAAAAAACTTCCAGACAAAAATGTGCCCAGCTCTATTTGTTTGCATGAAAGAGAGCGAACAGGGACTTGAAAGGTCATTGTAAGTGTCTCAAAACTCAGTAAACTGAGGCACAAAATAGAGATTCATGTATCCAAGATCAATGGCAGAGCAAGGAACAGAACCCCTCCTGTCGCTCTAAGTAAAAATGTAGTAACTCGTTTGGATGGATACAGTCACTTTAAAGATAAAAACAGATAGATCCCTAGGCTGGATCCAGCCTGAGGTCCAACTTGCCCAGTATCCTGGGTGCTATGGGTGCTGCAGAGGAAGGTATAAGACCCCAGCAGCAGTAGCTCTAGGGTAACCTGCCCCCCCCCCCACATCATGTCTTCTCCTGGTCTCCTTCTGGTTTAAGCCTGAATATTGAAGTTTAGTATCTCCTCCGGAATGTTTATCATTAATTATGACAACTCTGGATATTCTTGATATCCATATCAATGTCCAGTCCCTGTTTGAATCTTGTTACATTCTTGCCCTCACTTACTTCTTGTGGCAATGAGTTCCATAGTCTAATTGTTATTTTTTGGGGGGCAGAGAGCAGTGGGGGCGGTGGGAAAAGTATTTGAACAAGACCTTGTTTTCCTTCTTAGGCACTTTTGCCCTTTAGTTTTTCATGAAGGTTTTTACATCTACATTATTATTATTTATATTTCAGCAGTGACTAGAGGCTCCAGCCAAGATCACCATGTTGCACAGCCTCTACTCCAAAGAGCTAACAGTCTAAAAAGACAAGACAGGTGAAGGATTTTCCCCAAGGTCACTTGCAGAGCCAGTATAGAACCCAGGAGTCCTGATTCCCAATGCAGTGCCCTGTCCATTGGAGGTAGAAACGTCTGAAGTTCTGTGGAATACTCTTTGGTTTTCTTTATGTTGCCTTTCCACCATAGTCTTCACAGTAGTAGTAACAGTGAGATTATTAAGACACAACAAAACTTCGGTCTAATCAACCATAACCCTCAAGTGCTTTAGAAAGGGAAGCAAGCGTCAATTACCCACCTAGTGAGATTCAGAGAGAAGAAGTGACATGCACAAGATCACAGAGCAAACAGAGCAGGACTAGCACCCTGGGCTCCCAACTGCCAGCCCAGTGCCCCACCCGCTGGGCCATACTGCTTCCCATAGAGCGTGAGGCTTAACAGAGAGAGTAACACTTAGACAAGACAAGAGAGCGCCAGGATTTACCACGTTCTGTTCACACACAAGGCGCATTGACCTTGTCTTCACGGATACAAGCATACAGCACATCATGCACAGGAGCCAGCCAACACACTGTTTATGGGAATAAGCTGTACTTTTTTATACCAGCATAACTGCATCCACACTAGGCATGTTTGTAACCCTTTATCTACACCGGCTTCTAAGCAGATACCGTTAAAGGGATACAAAAATGGTGAGTGAACCAGAGAGCTGGTTGGAATCTCTCCAGTTTTTCAACCTATCCAATTACTTTTTTGAGTTTTGAAATTTTGAATTCCCCACCCTCCCCCGCAAAAATCTAACTCTCCTCCACAAAAAACACCCCCAAAAAATCCACACACAGTTTTCCCCCTAGAGTGAGGAAAAGAAAAAAAAAAAAAAAAGAAGGAAAGAGACTCACATGAACAATGCCAGTCCTATCGCTTGATAGTGCTCAGATACCATGGTAATGGGGGAAGTGAAAAAAAACAGAATAGGAGAGGACCCCTGCTCTTCTTTAAAGCAACAAATTTGGGGAAATCTCCGCAAATTTGCACAGATGCAAAACGACGGCACAAGGTACTAGAAAAACAGGCCCATCATTAGAAGATTTTCATCCTGATTCTGGGTCCTTGCCGGATGATTTTTTCTTCTGCTACATGTTATGCAACTGCTTCGTGAATAGGTCTAGGCAGCAGAGACCATCAGCCTTCAGCTTTCAGACGGGATTTTCAAAACAGCCTGCTGGGAGTCCCTCAGGTAGCCAACAGCCCTATCTGATCCAGTACGATTAGGCCAGAAGTTTTAAAAAAAAACTCAGCACACGTGACCATGCAAAGTATGTACGTTCCACCCCTTCCCCCCACCCCGTGTTTGCGGTCTCTATTTGATTGTCAGCTCTGCGAGACAGGGACTGTCTACCATTCTGTGTTTGTACAGCGCCTCGCACAATGGTGCACCATTGTTCTCCAAGTGGTTCAGGAGCCAAATTAGCAATCAATATTACCCAAAAGAGCCACAATAGTGCGACAGGTTTCAGAGTAGCAGCCGTGTTAGTCTGTATTCGCAAAAAGAAAAGGAGGACTTGTGGCACCTTAGAGACTAACAAATTTCCGATGAAGTGAGCTGTAGCTCACGAAAGCTTATGCTCAGATAAATTTGTTAGTCTCTAAGGCGCCACAAGTCCTCCTTTTCTTTTTACAATGGTGTGAATTCATTGTTTCATTTACTCTCTCTCTCTCTCTCTCTCTCTCTCTCTCTCTATATATATATAAATTCTCACAGCAAAATGACTGACCAAGTATTCTTATTATTTTATCAGTTACAATTGGTTAATAACATAGTAAAAGCATCCTGATTGGTTCATAACTTAGATTGTTTAATAACTAAATCACATGTTTTAATCTCATGTGCTGCAAAGAGCTGCAGGGGACACATTAAAGAGCCACTCGCGGCTGCTGCACCTCAGTCTGAGTATCGCTGGCCAAGTGGCTACAATGGTTGACTGGGACTCATTCAGGAGACCTGAGTTTGATGCTTGGTTCTGACCCACTGGGTGACCTTGGGCCAGTTACTTCCCCTCTCTAGGCCTCTGTTTCCCCATCTACAAAACGGGGGTGATTATGATGGCGACCTCCTTTGTAAAACGTGTTGAGGTCCACTGACAAAAAGAGCTAGGTGTCATTAACAACAACAATCCAGGGCCATATTTTTCAGAAGACCTCAGCTCCCATCTTATCACCCACAGAAATAGCTTCATATCCGCACATTGGCTGCTGAGCACTTCTGAAATCTCTACCTTACTTCGGTGCCTAACTGGGTGCTGATCTCTCCAGAAACCCTTACCCCCAATGGTTGGTGCTGAGTTCTAGGAAACCTGGGCAATTTTGGAAAAAATCCAGCTCCGGACACATTCACCGTCCCACCCAAGGAGTAAATTTCCACTCTGCAATACAACAAACCTGATGGAAACAAAACAATGCTGTGCAATTGCTTTTGCAGAAGGGGGTTAGAAAAAGAAAAAGAAAAAGAAAAAAAGACCTCAGAGGAACCACTATAAACAGCCTGGGTAAAACCTAGTAAATAAAGTGGGCTGCTCCCAGCCCTGCTTCCTGTTTGCTTTCGCAGCATGTTCCGGGCTGCTGTCACAGCCCTGAAATTGACCATCTTACTATGTTTGAGAGCTGCCATGCTGAGGTTAGATATTCATCCCTGCACTGTCACATGGAGAGTGCGGGAAGCAGCTTATATCTCCCCTATTCTGGGGCTTCCTGAGCCAGTTGATTCCCAGTGCTGCCCTAATTTATTATCTGTATTGCAGAAACACCTAAAGGCCCCCCCCTTTGCCCATCAAGGATCATGGTCCCACGGTGCTGGGTGCTGTATGCGCCTACAAAGAAAGGACGGTTCCTGCCCCGAACAGCCTACAGTATAACATGCCTCCCGCACTGCCATAACTCTGTGGGTTTTGTGGCAACCAGGAATTTATTATTAATAATAATTATTAATCAGTTGTATTACCATAGAATGTAGGAGCCATGGATCAGGACCCCCCCGGCGCTAGGCGCTGTACAAACAGATTTCAAAAAGACAGTCTCTGACCCCAAAAGCTTACAATTTACTAATCACACCAGCTATGTCTCCCATTCCCTGCTTACCCAGAACAGACTCCTGCAGGGGCTGTCTGATTTAGCTCTGTGCTTGGCAGGAGCTATTCCCCAGGGGGAGGGCTTTAGGCCAGCCTCCTAGCAGAGCCAACACAAAGGTGCTGCAAGGGTGTCCGCTGAATCCAGTCTTTCTAAACACCCTTGTCCCTGAGAGATGGGAGCCCTTTGACTTCTTAAATCAGCGGCATTCCTCTTTCTGGGAGAAAAGGGGTTCCCACCCCCGCACCCCACTCCCACAATGCAAACTTCTGTGGATGTCAGGATGCCTGTTTTTAGTTAGGGGTAGGGACAACATTCGGATGTGAATTCTGAATCCAAGCTCTCGACATTCTTATCTGCATGGCTGGGCTTTTCTTTGTTTTTAGGCAGCATGGCCAAGTGGCTAGTGCATTGGACCAAGACTCGCAAGACCTGAGTTCTTTTCCTGGCTCTACCACTGGCCCACTTGGGCAAGAGCCTTCCCTGCTCGGTGGCTCAGTTTCCCCATCCCACCTTTTGTCTGTCTGGTCTATTTAGACCGCAAGCTCTTCAAGGACAGTCTCTTGCTATGTGCCTGTGCAACACCTTACACAACAGGGCCCCGATCCCTGGTGGGGCATCTGCGTGCTACCATAATACACATAACAACTAGCTCCTGACTTTGCTCAGAAAGTGACTCAAGAAGAAACACACACACCGAAGGTCTATTTCAGGGGTACTGCTACTAACAACAACAAAACCTCCAGCTAAAAAAAACAATGCAACAAAACCAGAGGGTGACAATAGATAAGAAGGCTGAACACAGCATGGTTTCTCAGCACAGGGCAGTCTCTCTGAAAGCTGATCGGGTGGGGAGCGGGGGGGGGGGCGGTTGGAGGACACACGGATGTCAACTGCTGAGTTGTCTCCTAAACCCCATGGGCCACTGGAGCATCATCCAAGCTTAAAACCAAAACCAAAAAAAAAAAAAAACAACCCCAACCCCTAACCCAGTTGGGCTGGTCAAGCTAAAGCAAAGCCTGGTTGTTGTTTTTTTAAAAAGAAGTTGCTAATTTTAAACTCCCCAGTGGAAAGAGTGAGAGGTACTTACAGGAGACAGGATGGCTGCGTCCTTTTCCACGTATGCTCAGCCCTGGATGTCTGCAAGGAATCTCTGACGACAAGGGAGCCAGTCCCAGCCCTGCAGGAAAGCCGTCTTGTGTCCCGTGTTCCTCCCGCCCCCCCTCGCCAGCGCCTCAACAACTGTCCCCAATCTGTCACTGACAGCACCATAGAGGGAATGAACCAACCCCCCTCCCTTTCCCCAAACACTGTCCTAGAGTGACAGAAAGAACTCGGCCTGTCTAAAGGGCAGAGACAGATGTAAAACTAGAGGGAGGTGATAAAGCGCAAGGGGGGGGGGGGGGGGGCGGGGGGGGATGGGAGAAGCCAAAGCAGCCTGCCTGGAAACAGCTGTTGAAAGCAGCGGCTTGGTTCGCTTCCTTTGCAGCCAAAAGAGCAGTGACCACAGTGTGTGTGTGTGGGGAGGGGGGGGGGGGCTGCCTAGCAGTTCAGACAGCAAGGCAGTCTAGCATTACCTGGACCGAAAATCCTTCCAACGTCCACACCCACCCATGCGCGCCCCCTGCACTTCCATGCACCATAATCCGTCCTGTCTCTATCGGCCCACTCGCTCCTGCAATCTCATGATGGAAAGGGAACTGGTAAATAAACACCCAGGGCCGGATTCTTCCACT
Organism: Chelonia mydas; assembly: GCF_015237465.2. Classification (NCBI taxonomy): domain Eukaryota; kingdom Metazoa; phylum Chordata; order Testudines; family Cheloniidae; genus Chelonia; species Chelonia mydas. Next base: position 4,819,479 of record NC_051264.2, read on the forward strand.
GCGCTGCACGGCGGGTGGACATTTGCACTAGGGCCCGGGGCCCTGGAAAAGGGTACTCGGGTAAATGGTGGTGAGTGATCCAGACGCATGGGGCTTGGTCAGAGCCAGAGGATGCCTGCACACTTGGGACTTTTCAAACTAGTCTGAAACAAATACGCAAGCACAGGGAGACTCACTGAGGGTGTGTGTACACACAAAAGTGTACAGCTTTAACTACACCAGTGTAGCTAAAGTCATTCAACGCCCTAGCGTGGACACAGTTGTACCAATATAAAGGTGCCTTATCCCAGTATAGCTTATTCCCCTTCCTATACAGGAATAGCTATACCAATATACGCACTTTTGTACTGAGATAATTGCATCCACGATAGGATACAGGTATGGTTAAAGTAGGAACACACATGTAGACAAGAGTTTCTGACGAAGACGGCGTGAGAGGCCGTTTCCTAGGAAAGGATGCTTCCTTCTGCGGTTTGAAAATGGATCTCAGTCAGTTGCAAAATACCAAATGGCAATGGAAGCACTGGAAGGACAAAACTTGCCTTACACTACTTAGATGTAGAGTGGGTTTGGGGGGGGGGGGGGGCGACCTGGATTTGTGCTGAAAATGGCCCAACTAGATTATCATACACATTGTACAGAGAGTGATCACTTTAGATAAGCTATTACCAGCAGGAGAGTGGGGTGGGGGGAGAGAAAACCTTTTGTAGTGGTAAACACCCATTTTTTCATGGTTTGTGTGTATAAAAAGATCTTCTATACTTTCCACAGTATGCATCCGATGAAGTGAGCTGTAGCTCACGAAAGCTCATGCTCAAATAAATTGGTTAGTCTCCAAGGTGCCACAAGTACTCCTTTTCTTTTTACGAATACAGACTAACACGGCTGTTACTCTGAAAACTACTTAGATGAGTGACAGAAGTGAAGTCTAGGAGTCAGAGTACAGGGGCTGGACATCAGGATTCCTAGGTTCTCAGTCTGATTTCTGGAAGATGTGATGGCTTACTGGTTTTCAGGACTCCTGGGTTCTATTCCCAGCTCTGGGAGAGCAGTATGGTCTACTGGTTGAAGCAGGTGAAGCTGGCGAATCCAGATTTCTGCGTTTTGTCCCTAACCGTACCACTGATTTGCTGTGCAATCTCTGGCAACTCACTTTGCCTGTCTAATGTGAATCAGTTTCCCCATCTATGAAATTAGGATTTACTGGTTAGGAATCTTTCCGAACAGCGAGGACAGCACCGCCCCTTACACCAAAGAGCAAAGCATTGCCCACCTCACCAGGGGCTTTGGGGGGACTAAGGCTTTTTTCCTGGAAAGACTGGGGAAATGTAATTAAAAATTGAGATTTTTCTCTTATGAAAATTTCCATTTTTGACAGAAAGCCATTTCTCATTGAAAGGAAAGTTTCTGCATGGCCAATGGAAAGAACCCAAGATTGATCTTTTTTTTTTAATAGAATGCCGTATTACTATTTGCTTTGCAGTAGCATTTAGCGGTCCCATCGGCTACCAGCTCCTCATTGTGCTGGGTGCTGGACATACATATAAGAGGCAGCCCCTGCTCCAAAAAAGTTTATGGGAAACTGAGGCACAGAGCGGGTAAATAACCTGCCCACGGTCACACAGGGAGTCTGCTGCAGAGCAGAGAATTGAATCCAGGGCTCCTTAGAGAACAGAACCTTAAACACCAGGCCCTTATTTTCAGTGCTACGTACTGGAGGTCACCTTTTCAACCCTGGGACACAACAATCCAGATACTGCATAAGCTAAACCAAACCATGAATTCATTCAAACTAGAGATGGAGTCCAGCTCTGGACCCTAACTGTCTCAGAGTTTGGGAAGGGCAGGGTGTGGGATACGGTTTGAGCATAATCTATATCCTCATCAGGCCAGATTTTTAGGGGTACTGAGCAACCACCACTCCCACTGACTCAGCACTTTTGAGAATCAGGCTGATGGCATCCAGTATAAAAGGGAGGCTCATTTAGTGAGCCTTGTTCCCGGACTGGCACAGGCCAAAAGCACAGGCCCTGCAGATGGACTGCATGGTACAACCAGGCACGTGATTTCCCAAGCATGATTGCAATGGGATGGTGCTGCGGGCAGGGAGAGGTGCAAGCATCAATTCAAGGAAGGTCACTGTCCCGGAGAGCCTTTCTGCACCAGAAGTGGTTGGGTACAAAATGCAGGAGAGGTTTTCTTGGCATACCTCAAATTGCATTGGACACAGGAACCCAAAGTGCCTATTGATCGCGGACAGCAGCGCCGTGCGTTCCAGAACGCGAGGACGTGGCCATGGGGGTTTTAAATCACCCTGGTATTGGTGGTCACATACTTCTGAGGCAGGGTCAATAACGTGCTTACATAATCGCTCGACTCCTCCCGCGAGGCTGGCTTGGGGAAGGGAAGGGTATGAGTTTCAAAGCAGCACTGTTCAGAAGTCCTCCTCCAACCTCAAACCTGCTGCATCAACCCATTGAGTGAGCCATTCTGCAGCCTTAGAGCAACTGCTCAAAGCCCTGGTCTGATCCAAAATATAAAGCGTATCAGCCACCGGTCCTGGGGCCTTCTGCCCTATGACTGAAGCCTATGTCTGGGCACCCGGCGACAACCCGTGTCCTCCAAACAGCACCACTTTGGAACCGAGGCCTGGTCGACACTGGAAGAGTTATACCAACATAGCTAGGTTGGTTAGGTGGGTGATTTTATACCAATTTAACTTTAGCCAGCATAAGTCCTAATGTGGATCCAATTACACCAGTCTAACTGGTCCTTATACCTGTACACTCAGCTGTTCCTGAACCAGCATAAGCTATACCCGAATAAGCTCTTTTATACCGATGTAGCTGCGTCCACACTAGGAGGGGTTTATCGGTTTAGTTTCACCAGTATGGTTAAACTTACAAAAACTTTCTAGCGTAGACAAGGAATGTGCCGATCAGGATTCACAACAAAAATGGAAAGAATGGCCAGGTAGGTAAGAAATAGGATGGGGAAGCTGGGTTCAGCTCCTGGCCCTGTTACAAACCCGCTGTGCAACCTTAGTCCCTATGTGAATCCGATGGGAGCAAGGCACCTACATACCTTTGTGAATCGAGGGGTGTGTCTATGCTACAGTGACCCAGCTCTGGCGCTGTGCGCCGCTGTAGCGTGGACGCTTCCTGCATCGACGGACAGGGCTTGTCCATCGATGTCGTTAATCCACCTCATCGAGAAGCGATGGTAGCTAGGTCACCGGAAGAATTCTTCCGTCAACGTCCCCTGGGGTGAGGTCAACCTAACTATGTCACATGAGGCGCAAAATTTTTCACAGCCCTGAACGATGCAGTTAGGTCAACCTAAGTTTTAGGGGTAGACCAGGCCTGGGTCATACGGCCTGATTCTATTTTCTACATCCCGGCCTGATCTACACTGAAAATGAGGTGGACACGCCTACATTGCTTAGGAGTGTGAAAAATCCACACCCCGAGCACCATAGTTAAGCTGACCTACCCCCGGGAGTAGAATGGAGGATGGAGGAATTCCCCATCGCTCGGGGAGGCGGATTACCTACCGCAACAGAAAAACTCCTTCTGTTGAGGCAGCACGAGTGTACACTACGGCGACAGAGTGGCAGCACAGCCACTCTGCCGATGTAGCATCCTTAGTGTAGACGTGCCCTTAGATCGTAAGCTCTCAAGGCTAGGAACAGTCTCTCTTTATGTGTCTGTGCAGCATTTAGTCCTGATCTTGGCTGAGGCCTTTATGCACTTCTGTAACACATAATAATAATAATAATAAACACCACATTACGATCCAGCAGATCTTCCGTCTCGTTATACTTTATACTGATCTTACACTGGCATCTCTCCATGATTTATTCCGGTATCATTTAGACCAGAATTAGGCCCTCCATCTTGACCTTGCAAGGGAATGGACAATGACCTCACCCGGTCTTTTCCATATGCAGCCACTATGATCTCAAGTTTATTATCTGCCCCCGATCTGATATTAAAAAGCCATCTCAATCCTCTTCTGAACATCCAGCAAAACCTGCTTGCTCAGCAGAGAAAATAACCCAACGCCACCGCCCACTTCGAGAGCTGGTGTCAGATTATGTTTAAAATCTCTCCTTGTATTGATTTTAATATCAGATACAGAATATACATTACATGAAACCATAAAACCCTCATAAAACAGTTACCCGGACTTGTCTCTACCCACAACCTCATTACAGACAATGGAAATACAAACATTTACTGTAACAGCAATAAACAGGGATACGAGTTCTAGAAAAAAAACACCCTCTTTTAAACTGTTCCGACACCACCCCGCCCCCCCCCCGCCATTAATGCCACCAGCAGTCCTAATTTCCGGGGAAGGGAAGGAGATAGGGACAGGATAAGAGTCTTTTCACACTTATATTTCATGATGGATGAGACCAAGTATACAATCTGCTTTCACAGGAAGGGAATGTCATCTAGTGGTTAGAGCACAGGACAGGGAGTTGGGGCTCCTGGCATTGGAGAGGAGTGGAGTCTAGTGGTTAGAGCAGAGAAAAACCTGGGTCTGCCCAGGTCTGCCAGCTCATCTCAGTGTGGTCGTGGGAAACTCCCGTCACTATATTCGTGCCTCGGTTTCTCCATTTATAAATGGGTGATGATACTTAACTAGCTCTCAGGGTTGTAACGAATGTTTGCAGAGCACTTTGAAAGCCTCAGGTGAGAGGTCTTCCCATAAAGGCAAAGAATTATTTGACAGAAAAATAGATGCTCTGAGATTCCTCTCTTCCGTCCAATAGCTTCATGGCCACACCCTTTACACAGACATCTGGGGCATGATTCCTATTTACAAAGGGGCATTGAAGTGGGTGTCAATCTGTTACACTCACAACCGCTTTAAAACCCTTTTACTTTACCACAGTGGCATGAAAGGCCTTAGTATAAACGGGAATTCAGACGTTGGTCCTAAGAGGCACATGATACCCAGCTGATGTCATTCCATCTAGCTCTACTGTCTTCAGGGGAGCTGCAGCTGATTTACACCAGCTCAGGATCTGGCCCTGTAGTTATCTCTAATCAGCACTGCTCCCAGACCCCTGCAAGCTGGCACAGCAGAAGACCAGGTTTTCTGCCCACGCCTGAGTTCTTGCATTAACAAGCCCAGCCATTATGGCCAAATCTGCGCTCATCTTGTTCTTTGTTTATTGCAATGTCTTGGAAACTTACAACCTTGTTGACAGGACTTATCCCATTCGGGATGTGGCTGAAGGAATAAAGGCTTGGAGACATCCACTCAGTGCTTTTTGTGGGACTCTTTGACCAGCTACAGAACTTTTAAGTGAGTATCCTTCCCGATACACACACACATCCGAGAGCCTTGTTGTGAGAAGATTTAAGGATCTGATTCTATGTCGTTCTTCAGGTCGTGTATCCACTTAAACCAGTGCAGAGTGGATGTAAAACACTCCCAAACCCCAAAGGCACTTTGCACTAGTGCAGACACTTTCCACTAGTGTCAATGACACTGGCCTGATTCCGAATCGCACTCAGGCGTGCTCTACGCACAGGTTTTGTACTGGTAAAACTATGTCAGTCAGGGCTGTGATTTGCTACCAAAATACAGTACAACTCCTACTGTGGATGCAGCTGTGTCAGTGTAAAGGTGCCTTATACCAGTATCACTTTTTCTCCTTCCTTTATGGGAATAGCAATACCAGTGCAAGCACTTTTATATCAGCAGAACTGCTTCCACAGGAGTGGGTTATATCTCTTTATCTATACCAGGACAGTTAAAATGGTACAACTTTCCATAGAACCATAGAAATGTAGGGCTGGAAGGGACCTCACGATGTTATCTAGACCGATGAAGTGAGCGGTAGCTCACGAAAGCTTATGCTCAAATAAATTGGTTAGTCTCTAAGGTGCCACAAGTCCTCCTTTTCTTTTTGCGAATACAGACTAACACGGCTGTTACTCTGAAACCTATCTAGACCAGTTTTCAGAGTAGCAGCCGTGTTAGTCTGTATTCGCAAAAAGAAAAGGAGGACTTGTGGCACCTTAGAGACTAACCAATTTATCTGAGCATAAGCTTTCGTGACGAAGTGAGCTGTAGCTCACGAAAGCTTATGCTCAAGTATATTGGTTCGTCTCTAAGGTGCCACAAGTCCTCCCTATCTAGACCAGTGTTTGTCAACCTTTTTGATACCAAGGACCAGCTTGCTGCCATCCTAAACTGTGCCAGGGAGATCTCAGAGACCGGCGCCAGTCCACGGACCAGTCGTTGAGAAACACTGATCTAGCCCATCCCCTTGCACCAAGGCAGGATTAAATATAACTAGACCACCCCTGACAGATGCTTGTTTAACCTGTTCTTAAAAACCTCCAGGGATGAGAATTCTACAGCCTCTCCCTCGGTAACCTGTTCCCTTGCTCCAGCTGAGACCTCGCCAGTGCTGAGTACGGCGGAACAGTTACGGCCAGCCTCTTCCATAGGACGCTCCTGTGAATACATCCCAGAATGCCTTTTCACACGGTTGACTCGCAGTCCATTTTTGATCCATGATAACTCCCAGATCCTTTTCAGCAGTACTGCCGCCACGCCAGTTATTCCCCATTGTGTATTATGCATTTGATTTTCCCCTCCCACATGTATCACTTTCCCTTCTCTTTCCCAAATTCCACCTGACTGAATTCAGACCAATTCTCCCGTTTATCACGATCATTTTGAGTTTTCAGCCTGTTCTCCAAAGCGCTTGCAACCGCTCCAGGCTTGATGCCATCGGTAAATTGTATAAGTGTACTCTCCACTCTGTCCTCTGCTCGTTAATGCAAATATTAAATAGTACTGGACCCAGGACGCACCCTGTGGGACCCCACTTGAAATGTCCTCTCAGTCTGATTGTGTGTAGCGGGTGTATAAAGAAGCCTTGAGGCCGCTTTACACCTCTCTGGCAGCATATAAGGGCCTTAAAAGCATTGTAACCTAGTATTTAGAGCACCTGGGCTCTGTCCCTGGCTCGGTCACAGGTCTGCTGGGTGACCTTGGACACGACACTTCAGCGCTCTGTGCCTCGGTTTCCCCATGTGAAATGGGGATAATGATGCTGACCTCCTTTGTAAAGCATTTTGAGAGCTACGGATGAAAAGCAATACAGCATATAAGAGCTAGGGATTATCATTGTTATTAAAATAGGTATAAATTATAGTTGCATGTATGCTAAAGGCCCCTTTGCACTGCCAGACTAGTGTAACTGGGAATCTGGCCTGTCATGTGGATTCATGGCTAGATTGTCTTTTACACTAAGGCCCCTTCATGCTGCCAGAGTGGTGCAAAGGGGCCTTAAAGGGGAAGCAACTATAATTTAAGATCACTTTAAGGCCCCTTTAAATTGCTTGTGAATGCACTGATGAGTGAAGACCTCTGTTCACACACACACACACAGAACAGGTACAGCCTGGCCATCGGTCAGGTGCGATTCCCATGCAGATGGCCCCCTGCCAATGTGCCACACTTCTGAGTCCGGTGGGACCGTCTCTTTCAGGGATGAGGGGAATTCAGAGCCCGCTCCCCTCCTGCCCTGCACCTTGTGCGGTCATTTGCATCAGTGCAAAGTGGCTGTACAGTTCTGACCCAGGAGCGCTTCGCTCCCACTTTGTACGAGTGTAACTGACTGCACAAGGGCTAACTAGTGCCAGCAGGTGGCAAGCAGGACCTCTGCCAGCCGGGGCCTGGGCTGAGCCCCAGCTAACTAGTTTCACACAAAGACCACGCAGCACCCCTCAGATGGCAATGGTTTCACTCACTACACACCTGGGCTGGATTCAAACCAACGCCTTATAGGCTCTGGATCCCATTAGCCACTTAAAAGGATAGGTGCATTTCCCCAGAAGTTGTAGGGCTGGCACTAGTTCTCTGATTTGACCCTAGGACAGTCCCTTAGCTGCTCCCCGGCCACTGTCCGATTCGTTTCGGCTACAGAGCCCCCCACTCCTTCCGCCCCAGCATGCAAGTTCTCTTTATGAACTGAATCCTCAGCCTGTGTTCAAGACGGATTAGGCAGTTACCGTACCACCTATTGCCTGCAACTGGTAACAAACGGAGATTTGGCCACAAACCCCACGCAGGGCTCACCAGCGGAGGCTGGCAAAGCCGCATAGGGGGTGGGCAGCCTCGTGCTGTCGAATAGCTGCACATCAAACTGTTACTACCCCCTCCAGTTTGACCACAGGAAATGTGATCTCAGCTCAGCCTCTCCTTCCAAATAGGGAGGGGAAATTTCTGCCTTCTCGCTCGCTCTCGGCAAACAGCAGGCCAGACGGAAGACACTGCCATAATTGGAAGGGTGGAGCACACGGGACACACACTCCCTAAACCTAGCAGCTCTCCAGGTTTTCCCCGCAGCCCAGGCAGAAGAAAGATTCTCTCCTGAAACCACTTCATCCTCTACCCTGTGTACCCGCCCCCCAAGTTCCCACCAATGCTGGGGTCCCAAAACCTTTTGCCCCGTGGACCAACTGGCCAGGGCTCTGCAGGGAAATGGAGGCTTACGAAATACAAGCCAGAGACCCACGATCTTGTCCCGTTAAGAAGGAAGATGCCCTGGAGAGATTGAAGCAGGACTTCAGCTGAACTTCAATGGAGTGACTCTGGTTTGCACCCACTGGAGATCTGGCCCATTGACATCAATGGCCCCATGCCCATTTACAGAACACCACACTGGACAGGGAGGAAACCTGCTATTTTTCCCCCCATTGCTTTCTGCCTTGAAACAAAATACTAGTTAATAATTAGGGGTCAGATCCTCAGCTGGTGTAAACTGGAGACGTGCTCCTTCTTTCGGGAGCTGCACTAATCTGCACCAGATAGGGACCTGGCCCACTGATCCAAAGGAGCTGCCCCAATTAACCCCCCACTGGGGATCTGTTCCCAAAAGTCTTCTCTTTGTCAAAAAAAAAAAAAAAAAAAAAACCAATAGTGGGTGTTAAATAGGGATTTTCCCTCCTACCTGTTAGTCAGATGGCTGCATCTTCAGCTCACTCCAGTCCGCAATCTGTAGCCATTGCCCGTCAATCAAACTGAAAAAGGGAAATGCCCGTCAGTTCCAAGGGGATAAAGTGACGAATGCAGGTAAAGTGCATATTCTGTCCTGACCTGGGTATAAGGGGATACTGGGAATCAGGGCTCCTGTCCTGTCAGGGCATCCCTCGTCCCTGAGGGGCTGGGATCTCAGTGTTCATACTCTGTGCAGTCATTTACGTGTTTAGTTTGGAGGATTTCATCCAGATATTTGTTCTGACCTGGCTGACAATTACAAGAATCCTGACAGAAAGGCAGCTAAGACCCTGATCCTGCAAGTCTAAGGGCTCTCTACTCCTTGGAGCTGAGGGACACAAGACCTTGCAGGCAAGAAAGACAGAAAGAAAGAAACCCTGTAAAAAATATGATCTTAAAGCTTTAAGAAATGGAAAACCAGCTGTCCATCCTACCAGCTGTTCAGGAATAGCTGGTGGACTGAAAGACACAGCTGAATAGCCCACAGTGCCTCAGGTTGAATTCAGGTGTTACAAAGCCTGAGCAGTCAAAGATTGCATAACCCACTGCGGCTAATGCTTCAGGTCTGTGCAGTTTGCACATTCTGCTCTCAGCCGCAGTGGTGTAAATCTCGAGTCCTCTTGGAAGCCATGTTTCAGAGTAGCAGCCGTGTTAGTCTGAATCCGCAAAAAGAAAAGGAGGACTTGGGGCACCTTAGAGACTAACCAATTTATTTGAGCATAAGCTTTCGCGAACTACAGCCCACTTCATCGGATGCATTCAGTGGAAAATCACTCACAAATTTATCTGAGCATAAGGTTTCATGAGCTACAGCTCACGTCATCGGATGTGAAAATTTGTTAGTCTCTAAGGTGCCACAAGTACTCCTATTCTTTTTTTGGAAGTCATGGTTCACGATGGGAAATGCAGTGTGGCTAGGGGAGATCAACCCAGACTGGAGAATGGGGACATGAGACAGTCGAACAACTAATACCACAAGGTACTGGCACAGCATAGCCAAATTGAAATATTTTAGGGTTTGGCCTTCAAGTTTTTGAAGAAAACATCACCATTTGTCATGGAAAACTGACACTTTTGCTGAAACGTTTAATTAAATCAAAAACCCAGTGTCCTGTCAAAACATGGTTCAGATGGAACGTCTTCAACCAGCCCTACCAAACACAGAGCGCGGCCGCTGCACGTCAGTCTGGGATCTGCCTCAACCCAAGGACTCTAGTGGTGGAAGCCCACCAGAGGCCACCCTGGGCTGGTTTGCAAAGGTGCTGAGCACCGACAGCTCCTCCCCTTGACTTCAACTCGGGATGCGTCTGCTCAGCACCTCTGGAAATCAGGCCCTGGTTTTGGAGGCCATGTATCCCACTGGCAACTAAACGACATCACCAAACTCGTTTCACTTGTGACTCGAAACAGACAGGAACCCAGGTGCGATTCTTCCAGCCGCCTCTCGGAGAGGTAGATTAAGTACGTCAGTAGAAAAGCCCCTTCCATAGATGAAGGAAGCGGCTTCACTATGGTGCCACAGCTGTGCCGCTGTAGTGTAGACATAATAAGGCCCCATGTTGGGCCGCTGTAGTGTAGACAGTTGCTATAGTGAACGAAGGTGTTTTTCCCATCGCTGTAGTGAATCCACCCCAGGGAGAGGCAGTAGCTAGGTTGGCGGAAGAATTCTTCCATTGGCCAAGCGTTTGTTTACACTGGGGCTTAGGTCAGCTTAACTATGTCTCTTGGGGGGGGGGGGGGGGGGGGAATTGAATTTTTTCCGCCCCTGAGCGACGTAGCAAGGCCAACCTAAGTTTTCAGTGCAGACCAGACCTAAGTGATTGGTCCAAGGTCACACAAAGAGTCTGCAGCAGAGCTGGGAATGGAGCCCACTTTGTCTGAGTCCTCTGCTTTAACCACAAAGCCAGCCTTCCTCTCACTGAGCCGCCTACCCCTCACCAGCTCATTTCCTGACGTTACAAAATTCAGCCCGAGCACAGATGGGCCAAAGAACCGCACAGCATCGAACCTCATCCAAGCCCTCCTACCCCCAGCACAGCTCAGGTCTGTTGGAAGCCAGCGAGGGGTTCAGTTCATGGCCCCATCTCGAACCCGAGGCCTTCGCTGTAACAAATATCTCCTCACCAAATGGCCTGGGACAGGAAGATGCTGTACGTAATTCCCCAAAACAGGTGAAGCACAGACTGCTTTCTAGCTCTCAGAACGCATCAAACCTTGAAACGTGAAGGCCAGATCCCTTCAGACATATGAGCTACAAAGTTTTCCAGCTTCTGAAGCAAATCTCTTTAGTTAAAATTGACAGAGAAGGGGTGGAGGAAGATTCCAACCCTATTCCTCAGCTGGATCTGGGGCAGCAACAGAAATATGATGCATAATTAACCTCAAACAGCTTCCCGGCACTTTATGGGCTACATTTTGTGTTAAGTTCAAGTCAGCTCAGATTCTGGCCCATCGCTTCCCTTAATAGAAAGGAGCAGTCCAAAGAAATTAAAGCTCCAGATCTGATCAACTACTCTGTCGCAAGGGCTGAGGGGGATTTTCAAAGGGAGGAAGTCTGGGTCTTATGGTAAGGCACTGGGCTGGAACTCAGGTGAGAGGGATTTAATTCCTGGCTCTCCCATAGGCTCCCTGTATGACCCTGGCCAATCCACTTGCTTTCCCTTTTGCCTGTTTAGACTGGAAGCTCTTTGGGGCAGGGGCCATCTTTCACTATTGGTTTGTGCAGCACCTAGCACGATGGGCCCCGATCTCAGCTGGGGCCTCTAGGTGTTACTGTATTGGCATGTGCCGCTCCCAGTGATCTCTGCAGAAGCCACAGCTGCTGTGAAAATGAGTGCTCTTGAAAGGGGCATTCGGTGTTGGTCTGAGTGCCCCGTGACCTGGGCAGAGAGCAATTTCCCAACACCCTGCAGTGTGAAGGGATGGGGGCTGCTGTGTGGGTGGAGGATGTGTGAATATGTGGTTTAGGTCACTGTGCAGGGTTTGCTCTACAACGCTGAGCCCTAACCGCGTCCTCTCCCCACACCTCCACCCTCCTCCCCTGCCGCTGTGCTGGCTTCCGAGCACATCCACAGGGGCTCTAAAAGGCAGATGAGCATGCAACTCTGCAAGCTCTTGCCTGCAGCAAACACATCCCTGCGCTCCGGCAATCCTTTCAGATCTCCAGCTCATCAGGGTCATTCCAGGCCAGCAGCCCCCCTTATCTGAGTGGAGCTGGGTTCTGTCTTTCAGACCATACATACGACCCACAGCAACACCCGGCCTACCGAGGTATCACACATAGGAGTCAGGGTGTTAACCCTAATGTCCTGGCCAAATTCCACTTTGGGTAATTACACTCTAACTCCCGTGTGCGCACGGATAACCAGTACAATTACAGTGATGCAAACCCCTTAGTCTGGACACAGTTATACTAGTGTCAAGTGCTTATACTGGTGTAGCTTATTCCTTTGCGGAAAGGGAAATAAGTTATACCAGTCTAAAGGGACCAGTGCATGCACACTGGCGATTGTACAGGTTTCAGTAAAATATTACGCCCGAACCGACATAGTGATACCAGCACAAAAACTGTGTATACCCCAGGCTTAAATTCCCTCCAGCAGTTAGCAGTGTTGCAACCACCAGGCATTCAAAAGTCACGAGACAGGGCCCCAAAATATCCTGAGATATGATTTTTTAAGACAGAGGGTATTATTTAAACAATACATTTGGGTTCTTTTTATTTGCCTTCTCCTTTTGGAGCTTTCAGCAGCCACATTTTCAAGCTTTTTATTGCAAGCACAAGGGCTAGAAACTTACTTTTTTTGAAGAAAATGAAAGCTGAGATTTTATTTCTTGAGTCCAGGAGCTGGGGCTTTAAAACACCAAATTATCATGAGGGCCGTGATAAAAATCACAAGTGTTGGCAGCCCTGAGTTGAGTGTATCTTTCACTTCCCTCCCGCAGTTGCTGGGCAGTGTTGCCCCATGTTGCTAAAACAGCTGCTGCATTCCTGCTCAGAGGTGGAAGCATTTCAGTGGCGAGTGAAGGGGTCACTATATTATACATAGTGCTCGATCCTATGCTGCCTTGCACCTTGTGCAGTTATTTCCACCAGGGTCAAGTGAGCGCAAAGTGGGTGTGAAAAGCTACTTTTCTGATCTGGCAGCATTTTAGATCCACTGTCATAGAATCATAGACTATCAGGGTTGGAAGGGACCTCAGGAGGTCATCTAGTCCAACCCCCTGCTCAAAGCAGGACCAATCCCCAATTTTTGCCCTCGATCCCTAAATGGCCCCCTCAAGGATTGAACTCACAACCCTGGGTTTAGCAGGCCAGTGCTCAAACCACTGAGCTCTCCCTCCCCCCACTTTGCACTGGTGGAAATGACTGTTCAAGGGGCAGAGGAAATGAGGCTCAAGAACCTGGACTACGGCTATCTGCTACCACATCTCCCTTCAGAAGGGGGCTTTCCATCATTGTAATAAATCCACAGCTCCAAACAGTGGTAGCTCGGTGGACAGAAGAATTCTTCTGTCCACCTAGCCGCGTCTACACTGGGGGTTAGGCTGACCTAACTATGGTGCTTGGGGCACATCATTTTTCACAGCCCTGAGTCAGGATGTCACTAGGTTGATCTAATTTTTAATTATAGACCACACCTATATATCAATCAAGTGTCCTTTGGCCTCTGTCTATCATAGATATCTGGCCTCCATTACCTCACTGTCTGAGCACCTCATGATCTTTAACATAACCTCACGGGTGTGGTGTTATCTCCATTGTATAGAAGGGGCGCTGATGCACAGAGACAGACTAGGTGACTTGCCCAAGATCACACAGGAAGCCTGTAGCAGAGCAGGAACTTAAACCCAGAGCTCCAGCGTCTCAAGCCATGCCTTAACCACTTGGTCTCTTAACCACAAGAGCCTGGCAAGTGTTATAGAAACGCCAGCTATTGTTTACAAAGACCACAAAATAGATAGCAAAAAAAAAAATTGTTTCGGTTTATTTAGAGAGACATTTTAATGGAACAAATTGTTCTATTAATCATAGAGCTGTCGGGCTGGAACAGAGCTCAAGAGGTCACCTAGTTCACCCCCCCGTGCAGGATCAAATATATCTAGACCATCCCTGGCAGGAATTAGCCCAACCTGTTCTTAAAAACCTCCAATGATGGGATTCCACAACCTCCCTTAGTTCCCTGGTCCAATGCTTAACCACCTTAAGGTAGAATGTTTTTCCTAATAGCCAACCTAAGTTTCCCTTCCTGCAAGTTTGTCCCATCCCCAGTGAGCACAGAGAACAATTGATCGCCATCCTCTTTACAACAACCTTTTACAGATTGGAAGATTTTTCTGTCTCTCAGTTACTATGACTGTAAACAATCGCAGCCCTCTGGGAACTGCTGGCCACGTGTCTCATTGTGTTTGGCTGCTACGGAGTGACTAAGGATTGTGACACACAGCTAGTCAGTGCTAAAACATCATTAGTCCTTTCTTCCTACCCCCCACCTTCTTGATTTCCACCACCACTACATCTTATCTTTTGGACTGCCAGGGCAAATCCTCAAAGGTCTGTAGGTTCCTAACTTCAATTTATTTCACTGGAAGTTGGGCACCGACATATGTTTCAGGATCTGAACCCCAGCTCTTCGGAGAGGGGATTGTCATGCCTGTGGGTATGTAAAGCTCCCAGCATAATGAAACCCCAAAATGGCAGGCACAGAAGCAATGCAGATAAATGATCAGAGCGCTGGCCTGTAACACGTGGGTCTGCAGTTACCGATTGGCCGTCTGTCTTTGGGGAAGTTGCTACCCTTCTTTGCTTCCCCTTTATCTGTTTTGTTTAGTTAATTGTAAGCTCATTGAGGGCAGGGACTGTCTCGCCCTACGTGTCTGTGCGGCACCTATCAGCACCCTGATCTCAGTCATAGGGCCTCAGGGAATGTGTACACTACAGGGTAAGCCCAGAGTTTGAACTCAGGCTCAAGCCTAACCCCCGTTCTGTCTACACACAAATCGCACTAACCCAGGGCTCGGATCTAGAGTCCCAGGACCCCACAGGGGTGGAAGATCCAAGCCTGAGGCAAGCCGGGACCCAGGGTTCAAGCCCTGTTGCTTTGCAGTGTAGACTCACACACACTGCACTCATGCTCTGGGAGTCCGCCACAAGTACCCCATAATCCCAGGACCCACGGGCAAACTTTCTTAGTCCTCTGGCCGGTCAAGTTTGGTGGACAGCTAAGCTTTTCCACACTGCACCACGAACAAAGGTGGAGCGGCTACCTTTTGGGAGGGTGCTTGGAACTCTCGGATATGGATGGTGGGACTCAGGCCCGCACAATGCAGTGAAGACGCTGCCACCCCAGGGTGGGACCCAGGGTTCAACAATTCCTAACCTAGGGTTACAAACGAATGTAGAGTCTCCAGCCCCAGGTTAACAAACCCAGGATTTGTTAACTCGAGTTCTCCTAACCCTGGGCTTACACGGCAGTGTAGACAGACCCGCAGAGTTTAAGGCCAGAAGCGGCCACCAGACCATCTAGTTTGACCTCCTGTGTACCACAGGCCACAAACCAGCACCCAGCACCCACACGCTAAACCCAACAACTGAAATTAGACCATAGTATCACAGCCCACAGGAGACTATGATGTGCCACAGGCAGAGATCAGGAGGGACCAAGATGCACCAACGCCCCAGGCCCTGGCAATGGCAGAGACTTGATTAAGTGAGATATACCCCGATGACCCTCGCAAGTGACCCACACCCCAGGCTGCAGAGCAAGGTGGAAAAAATCCAAGGTCCCTGCCAATCTGACCTTAGCCTCTAACTGGTATATTTATTTTACACAGGAGGTATTAAGAGATTTGCCTGTGGTCACACCTGGAGTCTGTAACATAGCTAGAAATTGAATCCAGGTCTCTAGGGTCCTGACAAATGGCTAATAGCCCATTCCACCCTATGGAGCAGCACTTGATGAGGCAAGAAGCTCCTTAGAAAGACATGTCTATCCTGAATCCCATTGGAACTTTGGCTTGTCTGCTGAGGGGTGACATGAAGACTCCTCCCGGCAGCAACTGGACAGAGACCCGACACCCGCCCCCCCCCAAGACATTTCACATTAAAGGCCACCGAAAGGTACCAAGCCATCAAGCAGTAAAGATTTTTGCTTGCTCAGAACCCTGTGCTGGACTGGAGCTGGCAAGCTGACGTTTACAGCCTTTGGGAAATAATACAGGAATCACACAATGTTCCCTGGGAGCAGGTTGGAATCGAGGAGAGAAGACAGCTTTTATTCACGGCAAAGCCAGTCATGTGCTGTAATTCATTCACAGAGTTTAAGGCCTAAAGGAACCATAAGATCACCTAGTCTGTGTAACTTCCTGTATTGCCCAGACCATTACATTTCACCCAGGTGCCCTGTACTGAGCCCAATAACTTGTGTTTGGATCCAGCAGCTCTTCCAGAAAAACAGCCAGTCTTGATTGGAGGACCTCAAAAGATGGAGAATGTACCACTTCCTGTGGTAGTTTGTTCCAGTGGTTAATCGCCCCTCCCGGTTAAAATACATGCCTTAAAATGTATTGTAGTGATTGGGGGAGGGGTTCAGAGAGTGTGCACATGCACATTTATCATCCTCTAGTCAGTGCGTTCAATTGGAACTTCTCGTCTGTGTGTCCTATGCCCTATATTGCTAACAGCTAATGGTGATTCTCCTTAAACTCTTGGATCAAGAGACTGTGGGTTCTATTCCCACTACTGCTACAATATTTCCACTGGCTATGACATACAACACGGTGACACCTCAGAAGCCCTCAGTTACCCTGGATTAGTCACAGGATAGTTTAACCTGACAGGTGGTTCTTGAGAAAGCAGGGGGTTGGATTTATGAGAGCCTACTCCAAAGCCCAATTAAATCAATGGCAAAACTCCCTGGCTTCAGAGTCAGGAGGCTCCAAGCACCTTCCTAATTCATCTAGATGCCAGAAGCTGGGACTGGATGACAGGGGATGGATTACTTCGTAATTGCCCTGTTCTGTTCATTCCCTCGGAAGCACCTTTCCCCTGAGGGCTGCAACTATGCTAACAGTTATTGACCCATTGCCGGGGACTGTTTTAAGCACAGACAGCTCAGCCCCCCCGCATGAACCTCGTTGGTTTGCATTAAGAACCTTCGCTAGTTTGCCTGGCTCCGTGCTAGAGTTTCCATTGCAATGCCCTCTGGGTATTTATCATGCCACACCTGGCACAACTCCCAGAAGCAGTGCATTCTGGGAGATTTCAAAAGGTCATGCAGTGCACTGTGGCGCAGCAGCGGGGTGGGGAGAGGAGGGGGAGTGAGCATTTTGGCCAATCTGCATCCCAGGCTGGGACTACAGTGGTTCAAACAGACAGAATTTAGGAGCTCACAGCAAGAAGTCTAATCCAGCCGTATTTGGCTCACATGTCATTGTTAAAATGGCTTTTTTTTTTTTTTTGACAACGGAAATATTTGTCCAAAAAGAATAATCATTTTGGCAGAACCTGAAAACGAAATATTTTCAGGGTTGGCTTTTGGGGGGGGGGGGGGGGGTATTTGTTTCTTCTTCTCC
Source organism: Chelonia mydas (assembly GCF_015237465.2). NCBI lineage: Eukaryota > Metazoa > Chordata > Testudines > Cheloniidae > Chelonia > Chelonia mydas. Next base: position 4,837,086 of record NC_051264.2, read on the forward strand.
TCCCCCGTCCTTTTCAGGAAAAAATGGGGAAGGGGGGAGAGAGGGAGGAAAGGAAAGGGGAGGAGGGGGAAAAAGAAAATGTTGGACAAAAACTTTTGAAAAAGATCCTGAATAAAGGGAAAATTGTTCCTTTCTGAAAACGGAAAGTGCTTCTCTTTCGCCCCACTGAGGGAGGTGTGACTCCCTTTCTTTCGGCAGAGACGGAAACAGACACAAAGAGGATCAGACAGACAGACTGAAAGGGAACACCAAGGCAGTGACAGAGCCAGGAAGAGAACCCAGGAGTCTGAATCACCAGTCGACCCACTCTCACCACTAGGCCATACCCTCCTGCAGAGCCAGGACTAGAACCAAGCGCTGGCCTACACACAGTGTTGTTCCTGGGGTAACTATGTTGGACAGGGGACTGATTTTTTTCACCAAGACAGGAATACCAGGACCACCCCAGTGTGGATGGAGTATGACTGGTATAATGGTGCCTTAGACCAGTATAGCTTATTCCCCTTGCCATATATAAGCACTTTTTTACCAATATAACTGCATCCACACTAGGGGGGGTGGGGGGGTTATATTGCTAAAGGGTTAGTTAAAGCAATACAACTTTAGTGCACAGACAAGGCCCAAGGGTCCTGACCCCCAGGCCCCTGCTCGAGCCATTAACCCACACTTCCCTCCCTTCTGTGAGGATTTGCTATGTTATGCCAGTCTGTGATAGGGAGCTCTGGTAGGCGCACGTTCTTTGGAAATTTGCCTCTTTTGGAACAAGCTGTGTCATAGCCAGCTGTTAATGACAATCCTCAAGACCTGCTCCACCCAACAGAGGGAGGGTCTCTGGGAAACCCCTGCTAACCTCCGACCAAAGGCTGAAGCCTTTCGGTCACTCGAACGAATTCCCGGCCCCATCATTATATCAGTCGTGAGCCAATGAAGCCACTGATGTGAACCGCCGGGGACATGGGAACCAGACTCTCCTCTGCATTCCTTGGACGGCCCTGCTTGGATAAGGCAGGAGGATGTGGCTAATGGCTGCGAAAGGCCAACTCCCCATGGAGAGTTTCTTAAAAGCAGTTTCCCCAGAGACCGTGGGGCTCACAGCAGTGCGACTTTCATGCTTAGCTTAGGGGGCATCTGTTAAGACACAGAGCCTGATTTTCAGGTCCTCTGTTCCTGCACTCAGGATAGGGGCGGAGTGGGGTGGGAAAAGGTGGATTTAAGCCACCTCTGTGCTCTGGCCCCTGGTATCAGCTAGAGCAACCTCAGGGCTGCTCTAACTTATGCTTTGCTCCCCACAGTCCCCTATGGGCCCTGGGAAGCAGCGAGTACCCATAGGGTGTTGCACTTCAGCCATGCCCCCAATCCACCCCCTCCACCAGAGGCTGGGAGCAGATCCCTTATGCCAGCTCCACACCCGCCGGGAAGGCCCTCTGCCCTGGGGAGATTCTAAGGGGTGCATTTCCAACCACTTTACTCTGTCAGAGCAGCCTAAAGGAATCGGAGTGCGACTGAGAACCAGGCCCAGATTGTGGTGGGGGAAGGGTGGCATTACCACAAACTCCCCTTCCCTTTTTTTGAGTTTCCTCTAGCAACGAGCCTGGACCACAACATTTGGTCTCCGACCCAAACTTCCCCATCATTCGGGGAGCGTGCGGCTCCTAAGCCATCTCTGATTTTTGAGGGCCCCTGGGTACCCAGCTTCCTGGCTTCCAACGGGCCAAACTTAACACAGAGCAAGTCAGGACCTCATTCTCATTCCACAAAGGCTCCATTACACCGCTCTGCCAGCGTAAAGAGGCCTTAATGGGAGGAGAAAACACCTATATGCTCGCTTTAAGGTCCCTTTGCACAGCCAGAGCGTGACCAAAACCAATAAGAATCAGCTCTTCTCCATCTCAGGCCAATAAACATGTGGCCCAATATTCAAAGGCTCCGAGCTGCAGACAGCTCGCCCTGGGCAGAGGGAGTTTCCCCAGCTCTGCATTGGGCCAAATGGGGCTTCTGCCTCTGCGCTGCCTTCAGAAGACAAGAAGGAAGGAAATCTTGTGAAGAGATCGGAAAGTGGGGGCGGTGGGAGGACGGACGAAGCTTCCTCAGCAGAACGGATATGGACAAGGCCGTGGATTTCCCAGCCAGCGTACTCCCCTAGGAAAGTTACTGCAGCTGAGAGAACGGGGCAGGCAGCGCACTAAGGGGGAGCCATCATGGAAAGAGGGAGCTATGTTTACCCCCGGCCTCTAGGGGCCTGGTTCTCAGCGGTGCTGAGAAGCCCCAGAGGTTGGGGTTGGAATTGTGGGTGGTCTGGAAACCAGACCCTAGATTCCATGGTGGCAAGAGCTGTAGAAGCCGAGGAAAGAGAGAGCAGACTAGGAAAGGAGGGAGAGATACAAATGGACACTGGAGACTAACTAGACAAATGTAGGTTTCACAGTAACAGCCGTGTTAGTCTGTATTCGCCAAAAAAAAAAAAGGAGTACTTGTGGCACCTTAGAGACTAACCAATTTATTTGAGCATAAGCTTTCGTGAGCTACAGCTCACTTCATCGGATGCATACTGTGGAAAGTATAGAAGATCTTTTTATACACACAAACCATGAAAAAATGGGTGTTTACCACTACAAAAGGTTTTCTCTCCCCTCACCCCACTCTCCTGCTGGTAATAGCTTATCTAAAGTGATCACTCTCCTTACAATGTGTATGATAATCAAGTTGGGCCATTTCCAGCACAAATCCAGGGTTTAACAAGAACGTCGAGGGGGGGGGGGGGGGTTAGGAAAAAACAAGGGGAAATTACTATCACCAACAGGAGAGTGGGCTGGGGGGGGGGGGAGAAAACCTGGATTTGTGCTGGAAATGGCCCAACTTGATTATCATACACATTGTAAGGAGAGTGATCATTTTAGATAAGCTATTACCAGCAGGAGAGTGGGGTAGGGGGAGAGAAAACCTTTTGTAGTGGTAAACACCCATTTTTTCATGGTTTGTGTGTATAAAAAGATCTTCTATACTTTCCACAGTATGCATCCGATGAAGTGAGCTGTAGCTCACGAAAGCTTATGCTCAAATAAATTGGTTAGTCTCTAAGGTGCCACAAGTACTCCTTTTCTTTTAGACAAATGTACTGGGCCAGATCCCTCGCCGGCGTAAATCAGCACCGCTCCACTGACGTCAAGGATGCTGAGCTGAGGATCTGTCCCACAGAAAGAGAAAACAAAGAAGCTAACAAGGAGGGCCAGTGAATCGGGTATTGAGCTGAGGATCCCGCCATGGGACTAGTCTTAGCTCTGATGCTGGCCTGCTACCTAAATCCTTTGCTTTACCCCTCACCCTTTGTCTGTCTCATTTGTGCAGGTGGTACATTCTTTGGGGGGCAGCACCACTCCCAGTGCGACACTGTGTGTAGGTACAGGCCCCCAGAGGCTGGTTGCTGCTACCTGAATACAAACAATAATGAGGAAGACTGTGGATTAGATAGAGAGGAAGGCTAGGTCTTCACTGCCCAGACAGGTGTGTGTTTCACATGGAGATAGCTACCCCAGCATAAAATCCTAGTGGAGACAAGGCAGAGGTGGCTTTTAGCTTGATTTAAGTAGTCGAGGTCAACACTATACCCCAAACACAGCTGGGGGATATAGGGGTAAGGTAATCTTGAGATAACTCTCTGGGCTTAAAAACACACCTTTTTTTGCTGTGAAGTCATAGCTACAAAGAGAGAGAGCAAGCAGAAGAGGGAGAGAGACAAGGTTAGGAAAGGAAGGACGATCCAGCGGTTGGAGTCAAGTTGCAGGCCACCAGAAACTGGGATTCAAGTCCCTGCTCTCCCACAGACTCCCTGAACAACCTTAGGCAAGTCATTTAGTCTCTCTGGGACTCAGTTTCCCCATCTGTAAAATGGGGACCATAAAAGTCCCCAAGATAGATAGACCATAGTTGCTCCACCTGGTGGATGTGAACAGGTGCTGGGGAAGCATCATCCCTCCCCCTTTCTTTATTGCTGGTTGGGTGGGTCCCTGAAACATTTTCATGTTTTAGCCTGGGGTCACGGTATGGGCTAGGTCAAGACGCACCGAGCCAGAGGGACAACTGTTGGGTGGCAAGGAGGGCTGGTGGGACAGCAACCGAGCAGCTTGATGGACGACGCAGCAGGTGTTGGGAGAGGGGCCACAGGCCACGCCAGGCCCGTGGGATGCAAAGGAGAGAATGTGGGGTGATGTGTGACCGTTAGAGCCGCTGAGTTTCGCTCTCAGTGGCCAACTTCCTTCTTGCCAGGGCGGATACAGAAGTGAAACTGACAGCTGGATGGATGCTGGAGGGGGGTGAGTGGGCAGGGGGGGTGATGAGTAGGAGCGGGAGGTGTAAGAAGAATGGGGATTTAGCATGGAGCCCAACGTAAACAAGTCATCGCGCTGAGACAGGGGCCTCAACAGCCAGTTGCTGTGCAACGGAAAACGTTAACGAGCCGAATATTTGGGGCATCTACAAAAAACGTTGCACTGACCTGGGCGGGCAGGTACCTGGCTGCAGCAGGACTCTCGGGCCCCCCCACTCCCCACCCTAGTGGAATCCACATGAATCCACCCCTCCTCTCACACGTGGACGCAGCAGGAATGCCCCTCTCCCCCCACACATCTGGACGCAGCAGGAATGCCCCACTCCCCACACACATCTGGACGCAGCAGGAATGTCCCTCTCCCCCCACACATCTGGACGCAGCAGGAACGCTCCCCAACCCACCCGCCCACCCATGCAAGATCCTATCAATGGAGCCAAACCAGCTCACACCATCTGAGGATGCACGGCACATCAGAGAGCAGCGGTGCCCTTGGCGCTTTGCAGAGTTTGCCAGCTGAGGCTCTCGCAGAGCGCCCTGCAAGCATCATTACAGGCCTCTTGCTGAAGGGGAAACTGAGGCACAGAGTGACGACACCACTTGCCACAGAGCGCGAACAGCAGAATTGGAAACAGAACCCATGAGTCTTAGCTCCCAAGCCCAGGCCCTATTCACTGAACTGCATTGCCTCTATCACGTACAGCCACGCTCCCAACCCCTAGCTCCTGCCCTATAATGCCTCCCTTAGCCACTCTGCACCCAGCATACCATCTCCACCCTGCTCCCCCATTCCTGGCCAGAGGATTCAGCAGCCGAACTTGGCAATGAGAACATACAGGGCGGGAGAGGTGGGCAGACACTGGTGTTGAATTGATTTTAGAGCTGAACCAAGGATACAGAGGGCCTGACAGTCTCTTGCCCTGAGCCTCGGGCATTCATCTACACCCGGGCAAAGTGCACAGCACACGCCCACTTTGCATGGGCATACCTGGCGATGCAAGACACAGGACGACGGAGACTCCAGCCCTATGTTTTTCATATTTGCCCTACAGAATGGAACTTTGACCCATAGTGACACCTACTGGTCCAGGCAATTTAGCAGTGCCAAACCTCTCTGCCAGCCAGCCACAGTGCTTCTGAACTACCCGGCACTCTGGCAGACCTCCGGGCACTTTACAAGTGGTAATTAACCCTTACAGCTCCACTGCGAGGCGCTATTACTCCTATTTTACTGAGGAGTAACAGCGGCTAAGAGACTTGCCCACAGTAAATCAGCGTGAGAGCCAGGAAGAGAATCCAGAAGTCGCTATAGTTCTAACCACTTGGCCATACTCCCTCCCAGAGCTGGGAACAGAACGAGAAATCCTGATTTCTAGTCCTCCCTGCTCCAAACACTTGACTACGCTCCCTTCCAGAGCTCTGTATAGCAGTGCTTCACAACTAGGGGGCCGTGAGCAGGTTTCAGGGGGGTTTGCCCAGCATGGCCGGCGTTAGACTCGTTGGGCCCAGGACTGCAGCCGGGGGTCCGGACCTAGCCCCACTACCTGGGGCTGAAGCCGAAGCCTGAGCAACTTAGCTTCGCAGGGCCCACCAGGGTGTGGGGCCCCAGGCCATTGCCCTGCTTGCTACCCCCTAATGCTGGCCCTGGCTTTTATATGCAGAAAACATTTTATAGCATGTTGAGGATGTGTCCGAAAGAAAAACATTGAGAACTCCTGCTGTATAGAACTCAGGAGTCCTGATTCCCAGGCTCCCCTCCCCCCCACCCTAAGCAGCTGGCCCTACTCCTTCACAGAGACAGAGAAAGAACCCAGGAGTCCTGATGCTCTCTTCTCCCTCTGTTTGTTTTGACTTATATCCCTCTAACTGTTTTGGGTCCCTTCTTGTAGTTGCAACCCTCTATGGCCGCAAGCTAACAGCCCCCCTAAGTTGACTAGGGGTTGGAACTCATTGCCTGCCTCAGTTTCCCAGAGCCTGGATTTTGCCGCCTTCAGGACAGAATGCAGGTCTCAGAAGGCTGGTTGGTGTTAGAGTCAAAAAGGGTCTGTCTACCCTGCACACTAAGCCTGGGATCTGACTCAGGTTTGAGCCCAAGCCCCCCTTCTGCCCACACACAAATCAGTCTGACATGGGTCAGCAAGCGCTCAGGACCAGGGGCCTAACGTAGAGTTGCCAAGTGTCCGGTTTTTGACTGGAACGCCTGGTCGAAAAGGGACCTGGCGGAGCCCTCTCCTGCACCCGAAACGCCTCATCCTCAGCCCCACCCCAGAGCCCGCACCCCCTCCCACACCCCAATCCCCTGCCCCAGCCCAGAGCCCCCTCCCACACTCCAAACCCCTCGGCCCCAGACCAGTGCAAATGAGCGAATGAGCGAGAGTGGGGGAGAGCAAGCAACAGAGAAAGGGGGGATGGAGTGAGTGGGGGTGGGGCCTCAGAGAAGGGGCAGGGGCGGGGCCTTGATGAAGGGGCAGGGCAAGGGTGTTTGGGTTTCTGTGATTACAAAGTTGGCAACCCTAGCCTAACGCCCTGCTGCGGAGGGAGGGTGAGAGCCCAAGTCCCACTGAGACTCTGGGCCAAGCCCTGTTATTGTGCAATGTGGACTCAGCTCAAGCCAGAGACCCGAGTCAGAAGCTCGGCATAGTGCAGTGTGGATGCGTTAGCAGGGCTATGAGATCTGGGTCCACCAATTGTAATCCCAGGTCTACAATACACCATGGACACTCAAGAAGTGGCTTGGAAACACCGAGTCCCACAGACCTGGGTTTACAATGCAGTGTAGACATACCCAAAGAGAACCCAGGTGTCCTGACTCCTTATCCAGTGCTTTATCTGCTAGACTATGCGCCTAGTGGTTTTACTTAAAGATTTATGGGACCCATTTTATAGTTGATTAAAACTCTGTATCTACGGCAGGAGATTTTTAAAGAGATGAGCCTGTGAAATCTAAGAAAATTACCTGCCCCCAAACTTTGTTAGCATGGAGTTAAGGTTGCCCAATGCTGCCTTGTGCCCTTCCCAGTATGCGGCTAAACTTAAACCTCTGAAACCCAGGACATCGCTAAGAGATGTACTCGTGAACTCGAAATCAACCTGGCACAGAAATGTCAGACACCAACCTCGGTGCGACTGCCCACGCTGCAGCTCCAAACACCATGCACTTCCAGCGTGTGTCAACACCGAGGCAAAAAGGTCACAACATCTAATCGACAACCACATTCACGTCCAATCAAAGGAGTCACCGCTCAGTTTTCTTAGCTAATTTTTGACCTACTTACCAGCAGCCCTGGACGGCTGCAAAGCTCATGAGGCATTAATGATTTAAAGGCCTTCAGTTAATCACATGCCAGGTACGCTGCAGTGTTATATAATACTATAGTTAGCTTTAGCACAGCATCACCCTAAACAACGAATGTGAGCCAGTGCTAACCGTCCTCCTCTGCTGCTATGTATGGGCCTGATTCTCTGATGGCCTGCACTTTGGGCCTGATTCTCAGTTGCACTAAAGCCTATTTACGCTGCCCAAGCAGTCCAATGGGGCCTTAAAGTGTAATTTATGACAACTTTAAGCCCTCTTTACTCTGTGCGTGAGCCCTTGGGGACACAGGAAAATTAATCTGAATTAATTTTTCCGGGGGATTAGTTAAACCGCATTAAATGTCTGTGTGGACACTCTCATTGAGAATTGAAGTGCCCTTAATTTGGGTTATCTTAATTCACCTTTTATCTTAATTCACTTCCAAAATTAATTAAGCTAAACCAAATGAAGGCCATTTTAAATCCAAATGAGAGTATCCGCACAGGTGTTTAATGTGGTTTAACTAATCTGATGAAGTGAGCTGTAGCTCACGAAAGCTTATGCTCAAATAAATTGGTTAGCCTCTAAGGTGCCACAAGTCCTCCTTTTCTTTTTGCGGATACAGACTAACACAGCTGCTACTCTGAAACTATCCAAATTAAATTCACACCGTTAGTTAATTTGGATTCATTTTCCTGAGTGTCCCCATGTGCGCAAGAGAACAAAGACTTTTATGCTGTCATTTAGACCAGTGCAAAGGGAGTTTAAAACAGTGCCACTCTAATATGAAAGCCTTTTACGCACATGTGATACACACTGAACAACAGCTTACACAGACACACAGAGCTCATCCACACTAGGATAAAAGGGGAGGGGGGGGAGCGTTAAGTCACATTAGCTAACACGTTTTAACTAACATGGTTTAAAAACCTCATGCAGAAAAGGCAAATTGTACCGTAAAACATTTTCACTAGTGACAGTGAACACTAGGTTCCCACCTAGACTTCATCTTAACCGGCTAACACATGTTACCACACATCTTGTCCTGTCTACACGAGGGTTTTAAAACATGTTAGTTAAGTGTTTTTTAAACATCTTTGAGCCTAGTATGGACATGCCCCAAAGGCCCATAAATCCCATACCAACACAAACCCTGCATTAGGAGAACCAACCTGCACACTTAGCGCTCCAAACCTCCTAAGTGCTGAAAACTCGGTTTCAGTCCTTAATGAGGGGCTTGTGGATGTAACGGAACAGAGAAGCTGTGCGGAGGACAATAAGATCTGCCTAAGCACAAGGCCGATAGGTATGCTGCTTATGCATGCCGTCAAAGATGTGCTAATGTGGTAATCTAGGTGTTTCAGTCCTTTGGTAAATATCAGACTGCACAAAAGCTAGGCAGTGCGAATCATATTAACTTAAGTCTCAGAGCTCTTGCAGGCAGGCTGCCACAGTAACAGACAGCCAGTTAACGAGTGATTGTTTGGGGACTCCATTTATTAATGTGTATTACCAATAATACACAGAGGCGTGCATCAACTGAGATCGGGGCCCCATTTTGCTAGGCGCAGCACAGACACATAGCAAGACACACTCCCTGCCCTTAAAATAACCAGAGGCAGTCTGGCTCACTGGATAGGGACCAGGACTGAGATTCAGAAGACCTCAGTTCTATTCCCCACTGAGCCACGTTTGGCTCATCGCTTTGCTATACCCTTTGACCGTAACACATAAGACAAAGGGCGGGAGACAGGAAAATCATCAGCTTCACTTTGTAGCTGGGGAATTGAGGCACAGTGAGATTAATGCCAGGTTTTCAAAAGCTCAGTCACTATCTGGTTAATTCGTACAGGTGCCTGGCTGGGAGCGGAGCCCTTTAGAAAAGCCCTTGTGCAACCTTTCCAAGATCATGCAATGAGTCTACGGCAGAGATGAACCGAACCCACAGCCACTACCTTAACCAAAGGACCATCCTCCCTCCCTGCTTGGGACCCCCTGCAATAAAAAAAAAAAAATCATTCAAAGACAGTTTTGCTTCATCAGCTGGGGGAAAACTCCATGGCAGCATCGGACATGTTAGCGATGGAGAAGATTCATTAAGCATCTGGCCAAACTCCCTGCATCGTCATTCCCTACAAGTATGTTTCTTGGCTTTTGATCCACCCAAGCTTCAGGGTACATCTACACCAGCACAGCTGCAGCGACGCTGCTGTAGTCACTTACGACAGCGATGGAAGGGGTTCTTCCGGCACTCCATTAAATCCACCTCTCCAAGAGGCGGGAGCTAAAAAAAAAAATTCTTCAGGCAACCTAGAGCTGTCTACACTGGGACTCAGGTCGGCTTAACTACGTCTCTCGGGGGGGGGGGGGGGGGGGGGGCGTGATTTTTTTCATTGCCCTGAGCAACTAGGTCGACCTGACTGTCTAGTGTAGACCAGCCCTGAGAGGTCTCCCTCACTTTTTTTGGAAGCCTATTCCAGAGTTTAATACATCTCAACCTCAGAAATTCCCCGCCCCCCGGTACTCAGCTCAATTGACATCAGTGGAGTAAAGCTGATTTAAGTCAGCTGAGGGTCCGGCCCAGTGAGTGTAAAGTGGCAGATGCAAAACGCTATCGTTTGGTAGCATTTTGCATCCACTTTTTATGCCAGCGTAAATGACTGCACAAGACACAAGGCCACTAGCGGGATGTCTGCACTACAGAGCCTACGTCTGCACGGCTAGCCCAGCAGAGCCCCCCAGCGTAGACACAGCCTAGTTTTGCTGTCAGTGTATGTCAACAAAAGCCCTCTTCCCTTGACGCAGCTGCGTCTACACTGTGGGTTTTGTCAGCTTAGCTATGTCACTTGTGGGGTGTGGTTTTTTTTCACAGCTATGCGGATGTAATTTTAAGCAGCATAAACCAAGACTGAGAATCAGGCTCTCTGTTTGCTTTATTGATTTGTTCCTTCCATTTGTAATTGGAGCACCTTTGCCCATTGATTGGAGTGATTTCACAAGAATTACAAATATACAACGTAGCGATCAACTCAATGCCAGTAATGCACAAGATTTTTCAGTGGTGGGGAGGCCATTTTCGAAGGTTCTGCAAAGCTAAAGCTAAGCGCTACTTGTTTCACCACAAGCCACAACTGCTGAGCAGTTGAGCATGTTCAGAGCAGCACTACGTTTACAGTGAATTGAATTTTAAGGGCCCTCTTTACCTTACAAGCACAACTGCATTTCTGTAACCGATCTACAACACTCTCATCGTACCCTGTTACAACAGTCCTGGTTGTATTGTGCAAGCTTTCTCGTGCTGACCATGTGTTTGTACGGCTGTTGCCAGACCAGTGCATTCTGGGAAAATCCAGGCAGCTATCCCATAATGCCTTCATGGATATAAAGTGCCCGGGAGACGGGCACACAGAAAGGCATCAGCACCACACGCAGCAATGCATTCTGGGATGTCCCCCATGGCACAGACAGCTGGGAAGTAGGCATAGCCAAACTGGTTCCATAAACACAATGAGGCGGGTGCTGCCTACCTTACAGTGAACCTGTGTGCGGAGCCAGCTACTGGAAGACATCCATGCACCAAGCTAGGCTGCTGCCATGGTTCCTGAGAGTTGTGTGTGGAAACAAACTCTCCTGGGAGCCAACTCTAATGCAAAACCAGTTACAAACTCACTTCAAAGCTGTTGTGTCAATGTATATGGTAGTAGACAGAGGCTCCACTGGGCTGAGCATGGCACACACACATCGTGAGAGGTACTCTCTGCCCCAGATAGCCGACAAAATACAGACACAGCAGGCACTGAGTGGGAGGGGAAACTGAGGCACAGAGGGGCAGTAATTTGCAGAAGGTTGCTCAACAGGTCAGTGGCAGAGCCAGGAACAGAACAGAGGTCTCGGACGTGGCCGTCAAGTGTGCTAACCACTGGGTCACGCTGCCTTTTAAACCTTAGCAATGACTCACGAGAGGACAGGCAGAGCAGGAGCTTCATATAATAAGGTTTAACAGGAAAGAGTCCAGATTTAGTAAATTCAAGCCAGTCTTCTCTCTTTCCGGAGCATTTGCAATGAGGAAACCTGCTGAAGACAGGAGAAAACTCCGCTACCCGGGGACGGATTTGGCCCTTAGCATCCGGCGAAGGAAGCGAAGCTGCCAGCCCGGCTGATTTCAGACAGGCCATATCACCTTTCAGCCTCCCAGAAGCTAGGATTTTAAATCACCTGGGAGGTGGCCAGCTCTCATTAGGGCCACTCACCGGATGAGAGCTGGGTAAGAGATACCCTCCGCCCCCTCCTCACATGCACCCTCCCCAGCAGGGCAAACGGACGCTTAGGGAACCGGGGGAGGGCTGGGGCAAGCTTCGTTCTCGGGCCCTGGGTGGGGACTGTGGCCTCAGAACTGTATCGGGGAGTCGGGTTCAAATCGGGGAGTCGGCCGGCAGGTGAGGCGCGACCAGCGGCAGGCTCCCCACCCGGGCGAGGGATGAGCAAGGCAGGGGCTGTGAGTCTGATTGCGGGCCAGGGCCCTTCCAGAGATGGGCAGAGAGAAGGGGAAGATCAAGGCTCTCGCTCTCTCTTTCTCACACCACCACACTCCCCTTTCACATGAGTCAGCAGCCGCCTGCCCTGTAACTTCCATGGGACATTTTATACCACACAAGGTCCACGCCTCCGTGAGCAGCTCCGGGCTTTGACTGACGGCTCGGTCTGTCCTCTCGCCATGGAAACAAAACAAACACGTCCGCCCCGGTCCAAACCTTCCAGCCTATAACTCTCCTCGCTCTGACAAACAGAGGCAGGTCATAAGTCACCTCCTGGCTGTAATTAAGCCCTAATGAGTTGAGGCACAGCGCTTTTTCTGGGGGGTTAATAACTGACTGGGGAGAAGCCAGGGGACCACACAAGCGAGTCATTAATCTCTTACCATGCCCAGCACCCAGCTGATTATTAGTTACTGCAAATAAAGACCAAGAAATATCAAAGGCCAGGCCTTGAGATGTTTTACGGTTGATGCAGTTGCTATGTACGGAGCACGCATGAGCTGTAAATTAGCCAGATTGCTTTGAATCCCCTCACGGCTTTCCATTCAGCTTTAGGATCATCCCACCTCTGGATCAGGAGAGAGCTGGATTTCACTACCGAGCCCGGCAGAAGGGCACAAAAAACACCAACCGCCTTCACGACCTGGAGTTTTCAGCCCCCCTTAAAGGTGTCTCGCCGTGGAGAATAAAAAGGAGCTTCTGCCCAGAGAAAAGCTGGCCTTGTGCTTACGGCATCAGACTGGGACTCGGGAGATCTATCTTGAATTCTTGGTTCTGCCACAGACTCCCTGTGTGACTTGCTCCTTCTGAGCACAAAGGCCTATGGCCCTTGCTCAGGTGTGGTTATTTAGGCTGATGCCCCTGTGCTGGTTTGAATGACGACACATGGTGCAGGGCAATGAAGAAGCAAAGCTCAGTTCGTCATCTGTAAAATGGGGAAAATATAATCTTTCCTTTGTCGATCTTGTCTCCGTGAGTGCTTTGGAGCAGGGACTATATGCACTAGAGTTAGGCTTGGCAGAATTCTGTGTTGGCATTTTTATAATTTCGACGGGTACTCTCGATGTTCATTTTTAAGTTTGGGGTTTTTTTTTTCAGTTTTTATCTGTTCAAATTTTCACACTTGCAGGAAGTTAAGAGGATTGAGGGGGGTTCAGACAATAACTGTTTAGTGACAATCGATATTGAGAGTCCAAGAATTATAGCTTTATAACCGTTCACCACAAACAGTCAACATCCCCATGCCAAATGATACAACGTAAATATCTTTAAATCACGCTCTAAAATCAGTCCCCGAGCAGCATTCTTCTTACTTTGCCTGTCTGTAAATTTCAGCAGTCATCCATGGAAATCAGTTTGTGTATGTGCGGTGAAATCAACCCTATGCAGGAGGTCAGACACTAGATGGTCACAGTGGACCCATCCGGCCTGGCAACCTATGAATCATGATTGTGGCCTCCAGATGCTACTGTCATACACAGAATATTGGGCCGCAACACACTATCCACTTGTACAAACAACACTGCCCTCGACTCCCAGGGAGTTTTAACTGAGTCAGGACCGCAGGACTCTGCCTGTTAAGACTAGAAGGTGCTTTGCATGCTTCCATGGGAGCTAAGCCTAGAGGTTGCAGGGTCTCGAAGCCCAGGGGTATTTTTAGAGCATAGTGGTAGGTGGGTGCATCCCATGCTACAGCCCTGCTGGGAAACTCCTCCCAGAAATCACGTGAAAGGCCTTCATGTGCTGACCTCCCTCAGAGCTGTCTCTGATTGGAATGGGTTTGATTCGTGACTGCCGCAGGATCCAGCGAGCACAAGCAAACACGGGAGGGGAGAATGCCCGACTTCCAGCCAGGGGTGGACACAGCAACTGCCAGAAAACCAAAAATCCTGCCGTGGGGCTTGCGAATGACAGGGCCAGGTCTTCCGCTGATGTACATCAGTGTAGCTCCAAGGCATTCAGCGGGGTTACATCAACTTCTTCTGGAAGATGAGCGCAAATCAGGAATAGCTATTCCAGAATAACTCCCTGTGTAGACACAGGGACAATAGGGATGGTTCAGGTCCAAGAGGAGAGTTGTAAGAAGTCTCAGAATGGACAAGGAACACTGCGATTTCTGTGCCATCAAAGGGCCTTTGCAAAAGTGGCTGGGCCTGAAAACTGCCCTGATAGGATAATGGACTAATCTAATAAATCTTGCCTCAACAACTCTAAACAGATGACTTTCTCTGGAGAGGAAATATGATCTTATGGTTACGGGTTTGTCTACATGGGGAGATACTTGATTTCAGATGTGGGTACGGTGCAAATGTAAGGCAGAATTACTACTCCTGATTAACGCCTTCTGCAGATGCTCCTTCAGGAGTAAGAGTACCTTATTCTAAATTAATTTAATTCATTTCCAAAGGGGATTAAACTAATTCAGAACAAGGCACTCTTATTCTGGAATAAGAGCGTCCACACAGGGAGTTAATCAGGAATAGTTAATCCACTTTAAATCATTCTGAATTAACTTCCCTGTGTAGACAAGTTAGAGATAGGCTTAAGAGCTATTTCTTCCAAACTTTATGTTAGCATGAACTATTCTAACTCTGGATATTAAGATTATCCAGGTACCCTGACCCATGGGCCTTACTTACGCATAGAATCCGGCATTCTGCCTTGTGTTTGACACCCCTCCTCTAGGTGTCAAGAAGCAATCACCAAATATCATAAGATTGATAACATCACAAGAGGTGACAATGTTGCTACAGAATTGCCAACTTGTACAATTTTATTGTGAGTCTCTCAATATGGGGTAAAACCTTGGCTCCATGAAAGTCATTGGCAAAACTGCCACTGACATCAGTGAGACCACGAGTTCACCCTTACTGTTTTTTCTTAAAGTTCTAGCTCCTGGACTCATGTGATTAGGTGGTAACCTCAGCTTTCATTAAAAAAAAAGTAAGCATCCAGCCCTTACAGTTGTGTAGAAAAGATTTAAAAGATGAACCCAAAAGATTCAGAAACCAGAAGTCAAATAAAAAGAACATAAAATGCAGTATTTTTTTAAAAAATCATGATTTTTGGGAGGCCCAACTCCTGAATGCTCAGGAGTGGAGAATCAAGGCAATATGGTTTATTCCTGTCATCTTCCCCTGCATTATACGTATCACACATTTTTCTCAGAATTACTGTACTTTTTTTTTAAAAAATTCAGAATTTTCAGAAACTTCTTAGTCAGGGAACTTCTTCCCCGTGGTGGGCAGGGAGTTTTACATTTTAAAAATACTCTTTCACTTTGAATTGGGCAGTCAGAGGGGGTGATCAGCAAGGGGTAGTCTAATTTCCTAATTCCATCCCCCATGGGATGAAAAGGGCTTAGAAGTTTTGTCATAGCAGGCCTGGTTTACACTTAAAAGTTCTACCATCCTAGAGTGGCAAACCTCCCTAGTGCAGACCCATTTATACTGAAATAAAAGGGCTAACAACAGGATAGCTTATTCCAGTTTGGCAAAGCAGAACTATCTACAGTAATATAAAGCACTTTATACCAGTATCATCGTGTAGCGCTTGGAGAACTCCTGCATAACTATTTCAGTAAAAAAAAAAATCACAACCCTTACTGACACAATCATGCTGGTAAAGCCTAGATCAGTCTGAAGTTTGTGTTTCATCAAAAGACCAGAATTTGCCCCTGTGCCCCATCAGAGCAGCTGGAAATTAGAGTCTAATTCTCACCCAAAGGCCTTGTTTACATGAAAAAGCTGCATCAGTTTAACTTCAGGTGTGATTTTAAACCATTCTAATTAAACTGGTTCAAATTCCTGTATGGATGCTCATTAAAAGAGTGACTTCTTTTGGTTTAGCTTAATTCAATTCCTAACTGACTTCAGCTAAACCAAAACGAGTGCGCCCACATGGGGTTTTGCACGAATTCAGCTAAATCGGTTTAAAAGTCACTAAGTTAAATCAGTACAGCTTTCTCCTGTGGATAAGGACTAAGGCCCCTTTGCACGACCCTGGCAGTGTAAAGGGGTCTTAAAATGTGTGTAAACTACACCCTGGCAAAGCTGGGTAGAAGGGCCCTAATTTAATGTAAATGAGACTCAGAACAATACGTTTTATTTAAAACTGTAAATTGGACCTTAACCACATCACGCTATAGATTTTAATCATTTTTACTGCCTGAGCATCAGCTACACTAAAGCCGCTGGACCCAACTCTGGACATAAATTACATCTTGAGGTCCCCTCCAGTCCTACGATTCACTTGAATATAATAATAAAACAACTTACGCTTATACAGAGCTTTTCATCAGTAGATCTGAAAGCGCTTTACAAAGGAGGTCAGTATCACGATCCCTATTTTACAGATGGGGTAACTGAGGCGCAGAGCAGGGAAGTGTTTTGCCCACCAGCGGCACTGGGAAGGGAACCCAAGTCTCCTGAGTCTCAGGCCAGTGTTCTAGCCACTAGGCCCTACCAGTTCCCCTGAGCTGCTTTGAGAGAGGTGTACAGGGGCCTTAGCTTAAATGAGACTCTGACCCTTACATGCATGAATAACTTGTCTCCTGCTGAGCAGAGCCACTGGGCCAGACTCTCCTCCTCCCTGTTATTTACACCAGTACCAAGCGGGTGTCAAATGTTACTGAACCAATGAAATTTACATTCACTTTAAGGCCCTTTACGTATGTCAGTGCAAAGCGGCCTTACTGTAAAAAAAGAATCGGCCTCTAGCAGTGTGCAGCCTGGGAACTATGTAGCTATAGTTACACCCCTGCCAATTTCCCTACCTCTAGACAGGCCCTAAAACTGGAGGGGGGAGGGAGGGGAAAAACAAAACAGAAAAAAAAAAAATCCCATGCAATAAGCAATTCACATTAGGGTGTAAGATTCATACTGAAATTTGCACAACCCTAGCATTGCAGGCACCCACTCCCTCCTTTGGCATTCTGGGTTTGTATAGATACCTTGCAACAAGCTGAAGGCGGCTGGGAATTTCAGCCTCTTTGTAGGCCCAGCTGTGCCGTGTTACACTTAAGAGGATCATTTTGTTCCTTCAAGCAATGTAAGGCGGGGGAACATCCAGATGCCGTATGTGCTCCCCCCTTAAGTTATTTTAGGGAGCGAGCTGCATTTGCCCCATTTTCTTATCGCATCGAAAATTCCACAGCTTACCCAGCTGTGAAAGTAGCTATGTTCCCAGGAATTTCAAAAGAGGCTGTGACCTCTTTCCAGGATTGTACAGGATAGGGTGGCAGGGAGCCAGTGTTAATTATAGGAATAGGAAAAGACAAGAGATGCATTTGAAAGGCACTGCCCTCTCCGAGCTGGGGAGCTGAGCAGCACCGGGGCAGGCAGTTATACAAAGTAAGGGCAAGGTTTAAAGGGCTTCATGCCCCTCGGTGCAAAAAGCTGCGGGAGAAAAGGAATTCCAAACGTTCCCAAGCACCTCGTGAAGGGCTTGATTCTCATTTACACCAAGGCCATTTTACACTGCTCTAGCAGCATGAAACTGGGTGTAAATTACAGCTGGGCTCCCTTTAAGATTCCTTTATACTGTCAAAGTGATGTCAAACAGCCTCCGCCTGCATGAGAATTCAGAACACAGTCTTCAATCTTTGGTCACTCGATTACAGACCTAAAAGTGGCAATTCTTCAACAAAAAAAAAGTTCAAAAACAGACTCCGAGAGACGGCTGAATTGGAATTAATTTGCAAACTGGATACAATTAATTTAGGCTTGAATAAAGACTGGGAGTGAATGGGTCATTACACAAAGTAAGAATATTTCCCCATGTTTATTCCTCCTCTTTCCCCCCACCCCCTTGCTCAGACTTCTTGTCAACTGCTGGAAATGGCCCACCTTGATTATCACTACAAAAGGTCCCCATCCACTCCTGCACCGCTCTCCTGCTGGTAATAGCTCACCTTACCTGATCACCCTCATTATAGTGTGTATGGTAACACCCACTGTTTCATGTTTTCTGTGTATATAAATCTCCCCACTGTATTTTCCACAGTATGCATCCTATGAAGTGAGCTGTAGCTCACGAAAGCGTATGCTCAAATATATTTGTTAGTCTCTAAGGTGCCACAAGTCCTCCTGTTCCGTTTTACACCAGTTCTCCACTGGCATAAATGCTCAGCCCTGCTGCAGGGTGAAGGAAGAGACAGCGTTGCCAGCTCTCGTGATTTTACTGGGAGTCTTGCCAGATGTAGCATCTTTCTTGACGCTCCCAGCTTCTGGAGTCATGAGATAATATGGGAATTTCAGCTTTCCTTGACAAAAACAAGTTACTAGCTCTCAAGATCATGAAGCAAAGCTTAAAAACAAAAAACCCTACAGGCTTTGTAGCCAGAAGGCAAATGAAAAAAACCCTACATTTCTTACTGTTTAAATCCCATGATTTTTTATCCCAATTTCAAGACTTTTGGGGGCGAGAGTCATGGGTTTTTCAATGGCTGGGACTGGCCATAGTGAGAATGAGGTCTCTGGATTTGATTCTGGGCTCTACCACTGGTCTACTGGGTGACTTTGGGCAAGTCACTTCCCCCTCTCTGTACCTCAGTTTCCCCATCTGTGAAACAGGGATGAAGACACCGATGCCACCTTCGTAAAGCCTCGGATGAAAAGTGCTATGGAGCATATTTTTAATAATTCCTCAGTAACATGAATACAGCAATTTATTTAGCCTGCCAGGTTCTCTTTAGAGCCTGCATCCCATAATTATCCTGGGCCTGACTGTCAGATATATTAAGGGCCCTTTACACTTCCCTGGCAGTTAGACTCACTTTAAGACCCCTTTACATTGCCAGAGTGGTGCAAAAGGGCCTTAGCATAAAAGAGAATCCCCTCCCCCTCCCGTGAGCTTTTAGAACCTTCCTACATCTCTTCCCTTGGGAGCTTGCATTAGAATTCCAGACTGTGTGCTGCCCAAGAACATGTCACTCTCGGTGCTTCCCCAGTGAATTCTAAACTGGCCTGCCCAGCGGTCGGCTGGATTGAGTCTGGGATTGACTAAGCGGCAACTGACCAGCTTCCCCATCCTTGGTAGATTTCATCACAGCAAAATGGAAAAACACGGAGCTGTTGGGGAGCATGGAATGCTCTGGCAGGGTTAAAAAAAAGGGGGACTTGGCATCATGTGAACGTAACGGACACCTTTTAAAAGCCCCTTTAGTGGAGAAAAGGGGATTTAGTCCTTGTCTTCTTAAGGGGAAAAAGAGGTGCGTTTCCAACCCATGATAAGCGAACCGGTGTTAAAATCCTCGTGAAGATAAGGCAGTTTTAACACATTAGCCAAACAAGGTGAATCCACCGCTCTGCTACTAGGGTTTACCTGGACTAACACTGTTTAAAACGACAACTGCCTTGTCTTCACTAGGATTTTAACACCGGTTATCTTAACACGGGTTAAAAATGCACCTTTCCTCCTAGTGCAGACACAGCCTTAGAGCACCTATGAATCAGACTCATC
Source organism: Chelonia mydas (assembly GCF_015237465.2). NCBI lineage: Eukaryota > Metazoa > Chordata > Testudines > Cheloniidae > Chelonia > Chelonia mydas. The sequence goes on from NC_051264.2 coordinate 4,856,701, forward strand.
ATGTTTGTCCTAAAGAGCTTCCGGGCTAAAGAGACAAGGACTGGAGGGGAAAAAGGCGAAATGACTTGCCCAAGGTCATGCAGCAAAGCCATGAATAGAACGCAGGTGTCTTGACTCCCACGCAGGTGCCCTAGCCACCCTGCCCCTCACATCTTAACTATTCTTTCCAGGTTAGTAGCAATTGAAATCAAAGGGAGTGGCCAGCATTTGACACTCTGAAAATCAGACAATAGGTGACTGGTCACGGGAGTTTAAGCTGGTGTACCTTACATCTTCCTCTGCTGTGCATGACTCATAGGCAGACACCTGCTTGAGATTATGCATCCTCCCCACGGCAGAGAAAAACGATCTGCCATACAGCGGAACCCACCTCTCTCACTGCGGGGTATCGAAAACGGGGTTAAAATTGCAAGCTGTTACTTCAGATTTTCTGGGGATTTTCCTAACCCTGTTTGCAGGCTTGGGGGCTTTGTAGGGAAGCGTGGGTTCTGGGTCTCGTGCAGTCCGACCGCAAAGAGACAGGCTAGACCAAAGTGGGGCCTGGCCTTAGGGGCAGGTGATCAGGCCAGTCGCTCTGGGCGACAACTTCTGGGGGCACAAAATCAGCATCTAGAGGGGGCATCACATTGCTCAGTCTTTTGTTTTCTTTTATTGGGGGGCGGGGGGAGGGGCACTTTCTTCCCTGGGCAGCAAAATACCTAGGGCCAGCCCTAGTACAGTGTTCCCAAACCAGAATGGAAGGCTCATACTCTCATTCACATAAGGGCTTGTCTACCTGAGAGAATTACATTGCCAGAGGTGCCAGGGCTCAAGCAATGTTTTTGCCTTCGTCACTGATGCAGAAAGCCCAGAGGTGCCGGGGCTATGAATGGCCAAGCCCAGAGGTGCCGGGGCTCAGCCCTGGCAAACCCTGGCACAAATTAAGCACTGAGCGCGATGCAAAAGGGGCCTTAGCACAAAGGCGAATCAGGCCCTACCATTCTGGCCTGGTGGCACTTTGTATCCAATTTGCATTGATGTAAAGGATTGCACAAGGGCAGGATGACGGGGTACCTGGTGCCAATGGTAAAGTTACTCATCTATGTGGAGATTTTCAAAGGAGCCTAAGGCAGCTGGGAGTTCACTTCCTCATTCAATGGGAGGTACTACTATTTATTTGTATTACCATAGTACCAAGGAGCCCCTAGTCATGGACCAGCGAGGTGGTGCTGTGTATATACAGAACAAAAAGACAGTCCCTGGCCCCAAAGGAGTTTACTATGCCAAGCCCAGGTGCTCCAAAATCCTGGATTAGGGCCCCCAAAATCATGAGATTGTCTTAAAAAATCACGAGATTTTGAAATAAAAATAATATTTGGGGGGGGGGTTCTTTATTAGCCTGCTGGTGTTAGAGCTTTTCCAAGCTTTTCTCTGCCACCACAAGTGCCAGAAACTTTTTTGATTTTTTTATTTATTTTCAAAAATGCAAGCTGAGCTTCTTACAGGAGTCCAGGAGCTGGGGCTTTAAGAAAGACACCAAACATCACTAGACTCACAATAAGGAGTTGAGTGGGTAGTGCCCAAGTGCCTTAGGCCCCCTTAAAAAAAACCCTATCCCTATTTTTGGCAAAGTTGTAAATTACAGATGCAACCCAAGGAAGGCTGGGGGCAGGGGTGCTGGAATGAGGGGTGTGGTAGCACCCCCTGGCTTGAAGTGGTTTCCATCATATACAGGGTTTACAATTTTGTTCAATGGCTCTCAGTACTCCTCCTCCCTCCCCCCCAATACAAATTGTTCCTGGCGGAGGGGGGGTGGGGGAGGGAATCAGAGGGAATTTGAAAACATCCATGTCAGAGACTTTAAAACAAATCAAATGAAGATATTTGGAGCAGATCCAGATGTTTACTAGTGACGCACATGGAGGTATAAATAAATTATCTGGTAAGAATTTTTTTTCCACAGGCATCTTTCCCTTATCTTATCAGATCTCAGAATGGAGCATCCCAAAAAACAACCAACAACAAAACCAACCCTTGAGAAAACCAGACTCAAAATGAAATCACTAGGAACTTAAGATTCAATCCCATTAATCATCAGACATTTGGACCAGAGTTTCCAGGACCGAAATCTCATCTCAGCACAGCTCTTACGAAGAGGGGGAGGACTGAGTCCCAGAGGGAGCCCTGGCTCGGACTCAGAATCTCTATTAAAATCCCCACAACAGAAGCCATATTCCCACTGCCACACCCCACTGATATGCAGTTCAATATGCTGCACTAGCCACAAGGGGGAAGCAGAGCCATTGCCCCGCCCCTTTTGGGGGCCCCCATGAGTCCGCCGGGAGGTAAGGACGCTGAGCCCAAGGGCTGCAGTTCGGCTCGGCCTAAATGCCGATCACGCAAGGGGTTTTATTTATGTATTTCTTCGGGGCAGGGAGGCAGAATAAGTGCCCTGCCTCTGCACTGGGAACGTCCTCACAACCAGGATGCAGTAATATACTAAACAAAGCACTGATCCTGCGAAGCAAGCCGGATCGGCGGCCCCTCTCAGCCTTTCCAAATCAACAGCACTCTCTCCGCCCACACTGATCAGGGCCTCATGGATCCCCCAGCTGGCTCGAGCGTCTTGCCCTCCACAATGCCAATAACGGTGATATACAGTAACCAGGCACTAGAGGGGGACAAAGTCCACCCTGGATTAACAGGGGTCATCCTGATTTGGGAAACCTACCCTGAGCTTCAGAGCTCCCCAGCAGCTCCCCAGAGCTCCTGGGCTCTATTTCTGGTCCATGGTTAGGTCCCAACATTTCCTAAATGTACCACTTGAACCCCTGGTTCTTTCAGCTTGGGATCAATGAGATCTCCGTCCAGTCCCCAGACTTCCCTGTGTGACCTTGGGAAAAACCGCGTAATCTCGCTGGTTCTTAGTTCCCCATCTGTAAAAAGAAGGGGGACCCACCCTTTATCTATTTAAGTCGGCAGATCTTAAGGACACGGACAGTCCCTTACAATGGGGAGCTGACGTCATCCAAGGCCTCTAGACGCTAGTGTCATACAAATACAGAATAATAAAGATCAAGGAGAAGAAGAAAAAAAATAAAATCAGTCTTTCTTTATCCGTCACACAGCAGGGAAACAAGCGAGCCGGTTTCTAACCAGCAGAGAGATTCTACAGCAGCAGGGGACAACAACCTAAATAGCTGGAAGATGGAGCTTGATCAGTTTATGAATGGGAATATATGACTGGGCAGCCTTGTGACAGCAGACACCCAGGAGGTCCCTTCCAGCCCTGTGCCCTTGGTTCTGACTAGCCTACTTTATTCAGGTCACCTTGGTGGTGCTTTATGCCTCTCTCTCGCCATCTTCCCTTTGGGTCCCAGCTCTTGCGCGTTCTCCAAGTTTGCATCAAGACCTGAAACGAGCCAGCTCCCCCCGGCAACTGCATCCACAACAGAGAGCCTTTGCCCCCACGTTCCTGGGATTCTCTCCCTGCGGAGATCTAGCCAGCTGATTCGCTTGCTAATTTTCAATCCAAAAATCAAAGCATCACCTCAAAGCCAAGCACTTTGTAATTTACATCTGTGCGCCACTTCCCGGACTTTGGGAAGCACAGCATCATCGCAAGGTTAGCATTTGTGGTAAATGTACTGGGGGTGGGGGGCCCCTCAGGAGATCAAAGTTCAATTCCATGCTCTGCTACAGGATCCCTATGTGACCTTGGGCAAGTCACTTAGGGTGTGTCTACGCTGCACACTACGCCCGGGCTCTGACTCAAGCCACAGACTCAAATCAAAAGGTCTCCGTTGTGCAGTATGGACACGTTAGCAGGGCTGTGAGACCCGGGCCCAACGACTATAAACCCAAGGTTACAAGGCAACGTGGATGCCCAAATGTGGGCTTGGAAACACCAAGTCCACAAGTCCGGGTCCCACAGACCCAGGTGTACAATGCAGGCTAGATGTACTTTTGGAGCCAGGTTTTCAAGAGCACTCGGAATGCTGGACACTGCACTCTTTTCTGGATCTGACTCTTATTTAGGGACAAAATGGGCACCGAACTCTTTTGAGAATCTAGCCCCACTCGTGGACTCTGAACCCTTGAAAGTCTGGCCCTCCATGCTCAATTCACCCTGCCCTACACCAGTGCACAGTAAGCATGAAACGCCAATTCCCGGTCAGAATGGCAGAGTATTACATGAGTGCAAAGTTGACTGTGCAAGATTCAAGCCAACAGGGAGCTTCAGGACCTTTCTTTCTTGGTGCCTCATGTCCCCCTCTGTAAAGTGGGGATAATAATACTTTCTCCCAGATTCATATTTACACTACAGCCCTTTCACATGGAGAGGAGACAAAGTGGCAGTAAATTACAGTGACGCCTAACTTAAGGTGTGGTGTGAAGGGGCCTTCAGTCTCCTCTTACCTACACTGTACATTGAATGATTCAGGAACTACTACTCCTGAATAAATCCAGGTGTAGACCCTCTTGTTCCAGAATAAGGGTATGGTGTTCCTGTTTAGCTTAAGGCACTTTGAAAGTATTATCAATACAAATACTAAATAATACTATACTTTAACAAGTAACACCAATCCAGTGCCTTATGGGTTTCCTAAGGTTATATAGGTTAAAAAGCATTTTTGTACAATGCCATCCTACGTCATAATTGGTCATTTTCTTAAATCCCTCATGCCCAGTTCCGGCTAAAATTGGCTTGACACTCAGGGCAGGCAAAGCTGATAATTGCAGATGAAGGAGTTCGTTGTTGTTTACACTAACACCCCTTTATGCTGCTCGGTAAAGTGGCCCCAAAGTGAGGGGAATTGTAATTTACCCCCCACTCTGAGGTCCCTTTTCACTATAATAAGGGCCTTTAGTGTAAATGAGATTCAGCCCCTTAAATTATGTTTGAAGACCAAAACAACAACAACATTGCAAGGCCCAGAACACCTCTCCGTAATTTAAGAATATAAATCAATCCCAAGAATGCTGCAATTATCCCCAGAATAAACCTTGCAAAGCCAGGGAATTCAGGGTTAAGGCAAAACAGCAAAGAAATCCAAACACATCCAGGATCAGGAAATACACAGTAAAGGCACCCGAACAGTCTTGCTGTATGGACTACACAGTGTGATTGGAAGTGCCACTCTTTTCCAGTGTGATCCATGCTACTTCCGGCCCCGAGTTACATTCAGAAGAGACTTTTATAAACTACCAAGGGAAGCGGTGGATTTTCCATCTCTGGATGCCTTTCTGGAGAAGTTTCAGTCAAACACATGATTGGGCTCAATACAGAGGAAACTGGGGGAAACTCTGTGGCCCCTGTTATACAGGAGGCCAGACGAGATCAGCGGTTCTCAAATTGTGGGTCGGGACCCCAAAGTTGGGACCCCATTTTTATGGGGTCGCCAGGGCCAGCATTAGACTTGCTGGGACCCCGGGCTGTAGCTCAAGCCTGAGCTCCACCCCAGCCTGTGGCAATGGGGCTCGGGCTATAGTCCCTTCTCCCCCCCCCTGGTGCGGCTCGGCTTGGCCTGCGGCCCCTTTTCCCCCCACCCAGGGCAGCAGGGCTCGGGCTCTGACCTCCCGCTCCCCAGGAGTCATGTAGTAACTTTATTGTCAGACAGGGGTTCACAGGGCAATCAAGTTTGAGAACCCCTGGACTAGATGATCTAATAACCATTCTAGCCTTAAAATCTATGAATCTTACAGAGGGGGAAGATGAGGCCCAGAAATAGAATTCTGGCTTTTTATGAACTATAGATTCATAGATTCATAGATATTTAGGTCAGAAGGGACCATTATGATCATCTAGTCTGACCTCCTGCACAACGCAGGCCACAGAATTTCAACCACCACTCCTGCAAAAAACCTCACACCTATATCTGTGCTATTGAAGTCCTCAAATCATAGTTTAAAGACTTCAAGGAGCAGAGAATCCTCCAGCAAGTGACCCGTGCCCCATGCTACAGAGGAAGGCGAAAAACCTCCAGGGCCTCTTCCAATCTGCCCTGGAGAAAAATTCCTTCCCAACCCCAAATATGGCGATCAGCTAAACCCTGAGCATATGAGCAAGATTCATCAGCCAGATACTACAGAAAATTCTTTCCTGGGTAACTCAGATCCCACCTCATCTAATAAATAGAGAGAAGGGGAGGTCTCATCAAACGTTGTCCCTTGTTATCTGGAGATAGCCCTACGAAACACATCTGTTACCACCTCTGAGCTCGACTCAAATTGCCCGGTAAGGAGACACAACTGTCTCAAGTGGCTTTCGGATCCAGCAGGAGTGAAGACATCACATGGTACATCCCCATCCTGTTGTCCCAAGACAAACACTGGTGAGCCAGGGGATGCAGGCTGTCATCTGTGTCAACTGGTTTCAAAACCATCAACATAAAAGAGGCACCTGAATTTTAAAGAGGCCAAAGTTTAGGGAAACTGAGACTGGAAACTTACAGAGGAAATTTGCTGCCCTGGTCCAGCAATGTGCTTGTCTCGACTGGTGGGAAAGTCTCTAAAACTTCAGGAAAAAGAAACAAAATGCCCTCCCATTTTATCCCCTTAGGACTGAAAACCCAGGGCAAAGTTAGGCCTGGATGCTGCAGCGTTTCTGAGTTCCTACGGAGTCTGGGCAACCTGCCATGAGCAACAGCGGCTCCGGGGGTGTGGAAAAAAAATAAGTGTTTATTTTGGGGGATGAGAGAAAACTTGCAATGTACAAACTGCGGAGGGGAAAAAAAAAGTGTTTCTGTCGCTCCTGCCAACACTGCGCGCCTCACAATATAAAGACTTTTGTTTAAGATCCAAGATTTCTGGTGGGAATACTTAACTTACTAAGTATATTCTTTCCTGGGGCTTACGCTGAGAGACTCTAACAAGATCTCATTCATATACCACCTAGGAGAGTCAGCCCCTCTCATCGCAAGGGTGGTTTCCATGTTTGCCATAATACCCTATATGGCCCTCTTTTTAACATAGGGCGGAGGCTCAGAATGATCCAGCGATTTGGGCACTGGGCTGGGAGCCAGGAGACCTGGGCACTGATTCTGAGCTGTGTTCTGGTCCCTTTACTCCGCTTCTTGTGGAGAATAGCCACATCATCCTCTTCCTGTTACAAAAGCTCATGTTAAAAGCTCTCTCTTTCTGCTGCAAGCTAACAGTTGGGCTAAAGGAGAATCCCCACTTGCTGTTAGCAGTATAGGGCCTATGACACACAGTTGCGCCATTCTGATTCCATCCAGCACAGGGCAATCTTACATACCCATGCATGTGCAGACACCCAGCCCATTATAATCCCTGCCTCATAGTGCACTGGGAAAGATTAAACGAGCTAATACTTGAAAAGGACAATCTATGTGCTAAATATCCTTCTCACCTCAATTGTTTTCTCCCTTGCCAGCAGCATTCAGCGCTGCCCGGATAGCATTAGGAATTACTGAAGAGACACGGGAGGACAAGCTTCCTCCCAGTGTGACCCAGATTCCCCTTCTGCCTGATCCTTCAGTGAAGTCATAATCCAGTGGGGGAGGGGGGATTGGGGTTCTTTTTTTTTTTTTTTTTAACATCCCAGGGTGTTGCCATGGAAATGACTCTGATGCTATCATTTGTTAGCAGAGGAACCAAAACTGTGCTGGAGGAAAAACACCTGGGCTCAAACCAGACGGCCGCTAGAGATGAAGGATAGCTCTGGAGCTCAGACACTGCGCTGAGGTTCAGAAGACACGGGTTCGATTTCTGCTTCTGTCACGGGGCGTGTCCGCAATCTCTCCGGAGAGAGGATACCCAGGCTAGCTAGCAGGGCTCAAAACAGCAGTGAAGACACAGCAGCACCTGGGGCCCTTGTGTTGCTAGCCCCCGGCTGCTGTGTCTTCTTAGCTCTTTTTAGCCGTGCTAGCCAGATGAGAGGTAGCTAGATTGGAGCTAGCACGCGTATGCAAATCCATGCTGCAGTCACACCCCGATGGCAGCACAGACCTACCCGCAGACTCCCTGGGTGAGTCAATTAATCTCCCAGTGCTTTAGCTTCCTATCTGATTATAATCCTTTCTTTGTCTGTTTAAATTACAACCTCTTTGGGGCAGGGACTGTCTCTTACAACTGTCTCTGAACAACTGGAATGGGGCCCAGCTCTTGTCTGGCTGTAGTGATGCACCCAATGTAATATAAGCGGTAATAAAGGCTCTTTGATCATTAGCAAAATAGGGTAAGGACCATTAGGGGAAAAGGAAAAACCAATTAAATCTTTGAACCAAGCTCCTCCTGGGTGGAATTCCATTGACTTCAACTTCCATTGACCCCAGCCCCCTCCCAATCTCAAACCTAGGTGAGCAGATTAGGTCCCATGCAAAGAGACCCAGCTGACACGAGGGTATCTTTTTGCAGCTGTATCGATGGGAGCCCTAGTGTAGATAAGGCTCCTGCAGTCGCGAGCATTCTCCACACTGTGCCTGAGACTTTCAAATCCACCTAGAGAATTTAGACACACACTGCAATAAATGGGAGCTGTGGGTCAAAATTCTCCAGGCAGCTTTGTCAGTCTCTGTCCTTATTTGCATCTGCTGTGAGCAAGATTAAATGGCAAAGCATCTACGTTAGGGCCTGGGATGACACACAAAGTTTTACCGGTTTAACTAGACTGGTGATTTTGTTAAACTGATTGAGTTAAACAGATGCAAACCCCTATACGGGCACTAATAATTTGATTTAAAACCGGTTGGTTTTTCAAAAATATTGCCACACCCTAGTTAAGGTTGAGCAGAACTCCCAGGTGAAAAATAAATGTTTCTAAGGGCTCTGAAATCCACCTGCATGCTCAGATTGTCTTGAAAATGGCTACACCTCAGTCGGGCTCAGGGTAGGTTCAGTGGTGCAAATTTGGGGCCACTTGGTGTAGAGGTTCCAGAGATACAGTGCCTAGAGAACAAAAAAAAAAAAAAAAAAAAGAGACGAGCCATACTTTTTGCCTATTCTTAGAACTTTTTTGGACACAGCTGTGGCTCAAATGACAGCGCTGATCTGCACCAGCTTGAGCTCGCCTGCTTGGATTTGACCTCAGCTAGTCCTCCATCAAAGCCCCAAAGGAAGCCAGAAAGCCCATGGGGCACCACACCGCCTCAGCCCATTGCCACCCTCTCCCACGCACCCAGATAGTCACAACAGCTGAAGCCTGGCAGAGGAGGTGAGAGAAGCAGCATCTGCTCTGGTGTGCAGCACCTGGGACGAGAGCCGCAGATGGTATAAATCAGTACAGCTCCCTGTGCTTCAATGGAGTGATGCCTATTTACTCCAGCTAGGGATCTGGCCCCAGCTACACCCATTTACACCAGCTGGGGATCTGGAACCAGATTTTTAAGTGCTCAGAACTGGGACTGGGATTTCAGCGGAGCCCAGTACTCAACTCCTGGCCTCGATGGGAGCTGAGCTCTGAAAAATCTGTCCCCGGAGTCTAAGGGGAACGGTTGTGTCGAAGGTAAGGTTGCTTTTAGAAGCCTCCTGAGCAGGCACATTTGCCTGAAAACTTACTTGTCTTAGAGAAGCTGAGCCAACCGTCATTTGCATAACAAAAAGACCCCACATCTGCTCTGTTGGATTGTGTCAGATCTAGAGCATATGCAAAGCAACCTTCCCTACCTTTTCAAGTACTGCACGGAGGAGTATAGGAACTGACACATCAGACCAGCGATCCATTTAGTCCTCTCAAAACAGTGGCCAGTACCAACTACTTCCGAGGAAGGTGCAAGAATCCCTGCAGTGATTGAATAACCTGTCCCTAAGGGAAGTGTCTTCCTGACCCTGATCAGTGAGAAGTTGCTTTATGCCCTGAAGCATGAGGTTTTATAGCACTTCTAAGTCACCAGGGGCTCCTGGCATTCCACCTCACAATCTCCCTGTGAGACACTCTCCTGCCCTGCCCTATTTCAGAGACTCCCTGCAACTCCTTCCAATCTTCCCCCATGCCAGGAGTTCCGAATACCTCCTCCCGTACCAGGGTACCTTAGGTTTTCTTAAAATCTGCTAAGCATTTAGGCATCTAGCTCCCATTGACTTCAGTGAGAGTTAGTTGCCTAAATACCCTTGAGGATCCGGGCCTTAATCTCCATGACATCATGTGGCAATGAGTCCCACAGTCTAATCATGTGCTGCCTTAATACGGATTTTCTTTATCAGTTTTGAATTTGCCTTCTTTCTATTTCATCAACTGTTCCTATGTTCTTGTATTACCTGCTGTCACTACTCACCTAAATAAAATCCTCTTCAAACTGATAGACCTTCTAACACCTCAGTTATTACAAACAATCAGCCCTCCAGTTCTTTTCGAACGGATGCAAAACACAGCATCGCCAACTCTCAAGATTTTACTGCAAGTCTCAGGATAATTGTTATTTTTTTCCTCAAGCCCCACCTCCTGGAGCCCTGGGAATCTGAGAATCTCAGCTTTCACCTGAAAAAACAAAAGCAAGTAATAGCCCTCAGAGCTGCAAACCTGACCTCAATGCATCCCAATCAGATAAGTCTAATGGTCCCTTCTGGCTTTAAAAATCTATGACGCCCAAAGGCTCAAAACCCAGAAGATAAATAAAAAGAAGCCAAAATGTATTTTTATCTCATTTTTTAAGCATGATATTGGGGGAGCCTGACTCATGATTTTTGAACATTTGGGGTTGGCAACACAGAGGACATACCAGCCTCCAACCCACCCTGGAAGCGTTCGTAGTGAATTTAGATTTAGTAGTTCCGGGGGGGCAGATGTGCTTCCAGGAGGAGGGGGAAGGAGACGTTTGAAATCCTCAAAACCACTGCAAGCTGCTCTGTGTTTGTACAGTCGATTAGGAGCCCATCCGTGAAGTCCTTTGGGAACCTCTGATGCTTTCACGCACGTCCATCTCCTTCGGTATGCAGAAAAAGGTCACCGCCCGACGCTCCTCCAACCGCCCGCTTACCAAGCCCAGATGTTGCGACCGACCCACACCAGTCTCACACTTCCCGGGCCACCCCACCTCTGCCGAGTGACTCCGAGATGGCTCCTTAGAGTCAGAAGTTGTGCGGGGAGGGGGACCCATAACAGGATTCACGGAAGGCTGGAGGAGACAGAACAATCTGATTGTGCACTGCTTTCTCCCACCCGTCGGACGTGCCAGATCGGAGCTGCTGTACCGTAACATGTAGGAGGCTTGGCTTATGTTTTAAAAAGGATAATGTTCCTTTTAAGTCTGAGCCACCCAAAATAACAACGACCCTGAAGAAGACAGTTCCTCCTAGGCCTTGTCTACAGTGGGATCGGCTGCCTCCGGGCAAGCCCCTAGTGTAGACATGTTTTGCACCGGTGCCTGGCTTCCAACCTGGTAACGTGCACCAGTGCAATTCCCGCAGCGCTGGTGTCAACCTTGTCTACGTTAGGGCCCTGATTGCCCAGCACCTGATACAGTCATTTCCACCAGTGCAAAGTGAGCCTATAATGCTACCAGCTCAGTTTTTCACACTCAATTCACACTAGTGCAAATGACTGCAACAGCTTAAACTGTAAGCCCCATGGGGCCAGGACTGTCTTTTTGTTCTGTATTTGTACAGCGCCTAGCACAATGGGGTCCATGCAATACAAATCATAAATAATAACAAGCGCCTCCTTCTGCTTGTGGCTGGGGGGGACATGCACCAGCGTCTAGTTAAAACAGGAACTCGCGTGTGCACCTGAGTGAAAAGAACTGGGAAACATGCTTCCATGCTGCTAAATGCTTGGCGTCTTTTTCACCAAGCACCATCCCACGCGAAAGGACAGCAGCAGCCCCCTTCCAGTCGGTTGGTGCAGGGAGCAAGAACCATACAAGCCACCAGCTGCCTTGGAAGAGAGACATGGCTGCTCAAGCAGCAAGGATCCTGCTTAGACCATCTGGTCCGCTTCTGTTTTAAAAAGCGAGGATCTTATAGATACACGTCTCCCATTCTCCCCACTGCAGCTCAAGGCGACAGAGTTTTGCAGGGTGAAGAGTTAGCAGCACCCAGCTAGAGATCTGGGCAGCATCTTCGGGACTGGGCTTCGGATACTTGTGAGCAAATGAGTAGCAAAGAGCTACTACTGTCAGCTTTCTGCGTGGCATGTTGCAAGCCGGTAGGAAGGACGGCTGTACGGGTGTCAAGGAAGGTTGAGTTTGTGGTTCAAGGATCAGACTGAGGCTTAGTAGATCTGGGTTTGACTCCTGGCAAGTCACCTGCGGCTAGATTCTCAAAAGCACGTTGGGTACGGAGCTCTTGAAAACATGGCCAGAAGTTTCACGGTGGGAGGTGCTGGAAAGCTTTCAAAATCTGGCCTTTATTTAGGTGCCTAAACAGGAGCTGGACTGTTTGGGGGCGGGGGGAGAAGCCCCACTTGTGGACGCTCCACCCTTGAAAATCCAGCCCACAGCTGAGATGTGAACTGAAGATGGGTCCCCTAGCTGCCATTCCAGTGCCTTAACCACTGAGCCATCCTTCCTCTCCATTTACACCTGCAAGTAAAGCTGCATTGCATTGAATTTGCCTGGGGTTGAGCCCATGCATGGCATGCAGCTTCATTTTAAAAATCAGAACTAAATAGCATCAGCATAAACGTTACTCAAAAAGCAAAAAAACCACCAAACAAACCCCCCTTTCCAGTGCAATACACTAGCATTTGGGGACCCGTTTGACGCCAACTGGCCCAGTCCACTTTCCAGTCATCAAAACAATCTGCTTCCCTAACAGAGTTTTCGTAAGAGCAAGAGGCAAGTCTCAAGGGTGTGCCTGGTGCACCCTGAGATAACCACACCCGGGGGCCCAAGCGATGAACTTCCCAGCACTTCACCCCTTTGCCAGGACCCTGGGCAGCGTGAGAATTGTAGGAGAGACTCAGTTCTCAGTGCAAACACATGACTTAATGCATTGGGTTTCCAGTAAGTTATTCATCAAGGTCTGTGAACTGCAGTATATATAGATATAGATGGATATGGATATATAAGTACCATTAATAATGACACGATGATTTCATGCATCTGAAGCTCAGGTCTTTGGCCAGCATATTTCTTAGCTGTGCAGCTGGCAAATGCAAGAGTCTGTGTATACATTCCACAGAAATGTTCCTTTTGCACACACCACCATGGCTTTAAAGGGTGAAATTCACAATCCTTATGCAGTACTTATGTGCCACTGAAACCTGGGGCTTATGCTTTCCTCTTTGCGTTTACCATTTCTCAAGCATCTAGTTTTCAACAGCTCATAAGCCATGCCAGAACAGCAGTTTTCAGTATCATATGAATGTCAACCCCTGTAATATTGATGCTCCTTTTTCCAACATCAGCATCACGACCATCATCCCTCTGATGGGCAGTAGCAGGTATCTATGGCCTTTGCATATCGGCCTCCCAGAAATTAGTGGCGTAAAGTCTGGGTATGTTCTAAGTGTCGCTTGCTTTATTTACACTTATCTTCCAGAGATCTCCCTCAAACACAATGCCGCAACTCCATCCCAAGAGCAGACTCTAGCAGAAATTAAACCTTCCAGCTGCTCGCAACCGCTTTCTCTACAGAGAGCCTTGTAAGTAAACCAACAGCAACACAAGCTTTCCTTCCAAGACTAAGAACTTGCTCGCACAAGAAGAATGTGGAAAACTGTGCGTAACGGCGCCACCTGGTGACGGTGGGCTGGTCTTGTGGTCGAGACACTGGCCTAGGGCTCCAGGAGGCTGCATTCAATTTCTGGCTCTGCCACCGACTCCCCTGGGCAAACTGCTGAGCTCCTCTGTGCCTCAGTTTCCCACCTCTAAAATGGGGATAATGATCCTTGTTGGCCTTGACTAATCAAACTGTAAGCTCTCTCATGCTCTGTACAGCCTAGCACAACAGGATTTCGAGGCACGGCTGTAACACAGATAATCACAATGACTTTCAGATTCAGCAGAAGATAAGAACAACTGTCCCCAACTCTGAAAGACAGGGGCCCATCCTGCCAACCGTCCACTGATTTCAAGGAATGCCAGAAGGATGCCTGCAGAGTGAGGTCCCATTCAATTATAATTAGAGAGATCACGACTGTCAGGAAAACTGGTGCGTGCGGAGGGAAGCTCCAAACCTAGCTCCCCTCACAGGCCTGGCTCCCTTCTCCCCAACACCAGTGTGAAATCAGGATTAACCCCCAGTGACGCCAAAGGAAAGAATCAGCCCACAAGCATTTCATGGAAAGGTAGTTTCCCTTTCTAGACTTCAGGGTAATAACTTGGCAGACCAACAAACCAACCTATGTATTCAGTGGAGTTATGAAGACCTGTATTGGACAAGCTACCTGCTCGGCAGCTCCATGACAAGTAAATTACAGGGCTCTGTCGTACTGACCAATAGGTGCGCGGAGATTGGTTTCATGACAAATCCCACGCCCTGAGACACACACCTTCTTTGTAATTGCCTCCGGATTGCCCAGCACTGACTAAAGGGGACATGGTCCAGAGTTTAAAAGCACAAGACAAGAAGCTAAGAGAACTGGATTCTGTTCCTTATTATTTTTTTGTATTATGATAGCACCTAGACGCCCTGGTCCATGACACTGGCACAAGACTGATCATCAATAATAACGACGTCTATCACACGGTTATACCATCATTTATTAACCCGTTCCAAATGATTTAATCAATTTACTCAATATAAAATAAAGGTGCACCTTAGAACCCTTTGTGGCAGCAAGACAGAAGCAGTAGCATTCAAGCTTTGCAGACTGCTCCTTTAAGGCCCAGAGAAAGCAGCCTTAGTGACTGGTAATTGGCTTTGTCGGTCTATTAACCATCTTGAGATGCTGCTTTTGCACTAACAATGACTTCAGCTGATCCTGTACAAGCCAGATCCCTTCTGCGGGTGTAGCTCCCTAGACGTCAATGGAGTGGCACCAGTTTACATCAGCCGAGGATCTGACCTATTTAAAAAGAACAGCAAGACCAAGCTACCGGGTGCGTTTACATTTGAGCCGAGAGGTGTGATTCCCAGCTCGCGCCGAGTTGCCCTCAGTAGCTCCAGCAGAGCTGGCGTGCTAAAAATAGCTGGGTGGCCAGGACAGCATGGGTGGCGGCTCAAACTAGGCTCCCAAGTACGTACCCAGGGGGTTCAAATGCCACCCCGTCACACGGCTATTTTTAGCATGCTAGCTCAAGCTAGCACAGGTAGGCCCACGTGACACCTCCCAGCTCAAATGTAGATGCACCCCTACATTTAGGCTCCAGTTACCACACCTGGAATGGGATATTGTTGATTGGTGCCATCTGCTGTACAAAGAAAGGAGACTGTAAGATTGCCCCATTTATTTTCCACTAGGAAACTCACACCTGCTATTCCTACCCCAGCTAGCATTCACCCCAAGATATATAAATTTAAAATAACATGATGCCTTTTACCTCAGTGCACTTTACAAACAAGTCACTGGTCTATACAGTATTTGCCCCATATGGAAGGATGATGTCCAGGAGACCATTACTGTGCAAATCACTAATTTGTGCCTCACGGAGAACCACATGATCAATTTAATGCATCTTTAACTCTTTCACCTGCACTCTGCCCACCAACACATCTCTGGTGGGGTGACAACTTTTCAAAGCTACGAACAGCTTCAAACAGGGCACCATTCGAAAAACCACCACCACCCACTAGGAAACGTCTCCTTCTTCTCCCCAGCCAAAAATGGCATGTTTTACCCTCCCCCTCCAACTAAAAAGAAAAAAAAAATGGCACTGGATGGGAACTATTCAGTACTTCCCAGGTTAATTCACCCATTGCAAATTACCTGCATTTTGAGATGGAGGGTCTAACCCTGAGTGTCCTCAACTGACTTCAGTGGAAGATGAAGGCGATCGGTACCAGGAAAGACCCTAATTACTATTGATTTAAAGGGCCTGATTCTCATTTATACTAAGGCCCCTTTCCTCTGCTCTGGATGTAAATTACAGGTCTGGTCTACATTTAGAATTTAATTTGACATGGCTACAACACTTAGGGATGTGAAAAATCCAAACCTCTGAGCGCCGTAGCTATGTGTAGATGCCGCAGGTCAAAGGCAGAATGTTTCCTGCAATGGCAGACGCTTCCGTCGCTTGTAGGGTGCCTCTGTGTTACAGGGCTATGCCACTGTAGTTAATGCACTGTAACTATGCCACTATACCCACTGTAGTGTAGACAAGTGCTTGGTCACCTCACTTTAAATCCCCTTTGTGCTGTGATGGGGCCGGAGTGCAGATGTCAGATCACAGTTTTTAAAATCATGCCTAAAATATCACCGTGCCCCAAAAAGAGCCCTTTAGACCTTGTTCCTGCAAACACTGACGCGCATGAGCAATTTTACTCCAGCAAGTCATCCCATTACCTTGGCTGAGATTACTCACATGAGTAAAGTTACACATATGTGTAAACTGTTTGCCAGACAAGGTTCTTATTTTAATCGTCTGGGGCCAGACTCTCATTTACGATAAGATCTCTTGACACTGGTCTGATTGTGTAAAGGGGCATTGGGTGAATGCGGCTCTGAAGCACACCCTGTTTAAGAACCCCTAATTCTACCACCGAGAAAGAATTCAGGCCTCCATTTTAGTTTCACCATCCTATGATACTTCACTGCATGTTAGTAAGTATCTATTTGATACAAAGAATAAAATCCTAGTCACAAGAGTTTCTGTTGTTTGGATCTTTACAAAGAAGCAGAGAAACAGAGCGGCAGGTTTTTTGGCATTGATTATAAGGTCTATGACTTCAGTTCCTCTCTATACACACACAGCACATGTATCAGGTAGGGGCCGAGACATTTACACACAGCAATACTAGCCAAAGCGTGGCAGCGTTCCAGGTCCACCGGCGAGCCGTACACATTCGGCCTCTAGAAAGACCAGCACTTAATTGCACGTTGCAGGCATAATATATGACCTGCTTGTCACAGAGCAGTAAGTTAAACACGAATCTCTGACGCTCGGCGCGTCCCTGGCTGTTTCAGCAGAGGAGCTGGTAAGAGCTGGGAACGTTTCAGAGTCAGTGGGATGACTTCTCGGGCGGTGTAGCCGACCCCAGCTCAGAGCATGGCTGACACATTCACATGTATTCCTTCCTTCACCAGCTAGTGCCTCACTCCCCTTGCCCCTCCAGGAAATCCTTCATAACTGGCAGCATGGCCTAGCAGATAGGGACTCAAGAGAGCCGAGTTCGATTCCTGGCCCTGCCGCTGGCCTACTGGGTGATCTTGGGTGAGTCACTTCAGCTCTGTGCCTCAGTTTCCCTTGGGGGACTGATGATACTGACCTCCTTTGTAAAGCACTTTGAGATCTATGGCTCAAAAGAGCTATATTATAAACTGATCTTCCCTCTCCTTTCTAACATATTTAGTCGAACAGAGAAATACTTGCCATTGTCGACATTTATTGCACCCTGAGCATCTGAGTTAGCATCCATTTAAATGAATGGGGCAATTGACATTTTAGAGCTATTGTTCCAGGCTCTCTGCAAACTCAGGCTGAATGGGCTTTGCCTACAGTAGGCAGTTTCACTGGCAAAGGTTTTGCCGGCACAGTGCCACAGACAAAGCTATTTTGGAAAAGCGCATTCACACTCTACCACTTGGCGCTTTATGTCCATGCAGCTCCTGGTATGTCAGCACCAAGCATAGTGTATTGTGAGTAGGCATCCCAGTGTCCCCCCGCCTTCAGACACACTGCCTTGTGGGAAATTGTTGCTGCGTACAGTGGGCCAACTGCTGTGTACAAGTATTATATTGTGGGGGCACCCAAGAGCGTCAGTCATGCCCTGTCGTGCCAGGTGCTGTACAAAAAGAGAACACAATGGCCATTCTTGCCCCCAAAGAACAAACAATATCATGGGAATACCTCTCTGAGAATTGTGGGAATTTGGTCAAGCTTTCCCAGTAAACATTTTTAGTATAGAGCAGGTCGGAGTTTGAATCATTCACCCCACATGTCCCTCCCCTCTTCACACACACACACACACACACACTCTCTCTCTCTCTCCACCTAGCCCTTCTGCTCCAGGCTTTAGAAAGCACAAGTCAGTTGCCCAGTCCAGAGAGTAAAGTGGTTTGAATACATTTCTGGATACTTTTGGCAGGAAGATTTATTTATTTTTTAGCCCCAGTGCTTTTTATGATCAATAAGAACGATTGTTGTTTTAAACAGGAGGAAATAAAAAAAGCTGCAAGCAAACAAGTGCAAGGAAAAAAAGGATGGAGCACGTGACACCAGAGTGAAAGATTGAAAACGACAGATCTGGGAAGGCAGAGCTGCTGGCAGACGACAGTCGGGCGAGGGCTAGATTCACCTTAAAGAGAAAAGCACCACACGCAGCAAACGGCTTCTTTAATAAAAAAAAATACATACTAATAAAAGGTCAGCCTAGAGGTCTCCCAACATCGCCTAAGCTCCGCTCAAACCAGCTGTTTAATAAAATACAGCGCTTTATTGATAGGTTTATGTAATTTTAAAAAAAGAAGAGAAAAATGCCAGGGAGAGAAAAGTATCAAATGCCATTTCTTAGGAAGCCGTAGGCTGATCCGTGCCATCTTAACTCTGATGGACTAATTATTTCTTATTTGAATGGTAGTCGCACCAACCAAGACCAGCACCCCATTGTGCTGGGGGCTGTACAAGTAAACAGGACTTTCTCTACACACAGAAATGGCACTGATTTAATTCAATCAGTTTTTAAATCGAATAAGGGCTTGTCTACAGGGGACCATCCAGGAAAATGAATCTGAATTAAGTAGAGGTGTGAATTTGAAGTGGATTATTCCAACCGTCCTCAACCCTTGTGTGAGCACCCTCATTCAGAATTAAATGTCCTTAATTTGGTTTATTTTAATTCACTTTTGGAACCAAATGAAGGCCACTTTCATTCGGAATAACAGCGTTCACACAAGGATTTAATGCAGTATAACTAATCCGCTTCAAAAGTCAGACGTGGGGGTCTCCTGTACAATTAAGGCCATGAAAAAATTTGCACTCTGTGTGCACCGTAGCTAGGTCCTAACCCCAGCTGGAGATGCAGCTAGATCAATGCAACAGAAGCGGCTGTGCTGCCATCGCGCTGCAGTGTACACATACCCCTAGTTTCTTTGGATTAACTTTCCCCATGTAGACAAGCCCTAACTCGAGCTAAGAACACTCCTTTTGTCCAAGCTACCCAGTGTGGGAATTTCTTATTCGGGAGCTAACAGTGGCTAAAATTAATTGTACCAATGCAAACGGCAGGGCAATGCATTGCACTGAAATAGTTTCCCTTCAACTACACTGATTAAAGCTACACCAGCACCTAGCCAAGCACTTAGATAAAGTCAGCTGGGCCTGGTCGTCATTTACACTGAAGCCATGTCTACACTACAGGGACTACAGTGGCTTTACCCCTTGCACCAACCCCAACTTCCCAGCAGCAGCAAACGGCCTTTAACTGGGTATGTTGTAATTTACACTCAATTTCAGGCTGATGCAAAGAGGCCAGAGTGTAAATGAACATCAGCCCTGGTTTTAATTCACACTTTTTGTTATTTCAGTGGAAATTTGTGTGGAGGTTGGCTTTTAGCTAAGTCACTGCTATCGCCTTCTGTGGACTTTTTTAAACCAATTTATGGCAAGGGAGTCACACCAATTTAAATACATTAATTTAGAAACAGGGTTAGTTAGCTCAGAGCAAATTCTTTTAAGCCCCAGCAAAAGACAGTGTGGCCTAGTGGATAAAGCACCAGGCTAGGACTCCAGAGACCTGGGTTCCTCTGTTGCCATCTGACCTTGGACATGTCCTGTCCTCATTCTCTGCCTCAGTTTCCCCACATGTAAAATGGAGCTAATGATACTGATGTTGATAAAGCACCGTACAAGAGCTTGGTGGTATTATTATTCCAAAGAGCTTGCAATGAAAACAGACAAAGCGTGGGAGTGGAAACAGATGCACAGAGATGTTCTTGGTCAATAGCAAAGCCAAGAGAATAAACCCTAGGTATTCTACATCCCAGGCTAGCACCCCGTCAACAACAAACACAAATTTAGGGACACCAATGTCCAAATACTGATTTTCACACACACAAAAGTAATTGAACAGAGAGAAACAACTCAGGAAAAAAGAACAGGAGTACTTGTGGCACCTTAGAGACTAACAAATTAGTCTCTAAGGTGACACAAGTACTCCTGTTCTTTTTGCAGATACAGACTAACAGGACTGCTACTCTGAAACTGAGGAAAAGAAAATCTGAAACTGTTCCAATATTTTTTTTTAAAAAAGCAGCATTTCCTTGAGATACATATATTCAACAGCGACCCGTTCTCTCTCCCCAGATTATTATTTTGGGGAGTGTTATGGTGAGGTCCAGACACTCTAGCTGAGATCACAGCTCCCTTGCGGATAATGGTAACTGACCTCTTTTGGGCTGTGAGATCTACTAAGAAGTAGTGCTAGATGGGGGTTAGGTCTTGCGACTGTACTAGGTTACACACACACTTAAGATTACATTAACAGAGTCATTCCAATTCCTGTTCCCAACTGGCTACGCATTGTGCACGTTCTGTTATTTTTGCTACCTTGCCCTATCTCCCATATTGACACCCGGCTTATCACAGCCACCGGTTACGTCTTTAAGTCTCGATTCTTTGGGAGCAGGGACTTGTCATTTGCTATATGTTTTACACGGCACCTAGTACAATGGGATCCAGGTCTGATCGGCCTCTAGGCGCTACCACAATACAAATGTTCAGTAATAAAACTAAGAGACAGTCCCTGGCCCAAAAGCCTTATACTCTAAACAGACAGACATCAAAGGATGAGACAGAGAGCTATTATTATCCCATTTTATAGTTGAGGAAAATGAGGCATAGGGACAGTGAGGACCTGTGAACACTTAACAAGTAGTACTGTATTGCTTTAATTATACATGGCCTATGAGGAAAGCTTGAAAGAAATGGGCATGTTTAGCGTCGAGAAGGGAAGACCGAAAAGGGACATGATAACAGCAAAATGTTGATAGAAAGAGGACAGTGATCAGTTGTTCCCCCACGTCCACCAAGAGTACGACAAGAAGGAAAACCAGCCCAATTTGCATGGAGATTTAGGATATTAGGACAAACTTTCTCACTCTAAGGGGAACAGACGTCCAAAGGAGGTTGTGGAATCCCTATCATTGGCGGATTTTCAGAACACGCTGGACAAACGCCTGTCAGGGATGGTCTAGGGTTACTTGGTCCTGCCTCAGCGGAGGGGGCTGGGACGAGATGACCTCTCAAGGTCCCTTCCAGCTCCACAGTTCTCCGATTTTATTCCAGCACAATGAAAGCGGCAAAAAAAGCCTCCGCTGTGGATGCAACCATAGCGGCATCGAAGTGCTTATATCAGGGTAGCTCACTGCAGTTGAAGCAAAATAAGCTCGTTCAGTATAACTCAGTCACACAAGGGGCATAATTATTTCGGTAAAAAACAAAATCACACCTCTCCCCCGCCCCCCAAAAAACGTGTTATATCGCTAAGACTTTAACGTCTAGACGAGGCTTTGCCCAAGCTCCTACAGGATGGTGCAAACTCCCCTGCTTTTCACCTTGAGTTCTTATTTACACCAGTGCCAGCTGGGTGCTAATTTCTACCAGAGCAGAATGGTACCTTTTGTCACATCCACTTTGTGAGGCTTCAGTTCAACTTAACACTTAAACACGTGCTTAACTTTAAGCAGGGGAGTGGACTTGACTAACTTCAACATCGCACGCTAACAGTGAAGCACGGACTTAACTGCTTTGCTGAATCAAAGCCTGAGGGGATGCACTGAACTCGCGCTTGCTGAGCATCCGCATGGCAGAGCCACGCGCCCTCCAGACCCGTCTAGCCGCAGCCACGTTGCAGTGACCCGGGTTTGACACTAGGATTTCAGGGGGTGTTTCGCAGGGTTCTTCGCGCCTCGCTGACTTGAGCCGTTCTAGGAGCTGGTTCGTGGCATATTGTGGGAGAACGCGTCTCTCCCTCCCGAGCCTACAGTTGTAGGGCAATGGAGAACCAGTAGTTAAAGTGATATATACCCCCCTTGGTGTGAATGCAGTTATACCAGGATAAAAGCGCTTATACTGGTATAGCTAAAGGGGAATAAGTATCCCAGTATAAAGGTACCTTTATAACTGTACCCACACTAGTGGTTGTCCCGGTGTAACCATCAGAGGGGTCGCCGTGTTAGTCCGTATCCACAAAAACAACAAGGAGTCCGGTGCCACCTTAAAGACTAACAGATTTATTTGGGCATAAGCTTTCGTGGGTAAAAAAACCACATTTCTTCAGATGCGACTATATCAGGGGGAGGTGAAATCACACCCCTAACTGACCTAGTTATTCTACTGCCAAATCTGTGTTTCAACCAGGCCTCAGGCCCCTTTGCGCAGCCAGAGACGGGTAAAGGGTCCTCAGGGTAAATGAGAATCAGGCATTCGAATGGGCGGTATGGCGCTCAACGATCACTTTCCAAACTGAGCAGCCCTCGGTAGGTGCGCTCCAGGTTCTGTTCCACCTACAGTCGAAAGACCCAGCACTCAACTCCCATTGGCTTCCCAAAACCAAACCGGCAGGGAGAGTGGAGAAAGGGCCCTCTGTGAAATGTCAGCTCCGCACAGCCGGGAGAGCCTGGGGCAGTGGATGTTGGGGGTGGGGGGGGAGCGCGCAGGAGAAGGAAATGGACCAACTTGTGGCTGACCCTTCCCAGCCATCACCCCCCCTTCCTGTCACACGTGAAGACAGCTACTTAGGGATTTGGCACTGGGTGAGAACAGACACCCAGAGTGCAGAAGGGAAGAGCCGTGTCTATGTCTGTGTCTGTGCGAGAGACAGACAACATCCAAGCAAAGGGGCAAGCAGAGATCTTCTGATGGCAAACAAGCATCTCAGATGCAACACATATGCCAAACAACACCCAGATTCGACAGCACCTCAGCAGGCCTCTGACACACAGAGTCCTTCTTAAACCCCCAACCTCACCACCACCACCACACACACACACACACACACATTTCCCCCTGCGATATGTCTGCTGGCCTGCTGCCCCATTCAGGTCGTGGGACATGCCTCTGACTCCTGTCACCCTCAGCAACACTGGCACCCTCCGAGACAAGCCTCAGCATCCCCTGGAGCTGCCAGGTGCCAGAAACCCACAAGCATACACCCGTCTTGTGGCGACTGCTGCCACCCCCAAGGCATGCACCCCCCCCACACACACACACACACTACATCCCCCACCCCCTCTCGGGGGGGGGTGTCTCGGCTCCTCGCCATGGCACCTTATTCTAGCTTTTGTCAAATGGCAGAAATGCCTCGCCCCCCGCCAACCTCCACCCCCACACACAGACCAGCCTTCAGCAGCATTTCAACCAGAGAGGAACAAACAACCACAGCTGTCAGTCCCCAGAACAGGCAGCCGTCCAAGTCATTGAAGCCCCGGGACTCTATTTACCATTGCCCTTCCTAAAAGCTGCTGTTGCCAATCAAATACCTCCCCCCCACCCCACCCGGTGCTCCATATACTAAGCCAGCCAGCCTCCCAAACACAGAGAGGCACAGCTCCAAGCTCCCCAAACATGGGGGGCCTGTTGCTCCCACCCCCCCAAGCACAGGGTGGGGGTGTTGCGCCAGTCCCCCTGTCCCATTTTGGTGGCTTTAGCTGTCGCCCATCACCCCAGGAAGGAGCAGCTGCCCAGGGCACTGTCCCTCCCCATGACAGAGACGCACACTTTGGCATTTAGTAGCTCTGGGACCCTCTCTCTGTACTTACTCCGCACTGCTGCTCCCGCCCCCCAACTACCAGACACCCTCCCTGCCCCGCATAAGACACCTCTGCCCCCCACCCTCAGCTACCAGATACCCTCCTATGCTCCACAGATACCCTCTGCCCCCCACCAGACACCTCTGCCCCCCCAGCTACCAGACACCAGGCACCCCTGCCCCCCACCCTCAGCTACCAGACACCACCCTACGCTTCACCAGACACCCCCTGCCCCCCACCAGACACCTCTGCCCCCGCAGCTGCCAGACACCCCCTGCCCCCCCACCAGACACCTCTGCCCCCGCAGCTGCCAGACACCCCCTGCCCCCCACCAGACACCTCTGCTCCCGCAGCTGCCAGACACCCCCTGCCCCCCACCAGACTCCCACTGCTCCCCCAGCCCCCCTGCCCACTCACCCTCCTGGGGCAGATCCTCCTTCCCCTCTGCACCATTTTGGTGACTGCTGCTAAATGGCAGGATCCAAAGTCGTCGTCGTCGTCCCCGTCCCCCCCCCTCCGCCCGTAACCCTCGGCAACAACCTCAGCTGTCAGCTCCACACACACACACACACTTCCCCCCAAACAACGGGTGAACACCACAGATCTGGGACTCTCTCTCTACCCCCCCCCCCCCCCCCGCTTCCCAGCTGCTGTCTCCCAGCCCCCCCCCGGCAACCTCCAGCCCGGGCAGCCCTGCGGAGCTGTCAGTGCCTTGGCCCCTCACCGGTCCCCAGCTCTGATCCCCCCCCCCCGCCTTTGCAAACAGCCGCTGCTGTCAGGCAGACACAAGGGAGGCAACACCTCGCCGCCGCCTGTATTCCTCCCTTCACCTCTGCACCATTTTGGCGAGGGTTTGTTTTGAAATGTCAGAGGCGGCTGGAGGGTGCGCTCGCCACCCTGCCGCCCCGCAGCCCGAATCGATCCCGGTCAATGGATCCAGCTCTCTGTACCACAGCCCGCCCCCCCGCCGCCGCCGCCCATCACCGTGGTACCCAGGCCAGGCCCGACCAGCTGTCCTGCTTTTCCAGGAGCAGTCCCCACATTCGGGGCTGTGTCTTAGACAGGCGCCTATTTCCCTCCCCAGTGTCTCTGTATTTCACACTTGCTCTCTGGTCACCCTAACCCCCCCCCCCCCCCCAGGCTGTTGCCAAACGGTTTCCACCCAAGCCCCTCCCCACCCGGACTCCCAAGAGCGGTCAGTCCACCGCCACCCCTAGGCTACCCCCCACTCCCCCCAGGACTCGACTTACCCTCCAGCGTCCGCTCCCGCGCTGCCTTCCCCCCCAGAAAGTCGCTGCCAGGAGCCGGGGAACGGGGTGATGTGGGCGAGGAGGAGGCTTCAAAGAAGCAACAACAAACAACAACAAACAACAACGCCGCCGCCGTCACACTTGAGAGGCGAGCCCAGGCAAGCAGGAGCAATCTCAGTGTCTCAATGAACTTCCTCCCTTTGGTTGCGTGTCTGTGTGTGTGTGTCTGTGTGTGTGTCGATTCCTTCCTTCCTCCTTTTTGGCGACAAAGGTAACTACTTCCAACCCGCTGGGGGAAAGACACAACGTAACCACCAGCCAGCGCAGCCTAGCATGCCGGGACGGCCAGATGGCTCCCCACCCACCAATGGCCAAGCCCTACGCACGGCCCGGGGAGGGAGGGCTGAGCCACCCAGCTCCCGCTCTGCCCCCCCCTTGCACCCAAGCCACCTCCTCCCAAGCTAGGCTGCAGCGTGGCTTGCTGCAAATCCTTCCGCCCGGAGGACCAGCAGCAGCCTGGGTGGGTGATTTAGGAGCCTGGTCTGTGCAGGGTTTAAAGGGCCCTGGCTTCCACTTGGCTGCTGTCTGGTCTCCATCACTCCATCCCCCTTTCCCAGCTCATCACTAGAGGTCAGGAGCACGCTCCTTCGGACCCAGCTTGCACCTCAGTTTTTTGCACACACACACACCCCCCCCCCCGAGGGGCGTTGTTGTCCAGCAAAATCCTCCAGGCGTGGACAATTGCAAGCCCAGTTCTGGTCTGCGTCGGTTCTCGTGCCGCGACCCTCACCGTAGCGTCTGAGCGCCTTCCAGCCGTGCACTAAGTCACCGATGCAGGGGGGCTGGAACAATGGGTATAGCGGGGGGATGCTGAAAGCCATTGTACCAAACTGTAAACCCTGTATATGATGGAAACCACTTCAAGCCAGGGGGTGCGGCAGCCCCCTTCCCTTTTTGCCCCCCCCCCCAGTTCCAGCAGCACCCCTGCACCAACGGTGAAATTCAGAAGGCAGTGGGGTGTTTTTGGACATGCAGCGAGCAATGCGGCGGGATGTATCTCAGATAAAGAGCAGTACAGCCTAGTAATTAGAGAAGAGGGTGCTGAGAGTCAGGACTCCTGAGTTCTATTCTTGTTTCTGGGAGGCGGGTTTGATCTAGTGTTTAGAGGTAAGGCTTGGATGTCAGGACTCCTGGCTTTTTGTTCCTAGCTCTGTGAGGGCATGGGGCTGAGAACAAGGAACTGGGCCCTGAATTGCAATGAATGCCACTTTACACCAGCTAGAGATCTAACCCATTGAGTTCAATCGAACTAAGGTGATGTATACACACAAGAAATCTGTCCCATTGATTTAAATGGAGCTACATCAGTTTAAACTAGCTCATGCTTGGGTCCAAAATGTTTAAAGCCAAAAATGTACTCTTCCCTTACATAATAATATAATAATAAGTAATAATACTTAGTGTTTTACAATTTCCAAGCACTGTACAAACATTCACTAACACCCAACAACCCTTCGGTATGGGGAGGTGGCAGATTATCAGCATGTTAGAGGGGAAACAGAGGCACAGGGCAGGGAAGCAACTAGATCAACTCAGTGGCAGAGGCATGATTAGAATTCTGGAGTTCTTGGCCCCTAGCCCCATCCCTCGGCATGAGTCATTACTAGTCTTAAAATTCACACTGGAAAATGTGTCTTGCTCTTTGCTCCTCTAATGTTTCAAGACTGAAAAAGGTGGTCCTGTGGCTAAGGCATCGGAATGGGACCCAGGAGTTCTGGATTTAGTTTCCGGCCCCCCACAGCCTCCCCAGGTGACCTCGGGCAAGTCACTTGATTCCAGTATGAAGCTCACAGCCTAACCCGAACTGTTGATTGCACTGGATCATTTCCCCTCTCTCCCCCGCCCCTCACCAATTTTGGGGCTTGTCTAGACTAAGAAAATCTGCATCAATTTAGTGACAAGGGTGCAAACAACTAGGGCCTGATCCTCATTTACACTAAGGCCCCTTTACACCTCTCTGCCAGAGTAAAAGGGCCATTAAAGGCAGTGCTAATTATACCTACATCCACTTTAAGGCCCTTTTCTACTGACAGGACAAGGAAAGGGGGCCTTAATGTCATGCCCATTAGTGTCTGTCAGGTGCTCAGACAGCAGGGGGAGGGAGGGTGGCCCCTATATAAGTGAAATTAAAAGTTCCACTCACCCTATCAGGGAGCAGAAACAATACCATGTGGTTTAGGGGGCCAATCACACCACACAACTTGAAGCAAGTCGTTTGCTAAACAAGCCCATTGTCTGAAAATAGTTTGTTCAAAGTGTTGGGCCAATAATATCAAACACACCATAGGAAACGTGGGACGGGCTCTGGAAAGCTGGACTAAGGGATAGTGCTACTGGTTCTACAAATCAGTTTGCTCGCTTTTAATATTGGTTGCACCCCAAGGCTCCAACCAACATAAGGTCTCTTCTGTACTAGGTGCTGTATAAACACTTAGCAAGAGACAGTGCCTGTCCCAAAGAGCTTACACTATGCAAAGAGGTGAAATGATCCTCTCCCCCCCCCCCGCCAGGTCACCCAGGATGCTATATACTGGACCAGACTGCCTCTCTGGTATAGGCATTAATAGAAATTCTATCCCATTCTATTCTAGCCCTTCACTGTCCAATTTGGCCACAGTGAGAATAAAACTAAGGATGTTAATTCTTTCTTTTTAAACTACAATCTGACTTTTACTAAGTCAATCAAATCCATATACCCAACTTCCAATACTAATATTTTTCTTGTGGTCCACAATTTCCTGGCCCAGCTCCAGCCCAGGTTAATTACATTCCATCTTCTTAAATTCATCCGGTATGTAGTTTCAATCTGGATTAATTATGCTGGGGTCACACTCCTTTAAAAAAAAAAGGAAAAAAAGGTCTTCTGGAATTATTCAAGCTGCAGTATTCCACCCCCTGAAGTAGGGCCAGTTTAAGGCACAGACTATATAGACCCATGCCTGGAGCTCCTGTTCATGGCATCCTAGGAGAGCATCTCAGAATCTCAGCTTTCATTTAAATAAAGAATTTATGTTTATAGCCCTTGTGGTTGTGAAGAAACGCTTGGATATGTGACCTGAATGTAACCAGCACAGTGATGTCTTGCCTGAGTCTGCAGAGAGCCTGAGACAATTGCTCTGAAAGCAGAGAGTTGCCCAGAGTGTAACCAATGCAGCAGCCATTAAAGCCAAGGGAGAAGCCACTGGGCCCCTACACCCATTCTGAGCTTGACTGAGACCTTTACTAATCAGTTCCTGGAGAGTGGTGTGTGAGTGACAGGTTGGGAATGACTTCTCTGGGAAATTAGATAATCCTCTGGAATGCTACAAGCACCACACACTTACCACAACTGTTACATAGCATCCCACTTCCTCTGTGATGTGGTCTGCAGACACGGCAGACACCTGCCTCCTTCTTAATGGAGGATCTGAAAGACCTGGTCGCCAGAGACAATAAGGCCCACTTAGGCCGCTCCGGCAGCACAGAGGGCCTTAAAGTGGGTGGGTATGGCCCCTGAGAATCCCCCCCTGCACAGGGATCCTCTCTAGCCAGCGTGGAGCTGGTATAAGGACCCTGTTTCCAGTCCCAAAATAAGGGTGGTGTAGCCAGAGCACACTGCATTATGGGAGCATGGGAAACACTGTGTAAATTAGAGCAGCCACCGGGCAGCTCCCACTTACATCAGGACCTGTGCAGAGCCCTACATGGCCTCAGAATCTGAGAAGCAAAAAAGTGGCCTTAAAGCCACCTTCGTCCCTGCCCCAGTCACAGGAATGGAGCAAATGAGCATCAGGCCCATAGAATAATCAGGGGAAGCATGGAGTGGAGAAGACAACAGGCCGAGGACTGTATTTCTGCCAGCAGAAAGGAATTATGATCATTATTTATTATTTGTGTGGCGGTCACGCCTAGTAGCTCCAGTTATGGGTCAGGACCCCACTCCATGGTGCTAGGGGCTGTACAGACACAGACCCCAAAAAATTCCAATGGAGTTAGCGGCTCAGCCATATGCAGACTCCAGTTAAGCCTCTTTGACACAAGCAATCAGCTTCTTCCAGTGCTTAAGTTCCAGCGCCGGTGGGAGGATCCACAAAGCGAGTGACTCAGGCTGAGGAGGAATAGGGAAGTTTTACAATACACTTGGCGTAGGAGGAGGCTCCCAGTGCAAGGAAGGTAGGCGGCGAATTACACAATGTGTGTGTGTGTGAGCGCGCACACACACATGCAGCATCAGAAGACTTTATGGCAGGGAGAGGAACATAAACACTGCATTTATACTAAAGTGGAGCTAATAAAGGATGTTGTATGTTCCAGTAAGGGGCAGGGAGATCTTCTGAGACAACCGCCTGTCATGCTGACCAATATGGTTTCATTGTTTCCTGTCAGTCTGTACCTGGCTGTTGTCTCTTGTCTGATCCTTAGACTGTAATCTCTCTGGGGCAAGGGCTGTCTTTCTGTTCTGGGTTGATACAGCGCCTAGTGCAGCAAGGTCTTCGTCCATGACAAGAGCTCCACGGTGCTACTGACATACAAATAATAAATAAATGATGGTGAAAAACCCCCAGGGTCTCTGCCACTCTGACCTGGAGGGAAAGGCCTTGCAGACCCCAAATACGGCCATCAGTGCCTAGCACAATGGGATCCATTCTTCGCTGGCCCCTTGGCACGACCACAATAAACAAGGCTAGTACTAATAGTTGTTCTGAAGTCATGGTTCTGTCTTCACTCTGGAAGTGAAGTTAGTTGTTCTGTCTTCACTCTGGAATCAGGAGACCATCCACACACAGAACAAACACCCGGTCTTTGCCCCAAAGAGCTTCCAGTCCCAACGGAAAGTTGTGACACAAACTGAGCCGAGGGCAGGATCAGGGCCGAGAAGCGTTTGACTGACCTGTAAGGAACCCGTTTCATGCAAAGGCCTCTATCAATATTAGATTTTCCTTTTGTGCAACAAAATGTATTTATACCTTATTATTTTTAGGAGACCTAAAATTTGGACCTGAGTTCAGTGATAAGGATCATTTAATTAACAACGCTGCCATCTTCCCTTTGTCTGCCACGGTTACAGTTTCATAGACTCATTGCGGCAGGAAGGGACCTCTTAGAGCGCAGGAGACTCAACGATTGCGGTACCCCAGGCCGAGAACAGGCAGGATTATGGGGAACAATGCCAGTGGAATCGACGAAACAAGAAATGCCCAGCTGATCCCAGCAAATTTCACGTCAGATCCTTTCCACGTCATCTCAAGATGCATCTTTCTGATGGACTTTTCTGTTTGGCTTTTGGGGCTGTTTGCAGTTGGGTTTATTATTATTGTTATTATTGTTACTGGTCCTATTTTTAGCACCATATCAGTTTATACTGAGACGGAATTAATCATCCCACTGAGGGTTGTTTGCACAGAATCTTGGGTGTTTGTTTTCCAATCAGCTGCAATCATGTAACCAGGAAAAAAAAAAATCATCTCCAATGGGCCCCACTTTCTCTCCTACGCCAGTTTAGTGTAGGAGAATTCCTCCTGATCTGCACTGGTGCAAACAAGGGAAGAATGAAGCCCAGAATATTTCCGAGGCTCCTGGCAGCCCCTGGAAGATTAGAACATTACTGTGAGCCTCAAAGTATTTTGGAAAGTCAGTTTCAGCTGCAATTTTTCTCTTGGGAACCAAATGCTGAGTAACTCTCTTCCCACACCACGGCGATGGGTTGGTCTTTTCGTACAGCTGGTATGCAGTCTATTGACAAAGGAAATTACTTTCTCTTGCCCCATGCCGGGGCAGGGGGGATAGGAGGAGGACTCCTGGGTGCTCACACATAAATATGTGCCACCTACGCTAGGGCAGCCCAGACGAAGGGTGAAAAACGTTTGCGACTTTCACGCAATGTGCAAATAGCGGGAGTATCATTTCCCCACAGTTGGGATGAGGATCATCCGCTGGTGTAAGTCAGCATTGACTTCAACAGAGCTATGTGGATTTACCCCAGCCAGAGATCTGGCCCTTGGGACATAACTATGGGTAGCACGCTGGCATGTACCACACCCCTCTCTAGTGGCTAGTCAACTAGAGGATAACAACTTACTACTGCTGCCGGAGGAACCAGCGTCCATTGGGTCCATCCTCAAATTCACGGGGCTTTTAGCTTTTGCTAAAGAAGGGATTCCATTAGCCAACGTACACAGAGTAGCTGCTAAAGGATGAGGAAGAGTCACAGTGCACCATGGCATGCCTCCTGAGGCCAAGTGGGAGCAGAACTGAAAGTCCTGCGTTCACATCCTGCTGATAAGCCCCAGGAGTGTTGATATTACATGGGCATTTCCCAGCTCTTCTTGCCTCCGGCTGGTCAGCCACTTCTGCTTATTTCCACTGGTGCTGTTCCACCTGCCACCCACCCCCGCAGCCCACCTCCAGGCCGGGAGAAGTCCTTTGGGATTTGGTTCAAGTGCAACCGGGCTGCTGTGGGAACGGCCTCTTTTGTGGGGTGGGTTTATGGGGTCTATAATGGGGTTAAAAACCAATCCCTGGCTCTTATATCACATTGTTCATCCACAGAACAAAGGCAAATCAAAGCATCATTATCCCCGTGACAAACATAGTAAAACTGAGGCATGGAGCAGTGAAGTGACTTGCCCAACGTTGCCCCATGGCAGAGCCATGAACAGCACTCGGGTCTCCTGAGCTGTGGTCCAACGGGCTAGGGTCTCCCCTGCAGCAGTTCACGCAAAGCTGGAAAAAGCTGAATATAGGTATAATTATTCTTAGTACTTCAGTGGCCCCTTTCTTCTGAGGATCACTAAGAGTATTTTTAACACAACCTCCTCCCAAGGTAGGTGAGTACCATTCGCCTCCTTTTATAGATGGGGAAACTGAGGCACGAAGAAGTGAATCAGTGGCAGATGTGAACAGTTTCACACCTTTGGCAAGAGGCAGCATGGTCTAGCGGTTGGATAACAGGGCCAGGACTCCTGGATTCCATTCCTAATTCTGTCATTGTTATGCATGATAGTATTATACCAGCAGCTCAAGGCCCCAGCTGAGATCAGGATCCAGTGCTCCAGGTACTATATAAACAGAGACAGCCTCTGCCCCAAGGAACTTGCAATCTAAATAGACAGGACAAAGGGCAGGAAGGGAAACAGAGGTGACTCACTCAAGGTTATACAGCAGGTTAATGGGAGAGCTGGGAACAGAATCCAGGTCTCCCAGCCCATTGCCCTATCCACTAGCCCACACTGCCTTTCCCACACTTGTTGCGCTGATTTTGGGCTCATGTTCATTTCACCCTCTGGGTATCAGTTTTCCCTATCTCCAAAGTGGGCATGTTAATACTTCCCTACCACGCAGGGGTGTGGTGCCGCTAGGACGGTTGTTGCGAAGCCATGTGAGACAGAAGCACTATACAGCATAAGGGCAAAGTCTATCACTCATCAAGATGTAAATCCTCCCAGTTGTTCCATGGTGCAAAAGGCATATCCCTGATCAGCAATGGCTGACCTCACCCCACAAGGCTCTACAGGAGGGAGCAAGGCAGAGCCTGAGCCTGCAGCCTCCATCCTCTGTAGCACTGCACCTTGTCCAAGAGCCAGGACTATTCTTAATCCCGCTCCTGCTATTACGGCAATGGCTCCTGCAGGACCCGTGGGATCCTAGTCCAGCTGCAGGGCTCTGGACTTGTCCCATGCAGGGCTCTCCCTTGCACGGTTACCCGCACCAGTGGAACCAGTGTGTCAAATTCTCCCGGATCACGAGAGCTAGTCGACATTTTTTTCCTCAAGAAAACGTGCCCTTTTCAAACAAACAAATGTTTTTGCAAAAATAAAAAATTCCTGCTTTTCAAAAATTATTGATTTTTTGGATAAAAAAAGAGACCAAAACTTGTTTTTGATTTTCAAAACCTGGCATGAAAATATTTCATTTTGTTTGTTATTGTTTTTCTCTCCTCCCCAATGTATTTCCATGGCAACATTTTAAAAGGCCCACTCGCTCCTCCATCTCCCTCCCCCCAGGGGCCTCTCCCTAGGGTTGGTGACTGGCCAAGAGTTCTATCTAGGAGCCAGCACTGTGTATGCACTGGGCCAGGCCCCTAGAGATAAGAGGTGCAAAGGGGAACGGGGAATCAGTGCTCCCAGGCGGCATGCATGCCGGATATACAAGGGGCAGCAGCCATGGGGCGCCCCACTCGCGGCCCCGCTCGGGCACAGCTGGGGACACGTACACACCAACCAGTGGGTCACCCTTGCAAGGTGATGAAAGCAAAGCCATGGTCAAACGAGGGGCTGACCTGGGGCCATGCCAGGAGTGGGCCCTTGCAGGGAGCAGCAGCCCTGGGATCTGGGCATGCACCAGCCTTTGCCAGAAGGAGCCAGGCTGGGGGCATGCGGGATGCCAGGGGCAGCTTGGTCAGCGGGGCTGAGGGGCCAGTGGGTGGGGAGGGGGCAGCCCTGGCTCTAGGCCCCCAGGTCAGCTGCTTGGCTGCTCCCAGCGGCTGCAAAAAGCCCAGCTGCCCCCCTCCCTCGCGGGGCGTCACGTGACCGCACCCCCCCCCCCACACACACACGCGGGCGGCGGATTATTTGCCCTCCCCAGCTGGTGGCGGAGGGACACCGTGTTTATTGCACGGCCTGGGCGGTGAAGCTGTCACCTAGGGAGAAAATGGAGTTTGATCAGAGGCTGGGCCATGGGGGGGGGGGGTGAATGCACCCTGGGGGGGGGGCTGAGGCTGCCCCCCCCCCTCCGGCTAGAGCATGCACCTGACTCTGGGCAGTGCTACTCCGCGACCCCGCACTGCGGGCTGGGCTGAGCTCTAGTGCAAAGGGGCTCTCTCTCCCCCCCCCCCCGCCCTAAATTCTCCCACAGCCTCCATTGACGTCCCGCGTGCGTCACCGTCTCCAGCACGACCAGACAGCACGTGGGGGAGAGAGATTTAAAGGGGCAGGCGCCTGCTGAGGCTCCGGGGCTGCTGCAGCCCCTTGGGGGGGCGTCGCGGGTGCAAACTCAACTCAAGGGCAGCCAGGGGGCTTGGATTGCATGAGGGGCTCGAGCCACCTGGGGTGCAACCCCTGGCCTGCAGCAGGCGCTGGGGGCACCCTCAGAGCCTGCAGCCCTGGATTGCCGCCGGGGCTGGAAGCAAACTCCAGGGGCTACTGCCTTAGTGCCTTGGATTGCACTTGGGGCTAGAGCCACCATGGAGCCTGCAGCCCTGGATGGCAACCGGGGCTGGGGGTGGGCTGGGAGATCCCCTCGGGAAACCACAGGCCTCGCGTTTGTGGGCGCAAGGAAAGGCGCACACAATGGCTGGCGCATTTTGCCCCCAGGCCAATCCCTGGGCAGGTTCCATCCTTACAGCTGCTGCTTTTCCACCAAATCCTGAACCGAAACCCGTTCCCTGCCAGGGGATCGTCATGGGCCAAACAAAGTGGTTTGCGTTGGAGCCACATGTGCAAACCGTTCGTCAGGGCCTTGAACCACGCTCCGCTCCACCGCGTTTCTCCAACCTTCCAGGCTGCAGCCCCAGGACACGCTGTAGCCAGGTCAACCCCCTGTGTCCCTCTCTTACTGACGTACCAAGCGCGCTGAACCAGCTAAGCCTGATGGTTTCAATTGAGGTTTGCTTTGAGATCTGGGTTCCGATGAACCCAAAACCCTGAATGACGTTTGGCTGAACTTCCCCAGTCGCTGAAATCATATGGCTTTAGTTTGCACGCGAGGGGAAGGGGCTGCAGTGTGGGGTGGAATGAGTTGTGTGTGGTCGCAGCCACAGAATGGTCTGAGCTGGGTGTGGGCATGGGGTGTATTGAGTTCTGCAGGCTCTTGGGGATGGGATGGAAGGAGTTGTGTGGGGTGTTGGGCAGAATAAGATATGCAGGACCTTGGATAGAATGAGTTGTACCTCTCAGACTGTGAGGTACATGAATTTTGCAAGGTCACAGGTGTGTTCCTTTAGATCCATTTGCTATTTTTTTTCTCCTGGGCATTTTGTTATAACTCTAAAAAGAAACTTGGAGAAGTTTCCCAGTGACTCACCTGCAGCAGGGTTGGGGGGAGCTAAGGAAATTCCACCTCCCACCCCCCCTTGTAAACTCTCCACTTCCTGCGTAAGCCAACAGTGCAGCCATGAGATGTATTTTTGCTCCCTTCCCCTCTATTATTTGCAATAAATGTCTGGGGCGCTAGGTTCCTATAGTATTTGTAGGAGCACTTTCATCCCCGTGCCTAATCTTCTGCCTTGAAATAGCATCATGTGGCCTCTCTACCTAATAATACTGTAACAAACTGGTGGATGGTATGAGTGTGACTGCCTTCGACTGGATGGTATTGGAACACCATAGCTGTGTGTCACAAAGTTTATACAGCTAACAGAGATTCTCCCTTGGCTCAAGAAGGGCTTTTAAAGGCTGGAGGATCCAAGTTCTAGCCCTGATTTTATTGCGCAGTTCTCAGTAAAGTGGCAGCTGGGAATCATGCAGCCATTCCCCCAATACAAGGTGGGTGAGGTAATCTCTTTGACGAGACCAGATTTTGTTGGGGAGAGAGACAAGCTTTCGAGCTCTTCTTCAAGTATCTCTTAGGTATATAGGGCCTCCAATGCCACAGCATCTGAGCACCCCTCCGCCTGTACAATATTCATCTTCACAGCTCCCCCTACGTGGCAGGGCACCACTACTGTCCCCGTTTTCTAGCTGAGGCAGTGAGTCCAAGCGAGACCAGCCGGAGATCACACAGGAAGTCTGCGGTAGAGTAAGGCAGTGAACCCACAGATCCCAGGTTCAATGCTAGCACCCTGACCACTAGACCAACCTTCCTTTCTATGGCATGAGTGGAAAAGGCTACAACACCCCTATAACAACTGTGCCAGCTGCAGGGTAGTGGAGAATTGCAGGGAAAGGGATCTAATTTGTTACATTATTATTTATTATTCAGTCCAGTTGATTGAATTTATTTTCAGATGGGGGAGAGGAGGAACCTTCCTTTTTAGTCAAGCTGAGTCAAGCTGCAGAATTTGGAGCTGGATTTCAAATACCCCTAGCATTCAGATCCATTCATTTGGCCCACTGTCCCCTATAAATATAGCCCTGCGTGGATACAAAATTTGTATCCGCATCCAATCCGCAAACATGGTCCACAGATATCCCTGGATGCGAATATCTGCAGATTTGCAGGGCTCTACCTATAAACATAAAAGACTCGGTCCTCAGCTGGTGTCAATGAGCATAGCACCTTTGAAGGCCGTGAAGCCAACTGTCCTCAGCTGAGGGCCCAGAGGCCCCACCTGCCAAAGTTGGATTTCAAATCCTCTTTGTAGAGCTGGCTGGAAAACAACATTTCCATTTCGCAAAAGCTTTCGAGGTTTTGGAACTTTTTGTCATTCCGCAGCGGCACAAAAAGAGACCTTTCCAAAAACGTTCATGAAAAAATACGAGAGACCATCTAACCAACGGGTATCCATTTGCTCCGTGCTTGGGACGCTCACCTGGGAGGTAGCAGACCCACGTTTAAGTCCCTGCTGTATCTGATTTGCAGCAGGGGCTTGATGCTGGTGTCCCACATCCCAGGTGACTCTCCTAAACACTACACCCTTAGCTCTTCCAGGGTGTTTCCGTCATGAGCAGAAAAGCCCATCCTGGACCTGAGAAACAGTTTGGACAAAATGGAATTTTTCAGTGGGAAAACGTGTTGTTGAAAATTTTCCGACAGATGATTCACACTGAGGCTCCTTTACACAATCCTTGCCCCTTTATGCTGCCAGAGTGGTGTAAAGGGGCCTCAGGACTCATCATTTCCAAGGATCTGGACATAACACTACAGTCACTGGTACAATGGCCCCGGTGGCGGGACTAACCCTGCTGAACAGCATCAAACCTGCTATGAGCACTGGTGGGAGTTTACCTCTGCCGGGGATAAAGTCAGTCGGAGCTAATCGCAGCTTTCCCTGGCTACCCTGGGGGTTTCCAGCTACCCCAGTGGCTGTAACTGGGGCAAATTCCCAGCACGCATGAGACCGTATGGAGAGATCCTTTCCCAATTCCCAGTGTTCTCACTTTATTGGCAAGGGAGGTGTATTGCAGCACCCTGGAGGACTGAGCCCAGCAGAGCCGCTTATCAGCTAACGCGGCTGTGAAAGCGTCTATCTCACAGAACAAAAATGCAAAGCGTCTGAGATTTCAAATTAGCCAGATCTCTCACTCTCATTCTAAAGCACAAAATGACACCCCGGCTTTCCCTTTTTTGGTGAGCTGTGTGGCTTTATCTTGGGCCCGATTCTGAGCTTAGTGAGGCACTGATTCAGCAAGCTCCTGGCACCCCCGAGGAGATTTCCGTGGACTCCTTAAAGATACACCTTGCTGACCTCAATCAGAAGGAACTCCAAATAAGTTAATGGCATTCCACCAATCGATCAGACTCAGGCCCCAGGTTATGTGGCTAGAACACCTCAGTGGAAATCTACAAGATTTCCCCCATTCTCATCATGCAAAGAATACCAGCTGTATTCCATGGTAATGCTGCTGGGTTACTTTAAGAGCAACTTCTCCATGTAGATCAGGCTTTAATGATAGTTTGCAGGACAAGCCAGAGTCCTGTTACACCTGTGCAAAGTGAGTCTGCAATCAAAACATGCCTGAGCACCGGCTGGCGTAAATCCACATGGTCCCACTGCCTTCAGCCGAGGAGCTGGCCTGGTAGCATTTTATACCTGCTTGACGATGGCGTAAAGGTGCAGGGCAGTAGAGAATCAATCACTGGTGATACTTCTCCGGACTGTTCCCCTTTAAAACAAAACATCTCCCAGGCATTTGCCGTTGCAGCCTGCAGCTGCTCGTTTGCTCTTGTGCAGCAACCTGCTGCCCTCCCCTACGCGCCCTGTAATCCAAGTTTCCCTCCCGGCATCCTTCGCTTTAATGCCAAATGTTGGCCAGGAGCCACTGGGCTCCAGAGAACAAATTTTTCCCGATTATGTAATGTGCAGCTGAGCTGTGTTCCTCATGTTGCAAGGGGACGTGTTGGAGATAAGGCCAGGGAGGGGAACCCCAAGCCAGCTGATTATTGCAATGCAGGGAACAGCAATCACAATGATTGTTATCATAATGACTCTTCTCCCTCGTCTTCCTTCCCCTCCATGTCCCCTCTCCCTCCACTTTTCTTTCCGTTTAGCTGATCCCCTCCTAACTAAACCCCTCCCCACCCCAAAAAAATTGCATGATGTTTCCCCTCCATTGTTCCCTCTGCTGGTGGATTCTACCCCTTTCCTCCTACCCTGGTCTGGTCTATTTTGATAGTAAGCTCTCCAAGGCAGAGACAATCTGTACAGCGCCTAGCGTGAGGAGGAGAGGCCGTATGCAGGTTGAGCCTGGGAAATTTTAATTGTCTGACGTTAAGTGGAATTTAACGCCAGGGCCATATTCTTGGTTGGTCCTTAGGCACTACTGTCGTAATCACTAAATTAATGAGCAGTAATAGCCAACGTGCTCAGCGCTGCTGGGGCTCCCACAGAACCATCCTGGCGTTCACTCCCCATCCCCTGGCTCGCGCTGTTTGTGTATTGGCCCTCCTTTCCCCACCCTGCGTGTGTCACGGCCAGGCAGGCCTCGGATTCTGCATTCGGATACATGCACGCGGACCCCCTTGGCCAGCCAAGATTCCCGCCCCCCTCCAAGACACACACACACACACACACACACCATACGCTTCAGTGGATTGCTCAGATTGCATTGCTCAGATTGCAGGATCGGGCTCTTAGACCATCAGCCCCTTGTAGCAAGGACTGTTATGGGAGGCAGTGTGACCTAGTGCATGGAGCACCGGTGTGGGACTCACGAGTTCTGGGTTCTATTCCTGGCTCGGACATTCTCCCGCTGGGTGACTTTCGGCAAGTCTCCTGCTCTGTTGCCCGCGCATTGTGCAGTCGTTTTACACCAGTACTGAGGGGGAGGGTGAAATGCTACCGCATCTAATTGGTACAGCCTGATTCTTGGACCTGGTCTACACCTAAATCATAGCTCTACGTCACCTCACAGCTGTGAAACATTTTGCATCCTGAGAACCATAGCTGTGATGACCTAAAACCCCGACTGTAGATGCATCTAGGCCCAGGGAACAATTCTTCTGCTGATCTTGCTACCACTTCTTGGAGAGGTGAATTAAATACAGCGACAGAAATACACCCTTCTGTTGATGCAGGAAGCGTCTACGCCACTGTGTCTACGCTCTAGCTGTGCCTCTGTAGTGTAGACGTGCCCTCGGTTACATCAGTGGAAATCAGGAGTAACTGTCATTGACGCCAACAGAGTCACACCCAGGCCCCATGAGAATCAGTATAATTTACACCCATTTACACTACCAGAGCAGAGTTGTGAGACTAAACCCGTTGGTGCTCAGATCTTAGTGTTGTGGACCCTAGGGCTTGATGCACCTTTTGTTCACCCTGGTGCAGCGCTCCGTAGTCAGTCAATTATTCTTACAAGACCACGCAAAAACCTCGGCAAAGAGCAAGGTCCTAGCCCACTAAGCAGTTACGCACAGGGAGGGCAACGGTCCCTGCCCTGAAGCGTTTACAGTCTAAATGGAGACGTCAGAATCGCCAGCTCCATTTTACAAATGGCGAGCTGATCGATGACGGGACTCGGCCCCATGTCACTCACAGAGCCTGCAGCAAACCGAGGGACTGACCCCAGGTCTCTGGAGTTCTAGCCCTGTGCTTGAGGCCTGGTCTACACTGAAAAATGAGATCAACCTAGCCACGGTGCTCAGGGCTGTGGAAAATGCTGTGCTAGGAGTGCCCTAGTTAACTGCAACAACGGGAAAACTCCTCCCCCATCGGCATAGGAAGCACTTACACTCGAATGGCCCTGCTGTAGTCACTGTAATGTAGACACGGCCTGAACCACAAACCAGCCTTCCTCCCTATGGAAGCTACACAGAGGAGAACTACACAGAGGAGAGTTCACCTTAGAGGTGATATTCTTATTGGCTCGATAGCCGGACTGTATCGACGCGGTAGCACATTGAAGAGACGCCATTGTCTGCGGGCCGGCTGTGACCTATGATTTGGACCTGAGGGTGCAGTTCCAGACTGCGCCATCACTCGGAGTTAGACCACATCACTTCCCACCTCTGTTTCCTCTCGCACCTCTTGTCTCGTTGCGTGGTGCATTGAAAAGTGTGTTAAAACAACATGCTATCACTTTAATTTCTAGTTTCCTGGGTCTGCTTGCAGGCTAAGGGGCTCTATCTGGAAACATGGGATCCATCTGAGGTAGTCTGCAAAGAGCCATGCTAGAGCAAGGTGGGGTGAGTGGTGCCAGTCTGCATTAGGGAGCAGCCTGTTTTGTTTCTCTCTGGTTTTTTGAGTCTTACGTGTTATCGTGCCGGATTCTACGCAATGAAGCTGTGTTGCATTACAGCTTTCCAGAAAGAGTTTTTAATCTAACTTCTCCGTGTGCATGCTGGGGACACAACAGCTTGCAAGCTCTCTGAGGCGGAGACTGCGTATGGATCTGCACAGGGCAGAACATTTGCAGATTTCTAGGGGCTATTGCAATACAAAGAAAGAATAAACAGCTTCACCTCCTCAGAGTGAAATTTTTCAGTGCCCATTTTGCCCAGTCATTTTGAAAGACATCCAGACCATCCATCGGCAGGAGTCTTTCATCTAATATGTGGCAAAATTGATATGCCCGTCCAATGCCCATTATTTGAATCATCAGGAGAGACTGGGGGTAGGACATTTTGTTCCCTAGAGCCCTGCTTTCCCCTTAAATTATCCTGCCACAGATTGTAGAACTCTGTGCTATTTTTAGTCCTGGCTTGTTTAATTATTGAGAAAGATTTTGAAGGATCTATTTAAGCTCAGGAGTTGATGACAGGCGCACCCATGCAATTCTTTTCCCACTGCACCACTTCTTTGTGGGAAGAGGCCAACATCCACCACAGACGCTTCACACGCTGTAGGGGAGGCAGTGTGGCCTAGTGATTGAGCACTAGGCTAGGACACAGACCTGGGTTCTGGGCCCAGCTGTGCCACTGGCCTGCTGGGTGACCTCGGGCAAGTCACATCCCCTCTTTGGGCCTCAGTTTCCCCATCTGTATAGTGCTAAGAGATCTACTGATGAAAGAAAGAGCTAGGGATTATTATTTAGAGTACAGCAGCACTCAGAGGCCCTAACCAAGATCAAGGCCCCATTAGGCCATACTCCCTTGCCACATGCTGTCTCCAAGCTGGGGCCCGATCATGCAGACTCTGAAGTCAGCGAGTAACTTTTCTTTCAGTCGGATTCCTTGTACAAGACAGTATAGCCTAGTGGCTAAAACTCTGGCATGGTAGTTAGGAAACCAGCGTTCTACTCCTGGTTCTGCCACTGACCCGCTGTGTGTCTTCCCCCCTGCCACCCTCTGTGCCTCAGTTTCCCCATCTGTACAATGGGGAGTCACGACACTGACCTCCTTTGCAAAGCGCTTTGAGGGCTAGGGAGGAAAAGCAGTGGAGGAACCATTTAAAGGGACACTGATAGCCCAGGAGACGGTGGGGTGGGGACTGGAGGGAATAAGTTGCATATGGCACCAGGCAGCCAGGCTGATGCTGCCAGGACTGGCAACAGCTCTGTGAAGGCTGCTGTAGCCGCAGGGACTTGGATTCCCGCCCCTTCTTTGGGAGGTGAAAGCCCTCCGAGAGATTGATTGATGGACTGAACAGGGTGCCAGGAAACTGAGGCGAGTCTGCTAAGCAGTGACCGTTCCCCAAACTGAGCTGCTCCAGTCTGGTCGGAAGTGACCTGGGGGGAAACATAATTTGGGGTTGCCCAATAACTGGGCTGGACACTTTGATGAACCCCGAGGCCCTGGGTCCAGGGGGAGGAGGGTGGGGGCTTGGCCTGGCTTCCCCTGCCACTTCCCCTTCCCATATTGCCCACTGCCCCTGCTCCTCTGTATTGACCAGACTCTGAAGGAACAATTGGAGCACTGTGTCGTGGGGGGATTGAGGATGCAGCTGGGGTCCTCTCTGTGATGACTAGACTCGCAGAAAATGGAAGGCCATGAGCTGACCACTAGGCCAGCTGGTCATCAGACCTTCCTGCTGCAGCCAGATTCTGAACCCGTTTACACTAGTGTAAATCTGGAGTGCTTCCATTAGAGTCTGAGACCTGATGCTCAGTCACACTCAGGCCTCTTTGTGCTGCTCCGGCAGTGTGAACAGGCCTGAGAATCTCCCCTGGACAGGGGCCTGGCCGGTGTGGAGATAGTATAAGGGCTCTGCACCCATCATGCCCCCAGCTTCTGGTGTATGGGGCAGACTGGGGGGCATGGAAGGAGCACACTGTACTGTGAGTATTCTTTGCTTCCCATGGGGAGCAGAGTGTAAGTGAGAGCAACCCTGGGGCTGCTCTAGCTTAAACTGTAGCTGGGAAGGTCTCAAAATAAAGGTGGCATTAAGCCATCTTATCACCCAGACCAGACCCCTGGAGTGACTCCAATTTTACACCACTATACCCAAGATTAGAATGTGGTTCCACATCTGTATTTGCTCTGTAAGGTCCCATCCACACCTATGGTGCCCTATAGAAATATTCAATATGACAACTCTATTCTACTTGTGCTTGAAAATACAGAACCAGGTTCTGAGTTGCTGTCAATCAGCGCAGCTCCACACCTAACCTGATTTATGCCAGCAGATCACCTGGCTCACTGCTCAGGAGTTTTAAACTCCAATAATTGGTCCCTCCTGCTTTTCTT
This sequence comes from Chelonia mydas, assembly GCF_015237465.2. Taxonomy (NCBI): domain Eukaryota; kingdom Metazoa; phylum Chordata; order Testudines; family Cheloniidae; genus Chelonia; species Chelonia mydas. The sequence goes on from NC_051264.2 coordinate 4,899,439, forward strand.
GCTGAAAAGTAACCTTATTTTCAGCTCATTGAGTGGCATCTCAATGGCAGGAGGTTTTTAAAAGCAGTTCCTTTCATGTTTCTGCACACAGACACACACACACACACACCCCAACATTTGCAGCCCAGCGTGGCCTTTGTTTTAGATTAAAGGGACACTGTCAAACATAAATCTAGTCAGGTTAAAAAAAAACAAATGAATTACAAGCAACCTACTCAGCTGATGCAAATCAGCATCGCTTTATTGACTTCAGTGGAGTGACACTGATTTACACCAGCGGGGGATCTGGCCCTGTGTATAGTTTCAGGAACTACACCTGCCCCGAGCCAATTTTTTTGTGGATTTACAATCGCAAATGTCCTCTTTCAGTCTCTGTGTCTCTCTGCCCCATGCCTGTGTGAGACCACACCAACAGCCCTGGAAACTGACTGTGTGGGGGAAAAGAGTGAAACTGACAACACACAAGTGCAGTCAAACATCCAAGTCAAGACGCTGACTGGGCTGCATTTCAGCCCCTTTTCTCTGCTGGGGCCCCCAAAGGGTTCCCCCTAATTGGGAAAGACCCCCCCCCCCGGAACAGGGGAGAGGAGGGTCACAATCCAACATCACTCACCCACTGAAGGAGCAAGAGTCAGATGTGGAAGGGGACAGGGCCAGATTGCTCCACGCAACAGCTAAATTGGGCTGCTGGACAGCTCCTTAGGGAGCCGTTGCAAGCACCAAACGTCAGAGCAGCCCTGGGACTGCTCTAATTTACACCGGGGGGGGGTGGGGCCAAACAGGGGCCTCCTCAACCCAGGCAGACCCAGATTTGGGGAAGTGCAATGACGATGGAAAGCCACCTTTGCCCAGTGGGCTCTCTGTCTGGAGATGGACCCCTTGATCAGCGTCTGGATCCAGGTCTCTAGGGCACCCCTCCCCTCTTCCTTACCTATGTAAAACAACAGGCCGCTCAGTGACTACTGGGCAAAGATGAGTCTAGGGTGGTGGTAGGGGGGACAGATGGGGCTCTGATATTCTAGAACTAGTGAGACGGGGGGGCTCCCAGTCCTTGCTCCTTAACACCCTGACAAGCTTATAACTATTTCATTTGTTACACTGTGAACCTTTTTAAATTAATGAACATAAGGTTGTCACGGTTGCCGTGGAGACGACACGTTGCCTTGGCAACGGCAGCGATGCAGAGCCTGCAGAGTGTAATAAGGGGTCACGTTAACGAGTGCAGAGAGAGAGAGAGAGAGAGAGAGAGAGGTGGGGGGAAGGAGTTGGATCCCACCCACAGCCCGAGCCACCCACAAGGTAAACGGCATCTGGCTGGGGCCTGCAAATTGCTGGCTGCCTCCCACCCCAAGTGTGAAACCTTGGGAAGGGATTTGCCAGCACAGATCCCAGCACTCTGCGTCTGGGGTCAGCTAATGAGTTTATCCATCCACAATCTCCAAATAAAATCTCCTTGCAGTGGAGATGCAGCCATTTAAGACTTGATGGTTGCTCAGAACTCGGGGCCTCCTGCTTCTAGAGCCTGGGCCACTTGAGCGATGGGAGAATCTCCAACAGCTATATAGGGCCTTTGACACATACCTGAATTGTTCTGATTCTATCCAGTAGGTGGCTGTCGAATCATTTTTCTTTAAAAAAAAACCCAACCAACTTTCGGCCCGACGCAGCTGAAAATTTCAACTTTTCATACAGCAAAGGCTCTGGGAGTACGAGGTTCTTCGTAGCCAAGAAAAAAAAGTAGCTGGAGAAATCTCCTCTCAGAGCAGAGTCGCGGTAAGTAAATCTGTCTCCGAAGGCAGCTAGTGATGATGCTTGACACTCCTGTAGCAACTTCGGTGCAAGGACTGCATAGCGCTTCCCAAACATGAATTATTCGAGCCTGGGAGGTGGGGCTCATTGTGCCCTAGATGGAGAAGGGGGAACTAGGTCCCCCTGGGTTCCCAAGGTCACACCGCTGCAGATTTGGGACTAGAATCCTGGCTCCCAGTCCTCTGCTCTCACCGCTAGGTCCTACCCTGCCTGAGCGGAGAACAAAAACTCCTGATTCCCAGTCCCCTGTTCTACCCACTACACCCGACCCACGCTGCCTTCCCAGGGCTGGGAACAGAACCCAGGCGTCCTGATTCCCTGTTCCCGGCTCATCTTAAAGAGGACAGCTGTCTCCTGAGCCAGCAGAACATAAGGTTTGATCCAGACAGCAGTGCTGTCAAGCCCATTGGTTTGCAGTTGCTGAGCTCTCTTTAGACATATTTATTTTTCTCTGTATTGGTGACTCATTGGAAGGGGGAGGAAGCGGGAGGAAACAAGACAAACTTAACAGATCTGTAGACTCACAGGAGTTAGAGGTGGGAAAGCGCCTTCTGGGAACATCCTCTCCCACTGGGCAGGATGGCCTGGGGCTAACTTGGCCCCAGCCCTCTGGCAACCTAAAGGCCCCTTCGGCCCATTGGCACAGTTTACTGGAAGGCTTCCCTTCCGTTCTGCAGCTCTCTGATCTAACCCCAGTCCCCCCCCCCCCCCGTATTACAGTAGCAGCCAGAGGCCCCCACAGTGCCAGGTGCTGTACACGCACATAGTATGCCCTGCCCTGGAGAGCTTACAATCTAAATAGACAAGAGGAAGACAGGTCAAGTGACTTGCCCTCAGTCGGGGCAGAGCTGTGAATAGAACCCAGGCGTCCTGAGCCCCAGGGCTGCCTCTGCCCCACGCTGCTATGATGCCAGCACCCTGGGTGGGTGATAAGATGAGCTGTTGTGAGATCGTTACTGGAGGGAAACAGTCGCAAACCCTCTGACAAAAGACCCTATAGACTATGAGAAGCCATGGGGCAGTGCTGGATCCAGTGAGGGCCACTAGGTCTGGGTGAAATGCCCACCTCCCGGCGGGTGACAGAGCATGGGGGGGGCGGGAGGGAATGACAGCAAAGATCCAGTCGTGAGATGGGAGTGGGAGGGACAGGTGGCGGCTGAGGCTGGGGCAGGGCGGGGGGGTCTGATATTAGCCTGTAACAAAGCAGAGCATCCCTTGACGGAGTTCCCTGACCTGGGGGAGGGGAGAGGGAGGGAGAGGCCTCTGCAGTCCTGATATTCCAGTCCCCCCCAGCCACGGGTGGGGTTACAGCCCGGCCTGTGCTCTGGGGAACAGGTCTAGCCCCTTCTCCTGGATCTTCCTGAGATGAAGAATGAGGGTGTGATCGAAAGTTGCAGGGTGGGGGGAGTTCTCTGGCTCTTGGCAAGGTAGCGCTGGATCGAGGCAGAACGTCAGAGAGCCAGCCCCGCCCCCCCCCGTTTATCCACAGCAGTGAGCTCCGTCCTCACTCCCTGGGCATGTCCTGGGGGTACCTCCGTTGGGGAGGAGCGGGGGAGCTGGGTCTCCGTGGCCCATTCTGTCCTCTCTGCTGAGCTTGCCAGCAAGGTAGATTTTGCAGTATGGACACCTGCCCACTAGGGGGCAGCTTCATGCCTGCAGGGACTAGCATGGGCAGCTCGTGCCTTTACTGGGAGGCCAGTTCAGCCCCCGGCGCAGGTCAGGGCAGCCTCAGGTGACACCCCAAAGGCCTTTGCAGTGATATGGGGCTGCCCAGCTCCATCCTGTCCCTTCTGCATCCTGCCTCCCTGGGGCCTGGCAGATCCCCATTCAGGTCTCTGCTCTGCCACAGGCTCCCTGCACGTCTTTACCTAAAGTACTCTTGGTGTCTCTGTGCCTCAGTTTCCCCATCTGTGAAAGGGGGATAATAGCGCTGCCCTGCCCCAGAGGTGGGAGGTGACTATAACTATGTTAAAGATGGTGAGGTTCTCTCGTTATACGAGTCCTGTAAGTACCTAAAATAGAGCAGGATTGTTCCGGTCTCTATGGCAACGATGAAGCGGGTCTGTATAACAGAGACCCACCCAACTGGCACACGGTGGATTTGAACTTGCAAGCACAGAGAGTGTGGTGCATAGCTAGCTGCCTAACACGCCCCAGTCTCTGGTGGTGCTAGCTCTTGCCTTTTCTTCTGTGCGCTGCTTAAACCTGCCACTCCTGGACTCAAGTGATGACGCGAGACGCTTAGCTTTCGTTTACAAATAAATACTGAGACCCAGATTCTCAAACCTTTGAGGAGCTGGGCCCAAGCGTCTAGCCGAAAAGCCTGACCTATAAAGCTTCAAAAACCAGAAGGATAAATAAATGAGTATCCAATGATTATTTATCTCTTGTGATTTCGGGGGGACCCACATCACTGGTTTTGAACAGATAGGGCTGACAGTGCTGCATCTCTCCTCCTCCTTGATGTGCAAAACTTTTTAGATCCTAGTGTGAACTCAAAGAGAGGCAGTTGGAGAGCACACACACACACACACACACACACACACACCCCCTTCTGAGCTTGAATTTTGTGCTTGGTTTCTTAACCACACACATAATCAGTGCTCCATGGTCAGAACTCTCCCAGACCCGCAGGGAAACGTCCAAAAGATTCTATTTTCCTCCTACCTATTTTCACTGAAATGTAAAAAGCAATTTAAAAAAAAAAAAATCACAACACTGAAGCCCATATTGTCTCTCAGTCGGGGATCTGGCCCATCGACTTCAATGGCGCGACAGCAATTGACAGCAGCTGGCAGGTCTGACCCTTAGTTTTGTTTCATTCTAGTGCTAGGGGAGAAAACTAACGCTAGACATATAGGTCCGGCGTCTGCTCTCACTTACACCGGCGTAAATCAGGAGTAACTCCACGGAATTCCATGCCCAAGTCAGGTTCTCGGGCGCTCCTGACTCTACAAAGGTCAATGCAGGAGAGCTGGTCTACACTGAAAACTGACATCGGCCTAGTTCCGTCTTTTAGGGGGCGGTGACCCTTGAGCGGTGTAATTAGGCTGACCTCGCCCGCAGCGTAGACCCCCGGAAGAATTCTTCTGTCAACCTAGCTACCACCTCTCAGGGAGATGGATTAACGACAAGCACACCCCTGCCATGGCTGGAGTGAATGTCTACACTGGCACGCGACAGTTTTAAGTGTAGATGTGACCTCATGCGGGTGGACCTCAGAAGTAACTCCCCTGAAGGCAATGGAGTTACACTGGTGTAAAGCTGGCGTGAGATCAGAATCAAGCCCAGAGACGGGTTCCCAAACAGCTCGGTGCTATTCCCCACTGGCCCCATCGTTTCGGAGCCTTTCCTGGTTTTTGTCCCACCTTCTGAAGGTGCTGATGGGATGAAGTATGTGAGATCCTCGGGGTTGTCCCAGAAAAGGTGTCTAAAGGGCTGGGGTGGACCAGCGGGGCCTGGGAGATGAAGCCTTTCTAGGCTACCAAGCTCAAATTCAGTCCAGGCTGATTGTCATTGGATCTCTGATAGATTTGTCCCCACAGTAATGGAGACCTCACCATCCCTGAGGGATCTAAGGTGCACAAGACTACTAGCTCATTCTGTGGATGGGAGACTAAGGCCCAGAGGTCCACACATGCTCCAAGGCTCTTCACGTCGAAAGTGAAGTCGGTGGGAGCTAGGCAAACCACTTAAGGTGGGATTCACAAAGATATTGAGGTGCCTGAAAGACCACCGAGGAAGTCCATGGCAGAGCGCAGAATTAAGCCTTGTTCCCCAGAACGGCCGGCTAGCGTCCTAGCCCCCGGCTTACCCTGCCTTTTTTGGGGTCTGTAGGACACCAGTAGGGTGGGTCTCGGTCCCGTCTAAGCAGACGGGCTTTGCCATCAGAAACACACACACAGCTGGTCCCCTGGCTCTGAAGAGAAGCCGAGGGCTCAGTGAGCCCACTAGGAAATTTAAATTAAAAAAATGCTAAAGTGTTTGCATAAGCCCAAGCTCACAGCACTCGTGTGGGTGCCTTAGAGAATTCCAGGCGCCTCTTGCAGATCAACCCCTCTGGGGCTGGCCCGTTCCTGCCGGAACGGGGCAAAGTCAGCTCCCCCGCAGCCCTGTGTGGCGCACACAGCTGCCTGGCAGGCAGCGAAGGCTGCTCCTATTACACTCCAGGGCGTCTGGTGACAGCTCAAGCTGATCGGCTTGAAGGCCGCCCCGTATGCTGTCAGCACAGCTTCTTTCTTGCTGCACCGCAGCTCCCTGAGCGAGAGACAGGGACACGAGCAAGTGGCTTTCTATAAGGCCTGTCATGGGAAGAAGAGGCCTTGTCTATATGGCTCCCCGCCTGGACTGCTGAGAGGCAGTGTTGCCCAGGGGCTACAGCACTAGTCTGAGAATCAGGAGACCTAGCATCTAATCTCTCACCTCTGCCACTGACCTACTGGCTGACCTTGGGCAAGTCACTTCCCCTCTCACCTTTCTGCTTACATTATAAGCTCTTTGGAAGCAAGGCCTCTGTCTTACCGTATGCAGCGCCTAGCATGCTGAGGCCTTACTTTGCTCTGGGGCCCGTCAGTGCTACTGTAATGCAAATAATAAGGAGCAATGAAACTGTGTTGCCCCAGTGGGGCTTATGTCCTCCATGAATGGTGTAATTACATCAGTGTAGTACATTCGTGCCAAGCCACTGTCTTTAAACTAGACAGCGCCCCAGGTGGCTCATGAGAGATCCCAGGGCTGCATCCTCCACTTGCAAATCAGGCATTGCACCATGAAAGCTCCTGGTGGTACAAGTAGGAGGAGAATCATTGTAAGGTCAATGCTCCAGAGAGGACATTGCAACTGTTGGACCAGATCCTTCACTGCAGGGATAGCAACAGAGCTATTGATCTCATCAGCAGATCTCAAAGCATGTCAGTATCCTCATCTGCATTTCATAGATGGGGAAACAGAGGCACAGAGCAAGGAAGTGGTTTGCATGAGGTCACACAGCAGGTTAGTGGCAGAGCCAGGAATAGAACCCATGTCTCCAGATGCTGAATCTAGTGCACTACCCATTCAGCAACTCTCCCTCCCCAACACAAGGATCTCGCCAATTGTTCTTACATAGCACCTTTCACCCAGGGGATCTTAGGCAGTTAAAAGCCAGGGGCTGTTATCTTTCCTGTAGCTTATGTTCTTAGCCTGAATGAAGCTTATTTTAGATTTAAGGAGAACCACAAGAAAGACTAAAAGTGAAGTCTCCATGGAGAACAAGAGAGAGCACAGTGTGTGCGTCTCTTCTTTAAGAGCCTGCAGCAGCTCTGAGAACAAGAGGGCTGCTGCTTCAGTAAACAGGCAGTTTCCAGAAAGATGTACAGTTGAAGTAGACTGAAAAAAAAAGTCATTCTGGTTTCACAGCCTCAGATCTGATTGCCTTCATTTTTCCAGATGGGGAAACCAAGGCACAGAGAGGTTAAATGATTTGTCTGAGGTCAGCCAGCGGAGGAATAAAATCCAGGGGCCAGATCCCCAGCTGGAGTAAATTGGTGTAGATTGAATTATATCAGCTGAGGACTAACCCTGTATTATTGGCATTGTGGTAGTCGCAGACCTAGACTCCATGGTGCTAGGCGCCGTGGACAGAACCAAAAAAAAAGGTCCCTATGTACAAAGCTTCTAATCTAAATATCCTGCTCCAACCACTGGACCATATGACTAACTCTGTGTCCTACTCCTGGACCAACGCCCGGATTATATGACTAACCCTATCTCCAGTCCAACCACATGGTAAGACAAACGCTGAAGCCTGCAAAAGGGAAACAGGTTTATTATTTTTAGGCCTGATCGCCATTTAAAAATGCTCCCCTGTATGAAAGTCCCTCTCCAAGGGCCCAATCCTGGTCTCCTGCTGACGTGGCTGGGAATCGGAGGGGCCCCGCACCACGCAGGGCGAGGTAGCGTCTGAGAAGGGACCATTTACAACTTGGGAGCATTGAGCTCAGTGACATTCCAATGTCCTGCAATCTCTCCTCCTCACCCGGAGAAGGGAGCAGTGCAAAACTCCAGTCCTTACCATACTTGGTAAGCCACTGCTTATCTCTCCAAGGGGTCATTTCCAAGGCCTGATATTTGACCAAACAGCGAAACCACAAGTTCCCCTCTGACAGCACCCAAGTCAGCATCACGTGCGAGGATGATGCTGTGCCTCTGTCCCTTTCTTGGCTTCGCTTTCCTCTCTGCTTGTGTGAACAGAGCAAACATGCAAAAGAGGCCTCAGCTGTAAACTTGAAAAAAAAGATCGTGCTGGAGTAGAGAAAGCCATGTGGGTCTGTGATGGCAACGGGCGGCCCAAGCTGATCGAATAGCGATCTATCCCCCAACGTTGCAGCAACTGCTAGCCAGACCTCTGCCATTGCCCTGCCACGTGATCTTGGACTTGGCTCTGTTTACAGCTCGCTGTTATTGCTTGCCTCATGGTAGCACCTGGAGCGTTGAAGAGTTGTGCTGGGTGCTGTATAAACCCATAGTGAGACAGTCCCCTGCCCTGAGGAGCTTGCAGTTTAAATAGACATGACCCTATGTTACCGACGGGTAAACGGTATTGCCAGCTGTCATGAATTTAATATTATTTATTGTTTGTATTATTGGAGGAGCCCCAGTGGCAGGCCAGGACACCAGGGTGCCAGGTGCTGTACAGACGCAGAACAAAAAGATGTTCCTGCTTCCAAAGCATGAAAAAAATCTAAGTATAAACTCTGTGGCCAGAAGCCCTAGAGATGACAAAGCTCGCTATTGACACCCGTAGGTGAACAGGGAGAAGAATGGCCCAGAGCTGCTTGAGAATGCCCGATGGACAGGGCGCCATAGGGAGGGAGCTCTCTGCTGCCATCTGTTGGTGAGCCAGAGGACACCAGAGAAGGGGCCAGGACTCATTTGCATGCCAGTTTTGTGTCACTTTGGGGACATTTTGGTCAAAATACAGTTATGTTTTGAGTTTGGGGGTAAGAGAACATTGTTGTCCCAGCTGGGAAATGAAAGGGCAAGATAAATGCACCAACTATGCCTGGAGTGAAGGAGTCACCCTGATTTTCTAGGGTCTGGCATGGGTGCGTAGCAGAGCCCAGAACAAGCACAAAAGAGGCTTTTCTATTTAGGATGCTTCTTTGATGGTAAGGAATCCGTTAAGGGCCTTGTATGCTACTGATCTCTCCTTGAAAAGTCAGCGCAGTGCCACAGACAGCACAGTGTTGGCTTTAAGATATTATATTGGGCAGAAGCTGCAGCTGAGGTGCGAAATGCTGGGTCCTCCCTTCCTGATACCAGAGCTATGATCGCTTCCAGCTGGGACCAGGGGTGGAGCTCCAGCAGCAGCAGTTCCCTTAGCAGGCTAGAGACCGACCTTCCTGAATTTTGGACTCCACCAGTCCTGGACAACAAAGGGTGAGCGTGCGGCAGTGGTTAATGCTCGAGCACGTTGCCTCACAACGGTGGGTGGAGGACGGAGGCTAAGACTAAGGCTGTTGCCAAGCCACCCAGGTGGGCAATGGGGAGAGGGGGGAGGGTCTTACCTAATGGAGATTTATTAATTGCTGGCTTTCCCACATTTATTCGGTGCCTGACCCCTTCACGTCCCCAGCCCCAATCTTGGTTTCAAACCCCTGGACTGAGTGCTTGCAGGTGGGGAAGTATTGCCAATCCCAGGGGCCATATGGAGCTAATTTATAATATGCCTACACAGCAATGCAAGGCCCATAGCACGGCCGCGGCTGACTTGGGGCTGTAAAATTGCAGTGTGGACGTTCCAGGCTCAGGCTGGAGTCCAGAGTCCGAGTCCCCACAAGAGCCCAGGCTCTAGCCCGAGCCCAAATGCCTCCCGTGCTATTTTTAGTCCTACCGCCCGAGCCTGGATCAACCGACCCGGGCTCTGAGACTTGGTGATGTGGGACTTTTTTATCACAGCGGAGACATACCCGTAGCTGTCCCAGGATTGTACAATAGGGCTCGAGCTGGTGTTATTTCAGTTCTCCGGCAGAAGGCATCCCTAGATAAGTGAATCCAGCCCGACCTGCTGCTGCTAACACCTGGCAGAAGGGTTACAGAAATATAAGACAAGAGACAACAGATGGAGACGGACAGACAGACGGGGCATGTGCAAGGAAACAGTGAGTCAGTATTGGTCAGCATGACTGGCTGAGATACCAGAACACATGCAGCTTAACTGGCAAAGGCGAGTTTTAAGGAGGGACTGGAAGGGGAATGAGGTAGTTTTGTGGATGGTTCCTGGGGGTGTCTCCCAAGCGTGGGAGAAAGCACAAAGATGCTTGTCTGAAAATGTAACAAGTAGGCAATGCTTTGTGTGTTCCTTAAAGCCCCAGCTGCTGCAGTCATGTGATTACATGAGAATCACAGCTTTTTTAAAAAAATAAAGAGCAAGTCAGTGTTGCGGAGAAAAGCTTGAAAATATGAACTGAGTGTAAACTTAGAGGCTCAGAATCCAGAAGACCCATAAAATGAGCCCCAAATGGGTGAGGTGTTAAAATCTTGTGGTTTTTGGAGGGCCTGACTCATGCTTTTTGAATGTGTGAGGCTGGCAATATTGGGTAACTGAAGCATAGGGAGATTACAGCCCAGCTCCTCAGAGGTATTTAGGCACCAAACTCCCATTGAAGTCAGTGGGAGTGCAATAGGATTCCTAGGGGAGTTAGGCACTTTGAGGATTTGTACCTAAATGACTTGCCCAAGGTCAAAGAGGAAGTCAGTGGCAGAGTCACGAGTAGAACCTCCGTCTCTGGACTCCTAGGCCACCGCTGTATCTACTGAACATCACCAGCTGTATTGGTTGTTCAGGGGAAGGATTGTCCAGGGAATCGGTTCTGGATTTCCATATAGAGAAACATCTGGATTACAGTCATGGCTTCAAGACAACCGGATATTCCTGCTATTGAGCATGGCTTTGGAGGGCTTCTAGGAAAGATGTCCTTGCCTATTGGAATGCCTCGTCGGGCATTCAGTTATGATGATGCCCTGGAGGATATAGCACCGATGACTCCTCCCCCTTCAGATATGTGCTCCAATGTCCTGTGGAAACAGCCAGTCATCCCAGAGCGCAAGTACCAGGAGCTTTCAAAGGTTGAGGAAGGGGAGACTAGCATGTATCCACCTGTCATAACCCCCTCATCTTCCACTGAAAGTGTGAACAAGATCCCAGTGGTGAAGGCCAAGGCCACTCATAACATTAGGTCATTAGTCTAGGACTTAAAGACCTGGGTTCAAGTCCTTGTTCTGCTACAAACTTCCTGTGTGACCCTGAGCAAGTCAGTGTGTCTCAGTTTCCCCATCTGTGCAATGGGGATAAGAGCACTGCTCTACCTTACAGGTGTGTTAGAAGGATAATACATTACAGAGCGTGAGGTGCTCACGTACGATGATAATAGGGGCCCGGTAAGTAGCTAAAAAAGACTAGAATTTTGAAAGAGCTCACCTCCCATTTAGCCATCACAATTGTGGGCGCTGAGCATTTGAAAATCTGGCCCTAAGTCTCAAAATGCCCTTCTCTGGTCAGGTGGTGTCGATCATATGTCATTGCTACAGCTCTGTTTCTGTGGTCTCTATCTTTTAAATCTCTAAGGACTCGGATGGCTGCAGGGAATCATTCAGTGTTTATTTCAGAGCAGACTGTTACAGAAGAGATGCACACACTGTGCTCTCTCTCACTAAGGCTTTATTTCTGTTCTTTCTTTGGTTTTGTTATTTTCTTGACCTAAAATAAAAGTCATGAAGGGGCAAAATACCTGCTTGCCCTTAGCTTCTCTGGGCACAAAGTACTAATCCCATTTTACAGATCAGGGAAACTACATGCCACATAGTGAGTCTGAAATAGAACCTCTGTTTTGGACTCTCGGTTTGCTGCTCTAACCCACGCTCCCTCCAGAAGTGGCAGTGAAACCCAGGAGTTTTCACTGCAGATCTAACCACTCGATAACTCTCTCCTAGACTCAGGAGTAGAACCCAGGCAGCCTGACTCCTTGGTCTATGTGTTAACCACTAGGCCACCACACCTCCCAGCCGCTACCCTTCCAAGCTACCATTTCCTCTTCTCCTTCTACGTATGGCTGGGATTCCTGGTTCCCCTTCCTCACCAGATCAGAGACTCAGGTTCACACATTTAATCCCTGGGAGACAGCACCCCGGCCCACTGCGCCAAACCTGTGCTCTGTTCCCCAACACCCTCTCCAATCCCCGCCCATCTAGGGCCTCCTCAAATTCTGTTCCCCATCCTAAATCCCCCTTAATCCTCATTCCCTCCTCAATGGTTGAAGTTCCTGATCTAGCTGCCTGGTCTAATTCCTGATCAATGGATAGCAGCTACCTTCCCAGTGATCTACTATTCTCATGTCATCCAGGCCCTGTTTCCTTCACCAGCTCCTGCCCTGAGCCGATCTTCCTCACCTAATTGCCCACACAGCTCTCTTCTCTTCCTCTAATCAGACTTTCTCTAGATAATTGCACCACGACCCGATTGCCCTCCTCATCTCAGTCGTCTCTAAGGCTCCATTTCCTCACTGAACACGGCTCGCTAAAGCTGTATCCCTTGGTCTAATTATTCCAAGGCTCCATTGCGATACCTAATTGCTTTTCTGCCAGCCTGGTTCCCTCATCTAAAATGCTCCCCAAGCATCTGGGGTCAGTTCTGATCTCAGTTACGTGGGTGTAAATCTCGAGTGACTCTGTTTTAAGTGAATGGAATTACTCTAGATTTATGCTGGTGTAAACAAGAGCAGAATCTGGCTCATGAATAATTAAGAGTTAAAGGGCCGGATTCTGTTCTCAGTTACATTGGTGGGAATATGAAGTGACTCCAGTGAAGCCAGAGGGTGAAATTTGTTGTTGACCTCACGCAGTAACGTTACTCTGGGTTAATGCTGGTATAAATGAGAGCAGAATTTGACCCAAGGGCCCACTTCCATAGGTATCAATCCAGAATGACTCCAAATCAACAGAGTTACACCTGGGTAAATGAGATCTGAATCAGGCCCAATGTACTCCCAGTTATTCCAAGCCTTTTCTTGCCTGGATCAACCTTCCCAGCTGCTTCAGATACAAGGAGCACATGAACTCTTTCTGGCAGTCCCTGCACTGGAGAGCTTACAAACTAACAGACAAGAAGAAAAGTGTTATCTTCCCTTTTGCAGATGGGGAGCTGAGGCCCAGACAGATCAAGCCAGATTTTTAAAGGTAGTTATGCACCTAAAGATGCAGATAGGTGCCTCGTGGGACTTTCAAAAGCACCTCACTCCCACTCATTTCAATTTTCAATTCAAATTTCAAAGGCACCTACATACTTTTTTCAGAGTAGCAGCCGTGTTAGTCTGTATCTGCAAAAAGAACAGGAGGACTTGTGGCACCTTAGCGACTAACCAATTTGAGTATAAGCTTTTGTGGGCTACAGCATCTGATGAAGTGGGCTGTAGCCCATGAAAGCTTGTGCTCAAATAAATGAGTTAGTCTCTAAGGTGCCACAAGTACTCCTGTTCTTTTTACATACTTTTTAAAAAGCTGGTCTTAAGTGACATGACCAAGGTCACACAATGAGTCTGTGGCAGAGCCAGAAGCTGAATATAGGTTTCCTGAGTCCCATTCCAGTGTCTTAACCCCTACACGAGTGGCTCTCAACCTGTACTGTATTAGGGCCCTCACAGGAAAAAAAAGTTTCAGGGAACCTCTCATGTAGGTAGAAAGAAAACAAGAGTGTTTGCAGCCCCCCGCCCCCCGTTTTGGAGAACACCCCCCCACACACACACACACACACTGAGAACCAATCTGTTAGATCCTTGTGTCAAGTCCTCACTGCATTCTTTGTTGCATTTACTTTACCAGCCAGTCCTTTTGCAGCTTCATTCCCCTCTTCTCGTTATCTTCAAGCCGTGGCCTCTTTCTGCAGCTAATTGAGCCATTGTTTTGTTTTCTTATCAAATTACTCCCAGCCTCCCCTAATCAATTCTCGGCTCCATCTCCACTGCGAGCCTCTGGGAAGCTTTGTTTCCAGAAACCCGCCGTATCTAATCGCTGGGGGACTTTACCTAATTGGTGTAAAACCTGATTTCTCTCCCTAATCATTCCAAAGTCCTGATTCACTTATCTAATCGCTGGGCCTTGTACCTACTCTCTTTCTGTCCCCGGAGCTCCAGCACCTTGACTAATCACTCTCTCTCTCGGATACATTCCTTACTCCTGCAATGCCTTGGCTTCCCCCAGCTCTAGTCTCTCACAAATGCAGCTGCTTTAGCTAATTGCTCCGATGCTTGAGCCCCGTGGCTAATCCAGCCGCAGTTCAGGCCTCTTGCTCACCTACTGCTTGGAGGCATAGCCAGGGTATGTCTCTATGCCACCTTCCTGGGTGAGTGGTCGTCAGCAGGCATAGAACCTAGAATCTTAGGAACGTAATGCTTGAACCTCAGCCGAGGGGGCACTAGAGGAGGACAGCACCACATGGACTGGGTGTGGCTTTATAACGACTCTCAAGGTGCCCTAGCCCAAGGGCAAGCAGCCACACTGCAAAACACTTGCGGTACTGTACCCAGACCGGTACTGCAGTCCCTTGCGGATGGCTCTAGGACTTCTGGGGCCACGTCCCGTGGTCCTTCGCACTGCACACGCTCTGAGTTTGTTCGCAGCGTGTCAGGGAAGAACTTGTCTCTCCCTTCTGGGCAGAGTTGTTAGCCCAGGAACTTGTTCAAGTCAGTCGCTTGCAGCACGGTGCGCTCTGGATTGCTAGCCGTGGCCTTCGTTCCAACCAGCAGCAAGCCATGGCTCCTGCGCTGAGAAGCGACCTGTGCTGAATGTTGGCAGAATATACAGGTCCCTCGCTCATTACAGGAAGGCTCATCTGAGACGGGAGGACAGGCTTGAAGGCCCTGGAGATCTTGCTTCTATTCCCTGGCTCGGTCACGGGTTTCCTGTGTAGACATGGGCAAATTGCATGCAGGTGGTTTTCCCCAGGACTCCCTGACCAGAAATGGGCCAGATTTTCATGAGAGTCCAGATCCCATTGAAGTGCCAGCTCTTCCAAAGAGCTGAGGGTGTTGGGTGGAGTAACTGGTTCTAAGGGTCACAGTGGGAGCTGCTGGGGCATGAGCACCTGAAAACCTGCCCCTAAATGAATGCTGAGTTCTATGGGGACTGAGCCGTGGGGTATCTGTCCTTCTGTGCTCAAACTTCCACGTGTAAACGGAGGAGGCTGATCTTTCCTTTGTCTGGCTTGTGTATTTCCATTGTAGGCTCTTCAGCATAGGGCGGGGCTGTTTAGGCACCAGTACAGCACCTTGCACAACGGGGCCCGATCTCAGTTTCGGTCGTGAGGTGCTTCTGTCATACAAAGACTAAAGGCGCCCGTGTATTTCCCATGAGATTTCAACCCCTCCCAGTGGTCGTTCCTGTGCCGACGGCATTGAGATGCTGCGCCCCGGCAGAAAAATCTCTCCTTTCAACTTTTAATTGGGACCCCGGGCTCAACCAGTTCTGATTCTCTGCTGTACTTGTTTATCTGGGAGGGATGCAGGGGGTGTGGCTGGGAGGAAACAGTCCCTGGCAGTTTGAGAATGAGACAGAAGAAGAAAAGAAAAAAAGAACTGAGATTCACAACAGTCAAAGCCTCTGGCCCTTCTGGATAATGGGCTAATGCGGGATCCCCCCACATCATCCATCAATTGCATCGACTGTGATCGGATGCCACCCTTTGCGTGGCCTAGTGTGGTTAAAGCCAAGTCCTGGAAATCAGGACGCCTGGATTCCTTTTCTAGTTCTGGGAGACAAGTGTTGCCTAGAGGTTAGTGTAGGTCGGGTTCCTGAGTTCTATTCACTACTCTACTGCGGTTTGTCCTCGGGCAAGTCATTACCCACTCTGTGCCTCAGTTTCCCCATGCATGAAATGGGGAGAATAATGCCCTCTGGAACAGTCGAGGGTTGCCCGGCTCAGCTCTTTGATATCTGAAGGTGAAAGTGCGAAGGTGTTAATGACAGCAAAGTGCTCAGAGATCCTTAGGTGCAACGTATTAACTAATTAATAATTTAATACCTAGGTAAGTCAGACACACTGGTCTGGATCCTAATCAGGTTTACCTTTGTGTAAAGGAGGAGTAACTCCAGTGAGGTCAATGGGGTCACACTAGCCTGTGGGAGAGCAGAATCCCGTCCACAGAAGCTGAGAACATAGGGCAGACTGTTCTCAGCTACGTTGATGTAAATCCAGAGTCACCTCATTAAAGTCAACAGGGTGACTCTGGATTTACACTGGTGTAACTGACATAAGCCGCTGGCCCTAACTGCATTAATGGCAAAGGAATGACTCCGGATTTACAGCAGTGAGACCGAGATCAGGATCTGGCCCTAGCTCTGTCAAGGTCAACAGAGTGACTCTGGATTTACCCTGGTCTCAGAATCTGCCCCTCCCACCTGCCCAGGGTCTGTAATGAACCGATGAGAGGAAAGAAAAACAGGGTTGATTTGGTACCATCCTCCCCATGTGACTGTGGAAGGAAAGGGGGGGAAAGGGAGGGAGGCTGGGAGCAGGTAGTGGAAGGCTGCATCTCTGGGGGCTCTGCACTCCGCCAAGGGCAAATCAAGGACACAGAGGCAACAGGGCCATGGGGAGGCAGCCGAACGGCAGAGGTGGTGCAGCGGGCCTGACAAACCGGAGCACAAAGGAGGCTTTGGCAGGAGGCGGCGCCAGGGTTGCTTGGACCTGCTCAGCTCCTGGAGCAAGATAAGGCCCAGGTGGGAGGCAAGGGACAAAGAAAACTGATTGAGGGGTGTGGGGGTAACGTTGCACCTTGTGTGACCTTGGCCAACTCACTCTCTGTTCCCCATCTGCACAGTGCCTTGATTCACAGGGGCCTTCTGAGGCCATAAAATCATACAGTGATGGAGGCCAGATAAGCACCTAAGCTAAATAGGTAGGGAACGTTGCCTAGTGGTTAAAGTAGAAGATTACAAGCCGAGACTCCTGGGTTCTATTTCTGGCACTTGGAGGGAGTTTTGTCTAATGGTTAGAGCAGAGAACAGGTACCCTGGTCAGGCTCCCGTCCCCACACTGTGCCTCAGTTTCCCCAGCTGAGAAATGTGTGTCACGATACTGACGCAGGTCTGTCAAGGGGCTTTGAGATCCACAGACCACCTAAGCGCTGTGCCTGCAGGCACTGAATACCCACAGTGGCACATGCACACAGCGATCCTCTGGTCCTTCCTTGGGCTGCCGGCATGGTGGGAAGCCCATGGGATTGTTTGCGAGCCAGCGGAGACCCCAAAGGCCAGAAAGAGAATGAGTTGGCTTTGAATCCAGGGCTGCAGGCAGACCCTGCAAAAGGGTGAGCCCTTCTGTTAAGGCCGCACCTCCTGGCTTCGGATCAAATATGTGCCGCTTGGAGACAGGATCATTCATTATTTAATTAAACCAACCCCCTTAATTAATGCAGAGATGGAGCTTTCTATGCACCTAACTTCTAGGCAACTCACCCCCTCCCCGCTTTGCATGGCAGGATAGATTAGGAGGGGTGTGTTGCCTAGAAGTTAGGACGAGGGGCAGCGTGGGGATGGGGGTCAGGATTCCTGGGTTCTTTTCCCAGCTGTGGGAGGCAAATTGGGTCTAAAGCAGGGAGACTGGGAGGCAAGACTCCTGGATTCTATTTGTAGCTCTGGGTGGTGGTGGTGGCTGATGGTTAGACCAGGAAGACTGAAAGTGATCAGGATTTGTGGGGTCTCTGAGCCCTTGGAGGGGATGTGTCTATAGAATAGACCTGGGCTCCTCCATAGCAATGGAAGCTGAAACCCTTCGGTCTAAGGTCACCGATTCAAATCCTGTGCCGGTCGGTCACGAAAGAAAGTGGCCAACACCCAGTGGTGACCTACATGAAGTGAGTTTGCTGAGCCTCAGCCCAGTCACTCATGGACAGGCATCTACGTCGCAAATCACCTCCACTGGTCTCCCTCGTTAGCAGCCTCAAGCAGACACAGAGGGCTGGGTGCCTGGTCCCAGCAGGGGCAGAGAACTCAAACTGATGCTGCTGCAGGGATAAGCTATGGATTTGGGTCTCCAGCATACAGGAGTCAGGGGGCCTGGACTCAGGCAGGTCAGGGGCTGGCCCCAGACCCTGGAACAAACTCCCGTGGGAGCAAAGGATCATCCCAGATCTTCTCACCATGCCTCCAAGCAGCCTTCTCTGACAGGCACACAGAGCAGTGTGGCCATTTAAAAAGGAGACCCTACCAAAACAATGCACCCACCCCAGCGCATACTCCCTTCTCCCCTGGGCTAGAGACAGAAGGAACCACACATGAGGGACGTGGGCCACATGGCTGAATGTGCAACTGGAAGGGGCTCAGCAAAGGCAGTGATGAGAGTGGAATAAGAACCTGCCTAGAACATAAATACACTTGACACATCATTAAACCTTGAGTTGATTAAACTGCTCAAGAAGATGAGTCTGGCCAAGGACAATGAGGCAAAGGTCTAGAGCGGCGTTTCTCCAACTGGGGGGGCCTGACTCAAGAGGGGGTTGCAAGGCTACTGTTGGGGAGGCGGGGGGGGTCACGGTATTGCCACCCTTACTCCTGCTCGGTCTTCAGAGCTGGGCAGCCGGAGAGCAGCGGCTGCTGGCCGGGGACCCAGCTCTGAAGGCAGCGCTGCAGTCAGCAGCAGCGCAGAAGTAAGGGTGGCATGGTATGGCCGGGTTGTCACTTTTTTGGGGGGTGGGGGTCATCACAGCCTGAAAGATTTTCAAAGGGGGCCCAGCAAAATAAGTTTGAGCACCCCTAGCCTTGAGGATGTTAACAGCCACACTCTGCTCTCCTGGCATGTGCCCTGAATGGCAACCCCCCCGCCCCCCAGAGATGAGTGGGGCTCAGTCCAGTTGCCCCGTCAAAAGCAGATGACCCCAAAGAAGGTGGAACATGCTAGCTGCCTGCTGCACCAGCGAAGCCATGACCCACCCAGGAGCCGGCCCAGCTCAGTGGATCTTCTCAGCGCTGAGCTGTCCCCCTCCAGCACTTTGGGGGTTAATCGGCAGCCACAGAATGCATGGGTGTTTCAATCCAGCTCTGTGCAGCCCCAGAGGCGAATTCTTCACCCGCTCCCCATGAATAAAGTTAAGCCCCGGGGGACGCCTCTGGGCGTTCCTCACTGGCTGGGGGCTTGAAAGCGCCGCTCTGCTCGCTGAGGCAGGTTGCTTCAGGGCTGTGGGAGCGTCGAGGAGTGTGTGGGGGGTGGGGGAAGGGCCCCCACCCACCTATCTCCCCCTGGAGGTGGGCATGATCCTGTTCTCAGCCCCCGCCTGGCTTGGCTAGAATGGTTCTCCGGCAGCTCATGTTAGGGGCACTGACTGAGCAAGCAGGGGATGGCACTTGAGATTTTCCCTGTGCTTAAAAGCACAGACTCCGGAGACCCAGCTTCAAGCCCCTAGTCGCCACAGACTCCCTGCGTGATGTGGGCCCGTCCCTCCAGGGGCTACAGCACCTTTAGAGCTGCACTAGGGGATTGTACCTGCAAAAATACTGGTTAAAAAAAAAAAAAAAAAAATCACCCCCTTATCTCCTTTGCAGCAGGTTCAGCCCATTATTTCAGTGGACACAGGAAAAAAAAGGGATCACGGTTATACTGGTGTCAAATCTGTACGTAGAGCAGGCCTTAAGTCTTCTGCTCTAGCCACTAGGCCGTGATGCTAACAAACAGCATTCAGTCCTGCCCAAGATACTAGGTCAGGAAATCAGACGGTGCTTAACCTTATGGCTTCTCCGTGTGTGGGGGGTGGGGGTGGGGTGGGGGGGGGGTGTTAATTGGGAATAAGGCAGGGTGTGAATTTAAAGAGCTAGAGCTATGCTGGATTAACTCCCTGTGTGGACATTTTTATTCTGGAATTGCTATTCCGGTCAATTTCCCCATGTAGACAAACCCTTCCTTTGTCTTCAATGGGACCTAAGCACATGTCTAAATGTAAACACTTGCCCCTAATGAACCAGGGTCTCCTGGTGACTGATGTTTTTTTTCCCCCCAGACTGTTGAAATGACCAAAGCCCAGTGCGGGGAGGGGGACCTCCCCCACAAACCCTCCCCCTGCCATTATTATTAACAGCGCACTGGTACCCAGGATGCTGCAGCCTGGCATGTCTTCCCTGGCATTGCCATGGCAACCACAGAAACACAACAAACAGCGACAACACACAGCAGACAGTCGGCAAACATTCCCCTTTTATTTGCTTCCCCCGTTCGATTGGTCCTTTTTCCCCTCTCCCGCAAGGAAGCTGCTACCCGCAGAAGAGAACATGAAGAATAATATTCTTGTATAGTGCCTTCTGCCACCCAGACATAGGTGCTGGAACTAGGGGGGCTGCTGCACCCCCTGGCTTGAAGTGGTTTCCATCATATACAGGGTTTGCAATTTGGTTCAATGGCTCTCAGCCCGCCTGCCCCCCTCCACCACCACTATACAAACTGTTCGAGCGCCCCTGCTCCCAGCAGGATCTCGGCATCTTTTTGCCAAGTTACAGTGCCCTCCGAAAGGCAGCCAGCTCTGGGGTGGAGTACAGCCACCCCCCCCATGAAATTTTAAATCTAATCAGGCCGGATTTTTGTTTCCCCTCAGTGCTTGGGATGTGGATTTTCAGAGGTGAAAGAATCAGGGATGCTCAGAAGAAGTAATTGTGGCAGAGAACAATGGGGCTAATTCCTCCTCTTATGCAAAAAGGGCTATGGGGTATTTACCAGCCACACACTGCTGTGCGCCCTCACTGCGATATGCCTGAGACCCCCCCGAGATGCGGTCCCTGCTGGCTAAACCACTCCACACAGATGGTGTCAATACAGGCATCAGCCTCATTCAGAATAAGGCCATGACCCAAATTACAAGGCCTTGTCTTCTCTGGGGTTGCAGCCGTGGTGACTTGTTTCACCAGTGCAAACTGGGTAATGACACCCCACTGCAGCGGGGGTTATATTAGCAGTTAGTGCCTGCATGGCTTGCGGGGGGGGCGGGGCGGTGAGAGCACTGGGTGAGGGTGCAGGAGCCCTGCAGTGTTTTATTCCTGGCTCTGCCATTCACCTGCTGTGAGGGACTCACTTTGCCGCTCCGTGCCTCAGTTTCCCTATCTGTAAAATGAGGATGCTCTCCTCTTTTATAAAGCGTTTTGACATCTAGGGAGTACATAGTTATTGCTATTGTGTGTGTTATGGAGCACCTAGCGGCCTGTCATGGCCCAAGCATCCACTGTGCCAGGCGCTGTACAAACAGAACAAAAAGAGTCTCCACCCCAGATTGCTGACAGGCTAAGACTGGATGATCAGAATGGTCCGTTCTGTGGGGGTTAACTCTGAATCCTGAAAATCTGACTGCGTTACCTGTGAAATATTTCAGACGCGCCCCATCCCCAGACCGTGTCGCTCTCTCATGTCTGGTAGCATTCCATCACTTTTAAAACAACCCCCTCCACCCCCAAGAACACACCAATCTGTCACATCATTTAAAATAGTTTATGCTCGCAGAGGCAATTATGATAATAAATAACGAGGGAGACGGAGCAGGGCTAGGAAGCGGGAACGCTGTTGCTAGGGGTTGCATGGCAACTGGTGATTTGTCTCACTCGGCAGCTGCATCCTGGGCGAGGGGACACGCTGTACGCCGAGCTGGGAAAGTAGAGGGGTCGTGCTTGGTCTGGTGGGAATTACAGCAGGCAGCTCAGGGGCAGGTGTGTGACCGTCCAACTGCCCTGCGTCTCTATCCCCAGCACCTCACACCCCTGCGCCCAACCCTCAAACGTCTCAACGATCCAAAAGATGATCCCTCCTCCAGCCCCTAGGAGAAGCACATGGGGGTAGATGGGGGTGAGGAATAGCACAACAAGGAAGCTTATGACCTGCATGTGGGTAGGACAGGGCAGGGCCCCTGGTGCTATGGTCTCTATTTCCTGGCCTGATACATCACCATCCCTCTTTAACGCCTTGTTTATTTAGATTTGAAGCTCTTTGGGACAAGGGCTGGTCTCTGACTACACGTACGTACAGCGCCTAGCACAACATGATCCCGATCCTGGCTGCAGCCTCTTGCTGCTAGTATTATTATATACATAATAATGATTATTATTTGCACTGAGGTAGCACCTCGGAGCCCCATGGACCAGGAAGCCTGATGCTAGCTGCTGTAGCCAGAACAAAAAGGCACCCCTCCTCCTCCAAAGAGCTTATCAGTTAGATTGTAACAATTGGCCCCCCCCGTGCCTCAATTTCCCCCTCCTTAAAATGGGGGCAGCGTGACATGGCCACTGCCGAGCGCCACAGCTGAACCATCATGTAAGCTCGCAACAGGATTGTCTAACAGCACCGCCAGACTAACAGAACAGAATCCCCCACCGGCGTGCGGTTCCCCAGGTTACAATGACATCTAGCGGAGCTGCTGCCGGAGATCAGGCTGGCGCGGCAGCTTGCTGACATTTTCAGTGTGGTGCCCCACCCCCTCTTTTAAAGCAGGTCACCTGGTTTTGACAGAGAGCTGCCCAGCAAGCCTTAAAATCCAGGTGCACTGGGGCCCAAAACAAAGCCAGCGGCTTCCCGGATTTAAGGTCGGAGCCCAATGTCACGTGAGTTGGCAGCTCAGTGCCACGGGCTATGGATCGGTGCCGATTTACATCGGCTGGGGATCTGCTCCGTGGACTTGTGCTTTGACACCAGTGAGCCCAATGCTGAAACACATACACGACCTGAGCGGGGAGCCCTGTGCTTAAGACGCTGCTCTAGGACACAAGAGATCAGGCTTTGATTCCTGGCTTGGCCACAGACTCCCTTGTGAGTCCCAATTCACCATTGCCCTCCACGTGCACAAATCTTTACACCAGTGAAAAGGGAAATAAATGGTAGCGTGTTTCCCCTTCACTTTGCACAGTTGCAAATGACAGCCACCGTGTGCCCGGCAACAGAGACCCAGACACTCTGTGCCTCAGTTTCCCCAGCTGTATAATGAAAAGAATAATACTGTCTGCGCAAACCCAGAGGGGTGGGGTGTGTAAGGTTTCTGGTGCACAGACACCCTGGGGATAAGCATGATAGAAGTGTCGCAGGAGTAAGGCTCCCACCAAAAATCTAGGCCACAATTTTCAAAGTGATTTTTAGGTATTCAATTAAGACATCTTCAAGGGAGCCCGATTTTCAGAGTGGGAGGAGACAGTCTTGCCTAGAGATAGAACACCGGGACTTAGGAGACTGCAGTTCAATTCCAGGCTCCACCTTTCCCTTGCTTGGTGAACTTGGCCAACTCACTTCCTTCCCCGTGCCTCAGTTTCCCCAAATGTGAATGGGGATTAATGCTACTGACCTTTTTAAAGAGCTTTGAGATCTACTGCCGTAAAGACACCCCAAAAAAATCACTTGTTATTTACGAAAGTCTTGACGGCAGCTTCCTAGCTCAGACCACTTTGAGGCAGAAAGGTTTAGATTGCTGAGAGCAAGGGGAAAACACACAGAGTCCCAACTAAAGAGATAACTGTGGGCCTCAGAGAAGGGTCTATTATTTCTGAGTCGCAAATGGAAGAAAAACCACATAACCCCCCCAGCCTGACGATTCATGCCCATGATCTTCCTCCTTGCGGCACAGCACCCAACAGGGTAACTACCGCTCGCTCCTATGTTAGAACGTGAAGCATTTCTGCAGCTTGTGACAAATTTATTCTTTTAAAGATATAATCATAGTCTTTATGAGATGTAATCATAGTATTTATGTAAGAATTAAGTGTGTCTGAAAGTGGCCTAAATTCCCTGCACAAGAGCTGAATAGATACCTAAGCATCTGACTCAGTGTGACTTAAATGAAGCCCATTCCGGGCTAATGTTGCTATTATCTAGCTCATTATAAACCGAGTCAGCCGCGATGCATATTAATCTTTGGGGGGTGCATCAGACTGCAGGCAAGATGGGGGGGGGACAGTTTGCTGCCGGAGCCTGTTTCTCAGCTCCATGGAATTTCAATGGCTACAAAAATGAAATAAGAATGCGACCTCCAGGCCTTGCCTGCTTGTAGACGGTTCAAACCACACAACAGCCCAAAGAGCAAAACCCTGCCCACATGAACACCTAGCTAGTCAGTCAGTCATCCCGCTGGCCAGTAGCCCCCACTGCCCGATCAGATCATTAACTTTGGCTGAGGTTCTCCAACCGCTATTTTGGAGCGGCCTCCGTGGGGCTGGATTGTCAAGAGGGCAGGTGCTGAGAAATCAGGCCCCTTTAAAGAGACTGGGCACCTGTGGCGGGTGGCGAGAATTTCACTTCTCCCTTCTGGAAATTCCTGGCTTACTAGAGAAGCAACCCTAACTGAACTGGGGCCCCATTGTGCTGGGAGCTGTATGAGTACTTAGGGAGAGACACTCCCCTGCCCCCAAAGAACTGTCAGTCTAAACACAGGGGGAGACATTATCCCCATGTTACAGATGAGGAACAGAACACAGAGGTTAAGTGAGTTGCCCAGCACAGTGAGGCTGTAACAGAGTCAGGGATCGAAGCCACATTTTGCCAGGCCAAACCCTGTGCTTTCACCCCAGTACCAGTCTTTCTGCCTGTAGGTCCGGCCGCTGTTTACGTCTCAGCCATAAATTCCACATGGTATCTCACTGCATAAGCTCAGGCTAAGGCATGCTTTGCAAGAGATGGGGCTCCTCCCAATGAACTGGGAATGCCAGGGGGCAATGTGAGAATTAGAAGCCACTTATCCTATTTCACTCTTCATAAAAGCGGAGGGAGGGCAGTGCCTTTGCCTTAGCCAGAATCCCATGACTGTAATTACATTTCTCTTGCCTTAAGAGATTTCATCTTGTGGTTTGAGCTGGATGTAGCTGCTCCAAGTGAAGAATTGTATGTTGCTGTGGAACAACAGATGTGCTTCACCCCAGCAATGGCTGCATTTCACAAGAGGGTCAAATGATTTTTGACCTCTACACCTAGTGCTCAGAGATCCCTCTAGACGTGAAGATGCGTCTATTTAAATATTGTGACAAGGCACCTCCTTCCTCTCGCGAGACTTAGCCCTTCCCCCTCTGGCAATGGCAGGCCTTGGGTAAATCAGCCCCACTCTGGGCAATGTTTACCTTCCCCCTACTGTGCTCCTTTGGCTGTGTTTTCAGGGTTGGTCTAAGGGGTGATCTTCCACCATATGAAAAGGAAAGAGTTTTGTAAACACAAAAACAAACAGGGATACCTTTTCCTGCCTCCTCGCTGGGGCAAGGTGTCAGCCTGTTGCTTGTCCGGGGGTGTCCGTCTTTCTCCTAGCAGGCACTCGGGTTTGGCTGTTCCCCTTTAGGAAGGGGCACAACCTCTCAGCCTGGAAATACTCATTTCCCAGCTGCCACTAGCCTAGCAGTAGCTTGTCTCTCTCTTCCCCTTTGCTCACCCAGAGGAGGGTGCTTTTAAAGGCCTCTGTTAGCCCTTAATTGGATTCAGGCGTCCCTAACTGACCTGAGGTAACCCCTTCTCAGCTTGTAGGGAAAAGGGCCTTTAACATTCTTGTGCTAACATATCTGCCTTTCAGGACCCTCCTGCAGCCATCCGGCCAGACTTTGTCACAATATAAAAGTGTTTATTTGTGGCATTTCAAGAAGATCAAACTTGGGTCACTTTTGGTAAGAGTATGGATTGAAAAGCATTCGCCCCGTCTCCTTGCACTTTGAGTCTGTCCCTGGAAACATGCATGTTTCTCCTGTTCAACCCACTCAGAGTTACACGCCTAGACCAGAGGCAGAATTTGGCCCTTATTATTACCTAAAGTAGTATCTAGATGCCCCAGTTTAAGATCACAGTCCTGCCGCGCCAGGCGCTGTCTGTCTAGATCAGTGATGTTCAGACTGAGGCCAAAGAGCCGGAAGTGGCTCTTTAATATGTCTCCTGCAGCTCTTTGTAGCCCATATTAAAACACTGGTTAATGACTTAGATTGCTTAATAATTAAATCACCCAATCAGGCTGCTTCTACTATGTTATTAACCAATTGTAGTTGATAAAATAATAATATTTGGTCATTTTGCTGTAAGAAAAATTTTATATATATATATATAAAAATAAATAAAACGAAACAATGCAGTCACACTACTGCGGCTCTTTTGGGTAATGTTGATCACTTATTCAGCACCTGAATCACTGATATAAATGGTTTCCCCTTTGGCCAGCTTATGTATTTAGGTTATAAGGCAGGAACAGAAGCACAGCGCAGGGAAGTGACATGCCCAGGGACACCCCCTAGGCCAGTGGCAGAACTAGAATCCAGGTCTCGGGACTCCAAGGGCCGTGCTCTGTCCACTACACCACGCTGTCTCCTGCTCCAGAGTTGATCTGTAACAAGGACAACTTAACTACCGGTTTGTCCACATACAGACATTTATTTAGAATAAACCGAGTGAGGCGCGGGCACGGAGAAGGAAATGGAGATTCGAATACAGCGGGCACAAGCCTGGAGAGGCAGGATTCACACACTACGTACAGCAATTGAATGACAAAAAACAAAAACACAAAAAAGACAAAAATTCCTTCCAGGGACACAGCAGGAACAGAGCTCCAAGACAGACAGACTTACAGTTCCCCACTTAACGCCTCTGAGAGAGAATAACCCAGAGCACCAAGATGACACCCTAAGGGGAGTTACTTGAGCAAATGTATTGGTGTGAGGGTCTGATTCTCTTTCACACACAGGGCCCCTTTGCGCTGCACTGGCCGGGTAATGGAGACTTAGATTCAATATATGTTACAGTTAAAATAGAAGGCCCCAACTGTAATTTAGACTCATTTGAAGCTTCCTTTGCACAGCCAGAGCGGTGCAAAGGCTGCCTGGGTGTAAATGAGGGTCAGCTCCTTGATTACTACCAGAATCTCTCGTTAGGACCCCGTTCTGCACGATCCCCAGCACTCACTATCCCTACTGACATCTACCAACCCAGTTCTGCTCACCATTGTTTCCCTCTAGCCGTGAAATGCTACCGACTTCTGCAGAGTTATTCTCACTTTACTCCAATGCAAAGAGGAGCAGGGTCTGGTCTCAAGGGAATGGAGCATGTGCAAACCTGGCAGGATCAGGCCCATTTGGGGGGCTGGATCCTGGATAGTGCAGAGCGCTTTAGCCCCCATTAAGCACGGCCAATAGCCCCATTCACTTCAATGGGATGAGTCACCTGCTTAGCAGTTAAGCATGTGCTTACGAGCTTTCCCGAATCAGGACCAGTGCACTCAGCACCCCGCAGGATTGGGCTCTAATGGTGGGCAATTGGTTGACTGTAACATCACTAGACAAAAAGAGCGTCCAATGTTCTTTGGTCTGGGTTAAAAATCAACTGAAACAGCCCCTGGATGTGTTAGGACTTTTCCAGAAGTCTAAATCTAACATGTATTATTGCATGGAAAGCAGCTGCGACAGGTTTAGCTCAATCCCTGCCTAATTATGCTCCATTTTGAAACGGATTCCAAACAGCATCAGCTCTAACTCTAAATAATGAGGAGAGCAGCAGCCAGGCTGGATGGGGGAGCATCTCCTGTTTGGGCCACGCAATCAGAATCCTTTTCGCTGTAGGAGATCTTGTGTTTGGCCAGGTTTGTTAGCCCATCTAGCACAATCCTCATTTATATTAAGGCCCCTTTAAGAGTCTTTGGTATTGATCTGCCTTCCAGTAATGTAGTACCCAAGCACCTTGCAATCTTCAGTGCACTTACCCTCATACCCACGTGAGTGTGACCGGTTTACAGCTGCTTTAAGGCTTCTTTACGCTGCCCCAGCAACATAAAGGGAACGTGAATCAGGCCCTACAACGCTGCAGCCTTGTGGAGAATTTCTGAGAGTAAATCCCCGCCCCACCCTCCTAATTGGAGAGCCTAGCGGTTAAGGTGCTGGACTGGGACTCAGACCGGGATCTCTTTAATTCTCATCTTCCTGGGTGAAAGCAGGTTTGATTCTGTTGCCTTGCAGTGGGTTGTACATTGCTACATCAGATAGCATTTTACACCCATTCTGTCCCGGCGCAAGAGGACTCTGCGAAGATCAGGGCAACAGAGATTGAAGGCCAGGCACTCTGGGTATGTATACACAAGCCTCCCAGCCCAGGTCAGGCAGCTGGGGCTAGCGCTCTAAAAACAGGTTTCAGAGGAGCAGCCGTGTTAGTCTGTATTCGCAAAACGAAAAGGAGGACTTGTGGCACCTTAGAGACTAACACATTTATTTGAGCATAAGCTTTTGTGAGCTACAGCTCGCTTCATTGGATGCATCCACTGAATGCATCCAGTGAAGTGAGCTGTAGCTCACGAAAGCTTATGCTCTAAAAATAGCTGTGCCAGCAGCTCAGGGTGGGCTCAGGCTGTGAAGCCCAGGGAGCAGAGGGGGCTTCAGACCCTGGGCTCCAAAAACTAGCTGCGGGCTGTGTAAACATAGCTCGGCTCCCCATCTGCATACTGGACATGGACAAAAGTTGGGAGAAAGGGATGGTTTATCTTGCCTGTTTAGACTGAGGCCATGTCTACACTACAGCCTTCTGCTGTGGTAGCAATGTCGATTTCTGATCAACACGGCCAATCCAGTTACGCTGGCAAAACCATGCTTTTAGCGGGATAGTTTGTTTCGCTCAGCGGTGGGGTGGAATAAGCGATATTGCTAATTATGCAGGTTTGCTAGAATAGGCTGCATCCACAATAGGAACTCTTTGGCAGTATAGTGTACTGGCATAGCTATACCTTAGTGCAGACCTGGCCAAAGCTCTATGGGTCAGGGATTGTCTCTGACCATATGTATGTACAGCTCCTGGCACAAAGGACTTTCAGATCTCCTAAATTTAGAGCTGGCTCTTTCTTCACGTGGAGTATAAATCTGACAGCTGTGGGGTTTATGAAACAGCCAGTCGAGATGATAATGGATGAAGTACACCTGAGACTTCTTTCCTACTAGCTAACCTAAATCTCCTTTCCTGCAGATTAAGCCCATTACTTCTTGTCCTACCTTCAGTAGACACGGAGATCAGTTGACCACTCTGATCATATCTGAAGACTGATCCCCTCCCCTCAGTCTTCCATTCTCAGGTCTAAACATGCCGAGGTTTTTCAGCCTTTCCTCATAGGTCAGGTTTTCAAAACCTTTGATCATTTGTGTTGCGGTCCTCTGGATTCTCTCCAATCTGTCCATGTCTTTCCTGGAGTGCAGCGCCCAGGACAGGACACAGGACTCCAGCAGAGGCCTACCCAGTGCTAAGCAGAGTGGGACAATTACCTCCCATGTCTTATATACAACACCTGTTAATACACCCCAGAATGATATTAGCCTTTTTTGCAACTCCACCACTACATTCTTGGTGCGTATTCACTTTGACCTACCCTAACTCCTAGTCCTTTTAAAACTATAGATGATTTAATAACCCCTCATTACCCAGCTTCTGCAAAATCATTATGCCATTGGGGGGGGGGGGGGGGGAAGGTTAATTGGTATAAAACTGCTTTATAAAACTAATGCCAGCTCACTGTCTCGGAGTCACACTCATTCAACAAGATTGAAGCCGAAACGTATTTTAAAAGGCAATATTCTCTTAGGCCACTAGGTGTCACGGAAAAAAAGAACGAGGAGGACTTGTGGCACCTTCGAGACTAACAAATTTATTTGGGCATAAGCTTCCGCGGGCTAAAGCCCACTTCATCAGATGCATGCAGTGGAAAATACAGTAGGAAATACAGTAGGAACTTTCAAGACCCACTGTGTCCTCCTCGTTCTTTTTGCTGATACAGACTAACACGGCTGCTACTCTGATAGGTGTTATTGTGTCAGCAAAGGAGAAAAAGGAGTTCATCACTGAAGCTGGACCTTTAGCTAACTTTTCTGCAGCTGCTAAAGCAATTGGACCTTCATTACTATGAATGCCAAACTCACGGAATTTCTCTTGCCTTTTGAAGGCTGCACCCTTATACATGCTGGGACAGAGCCTCAACTGGTGCAAGTCAGCCTAGCTCCATTGCCAATTTGCATCAGATGAGGATCTGGCCAACAGTATGGAAAATGCCAGCATCCTAAGTTATGTATCTATTATCTAGTCTAAGATCTGTTGGGAAGAGACCTGCCAGTTTTAACACATGGCATTAACACAAGGCTTTTCATCCACAGATCTCAAATTGCTTTATACAGGTGGATAAATGGTTATCTATATAATGAACTAGGTATTATTATATTATCCCTGTTTTACACAGAGGGAAACTGGCACATCCAAGCTCACTCAGCAGGTCCATGGCAGAGCTGTGGATAGAACCCCAGTCTCCTGGCTCCCAGGGCACTGAATCACACTGCCTTAGCTACAGTGATGTCGTCACTGCAGACTCAGGTTACGCCTCTCGAGCCAGCCTCGCTCCAGTGTGGCTGCTCACACTTAAGTTACACTCAAGCTGCACAAAGCAACTGTGGTAGCCGACGAGCCGTGCTAACTCAAGCGACAGCTGCTGAGCCAGCCAAGCTGAGTTAAAGGGGGTGAGTGCGTGTGTGTGGACGGAATTTGAGCTAGGGACAGAACTCAAGTTAGAACTCGAGTTCCCTCTGCAGTGAGGACGAGCCCTGTAAAGCGTCCCGCCCACCCGTGACGCCATCTTATAAACACAAGTAATTTCAAGCATTCACGGGCTTGTTCTGTTGCCTGACTATACCAGGCACTTGTAAGCGTCCTCAGAACATGCCTTGGAATAGGCAGTGCAGTGTTACTGCTAGGGTGGCAAGTTTCATTAGTGTCTTAATAGGGTTCTAAAAGTCATTTAAAAGAAAAATTCAGAGTCTATAAGGTTGTAAGAAAGAGGGGCTTTGTAGTACCGGCATCAGCAAGCCTCGCCCCTGCTCCCACAAACACATGCTCAGCTTCAAGCACCGACTCAGGCTAGTGGCACTTTTGATTGAAAACTCTTGGGGGCAGGGGCTGTCTTTGCGTTATGTGTTTTGACAGTGCCTAGCACCACGGAGGGCTGGGCCATGGCTGGGGTGCGTAGACATCCCCCGCCCCTCCCCCGGTTCAAATCAATAGCAGCGCTCGTACTTAAACACGTGCGTGAGCGTCTCGCAAGACCGAGGTCCTGGTTTGTACTTCCCATCCCCTTGGGATTATTCATTCTAGAGTCGCCTGTCAGATGTTAACCACTCGCTTTTACCCTCCTTCCTATCCTTCAAAGATGGAGAAGGATTGCCCCCACCCCTCTATTCCTTCCATTTGCCAGGGGTACAGACCACCCAGAGAACATGAAGATTTAAACCAAAAAACAAAACAAAAAAAAACCCAACCAACCAACCACACCATCAAGGTCTTCCATAATTTTGACATGCCCATGCCCCTCTCCCCTAAACTTTATGGCAGATTGCAATGGGTGAGCCAGTCTGGCCAGGGCCCCAGGGTGAGCTGAGCTATTTTGATCCATTTTTCCCCATTGGAACCCCTTGGAGGCTTTTAAATGAAGTTAGTTGCCTTAATTAGGTTTCAGCTTCTCTATATTGCACACTGGTTTATTATTGTAGGCTGCCAATGGCTCCCAGGCAGCCCACACACTGTGTTTATTATTGTAGGGTGGCTAACACTGGTGTGTTTATGGGATTTTTCTTCTTCTATGGGCAGTCTAATTCTGACTGAGAAAACAGAGGTAGCCAGGTTTTTTTTGCTGGGGTAGGGGAAAATAATTACAATAAATGTATCTTTAAAAAAAAAAAAAAAAAAAAAATGTAAAAGACCAGGTCTGCAGCCTACAAACCCTCAGTGTCCTTAAACAGCCACCGGCAGAGTGACCCGAGAGAACTAAACTCAGAACTCAAACATCTAAAAATACTAGTTTAAAAAAAGGGTTAAACATACATTAAAAAGCCAGAGACTGGTAACTCCCCCCTCCCCCCCCATACACACAGGTACCACGCCTTGTGATGAGTGGTCTGATACCAGCTGTTCAACTAACCTTGACCCTGATTTGCTGCTGTTCAGCAGAGACCCCGCATGGGAAAGGACCCATGCGTGGTCTGTGGGTTATTTGCACGCATCGGTGCAGACCAAGAGCTCTCACACCAGCTCTCTCGCTGGTGTCACCCACGGTGGGGGTGGGGTGTGAAAAAATTTCCAACCTCGCGCTCCTGTGGCTGAGAAGGGATAAGCCAGAGCTCAGCAACTGGATGCTTAAAAAGTCTCAGCCTAGTTAAAAAAAAAAAAAAACACACGCAAAATAAAACCAACTATCGCCTTGTTCATAGGAAGTGGGCGGCAGCTCTGAGTAATAGTGTTTCCTATCTAGTCAAAGCAGCAGCATGGATAAGGCACCAAGGAATCAGAACCTGGGGCACCGGCTCGATTGACGCAAAGGGACTGCGGATCAGACATAAGCCCCCCAGCTGCAGGGGGGCAGGCAGATGGGGCAGACATGCACACCAATCGTCCTAGACCACTGCAAAGTCCCCTAGGGACCATTGCAACAAAAAGGGAAACTGTAAGGGGTGCTCTACCCTATGCCAGGGCATGCGCCGGCCCCTGAATAGCCCCCCCACCCCCGTGTATATGCTGGGATCTAGATTTAACCCCCAAGGCAACAAGATGCAGCTTGAGTGTACCAGTTCTGGGCAGGAGAGAATTAACGGCAATGCCTCCAGTGCTGTAGTTTTCCCCTCTCCTTGGCAAGGTACCATTCAGAAGCCGGATTCTGGCCCTGAAATCTCTTTGGCAGGTTCCCTCCCCCTCCCCCCCCATCCCATTCCCCCCCAGCTACTTCCTGAAGAACTTCTTGTTGAGGAGGAAAATGAGCAGGTTGACGTTGACTTTGGCCTTGTCGAACAGCTTCATGACGGCCACACCTTCGTACTGCAGCTGCAGCAGGTCCTGGGAGGGAGAAAGTGCCACTGGGGAGAGGTCTTTGGTAGCACCCGAGCCAACGCCCCTGGTAGTCAAGGGAGAATCTTTCCCTCGACTTCCAGCTCTGGATCCTGGCCTCAGCTCCTTCCGAGTGAAAGCTGCCGCTGGCACATCATGCTGGGATTCTATTGCCAGAGGCATCCCAAATTCCCTGAGCACTGGACGAACGTTCAGTCTCCCAACACCCCCGCCAGTGGTAGGGATTATCCCCCGTGTTACAGATGGGGAAACTGAGGCAGGGGGGAAGCAACATACACAGCAAGTCAGTGACAAAGCTGGGAATATGGAATCCAGGAGTCCTGCCCCACCCCGCTCAAACCACTAGATCACGTTCCCTTCCAGAGCTGGGAATATAGAACCCAGGAATCTTATCAACCAATTCCCTACTCCAAACACTCTTCCTCCACAGAGGTGTTTCCTCTAGTATAAATTAAGGATTCTAGGTAGACATCTTATCAGCCTCACCATCCAGAACACCCCCGGCTGTGCTCCCACTAGGGAGGTTAAAGCTAACTGGTTGCTGGGTTTACATTCCTGGGGATACTGAGGCCCAGTGGAGAAGGTACTTCCCTTAGGACTATGGAGCAAGCTGGCTGCGCTGTCAAGAAAAGAACCTAGGGAGATTTCAGGTCTCCTGCTCCAAGCACCAGACTGCTCTCCCCTATCAGGAGCCAAACCCTAGCTTCTGTTCCTGGCTCGGGAAGGGAGTGCGGTCTAGTGGGTAGAGCACGTGGCCTAAGCCAGGACTCCTGGGTTCTATCTAGGCCCCTGCTCCAACCAACCATTACATAGACTCCTAAGGGTTAATGTCATGCATGCCTCTTGGATGCCAAGAGTTAAATGTAGCTGTGTCACCTCTGCACCAATGGGTGCATTGACTCGACCTCCCTTCCTCCGGGCTGCTGTAGGCTCAGCACCGAAGCATCCCCACCGGCGAAGGCGCCAGGGCTGCTTCCCTACCTGATAGTGAAGCTGGAACTGCTCCATGTCGATCCCCATAAATTTGGCCTTCACCTGGAACTTGCCGGCTTCCCCGCACGGAATGATGTCGAAAATCACATTCCGGAACCTGGAAGGGGAGAGCGTCAAACGAGGGCAACGGAAAGCCCGAGACAGCAGTGTCAGGATGCCTGGGTTCTAGTCCTGTTCTGGAAGCGGAGTGTTGCCTAATGGTTACAGCAGGGGGAGAGGGTTGGGAATCAGGACGCCTGGGTTCTAGTCCCACCCTCTGCCGCTGATCAGCTCTGTAGCCTTCACTCTGTCTGCTTCCTGTTGTACAGTAGGCGATTCTCTGCTTCACAAGGAGTATATTCCAACAACCAGACTCGGAGGAAGAAAGCACCTGAGATTCTCCCAATTGCTCAATTTTTGGCCAGCTCGAATAATCTTCCCTCTTACGCTGCCCTGCCAGAGGCCCCTCTAGGGTTCAAAGGGGTTTCACAGCCTGTGTGGCCGCTAGGCTGAGAGAGTCAGCGAAGGGGGAGGGAGGGGAGCCAGGCTGAGATGACCAGGTCTTATCACACGGGCAGCTAACTGAGCGGCCGTTGGACTGGGGCAGCTGTCAGACCGGAGCAGCACCGGTGAGGCTACTTACTGGCCGACAGGCAGGTCTTCTATCTCCAGCAATACGCCCTTCTCAAAGAGCCGCGCCGCCGTGTAACGCAGCGACTGCTGCTTCTTGCTCTTCCCGTTGAGCCTTAAAAGAAAAGGAATGCGGAGGGTGGGGGGGGCTGAAGTGAAGTCACGCCGCTGCCTGCCTGGCACGCGATAAACGCAGCGAGTCGCTCTACGCGGACTCGTTCGAGTCACAGATCTGGGCCTACGAGTCTGATCTCTCGTGGGGCCAGAGGGGTTTCCAGATTAAAGGGATGCAGGGGAGAAGGCTCTTGAGCCAAGAGAGGAAGTAAGTGCTGCATGAACAGAGGAGGCCGACTAGCAAGAAGGCTCATGTGGTTAACTAAAGAGGGATGTAATGCTACATACAGAGTGGAGAAGAATTCCTTCCTGACCCCTGGGTGCTGATCAGCTCATGCCCTGAAGCATGACATTCAGTTACCCTCTGCGCAGGATCGTAAGCGTTGGCGGTTACAGCTTTGAGCTCTTTTCCGGCCCATACATAGCCCAACGTACTTGCTGCTGGCAGCCAGGTTGTCCAGACATGTCCGGATGTACTGATTGTAATAGTCGATTTGCTCCTCATAAAACGAGGTCTTGGAGTTGAGGCCGTGGAGGGTCTGCCGCAGTTTCACTAGCTCCCCCTTGCGGTGCTGCCGGTAACGCCTCTGATTGCGAATATCCTGGAGCATGGGCAGGGATGGAAAAAAAGAAAAAAAAAACAGCTGGAAAACCCCTTGCCTGGACCCAGTTTACTGAAGTGAGAACCAGAGCTGACCGCAAGCTGAAACGCCAGATGGATTCTGGAAACAAGATAAGGACCACAGGGCTTAAAGCATCGAATTCTCTTTCAAGCACTTAGAGGAATGTTCGAGTGGCCGGGCTCTGGCCCAGCGAACAATTCCCTTCGGCCCCCGAACGCATCTGCCCCCTCCAGCAGTAGCTGCCCCCGGTAGCTCTGTTGTGCAGATCAGTATCTAACGTGAACTCCATTACGGTCACATCCAAGCACTGCACAATCATTAGTGTCTTTATCCTCATCCAAGGTCACGCAGGGGAGTCTATGCCAAAGTAAGGACTTGAGCCACGCTGTCTGCTGGAGCCCTCTGCTGTCTGTCTGTCCACCCAAGTGCTTAATTTGGCCCCCATCTGAACTGAACCCTTCAAACATTAATGGGCTCTATGCATCCAGCACCTTCGGCTTATCCTGTTATTGTCCCAGCTGAGCCTGTTCCTAACCCCTGGCCTTCTCCTAGGTTCTCTAAGCCGGGGTAGGCTGCAGGGAGTGCTACCTTGGCCATCTCGTTGATGATCTCCTGGTACTGATTGGCCGAGTCCACCACCCCCAGGCTCTCCAAGTGCCGCAGGTTCCGGATGACCTTCCGCTTCTTCTCTTCCATGGAGAGCTGGCTGTTGCCAGCCAGGGAGCGGTTGCGTTTCAACCTGTCTGGGGTCTGGGCCTCACGCAGGGCCCGCCGGCGCATCTGGTGGTGATGGAAGGCTTCCTAGAGAGAGAGAGATGGAACATTTCTTCCATCAGCGTGGCACCTGCGGCAGCATCCCCAGAAGCAGGTTTCAAGACTTGGAGGCCACGGGGAGAGCATAGGGAGTCAGCCCCCTCACGAGCCTCAGGCTAGAGAGAAATAGGTCTCCTCCCTGAGCAGTGAACTCTGGCTTCTCAGACTGGGTGGGGCACAGGTGGGCCGAAGGAATCAACCATGCTCCCACGCCAGGGTGCGATTGTAACAGGCTGGCCTGCCCCTTTCAAAGGCCAAGAGGCCACTGGCAGCCCCTGTGCCATAATTAGCTGCCTTCCAGCCTAAGGCAGGACTAACTGAGCTCAGGTGACAGCCTGATAAACAGCTGAGCCTCAGGGGAGGGCAGAGAACAAGTTGGGCTCCTGGGGAAGGCCCTGAAATAGGGTGTGAAAGAAGCAGGGTACTCGGCTCTGTCCCGGAGCAGATAGGGAGCCCAGAAGGGACTGGAACACAGCCCAGAGGGTGGGCTGAAGAAGAACCTTTTGTTTGGACTTGTTACCCCGGAAGGGGTTAAGTTTTAGTTGGTGACTTGGCTGGAGGGCTAAGCCAGGGCATCAACTCCAGCTTGTGTGGCGAAGGCTGAAGGGGCCCACCTTGGAGGAGTAAATTTAGGCCAGGAGTGCCTGCAGCACCAGCATACACGACTAGCAGGAGGCGCTATGGGGCAGCCACACCTGTGGTATATGCTCCAGTTAAGCACCTCTCCTTTGCAATGATGTGTGCTTGCAGTATACATGTCAGCCAGTAGATGGTTACTGTGTGTTGTAGCAAGCTCCAGGCAGGGTGTTAGCCCCTGGTAAACAAAGGAAGCAAAGCTGGGACTCAAGCTGGGTGGAAAGCCTGTTTGTTATTTGTAGCAGTTGTCTTTAACAAACACCTCCTGCTTAAGACAGGCTGCGATTCACCCAGCCTCCAATATCCCCCACTGCTGGCCAACCCCTCTCTGCTATTCTCCACCCTACCTGATCCTCTGATGCAGCTGTCTGTAAGATCTCCAAGAGGGAATCCCCCAGCTGGGACTGGATCACATCCACTAGCATCTGTTTGGTGCTAAAACAAAAGAAAAACAGCACAAGTTACCCGTTTTGGTGGCTGCAGAGGAGGGGGATGGGTTGAGCTAGTTAGCTGCAAGTCGATGAGCCAAACAGTGGAAGATTTCCTTGCAGATGCCACTATCAGGGCATTTAAACATATCAGAGCAAAGCAAGGAGCCCAGACCAGCCAAGATGGCCGTTTACTGGCTTGGCTTTGGAGTGTCAGAAAAGCTTCACTGAATCCTTGAGCCACAGGGTCCCTTTCAAAGGAGGACGTGCCACAGACTCGCTGGATGCTGGATTGCCACGTTCAGAGGGACGCACTCACCTCAGCAGCAAGCTCCTTGTATCTGCCTCCTCGCTACTGGCCTCCATCACATCAAACTTGTTGGCGAGGGTGAGCGAGACCTCCAGCTTGCCAAGCTGGGCCAGCGCTTGCTCGGGGCTGCCATCGCCTAGGTTCGGAGCGCTCTCACCTGCAAGGCCAAACAAAGTCAGGAGTAGATACTCAGTCATTCATCAGGGAAGAGGGGTGATCAGAGCCAGAGGGGGGAGATCTGGGTTCCACATGGCACCCTGCCACTGGGGCGGACTGCTGTGTGTGGGGTAAATCACTCCGAGCCCCTCTGTGCTTCTGCTTGCAAACTTGAGGCTTTGCTCAATAAACCGTCCCACTGAGTGGTACCTGGTGCCACCGTATTCCTTGCTAATCAGTAATCCTCCCAGCTCAAAAGGAGGAAAAGGAATAACCCTGACCATCATAGAAATAAGTAATGGACCCTCCCAACCTGATCAGAAGGATGGGAAACAAACGAATGCGACAGCACTGCCCACCCGACACAGTAGAAAACCCGCAAAATGGGCTTTGAAAAATCAGGTAGGAGATCGAACATATAAATAGGGTTCTCTTTGCCTTCTCCCCCGCCCTTCTTTCCCTCCTGATCTAAATGCACTCAGGTCACGTGGTCAAGCTTTTTCTTGCAACCATGAGGACTAGAAACTTGGTCTTCTAAAAAGACGGTGAGCTGAGGTTCTACCAGTCGCATGACTTCAGGGGTTGAGGCTTTAACAAAAACCCAAGGAGGGTTACTCGCCCAGTTACTCGCCCAGCACAGTAAATTACTTGGCCCAGGTGAATGGAATTTAGCAAGGCTACTATCAGAGGGGATAATAGGCAATATGCGTTCACTTGAAAGACGACATGCAGGGGAGGGTGTTCTTGAAACTTACAAGGGGTCTGCACGTACCTATCAGAGACTGGACAGTAGGCAGCTCATCAAGGTCTTCCAGAAGCTCATGCAGAGGGTCCTTGTGATCGGGCGAAATGGAGTCCTGATGCTCTAGTAACAGCTACATCACCAGAAGGAGAACACGAGCGAGGTGGAGAGCACAAAAGGAATGGGATTAAAAACCATCTTCCAGACAAGCAGCGCCCCACCATTATATAAACCAACGATACGGTCCAGCCTTGTCTGGAATACAGCATGTGCACTGGTCACCCCATGTCAAAAAGGATATTGCAGAAAGAGAGAGCGGTTCACAAAAGAGCTCGCTGAGATGCCTCAGCACCATCCCGCCGCGGCAGACAGGCGGCATGGCACGCAGCCACGGTCTCACTGAGCCCACGGGCAGGAGCAGAGCTGACCCGACCTGGGCGGGGAGCAAATGGGTTTGTTTTCTGACCCCACCCCAGCATTCGTCGCAGGCCCTGGCTGGGTTGCCGGGCTCTACTGTTGATCTGAGGGTCCAAGGTTTCAGCCCTTGAGCCCCCCTTCCCCTCCCGACTGCAGCAAAGGGCGTGAGGCAGACGCACAAATCCTTTCCGGACCCCTTCACCTTGTGGGTATTAA
Source organism: Chelonia mydas (assembly GCF_015237465.2). NCBI lineage: Eukaryota > Metazoa > Chordata > Testudines > Cheloniidae > Chelonia > Chelonia mydas. The sequence continues at coordinate 4,938,152 of NC_051264.2, forward strand.
TGAGCTCCACCGCCGTGATGTAGATGACCGGCTTGGCCACAGCTACCATCTCCGAGTACTCATCCACATTAAACCTTTCTTCTGGCTCGGGGACGGAACAGGCAGCACTGATGAACTTCCTGTGGGGAAATGGGGGGCGGGGGAATAAAAGTGTCCTTTCTGTGACTGCTGAATCCAGTCCAGGATTTAGGGTGCGTAGGGAGCAGGCTGCAGAACTAAAGAACCAGAGAGAACCACTGGGCCTGCCTGTGTCCAGCAGCCTCAGTAGAGAGAATGCCATTTAGATTCGTCACAGCCCAGTCCTCGCTCTTCTGTATCCTCAGGGGAGTAAAGCAGGAGTGATACCGTAGGAAATTTCACTGCAATGCCTTATTGATCCGGTGACGGGAAGCAACAGCTGCTGAGCATGCAACAGCTAATCCCAAAGCTACTCTGTTTTTTGTATCTTCCTGTGGCCCAGGTCGCACTTCGAGACAGGATCCTGGGCTAGCTGGATCCCAGGCTGGTGAGTGCGGCGTTCCTGGCTGCAGGTTCTGCACCCGTCATGCTCTACGGTCCATTTGGCTGGGGGCGTACTCCGGGGATGCCTACATTGCAATCGAAGGGTGACTGCAGCACGTGGAGACACACCCGAGCTCACGTGGCTCTAGCTAGCTCAGGTGAAAACAGCAGTGAAGCCCAGATAGCGCGAGTTGTACGAGTCCATCCGGGGTACACAGCAGAGTGGCTGCAGCTTTGCTGCTATTTTTACCACAGCTAGCTCCGGACCGTCTACATGTGGTCTGATTGCGGTACCGTACACCCTCGGCCTGACACCCTTCACAGTTCCAAATCTTGGACTCTAGCGAACCTGGATTGCACCTTGAGCTCCTGCTGCTGGGCTCGAGGTGTCAGCCACCGCCGTCCCCCGCCCCACCTCCCCGCAGGACTCTTTCCCTAGAACAAACCCCTGGCTATAAGGGACAAGTGGTTTGGATCCCCAGGGGTTCGTTATAGCGAGGGTGTACTGTATCAGCTTACTGCCTGCCTGCTCCTTCCTTTGGGTTTTTGTGATGCATTAGCTAGCGGCATGTGCTTTTGGGCACCCAAACAGGCTAGAACTCACCAAAGCAACTAGGCGGGAAAGGCAGCAGCATGGCTGCGTTACCATATCCTGCATCACCCTCTGCTGCCCCTTTAAGAACACACAGCTCCCACTTCTAGGTGCTCTTCCTGCAAAGTGCCGTCGTCCCTCAGCCCCCCACTGGAGTCATGGAATCGAGGGTGCTGAGCACCTCACAGGATCGGGCCCCTTCAAGCAAATCCCAGAGATTTGACACTCTTTGGGGCAGGGACGGTCGTTTTGTTCTGTGTCTGTGCAACACCTGGCACTGTGGGTGCTTTTTCAGGACTGAGACCCCTAAGTGACACTGCTATACAAATAGGAAATCGACCGTGGTCAATAATCGGGCCTCAGCCTGGGACTGGAGCCCGGTGCTGCTCCCCATACAGATAGACCCTCTGCCATTTTTCTTCTGCTCTGCAAACTACCGCATTAGCTAAGTCCATCAGCTGTCCCCCGAGAACAAGGTGGAGAAGCAAACACATGCATTCTTCTAAGTGCCTAAAAGGTTTTTAATTACGGACTAATTTATTCACTGGGGCCGACAGGAGTGCCAGGAATGCTGTTTAATCATTGCACATTCGTTTTCACTCTGATCTGCTTATTGAATCCTGATGTACCAAAGGGGCACATGCTAATTACTCTCAACTGTTGCCAAATGCTAGAAATGACAGAGTGCTGGGGAGGGAGAGGGGGAGGGGGAAGAGTTGCATGGAATTTTGACAATCTTCAGGGACAGTTGAAATTGGACAGCATAGAGGAGGCATCATTGCAGTGGGATCTGTGTGTGTGTGGGCGCGTGTGCGTGTGTGTGCGTGCGCTAAATTTAGAGCGGACCTGGGATCAGACCAAGGCCTTGTCTACACTAGGAATGGTTTGTTGCTTTCATTATACTGGGCTATTTAAAGTGATACAACCCCCCCAGCCTAGTGTGGATACAGTAACCAGTATAAAGGAGCGTATACTGGATAGTCACCCAGGTTTGGGGAACTAACGTAAGTTATGCTGATCTAAGCACAGCAGAACCTCAGAGTTACGACCACCAGAGAGTTACAAACTGGCCAGTCAACCACACACTTTATTTGGTCTTGAAAGGATACAATCAGGCAACAGCATAGACTCCAAAAAAGCAAACACCGTACAGTGCTGTGTTAAACATAAACTACTAAAAAAATAAAGGGGAAGCAGCATTTTTCCTCTGCATAGTAAAGTTGCAAAGCTGTACTAAGTCAATGTTTAGTTGTAAACTTTTGAAAGAGCACCCATCACGTTTTGTTCCGAGTTACAAACATTCCCGAGGTGTTCGTAACCCTGAGGTTCTACTGTACAGTCATTCTGGTATAACAGAGTCCACACTATGGTTTTACTGGTGTAGCTAGATCAGTTGCTTAAAAAAAAAAAAACACCACTCCCCTAATTATGATTACTTATTTGTATTGTCAAAGTGCCTGGGAGCCTGTGCCATGGAGCAGGACCCCACGGTTCTACCCGCTGTAAAAACACAGAACAAAGGGACAGTCTGGCCAGTTTTTAAGTGTAGATCCTCTTTTCCACCCAGGTCCCTAGCTAAGAAGTGAGCTGCCCTCAAAACTCAATTAAGCTTTGCTGTTACCCCTCCCCCCCTTTGCAGCAGCATTAGCAAAAGGAAGTCTGGCCTTGTGGTTGAGACCTTAGCCTGGAATTTAAGAGACCCTGGATTCTGGTCCCAGTGCTGCCACTGACTCCCTGCAGGAGACTCGGCAAGTCACCTTGTCTCTCTGGACCTCAGTTTCCCCATTTGCAAAAGAGGGATGAACACCACCTCATGTCAGCCTTGTTTGTTTCAATTAAGCTCTTTAGGAGATAGGAGCAGTCTCACTACATGTACGTACAGTGCCTAGCGCAATGGGACCATGGCTACAACCACCACCGCATGGCACCAACCTGAACTTAGCGTGGGTTTCTTCCAGGTACTGGTTCACCACACGCAGGTGGCTGTTTTCCCCCTCGAACATCTTATTGGCTGCCGCATGCTGCAGGATCTTGGCAATGGAGCCCAGGTTGCGCCGGTGCTCAGGGTGCAGGGCCACGCCAGCAGAGATATCCACGATATCGAAGCCGTCCGGTGCCACCACGGCCGGGTTCATGAACCGGTAATAAAGCAGGTTCCCGACAATCTAGGGGGCAGCGAGCAGAGAAAGGGAAATATTACTACTGACGATGCCTAGCTCTTACGTGGCTCTAGCCTTGTCTGGACGCAGCCTAAATCTTTGTTCCAGGCTATAACACACTGGTAGTTTACTGTGCAGCTTTACAGTACGGGGCCCGTGAAACACAGTTCAGGAGTTCTGACTGCAACCCACAGTGGGCAGCAGTGCCCATACACTAGCCAGCTCATTACACGAGGATTATCCCTCTTAAACCGATGGGGAAATGGAAGCACAGAACAGGCATGTGACTTGGAATAACTGGAATCCAGATCCACTAGGCCACACTGCCTCTTTGACAGGATGCCAGTGGGGAAGGCAGGAGAGCTATCCAACGCCTCTCCAGACTCGACGTTTAGAGGCAGCCAGCTGCAGCTGCTGTCACCTTGCCCAGCTCTCCGCGTCCCCTACGCACCTTGCAGATCTCCTCCTCACCGGCGTCTGGGAATTTCTCAGCCAGGGATGTCTTCAGGACTTTGGCCACGTAGCGCATCCCGTAGCTAAGAGAAATCAGAGAAGAGGCTCATTACATGGGCAGAGGTCAGCCAGCAGGCTTAGAGTCACATACGCCAAGGCCAGAGCCCGTTAACGATCATCTAGTCTGGTCTCCTACACAACCTCTCCCAATGGTTCCTGAATCCAGCCCGGGACAGCAGATCTATGGGAAAGAGATGCCGTCTTGAAATGCTGGGAGAAATCCACTGCATCCATAGCCCAGTTGTTCTAACGGCCAATTACCCTCCCTATTAAAAATCTGCTCCTTATTCATTGTAAGCGCGTTGGTGTCTTTGTTCTGTGTTTGTGCAGCACCTAACACCGTGGGGTCCTGGACCATGACTGGGGCTCCCCGGCACTGCAACAAAAACAGCGACTTGGTACAAGTGATGTCTCCACTGCCAACAAAGCCCAAGCCAGGCTCGACTCTCCCTGGGCCAGACCTTGCCTAAATGACAGTGTAAGCTCTTTGGGGGCATCTTCCTGTACGTGAGGCCAGCCTGTGGTGCCACATGCCACCCTGCGAGCCTCTCCGAGACCTCTCAAAGCCCTCTGCTCTCTCTTAGGTAATCTCCATGGCACCATTCTCCTGCGTATGGAGGTGCAGAGTATTACCCAAAATATTATTATCCCCATTTTACAAATTGGAAGGGGAGGGAGGGAGGGAAACTGAGGCACGACTTGCCCAAGGTCAGGCAAGGAGGAAGCCCAGGTCTTTCAACTCCCAGTCCCATATTTTAACTGCTAGATCCCACTCCCTCTCCATTACCGGGATCTGAACGGCAGAAAGGAGAGTCGCACTCCAGGAAAGGCAAGCGAGTCAGAACAGACCCACACCCCACTTCTGGATCATCGAGTAGGCACCTGCAGCAGGAGACGCCTCCCACAAGACTCGCTAGATGCATTCTTCCTTGAAAGCACCTTTGGCATTCATTAAATTAGTATGAAGAGTCCTGCCTGACCCCTCTCCTCTACAGGTCTGAACGCTCCATGGAGGAAGGTTGGGACTGTCATCCCTGCTTTACGCATGGGGAAACTGAGGCACAGAGCAGGGACATGACTTGCTCCAGGTCATACAGCAAGTCAGGGGCTGAGAGTAAAACCCAAATCTTTTGGCTCCCAGCCCAGTACCCTTTTCATTAGGCCACTCTGCCTCACCGACTGTAACAGACAGGCCCAGGGCTACCTACGGAATTTTGTCCACGGAAGAGGTGATGGCAGAGAGGAACTTGTCTGTCACTGCCAGGAGGTTGCGGATAGAGATGTCCAGGCGACGCTGAACCTCGGGGTGGCTCAGGGCCTGGTCGGGGCTAACATCATATGGGAGCTTGCTGTGGACAGAAGAAACACATCCTTAAGCATCAGCACGGGGCAAGCCAACGTGGCCTCTGTGGCAAGGCTAGGCGTGGGCCAGGCCTGACCTCTTTTGTCCGCTCTGAGACTCCATCTGGTTGATCCAGGCCTTGTAGATGTCCACGGGGTTGGTGCGGATGCTGAGGGTTTTGTCCTGCAGAACCTCCTGTACAGGGCCGCCCAGGATCTGGCGCAAGGCGTTCTGCCCGCGGGCATTCCGGTAAAAGCTCACCACCAGCCGGATCACGGTGGGGTTCCCCGTTAGGATGTCGCGGAGCTGGTCGACTTTGGACCTGGATAGGGGGGTGAGAAAGGACAAAACTCTGATCTGGGCTCGAAGGTGCAGCCAGCACAAATAAATAGCCACTGAAGACAAGCAGCGCTATTATTGTGCCGTAGGGATCTGCCGAGCTGTGGAATCAGCCTGCCTCCTGGTACCACTGCCTACCTCCTGCCTGTATAGATTAGTCCAAGGGGATGCTGGTGGCATGGCATCTCCTCCAGAAGGTGTCCATGCCCCTCAGAGACGTCAGTGCTCAGACTCTAAAGGCCTGGCTGCACTAAACCCAGAGGTGGGACTGCAGCCTGCGGAATCACACCTGAGCTAACTTGGGCACCAAGAGCAGCGAAGCCACGGCCGCACGGGCTCCCTGCCTGAGCGCACACCCAAGATCTCAGGCCGGCTTGTGCAGCCACGGCTTCGCTGCTCTCGATGCCCAAGCGATGTAGATTAAAGCCAGCTCGGGTCTGTCTACACGTGCTGCAATCCCACGCCTGTTTGCAGGCAAGCCATCCCCTAAGGGGGATAAGCACCACAACCTGGTCAATAGGCGTTTGGACAGGAGCTAGCCCTACGTCCTTGCCCTGACGGCTGTGGAGCGTTCTGTTAACTCCTAAGCATCCACGTGTCCCAGAGGGTTCTAGGAATACCAGAGGCATCCAGATGAGACAGTTTCATCTGAATGCCGGGAAGAGACAGACGGACAGCTCCTTAAGACAGACAGGCGTTCAAGCCCTGGGATCAGGGCAGCCCTGGTCGGCCAAGGGAGGCCAAGATGGTATGTGCCCATAGCACTTACCTGATCTCCTCCTGCAGGGCGGTTTTGAAGAGCTGAAGGAGCAGATAGGCCTCTCGGGGATTGGACGCGTAGTTGTAGAGCGTGAAGACCACCGATTCCATGAACTTGGTCGATTTGTTCTGGGGCATCTGGAAAATCAGCTTAGCCAGGTACACAGGGTGGGTCTGCGGACAAAGGAGAGGTGTTAAAGAGGAGAGCTATCCTGGGGTCTGAGGGCTGGAATGGTCAGCGTGGTCTGGTGACTACAGCCCTGGACTGGGAGACCTTGGCTCTCTTTGCAGCTCTGCCATTGACCTACTGGGTGACCTTGGGCAAGTCACTTCCCTGTCTGTGCCCTCCCATCCTTTGTCTTGCTTGATTAGACAAAGCTCTTTGCAACAGGGACTGTCTCTTGCTGTGTTCACATGCAGGCCTAAAACAATGGGGCGGTAATCTGTTATGGCCTCTAGGTGCTACTGTAATCCTAGATAACAAATTAACACCCTTCGTAGGAAAACTAATGAGCAGATCCCAGCGTCACAGCCCCCTGGGATGCAAGCATGCATCCCTGCGCCTGGCTGGGGCAGGTGACAAAAGCATCCTGTGACGGCAACTCAGAGGTGGCGCTTCCTTTTAATGAGGGAGCTAGCCCAGACCGAGAAGGGAGCCCCAAGGTCAGAGGAAGGAGTCCTCACAGAGCATAAGGCCAGAAGAGACTCTTGGATCAAGAGCCCCAGGTGCCAGCAGTGCCCAGGTCCCTGCAATGGCAGGGAATTGATTCAGCGAGAGATGCTCAGGTGATCCCCGCCAGCAAACCACACCCCATTTCTGCATCAGCGAGAAGACACTTTCACTAGCCACTGCCTCAGCTGGATGTGGCTTTAGGAAAGGCCAAGGCAGCAGAATCCAGGCTGGGCAGGGTTTCCATTTGATCTGACATTGACCTGTTGGTAACCCCCTGCCTGAAGATGGGGTTGTGTGCGGACTCCCTGAGCCCACATGCGGTCCCTTCATGGAGCTGAGCTGAGGAAACCGAGGCAGCAGACATGTGACCAGATGGGTGGGTTGGTAGGGATGCAGGCTGTTCCCGTCCCCCCACTCCCCAGCAACAAATGGCCTCCCCAAAACCAGCAGCCAGCTCACCTGCAGCAGGTAGAAGAGGTGCTGATAGGCCTCCAGCTTCTGGCGCTTCTCCTTGCTGAGCGACTTGAGGCCCTTCTGTTTGTCGATGGCCATCAGGTTCGACAGCTGCTCTTTGTTCTTCTTCGTCAGCTTCTTGCAGTGGGAAACGACCTCCTGTCATGGGGCAGGCGAGCAGACAAGGGTCAGGTTAGCAGGAGTGCCTAGGTGATTTAGGAGCATCCGCCCCATTGACATAGTTGAGGCCGAGTGACTTGGGAGCACAAGTCTCATTGGACTTGCAATGGGAATTGTGCTCCTAAATCTTCTGGGAAAATTCCACCCCTTTGGGCCTTGGGATTCACGCAGCTTTGCCATTTACACACCATGGGGAAAGTCATCCCCCATCAAACCACACCCACCAACTCCACATGCACAGCTGAGGCCTGGCTCGCTCTGCATGCTGTTGGCAGGCTCCCCATTCCCCAACAGGCCTCATGGAAATCAGCAAGGTGCTGCTGACCGCAGGCAGTGTGATTTAGTGCATAGCGCCGGACTGGGAGTCAGGACACCTGGGTCTATTCCCAGCTCTGCCACTGGCCTGCTGGCGACCTTGGGTGAGTCACTCTCCTGCCCTGTGCCTCAGTTTCCACACCGGTAAAAATAGGGATGTGATATTGACCCGCTTTGAAGCGCATGGATGAAAAGCGCCACAAAATAAAAATAAATACGCAGCTCTTATACATTGACCCAGCTCATCAGGGACTGGATCCGAAGCCCCCTGAAATCAGGGGAAAGATTCCCGCTAACTTCAGTGGGTTCTGAATTAAGCCCTGTGACAGATATGGCAATAACCTGGACAAATGTCACCGCATTAAGTTAAGTCTTATTGAATTCAGGTTCGGTATCGTTGTAGGACAGGGATTGTCTGCAATTCCATGAGGGAGGGGAAACCCTAGCCCTCCAGGTTCTCCAGAGACGGGGGTGGGAGGCGTGATTAGGCAAAGTCCCTGAGGTTGTAACAGCTCCCAGGACGTGCCCCCGGCTGGAGAGGCTGGCATATACTGGTTCACACTGGGTTCTCTAGAGACCCAACAAAGAAAACCCCTGAGTTTGAACAGACTCAGGGCCTGCTTTCAGATCCAGCAAACGGATGGGACCTTCTGTCCAAGGGGGGCCCAGTCCTTCCTGGGAAGGGTTGGAAGGACTTCGCTTATTTACAAGGGTGGGGGTGGGGCTTGTTCTTAGCTACCAGCTGCTATGAACTTGTGACCATAGGAAACCCCCTGGGTGGGGTTTGAAGGACTGACCACCAACCGGAGCGCTTACTGGACCTCGGGTGATCTCTGGTCAGCTTATTAGCACACATGTAGGTTTTACTGTTTTTAATCTGTGTTTTCTCGATCTTGCTTTCACCTGAAGAAGAAATCTGCTTGCTTAGAAAGGGCTGGGTGACCACTTACACCTCTGGGCAATTAGGCTGTTTATAGCCTCGGGGGAAAAAGCAAAGCAGGACTGCTTAAATAGTCTGATTTGCTAGGGAATTCGCAGTATAATCAGAGAGCTGGAGAGTCTAAATACCCTGGTCAGGGGAGAGATGCTGATCTCCCCCCCGAGAGGGGACAACTGGGGAGCCAGGTGCCCTTGGTAGAATACAGAGGGGGAATACAGGTGCAGTCGCCCTGAACGGAAACAAGCCCAAAGGGCCAAACTCAGTTCTGGCATAAGCAGGCATAGCTCCATGCCTACACAAGGACTGGATTTGGAAGGAGGTTTTCCAGAGGCACAAACAGGCACATAAAAGGAGCCTAGGGGGTTTAGGAATCCTAGTTTTAGTCTAGTCCAGGGCAGTGACTCCAGAATCGCACTGGTGTAACAGAGAGCAGAGCCTGGCCCCTGAATGGGAAAGTAGCATGAGTGGAGAAAAAGCCTTGGGACAGCTGAGCTACTGTCCCGATTACCCCCCCCACCCAGCCCATGACCCCCTGACCTGCAGAGTGATCCTGTTCTTGACCAGAAGCCCGATCTTGATGTCCATGAGGTTGAGGTCGCTCTCCAGCTGCTGGTTGGAGCGGATCCTCTTCACCACCTCCTCCCGCAGCTTCAGCAGCTCCGACTCCTCCCAGAAGTCATGCTGGCTCTGTTCCAGCAGGTGGGCGAAGCGCCGGACAATGCTCAGTGGCGGATCCCTGGCGTGGACTGGCAGGGGACGGAGGGAAATCTCCCTTGAATGTGGTTAAATGGCTACTGAGGGCTTGTCACGCTCCGGGCCAGCATAAAGGGGCCTTAAAAAGTGGGTGGAAATGGGAACCAGGAATCCCCCCTGCACCGGGGCCTCCCCGGACAGCATGGAGCTAGTGTAAGGGCTCTGCACCTGCTCCCAGCATAGGCTTGGATAGGGGGTGAAGCCAAAGCATGCTGCTCTGTGGCTATTTGTTGATTTCAAGCTCCCTTAGGGAACACGGCCTGAAGTTAGAGCAGCCCTGAGGCTGCTCTACCGTACACCAAGGGGCTGGCATGGTCTCTGCATAGCACCAGACTTCTGGGACTGAAAAGGGGGCTTCAGCCCATACCCGAAGTGTAGGAATGGTAATGAGAAGGCAGCATCCTTGCAATTAATTAAAGGCACATCTGTATTAAAAAAAAACCTAGACAGACAGGCACTTACCCAACATCCTGTAATCCCCACGGGCCTTGTTAGCTCTCACAAAAGCCTGGATTTTAATTACAGCATTAATCTGCCAAGACAAACAGAGGGGAAGAGGGATGTTTCCTACAGCGTCCCTGCGGCAAGCAGCAAGTGTAAAGAGGAAAAAAAAAAAAATATACCAGCCATGCAACTAGCAAACTGATTAGCTGGGTGTCGGGCAGAGGGAGCATACTCATTGGGATCCTTCTAGAGAGTGAACTCCTAGTGGCTAGTCAGTCAGATGCCTGAGGAAATGGTTTGAGCATGGGGCAGGGAGTCAGGACTCCTGGCTTCTATTCCCAGATGTGAAGCTGTGTGTCATTGAGCAAGTCATTGACACCCCCCTGCCTCAGTTTCCCCTTCATCTGCGAAGTGGGTTTACTCTCTTCCTGGCTCACAGGGGATTTGTGAGGGTTTATATGTTTGCAGAGTGCTTAGGGTAAAATATCCAAAAGCATCTAAGTCAACAGGACTTAGGAGCCATGGTCACTTAGATGCTTTTGAAAATTTTACCCTGGGTCTTAGCAGCTGTTGCTTTCTTCAGGAGCCGCTACATTTGGCAACAGCCTAAATGAACTCCAGACACTCAGCTTCTCAATTTTCGCACACACCCCTTTACCCCAAACTTTCAAAGCGGATTAGTGACCTTGGGTGCCACACCTGAGTGGTCTTAAAGGGGTCTGATTTGCAGAGGGAGAGTGCTCGGTGTGATGTTCACAGCACACACAGAAGTTAGATTAAAAACCTAAATCCTTTTGCTAGAAGGTTGCAATGTTTCAACTTTATTTCTTAGAATTCAGAACAAACACACAAGAACCCAAAAACAGAGAGAGAGAGAAAACAGACTGCTCCCTAAGGCGGCGAGGCACCGCTCACCCCACCTTGCTTTAAACTGGTTCTTTACCGGCTCTTCTGATCAAACACTTACTCAAGAACCCCCTAGTCTGCGAGCAGGGCCAGGAATGAAGGAACCACACACCCAAACGCACACATGCGGCTTGCAATTCCGACACCATCCTCAATACAACGCACTCAGTCCTGTCTGAAAAATCAGCCTTCTTGAGGCGGCTCTCATCCGGCACCCAAGATCACTAGGCACTGACAAATGTGGGCCTTTGGACATGGACACATCCTCACTTTAGGTCTTTTTCTGGAGACTTGTATATTTCAGGTGCATACTTACATAGAAATCTTGCAACCTAGGGGCAGATTCTAGCCCCCCACCTAGAAACACAGAGCTCCTCCCTCATCCCTGGGTCCCATGCTGGACCACCACACAGTTATTTTGCCGATTCACTTTAAGAGGGCTCCTCTTTGCTCCAGAGCAAGATACAAGAGGATTTGAGGGTCTCCCTCAGGCAGAGGAAGAAGAGGGTCTAAGGACTCTCAGGGTAAGTTTACACTGCAAGCTGGGGGTGTAACACAGTTGCGCTAGCTCTCCGCAGGCTCGCTTGCTAAAAATAGCACGTGGCCACGGTAGCATGGGCGAGGCATCTTGAGTCCATACCTAGCATCTCTGATAGGCACGCACTTGGGATGGCTGGCCCGCCCACCATCACCAGTGTCTATTTTTAAGCACGCTAGCTCAAGTAAGTCTCCTTGAGCTGGGGATCACCCCCCTCTCCCAGTGTGGACATCCTCTTGCAGATGGACTGAGGGTCTCTTTTCATAGCCTCTGGGGTTATATTTTCACTTGCACTCACGGATCAGCCACTTACGTTCTTCCTGAAGTAGCGCAGTCGTTCCCGGTACCTTTTACGAGCTCGCCACATCCTCACATAGGCCTGGATCTGAGAAGAGGGAGCAGAAGAGACAGAGACAGATTTGGCCATTTTAACTGGACACAGGAAGCCTTGGAGGGTATTCTCCGTGACAACTATTTGATCCATTTCCACGTAGGTGCCCTTATTCCCTCTACACAGCACTAGGGGATGCTGGGCTCCAGCAGGTATCTTTTCTGATCATAGATAATGCCAAGATTTTTGACAACCGTGGCGCTCTCGGCAAGAATTTTGGGTGTCACCCACCTAGGGTCAACATCCAGTTTGGGAAGCTATGTCCTGCCTCCCTAAGTCTCCCCCTGCAACTAGATGCAGTGACTTAGGACAGAAGTGAATAATGTATTCTTGATGCTGTGAAAGAGCTGTTACCTTCCACCCCAGAGGTGGCTGCATCGCCACAGGGATCCCCAGATCTAGATGGGAAAAATAGCTGACAATAGGATGTTGTTGCTACTAGAAAACAGAGGAGCAGGGCGGGGTAGGGGGGTGGGATTACGGAAGCAGACAAGGCTCCAGTACCTTTATCACAGCATCTCTGGTTTTTTGCAAGTACCGTAATCTTTGCAGGTAAGCGCTGCGCTGTCTGTATCCTCTCCAGCATGACTGGATACACCAAAAGGAAAAAAAAAAAAAAAATCACACACACCAATGAACTACAGCATGACATTTCTGGGGTGACCCAAGGCACCAGCTTACAGCGTGGGAGGGCCTGCTCTGTGCCCACAGGAGGAAATCCTCACACCTCTGCCAGCTGCTGGCAGCACAAGCTGCCCTAGGGAGGCTGCAGATTACTCCCAACAACCCCTACTCCTCAGCTCATCCTGCCTAGGTTAGTCCTTAACAGAGCCTACGAAATCAGGGCTGCAAGCCCCTAAAGAGAGAGGCCTTCAGCTGTCACCTTCGCATTGCTGATTCGGCTTGTACGTTCCACCCTTCCCCCTACCCTGGGTGTGCCTTCTCAGATGGCAAGCTCTTTGCGGCAGGGACTGGCTAGCACTCTGTACAGCACCTAGCACACAGGTCCCCCGTTCTTGTCTGGACCCGAGGCCCTACCATAATAGACAGGATGAATAATAAAGCTGCTCTACTCGCTGTAAATAGGGGGTAATACAGGAAGTGGTCAGGATGCCTGTACAACGCCCTGAAGACCCAGCGCTATAGAAATGATGCCGTGCACATCAGCGTGTGATGGGCTCAGCCGTTTGGCAGCACTCCTCACTTGGATTTTGATAACAGCTGGTAACTGCTCCTGCAACAGATGTCTGCGGGCCACGAGTTCCTGGCGGACAAGGTAGCCCCTCATGCGGGCCTGCAGCCTCACGACAAATCCAGCGTTGGATTCCCAGAGGCGTTCCCGGTCGTGGGCCGCGGTCACGCCCATGATCGTCGACTGCAGAAATAGGACACACAGATCAGTTCAGGAAGACTTTGTAGATGTCAGACGCACGTACACCATCCACCAATGAGAAGGGAACACCCCCAGCTGGGTCAGCAGCTGGAATTGAACTCAGGCCACCCGGACCTAAAAAGCACAATCCGCTGCTGTTTGGATCTGGTTCTTCAGATCAAATCAGCTCAGAGGCAGGGACAGACTCAGAAGCTTCTTACATGGTTAAGCCAACGGATGGAGACAGAACCACACTTTGTCAGTGCGTTACACCCAAAAGCATATATGGTAGCAGGATTCTGAGACAGAATTGGATAATCCTGCGGCTGGAGAGTGCATAAAAATATCCCTTGGCTTTTGGAAGCACTAGAAACCCTCATGCTTCAGGGCATGAGATCATCTCTAACAGGGTCAGGAGGAAACATCTCCCTAGGGCAGGTTATCCTGTAGCAGCGGGATTCTTGCACCTTCCTCTGAAGCAGCTGGTACCGCTGCTGGAAATAGGTTACTGGGCTAGATGGACCCCGGAGCTCATCCAGTCTGGCAACTCCCATAAGCCGGATTTTTAAGAGCTGGGATTGGGTCATATCACTGGAAGCAACAATCTCTCTTGCAAGTCTCTGGGCAGAACAAGAGGGCTGGAGAACTAATGGCTTTGTTATGAACATCTCTGAAGCGCTCTGACATGTCCCAATGGGACAACAGGCTAGAACTATGGATGCAGCCAGAGCATTTAACACACAGCGCGTTCGCCTGGACGCCTCACATATCAACATCCAAGGCCTGGCAGCAGCAAGCCAGACTCTTCAGCAATACTCCAGCCACGAGGGCTTTGATAACAGCCCCAGCAACTGCCCCTCACCTGGATTTCCTCCCAGCTGAGGTGGATGGAGTTAAGGACACAGTCACGCGGCCGCTCCCAGCTGCCTTCGAAGCTCTGCAAGCTGAAGTAATACACGCTGCCATCTTTCAGCTGGTGTCGGACCCAGTGGTCTTTAGCGTTCCCTGAGCGTTGCCATTGGGACAGGATTAGGGGAAGGAGAGCGTTAATACACACACACACACACGGCAAGAAGAGAGGCAGCTGCAGTGTTAAACTGATCCAGCAGCAAAATGGATTTCTTTGGCCTCCGACCAGGTTTTGAAACCAAGGCTCAGCTGACGGAACATTTAGGCAGCTCTCTATAGCCCTGTCCCCAGTTTCAGAGTTCGGCTTTCAACTCCTTGCTCTCCCCACGTACATCCAGAGCAAGAGCCTTCTCCCTCACATTAGATGCCCTTCCTATAGCAAGTATCTGTCAGCCCCCTCTCTGGTTTTGACACCTGGCTTGTCCTATTTTTCCCCTTGCAGTCACCCATCCTCCTCCTCCTCCTCGAGCGGGAGCTGAGGCGCAGAGAGACTCGCCCAGAGTCGGTGGCAAAGCTGGGTCTCCCAAATCCCAGGCTAGGGCCCCAACCACTAGGCCATCCCCCTCGTTCAGCCAGGGGAAGCCTTGACGTCCCCACAACTGGCCATAGCGGGTCAGCCCAATGGCCCAGCTAGCCCAGGACACTGTGTCTGACAGTAGCTGGTACCAGAGCGAATGGGGGAGTGTACAAAACAGGGCAGCAAGCGAGACCACCCAGTCTTCCCCTCACAGCTGACGACAGTCAGAGCTTTAGGGCTGGCCATGTCTTTCCAGTGGGATGTGTGGAAATGGGGGGTTATTGACCTGGATTGCAGTAGCCCCTCGGGGTCCCAGTCACGGACTAGGGCCCATGGCGCTGTACGGACACGGAATGCTCCCTGCCCCAGAGAGCTATGGATGGTCGAGGCTAACCGATGCTAGCAGCTGGAGATGCAGCTCCGCCCCTGCGGTTTTCAAGGTCAGAGGAGTCAGGGGCCTTTTACCTGCTTGTCTCTTGGCAGCCAGGAGGGTGGCGAGCAGGGCCTGGTAGGCCCCTGCACATTCTGCCACGACGCCATGCAGGGAGACGTCCGGGTTCCGCAGCACGCGTACCGTCTGAGCCGGCTTCCCTTCTTTTATGGCCTGGTTGATGGCAGCAATCCCTAGAGCCACTACGGGAAGAGAGGGGGAAGGCAGGGGTTAGAAAAGGAAGAGGGTGCACTCATCCACTCACCCGCAGTGAGTGGAGCTTGGTCCATGCCTGCCTGGATGGAGGTCACCATGGACAGTGGTCTCCAAGCTTCCAACAGGGGAGTTACTGCTATATCGGAAGCCCAGGTCACCTTTGCAACAGCCATTCCCAGTGGGTAGTTAGCAGCCGGTTGCATGAAGCTTTGGAGATGGAGATTAATCCTTTGCGCCCCTGGGGAATGTGGATTCCAGACGGTACAGAGTACAGGTTTCTAGGGGCTGCTCCGAGTCAGATTGCAATTGGAGGATCGGGGGAGAAGCAAGCAGTCTTGGAAGGATGGCCACCAGCACAGCGTTCAGTTGTGTTCACTGCCGTGGCTTATGGCACAGCATCCCAGAACTCCCGCACCTAGCTCATCTTGCGAGGCCTACCCTGATTCCTGGGGCCGGCACTTTGGGACCTCAGATGAGTGCCTCTCACAACCCCTGGAGAGTCAGGGAGGGTGGAAGACAAGCATCACAGGGCTAGAGAGTCTCTCCCCATCCTGCATTTCTTGGCGCGTGGAGGAATAACGGAAGAGGGCCGGGCTGCAGCTCCAGCTTGAGCCTGCTCGAAGTTCGCTTCCGAGCCCTTACTTCTCTTAGCTGCCTCGGTGTCCTGATTGGCCTGGGAAACCCCTTGCTGGATCTCCTCCCACCAGAGAGCTGCTCCATCATCCCCGGTCACCTAGGAGACGGGAGGCAAAAGGCGATGAGCTGGGGCATCTTTACAAACCACAGGCAGAGGCAGTGCTTCCATCAGGGAGATGCAGCCACCCCTGGGGAAGGGGCGGCTGGCAAAACAGCATTTAACGGAGTGGGAGGAAGTTGGATTAAAAGCCCCAGGGCTCTTCTGGAAAGTGCAACAGGATCTTTTGGAACCAGGCGGAGCGAGATTGTTCTCTGCCACACACTGGTTTTAACGTGTCCCAAGCAACAGTCTTTCCACCAGCCCGACAAGCTGCTGCTCGCCGTAGCGCAAAGCCGACTGGCCTACCTGGGCTTTCTGCCTTAGCGCGGTGGTCAGCACATCGTGGTAACGCCTTGCTCCTGGGAGAGTCACGGCAGAGAGCCCGGCAGAGGGCAACAGCAGAGCAGTAAGCGTCTTCTCCGGGTCGTTCTGCGCCAGCGCCTCGTTGATCAGTCTGATGGCGAGGATCTCTGTGCCAGGGAGAACAAAGACAGCCGGTGAGTCAGAGCTCACTGCAGCTCACGGAGCCCAACGCTCAGGTATAAAAGCCACTTACGATCGTTTTCTTCTCGCACTGCCGAGTTGGCACTGTTCAC
This sequence comes from Chelonia mydas, assembly GCF_015237465.2. NCBI lineage: Eukaryota > Metazoa > Chordata > Testudines > Cheloniidae > Chelonia > Chelonia mydas. Next base: position 4,954,726 of record NC_051264.2, read on the forward strand.
GCAGGCCTGGATGTCGTTCCAGTTCAGGAACGCAACCCCGGCTTTCCCAGATCGGCGCTTCAGTTTCAACAAGTCGTCAAAATAGCTGAAAGGGAAAAGACAGAGCCATTCCTTAGCCCATGACTGAAAGGTCCCGCATCCAAGGGGCTGAAAAACGCTGTCAGAAAACTTCAAAACGCCCCACCGAAGGAGGCAGTCTCTTGTTTTCCAAATGGGGAAACTGAGGCACAGAGCAGTGACGGTCTTGCGGTGAGCCAATAAAAGAGATAAGAATGGAACCCAGGAATTCTGACTCTTAGTCCGGCTTTGGCCACCCAGACCAGCACCCCTCCTGCCACAGGCAGAAAAAGAACCCAGGAGTCCTGACTTCCATATGCAAATTCACCGCTAACTTTCTTAACATAAGACCAACTATGGTTTCTCCCCCAGGCAGGAAGCTGGGTCCAAGCGGTGGCTCCTGCAGGCTGCTGGGGAGATCTGCAGCCAGCCCCTGATGACATCTGGTAACAGAACCAGGTTACAGACAGAGTTTAACCCTTCAGATTGTGGGTTCCTGCTGGTCCTGTTTCACAGCCTCAGAAATCTCCCCACCTCACAACTTTCAGGGGCCTGGCTCTGTCATTTTCAAATGCCACAAAGCCATTTAACTCATTCACAGCCAAGTCACTCCACTGGAATTGGTACAAGGGGCATCGTTCCCACCGAAATCCAGCCAATTACCGCTGCACGTTTGCATCCTCGATATCAGACAGGTCCAGGGCAGGGCTGACCAGGCTACTCCAGAATCCATAGACATCCCCAGCTTCCAGCACCCGGTTGATCAGTGCCACGGCCGAGAGCATCTCCACAGCAACGTACAGTTCCTCCTGCCCCAACTCACCCTGCAGAAACCGGAGGGGGTGGGGGAGGAAGAGGAGGAGGAGGAAATGACAGACACACACAACAATGATCTTTTTCTGCCCCCCAATCCCTACAGTACCCAACATGAATCAATTTACAGTGGGAGAAACTGAGGCATAGAGAGACTTGTCCCATGCTGTCTGTGACAGAGATTGAACCCAGATCTCCAGAGCGCCTGTCCAGTGCTTTGAGCACCAGGCCAACCCCCAACCCATGCCGCAAAGCGAAGAGAGTCGCATGAAGAGGTCAGACAGCGATTCCCCAGCAGGGACTGCAGTCTGGGAAGAGCATGCCTGCGAAGGGTGGCCCCCAGGACAGCAGCAAAGAGCTGACTGTCTGAGAGCCTCGGAGACCTCTCCTCCTCCCCCAGCAGACGCTGCCCTCTCCTCACCTGCGGATGCTGCCGCTGTAGCAGGGACAGCTCGCGCTGGTACAGCTGGGCGGCGAAGGGAAAGGCCTCGGGCAGCTGGGCCTCGGGGCTCATCAATTCTCGCACCGTCTCCGTCGCCTCCCCCCGGCGGATTGAAGCGTTGATGCGGCTCACGGCCTGCCTCCCTGCGCACCAGCGGGGCGGATGAGATCGGGGCAAATTAACTGGGGGCTGGGGGGCGAAGCGTGTGGAACTTGGGGCTTGTTGAGTTCGTGCCACTCGAGCGGCCACGCTGCAAAAATAACGCTCCAGCTGTGTGGAGCGACTGCATCCCCGCTGCACAGTGAGCTCCAGCTTCAACCCACCCTGGCAGGCCGGCTGTCTTAGCCCCACTGAACTCGAGCTAGAGAGCCGCGTGTGCGGCCGGGAGCCGGGTTAGGGGCAGCACTGCTACGATCCCGCCAGTGAAGACGCAGGTCTCCTGCAGCCCCAGCTCTGGGCTACTGAGGAATTGCCCTGCCCGGTTCCATTCAGCAGCGATAATTGTGGGGTGTTGAATTTGGGATGACGGGGGCTTCTGATGGCGGAGATCTGGGGCCAGGGCACGGCCCAGGCTGCCTGAATTCTGCTCACTACGCGGGGCTTTGCAACCCAGACACCACGTGCTCCATGCTGATGGTCAGTTAACTCTTCCGGACCACGCGCACTTTGACCAGCTCGCCTGCTACGCAGGGGACTCAGGGCAGGCGCGATGCCCTCTTCCCAGGCACGGGACTGGCCCTAGCGGCTCTTTGCTGCCTTGGCAACAGTGTGGCATTGCAGACCGGGGGAGGATGAGTCCATTGGGCCAGGCAAAGTCCCCCCCAAGCAGGGACACAAGTTAGGGATGGCCCAAGCCCCAGCAGCTCCCAGAGGTGATGCAAGCTACCTCCCTTCTACCTACCAGCTGGCGCATGCCCCGTCCCTAGAGTGGCCTGGGCATAGCCAGATGCCAAGCATGATGTTCAGACTCTCTCCAGCTGGGGCACTGAAACAGGAGAGGGAGCAAATGCAGCCAGTGAACAGAGATAGGGAGTCCCTGCGGGGCAGGCTTCTCTCAACGATTCATTGGCCCCTCTGGCGAGGCGGCCAACAAAGGTGCCAGTTACAGGGGGTTTGTGGCGTGGGTCACTCGGAACTGGAGCAAGGCCCAGATGCATCAGGCAGAGGCCAAGAAGCCTGGATCTGGCCTCAGATTCATAGTGACCCTGGCTGCCCCCAGCTCGGTACCAGTCCCCTTCGCTGCATGGGGGGGGGCTTGGCATGACTTACTGGCATGCTCCTGATCTCCCTTCTCATTGGCTGCGTAGACCCCCGCCTGCACCTCCTCCTGCTCCAGCAGGTCCACGTAGCCCAGCTCCTGCAAGGAGGAAAGCAGCAGGAGCTCACACACGGGGACCGGCCCAGCCAGCCTGCTCCCCTCCCAGGGCCACGCCTGCCCGCCCTCCGAGGGAAGTCGCTCACATGCAGTCCAGCTGCAGTGCTTCCTGAATGTCCACGTCACAGAAAGCCTTTAGAGCACGGGGCTTTCACTTGATCCGGACCTGACCCTGCATAGGGTGTCTGGACTCGTAGGGCCCGATCCCATAGCACCGCGAGCTGCTGGCCAGAGGGACATTACTGAGCTTTGGCAAGATGGATGAGCAGTATGAGCCGGTCTCCTCAGGAGGGGTCTCTACGTCCCCGCCCAGTTCCTATCCCTGGAATATTCCTCCCCTCTCTGGTACGGGGGCTACATCCGCTGCTGGGCCTTACCAGCGCTTTCTGCTCCCGATCTGTACTCAGCTGATCCAAGTACCAGGCTGCGTTCTCCCGCTGCACACCACGCAGGGCCAGTACGGGATCCTGCAGGGCCTGGCACAAGGCTGGAGGGTCCTGCCTCTCCAGAGCATCGTCCACGTATTCCAGCGCTCCGTGCACTAGAAGAGAGGTGGTCATGCTCCAGGATACTTACGACTGGTGTCGTAGCGCGCTCATCTGTAGAGCTCAAAGCTCTTCGCCAAGGAGGTCGTATCTTGATCCCCATTTTACAAATGGGGAAACTGAGGCACACAGAGAGGAAAGTGACTTCTCCAAGGTCACCCAGCAGGGTGGTGGCAAAGCAGAGAATAGAACCCAGGTCTAAGGAAGCCCAGTCTAGTGCGCTAACCACTAGGCCACTCAAGGTGGTGCCCCATTGACCTTTACCGGTGGCTGGACCAACGTGAGCCTGCCACAGCTTCAGCCAACAAAGCTGCTCATGCACTAGAGGCTTGTGCTTCAAAAATCCAGAGATCTGGGGTTCGATCCCTGCTACCAGAGACCCACACAGGGGCAATGTATTAGGGCTTGTCTACACATGAAAGCCAATCCGGAATAAGGTTGTGAATTTAAAGTGGATTAACTATTCCTGATTAATCCACTTCCAAAGCGGAGTTAAAACTAATTCACAATAAAGGCACTCATCCTGGAATAGGAGCATCTCCACCCCGGCAGTCAATCAGGCCGAGCGATTCTCTGTGTAGACAAGCTTTTATAAGGCATTTACTCAGGTTACCAGTTTCAGGGATTCCCTTTGTGCGAGGGGAAGTCAGTGCAGGGGCTGTGTGGAGAACCTCAGGCTGCTCCTGGAATGAAACCCTTTGCCCCATAATGGGGAGGGAGAGATTCCCTGCCTATGGCTCCTGAGCACAACCAGAGCAGAGGCCATGCCCCCACTAATGAACCCAGCCTGAAACAAAGCCTTTTGGGAGAGTTACTTAGCGTCGGGCAGATCTCCCATGGCAAGGGGACGTGCTCAGTAAGCAGCATTTCCACTCCAGCAGCTCTCGAGGGGGGTTGCTTTGCTCACCGTTGACTTTGTTGATGTTCCCTTGTATTTCAGCCTGAGTCAGACACCGGTCGTAAATATCCTCGCTTTCCAGGCTCTCCTGCAGGTACTAAGAAGAGGGAGAAGCCACCCATCATTGCATATCTTGGCCTAGACGCATTGTGCTACCTCCGAGCATGCCAGAAAGACTCGGCCCCGCACCCCAAAGGCTGCTGCAGCTAGCCCTGGCTGCTGACAGCTGCTAGAGGAGAGTACAGGAGCACACTCCTTTTCTCCAACTGCACCCCTCTATCCACCAGCTCCACCCACCCAGCGTTCCTCCTGTGGCCAGGTCAGCGCTCCTGGAGGATCCGGCCCACTTCCTTTCCTGGCTGCAGAGAAATCCACCCTGCGTTTTCCCTCGATCCACTTCGAAGACGACTCAAGCCCTGAACTTTAGGCATCAAAGCGCGAGGAGCATCCCCTGATCATGATGCACATCGCACCGCCGTGGTCCACATACAGGATAAGAGCCTACTGCTACCAGCGGGTAACGGAGCTTCTCCTTTCACCGCGTGCTCTGCCCTTACCCGGTTCCTGGCATTGCCAGCTTTCTCCATCTTCACCTGGTACAGCATCTCCTGGTAGACGGCGGCAAGGTTCTCTCGCAAATTGAGCAGCACGGCGCTGGGATTGCCCAGGGCCGCCATGGTCTCCTCCACCACCCCCCTCTCCACAGCTTCGTTGATGGCGAGGACGGCGGCGTGGACTACAGCAGCCGTGGCAAGAAAGAGACAGACACGTAAAACCATTGGGTGGGCAGACGGGGAGCCAGAGGCTGGAGCGACAGGATTTGAGTCTATTTATCGGTGGCCCGGATCTACACAGTGACACAGCGTTGCAACTCCTGGCTTTCCGGGGGCTTGAAAGAAAAGTCACCAGAATCCACAAACCCTGGGTTAGGTGGTTGCTCTCTACACGCTGCAAGGGGAGAGAGGGGCGCCTGGGAACGGGATCCACAAAAGCCAGCGCGCTAGGCAGGGAGGTGCCCAAGGTAGCTAATGAGAGATGCCGACGGGTCCCACCCCTCTCCCGGACTGGAGGCAAGGTTGTGATCCACAGCTGGGATCCACTCTCCTGGAGTCGGGGGTCTAAACAGCATGCACCTGACTCTCCCTTGGCAACCATTAGCCCTGTGGTTCGAGCGGAGCTGGACCTAGACCGACCTGTAAAGGGGCCAGACACATTCAGGGGTCACAGCGCTGGATTAAGCCAAAAGACTGCAGGGAGGGACTCATCCGAGCACCGCTACAGGAAAAAACACTGTCAGCCTTTATCCTAGGGAGTAAAATCACCTGCTGCTTCATCCACTGAGAGCTCGCTGGCGAGAATCCCACCGATCTTGCTGAAGGCCGGCATCTGGAGGCCGTATTTCTCCAGCTCCCGCTTCATGTTGTTAATTTCCTCCTCTGGAACAGAGCAAGCCAAGTCAGCAAATACACGCCTGTTTGGTCCGGGGCCGGCACCAGACGCCCTTCTGACGTTTCTATTTACCAGGAGGATGGCAAGCAGAGGCCCCAGGCAGGAATGGGCACAGGGGATGCCAGGCACTGTACACAGACTTAACCCCCACCCTAAATGGCAGGTGATGTCAATGGACATCAGCCAATTTGATCTGCGCCAGGAGCCCCCTGTACAGTACCACAGGCTTCCCTGGAGCTGTACGTGGGCACAGGGCTCCAGTGCAGAACCAGGGCCATACGGTAAAAAGACATTCAGTGTCTCAAAAGGGAAAACCTAACAGAGCTAAGGGAGCCAGCAGCAGCATGTGTTTCTGTCTCTAACGTCAACAGGGCTGAATTGGGCACATACAGGGAGCCAGTCTCTCAAATGAGACAGTGTGGTCCAGTGGGTAGGACTGGACTGGAGTCAGGACACCTGGATTTTATTCCCACTTTTGCCACTGATCTACCCTGTGACCTTGGGCAAGTCACTTCCCCTCCCTGGGCTTCTATTTTCTCTCCCACCCTTTGTCCATCATGTCTATTTAGATAGTTCAGGGCAGGAACAGTCTCTTAACATGTGTATGTACAGCACCTGGCACAGCAGGCCACTGATCTCCTTAGTTAGCTACTGAGATAGAAGAATTGACTTTTTTTCTATCTCAGCTTAAACAAAGCTTCTTATAAATAAAAAGCCCGCTGAAGCGTCCCTTCTGCAGAACAATTCCAGAGATACAAGCAGTAAATATAGATCGGCTGGATTTAACAAGGAAACCCCCAGGAACTAGCCCAGATTTGTCCTTTACCATCCCATACCTGTAAAGTTCACTTTCCCGTATAAATCCTGGATCTGCGGAGCCAGCCCCAGCTTAAACAAGTATAAACTGAAAATTTAAAACAAACACACTTCATGGATGAATTTAACAATTCAATTTTTTCCTGACACATGGTAACACACACACACACACACACACACACACTATGGGGTTTTTAATCCCTACAGTATAAGACACAGTAAGCTCTGTGTTCTGGTCATTAGAACACAGAACTGGGAGATCAAAGTTCTACAATGCCAGCTCTGTGACTGGCTTGCTGTATGACCTCAGGCAAGTCACACCCCTTCCCTGTGCCTCAGTTTCCCCATCTAAGAAACAGGGAGGATACCCCCTTGTAAAGCATAGACACCAGCACTCTGTGACTCAGACTAGCTCTCTGCTGCCTTCCAGAGAGATGGAGGTGGTTGCTTGGACCCCGGAAGCGCTAAATAAACTGGACCCCATCTCTCCCTCCCTCTGCCAGTCACATGTGTTCAATCAGAACCCCCCTTGGCTTAAAAGGGAGGGGAGCCGCTGTCAGGGTGTTCTCCCCTTGGCTTTGGGGGAAGGGATAGCTCAGTGGTTTGAGCATTGGCCTGCTAAACCCAGGGTTGAGAGTTCAATCCTTGAGGGGGCCATTTGGGGCAAAAATTGGGGACCGGTCCTGCTTTCAGCAGGGGGTTGGACTAGATGACCTCCTGAGGTCCCTTCCAACCCTGTTATTCTATGATCACTCCACCCTTCTGCTCTGAAACAGCCTAGACCCAATGGCTTTACGGGCATGTGGCAAAGCCTCTCTTTATGTGCATTTGTGTGGGACGAAGGGGACTTAGCAACAGAGTATTTTATTTTTAAAGGGCCCTCCACAGGAGATGGGATTCGGTGAGATCAGCAGCGGGTCCCCCCACCCCGTATTTTGCATGGATTGTATTTATAACATTTTGTCACGGCATTTAGAGTCTGTGGCAGGCCTCTCCGTGTGCGTTTCAAAACCTAGGCCCAATATTCGCAAACGTGGGCGCCTATGAATGGGCACCTAGGGTAAGTGGCCAGATTGTCAGAGGCACTGAGCCCCCCCCCCGCTGCTGCAAAACACCTCTGGGGAACAAATTTTAAAAAGGCCAGGGGACCTAAGCATAGAATTGGATAATCTCAATCCAGTCACGCAGATCCCACAGACACACATACGTGCCCTCACTTGACATGCGTGGGGGGAGTCTGTCAGACATGGAGTTAAAGGATCGGGACCCAAATCTGAGAATTACTGGCCTCAGGACATAAACATACAATGGCCACCAGAGGGCGCAAGTATCATTGGTTAAAATCTACAGGCAAAAGACCCCTCAGTTCCTATAACTAGGGCCCTACCAAATTCACGGCCATGAAAAACGCATCACGGACCGTGCAGTCTGGTCTCCCACAGTGCAATCTGGTCTTCTGTGTGCTTTTACCCTAGACTATACAAATTTCATGCAGGAGACCAGCGTTTCTCAAGTTGGGGGTTCTGCCCCAAAAGGGAGTTGCAGGGGAGGGAGGGTCGCAAGGTTATTTTAGGGGAGCCGTGGTATTGCCATGTTTACTCTGCGCTGCCTTCAGAGCTGGGTGGCTGGAGAGCGGCGGCGGCTGCTGAGGGCCCAGCTCTGCAGTCCGCAGCACAGAAGCCAGGGTGGCAATAGGATGGCACGGTAGGGTATTGCCATCCTTACTTCTGCGCTGCTGCTGGCGACAGCTCTGCCTCAGAGCTGGGCTCCTGGCCAGCAGCCGCCGCTCTCTAGCTGCCCAGCTCTGAAGGCCGCGCCGCCACCCGCAGCGGCGCAGAAGTAAGGGTAGCAGTACCGCAAACCCCCACACACACACACACAATAACCTGGGGACCCCCATCCCACCCCAACAACTCCTTTTTGGGTCAGGACCCCTACAATTAGAATACCATGAAATTTCAAGATTAAATAGCTGAAATCATGAAATTTACAATTTTTTAAATCCTGTGACCATGAAATTGACCAAAGTGGACCGTGAATTTGGTAGAGCCCTACCTATAATCCCAGAGAGATGCAACCCTTTTACACGTTACATCCTGGATTTCTCACTAACCTCAAAGCATGAATGCAATAGACCACCCGTGGCATGTTCTTCTTGTCGTAGATGTCCGTTGTCTCTGGGTGAAAGATCTGTTGGCAATACAGACAGTACCCATGTAAATGCCAATTAACTTTAACTATTTAACAGCACAGTATAGCCAAGGGGCTAGTTATGGGCTGGAGACTTAAAAGACCTGGGTTTGATTCCCTGTTCTGCCCTGACCTACTGGGTGACCCTGACCTGCCTCTCAGTTTCCCCATCTGTAAAATGGGGACAGTGATACCGACCTCCTTTGTAAAGTGCTTTGAAGACCTGAAGCTGAGAAGCACTAGGGATTATTGTTACAGTCTTTGCTGACACAGAGCGCCAATGCTGATCCGTGTTGGGAGCAGCTTCCACATGGTCCCCAGGTGAGAACGCGACTCAACAGGCCACTCTGTCGAGCGTCTGGCAGGATTGTACAGCTGTCTAGTCTTCTACTATGAATGCAGCAACCCCTTAATGCCCGCTCCTTCCACGACTTTCATCTCAGGTCACTGCAATTCACAGATGGAGAAGGGATCGCACATGCAGACCTCACTGCACCCTAGAAAGTCTTACGCCCCTGTTGTGCAAGAGACAAAGGAAGGTTCCTTCACATCCACGGGGTTTCAAATGAAGGTTTGATTAGCTTGACCAGCTGCCTTTGACTCCACAAGGTGTTGATGGTACATCCGGCTGGGTGGAGTCACTCGAGTGGCTCCCACTTACACGAAGGGGCTCTGTGTTTTTATCAAAGCAGAGAGGGCGTCTCATCTTTTCCGGGCTCTGCTTTTGGCCCAGACACGCTGACGCAAATACATTACCGTAGGAAGCCCCAGGCGAGTCATGGCGTCGCGCCAGTGGTTGATATTATCCGTGTGTCGAAAATGAAGTCCAGTTGCCTGGAAAAAAAAAAAAAAGAGAGGAGAGATTAAACAAGGGTTAGAATGACCCTTCCCTTATGGGTGCGTTATGCCGTTGTTGCCCACTAGGGGGTTTCTTGTGCCTTCCGTTGACGCAGCTGTTCCTGGACACTGAACCGAAGGCACCAGCTACATCTAGTTCTCCCAAACCCGTTGAAGCCAGCACAGGCCACGAACAATGCAGCGGTGACCCGGATTGACAGTCAGCTCTGCATTGTCAGGGTCTGGAGCAAGCTCTCTGTCAGAAGCATCAGATCATGCCCCCCCTCCCCAAAAAAACGAGAACCATCCATCCACCTTTGACGCAGGAGAGGCTGATGCCACGCCAGTTTCACGCGGCGCTCAGCTCACCCATAGACGCAGCATAGCCAAGATTTGGCACAAGAGCCATTTGAGAGCCACAGGGGAATCAGACAGATCTTGCAGCAGACACCAATACCACCACCTAGAATTTAAAGGATTCCTTATTCATGCCGAAACGCATCAAATCAAGTGAAGGCCCCAATCCTGCAAAGACTTATTTGTTTGTACGTACTGTAGTAGCGCACAGAGCTTCAGTCAAGGACCAGGTGTGCTAGGCACTGTACAAACACAGAACAAAAAGATAACAATAGTCCCTACCCCCAAAAGAGCTTAACTTTAAGCACAGCAAATAACCCAGTAAAATCAACCGATCGGTTGCTGCGGGATCGGAAACTAACGTGACAAGGCTTTCGTTAGTTAATTTCATTTTCTTTTTAAATGTTCTGCTTTTCAAATAATTTTACAAACATTCATATAGGGCCAGATCTTCCAGGGCCTTACACACCTGAATAACTCTCACATGAGTCAAATTAATCACATGCTTAACTCTTTGCGAAATGAGAGCCTTCATTCATGCAGTAGGGTTAGTTAATCTAAGAGGATATGAACTGATTCAAAAGCATCCGCCCAATAAAGATTTTCCCATTGACTTCAACAGGAACAGGATCGGCCCCTACAGCTCTGGATTCCTTATGTTTTATGCACCATCACATTACAGATCAGAAACAGACACATAGGCTGCATTCATCCAAGACAGTCTTTGATGTGTTGGAAATAGAAGGGGACTTCAAAGGACCTCATGGTCTAGAATGAATCACCAACAACCTTTAAAAAGGAGTCTTTTTTCCTGCCTTGATTCCCATTCATGCCATGCATCTGGAACAAGGTGCAGAGATTTAATAAGCAGCAGGGATGGAAGATTACAAAAAGGGGGATGGAACCCACATGCTGCTGTGTCAGCAAAGAAATAAATTGCTATAGTAAATAAATTCCATTTTAGGTCACGTATAACAAACCTGTCACACGTCCAACACAGGCAGAATCTCTCATGCCAGTTGCATACTGTGGCTAAAATGTTGCTGTGTTAAGAGAAATTGAGCATTTAAGAGAAAGTCGTTGGACCTAGCAGAGTGGATTTAGGTTAAACCTATTAGGGGCCTTAATTCTCATTCATGCCAAGCTCCTCCTGGCTTTTTACAGCGCTCTGGCAATGTAAAGTCTTCTATGCATGAATGGGTTGAAATTTGCCCCGTTACAGAAAGCTAGCAAAAATGCCGATGTGCGTAAGGTGGGATTTTCATCAGCAGTAAAACTCCCATTGACTTGAACGGGTGCCGAGTTAGGCCAACATGGCCGGCTTTTGAAAATCCCAGGCGTAAAGATTTTAAAGCCCCAATTTGAAGATTTAAGCGGCTCATTAGCCTCTGCAGTGGCCTCTTTGAAGGGTAAATTTCTGCCTTATACAAGCGAGACAGAGCGATAAGCTCTGAAGTCTTCCGATATAGCGCGTCCTTGCATCACCACATGCGGTTATCCAGGTGAGCCACCCAGCCAGCATTTCTGAAGGGTGTTATTCTGCCACCCGTCACCACAGTAGTTGAGCATCTCAAAATCTGTCATGGCAACACGTAGATTTCAACCAGGGATCTCCTGATATGCAGAGAAATGGTCTTCTACTGATCTATACCTCCTCTACATGGGTTGAGAATGCTACCCAGCACTTGAGAGAGCTGGATGGGCACTAATTAACCCTCACAACACCCCCATTTAATTTGCAGGGGATGGATTTTATTCAGATTATTAAGTGAACGTAGGATGGTCAGTTTCATTCATGCCTCTGATCAGTTTCACTTCCAGCATTTCCTTCAAAGAGGATCTGGTTTGCACAAGTGCTGAGCTACTGCAGGTCCCGTCAGCTCCAGTTGACGTTGTAGGTGCCAGCAGCTTAAGGTATTTGCCCAAAGCCAGACAACGAGCCAGGACTGGAACCCTGGTCTCCGAAGTCCTAATCTCAAACTTATTCCCTCTAACCCAAGCAAATCTCTTCACCCGACTCCTTTACCTTGTAGCGCATCTGCTCACGGTCATAAATTTTTTTCAGCGGGACAACGTCTGGTGCAAAGCAGTGTCCCAGCTTGGCGAGGATGACCCCGTTCCGTAAGCTCTCCTCCAGCTCTGTAGGGGAGGCCAGCTCCTCATTCAAACAAGCCTCCATCCATCTGGCACAAAAGACGGAAAACCAGTTACGGAGACCGTTGTTTTTACAAGACCAGTATGCTGCTACCATGTCAAGTGCAGGTCTCCCACCAACCCTACGGGGCATTCCAGACACAGCATAGCCACGGGGTTGGGCTTCAGGGTACTGAGATGTGTAGTGATGAAAATATTTTGCATCTGTTCAAATAGTGCTTTTTCCTCCTGGGTTTCTGCATTTTACAGACAGGAGACAGCAAGGCACAAAGTGGAAAGGGCAGCAGTCAGGACTAAAATCTACTTGCCCCTGAGCCCATGCTCAAAGCCCTTTGCTTCCACTTATTGTTTGCTGGTAGTCTAACAACGCTGCCTCCGGCTTGTCAGGCTGGCCACCCTTCATTCACAGACAAAAAGAAGTGTCATTCCCCGCCTTTACATTTATTATAAAAGTCAGAGTAAAAAAAAGGCATTGTTGATAGCTATAAGCCTATGTAGTTGGTGTGTGTGTGTGTGTGTTTTGAGAGACTGACAGCAAAGACAACCTTGAAGGGTCAGGGTGCGCAAGATTGTCTTTGCTTTAGATTGTAAGTAGTTTTCAGTTACTCCTCCCGACTCCCCCCACCCCCATTGCCTTTCATGTCCCTCCCCCCCTCCCCCCGGGGTCACAACCCACTTGTGAAGAAACACAGATCAGCCCATGCATGCCAACATTGGGGGAAATGGTGTTTTAAGATCCAGACTCCTCAAGGAGTAATTTCAGAAGTCCCAACTGGTGTTTGATTTAGAAGGCAAAACCTGTTATACAGGAGACAGTTAAGCTAGGTCAATATAACCCTGACAGGGCCCCTCTAATTAATCAGTCCTATTGGAATGCTCTCTCACCGTTTCGCTTCCTCTAAGCGACAGAGATATTGATAGGCGACATTCTGTCTCCTCTGCTCATCCATCTCATCGGCAGTGAGACGCTCATCTGGACAATTCAAGAGAGACGATGCCAGGTCAAGCGCAGACAAGAGTTTAGGTTTTGTTAAAAATAATCATCATCATAATTTAAATTAAAATATTTCAATTAAGATTTCATAAAACTTAGTAAAAATATTCCCCGGATTTCCAATGCCAGCAGCCTCTCAGCATCTCCTGCGTTGTTTTTAGCACATATTTTGTACCACTGGAAATGCAAGACAGAGCCACAGCATTGGTGGTGAAGGACAATTTTTTAAAACTGTCGGTTGCAATAAGCAAAAGGTTTCAGAGTAACAGCCGTGTTAGTCTGTATTCGCAAAAAGAAAAGGCTGCATCCGATGAAGTGAGCTGTAGCTCACGAAAGCTTATGCTCAAATAAATTGGTTAGTCTCTAAGGTGCCACAAGTCCTCCTTTTCTTTTTGCGAATAAGCAAAAGGCGTTTGCCAAAAATCAGAGTTTTTAAATATGGTTTTCTAACCGCACTCTCCCATTTCAGCTCTTAGATTTATGCAAAATTTATGCAAAATTACTTTTTAATATCAACAACAGTATGAATTTTATGTTTTGGTGGCCACAGCAGCACACTCTGCCCCAGTCCCATGTCCTGCCTCGCTGAGTGTTAGCAGAAATTAAAAGCAACAAGCTTCTATCCCCACCATGGAAAATACCAACTCATGGACTTTAAAGTCAGAAGGGACCATTATGATCATCTAGTCTGACCTGCTGCATAGCGCAGGCCACCGAATCTCACCCACCCACTCCTGTAACAAACCCCTGACCTATGTCTGAGCTACTGAAGTCCTCAACTCGTGGTTTAAAGACTTTGAGGTGCAGAGAATCCTCCAGCAAGTGACCCGTGCCGCACGCTGCAGAGGAAGGCAAAAAACCCCCACGGCCTCTACCAATCTGCCCTGGAGGAAAATTCCTTCCTGACCCCAAATATGGTGATGAGCTAAACCCTGCGCATGTGGGCAAGATTCACCAGCCAGACACCCAGGAAAGAATTCTCTGTAGTAGCTCAGATCCCACCCTAACTAGTGTCCCATCACAGGCCATTGGGCATATTTACCGCTAATAGTCGAAGATCAATTAATTGCCAAAATTAGGCTATCCCATCATACCATCCCTTCCATAAACTTATCAAGCTTAGTCTTGAAGCCAGATATGTCTTTTGCCTCCACTCCTCTTGGGAGGCTGTTCCAGAACTTCACTCCTCTGATGGTTAGAAACCTTCATCTAATTTCAAGTCTAAACTTCCTCATGGCCAGTTTATATCCATTTGTTCTTGTGTCCACATTGGTACTGAGTTTAAATAATTCCTCTCCCTCCCTGATATTTATCCCTCTGATGTATTTAGTGACGTCATCTAGGGTTATAAATCACAAGCTGGGTGAGGCAATGCCCACACTGCAGAGAACAGTTGTACATTGCTAGAAGGGGGAAGGACTATCACATGACTTAATAACCCTTTCCATCTAACGGCTACTGTGCTCTGGCTGGCTACTTTCTTTTTTACATGTAAACAGATCTGGTTTTCCCTTCCCTCGCTGCATGGCCAGCCAAAAGAGAGCGCGTGAGCTGGGTTAACAAGTCCCTGTTGTACTCAGTCCATAGGTCATATTTAAAATGTCTTCAGCCAGATTTGTATTTTTTGCATTCACACACGTCTTGTGTGTTCAAATCTTCCCAGAGACAAAATCAGACACACACACACACTCTAAGGTCAGGGTTTTGCCATATGCCCTAGAAATCTTGCTAGCCCTTCCCCCCCCCCCATCTCCTGGCTCCTGCTGTGTATTGGCTACCATCTGAAAGGGCTCTGCCCTCATGGACATCCTACCCACAAAATATTACCCCACCCCAACGCTCCTCTCTTTTTGGCCCCGTTTCCATAGTATCCAAGCACCTCACAATACTTATTCCCTCATCACCCCCATAGAGTGCTATTGTCCCCATTTTACAGATAGGGAAAACGGAGGCTCAGAGCAACTAAGTGACTTGCCCAAGGTCACACAGGAGGTATGTGGCAGAGGAAGGAGTTGACCATGGGTGTCCCAAGTTCTAGACTGACCACTAGATCATCGCCTGACTCTAAGGAGAGACAGGAATCACCCAACAAGACCCACAAACTCTACCCTAACTGGCAACTGTCAGTCTGTCTGTCCATTTCAGGGCCAGCACTCTTTCCCCCACCCCCAGGTTCCTTTCTGATTATCCATTCTGGACGCTGTTTATCCTGTCAGCCCTCTCAAGCCCTGTCCACACACCACGGGCTGGCTGGTCCAAACCCACCTCTCTGCCGGATCCCAGCCTGCCTGTCCATCCTCTGGCACCAATCCCTGCAGCACCCCGATTATCTGTGCCCTGTCTACAGTCAGGTCACTGGTCCCTCCCCCACCGGTGTGTCTGCCCCCTCCTGCACACCCAGACCTGTCCCCTGTCTGCCCTAGGGCCGGGACCACAGATCCCTACACCCATCGGTTCCCCCACCCCATTGTCTGCCCCCACCTGCCTGCACCCACCA
Organism: Chelonia mydas; assembly: GCF_015237465.2. Taxonomy (NCBI): domain Eukaryota; kingdom Metazoa; phylum Chordata; order Testudines; family Cheloniidae; genus Chelonia; species Chelonia mydas. Next base: position 4,970,150 of record NC_051264.2, read on the forward strand.
GCCACTCCCCTGTGTCTGTCTGTCTGTCTGCCCCTTCCACCACACCCCTTCCTGTCTGCCCCCCGTCCATCAGCCTGGCTGCTTGTCCCCTCTCCTCCCCTGCCCCACGCCAATGTCTGCCCTTCGCCCCTCCAGCAACTCCCCACAACTGCTGTCCATCAGTCTGTCCCCAGGCCTGTCTGTCTGTCTGTCCCCTTCCACCCCACCCCTGTCTACAGCCCCCCACTGCTCCCGTCCATCAGCCTGGCTGCTCGTCCCCTCTCCTCCCCTGCCCCACACCAATGTCTGCCCATCGCCCCTCCAGCAACTCCCCACAACTGCTGTCCATCAGTCTGTCCCAGGCCTGTCTGTCTGTCTGTCCCCTTCCACCCCACCCCTGTCTACAGCCCCCCACTGCTCCCGTCCATCAGCCTGGCTGCTTGGCCCCTCTCCTCCCCTGCCCCACGCCAATGTCTGCCCGTCGCCCCTCCAGCAACTCCCCACAACTGCTGTCCATCAGTCTGTCCCAGGCCTGTCTGTCTGTCTGTCCCCTTCCACCCCACCCCTGTCTACAGCCCCCCACTGCTCCCGTCCATCAGCCTGGCTTCTTGTCCCCTCTCCTCCCCTGCCCCACACCAATGTCTGCCCATTGCCCCTCCAGCAACTCCCCACAAGTGCTGTCCATCAGTCTGTCCCAGGCCTGTCTGTCCCCTTCCACCTCATCCCTGTCTACAGCCCCCCACTGCTCCCGTCCATCAGCCTGGCTGCTTGTCCCCTCCCCTGCCCCACGCCTCTGTCGGTCTGTCCCCCTGCTCCGGTCTGTCTGTCTGTCTGTCCGTCCGCCCGCCTCTCCCCTGCCCGCCCGGTCTCACTCACAGCCCGCCCGGGCCGGCCCGGACTCGGCCGCCGGCTCCATCCCGCGGCGCTCGGCTCCGCCCGGCTCGGGAGTCGGGATTTGAATCTCCCGCCGCCTCCGGTCCTCCCCCGCCAGCTGCTCCGGGACACGTGGCTGCGCCGCGCGGGAGGCTGGGGGATGTAGTCCTGGGGGGCTGGGCACAAAGGGGGACGGGTTCCCCGGGCACAGTGGGGTTCCCTGGGCACTGAGCGCTGCCAAGGGGGGGAGGGTTCTCCTGGACACAGGGGGTTCCCTGGGCACAGCTGGGGGGATCCCCTGGACACAGTGGGGTGGGGAGTTCCCCTGGACACAGGGGGGTTCCCTAGGCACAGCTGGGGGTTTCCCTGGACACAGGAGGGTACCCTGGGCACAGCTGGGGGGGGTTTCCCTGGACACAGAGGGGTTCCCTAGGCACAGCTGGGGGTTTCCCTGGACACAGGAGGGTACCCTGGGCACAGCTGGGGGTTTCCCTGGACACAGAGGGGTTCCCTAGGCACAGCTGGGGGTTTCCCTGGACACAGGAGGGTACCCTGGGCACAGCTGGGGGTTTCCCTGGACACAGAGGGGTTCCCTAGGCACAGCTGGGGGGTTCCCCTGGACACAGGGGGGTTCCCTAGGCACAGCTGGGGGTTTCCCTGGACACAGAGGGGTTCCCTAGGCACAGCTGGGGGGGTTCCCCTGGACACAGGGGGGTTCCCCTGGACAGGGCGGTCCCGGGGCACAGCTTGGGGGTACCCAGGGCACTGGGTACAGCCTGGGGGGTGGAGGTAGTTTTGCAGTCCCCAACCCCCCCCCCCCAGGGGCTCATCTGCTGCCTGGCTCCATAAACCAGGCTCCAAATCTACCCCTTTCCCCACTGCACCTCCCTGCCCCATGCACCACAGCCAGGGGCCCATAGGATGTGTGAGGAGGGGAGGGGGGGGAGTGCTAGAAAGGGGCAAAGAGACTGTTCCAACCCCTGCTCTCAGTAGCCCCATAGCATGTAGGGAATGGGGGGGCTGTCTCTCCAGGGCAGGCCGGGTGGAGCAGCTTGCAGAATGCAGCTGCTGCCACTGCATCTCTCACTGGCATTTGAGTCCCCTGCAAAACAGCCCTTACATTAGTGGGGAATAGAGACCTCTCTCTCCTCTAACATCTGCACCCCTAATATAAAGCAACAGAGAAGAAGCAGATCTAGCGGCTAGAGCAGGAAGAATGGGCAGCAGGACTCCTGGGTTCCAGCCCCACCTGTGGGAGAGTGGGGTCTAGTGGCTAGAGCAGGGGACTTGAGAGTCAGGACTCCTGGATTCTGGGACTGACTCACTATGTGAGTTTGGGCAATTCTCTTCCCCTTTCTGTGCCTCAGTTTCCCCATCTGTGAAATGGGAAGGATGAGAGGGTGCCACAGCCACTTAATTCTTCAAAGCTGTCACTAATGCTGCGCCCCATGGGGCCACTCAGAAGCTTGCAGGGACAGAACTGAAACATGGGCCCCCTCTGTTCTAAGCCCACAGACCCCTGCCATTTGAACTACAAGAGAATCTTCATTAGCTTTTAGCAGTGTAGGACCTGTGACACACAGCTGAGCCCTTCTGATTCCACCCAGTAGAGGGGCAGCAGACCGCACATGCTAGCCAGTTCCTTGCAGCCGTCACCTACCTCGCAGGGGTGATGTGAGGTTTAATTAATTAATGACTAAGGAGCACAAGTGAGAATGGCAGGGTGTTATGCTCACTCTCTTAATACACCCTAAAGGGCTCCGATGTTGTCAGGGTTATAATGGAGGCAGGTGATTGTGCTGCTTTTTCAGGTTGTTTTGTGCTGTTCATACAACCATGACCTGGAACAATGCAGAATGCAGGGCTAGATCCATCCCTGGGGTCAATTCCACTGGAGCCATGGGAGTTACACCAGGGCTAACTCTGGCCTGTGATTCTTTGTGTCTTCTTGGAAAGGGGCCTGTCTTCCGCACCTGTCAGGCATCATGTCCCTATTTGAATGAGCTTGAGCAAGGAGTTGGCCTCCTTTGTTTTACAAAACACCCTGCAAAAGCCACTGATTAAGTGACCCATGCTAATCCTGTTGGCTTGCACACTAAATTACCCGGCAGCTCCAAGGGCTGTGGGTATATCCCTAACCCCCACACACCCTGCCCAGCGCTGGAAGTCAGAATGCCAAAACTAAAGGAAGGAGAAGAGAATAGCCCTACAATTAGACTGAGAGGCAGTGTGGTCCAGTGGCCTGGGGCTCCGGAGATTTAGGGGTCTGTTCCTGACTCTGCAAAAAGAAAAGGAGTACTTGTGGTACCTTAGAGACTAACCAATTTATTTGAGCATAAGCTTTCGTGAGCTACAGCTCACTTCATCAGATGCATCCATGAAGTGAGCTGTAGCTCACGAAAGCTTATGCTCAAATAAATTGGTTAGTCTCTAAGGTGCCACAAGTACTCCTTTTCTTTTTGCAAATACAGACTAACACAGCTGTTACTCTGATTCCTGACTCTGCCACTGACTTGCTGGGTGACCTTGGCCAACTCACTGCAGCTCTGTGCCTCAGTTTCCACACCAACCTTTTGTCTTCTCTTGTAGAGTGTAAGCTCTTTGATTCAGGAACCTGTCGCTCACTGTGTTTACAGACAGCACTGTGCTTTGCCCAATGGGGCCCTGATTTCAGATGGAGCCTCTACGTGTTAATGTAATACAAATGATAGCAGAGCTCGGCCGTTGTGCAAATCTCTTAATGCCCTTTGATGGTGGCGGAAGACAGAGATATGCAGCGGATGGTGTCTCAGGAGAAGAGCTACCAGCTCCCTTCCAGTGGCACCAAAACAATAGCCAGACCCAGCTGAAACTCCCATAGAAATGCCGGGGAAGCAGCACCTGATGGCAAATCCATTGCTTATGTGCCGTGAGTTTGATGGGTCGCAGCCATCCGCAAAACCAGCCACCTCATTGTTACTAACGGGCTCCTTTGCTGGCTCCAAGACTGAATGGTTCGTGAAGAGCCAACTGCGGGGGAAGCAATACCAGGGCTGTCCCCCTTCTGTGAATAAAGAGGACTCTAGTCGCCAGGGCGCTTGATCAGGCACCTTTCACCTGTGCTCCATTCACCCAATTTTTATTCCTTTAAAATCCATAAAGTGTGATTCATAAACACCCACCCTAACCGAGAGCCCTGAGAGGCTGATTTAACCATCCATCAGGTGACATGCCCCAGCAGGGGAGGGCCCAGCATTATTGAAGCCGGTTGCCATGGGGCGGCCCAATGTGTCTCAAGCAATCGGAAGGAGATTGAGAAGAAACCAGACCCCTAAGTGCCATCATGGGAAAGCATTCCCGAGAGGAAGAACCCCAGAGCTCACTAGAACCATGCATGCGCACCTGCCTGGGTTTTGTACATTTCCTTAGCGCTTTCTTAACACTCAGAGGCACGAGCAGCCTGTTGCAGGCTTGAGTGCAATTCACAGGGAGCTGGTCTGATCAGAGCACGCAGCTCCAACTTTCTGGTATGTTGCAAGGTTGGGCATTGAAGCAGCCTGGCCCAAGGATGATTTCACGGAGCCTTAGACATTCCTGAGCACCATTCATGGTGCTTCTTTGAGACCACCTGCATTTTGGCATAAGAACCGTGATCTGCACCTGCCATCTAAGATCTTTGACGCGCTCTGCAAACAATCATGAAGCATTAGGTAAGTAATGTTATGGATTATTCCTGGTTTGCAGCTGGGAAAACTGAGGCTCAGAGCGGGAGATTTTTCATGGCATTTAGGCACCTAAATCCAATGGGAGCTGTGTCTTTGAAAATCTACCCCCACAAAATTAAGTGACTCACCCAGTGTCACCTGGCAAGTCAGTGGCAGAGGCAGGACTATTAACCTGCAGGCTATATTCCCTCAGTTACTGTGCCATAAGCTACACCCCTCCTCTTGTCTTCCACAGGCTCTCCATGTCCCCTCCTCGCCCCGATTCAAGTAGGAATCTGCAGAAAGATTAAGGAACTCAGGGCTCTGATTCCCGTTTACATAAGGCCCCTTTACATCACTTTGGCAGTGTAAAGAGTTGCACCCACTTTAAGCCCCTTCACGCTGCCAGAGCAGTGTAAAGGAGCTGTAATGCAAATGAGAATCAGGCCCAGAACAGAGTGTAAACAGTCACCGCTGTCTCTCCATTTGAGTCTCCATCTAGCTAAACTAGGTATATTTAGTTCTTTTAATTGATCTTCCAGCCCCTTAAACGCTGTTGTTAACTCCACTTTGACACGTTTCCCAATCACCCTGGTACCTGAGCCCTGCCAGGTCAGTATGATTCTTGCAGGTCTGATGGAAATTTTAAAAGCATCAAAATCAGGACGTCCCTGGAGCCACCCTCGCTCAGCTACGCCACACATGGATAGGCAGGAAATGCTAACACAGCAACCAGTGACCCAAGATACGATGCACGGATAACTCAGCTGTGGTGTAAACTCTGCTGATTTAGCAGCAGTAAGACCAACCCCAAGGGTTCAAAAGCCTCCCCCGAAATCATGAGATTTTAAATAATAATACATTTTAGGCTCTTTTTATTTTCCTTTTGGATTTTTTTTTTAATAGTCTCTAGGGCTGTGCCCAGGTCATGTTTTCAAGCTTTTTCTCTTCAACTGTAAGATCTAGAAACTTAATTATTTTTGAAAAAATGAAAGCTGAGATTGTCATGTCATCCCCTGACTCTAGGAGCAGGGGCTTTCAGAAATACATCAAGTATCCCAGGGGCTGCATTTGGCCCCATATGCAGCAGAGGCAGCATGGTGAATGGCAAAATATTAGCCATCATGGCTAGGAACTTAGGAATTGATCAGACCAGGGGGTCCATCTAGGCCACTATCCTGTCTCGAACACCAACGGCTTTAGAGGAAGCCAGCAGAAGGCTGCTATGGGATAGTCCCTCCTTCGCACCACGACCCCCGGCCTGGGAAAAATTCCTCCCATCTCCCATGAATTAGACGTTGGCTGCGCTTGGAGCTTGGTGTTAAATCTGCACCCTGTATACATCAATGGTTGGATATTAGGAAAAAAAATTTTTAGGCGGGTGGTGAAGCACTGGAATGGGTTACCTAGGGAGGTGGTGGAATCTCCTTCCTTTGAGGTTTTTAAGGTCAGGCTTGACAAAGCCCTGGCTGGGATGATTTAGTTGGGGATTGGCCCTGCTTTGAGCAGGGGGTTGGACTAGATGACCTCCTGAGGTCCCTTCCAACCCTGATATTCTATGAATGTGTAGATTCCTTCCAGAAGGGACCATTGTGATCATCGTCTCTGCCCTCCTGTGTAACACAGGCCAAAGAACTTCCCCAAAATAATTCCTAGAGCAGACCTTTTAGGAAAACATCCAGTCTTGATTTTAAAATTGTCAGCGATGGGGAATCCACCACAACCCTTAGTAAATTGTTCCAGTGGCTAATTACCCTCACTGTCAAAAATTTACACCTGATTTCCAGTCTGAATTTGTCTAGCTTCAACTTCCGGCCATTGGTTCTTGTTAGACCTTTCCCTCCTCACGTGCTGCTTATGGGAGTGAGTGCCTGAAAGGAAATGCTGGTGATTGCAGCCGTGCAATGAAATATACCACACAGATGTGAGGGGGATAATGGTGGACTGGAGCAGTGGCCTGACTAGACGCTAACCTAGTGTTACTTTTGGGTCTGAGTCAACAGCCATTGTAGTCAGTGGGAGGACTCCCATGTTGGATCAGTCCTGTGTGGACCCATCTGTGTGACCCCTCCTCTTGTCTTCCGCAGGTCCTCCACGTCCCGTAATCGCCAGAACCGTTGATGGCGTCGGTAGAATCCACTGGGTCAGAAGATCCACCTGTGGACCCAGATCCCCCCGCGCCTCTGGCCTCCAAGAAGAAGAAATGGAAGGAGAAGGCCAAGGCCCCTGGGGAGGCCGGGGAGGGAGGAGACAAGCCTCTGAAGAACCAAGCTGAGATTGCAGGCCTCACCAAGGCAGGCCACCGGGCCCTGTTGCTTGGGGAGGCTCAGGAGGCCTTGGCCTGCTTCAAGAAGGCCTTTCTCTTGTCATTGGAAACCCCGAGCGCGCAGGTCCAGAAGGCCTGTGCCTTCAACCTGGGGGCGGCCTACGTGGAGACCGGGAAGCCGGAAAAGGGCCTGGAGTTCCTACTCAAGTCCCAGCCCAAGGAGGGGGAGGCTGGGGAGCACTTGGGGGACCTTTACTTTAACATAGGGGTGGCCCATGAGGGGCTACAGGACTTCCCTAAGGCCCTGGAGCATTTCCGCAAGGCCTTGGGTCACTACTGCCCAGCCCAGGCTGGCAACCAGGCCGGCGCCTATATGAAGATGGGCTACTGTTACTTGGGGATGCAGGACCCTTCCCGGGCAGCCCAGTGTTTCCAGGAAGCCGGGCAGGCCTACACCGCGGCTGAGAAGCTAGAAGGTGCCGTGGTGGCCCTGGCTGAGGCCAGTAATTACATGCTGCAGAGCCGGTGGTACGGGGCAGGGGAGATCATCGAGGTGCTGAACAAATGCCAGCTGCTGTGCGAGAACATCCCAAACAAAGCCTTGCTGGGTAAAGGACAGGCTGGGTGGTTTGGGACTACCATGCCATGCGAGCTGCAGCTCGGTGGTTCAAGCCTATAACAAGCCTGTAGTGCCCGGCCCTGTCCTTTCTTTGTAAGGCACTTTTTCATTCCTAGGAACCTAGCTGGAGGCAGGTGCCATTTTGTGTCCCTGGAAGCGCACCATGTTACAGAGGAGACACACATGCTGTGCTCTCCCTCACGGAGGCTGCAGGCTACGGCTCAAACCCGGTACAGATCTGGGTAGCTGGTGTGAATGCGGTTTCCTTTGTATGGCACAGTAAATTCCTAGGAGCTCTCTGCTGCCGCTTTGCGTCCCGTCCGGATGCAGCTCGTGGTGAAGGAGCCACACGCACTGTGCCTGCACCTTCTCTCTCTTTCTCTCAAACCAAAGTTGTTTAGGCCAAAGCACGTAGTGGCTCTTTTCATACAGGAAGAGTAACAAGGTTGGTAAGGAGAGTAAGAAGAGAGTAGCTGCTTGGGGGCCTCTACCCAACAGAGCTTGGTGGGTCTGAGTGTTCCACAGGCCACTCACCGCATCACAAAAGCCCCCAACAAGGTTGACGTTAGTTGTCTCCTTTCAGCAGAGGACCCAATGGGCCATGGCTAGAGTACCTCCAGTGATAGGTAGTCAGGGATGTTTGTACTGTGAGGAACCATCCAGCGTCCCCCGCCCCCCATGGGATGGACCAGTTGGTCGTTCCTGACTCTTAACTTCTCTGATAAGGTCATTTGGTTTATGCTGCTCACTTAGTCATGCATCTGAAGTCTGAGTTCGTGCCGCTTTCACTTGTCTTCCGACCTTTCATCTGAGAACCCAAGACCACAACCCAGTTCTCTCTCTCACTCTACAGGCAAGGTCTACAACGACATGGGCCTCAGTTACGCCCAGCTCAAGGTCTTCTCCCTGGCAGCCGAAAGCTTCGAGAAAGCCCTCCCGCTCTGCCAAGCCGACCAGGCAGACCGGCGCAAGGAAGCCATGGTGCTGCAGAACCTGGGCGCTGCCCACAACACCTTGGAGAACTTTGATGTGGCTCTGGGGTTCCACCAGAGAGCGGCTTTGCTGCATGGTAGGTAGCAGCTGGGCTGGGGAATGCAGGGTGCTGGAATCAAAGGCTCTGGGACTCTCCATCTAAAACCTTTTGTGAACGCTAGAAGGAGAATTTTGGTCTCTGGGCCTCTCAGTCTAGAACCTTCTGTGGGCGCTAGACTATAAAAAGGAGAAGGAGACCAATAACATTTTGTCTTCCATCCATTAACAGCACACCCCCCCAGCTACTCATTCAGCATGGAGAGTGATGTCACGCATCTTGGATACCCCAAATTAAACAGCGCCCCTCTCCTCCCCCCATGTGCCTTTCTCTTTGACATGCAGACAATGGGACACAGCAGACGCTCACAGGACATCTGTAGCTGGTGTTCACTTCTGAGCTGATGCAACATTGATGGTCTCTGGCTCATTGATGTTGGCAGTTAGAACACCCTAGGAACACATACATTGTCACAGGGTATCTGACCCATGGCTAGGACCCACTGGTTCGGAGGAAGGTGAAAAAAAACCTAGTGGACAATTATAGAATAACCAGAAAGTCTCTTCCTAGCCGATTCAGTTAGTGATGAGACACATATGCTGAAGCATGAGTGTTTATAGCCCAAATAATTTCTTTTTCTTATCTAATATAATCATGGATGATAAATGCCTAGTCCTTTTTAAAAATCATGTCCTCACTGTCCTGTAGCAGTGAGTTCCACAAGTTAAATAGGCTTTGTGATTTTTAAAAACTATCCTTGGGATGGAGCAAAGGGAATTATGGGAACTTGACCTCAAGCGCTCAAAATTTCCCCTGGGGGGGGGGTTGCTATCCCACGATACACTGCAAAAAAGTCCCACACAGACCGTGGGCCAAACGGTGGCGCAGGGGACACTGGGATGCCTACTACTCATTTTGCCAATAAGTGCAGCACTAGTAAAGGCAGCCAAGTGTCCACACGCTTTAACAGCACTGTGTCTGTGTTCGCAGGGACGGCTGCATGGGCCAACTTCCCGAATGCAATCCCCCCAGGGTCCAGGGTGCAGCCTATCCAGCGCCCAGCCTGGGATGCCATGAGCTGCTGCTGCATCGTCCCTTGAGCGGACTAGATCCAAGCTAATTCAGGTGTCCCACATGAGCTGCAGGCACACCTCCCGATTGCAGTGTAGACGTACCCAGCGTGACCCAGGGAAACCGGCTCTGAAAGGGGATGTGTTTGTCTGTTTCCAGGGATGCTGGGGAACAGAAAGGCTCAAGGTCAGTGTTTTGGCAACTTGGCCTATGCATTCAGCCAGCTGGGGGACCACGAGGCTGCGGGGGAGAACTATCTGCACTCTATGCAGGCCTTCAAGGATTCGGGTAAGGGGAGCCGTGGCTCAGGATGGGGTGTTGGCCACCCCGAGCCTGTGGGCAGGTTTTTCTCCCTAGGAGCGTGCTGGGGGCCTGGTAACAGCCCGCGCTGCTCAGTTCTGTTATCTTAGCAGCCCTCTCAAGCTAAGCAGGTTCAGGCTGAATCAGCCCTTGGGCGGGAGGCCGCCAAGGAAGCTAAAAGAAGCGGTCACTGGGTTGGTGCTGCTCTTCCCCCGAAGTTGGCACGGCACCAATGGGCTGGCACAGCACTAGGGAATGCCGGGATGACGTCTGATGGCAAGGGCTGATCTCCTCACTCTACTGCTCTGGCTTCTGACCCCGTCTCCCCCTCTGTGTCCAGATGACCTGCCTGGGCAGTGGCAGGCTTGTGAAGGGCTAGGAGCCGCCCGCTTCCACTTAGGAGACCCCGAGAAGGCGATTCTGCATTACAAGGAGGCACTAACGTTGCTCTCTAAATGCCGGGTAAGGCGTCTGGGGGGCGTAGACCAATCCACACCCCACCTAGGGCTTGATTCACATTGACCGTAAAGCTCTTGATTACCACGCTGGCTGGACGGCCCCTGGTGTTCAGAAGCTTCTCTGTCAGTGAGAATGAGGCCCTTGATGTCTGTGCTGCAGAACCGGGAGGGAGCGTTGTCTAGTGGTTAGACCCCAGGACTGGCACACCAACCTGCTGGGTTCCATTCCCAGCCCAGCCCTGGGCTTGGAGCCGGACCCTAAAGCCAATGGCCACCGTCTGTCAGGATTAAGGCCCTGGCTGGGCGATTCGGGGTGTCTGCGCCCTTGTAATGAGCTGCTCTGTCCTCCTCAAGTGGCAGCTGGGCCATATACAGAGGACGAGCCTGCTACGGCCTTCGCGAATGAAGCAAGGTCTTTTAGCTCAGGCAGCAGCAACTTGTGCTTTAAAGTCCCGGGGTCCAATCCCCGCTGCCAGTGACCCAGGGTAGAATGGAAATAACGATACTGACCAGATGGATCAGTGGGGGAGGGTGTGAGGCTTTTATTATGCTTGTAAAGTTCTTGGAGAGCCTCAGGCCTGGGCGAAATGGGATATTATTCATTCATCCAAACGATTCTCGCTTGAATGGGGATCACGGCTAGGAAAGCAACGTGCGGGCCAAGTGGTTCAAAAGCGCGACTGTACCATGATTTGCGACCCAGACCCACGTGCGGGATTGTAGCACCGGCCACCCCGCCTCCCAGTTCGGTCTAACAGGGCCATCTTCCACTTTCCGGCAGGACGTCCCCGAAACGGCCCAGGAGCGGATTGTCAACAAGCTCACGGATGCCATCCAGTACCAGCTCTCCCTGAACAGCCGCTTCTCCCACGGGGCCGGGATAGCCGCGGCTGCACCTCTGGTGAGTAATGAACGGCTTCCCCTTGGCCTCTGGGGGCCTAAATTAGCCCTGCTCTGCGTGATCAGCAGGCCCTGGGGGGTCTGCGTGGCTGACCCTGGCACGTTTTTGAGGCTTGATTCTCAAATGCATGAAGGCTCCGTGTGCTGCGGTGGCTGCATAAAGTTGGCCAAAACAGCCCCCCTGAAAACCTGCAGGCGGGGCAGAGCTAAGGCATAAGGGCACAACACGATGCCACCAATGGGGGCAGATTGGGGCATGGCCAGAGAGCACTGTGCTCTAGCTCTTCTCTCTGCTTCCCTGGGCCCACAGAGAGCAGAGCATAGGTCAGAGCAGCCCACAGGCAGTGCAGGGAACTGGATCCAGGTCTTCTAAGTGCCAGGCTAGTGCCCTAACCACTGGGCCGTCCTTCCTCGCGGTGCCGCTGTCAGGCAGGGGATGCAGCTGCAGCTGGAACAAGGCTGTTGTGAGTGTCTCTTCCCCACGTCACGTCTCTGATTCTGTCCTCGGCGGGGGTTTTAAATCCACTGAGCTCTGCGTTATTCAGCAATAGAGCCAATGCCCTGAAGGCAGCCTTTTGCTGCAGCATTTACCGCCCCTGCCCAAGCCTTATGGGCCCCATGGTGAACATTTAATGGAATTGTCCTGCTAGGGACGCTGGGGAAGCCCCATCACTTGGATCCCTTTTGGCCTGGGTTTGCATCCCTGACTCACCTGAGCAGTCCTGTAGGAATCTATGGAATCAAGGGCAAAAAACCTCACGGTGCTGCAGAATATGCTTCAGCAAACACCCCTACCTTGGCCAAGCCAGAATGTGGAGGAGGGGGTAGACTAGGGGATTTAATGCAAAATCTGCTCTCAGTTACAGCCGTGCAAGCCCACTGACGTATAAGGTTGCATGGCTGTAACAGAGAAGAGATGTCGGCCAAGCGGTTCAAAAGCGCGACTGTATTTTCCATCTTTAATGCCTGTGATTCCATGAAGACTAAAGGGACCTTTGAATGTCCCCGAGAACTTCCTTCTAGTGCTCCCCATGCTGAGAAATTCGGCATGGAGTCTTGAGAAATTCGGCATGGAGTCTTAGACTATAAGACCAGAAGGGACCACTGTGGTCATCTAGTCTGACCTAGTCGACAGTAATGGCTCGTAATGCTGATGTTCTGCAGGGGTCTGGATTGTTAGTGGAGAACACTAGAGGGTAAATACTCAGGGCCTGATTCTTCCCTGCCCTGCACCTTGTGCAGTTATTTACACCACTAAAAAGCGGGTGAAAAATGCTACCAGATCAGCGAGGTCAAGTAAAGAGAGACAATACAGAGCAGATTGGCCACTTCAGCTGTATCCCTAAACAAGGAAAAGAGGTTTGTTTGCTTTTCCTGAGATTGATCTATCTATCTATCCTATTGACACACTTCTATCTGTCTGTCTATCCCCATTCACACCCATCTATCTATCTATTTATTCCATCGAGATGGATCTCTCTACCGCTCCCAATGCTGTAGTTTCTAGGCCCTGACTCTGTCTCTTTGCACAGAAGCACTTTCCTGGGAAGTTACAGACCTCCAGTCAGGTCCGATTTTCCACGGCACTGCACCAGGGGCATGGGAACAGGCCCCAGCCATTGCACCAGGGAAGCAATTCGTAAGTAGGACAGAATGGACCATATGACACCCATCACTGTGGGGGTCTTTCCCCTTCCTTTCCTGTCTTGTTGGCCGCGGTCAGTACCTTAACTGGAAGGCCAACCTTCTTCTCCGTGGCTATAACAGGTCCTTCGTGAAGCACGTCCCCCCAGCAGAGACCACAGAGGAGCAATATGAGTCTGTGCTGTGTGCTTCCATGCATCTGAGACCTTCTCCACAGCGAAGAGCATGGGGCGGCTCGCAGCACGCAGGGAGGCAGCCTCTGCAAGGACCAAGTTACAGGTCTTCAGGTAAGAGACTGGATGGATTGGAATAACGTTTGGTACGACAGCGACGTGTCGAGGTCCCAGCTGAGATCTAAGCCCTGTTCTCATAGACTTGAAGGTCAGACGGAACCAGCATGGTCATCTAGTCTGACCTCCTGCACAGTCCCAGCCCTGAAGAACGTATATCTAAATGACAGAGGATTATTATACGGAGCGTAGTGGTGGCCGTGTCGGTCCCAGGATGTTAGCGAGACAAGGTGGGGGAGGTAATAGCTTTTATTGGTGGTGATAGAGCCCAGCTTTCGAGCTGACCCAGAGCTCTTCTTCAGGTCTGGGAAAGGTACTCCTAGCGTCGCAGATATAGAGTGATCACTGTCTATCGCTATCAGTCCTCATTCTCAAAGGAAACCTGCACACCACTTTCAAAAGACAAGCCTGGGAGCTTAAATTCCTAACTCCACTAGACATGGAAAATCATGGACTGAACAGAGACACTGGATTTATGGCTTATTACAACCATCTGTAACCCACTAACTTCCTCTTTTTATCCTATGACTGCAGAAGTTTTAATGGTCCCTTACAATATGAGCTAACTGTTTATACTAAACAAATCTGTTCCACCTGGCATTTTGCTGTGATGCTGGGAGTTCCTTTCCCAGACCCGAAGAAGAGCTCTGTGTGGCTCGAAAGCTTGTCTCTCTCCCCAACCGAAGTTGGGCCGATAAAAGCTATTCCATCACTCACCTCGTCTCTTTAAAGGATTATCTCCATTTTACAAATGGCAAGTTACAGCACAGAGAAATATAAGGGACTTGCTCAAGGTCACACACAGAGCCCGTGTCAGAGCCAGGATTTGTACCCAGCTCTCCTGAGTCCCAAATCCAGGGCCTTAAGCACAAGATTCCTGGGTTCTGTTACCAGCTCTGCTACTGGGTGACCTTGGGCAAATCACTTCCCTGCTCTGTGCCTCAGTTTCCCCATCAATACAATGGGGATAATGATACTGATGTCTTTCATAAGGCGCTTTGAGATATGCTGATAAAAAATGCAATATATCTGATAAGTTATAATTATAATGAATAATTTAATGCCCAACCCTTTAAACTTCTTCTTTGAAGAGGTGGGTGCTGCACAGACAATGGTCCTGGCAGAAGGATCCATGCTAGATCACAGAGACCCACGCTGCCACCCGGTGCTAGCGCACAATCGCTGCGAGGAGCTCAACAGCGCTATCATGGCTTCAGAATATCACAACCAGCCCCAAGCTAATAGGTGGGTAAAAGAGAGAGACGCAAACTAGGTGCTGGCTGGTAAAACTGCCCTAGAAAATGGTTCAGCATGAAGTTGTGACACGGGGACATTGCATCATGAAGTGGTGTAACCATAAAGACACTCAGTGATGATGCATCAGGATACAAATTTCACAAGAAGACTGAGGCGGCCTTGACAGGCTCTCAGAGAAACACAAAGTTTAGTGTCCACGTTGTACGTTAACCTAAGTGATGCATAATTGTAGATACACTTGTCCCGGGTTCACCTGAGCCATCTTGCAAAGCAAGTGTGCCTTAATTTAATAGCAATAAATCGATGTCTAACTCAAGATGGCCGCCTGGCCTTTAATTTCAAAACATAAGAATTAGAGTCCTTCAGCGGCCCAACCAAAATGGTGAAGTCAAAGGTAGCCCCAGTATTGTCTGCTAGTTACTGCAATGGACAAGGAGCCTGGACTCCTGGGTTCTATTCCCCACTGTGGGGAGCAGCACTCTCCAATGGCCAGGGAAAGGACGACTAGGAAGATGGTTAGGGGCCTATCCTGGGACTGGTTTCTTGGGTTAAAAAAAACAAAACAAAACAAAAAATATAACAGGAGAGATCCTTCCTTCTCTGTCCCAGTGCCCCTATAAGAAGCAACTAGCCCTTTTTATCTTCCATGCTGGGCTCTGATTGGCTTTTGCCTGCTCCTGGCCTTTCTAGCTAGTGGAGTACCAATTCTTGTTGGTCCTACCAGCAACTGACCCTGGGTGGCCTCTCTAGGCAGTTCTTGGAGGTCTGAATTCACTGCTCTTTTTCTTCAAAAGGATGCTTTCTTTGAAGGGGTTGCACCAAGGCAGTGGGGTCTCCAGTAGGGGGCAGCAAATGCCTAGCTCACCCATCACAACACTGATGGAAAAATACGATAACAGGGATTGTAATATAGTAGTTACCATTTCTTAACATGTGGAGAGAGGGGTTACTATGCGGTGCACGTCAAGCACCATTTTATCAAAGTGGGTGCTCCCAGACTACAGTAGACGCCCCCCACGCACATTTTTTTCAGCCCACTTTAAGCACTGATAGTTCCCACACTTATAAGACTCAAAATGAAGGGATAAAACAGGTATAAAAATTATAATTGATATTAGCTAAAATTACACATCCTATTAGATAAAAGATACATAACAACTCCAAGAGGGTGTAAAAATAATTGTAATTGGTATTCTGATTGGAGTCAAGGATGGGGTGTGATTTAGTGAAGGTAAAATACATGAGACTTGATGTTTCATTACGCAGAGAAATTAACAATTAAAACCTTGCCTTGGTATTTCTTATTTTTTTATGGTTTGAAAAATGAGAAATGACCAATGAGAGCAACCGTAGCTCGGGTTCTACGGAGTTTTTTTGTTTACGCATTAGACATGAAGATCAGGTGTTAATTCTCATTGCCACAGCAACGTAAAGGGGCCAAGTGTAAATGAAAATTCAGGCTTTAATTTAGCCTGTCATGTTTCTGATTATCCTGTCACTGTCATATCAAAGTGCCTTTGCTTTGTTCTCCTAGCAATTTGAACAACACATACCTGCACCCGGATCCTTTCCACTACAACTGCCTGCAGAATGGGAGACTCCATCGTTCATCGAAAAGTAAGCAGGAAAACAAAATATTGATCCCTTATAAAGAAAGCAATGCTAGGTCTTGAGTCCCCATTGGCCTGCACATTGTGCCATCCTTTGCAGCGTGTCCAAAGCTCTGTGAGTCTTACGATATTTGGGGTTTTTCTTCAAGCCCCAGCTGCTGGAGTCAGGTGATTGTATGAGAATCTCAGCTCTCAGGTTTTTTTTAAAATGGTTCTAGCCCTTATGATTGCAAAGAAAAGCTTTGAAAACATGAATTGAGTATAACACTAGAGGATAAAAAAAACCCAGACTAAATAAAAACAACCCCAACCTGTATTATTCATTATTATTTTAAATTTCATGATTTTAGGGGGGCTGATGCATTTTGAACACTTGGGGGTGGCAGTTCTGCATGCATGCCTATGCAAAGTGGGTGTAGTGTGCTACCAAATCAGAGGCAGCACCTTCCAGTGGATAGAGCGCTGAACTGGGTGTCAAGAGACCTGGGTTCTCTTATTCCTGTATAAGTCCTTAAAATGGGCCATGGGGGCTGTATGTTATGAGACATGATCCACTGGTTTGGATTAAGGGTGTCTCAGGGATTGGACATTTATGTAGGTATCAGGAGTAGACAGAGCTTTCATAATCAATGACAGCAAATTCTGGAAGGAATATCTCATGCTCCAGGGCTGAAGCTGAGACCTATTAAAGATCAGCATGAGATCTGCGTAGGGGGCAGATAATCCCCCCCTCATCTGCCCACTGCAGGGGTTGCACAGAGTTTAATGCATAGAGTTTAAGGTCAGATCATATAACACAGGCCTTTAAATTCCACCTAGTCACCGCAGAACTGACCCCAAGAACTTGGGTTTGGCTACCGTGTCAGGCAGCCAGGCTTGCTCTGAAGACCTAAAGAAATGGAAGGTTCTTACATCTTCCTCTGGCCATGCAGCTGGCCACTGTCACAGACCAGGTATGGACTAGGTGGACATTGGGAGTGATACGTTCAGCTGTTCCTATGTTTATCTGGCCAGGTTCATGCCGGGTATAACTCCATTGTCTTCCACTGAAACTGAGCTGTAAAATACAAGCAAACGGACAATATTTTGTATCAACAGGAAATAAATGTTTTCGCTGGGGGCGTTGCTGAGTGTTGCTCTTTTCCATCAGATTTCACAGGCCCTCACCACGATGAAACCCTCCAACTGAGAACGAGGACCCTGGAGCGGTAGGTGATGCTGCAGTGGGAATAGTTCCCAGGCCATGGGGGCAGGATTGTTTGTCGGGAGTAGGTCCATTGGGAGTTTGGTTGGAATCAGGCACTGAATTCACCCCACCAACTTCTCTGCAGAACCCAGCAAGGAAATAAGGCCATTGCTCGGGTACTGAGTAGAGCTGGAAGAAGTGTGGCCTAGCAGCGGGAGCTTGGAAAGAGAAGCTAGAGCTGCTAGCTAGTGAAATCAGCTGCCCAGCCAGCTCACCTGTCTGATCCCCCGGCGGTGCGAGGAGTCACTGCAACTCCTTGCTCTGCGTCACAGCTGGAACACCTAAAAACAACGTTAATTGCTCCCATCATGTTTGCTCCCCTCCTAGAGCTGCTGCCAACCCCGCTGGATGTCTCCCCGGTGAGAGACCGGAGCCCTGGCCACAGCAAAGGAAACGCAGGTTCGAGTCCATCATGTGCACACTCATGTGATGGTGAATTCCAGAGGCTCGGCTTTGCTCTGCTCTGAGTAACCAGGGATGCTTAGACATCGTATCATAGCAGGGGGCAGGGCATGTTTACTCCTCTCTGTCTACAAAGCCCTCCACAGACTTCCCCCAACCTCTTCCCCTCCCTGGTCGTAAGGCATCGTCCTCGTCTTTGTCCCTTCACCACTGGTGCAAGGGCCTTCTCCTCTGCATCCCTCACCTTCGGCAAGATGAACAGCCTCCATCTTGCCGAATCCCCAGCTCATTTCGACTGAGACATGAGACAGGATGTCTTTCCACCAGTTGTTGGGCTCAGCACAGGAGCGGCTGAGCGCAATCCTCCCGCCTTGTATTAGCCAGACTCGATGACCACAGTGATCCTTCCTGACATTAAAAATCCACAATGCAAATTTAGAGGATAAACTATTTGGAGCCGGGACGGTCGTTCTGTACAGCAGCTCGCACCATGGGGTCAGGATCCATGACTGGGGCTCCTGGGTGCTGTGGCTGTACAAATAATAAAATGCAAATATCTTTCCTCCCTCCTTTCTTGCCTTTTTCCCCTCCTTCTCTACTGCTGTTTGGCTTTGCACACTGTACAAATAACTGGCAATCAGTCGCCACTGTACATTGCTTTGCAATAGTTTGGCTGTAAGCTACTCTCCAATGGGGTGCTGTATTTTACTATATATAATGGGTCTGCTTCAAAGGCACCTTGGTTAGGTACCACTTATTGCCCAGGTGTTACTCTGTTGTAAATAGCAATGATCTCTCCTGTCTGTAACCTCTGCTGCATGCAAGATGCTCGTGGTCATTTGATATAAGGGAGCCCCGGTTAGTGTGAGAAGGTCTAATTTACACCACCTCCGAGTCTGGCCCTTGGCCATGTGGATTATGGAAAGCCAGGGGCTGCTGATTTCATGATTCCCCGCTCCCGTTTCCTGGGTCACAGTGGGGCCAGTGCAGACTTCCACTGGCTTAAGATCAGGCCCTGAAATCATGAGCCTTCAGCACTTAGCTAAAGGAGTAACTCCCTTAGCTGGAAGCTGTAGTAGACTCTTAACCACTTCTCTGGGTCAGCCACTGCAAGAAGACAGTGACCCACACTCCTCTACTGTGGGTACACCACTCTTAGGCCACCCACTAGATGGGGCTGTGAAGCCTTCCTTCTGAGTCATCACTAGCACTAGATAAAGGGGACTAGGGTAAAGGATCGGAGGGTGGAACAGACACCTATGAAGAAGGAGTGGGCTGAGGTGGTATCTCATTCTTGGGTACTCAGTGGAAACAGTTACCAACAGAGTAACCAAATCCTGCAGGAAAAACCTCAGTGGGAAACTCAACTGAGTGAGGACCCCAGGGTTTGGTCCCCTATAAATAAGTAGAGGTGCAGGATCAGGGCCTTAGATTGTGAGCTCTTCGGGGCAGGGACTATGTCTCACCGTGTATACGTACAGCTCCTAGCACAATGGGCCTCTGATCTCAGTTGGAACCTTGAGCTGTGACCGTAACACGAATAATAAAGTTAGCAATAGCTGTTTTTTCATTCTCAAAGTGGCATTCGCAGTAACGTCTGCTTTAAATTCACATTCTTTTGGTTGCTGTTTCTTGCTGTAAAATATTATTATAAATAAATCTGTATTTTGTACAAGGTGTCCCAGTGTCACAACTTTTTTGTGTGTCCCTTTCTGCTGGATGTTACTTGGCACCCTGCACACTACAAGCGCTCGCCGGAGGTGAGGTGCACCCTCTGTGCGGGAGATCTATGCACCACAAAATCCTTATGAAGTACACCTCTGTGCATGGGATCTATGAGGCACTAAATGCAGGTGAAATTCACCCCCATGCACGGGATCTATGCACTACCACGTCCTGGTGAAATCCACCACTTACGTCCTACTTAACCCCCTTAGGTGCATGACCCTTTGCACAGGGGCAATTTTTACCCACAGAGAAAATAGCACAGTAAAAATCTACCCTTAGCTGATTTGATCATGTTTTTCACCTGCTTTGCACTGGTGCAAATGATTGCACATGATGCAGGATGATGGTGCATCAGGCTCTGTAGCATGGTGGTGCGCTCACCGGCATGGTACCTCCTGCTGGTTGGTCTGGGAATTAGCTCTTTCAGCTTCCCAGTGCCTCATGCTAACCAGCGTCTCACTTGGTGCCACCTGCTTCTCCCTTTCTTCAGGTAGCATCCTTTAGTTCAGGCCCCACGTCTCTCCTGGCCCACAGTGCCCCTTCTGTAGGGTACTACCCTGCAGCAATGCCCCCACACCAAGGAATACTCCCCGGGGAACCCCAATTCCCCAAGTCCACCTTGCCTCAGTGACCGACTGCCAGTATCCATCTAGCCCCTTTTCTCAGGGGCAAACTGCAATCTGAAATGACCGCTCATCATTGGCAAGGGGCTTGGACCTGCTGTCTTTTCCTGGCCTAGCTGCATCGCTGCAGCCTCAGTACCCCCACAGGCCCTTTTAGCACAGCCTCAGCCTGGGGACTCACCTGACCAGAGCTCCCCAGCACTGCTCTATTTGAGATACCCTTCTCTAGCCAGGTCCTTCCCACTCCACCACTGGAGTGAGACTACCCCTACCTAGCTCCCAGCCCTTTTATGAGGGCCAGCTGGACCCTAATTGGGTGTGGCCTCACCTGCACTGCCTACCCCATCAGCCTCCCTGGGCTGCTTTCAGCCCCAGGCCTCTCCAAGGGCCGGCTTTTAACTCCTTCGAAGCTGGAGCAAGGTGACTGCCCCACTACAGGTTCTAATTGCTCATTGACTTGTTTAAGAACCTTAACATTTCATGCATAAAGGCCCCAGTCCTGCAAACGCTTAAACACCTCTGTGAATTTACTTGCACGAACGATCCTGTGGACTTTAATGGGAGAGGGAACATCCTCATTTGAGTTCTCTCCTAAGGCCATGATTAAAGGATCTCGCTCCTAGAACGAAGGAGTTTCGCTCTCTGCGGCTTAGCGGTGGTTAGGAACCATAGAATTGGGATTTTTGAACCCTCGCACCCTCCAAGGTTCCAGAAGGTTTGGATTCAGATGATTAGTTCTTAGGTCATCACAAGGTGTTGTTTCATAAGACATTCAGGGCCTGAACCGAAACAGTCCATTGAAGCCAATTGGTTTCAGTACATCAGGCCCAGTCATCTCACTGTCAGCTAACATAAATACAAGAAAAAAAAGTTTTACAAAACCTAAATGGACAGAGAATTTATTTTTATTTGCATAACTTCTACTGTGCTTGGATGTGAACAGTCCCCTGCAAGGCAAACACTGCAGCCTTTTCCTACAGCCTGTGGGAGGGAGGGAGGGAGGGAGGTGAAACTGACAAGACACTGGCTAGAAACAAAAGTGAAACTGATTAAGCCCCTGATATGGGATCCCAGTAGAAGATCTGGAGTCCCATTGACATCACAAAGGTGTCCTGCACAAAACAAGTTGCAGAAATGGTCTCCTAAAGCCCAATCCTAACCTTGTGATTAAGAGGTTGACCTGGGACTCAGGTGATGTAGGTTCAAGGCCTAACTCTGACACTGTCTCCCTGGGTGACCTTGGGAAAATCACTTAAGCTCTCTGTGCTTCAGCTCCCTTCTGTAAAATGGGAAGAGTGGGCCACGGTGTGTCTCTGACTATGCATCTAGCAAGCACCCAAAACAATGCAGCCCTGATCTGAGTCAGGGCCTCTATGTGCTACCTTGATACGAATGATAATAATTAGTTCTATCCATGCACAGCCTCAGCACCATAGGATCTGCCTGCAGCAACAGGGCCTTAATCTGTTTCCATTTACTCTGATGAGTGAAGTGCAAGATAATAAAGCAAACCACATCTGCGGTGGAAAGCGAATTAGACGGTTTTACAACTCTGAATAATCTGAAGCATTACTGGCACCCAGGTATAGGATATTTGTGGCTTTTATTTACTGCATCATTTTTGTAACCCTGACAATGTCCCCTTTCACATTTCAACCAGGCGCTCTAGAAATATTTTTTCATTTGCTCAGAAGGTCACTGCCTGAGTCAAACCCGGGTTTAAGCACGCACAAGATGCCAAGCCTTAAGACACCTGCCCTTTAAAGGGTCACGCGTATATTCCATTGGGTCTTTATTGCTTTTTCTTATCACTCCAGCACATACAATCCCCCTTGCACCTTCTGAGGGTGTTACACGTGCTGAACCTCACAAGTCCTGAGTGTCTTGTAGGGGTTTCATAGTCTAGGGTGGACAGGTTCCGATATTCAGACGGCTTAGAATATCCAGAGGCAGGGGAGCTTGCATAGCCAGATGCTGTGGGGTTTGCATTGCCAGATGTGGTGCGGTTTTTGTGCCCACGGGCAGCAGGGCTCCCATACCCAGAGGAGGTTGCATACCCAGAGAGACCAGGGCTTGCATAGTCAGGTGTGTTTGTATTCCTGGCAGCAGGGGAGCTTGCATATCCAGAGGCAAAGGAACTGGTATATTCAGAAGTATATCCATATGCTGAGGTTGAGGGACTGGCATATTCAGAGGGGCTGGTATATTCAGAAGGGCTAGTATATTCAGAGGCAGAGAGGCTGGTATATTCAGAAGGGCTGGTATATTCAGAGGCAGAGAGGCTGGTAGATTCAGAAGGGCTGGTATATTCAGAGGCGGAGAGGCTGGTATATTCAGAGGGGCTGGTCGATTCAGAGGCGGAGAGGCTGGTATATTCAGAAGGGCTGGTCGATTCAGAGGCGGAGAGGCCGGTATATTCAGAGGGGCTGGTCGATTCAGAGGCGGAGGGGCCGGTATATTCAGAGGGGCTGGTAGATTCAGAGGCGGAGAGGCTGGTATATTCAGAGGGGCTGGTCGATCCAGGGGGAGACGGGGCGCGCTCCCCAGCGCGGCTAGCAGGGGCTGAGCTGGCTGCCGCCGGTGCCCGTCTCTTCGGCGGGCTGTGCGGAGCCCGAGGGGGCTGCATGGCCCCAGAGGGGCTGGCACAGCTGCGCCCGGCGCCGGCGGGGTGCAGGGAGCCGGAGGAAGGCCTGGCTCCAGCCCGGGATCCACCCCCACGCCGGGGCGCCTGTGCGCAGCGCCTGCTCCGTGCGCTCCGGGGCGGAGCGGAGCGAGGTTGGCCGGCCGCAGCCAGAGCTGGTCCCGGGCGGCCCCCCCTGGATGTCCGGGCTCAGGGCGCTGCTGGGGCTCGGCCTGCTGGTCTCGTCGGGCTCCCGGCTGGTGGCGGCGGGCGGGGGGCGCTGCCCGGTCCCGCGGGGGCCTCCTGCGGCGGGGGCCTGGGGCAGGGGCGCAGGCCGGGGGCGCAGCGGCAGCGCCATGCAGAACCCGGGGCGCAGCGGGCTCAAGTACCTGAGGTAGCCCCCTGGCCCTGCCTTTGCGGGGGGGCTGCCAAGAGGCGGGGCTGGGGGAGAGGGGGAATTGGGGGGGGGGCGCTGGGAGGAGATAGGAAATGAGGAGGGGGCTGCAGGGGCGGAGGGGAAAAGGGGGCTGTGGGGGGGGGGAATGGGGGCTGCGGGGGAGGAGGGGGGAAATTGGGGGGCTGCGGGGGGAGGGGGGTGCTGCAGGGCACCAGGAGAGGAGCTGAGGGAGGTGGCCGGACAGCAGGGGATGGGGAAAGGAGGGAGGGTAGTGGGGGTTGGGTAGTGGGGGTTCTGCAGGGACCTGGGGCACCTTTTGGGGATGGGGAATAGCCCATTTATCAGGGACTGAGAGGAGGGGGACCGGGTGTCTATAGCTGGTTGCTCGGCGGAGAGAAAAAGTCTTAAAATTAATTTAAAATATGGAGAACGAGGATGAAAACACCCCTCTTGGCATCTGTGCAGTGTGATTCTCTCTCCCTCCTCCCCCCGGGCCCTGAGTAACCCCCCCTCCCTGCCTTTTTAAATTGCCTTTGACTTTGCTTTTACAGTTTGGTAAAACAAACTCCCAGCCCTGAGGCACTGAAGCTCCCTGCAGATCAGTGGCCTGGCTTCAGCACTGGGGGTAAAGAGAATGCCTAGACTAGTCCCTCTGACCTTTGGTGGCTTCATCGCCTGAGAGGGGTGGCAATGCCCCTTGAGACAGTGGGTCCCTGGAGCAACTTCTTGCTGTTATGAGAGGGAATGTAGAAGCTGGCCAGCCGGGTAACCGGAGCAGCACCTGGATCTCGGCGGGGTTGGGACGGGATTCGACACACACCCCAGTACGTGTGGCGTTAGCACGGGCATTCCACCGTCTTCTGAAGCTCGACCATTGCCAGGGACAGGATGCTGGGCCTGTTGATCCGATTTCCAGATAGTCGAGTGGTCAGGGCCGGCAGGGCCAGAGATAGGTGGCCGGAATGGCTGGATCAGTGATTATGACACGGTGAGGCTGGAGATGCAATGCTCCATGAGCGTCGGTGAATCAGCGCTCTGATCTGGTGTGGCAAATCCGGTGTCCTGTGAAGGAAACGGATGTGTGTGTTCACGCAGGGGTTGTTAATTAGAGTCGGTCAATACATGGAATTTGCATCCCACGGGAAATGCCAAGACTTCATTTTTACCCCAAATAGAAATGTTGGCCTTTTTTTGCAAAATGAAATATTCTGAACTATTTCCTGTGGCCCTCCTTGGAACATTTTGTGTTCCCACAAACATTTGATTCAATTTGTACGTTTTCATATAAAAGTGGAAAGGGTAAAGTTAAAAGGAAATGCTTTGATCACTTCCCAGCCAAAATATCAGCGTTGTTACGTTCCCACAGAATGCTCCGGTGTCTCCGAATCAGCATTTTTCCCAACAGAAAAATGTTCTGTTGGAAAATTTCCAACCAGCTCTGTTATTCCTGCGGGCCTCCAACCTCAGCAAGAGCCAGTCAGGAAACCCTAGGCACACCCCAGCACTGTCAAGACGTTTGATGGAGGAGCTCTCGATGAAGATAGGCATGATGTTAAACAGGAGAGATTGCGAGTGAGCCAGGGATGGTGGACGATACTTGTGGTGATCGGGAGATTAGAGCCGTTACATATGTAACTTAAGGCCTGGCTTCGCTGCAGAATTATCTGGAGTGATCTACGACTCTTCTCGAGTCAGCCTAGCTCAAGCGAGAGCAGCCACAGTGCAAAATTACCCTTGCGTTTCGGTGCCCATGCGGGCGCTGCACTCGCTCATGGGGGATGCAAAGTCTTCGGGTCTCCTTAGTGCTGCAGGAAGCTGAGCTGCTCTCTGAATGCTTTCCCAGTGGGTGGTGGGAGATCTTGCCTGTCCTTTCGGGCTGCGTGGGGGGGAATCGCGGGACGGTACTGAAGGACGAGCTGCTCTCGAGTGGCGGTGTGAGCCGGGTGGTCGTGTCAGCTGCTGAGAGGGAGCACCTGTGCTAACTGCAGCGAAGACAAGTCCTTCAATCACACAGGCTCGGCGGCTCATGTCGTTTGCTTCTCCTCTCAGCCAGGAGGAAGCCCAAGCCATCGATCAAGAGCTCTTCACGGAGTACAAGTTCAGCGTCGACCAACTCATGGAGCTGGCGGGGCTGAGCTGTGCAACGGCCATTGCCAAGGTGAGCACTGGGTCCTAGTGTTTTTGCACACCTGGGGTCCCCCTGCTCTCGGAGAGCCCTTCCCGATCGGATCCAGCCATGACCTTCTGGGGAGGGGAGGGAGCTCGGTGCAGGGCCTAATGGCAGCGGCGTGGCCCTTGCAGCTCCTGCAAGCAATCGTTTCAGGGGACCCCCGGTTGCAAACGCGGTTCTTAGATCAGTTTGCCCTGGGAAGCAGCTTCCCGGGTTTATAAGGTTGTATCTGCCACCCCCGAGCACAAGACTGTACACAGAAGGATCCTCTCTCTCTCTTTCTCACACACGTGCGCATGCACGCCACTGTAATGCAGCCACCTCTGGGGTGGAGGCCGCCAGCTAGGCAGAGAGGAGGAGGCAGCATGCCAGCGTGCATTGTTAGCCAGGCTGATGGCAAGCAGCACGGATACCTTGGAGGTGGCTAATTTGCTTGTTGTGCTGGTTAACCGAAGCCTGTTCTTTTCTCCCCCCCACAGGCCTACCCGCCCAGCTCCTTCACCCAAAGCCCGCCCACGGTGCTGATCGTCTGTGGCCCGGGGAATAACGGAGGGGACGGCTTGGTCTGTGCCAGGCACCTGAAAATGTTTGTGAGTAGTGCTGGCAAAATGTGCCAGCCCTGGAGGCTTAAGACCCCTCTGCCCAGAGCAGATACAGCAAAGGCAGCAGCCGCCGAACAATACGCTCACGCAGGAGTGAGCCAGACGATGCCTGGGAGCCTCCCTGGTCCATTCAGATCTTAGCTCTTGGGCTGAGATGCTCCATAGGGGGCCCATTCCTTTGGGACGGCCCAGCCTCCCTTCCTCACATATGGATTTTTCAGTGACCAGCCCTGGGTGAAGTTCTGCCGACAAGCTGTGACAGGTGCAGCTGTTTTCCTCGGCCCTGGGCACAAGGGAGTAGCTCTGGACGGGAGAAGGAACTAGGGAACTGGGAGAGAGGAGGTGCTTAGGGGAACCATAGGGACAGAGAGGAGGCTGAAGTGTGTAGTGTTTGTTTGACCTGGTACTTGCAAGCCCCAGGCAGGTGACGCTAGCTGTGGGTCTATGCTGGGACTGCCTGGTGACCATATTGGAGCATCGCTCGGAATTGTTCTGTCCCTGCAGGGCTACGAGCCGACTGTGTATTACCCCAAGCGGCCTGGCAAAGCTCTGTTTGAAGGGTTGACGACTCAGTGCCAGAAGATGGACATTCCCTTACTCCCGGAGTTCCCATCGGAGGTAGGGCGCGTCACCGTAGCCGGTAGACCTAGAATATCCAGCATTGTTACTTTTGTGCTGTCTTGGTACATTTCACGGCTTAGGTTGTATACATCTCACTGCACAAAATAGGGGCGAGAGGCTCACGTGCCAGACGCAGACCAAGAGTTCCTTTCCTCGTCCAGGTTAGATTCCGAGGGGACTATTGTGATGGCCTAGTCTGACTTCCTGTGGCGAGGTTTAACCATTAATATTCACCAAGTGCTTTGGGATCTCAAGGAAGAAGGGGAAGCGAGGTATCAAAGGGGAAAGGCTACAGGATGGAGCGTTGTTTTGTCCTGGGTTTGTACAGCACCTAGCACGCTGGGGAGCTGCTCCATGACGGGGCCCTCAGGTGCCACTGCAGTACCAATAAATCCAGTTAAAGTGGAAACGAGCAACGTGGGTTTATTGCTTGTTTATGGGCATCTCTGTGGTGCTTATCACCGCAGCGTCTGGGCGTCCCCTGCATTAGGTGACAAATGTGCCTGGTGCTGCTACCGAATTATCTGGAGAACAGGGAGGGTGTTTGTAAGTGACTGTGCCGTAGTCTGCTCTGTTATGCTGGTGTAAATCAGGAGTCACTCCACTGAAGTCAGTGCGCTTAGACTGGTGTAGCCGTGTTCTCCTCCTACAAAGATACTGGGCTCGATCCTCCTCTCCCGTACACCAGTCTAACTTCACTGGAGCGACTCCTGCTTTACACACGTTTGAGGTTAGAATAAGGCCCTTTGTATTTAGCTTGTCACCCCGGATTTACCTGGTTTGAGCTCGGCCATCCATGTAAATCCATGGAGTTACTCCAGATTTACACCGGTCTGAGACCAGGATCTGGCCCAGCTTGAGATGCTGGAACTTGAGGATATTCTTGGCCTAGATGTACCCTGTAGTGTGTATGTGCCGGGGTGGGTGCGTGGGATCCTGCTGTTATAATCTCCTGACCCCCGTTTGCTTGCAGGCCATGCTGATTGATGAGCTGTATGGCTTGGTGGTGGATGCTATTTTCGGGTTCAGTTTCAAGGGAGCTGTGCGGGAACCTTTCGGCAGCATCCTCAGGACCTTGGAGCAAGTCACCGTACCCATCGCCAGCATCGACATCCCCTCCGGTTCGTTCCGTCCCGCCCCGGCGCTGTCCAAGCTCTTTGGCATCCATTCACTTTTCTCTCTTGATCACATTGGCTGTATCAGCATGGTTCTTATGTTCCTAGTGGGCCTCTAAGGTCCTGGGGACATGCTGAGCTTTGCAGCGATGTCAGTGGTCGGGACAGCAACAGACCTGCTGGGTTATCCCAGGCTTCTGCTGTGAAGATTTGTACTATCAATTTAAACTCACTGGGCCACCCAAATCCCAGTCCTCAGCTGTGGCCAGTGCCTGAGGCTTCAGGGGAAGGTTATTGTCTCTACCCCAGTAACACACTTGGTCGATGGGCAGTGCTGGTAGGGCAGGGAAAGTGAGAATTCCTTCTCGACCCTTGCCGGCTTGTGCCCTGTGAGTGAATTCACAAGCTGGCTTTATGTTGCGTCAGGTGGTATTTGCTTTGTCAGCCGTCTTGTTCGTCAGCGTTAGGTTATTGTGCTGAACTGGGACTCAGGAAAAGTGGGTTCGAGTCCCAGTTCCATGTGACCGTGGGCAGATCTCTCTGTGCCTCGATTCCCCAGCTATAAAATAGGGGTAAATACTTTTTCTCCCCCACACTCTTCTGCAGCACCTAGCACAGTGGGGCCCTGATCTCAGCTGGGGTTTCTAGGTGCTCCCGTAATACACAGAAGAGACATTCTGGGAGCTGTTACACCACCGGGGATTGGAGGGCCACCAAGAGAGGAGAACTGAGCCTTGCATATTCAGTGGGGAACTAGTAACGCCCTTATGATTCACGCCGGGGAAGCTCTTCAGACATGGGAGGGAGTTTGCCTGGAGTGGGAATGACTTGGCTCTAACTGCCTCCCCCTTGGTTTATTTCAGGCTGGGACGTGGAGAAAGGCAACCCCGACAGCATCCAGCCCGACATGCTCATTTCTCTCACCGCCCCCAAGAAGGCTGCGCAGCATTTTGCTGGCCGCTACCACTTCCTGGGGGGCAGGTTTGTGCCAATGGCCCTGCAGCAAAAATACTCGCTTAATCTGCCGCCGTACCCCGAGACTGACTGCGTCCTGCAGTTACCCTAGCAGGGGCCAGGCAGGATTGGCGTTATCCAAAATCTGAATGAGAGGCAGGGATTTGATTGTGAAGCAGAGACGAGTCCTGCCCAGTGTTTGACTGAATCAAGCAGGTGTTGGGGGGGGTGGGGGGGCATTGCTGGTTAGTAGGGGAGGGGCCTAGCTGTGCGATACAAGCAGGGCCTGGTTCTGCAAAGTGCCTTTGACGTGCGCTGATCTCACAGGTTGGGGGCGCTCAGCACCTTGTTTGGTGCTAGGAAGTCCCTGGCATAGCTCTGCCTGGCGCATGCGAAGTCAGCTGTGGTCGGCCCATGGGCGCTGGGGATTGTGCGTGGTCTGACCCAGTGCCCTTTGCAGTCAGTGGGAGGCTTTCCACGGGCTTCGGATCAGAACCAAAGGGTTAAAGTTCATTAAAGGGGGGGTTGTATTTGTTGGGAGTTACACATGGGTCTAGAAGCGGAGCTCTGATGCCAACTCCGTTTCATATACTACACACGGAAGGGCCTGCGGTCCACGGGCTTTACAGCTGTAGCCACCTCTGATGCGTGTATAAAATCCACCTTGTTTTTTCTCTGCAATAAAAATTTATTGACACTAAAAATCTCTCTGAATTGGCCTTTCCTTCCCTCTCTTCCCATCCATTCTTATGCAACTGCCCCATGCTGCAAACATACAGCGGGCGAAACCCTGGCCCCGTGAAGTCCGCGGCAAAACTCCCACCACACCTCCTGATGCTTCAACCTCTGATGGGAAGCAACAGCCAGAAATGGGATTTCTAATGACACAAAAGCTGGAGAATTGAGTTATTCCCCAGGGGTGTGATCAGCTGATTCCCTTGCAAGGCAGAGCTGTGATCAGTGTTGTGAGTGGTATGTTTAGCCTCCTCTTGGCTCCGCCTTGTCCGGGGTCAAAGGGTTTGTCTACACAGCAGGTTACTGTGTGGCAAGCCCGGGTGTGAAGCTGCTGCAATGCACTGAAAGTGCCTCACGCAATAACCTGCCGTGTGGACAAGCCCTAAGAGCATCTGCTTCCAGCTGGGCTCCAGCAGCATCGGGGCATCCTCAGGGTTAGATCCTGGAGGAGAAAAATCCCACCCCGGCTGTAAACACAGTGGCTCTTTTCAAGTAGTCGGGACACTAGCCATGTCTTTCCACCCATGTACTTGTGCGCAGAGCGGGCCCCCTTGGGTAAGAGAGCCGGCCCGTTAACCCTGCAGCCAAAGCATGGTGGGGAGAGTGAGCTAGAGAGTGGCTGCGGAGTGACTGGGAAGAGGCCCCGCAGCAGGAAGGGCCTCTGTGCGGCGGGTCCAGAGCAGCCCTGAGGGTAGCACCCCCCTCAAACAGGATGAGCCCTCGTTCACTGCACCTTCCTCTTCTTTTTCTTCTTTTTGGCCCTTTCTGCCGCCATCAGCTGCTCCCTTGAGTCCGGCAACTCGCTTTCCAAACCCTCCGTCAACTCCTCCTTCTCTTTCTTTTTCTTCTTCCTGGCCCGCCTCCCCTCCTCCTCCTCCCCTGGTTCTGGCCTCCCATGCACCTCGGCACAGCCCCCCCTCTCTTTGGATTTCTTCCGCTTTTTCTTCTTGGCTTTCTGCCGCCTCTCAGCCGGTTTGCTGCTTCCCAGGGCCGAGGCACCCGCCACTACCTCCTGCTGACGCTGTGGGGCGTCGCCTCTCCCCTCCTCCTGGCTGTCCTTAGCCAGGAAGGCTCGCTCTTGCGCCTCGAGCCGGGCCAGCTTGGCACTCATGGTCAGACCGTGACGGGCTCCCCTGGGAAGAAAACACCAGACAGGGCAGGTTAACGACAGCTGAGAAGAGATCGTGCCTAGGCCAGGGAGACCTGCGACCACCCTCTCGTAAGTCACCCCTGCAATGTCTCCTCCCTGCTTCCAATACAGTTGCATCCGACAGACTCAGCTGGATACTGGCTGGTGTCTTAGGATGCTGGGGACTAGCCAGTTTCCTAGTGCTTGTGGCAGCCACGAGGGGGTGCATGAGCCACACCCCCCCTTCCTTGGGCCTGAAGTGGACTCCAGTTATCCCCCTCCTCCAACTCCCGGGTCAGGCTAGCAAAGCAGGAGTGAGGACCAGTTCTGGAGACAGGGCCATGCCTGGAGCGGGGGTAGGCTGTCTCCAGCTTCGGGACTGGAGGGGCAGCCTGGCGGTGCTCAACGGAAGCAGCAGGAGCTGGGGAACAAACTTACTCTGATCAGTGATGGGTGCTGGGGCCAAGTGTCGGAGGGGTTAGAACAGGTCCTGCTGGCAGGGCTTCCTCATTAGCAGGGAGCCGGGGCAGCGTGCCACCAGGGGACAGAGCACAGGGTCTGAGCTCCAGCCCCACAGTCCCACCGCACTCAGAGGCGGGGATGGGTTCCTGAGATGTGGAATCAAACAGAACCAGCCCCCCAGCTCCGCCTGCTCTGGATAGTCCTCCAGCCCAGGACGCTACAGTCTAGGAGCCTTAAAAGTCCACCTGAGCTGCGGGAAAGGCAGGTCATTTAGTGGAACTCCCCCACCCACACCATGCTGGATAAATAGACGGCACCGGGGCTGGAAGGGATCCTGGTGCAATTGGGGGAGGAGGTGGCGTTCCGAGCCGGCACTAGCCATGTCATTCCGCCCACTTACTTGTGTGCAGTGCGGCCGCCACAGGCTCGGACCAGCTCCTCATCCGTCAGCCTGGGGGAAAGAGACAAGACAGCTTCCTGCAGGGACCCACCGGGTGCTAACCGCTAGTGTTTCTGTAGGCCGAGCTCTCTCCAAGGTGTAAGGCAACAGCAGGGGAGAGATCCCACCAGCGGAAACCAGGCATTTCCAGTTTTCCAGGTGTCCCCAGGACTGAATGAATTAGTCAGAGGCTGGCTGGCGAGTGGGGAAGGCTGCCCCACTTCAGCCACCACCGGAGCTGGGGTGGGAGTAAACAGGGCATGCTCCCCAGTGCTGTTCTATTCAGCGGGCCCATGGGCTCACGCTCTGTGTCCTACCCTGCCCCTACCGCAGGGGGCACTAGACAGAAAGAGACAGCTGCCCATCTATGCCTCATAGTGTTTGCAAGTCCCAGCGAGGAGGGGAGAACTGGCCATTTCGCTCCTAGTGTGCCAGCGAGAAGCCAAGCCCACCGCTCCCCTGGAGAAATGGTTCACTCCCCGAGCCAACCCTGAGCTGTCCAGCAAGTCGGGATGGGGATGAAGACCCATCAGGGATCTTAACCCCCTCCTTGCATGCGGCACAAGGATTCCTCCTGCACTGCTGGGGACAGATGGTGGGGGGAACGACAGCTCTGAGACAATGGAGATCAACTAGCCATCGGATGATACAGCAGCCACAGGGACTACTGCAGAATCAGATCACAGAGTAGGACTGCCCCTCCCCCACCGCCTTGGAGTACAGTCTGTTCTCACAGGATCTGGCCCTCTGAGCAGAGGTGTGTCCCGTGGCTGGTGGCCCAGCCCAGCGGCTCAGAACAGCCTCTCACTGCCCCCACACCCAGCTGGGCACTTACCTCCTAGCACTAGAAAGGTCCAATTTCTCCTCCTCGTCCTCGCTACTCTCAGAGGTTGCAACCTGCTTCGTTGGCTCCTCCCCTCCTGCCGTCAGCGTGGCTGCCTGGGACGGAGACAGGTGCAGTCAGAAATCAGTGCGCTGGAGACGCACCCACCACCCCACGGGCCGGGCTGCAGGTGTAGGGAAAGCTGGTGGGGGAGCAGGGACTACGTTAGTCCAGAGAGGCAGCGTTGCAGATTAGACTGAAAGTCAGGACTCCTGGGTTCTATCCCCAGCTCTGCCTCTCTGGGTAGCCTTGGACAAGTGACGGTCTCTTTCTGGGCCTCAGTTTCTCCATCCCCACATCTATGCACAATTCAAGGAGGATGGTGAGAAATTGGAGAGGGTTCAGAGAAGAGCCGCGAGAATGATTAAAGGATTAGAAAATGTCCCATATAGTGATTAAGCTGCTTGAGTCTACCTATTTAGCTTAACAGAGAGAAGGGTAAGGGGTGACTTGATCACAGACTATACGTATCTACACGGGGAACAAATACTTAATCATGGGCTCTTCCATCTAGTAGAGGAAGCTCTAAAATGAGCCAACAGCTAGAAGCTGAAGCTAGACAAGCTCGGACTGGAAATAAGGTGTACCTTTTGAACAGAGAGAGTCATTAACCACTGGGACGATTTACCAAGGGGTGTGGTAGATTCTCCATCGCTGGCAGTTTTTAAATCAAGATGGGATGTTATTCCAAAAGATCTGCCCTAGCAATGACTTTGGGGCAGTCCTCTGGCCTGGGTTATCCAGGAGGGCAGACTAGACAATCAGAGAGGTCCCCTCTGGCCTGGGAATCTATGAAATACTCCACTACCCTCTCTTGAGGGGCAAGCACAGGGGTGTGAGGAGGTTGTGCTCTATATATGGGCTGTGTGTCATGAGCCCCAGGATCTAGGCCACGTTCCCTTCCACGCAGCTTCAGCTGGATACAGTATTCCTCTTACTGCCCCTAACTACTACAGTGTTGCAGGGCAGGTGTCAAAACCGCATACAGCAACCGTGCGCACAGCGGTCAGACTTCTGCCCTGTTTTACCCCAGAGGCAGCTGCTTTTCAGCATGGGGAGCATGATCCCTGCGCGCTGTTGCTGTACGCGGTCAGACTTCTGCCCTGTTTTACCCCAGAGGCAGCTGCATTTCAGAGCTCAGTGAGCAAACCCTATGCTGCATCCTCATACACTGTCCAGCTACCACGTTCCACCCCAGAGGGGGCTGCATTTCAAGACGGGGTGGGCAATGCCTGCGCAGCGTCACTATGCGCTGCCAAACAGGTGACTTGTTTCACTCCAAAGGTGGCTGAAGCATGTGTGAAGCTGTGGGATCTTTCAGGATAGAAGGCGCCACAGAAATGCAAGACGTGATAGCCGACAGCACAGCAGCCTGTCTGCAGCGAAGGGGAATCCCGAACACCGACCCACGTGCCCTGTTACCTTCACAAAGCGGCCGTACAGCATGCTCCTGGGACTGGGTGCTTTGCGGGGCTTCTTGTTGCTGATCTCCCCGTCCTGCTCAGAGAGCTTTTTCATTTGGACGCCATCCTGGAAGATTTAAACAGGCATCGTGTGATCAGCCAGGCCGCTAGTTAGTTTAATTACATGCTCCATATTTCACACTTACATACTGTTAATTGTAGAAGTGTAGGACTGGACGGGACCTCAAGAAGTCATCTAGTCCCGTCCCCTGCACTCACAGCAGGACTATGTAATAACCAGACGTTTCCTGACAGGTGTTTGTATTCGTATCTGTATTACAGTAGTGCCTAGGAGCCCTGGCCCAGGGCCCCATGGTGCTAGGCGCTGTACAAACACAGAACAAAGAAACAGTCTCCGTCCCAAAGAGCTTCCAATCTAACTGGTGGATACACTCAGAACGGGGAGGGGGGGAGGGTAGAGCAAGCAGACGATAAGACAATACCGATCAGTAAGATGGACACCGGCTGCCTAACAGTTCTGGAGTTTTTCTGCTAGCATCACGGCAAAGGAGAGTGATCAATCTCAACTCACTTTGCCAAGATGGCTCGGTATCATTGGCTCTGTTTTAGAGATTGCATGCCTCAGTTTCCCAGAGGGAGAACACCATGCCCGAGCCAGCACAGCGAATCAATGGCTGCGGCAAAAAGAGAAAGCCGGTGTCCTGCCACCCAGCCCAGCACCTTTCCACATGAGACCCTTGGACCAGGAGCAGAAAGGAAAGAAATAATAAACCATAATGTTTTTCCTGATCACTGGTCCAAGGATGGTCTTGTGGTTAAGATACAGGTGGAGCCTCCGGACTCCTGGGTTCTATACTCCCAGCTCTGGCACTGTGACCCTGGGCAAGTCACAGCACCGCTCTGTGCCTCAGTTTCTCCATCCTTAAAAAGGGGATGACTATACCGATCCTCCTTTGTAAAGCCCAGCATCTCGTCAGATCGGGCCCATGACGCATGGTCCTTAAGAACTTATGTGACAGTCACCACCAGTATTGAACCAGGGATCTCCCAAGCGAAAATCGTGAGTCGTTAGAGATTGAGCTAAGGAGCCAAATCCTGTAGCGGGGGCTGTAACAGACACCTAGCGTCAGAGGACTGGGCACAGAGGGAGACACACACTGAGCGGCGAGTTCCAGGAGCTCTATTCATTGCAGCTTTGGCCAGGGAAAACACTCAAAGCGCTTTTGGAGAAGTGAGCAGGGCTCGGCTTTGTTCTGGGAGGGCGTCTCTTGTACAGCCACATCTGTAGCCTGGCGCCGGCCGCTCTTTATCAATCCCATCTAGCTCTTAGCACTTAGGTCAAGATGTCCAGGCCTCCCTGATCCCCCCCAACGCCTAATCTCCCCCTTTACCTGCCCAGCCTCCACTGAGATGTTCGCAGCTGACTTGTTGAAGAGGTGATCCCACCAATGGAAAGTGAACTGCTCTGCTGGGTCGTGACCCACCTGGTTTGGAAAAGAAAGGGTTAAAAAACCTGCCTTGCTCCCTATCAGGATCTGCTGATCCAACAGGGCCGCTCATGGCTGCCGGGATCCTTCTCAACCCAGTCAGGCTCTAGGTCCTCCTTTATTTATAAAGCAAAGAGCTTTTGCAAGTGTGGGACACTCAAGGATCTCTGAGCGTATGCGTGTGTAAGGGAGGGTCTTGGGCTGGCAATGGGGTGGGACAGCACAGCCCAGGGGGAAGCGAGTTTAAAGCCAACCTCATCTGCTGGCCTAGCAAGGGCTGGGGGAGCGGTATCCGCTCTGGGAGGGGAAGCAGCAGAGAAGGAGCAGCTGATTCTCCTTTGCCAATCCAGAAGCAGCGCTGATGGAGTGGCATCAGGTTTGGCAAAGAGAGCCTTTGAAAGGTACAAATAAAGGAGGCCTTCATCATCCTCAATCTCCCCCACGCACACCAAAAGAAGTCTTGAAGGGGAGAAAAATAAGACAAGCCCACAATTTCAACAGCCCTGCCCCACTAGGAATTGAGCTGAGACCCATCAACCTCATTCCATACAGGCCCAAAGAGCAGCCAGATGGTAAATGGGCAGGATCTAAATCAGCAACTCGGGGGGCCACAGCCTGTTCGCAGTCCCCTGAGTCGTCCAGCCCCAGAGCACTCCTCCTATGTATAAGGCCAAGGGGGCGCTGCATTATACAGCCTAGGTGTACTGACGGTCAGTTCTGCTTGTATAGACCAGGTCTTCCTTACCCCAGCTGTGTCGCATTTCATTTTCACCTTGATGGCTTCAGAGATGCCATTCTCTCGCTTCCCCAGCCCTTTGCCTAGAGAGAGCACAGCAAGATAAATGCAGGACTTTCCTCACGTTAATGGCTCCTGGAGGGGTCGTAGGTGGGGATCAAACCCACAACCTCTTGATCCAAAAACACAAGCTCCAGCTTCTTAAGCTGAAAGACTAACCAGCAGCAGAACCATAAATCTCTTACATGGTTCAGGCACTAGAAGGGGACAAAGCTCCAACAGGCCCCTTGAACAGAAATGGAAAACCCAGTGCAGTCAAGAGACACAATATTGTGAGCACAAGAACCACCAGATTGGATCAGCCCCGAGATCCTTCAAACCCAGTTTTCTGTGCCCAACAGTGGCCAGCATCAGGCGCTTCAGAGGAGAGTGCAAGAAATCCTGCACTGTTGGGATAACCTGTTCCTGGGGAAGGTTTCCTCCTGACCCTCATAAATCAGGGATTGTCTTAAACCCTGAAGCATGAGGTTTAATATCCCTTCAAAAAATTATATCATTGACTTATTATAATTTTGGCCATTCTTATTGTCTACATACACACTCAATCCCTCGTTGAATCTGGGCCTCGATGACATCTTGTGGCAAGGAGTTCTGCAGTCCAATGGCACGTTGTACGAATAAGTTATTTGCATGTGTCAGTTTTGAATGTGCCACGTTTCAGTTGTACTGAGTGTCCCCGGTCCTTGTGTTGGGAGACAGGAAGCAAAGGAGCTCCCGATCCACCTCCTCCAGACCAGCCATTATTTTGTGCACCTGATTTTTGGATGCATCAAGCCCATACCTTGTTTCCAGCCGTGCCTCTGTAACTGCTGCTCCGCAAACTTCATCCCCACAGAGTTGTTCTTGGGAGAGCCGTTCATGATGGACTCAGGTTGCTATTCTAAAGCTTGATGGTACTTGAACCCTGCAGCTTCCAGGCCTCCCTGTGCATCAGTCTATTATAGGAAGATGGCACATAATTACATGTGCTGAAATGACCATTTGCACTGAGCAGCGCCCACTGCCCATGGCAGTGTGGCCTATGGGACCGGGACTCAGGAAATCTGGGCTCTATTCCCAGTTCCGCCACTGGTCTACTGTGTGACCTTGGGCAAGTCATTTCACCTCTCTGTACCTCAGTTTCCCCACCTGTAAAATGGGGACAAAGACACTGACCTCCTTTGTAATGGGTTCTTTGCAAGAAACCAGAGAGGAAACACCTGTCCCACCCAGTGTCCCCCATCCCATGTGAACAGTTGGCCACAGCCCAGCAAAACTGATCTGTCTTATTCCGAATGGGAGATCAAGTCCAGGGAAAGCAGGACAAGGGGAGCCAGGTAAAAGCACCCAACCCTTTGAATCCCCTCCTCACCCCCCTCCCTCCAACTCCCTATATACACCCACCGGCTCTCCATCCCCAAGGATGGCAGCTCCCCAGCCGCCCCCGGATTCCCATCCAACCCCCCACCCCCGAGATCACCATCCAGCCGCCCACCCTCAGCTCTTCAACTCCCCATCCCGCCCCTTCAGCTCCCCCGATCCCCATCCAGCCCCCGACCTTCATCTCTCCAGCCCCCCAGCTCCCCATCCAGCCCCTCCACCAATGCCCATCTAGCCCCCCCAGCTCCCCATCCAGCCCCTCCACCAATGCCCATCTAGCCCCCCAGCTCCCCATCCAGCCCCCCACCAATCCCCATCCAGCCCCCCACCTTCATCTCTCCAGCCCCCCATCCAGCCCCCCACCCTCAGTTCTCCAGCCCCCCCAATCCCCATCCAGCCCCCCACCTTCATCTCCCCAGCCCCCTTCAGCTCTCCAGGGCCCCCCGATCCCCCGCGAGATCTCCGCCCCCCTCGGCTCCCCACATGCAGCCACTCACGGTTACACCGGACTCCTTCCCCGCGACCACATGTCCGGCTCTGCATGGAGGCCGCCATCTTCCCGGAAGTAAAACCTTCCCCCTCCGCGGCGTTCTAGGTTTGCGATGAACCACAGAGGAGAAACTGGCCCTAGTGTCTAAACCATAGAGTTTGAATCCTCCCGGGATCTTGCCCTGCAAAACGCCTTCCACCCGCACATCCCTTGTTGCCACTGGGTCATGGATCCCATTGCCCCAGCTCATCTGGTCCCAGTGCAACTAGCCACTGGGGAAAATTTCCCATAAAACACTGAGGGGAAACTGGTGTCCTCCCCCCCCCCCCCCCAAAAAAAAAAACCCTTTATTGTTGTTTCACTCGGATTGGTTTGGTTTTTGCAGCGTAAAACCAAAATACAAAACAAATCAACCGACACCATCCTCCCCCAAAGCCTGGCTTGGCTTTGTTTTGTTTTCCCTTTTGCCAGTGGCAAAGGAGTGTGTGTGTGTGTGCGGGGGGGATGGGGGGTGGAGTTCCATAGGCAATTTTGGAAGAAAGGTTAAAAAAAAAATGTCCCAAGTGGCATTTGGCTGAGTGGAACAAGGAGGCCGAGATGCCTGGGTTTTCCAGGGAGCCAAATCCGCTTGCACGTAGCTGCTTCCTTAGACTGGAAGCTGAGGCAGGGCCTGGTGTCGTTCTGTGGTTGTGGTCCACGAGCAATGCGGCAATACGGATCATGTGAGGCTGCGGCTTATCCCCCGCCACCGTCTCCTCTCCCCTCACCGACCCGCCCCATCCCCGCTCAACCTGTCTAGAATCAAGTGACCTTCCCGTCTGAGTTATTCTGTCACCTTGCCTGTTATTGCTTTGCCTTTGAAAGGTTGGAGGAGGGCACAATTTTAAAGGGACACGCAATAACATGACAACACCACAACCAAGAGCTCGGGTGGCTGCCGAGGGGGGCTGACGGAGAAATGCCTCCCTCCTTGGAACCGCTGTATGCCACAAAGGCATTCCTATTACAGCACAAAACCCCCAGCGCTGGATTGCATCACCCAGAGACAGACCCTGTCGGAAAGCTTTCTGTTACCGCGGCAACCGTCACATGGCACTTGGCCCCTGTCAGCCGGAGGATGTTTGTTTCTTCATGCGACTGTACACAAAAAAAGATGGCCAGATTCCACCCCCCACCCAGCGTAAATCAGCCTAGCTGCATTGGAATTAATGGACCAGATTTTCCCCCCCACCCCTGGTGTAAGTCAATGTCACTTGACTGTTGGCTGATTTACACCAACTGTGGATTTGGCCCCAGATTCCAAATGCTACCTTAATCAAAGGCAGGAGGAACTGGTGTCCACCCCACCCTCCCAAGCTAACCACCCTTCCTGTTGTAGCGTACAGCTTGATGGTAAAAGTCATGTCCGTCATGTAGGGAGAGATCCTCAGTTGGTGTAAATTGTCATAGCCCCCTTAATTTCAATGGAGTGATGCTGATTTACACCTTTTGGGACTCTGGCCCATTTGATGCCCATTTACACCAGCGTGGGATCTGGCCCATTGACACCATGAGAATTTCTGCCTCTCTCTGAGACTTTCATGGTCTAGAGCGTCTCATTCTAATTTTGATCTGGATTAAAGAATTAGGTCGCGCTCCATCCACAGAGCACTAATCCGAGCAGAGCGCTTTATGAAAGGTGCTAACTCGTCGTGGGCCCTGGAGCACTTAGGGGCATCACATTACAGGAGAGTGAACAATAATTTGGCCTTCACCCCAGCCTGGTCCACCCAGGCACTGAGGGGCCAGGATGGCATACAGCCCACCTGCAAGGAGTACTTCAAGGGGGGGGGGGAAGAGTCCCCACGTCTGAGCAACTTAAAGGAACATGGGAGACTATTGTGGGGGTGGACACAGATGCCTCCCCCCCCACAGTATTTCCATTGCAGGGATGCTAGCCCTCCCCTGCCCCAGTCCAGCCATCCCTGCCCCATCCAACATTTCAATGAGAAATAGGTCCCTTTTAGAGGATTCGGAATAAGGTGATATAACAGGAGACTAATAAGACCCCACCAGCCCTGGGAGAATTACCTACCCCTGCCCTCCATCCCCCTCATTATGAGCTGTGAGCAAACGACAATGCCACACTAAGAGCATTGCTTACAAAATACTTGGCTGCTGCTGGGCTGAGACCCCCAGCATCTCTCGCTGACCAGTACTGCCTCACGGTTTCCTTGTGCTCCCCCATTGAGCTGCCTCTATCCAGCTGTTGTCTCTTGTCTTGTACTTAAACTGGAAGCTCTTTCGGACAGGGACTTGTTCTGTGTTTATATCTAGCATCATGGGGTCCTCCTGCATGACTGGGGCTCCGAAGCACGACCACAATACAAACGATAACTCATAACGATGCAACAATTCAGCTATTTTGGCTCCCTATTGCAAAAAGACTGTACTACAAAATGGAATTAAACTAATACTAGTGTGATATTCTTCATTAATGGCATTGGTAGGGTCTGCTAAATCCCCTGGGATCTTCTGAGGCCCTAACAAGCATCCTTTGCATGTTTAATTATCACACCCTGCACTTTTCTAGTGTCTTCCCTTTACTTTGTAATTGTAATGCGTAGCTCTTTTCATATGTAGATCTCCAAGTGCTTTACCAAGGAGGTTGGTATCCTTAGCCCCATTTTACAGCTTGGGACACTGAGACACAGCAAGGTGAAGCCATTTGCTCAAGTTCACCCTGTGAATCCGCATTGGAACCAGGAATAGAACCCAACGGTCCTGGCGCCAGCTCCAGCACTTTGACCCACCTGCCCTGCAATAAAAGGCAAGACTGAAAGACGACTCCAGATTGCTCGCTGGCTGTGTTGTGTGTCAGAGAATCCTCTAAAGGTAATTCAGCATCATGGCTGGGCTACCAGCAGGGTAACAAGAAGTACAGAAACTGCTATGCCAGCACAGACCATCTAGAGCTTTCTCTCTAGTCCAGAACAATCTAGAATGGGTCATTCAGAACAACACCGCTAATCCAGTCAGAAAAAGCCACCTAGAACAGTCCACCTAGCCTAGTATCGTTCTCCTTCTAGTTTGGAGCAGCCTAGAACAAGGCCACTTAGAATCACCCTTCAAGTCTGGGGCAGTCTAGAATGGGCATCTAGAACAATTCATCTCATCCAGGTGAACTAGTCCAGAAAATACTATCTAGAATATGTAGTCTAGATTGGTCCATCCAGTCTAGCTGAGAACAGACCATCTAGACTGGTCCATTTCATCTCTTGTCCTGAACCTAACCCCAGCCAATGCTGGATGCTCCAGAAGCAGGTGAAGTACCCACAAGGTTGTACATATTCCCCCATCCTCCCGCTGTCCCATGGCAACATGGCCAGGAACCCAACCCAATCTGGCAATCTGCCACCCACGAGCAGGAGCCACCTGACTAGCAGTGTCAGAGTCTGACACAGAGGGATGCAACGGTGGTTGCCAAGAGAAGGGAACACACACACACACACACACACACACACACACACACACCCATCCCTTACCGCCAAGCTATGTTAATGAGATGCTCTCACCTCTATTTCACTGGGCCCTCAAGGCGCTCCATGCAGCCATTTCTTCCTCATAACGAGCAGGAAATGAGCTCTCAGGCTAATGAGCCATGGGCAGAGCAAAAGGGGGAGCAGGTTGTTTTTTTATACTTCATTTATTTAAGCTGTCCACTGACTCTTCCACACTTGTTTGGGTGTCATGGTGACAGCTGCCATGAACACTAGTGAAAACCACTAATGAGCTGCTAATATCCTGGATGCTAATTAAACCCCTTTGGAGAGACAGTAGCTGTCAGCCCAAAGCAGGGTTTATGGAGGCTTGGAAAGAGGGGATTGTGTGGGCAAAGCTCAGAGCTCTGTGCTGGCGAGGGGACCTCAAGCACCCCAAAGGGGTCAGGGTCACCCGTCAAGTTCACAGATGGGTTTGGATTCTCATCCCTTCCAAAACTGGGGGTTCAGGCTCAGCAGCTAATTGAACTTCACAGCCATCCCCCAGCAAGTCACGGGCAGAGCTAGGAAGAGAACCCAGGCATCCTGACCCCCAGCCTCCATCCAGTAGATGACACTCCCTCCCGCCACAGCCAGGATTCTTGGGTTCTATTCCTAGTTCAGGGAGGGGAATATAGCCTAGTGGCTAGAGCAGGGGACTGGCAGTCAAGACTCATTCAGTCTATTCCCACCTCTGACACTGGCTTGCTGCATGACCTTGGACAAATCACACCGCTGCTCTGTGCCTCAGTTTCCCCACCTGTGAAATGGGAAACACTTTGGAATGGGGGTGGGGAACCTTCCATTAACAATAGCAAACCCTGCTAATCCTTTGGTAAAACCAGCTGCATAATTACTTCTAAACAAATTTCTTCTCCAAAGCCCTCCCCCCCCCCCCACCCTTTCACCTTTTAAGAAATACGAGCTCACTCATTTGCCACTGGGGATTGAATGAAGCAGAACCAATGCACTCAGGCCCTATTGCTAAGAGACAACTCTCTGGAGCACAGAAGAATCTCTGGGCTGAGATATAGTGACTGCCATCCAATTGCTTCTTTTCTTTCCATCATGCAAGTGACTCAGGATTCGGATGCACGACAGGGTTAGCAACTTATCCCTGGGGAACGGCAAAATAATATAGTTAAACAGAAGCCGAGATGTTTAAAGGGACATTTTCCTTAGAACAGGCTAAAATCTGACCTGCTTGCTTTTCCCACCTGTTTACAAAGTTC
Source organism: Chelonia mydas (assembly GCF_015237465.2). Lineage (NCBI taxonomy): Eukaryota > Metazoa > Chordata > Testudines > Cheloniidae > Chelonia > Chelonia mydas. The sequence continues at coordinate 5,012,562 of NC_051264.2, forward strand.
TTGTAAATCTTGCGTGTGTGCGTGTGTGTGGTGTGGAGAAAGGCTGTTTAAACCAAATGCTTTGAAGTTGGTTTTCATAATGAAAAATAATGGTCGCAGTCCCTCCGCTCATTATCAACAGCCCTACCATAAACAAACCAGCGCACGCACCTCAGTCTTCATGAGCGATTCCACAACAACCAATTAGCCTGCGCTATTCAGCCACCCTGAGCAGCCCTACCATAAGAAACTCACGTCGTTGTCTGACGCCAACAAGCAACCATACACTGAACAAAACTCATGCGTGCACCCCAAGGCTCGCTAACAACCCTACAATAACAAGCCAGTAAGAACAGCAATTTTCACCCACTTTCAGGCCTCTTTATGCTGCCAGAGTGGGGCAAAGGGCCTTTGGGAAAACGAAAAGCAGGGGCAAAGTTGCTACACTAGCAGCATGTTTTCAGTTCAAGCCCAGAGGTGCTCCTAAGGCCCGGTCTATATTAGGGAACATCACTGTGGTTGATGAGTGACCCAGATGCAAACCCCTGGGGTTGATGTGCTGTGCTGGTGCGATGCCAGTCAGTGCGAGCCCTGATTTGCACTGGTGCAGCGTGTCATACCCCACATTTCAGCTGCCATCTTGGCCAACACACCAGGGATCGAACCAGGGACCTGCAGAGCAAAAGGCCGCTGATGGTCCCAAGATGGGGCTGTAACAGATTCATCCGGCACAAACTGGGATTGTAACGCACACTCCCCGGTGGGGTGCATTGACATGACAGGCCAGAGCCTCCGTGGCATTTAGGTGTCTGACTTCCAATAGGAGTTAGGCACCTAAGTACTTCTGGGCCCAGAGCCTCATTAGTGCTGAGGTGCCTTTGTGCTGGCAGTGGAAAGGGGGCCTGAACGTGGGTGTGACTCCCAGGGCCAGAGTAATGCAAAAGGGTCTCGGTGTAAATGAGAATCAGTGCCCATGGGAATCCCCCCAGACCCGAGTAACGGCACGGATGCTGTTACACTCCATGCATGTTTTTTCTAATGCAGGCGGAGCCTGAGCGGGGCGGTGGGACTTTGCTTCTATCAGGCACATTATCTGTCAAGGCCCTTTGCCGTGCAAGGGTCTCTCTGCCATCAGCTATCTGGGATTCCTGACTGCAGGACTTGATAAAGGGGCAATATTTTTAGACCACAAGGCTGGGTTTATCTCACTTGTCAGGCTGCTTTTATGTTGGTTCAGGAGGGTTTTTTTTTTTCAGCCTGAGAAATGGCGCGACTCTGAACATCTGCCCTTCCCCGCCAGGAGCTCTGAGCACTCGCACTCACAGAGCAGGTCACGGGTATTCTCCCGGAGTAGCAGCACCAGGAATGGAACCCAGGAGTTCCAGTTGCCCCCACCACTGTAATCACCGGACCATACTCTTTCCAGGGGTGAGCCCAGAGCCTACACCCTAACCACCAGAGCATCCTCCCCTTGCAGGCTTTAGAACCCAGGCATCCTGACACTCTGACCCCATTGCAACCACTAGACCCCCATTTCTCTCACAGACCTGAGAAACGACTGGAGGAATCCTGACCTCCTAGGCTTCTGCTGCAACCACTAGATCATGCTTCTCCCCCAGACCTGAACATAGAAGCCCGGAGGCCTGGCTCTCACACACCTTCACCTCTATGTCACACTCCCCTCCCAGAACTGGGACTAGAACCCAAGACTCCAGTTCACCATGATGCAATTCTTCCTTGCTAGTGATCCAGAGCAAATCTTCTCCTTCTCCTACACTGGAGCCAGCAAAACTCAGAGGGCCCGATTCTCATTGACACTCAGCCCCGGTCGGCACACAGATTTGATCTCACTATAGCTATGTCAGTTAGGGGTGTAATTTTTCTACCAATACAGTTATACCAGTACAACATCTAGCGTGAACCCCATTATATCAGGTGCCTTATACCATTACAGCTTATTCTCCTTCCCAAACAGGTATAAGCACCTTTATATTGTTATAACTGGGTCCACACTGGGGGGAAGGGGTTGTACTGCTTTAACTAGGCCAGTGCAGTGGCTTGTGTCAACTAGGTTTCCAGCCTGAGCTGGCTGCGTAAGGGGGTCCGGAAGTAGGCACTTTCAGACCCCTTTATGCAGCCCAAGCGAGTGCAAAGGGGCCTTAGCACGCCTGAGAATCCAGCTAGGCCGAGGGAGGGGATTGTTTTGCTTGCCGACCGAGGCAGCGTTCAGACAGTCTATCCCCGAACTGCAGCCCTGACCCTCAGAATCCCTTGATCGCGACGGCATCTGTTGCAAGGGGGGCGTTGCAGAGAGGGGTTTAATCCACTGCCTCAGGGTCTTTAAGCCATAGGCGCAAGCGTTCCCCCCACCCAGAATCCTTTGCACATACAGGCGCCTCGCCCCTCGGAAGCACTGGGACAGCAACATGAGCTGGCCCGCAGGTCTCCTGAGTCCCGACCCAGGGGCACTGGCCCTGAAACCCTCTGGAGCCTGGCCCGATCCAGAACACCACTGTGCAGACTTGGCCGGTGGGGGCGGAGGAGCAAGGAGAACGCGCCGAGCTATGGGAGGCAGCAGGCCGGCTCCTCAGCTGGCGTAAAGGGGCCCAGCCCTGGCGATGCCCCACACCATTACACCAGTTGTCGCTGGCTGAGGATCGGATCTGATGTGCGAAGAGTTCCCTGGAGGAGGGATGTTTGCTTCTTCCCTGGCAAAGCGAACGCCCCGCTTCCCATGCTGGCTCGCAGGATCAGGCCCCTCTAATCCAACACCCCCCTGCCCCCCACACACACACACCTCTACCCCAGAAGTGCCCCAGCTACCAGGGAGGTAGGGTGGGGAGGGTGTCTCTTTTTGGGGAGGGGGAGGAAGGGGCTGCATCAGTGCTCAAGATGACATCACTCACGTGGATGACAAGCCCCCACCCCTGCCTCCCTCCCGCTCGCTGATGAAGACAGCTCCATCCCCTTCCCAAGGCTGCCACTCAAGCTGTCACCAAGGCCAGCCTATTCGGAGAGCAGTCCTGATATAAGATTCCCCCCGAGCTGCCTGGGGTTCGCCCACGCACACAAGGCGGCTGAGGCTCACAGCTCCCTCTCCCCGGGTGTCGGCTGGAGGGGGGCTGTACAGGATTTTGGGAAGGGAGGGGTCAATCTTGTTTCTAGGCGCCCAGAGTCCCCTTCTTCGTGAACTGAGAGGGGCTGGGTGTTGAAGGTGCTGCAGCTTTTGGGGGCAACAAGGAACAAAATGAGATGGACACAGACCAGCCTGGTGGGTAAGTGGTTCTGAACTCTCTGTCTGATCAGCTCCACTTTGAGTCATCCTGACAGTGGAACAAACCTTCTAGCAAATTACAGGAGTGTGTTTGTGTAAGAGACAGAACATGTGTTGTGTGTGTGAGGCAGTCTCACAGAGAGAGAGAGAACATGTATTGTGAGGCAGTGTGTGTCTGTGTGTGTAAGAGACAACACATGTTGAGTGAGGCAGCCTGTGTATTTGTGTGTGTGTAAGACAGAACATGTACTGTGTGAGGCAGTGTGTGTGTAAGAGACAGAACATGTGTTGTGTGAGGCAGTGTGTATGTGTGTGTGCGTGTAAGAGACAGAACTCATGTTGTGTGTGGCAGTGTGTGTGTTTGTGAGACCTGGGTGAGATTCTGATCTCAGGTAACCCCCACTGTAACTCCACTGGGTTCCAGCGAAGTTCTTGATTTCCACCGGAGTGAGAAGCTAATCAGACCCTATGTGTGTACACGAGGGAGCGCGAGACAGCGTGTGTGTGTGAGACAGTGTCAATCTGTGGGAGATGGTGAATGAGATTGTGTGCGTGCATATTTGCGGGATTGGGCTAATTCACATTTACACCAAAGCCCTTTTGCATGGCCCTGGCAGTATCCAAGGGCCTGAAAGCATGTGTCCTGTAATGTGTGCCCACTCTAAAGGCTCTTTGTGTTGCCAGGGCGGTGCAAAGGCAGTGTTGGTGTAAATGAGAATCAGGCCCATGGTTTGGGTTTGTGAGAGTGTCTGCAGATGCGTGCAGAGGAGGAGTGGGGAGAGGTAATACGGAGGGAGAGAGATTGTGTGTAGTGTCTCTCTGTGTGAGTGTGCATAGAACCAAAGGTATCTTCCCAGCTGTCTGGAAGATGAAGGACCTGATTCTCCCCTGTCTGGCACCCTATGCAATCATTTACCCCCAGTGCCAAGGGCAAACGCTGCCCTTTCTGATTCAATTGGATTTCACACTCACTTTGCACCAGTGTACGTGACTGCCCAAGGTGCAGGGTGGCAGTGAATTGGGTTAGCAAATGTCAGAGACCCCTCTCCTCTCTAATGGTGCCTTCATAGCTGTACACAGTCCAGGGCCAGGTTCTGATCTCAGAGGGTCCGTGTACGCAGCAATTAAACACCCGCAACTGGCCTGGGTCAGCTGACCTGGGCTCGCAGGGCTGTAAAATTTCTGTGTAGACCTTCGGGGTTGGGCAGGAGCCAGAGCTCATGAGGCAGGAGGGTCCCAGAGCCCTTGGTCCAGCCCGAGCTTGAATGTCTACAGAACATTTTTTAGCCTGGCAGCTCAACCCTGAGTCAGCTGCTCCAGGCCAGCTGCGGGTCTTTTATTCCAGTGTAAACGTACCCAGAGACTCCAGTATCAATTCCAGCTTGACACCGTGGACCACACTGGAGTTACTCTGGCTTTTACGCCAGTGTCATTGAAACCGGGACCCAGAGCAGGAGTAGGATGTAATATTTGAGACCTGAACTCCCTCTCCATCCACCCACTCAGTTTTATCAGTTTTGCTCAGTTTCAACCCCCAGCCCCTCTGCTATTCCAGGCCTGGGCTCCCGCCACAATTCTGCCAACACAGACCAACCCTGACCTGGGAGTCCTGGAAACTACATAAGCCCTAGGCACCATGGAGCAGTTCTGTAATGTGGACGAGGAAGAGGTTTCCTAGCCATCAAAACCATTGTCACTTGAACCTCAGCCTGGACAAGTGGAGCAGTTGTTACCTCTCAAGCTGGTGTTGGGACCGTATAGAGAGTTGTGGCTAGATTTGGTGTAAATCAGCATAGCTCTATTGACTTCAAGGGAGCTACACTGGTTTATACCAGCTGATGATTTGGCCTCATTTCAGAAATTGCCAGTGTTAATTAGGTCATTCATTATGATATATTATTTGTATCACCATAGTGTCCAGCAGCTCCAGTGGTGGACCCAGACCCCCCGGTGACAGGCATTGTACAAACCCAGAACAAAGAGACGGTCCTTGCCCCATCCCCCCACGCATCCACCAATCCCCCGAAATCTACCTGATAGAAAACCAATTCTTTTGCCGTCTCTTGATCACCATCCCCTTTGCCAAGGAAGTTTAAAAACTAAATTATCCGTATGGATCTGACCTTGTGAGCACTGGGTATTTTGTCATTGACTTCAGCGGGGCCAGAATTCCCCCGCCCCGAACCAGAATAGGTTGGATTTACTCTCAGTTTGCATTGGCATAAATGACAGAACAGGGGGCAGCACAGCGGAGAACCAGACCCCCCCCCGGTCTGGCATTGCTTCCCCTCCCCAGCCCTCTTCACACACTGCGCTTCACAACGGATGCTCCCCCCTGCTTAATCTGGGAATCCAACACCTTGCAGCACTGATTGTCATTTGAACAATCCACCCAAGCCCTAATGCAGCACTCAGGTTAACGCAGCTGCTTTGATTTTTTCTGTCAGATCTAGGGGACCCTAAAAGTTGCTAACTGGGACCCTCTGAATTGGCCTGTGAGGCGCCTTTCCAGATGGCCCGGTGCCCACATGGGGTTTGACTTGTTGCTATGTCCTTTGATCTGTCCAGTCCTATCTCCCCCAGCTGCCTCCTCCTCTTCCACCCAACACTTAATAATTAAAGGCATTCCCCTCTCGTTGTCTCCAGGGCTGGAAACGAGCTGAGCTTTCAGCCCTGCATCCGTCGGGGCAACATCCTTGACTCTTTCATATTTCTTCGCTATCTGGCTCTGCTCTGTCTGCTAAGATAAAAATAAAATAACCTTTGAGACGGAGCCAGGACTGGCCAAGTTCCTTCTGCCAGCTGTCCCTATAACAACCATCATCCCTGGAATTTAACTAGTGCCTCTCCATGGGAAATCAAAGCCCTTCATAAAGGTGGGTGAGTATTATGACCCTTGCTTTACAGGTGGGGAAACTGAGGCAGCAACAGGGGGGAGGAAGTAGGGTGACCAGACAGCAAGTGTGAAAAATCGGGACCGGGGTGGGGGTTAATAGGACCTTATATAAGAAAAAAACCCAAAAATTGGGACTGTCCCTATAAAATCGGGACTTCTGGTCACCCTAGGAGGAAGTGTCTCATCTAAGGGTATATACCAAGACACTGGCAGAACTGGGAGTAGAACCCAGGCTCTCTGTCCTATTCTCACTAGTAGGCAACATTTCCTCCCAGAGTTTAGTGTGGAACCCAGCAGTCCTGCAGCCTAATCCCCTGGTCTAACCACTAGGCCACACTCTTCAGGAGCTGGGAAGAAACCAGGGGTCCTGACTCTGACCTGTGTCTTAAACATAAGCCAACACTCCAGCTGCTGGGAATAGAACCCAGGAGTCCTGACAGACAGCCCATGAGACAATACAAACATCACTAAGTGGCCTATACGAGCTGAAGATGTTAGTCTGTGCTCTGGCAGGCAGGCGTACAGGAGAAACCAACCTGGCTCATCATCAGAAGATGGTACACAGCCTTGGCCTTCGTAAAACTGGCGTCTCACTCGAATCTGATCATCGTTTGGTGGCCTGTGTGTAATGAGTTTGGTGGATCTCAGCCAGTTTCCAATGGACAAGTGCCTGCATCACCACAGTTGACATCCACTACTCCCTTCGTCATCAGCCCAGCAGAGAGGCCAAGGACTCTGTGGGCTGTAGAGGCTGAACGCCCCTTTCAGCAGCAGAACGGGGGCTCCTCTAGGGCAGGATTTGGGTGTGGGGAGGTTTGCGACACACATATGGGGCTTGGGGAAACTAGCCCTGCTACTCCCTGTTCTGGGGCTAAACAGAGGGATTCAGCTGTCTGGGTTTTGAATCTGGTACCTTGCCCTAGCCCCTAAAAACCAACCCCAGCTTGTTTATAAGGGAGGAAGAGAAGGAGGGGGCGAGGTGTTTTCTGAAGAACAAAGGAAGTAAAGACTTACATCAAGGACCAAGATACAGAAGCTTCTGGCACCGGGATGTCCCAAATGCCTGGAAGGAATAAGAGGCTCGACACCTAGCTGGAGTCAATCATCTTAGGGTCAGGACTAGAATCCAACAGCCCAGCCCACTGGACCAGCAGTTTGATTACCATTGTCCCTGCTACCTCCAACCACTAGACTAAACTCCCTGAGAGACCTGGGAACAAACCCTAATAGTCCTGGTTCCCAGTCCCCCTTCCAGCCACTAAATGCTCCCCCAGAGTGAGGAAAGGAACCCAGGAGTCCTGACTTCCACAGTATCTCATAGACCATACTTCCATCCTATGTGGGTCATTTTTCCCTCTTTTTTTCGGTGTGTGTGTGTGTGTGTGTGTCAATTATTAAGTAAAGGAGAAATCTGTTCCATTAAATATTTTTTAAAAATTGGAGCCAAGCAGCTTCCATTTTCCTGTCCCTGCCTGGTGTTCAGTCCGTTAGCTCAGAACAACCCGTGAAATAGCTCACACCGATTCAGCATAAATGCCAGGGCTCGGCTGGGTTTTGGGGCGAAATGTAAAACGCCCATCATCAGGGCTGGGGTCCTTGTACTTCCGCCCGCAAAGGCGGAGAGACCTAATCTAGCTCTTGAGTATTTCGCCCCCTCTCTTCAAACCAGGGCTGCCCCAGGCTGAGATCTCCAATCGCAAACGTTCTGGGTGAGCCCCGGCCCTCCATGGTGCCAAGAGGGGCTTAGGGACCCAGAGTCCACCCACCCCCCCCCCAACAAGAACCATTATCTCTCCACCCTAGGAAACTGGCCGCCAGGCAGCACAACAAGCCTGAGCAAGACAGGCGAGGCCATTTTGATTGTGGTGGTTGCCTTGGCAACGGGAGAAGGCCAAGGTCTCTGTGCAGAGAACGGCAGCATGTTCTTCCCTGGGTCCCAAATAAAGGGATCAAGAGGATTTGCTGATAACACTTCACTTCCTGTGTGCGTGTGGGGTTCTCAATGATCAAAGAACAAACACCTCAGGGAGGGTCATTTGCAGCAACGATCCCAAACCGGAACCCCACGTTCAAACTTGAGGGCACCCAGGAAACTGAGTCTAGATTTGCCGTTCCAATCCACAGAACAGATCTCGCCCATGCAGAATACTCCTAACCACGGGAATATTAGAACCTGGGTGCTGTGACAGAGGGGCATCAGACTCTGTCTGGAGCAGAGGGCTTGGATTTCTTCTCTGATAACAATTTTGTCCTTCGCTAGGACATTTCCTCTGAGGATCTCAGCGCACTTATTCCCTCAGAGCCCATGAGGATGATCAAGGTGGACAAACTCTTAAGTAAGAATCTCGTAACTTCACCACCACTGGGAGGACGCCTGTGGCCCAGACCCTTTGCGAGGGGCTCCCACCTAGCAGGGATAGGAGCACCAGGAGCTGATTCTCACAGTAAAGCCCCGTTAGGTCTATTTAGAAATTAATTTGCATGCATCTTACTGCTAGAGTGGTTTAAAAGGGGCCTTTGTAAAAATGAGACTAAAAGCCCAGGGTCTCCAGCTGTCTCCTTACCACCAGGCACTGGGAGACCCAGGAACCAGCTGCCTGGGTCAGAACCACTAATAAAAGCAGCCTTTGTGGAACACGGCTCCCATTCTCTGTGTCTCTTTCAGCTTCTCGTTAATGTGATGTCCCTGAGCCAAGTGACCCGGGGAGATCTTCGCAAGGGGAAGATGCTTCTCATTCCAGATCCTCGCAACGCTCGTTTCTGGGTCGGTCTGGAAGACTTGTGATTTTGTTGTTTCCGGTGTCAGGGAAGCGAACAACAAATCCCAGTCTCCTCACAGCCCCAGGACTGGCCTCCAAGAATCCATCCATGGTACCTTCCCTGGGACCAAGCAGCATGAGGAGGAGAGATGGTGAAACTATACTGTTCTTCCTTTACCAGTAGGAAAACACACAGCCACAATCTGATTGCCACAGAGATTCAGCCAACGATTGGACATTTATAGGACTAACCAGAGCAGCCCGCGTTATAACAGCAGGGGTTAAAAAAACCAAAGCAACTTAGAAGGACTATAAACTGTCCTGCTTCAGGCCACGAATCAACTTCTAACCAATATGGTCAGGAAGGGACTTTCCTGGGGTGGTGATTATCCTCCCACTGCAGGGTTTTCTGAAGCCTCTGGTGCTGACCATGGCTGGAGACAGGCTAGGTGGACCATGGGTCTGATTCAGCAATTCCTCTGACTTTCAGCACAGATCTAAGCTGGCCAACTGTGGAGTGCATGCATGGGAAGCCACATGGTTCAGGGAGATGAGAATGGCCTAGGGAGCCTTTACATCAGGAGCCCAGGTCTGTAACGACTGAAAAGTCTGTCCCTTTCCAGAAGCCATTTGAAACAAGCTGGGGGTTCAAATGGAAAGTTTTTAATTTAGGCTTGGGGGACCGGGGGGAGGGGGAAGGCAGGGGAGAAGGAGGGAGGGCTGTCCTCCAAAAAAAGGGAGAAATGTGGGGGACTGAAAAAAAAAACTAAACTAAACTAAACATTTCAGTTAAAAACTGAAATAAAAGTCATTTACATCAGACAATTCCATCAAACATTTCATATGAAACTGGATGGATTTCCCAGGAAATTTGTGTTTCATTCAGAAAGTTCTTTTGCTGAAAACACTTACCATTTTTTGATGCAACTTCTAGTTTTCAACCTCTCTCTGAAATAGCTGGAAATACGCTTATTTACATCAGCTGAGAATCCGGCTTCAGGCAACTGGATTAGTAGCATGATAGATCTGATCAGGTTTAGCAACCCTCATGTTCCCAACACACAAACAACTTTAGGGAAATTCTCTTTGTATTAAGTATAATCAGGTTTAAGGGAATTAAATCTATTTACCTGAGTAAAGTCTGATGGGCACTAATAACAGAACTCAGGGCAGCAGGCAGCATTTTAGGATCTGCTCCTATGGGAAGGAAAAATACGAAGAACGTAATTGTTCCTTTAAAGAAAGGCCCCTAGAATAGCACATTATTGAGTGTTAAGGCTGATCCTAGCTCCCTTGAGTGGCTTAGGTCTTACTAAAAAGCTCCCTTCTTCAAAGCAGCCGCCTTGAAAGCATCAGCTAATTAAAGGTGAGGACCACACTGGCTTCTCTAGAGAGAACAGGTGCGGCTGCTGTGTCTTAGCGACCTCGCCTGTCCTCAGATTGTCAGCAAGACCCAAATATAGAACACACGTGCTTAGCAATAGCTCTTGCTCCATTGATAAGCCATGCGTTATACACGATCCCAGGGACTGGGAAGGGATCAGACTAGGGGCCCCTCGGATCCGTGCCTCTCTGCATCCTCTTCCCAGCTGTGGGATCCTGGGCTAGTAGCCTCTCTTAGGCTCAGTCTGGTCCCTAGTGCAAAAACATCCACGCCCCCAAGGAGCTCCTTTGTCGGGCAGGCTCAGCAGAGGACCAGGACGGAACGGACCACGGAACTGAAATCCCTTCTCATCTCAGAGAGGTCACGGGTAAGATACGCTGGCATGGGGGGAAACTTTCATTACCACTGCCTGGGCCATCCCTGCCCTGTGGGTAGAGGGGATGGTTCTCAGCTACACTCATGCATCAATAGGGCCTAAAAGTAGGGGAAAATTGGCCCAGAATCCCCCCTGCACAGGGGTGCCTTCAGGGGCGGTAGAGATGCTCTGCACCCTCCCTGCTCCCAGGGTGCATTGCACTGCAGCTAGTTCTGCTTCCCAGAGACCACAGAGGACCAGAACATGTTAAGTTTCAAGGAGGGCCCTGCAGAGGCCATGAATCTGAGCGTGCAAAGGTGGCGTGACATAACCATCCTTCCCCTGCACTCTGTTCCTGCCCAAACACGCGAACAGAGAATACAGCCCACACAGTCTCCAGGGCTCCTCCCCAACCCCAGCACCCGGACACGCCTGCGTTACTGTGCACCCTGGCTTAGACTGCTGCACGCGCTAACCTGACAAGCGCAGTCCAGCATAGAGGAAACCTGTTGGCCAGTCTCGACCGACCACGGCTGCCAAAGGCCAACCTTTGCGTTGCTGAAGGGACAACACAACCTTCAAGCCAAGTAACACAAACACACGGTGCAGTGGCGGTGCTGTTGTGCTGGACAAACAAAGGCACCTGCTGAGCAGCAGGAAGTGGAGCGCAGGGGATGGAAGCCTTGCCAAAGTAGCCACCAGAAAGCGTAAAGCTGGTAAACGAACACAGGACGCAAACAGGGGCTGCAAAGGGAGATAGCGAGCCGCCCTATTATCTGTATTTTAGCAGCTTGGATGCTGGGCCAGCAACGAGTGAGTGATGACTTCCTGCTGATGTGATGGCAGATTTTGCAGTCAGGGAGAGATGAGAGATTTGTTTTCTGCTTAAACCAGCAAAGAGCTATCAAGGACTGCCTGGGCGGTGGAGATTGAACCCCTGGGAAAGTGGGACAGATCGCTGGCTTGGGACATAGGAGGGCTCTGTTAGAGAAAAATTCTACGAGCTCCAGCCTACAGCCGGTCAAAAAGTTGTCCTGTAGCAATGTTTTTTGCCAGTGGAAAACAATAATTTTGTCCAAACAGAAGTGTGTGCAGGAAACATTTTCAATTAAATGTTTGAGGTTTTCCTAAAGAACGTTCAACCAAAACGGTTTTCAACCAAAACATTTCAACCAAAAATAATAGTCATTTTTGTCTAAATTATTGCATCCGAGGGGCGGTGGGGGGGATAGACCTGTTTCCCAATCAGCTGTGCTATAGACACATGTGGTTTCTACACAGCTCGAGCCCCAGCTATGTCTCTGCTTACCAGAGACCACCCACCCTGCCCTGTAGCATTCAGAGACAACTGGTGGTCAGACAAAAAAAAAAAAAAAAAAAAACACAGAGTAAATATATTGCCCCCACTTCATTCCTAACTCGCTGGCCCCTCCACACAATGCCCCACATAGAACTCAATTTATCTGTCTAAAAATGATACAAAGCTAGGCTTGACCCTGCCGGAATTTGGATCTATGCTTACAGACGGCCTAGGGATTTCAGGACACCAAGACCTTAACCATTCAGATTCTAGACTACTGCAGCTGTACCAGGGCAAAACCCTTGTGTAGACACGATGTACATAAGTACAGCTTAGCGTGGTAAACTAGGGAGAGACCGAGACTGATGTTGGCAGCTGGACCAGGGACAATTAGGGCTTTTGGCTTTAACTGGATAAGCAAGTAGCAGAACCATCTGGTTAAAGAGATTAGCAGCGAAACATTTAAGAGTGCTAACACGTAATCATTAGGCTTCAGAATCAACACCACCAATGGCGATGCTCAGGGGCAGCTCACACCTCTGTTTCAGGCTGTCTGCAGATGCACAAGGATGTGGCTGCAGAGGCTTAAGGCAATCTTTGGCTCTATAAAAATAGGGACTAATTTGTTTTTAAGAGTGGTCCATGTCTGGAGCAAGAGAGAGATTCTGCAGCACACACTTCGCTGCTTCTAATCACCCACCTGAAACTAGATGAATTTAAGTTCCCTCCAAACCCCCTTATCCTCTCATCCAATTTATCTTGCCACCCCACTCTCCTTCCTCAAATCCTGCAGGCATATGCTCCTTTGCAACTGCTGGTTCAAGCAGAGAGGATGTAAACCCCGCGCTGAGTGATCAGAGCTCCCTGCAGGTAAAAGTCCTGCCTTGCCCCAGGAAGTCTGCCCCATTCCTAGGCTAAATCGCTGGCAGAGTAGAAAATCCCTCCAAGGACTGTGCAGACAGCCTTCCAAGCTAATGCACAGCTGCTAAGGGGGCTGATCAAAAGTATTATCAGAACCCTCCTATCCTCACCTTCCTGTGCATAATATCACCACCTTGCCTTTAATATAGCACTATTATCCATAGATCTCCAAGCTAATTTACACGTGGGGAAACCGAGGCAGAGGGGCTGAAATGGTTTGCCCAAAGTCACCCAGCAGACCTTTGGCAGAACCAGGATTAGAACCTAGGCCTCCTAAATCCCAGTCCACACTGCCTCCATATTACACATGCTGTGGCAAAAGAGGCAGCGTCTCTGTCGCCATCACACCCGCAACCTCCTTTTCCCTCTCTCTCCTTCTCTCCCAGCAGCCACTGCCCCAGCTACACTCTGACAAAAGGACGTAGGATGCTCTCATCAGACTAACGGAGATGGACTCGCCTGGAATGGTTTAATAGAAACAAAGGAATCAGGAAAGCTCAGGATCACTCACCATCCCGCACCCCCCCAAAAGAGAGCTGACTTGATACATGTCCACCACCAAATATGAAGCCATGGGCAAGTGCCCGGGCTAACATCTGAACAGCTGGAGGCCAAGTCAACAGTCTGTGATCAATCACAACACAGCCCAGTGGGTTGCTTTGAGATCCTGAGGTGTATTCATCTGTGTATGGAACTGACCGACAACCCGTACTCTTCAGGATCGCCTCAGCCCTGGAGGACGCTAGACAAGAGAGGCACTCGTTGGGTGGTGGTTCTGCTTCCTACCAGAAGTTCTGACCCACAGCCCATTGAAGTTAGCGGCAAGAGTGCCGCTGGCCTTTGGTGAGCTTTGGATCCAGTCAATGGAGGGAGGTGGTAAAATTAAACCTGCTAGAGAGGAGATGCTGACGAGGTCTTTGTGCCTGTCCTACACACTCTCAAAACTCTAAGTACAGGGGAGGTTTCTAACAAGTCACCCCAGCATCTGACATTAGTGAAGTTGCTGGCATGGGTTTCCTGGTGCATCTCGGCCAGCATCAAAAAGCTCCTCACCACAACTAAAGCAAGGTTGCCCCAAAAGGCAGGCCGACGGTCATGCAAAACCCATCATCATCTCAGGGACAAAATCTGATCGCCTGCAGGTCACTCAAGGACCACAGGGTCCCAAAGGGTAACAGCGGCCATCCAGAAAGGTATGTGGAGCAAAGAGAGACAAATGGTTGTGTGCATTTCTTTTTGTTTTTCAATAAGAGTGGTATGCAAATGTAGATGCAAATAAGATAGCTGCATTGGCTCCTGGAAAGCTACCCCGCTGGTCCTCAGGAGGGTGGAGTCATCGTGAGGTTTGAGCACCCCTGAACTAGAGAGCAGACATACAAACACAGAAGAATGAGGCCTTCCAACATTTTCCAGTGGAGGGAAAGATCTTTGTTAATTTTTTTCTTTCAATTTTGCTTTTACACTTTCAAAAACCAGACAGCAGAGACACAAGAGCCACCCCGCCTCCACCCCCGCCCCCCCCCCGGCAAGGCTACAGTGCGAGAGAACTGTAATGCTTGGGCAGAAAACTGCTTCTCGAAAGCTCCCCTTGGCAGGGTACACTACTTCCAAAACTTGGGTTGAAAACAATAAAATAAAATAAGACGATGGATCTGATTCTCAATCACATCAAGGCACGTTTACACCACTCTGGCAGCGGGGGGGGAGGGGGGAGGGCTTCAAAGCAAATGTAATTTACACTCAGTGTTAAGTCCCCCTTTACACACTTCCATAGTGGAGTAAATGAAAATCCCACCCAGTGCGTCTGATGGGAATATTTGAAGACAAATGACATCAGAAATATCCAAGTCATTTCAGTTCCTCTTTTGATTCATTCCTGATAAGATGCTGGGGAGAAAAACTCAGCCTAGGTTTAAATATTTGCCTGGAAGGAGGAATAATGTACAGTTAAAATCAAGCTACTCAAACACAATCATTCAGGTAAGTAACTAGAAGTATCACCTCTACCATCTAGAGAGAGAAGAGTGTCTGAGATACAGAGGGCATATTTAGGAAAAATACACATCTGAAGTCTCTGTGGCCACTTGCTGAGAATCGGGGTCCACACACAAGCCAGTTAAAGAGCATTTCAACATGAAATCTTAACTTAGTAGGAATGTCGGGGTGAAGCTGTATCATTTTTGTTTGTTTTAAATACATGGACAGCTGTCAGAGGATATGAAAATGATGGTGGGTCTTCCTGAAAGGCCCCTGTGTGTGGGTGTTGGTGGGTGTTTGATGACTGTGGGACAGCATGACTGAGTTTAAGAAGGCTGGGAGCCCAACAGTCTCTCAATAGCTGCGTTGATGTCCCCACCGGTGGCGATGAGCGCTTGGAGGTTAGCCTCGCGGTTAATGAAGCCCATAGCGTTCAGCTGCTCCAGCTGCTGTTGGAATCGCACTTCGGGGCTCTGCACCTGCCAGGGGAAGGGAATCAAAGATCTTAGATTGGGCCAGATGCCCAGCTGGTGTAAACGGGAGTAGCTCCATTGAAGTCAAGGTGCCAGCTCTCAAGAGTAGCTCAAATGAAGGCAATGGAGTTGTACTCAAGCTGAGGATCCTGTCCAGTTAAAATCTATTAAGAATTGAGAGAGGTTTGTATGACCCCCATCACTGCAGTGTACCAGTACCTTGGTAGATGCAGGCGTATATACGGTCAAACCCTTTCCTGTGGGTAGCAAACCCTTGGTCATTATTTGATGCTTTTCATTAGAGGATCTCAAAGCACTCTGGCAGAGGCGAGTTTGCCCCACCACCCCAATCCATCCTCGAGGCACAGAGAGAGGAAATGACTCGCCCATGGTGCCTGTGTGGCAGAACTGGGAGGAGAACCCAGGTCTCCCGAATTCCAGGCTGGTGCCTGAGTCACCAGGCCAAGTTCCTCCCCACGATCATGCTGTGTAATCGTCACATGCTAAAATCTCTTCGCTCCAGCTGAAATACAGCCATTCCTGGGCTGGCACGTTTCATAGGGCACGGTGTTGGATGGGGAATACCATGCCCAAGAAAACCTTGCTGTGGGCACTCGCAGTCTCCAGTTGGGATGTGACCAGCAACACCCCCGATTCATGTAAAAGATGGCACAGTATGAGCCGTTTTCAGAAAGGTGGCACCGTGCCTCCTAGCACGACACTGTGGTGTTGAGCAGTGTGGCCTAGTGGATAGGGCATGGGAATGGGGCTCAGGTGACTTGGGTGCTTTTCCAGGATCTGCCACGCACTTGCTGGGTGACCCTGGACAAACTGCCCCTCTCCGTGCCTCAGGTTCCCCATCTATAAAATGGGGAAAGTGATCCTGACCTGTTTTGTGAAATGCTTTGAGATCTATGGCTGATAAGAGCTAGGGAACATAAGAATTGCCATACTGGGTCAGACCAAAGGCCAATCTAGCCCAATATCCTGTTTTCTGACAGTGGCCAATGCCAGGTGCCCCAGAGGGAGTGAACAGAACAGGTAATCATCAAGTGATCCATCCCCCATCACTCTTTCCCAGCTTCTGGCAAACAGAGGCTAGGGACACCATCCCTGCCCATCCTGGTTAATAGCTATTAATGGACCTATCCTCCATGAGCTTATCTAGTTCTTTTTTGAACCCTGCTATAGTCTTGGCCTTCACAACATCCTCTGGCAAGGAGTTCCATACGTCAACTGTGCATTGCGTGAAGAAATACTTCCTTTTGTTTGTTTTAAACCTGCTGCCTATTCATTTCATTTGATTACCCCTAGTTCTTGTGTTACAAGAAGGAGCAAATAGCACTTCCTTATTTAGTTTCTCCACACCAGGCATGATTGTATAGACCTCTGTCTTATGCCCCGTTAGTCGTCTCTTTTCCAAGCTGGAAAGTCCCTGTGTGATTAATCACTCCTCATACGGACGCCGTTCCACACCCCTAATAATTTTTGTTACCCTTTTCTGAACCTTTTCCAATTCCAATACAACTTTTTTGAGATGGGGCGACCACCTCTGCACGCAGTATTCAAGGGACTATTATTGGGTCAATGTTCACAGGGAGTATTGCAGTTTGGCTCCTAATCTCCTACAATATTTATCATGCAGCTTGCCGTAATGGGCTGAACTAATGACCACCTGGCTTATGACAACAGCCTTGATGATCATATGGTACTGGGAGAATCCCCGCTGCATGGATACAACCAGGTTGCGCATTACGTACTTGAGAGTTTCCTCCGGCCAAGAGTTGGATCATCTGCTGCATGAGCTGCTGTTGCGGGTTACTGCCCCCTGCTGGAGAGGCACTGGCAGGCGTCGAAGTGGAGGATATGGGGTTCTCTGGGATTGTGCTTCCTCCTGCGGAGGGTGGGGGAATTCGAGGCATTCCAAAGGAACCGAGGCTGAGAAAGAAATCAGAATGCTCGCTGCAGGAGATGCTACAAGGTTGCCCCTGCCTGTCTCTCTGGGATTGCATGGTACAAGCGTTCTAGTAATGGGGTGTGGAGCCTTTTCTAAGTCGCCAGTTCGAATCTAGCCAAGGGCAGGAGCAACTGGCTGCCATTACCATGGGACAGCTGTTCCATGGCCTCTGTGAAATGACCCAGTTGGTCCCAGTCCTGGTCCTATTGAGCAGGTACCTACATCACTAGACCATGAAGAACTGGGATTATCAGGTTCCCTTGCTGGCATCTGGGCGGAGGACAAGAACTAAAGGGGTTGTGAAGACTGAACTCCCCCCTCACCCACACAGGGAATCCTCACCCTAGGGCAGGACTAAGGGGTGCTGGCAGGATTATTTACCCCGATGTACCTATCCGTCTCCAGGGCTGTGCATCTCAAACCTTTCCCCAGTGCTAAATTCGGGCGATATTAAGTACTCTGTACTGCAGATCAGAAGGGGGCTCTTGTAATTCCTTGAGGAGAGCAGCAGGGGGAGTGTGAGCAGGCAGAAGGAAAAGCTAATTCGCCAGAGGCTGCACACAGCTGTGCTGGAAAGTAGCTGGGGATTTGCCAGGGCTCTCCCAAGGCAGACCTGCACTACAGGTTTTGCAGGTCTGAGTCTGATCTAAGGACTCCTTACCTTGGCACTAGTCCCGGGGCCTCCGTTTGCAGCGTCTGGAGTCCCTGCTGGATCTGGAGGAGTGCCTGCATGGCTCGGGGGTTCGTCAGGATTGAGAGGGAGTCTGGGTTCTGCATCTGGGAAACAAGGAAGGTAAAATTCAACTGTTACCAAAGATCCAGAGTTTCCTTCAGTCAAAGATCTGCATTAGAGGCAGGAGGGCCCTGGCCAGACAAAGCCCTTTAAACATGAGCCCTAGGGATCATCATCCAATGGGACACAGTGGCATCTAGTAGCTACAGCAAGAGAGTGGATTCCTGGATCTATTTCTCCTTCAGCTCTCTATGCCTTAGTTGCATCACCTACCAAGGCAAAGTCTCTGTTCTTTCAGCATCACAGCCCAGCCCGAATAGGACTGTGCACTTCCTGCGAGCCTTTGAATGAAGGACCAAAGGCTTTCCCTGCTGCGAAACCCATGGGACAGTTCTGGACTGAAGGATGGCCAGCGCAGAGCAAGGGACAGGACTCCTTACCTGCTGCAGAAAGACAGGGAGCTGAAGCCGTAGCTGCTCCTGAAGCTGCGGGTTTCCGGCAAAGAGCGGGACATTTACCATCATCTGCCAGGAGACAGCACACACAGCATGAGTCGATGGGGTTATTAAACTGTCTTCCTGGCCTAGTTCCATAGAACACGTTAACTAGGTCCTTAACACCCCTTGCCACCGGTGGCTTTGGTATGTTCCACTTCCAACAGGAATTGACAGACAGCCTGATCCTGCCTTTAGAGATGAATGGGAGCAGCAGCCAGCAGAAAGGGTGGGAGTGTTTTTCAGTGAAGACCCCGCGCGGTTCCTTTAGAGAGGACTGCACGGCTCCGGGGTGCTGAGATGCACAGCCTTCCCCACCCCCACCCTAATCCAAATCCAAATGCAGGCCAGCATGGCAGCCACCGGAAGCCGTCACCCAGAAGAGCTGGAGGCTCTCAAGCCAGGTGCGTCTGACTCCCAATAGCCACTAGCACAGGCTGACCCCACCTTTGCTGGCAGTCTGAGCAGAGGGGCTGAGTACTGAATGGGCCACGGGAATCTGAATTCCCCCTCTCATCCCACCCAGGTCAGGAAGACAGCGCAGTCAGGCTGGTGCCTGCCCTCCCTCTGTCCGGGTTGTACACACTGTGTGGCTATGCAGAAGACTTTGCTCGTCTGGGATCTCAGTCCCGTGGTTGGGCTCATGCTACTAAGAAGCATAACAGAGCTCTGAGCCTGGTCTATCAGAATTCTGCTTCTTTAAAATGAGCAGCACCTCATGCTATGGTGACAGAACGTCCACGTCCGTGCTAGGACCCAAGGCTTGTATCTGACAGAGGAAGATGCTGCTATATTTTTACCTGTGCTGCGAAGTCTGGGTTCTGGGAGAGAGTCTGCATCATACTGCGCATGTAAGGGGCAGAGATCATGTTCTGCATCAGCTGGGGGTTCTCCGAAATCTGCTGCAGGAGGCCTTGCATCTCTGGGCTGTTAAACATCCCTGCAGCAATACGGGAGAGAGCAAAACTTACAAGCCTGACCGCAGCTACACAGGAGCTAAAATCAAACGCGAAGCACAGAGAAGATGGAGGCCGTGTCTGAATTTAGCATTGGTAGAAGGTGGAACACACAGCAACACTGAGCAATCTTGATGTTCATTTCTCACCAGCTGGTCTTCGTAAGAGAAAGGGTCAGAGGGTAAGTCAACACATGCTTCTGACGATTTGAGATTTTCCAGTGGGACATGGGGATGTCAATGCTGGAGAGGAAATCCAGCAGAGTAGCGGTTAACCCTTTTCAGGCCGGGTAAGTAAATAAACCAGGGATGGGCTAGACCAATACATGGAAATACCCTCATCTTAAACAGCAGCAGCCCAGGGAGACTACAAATCCCAGAATTCAATGCTCCATCTTGAGCAGCCAGGCAGGGAGTACTTTGTCTCCATGGCCTCCCCCTAGAGCTGCTCATCCTGTGCACATGGAGAACCCCAATGCACTGAGCTCCCAATGCAGCCCTTGGTCAGGCACATGAGGAATAACCCATTCTAGTTTGCCACAGGGCCAGAATGGCCAATCTGATTAATTCAGCAGCTACAGAAACATACAAATGCTGGAAGTAATCTGATGCCATCTACATCTGACTGGTTTGTTCCGTCACCAGCACCTTGCTCCTGGGTACGTACCAGTCCCCAGGTTGGCAGCGTTGATCCCAAAGGGATTGGATACAGTGGGTGTGCTTTGGGTTGTTGTTGATCCGGTACTCCCTTCGCTGCTGGGTACCTGGGCTTGGGAGGCAGGTGGCGTGGGGCTCCAGGGGTTGGGTAAAGGCTCTCTATTTTCCGTCCGTAAAGGCTGGGAGCTCGAACTGTCGGAGTTCCCAGCCAAGGATGAGAAAGGATTGTTGCCAAACTAGAAAGAGAGAGATCACTGAATCAGACACTGTAAAGGAGAGGATCAGACTAAACCCACCAGCGCACAAGAATACCAGGCTCTTATATAGCACTTTTCACCAGCAGAGCCCAAAGCGTTTCACAATCTTTAATGCGTTCAGCCTCACAGGGCAGTGCTATTCTACTCGGTTTTCCCTGAGGCACAAAGAGGCTAAGTGATTTGTCCAAGGTCATACACGGAGTCTGTGGCAAGCAGGGAACTGAACCCGGGTTTCTCAAGTCTTAGGCTAGTGCCTTAACCACCCTGCCTCTTCTGCAGGTGCCGGTGGAAAACACGGAGCACAGATCATATTCACCAGGACTTGCAACACCCTCTGTGCAGTTTCCCTGTTGAGGAATCTGCCCCAGACCACACAGACAGTTGGACAAAATAGCTCTACCACCACCTGCAGACAGGGGGGATAAGACCCACCAATCTACCCCAACTGGAGCAGGAGTGCGTCATACCTGCTCCCTAGCTGCGCTAAACATGGGCTCCTGGATGTCAGTGTACATCCGGCGCAGGGCATTGTATCCTCCTGGGATGCTCTCTAGGTTACTCAAAGCTCGGTCCTGGTTCCGCATCATCTCCTGCATCATGGCGGGGTTGCGGGCCAATTCCATTGTCTGGGGGAAAGAGAAGAATTTGGGGGAGATCAGGCCTGTTTACACCACAAAAGAGTCCAGTGAATTGAACTACGGGTGGCACAGCCCCCAGCAGTACCCCACTGTTTTACATCCAAGCACTGAAAAAAATAAGTCTTGATCTCCTGGAAGAAAAGCATAAATAAACCCATTTTACAGACAGAGAGCGGAAATCATTTGTCCAAGATAATGCACAGCAAGGGAAGAGAACCCAGGATCTTAGCCCCTCAAGTTTCCTGCTATCACTGCTAAGCTATGATGCCTTGGTTTTTTTACTATCTCAATTCAGCTGGTTAGGATCATGTAGTTTCTATGCAAGATCAAGTCACCTGCACGAACACCTGGCTAACATCCTTGGGATGGACTGCATTTGGAAACTGTCCAAGGATTGACGAGAAGATAATTCCCTCACATTTCAGTAAAAATAAAATCATCTTGTGGCTCCAGACCTCCAACAGGTCCTCCAGATCTCCCCAGAAAGGCAGAACCTATCTGAAAGTCCTGCTCCAACTCAAAGAACCAAAGCACAGATCATTCACAAGACGATTTAGTCCAACTAACACAGTGACAATTCACTGGGAGTTTGGGAGCTAAGAATTGGTTAGCGTGGCCCAAGCAGGGGTAAGACTAGGAGTAACAGATTGAAACTGGGCATAGAAAACATCGGGCCGAATACCAAGAAACATTTGCTGACAATGAGATCTCTTCTTCTCCCAAGGGACATGATGAAAGTCTTGCCGCTTGCCGTATTTAAAACTAGAGTTCTCGTTGCTTCCTGGTGCTCCCGTCTGACTCCATCTGTTGTCTCTTGTCTAATACTTAGATTGTCTTTTGGTCTGTGCTTGTGCAGCACCTAGGATCAGAGGATTCTGATACAGGACTGGGGCTTGTAGGCACTACGGTAATAAAATAATGAAATGAGCTGCCCTGAAGAACACACTGTAGAGAACAATCCTACACTGGCAGTGGGAGATGGACCATGAGATCTTTCTCTGCCATCTCTAATTCCTATGGAAAGCAACGCCTTTTGCTTCTGGTCCCTGCAATAGAACAGGGGCCAGTGTCCCTTCTATAGTGTACCTTGGGCAGCTCTGAAGATCCTTTTTGCCTCTATGCATGTGGTCTATTCAGCAGCACTGACACAGGTAGAAAGATTGGAAGCACATGGGTGTATGACTGTGGTTCACACAACATGCATGAGTTTACACACAGACTGCTGTGTGTCTGGGAGGACTCTGCAGCAGGTAGATAAAGAATCTGATCTCTGAATCAACTGGATCTGGACTCCACTCACTCCCTTTACAGAACAGACACCGATGCAGAGGGACCAAAGAGAAGCAAGAAGCTGGGGAGTCCGTGCTGATGATCTCAGAGGCACCTGAAACAGGCTCCCAGGTGTAAACTCTCTCACCCACCTGTCTCATGAGCTCGGGGTTGTTCAGCATGTGGCTTATCTCAGGGTTTCGTTCCATCAGCTGCTGCATCTGGGGATTGGCCATGATCATCTGTCTCATGAGGTCGGGGTTGGACATCATGTTCTGCACAAGGGGGTTCTCCATAATCTGAGAGAGCATCTCCGGGTTGGACATCAGCTGCCGCTGCATCTGCTGCTGGAGCTCCATGAAATTGGCGGAACCCATCCCGAGGCTGCCGAGCCCAGTGACGCCACCAAAGCCAGCTGGAGAGGGAACAAGACATGGAGAGAGACGCATGCCAGTTAATGCAGTTATCTGCAACCGGAAAGAAAGGGGGTGGAGAGGGGGTTGGCTGAATTCTATCCACTGCAACCCAATGATACTTCATTGCTAATACCACCACCTTCCAGTTCTGTAACAGCCGGATCTGACAGAAAGCTTCTTATCCACAGACCTCCAGGTGCTTTACAAAGGAGGGCAGTACTGTTAGCTCCATTTTACAGATGGGGACACTGAGGCACAGAGTGGAGAAGTGACTTGCCCAAGGTCACCCAGCAAGTGGCAGACTCAAGAATAGGATCCAGAAGTCCTAACGCCTGGCCCCATTCCTTTAACCACTGGGCAACTCTCCCTTCACAGAATAGGCACTGGGATGCCAAGAAACCAAAGTTGTCACCTACAGAGGATGGATGCAGCGTTGCTGGGTGCTCCATCTCCGGCACCTGCCGCGGTCCCTGCTCCGCTGCTCCGCCTGCTGCTGCTCCCAGTGTCAGAGAGGGCGCTGCTGGAGGTGGAAGGCTGAGGCGGCGCAGCGGGAGAGGAAGGGGTTGTAGTGGGGACGGCGGTGGCAGCAGGAGCGGCAGGGGCAGGGGTAGAAGCAGCTGCAGGATCTTGAACCCTACAAAAAAAAAAAAAAGCAGGTCACAGCTGGGGCTCAGTAATCTAAATAGCGCCACCTGCAGCTCATAAGAGGAACTTCGGAATAGCCATGTCAGATCAATGGGACATCTGCTCTGGATGCTTCCATCCAGCCCTGTGTGTGTTCTTTCAAATCCCCCCCCCCGCATCCCCAGCTGGTGACAAGGCGTCTGCAATGATCTACAACATCCCTGGCCAGTGTAATGGAGGCACTAGTCTTATTCTGAATGAAGTCTAACGCCTTCTTGAATCATGCTAAGCTATTGGCCTCAATAATACCCAGCAGCAGTTCATTCCAAGCAGGAAAAGCCTCCTACTGCCTCATTGGAAACCTCAGCACGTTAAACCATGCTTACTGCAAGGGGTAAATAATAATCATTTGCTTTTCTGTAATGCCTTCCATCTGCAGATCCAACTTGAACTGGTAGCTTAGAACCATGATTTTTTTCCCCACGTTTCTCTTTTTAAACTCCCCTGGAGTGTTTACAACCCCAACATTATTGGGCTAGTGCATGAGAGGTTTCAACTGACAGTGGATTACAAACAAGCATAATTAACTCATCTTCATTCTCCAAGCTAGGCAAAAGCAAATATGTCACTGACGTTAATTTTAAAAATCATTTCAGATTCAATAACTGAAGTCTTTATCAATGAAAGAATTTGTTTTTTAGCATATATATACTGAACTCTGTTTTGTTTTTTGATTGCTAAATAGATACAGTCAACTTACACTGTCTGATTTTCTCTTAAACGTACTATGCTGGTTAAAATCAACTGAAGATAACTACAGCCCCCATCCTGCAAATGTGACAGCCACCATCTTGGCTGACACTCCAGGGACTGAACCAGGGACCAGCAGAGCTAACAGCATGAGCTGCTAAAGCTCTGTAAAAATGGGGCTGTAACAAGCCATATCCTCTGTGGACTGGCACAAACGGGTACCTGAAACATACACTCAGCAGTGAATTACACAAACACTTATACAAGCTTACGCTCAAATAAATTGGTTAGTCTCTAAGGTGCCACAAGTACTCCTTTTCTTTTTACTTATACACGTGTTTAACTTTAAGCACATGAGCGATCCTTCTGAAGTCAAGGCTACGGTTAAGATGCACAAAGTGTTTGCAGGGCTACAGTTATAACTACAAGATTAGGGGGAAAGGGTTCACTACTGCTTGGGCTTTAACTTTGCGCATTTGACAGGGCTCAGTGTCTGGTTTCCCCTCTTTGTTTGGGTCTTTAACAGCAGCAGGAGAAAGAAACATCTTTTAAAATAGGAAAATCTACAAAGGCACAAAAATCAACACGGGGATGCAGGGCCAAACTTGAAACTACTTTGAACTTTCTTCAATTGACTAGATTTCCAGCTGCTGCAATCTTTGCGCTTTAACAAGGTATGCTGGAAAGTGACTCAATCATGTGGATGTCAAATGATGCCACTTGAGCTGAGCAAACATGAATGCAGATTTTTAAGACAAAAATATTCTGGGAACATCTGAGAATGGGGGAGGGGACTGATCAGACCAGGAAAAAGTAATCTGGACTCATCCCCCTTCTAGAGATCAGAGGCTTGAAGCTTGCAGAGATAGCCATTCTCTTTTAAAGAATGCCAAACTGGCCAGCTACTTAGAGATAAACTATCTGTAGAGTCCTTCTTCACACAGCCCTCCAAAAGCTCCCTGTGCTGCCATCTACCTCTGTTTATTAGGCATCTCATTTCCTGCCACTCAAACAAAAGCACTGGAACAGAGGGGGCTTAGCCAGCTGTTATAAGACACTGGATTCAGAGACCTAGCAGAACCAGACCTAGATGCATAACTCCCCAGGTAGCAAGCTCAAGGCTGCTGGGAGGGTAGGAACTGTCAGATGTGTGTTTTTAAACTGGTACAGAGCACCTTTTAATCCCCAAGCACTTTACAGAGTCATCTGACTGCTGCTGGAAATCAGCCCTCACTCAGAGGGAGGCAAGGCAGGGTAGGAAGCAAAGCGGATGGGAAATAGGAAGTTTAAAAAAAAAAAAGGAAGAGGGGTAGTTGGATAGAGATCACTTGATCCTCTCTGCACAGGAAGAAGCTGTAATGTTTGCAATAAGCACTATAGCACCTTTACCAATGACCATCACACAGAATAAAATGAATGACACTGGCCAGATGTTTACTGTTCCCTCTGAAATAGTTTGTGAGCACTGCAAAGACAGCAGTAAACAGCATCAACCTACCACTCTACACAGAAATGCAGAATTTAGCATATGGTCCTTTGCAATGGCTGACAATACCCATGCTTCTTTAAAAAAAACACTGATCTTTAATAAGCCAGTGAGCAAGGACTCCCAAGGGGGCAATGCAGCTTCACAAAGAGACGCAGCCCTGTTTGTTCACCAGCACACGGCTGCTCAGGCAGCAATGGGAACCCACAAAATTGTTGCGAAGGGCATTTAGAAAGCAAAACCAAGTGTTCACATCGACAATGCAGCAACTGCTCTTGGAACCATTTGACATCTAGGACATTTACTTAAGTTTCATCTGGTGGCATCTGATATGTTGATTTTCAGATGTGTTTCTTAGCTGCCCGAACTATGTACTGTGGTTAAAGCTTTGTACTCACTGCATTTCTTTCATCAACAGATTTCAAAGCACTTGAGACTGCACGAACTAAAGGTCAAGGAACAGGAGTCAGGAGAGCTGGGGTCTGGTCCTTGGCATCAACGCTGACACTATGTCTGGCTTTAGGAAAGTCACTTAACCTCTGTCAGTCTCTCCATCTGTAAAACGGGGGTGATACCTACTTGCCTGGGACGGCGCAAGCATTAACTAACACTTGTAAATCGTAAATTCTCTTCAAATGTAAAGTTCTACATGATAATTATAGTGACGAAAGCTCAAACCCCAAGTAGCAGGAATAACCATTCTGCAGATGGTTAAAATGAGGCAAAAATAGGTTAAATGACTGACACTCAGTGTCACAAAGGCGAACAGAACCCAGGAGTCCTAATCCCAGTTCCCCTTCTCTAAACATAAGATCAAGCACCACCACAGAGCCAGAAATTGAACCCAGGAGTTCTGACTCCTGGTACCCTGCTTTAGCCACTGGACAAAACACTGCCTTTCTAACATACTTTCTTCACAAAGTAAGTTTCTGACAGCAGCAGGAAGGAATGATTTCTTACTTCTGTGGGGTCTTAATGACCAAATGCACAGTCAGCCCGTCTTTGATCCCGTGTTGATTCAAAGTGTCTCCATCCTTCAGGATCTTTCCAGCAAAGATCAGAACCAGCTGATCCTGTTTGGCTTTAAACCTCCTGGAAATCTCTTCTTTGAACTAGAAAACAGACAACAAGACGATATAAGAACATAAGAACAGACACACTGGGTCATACCAATGGTCCATCTAGCCTGTATCGCGTCTTCTGACAGCCGCCGATGCCAGATACTTCAGAGAGAATGAACAGAACAGGGCAATTATCAAGTGATCCATCCCCTTCGTCCACTCCCAGCTTCTGGCAGTTAGTGTCTGAGGACACAGAGCATGGGGTTGCATCCCTGACCATCTTGACTAATAGCCATTGATGGACCTATCCTCCAGGAACGTATCTAATTCTTTTTGCAGGCAAAGGACTGAACGCAGAGATTTTAAAATGTCTAAGTGTCTGCCGCAGAACATCACACTCACTACACAGCCACTACCAACAGCTGACATATCTATAGAGTCTCTGCCTGAGCTATTTAACAGGAACAAGAATCCTGTATCCACCTGGGAAGTGCAACTCAAGTTTGGGGAAGAGGCAGGGAGGGAGCCACAGCGCAATTACCTCAAACAGAAACGAGGGCTGACAAAGCTAGACCAGTTGTCCCTTTTTGATCTCATCCAAAGACACTGTTTATCCTCTGAATGTCTACAACTTTTTTGTCTGTCTGCTCATTTGAATTTCATAAAGGGAAACCCAGCTCTTGAGTGATTTTAAAACAGGTCTAGAAACCAGAGAACAATTCTGCAATAGCCAGGGGAAACAGACTAAATGGTCTTTCCTAGGTCTAACTTCTATCATCATATTCCTTTTCAGCATGCCATATCGTAGAACACTAGCTGACAACTACTCTTTGGGACGGAGTGGGATTATCCCTTGCAATGAGAACTGCATGGCTAATGCCCAGCCAGCGGGCATTCCCCAGCTTTGCTTTTTGGTAGCCACAGACCATGGGGGAAGACTTTGCAAGGGAAAGCATTGTTCTCAAAATTCAAAAAGCCAGCTGCACTGCACTGGTGCCCAGCCCCTGAGCTCAACTCCTGCAAACATTCAGCTCTGAAGCCTGAGGCCACCCAAGGCACACAGCTAAAAACACGTCCCTCATACCCTCCTCTGAATTCCACATTCACTAAATGCCTTGTTTGTACTGAGGGGCGGCTAGGAATTGAATGTGGGGAAGTGGAGGTCTCAAAGGGACCAGAATTGTCTAATTCTAACACCGAGGACTCTGCTACAGTCATCATATCCACTACACCGTAAGCTCAGCTGCCATATCCTACACCAGCATCCAACCAAGCGTTGCCACGGCCTCTGCTACCACAAGCAGCACCAAGGATACTTTGCCCTGGTGGCCATGACCACATGTTTCTGCAATACCAGATGTTCCTTTTAAATCCCTTCACAACCTGCTCTTCCGTGCCCTAAAACCCTGTCCGCCCCAGTCCCACCGGAACCCCAGCCACTCTCCTCCCAACCTCACTGCCCAGCCCAGGGTTCCCCACCCTGCCCAAGTTGCGATTCCACGCTGGGCCCTGGGTCCCACTCAGTGGGCCTTGCTGGCTCCCAGATTACAAGCACCCACAACCCATGTCTCAGTCCATCCCCTTCTCTCCCATCCACCTACCCAAACCCCTCCACATCCAGCCCCCCCCAACCTCCCCTCCAGATCCAGCCCCCCCCCAACCTCCCCTCCACTCCAGATCCAGCCCCCCCCAATCTCCCCTCCACTCCAGATCCAGCCCCCCCCAATCTCCCCTCCACTCCAGATCCAGCCCCCCCCAATCTCCCCTCCACTCCAGATCCAGCCCCCCCCAATCTCCCCTCCACTCCAGATCCAGCCCCCCCCAATCTCCCCTCCACTCCAGATCCAGCCCCCCCAATCTCCCCTCCACTCCAGATCCAGCCCCCCCAATCTCCCCTCCACTCCAGATCCAGCCCCCCCCAACCGCCCCACTCCAGATCCAGCACCCCTAACCTTCCCTCCACACCATACCCAGCCCCCCAACCTCCCCACTCCAGATCCAGGCCCCTTGACCCCCCAACCTCCCCCCCACTCCAGATCCCGCCCCCCACCCATCAGCCCTTTCACTTTCTCCCAAATGCTCCCCAGGTTCACACGCCCCGGGCCCTTCACCCCGCGCCCCGCCCCCGGCCTCACGCCCACCCCGGCTCCTTCGCCCGCCCGCCCGCAGCCCCCCCAGCGCCCGGCCCAGGGCCCGGCCCAGCCCCACTTCCCGCCCGCAGCCCCCGGCCCGGCCCGGCCCCCTCCCGCAGCCCCCGGCCCCACCCCCCGGCCTCACCTCCCGCACGGAGGCGCCGTCCCCGATGACGATCTCCTCCTTGTCCTTGGGGGTCTTCACCGTGACCCGGATGAGGAGCCCCCCGGGCCCGGGGCCGCCCAGCTCCGCCTCGCCCTCCCCGCCGGGGCCCGGGCCGCCGCCGCCGCTCAGCTCCGCCATCTTCGCCGCCCGCCCCGCCAGCCAGCCCAGCCAGCCTGGGGGCAGCCGGCGTGGGGAGAGCGGCGCCCGGCCGCTGCGGGGGAGAGAGCCCGGCTCGCAGCGCCCCCAGCCGGCCCGGCGGGGAACTGCAGCCCGGGGAGCGGAGGCGGGCGAGGGGGAGACCGGCCTCCACCGGCGGGAGGGGATCCGGGGGGTGGGGGCAACAGGGGAGCGGGAGCCCCACGCGGGAGGTGGACCGGGGAGGAAACTTGCAGGGCTGGGCGAGCCGCGGGAGTTCGGACCGGAGTGGCAGCTGCTGGGCTGAGACTCCCGGTGCAGGGCGGGGGAGGGTAACCGGGGCGGGGGTGGGGTAGGCTCGTGGCATTCTTTCCTTCCGGTTCCGATTCTGACCGCCGGCAGGGCAGATGGGGTGATGCCCCTTTCACAGGAGAAGCTCGGAAAGTCGGGATCAGAGGGTTGCCTGGCAGCTAGGGACAGGGGGCTGCTGGAACAATTTGTAGAGCTGGCGGGGGGGCTGAGAGCCACTGAACCAAACTGCAAACCCTGTATGTGATGGAAACCACTTCAAGCCAGGGGGTGGGGCATCACCTCCAGCAGCCAGCCCCCCTGGTTCCAGCACCTAGGGCTAGGGACGGAGTGTCGGGATCAGCGGGTTCCGTGGCAGCTGGGGGTGGAGTGTCGGGATCAGAGGGTTCCGTGGCAGCTGGGGGTGGAGTGTCGGGATCAGAGGGTTCCGTGGCAGCTGGGGACGGAGTGTCGAGATCAGAGGGTTCCCTGGCAGCTGGGGGTGGAGTGTCGGGATCAGAGGGTTCCGTGGCAGCTGGGGTGGAGTGTCGGGATCAGAGGGTTCCCTGGCAGCTGGGGGTGGAGTGTCGGGATCAGCGGGTTCCCTGGCAGCTGGGGGTGGAGTGTCGGGAACAGAGGGTTCCGTGGCAGCTGGGGGTGGAGTGTCGGGATCAGAGGGTTCCGTGGTAGCTGGGGATGGAGTGTCGGGATCAGAGGGTTCCGTGGCAGCTGGGGACGGAGTGTCGGGATCAGAGGGTTCCGTGGCAGCTGGGGGTGGAGTGTCGGGATCAGAGGGTTCCGTGGCAGCTGGGGGTGGAGTGTCGGGATCAGAGGGTTCCCTGGCAGCTGGGGGTGGAGTGTCGGGATCAGAGGGTTCCGTGGCAGCTGGGGGTGGAGTGTCGGGATCAGAGGGTTCCGTGGCAGCTGGGGACGGAGTGTCGAGATCAGAGGGTTCCCTGGCAGCTGAGGGTGGAGTGTCGGGATCAGAGGGTTCCGTGGTAGCTGGGGGTGGAGTGTCGAGATCAGAGGGTTCCCTGGCAGCTGGGGGTGGAGTGTCGGGATCAGAGGGTTCCGTGGCAGCTGGGGTGGAGTGTCGGGATCAGAGGGTTCCGTGGTAGCTGGGGATGGAGTGTCGGGATCAGAGGGTTCCGTGGCAGCTGGGGTGGAGTGTCGGGATCAGAGGGTTCCGTGGCAGCTGGGGACGGAGTGTCGGGATCAGAGGATTCCGTGGCAGCTGGGGGTGGAGTGTTGGGATCAGAGGGTTCCGTGGCAGCTGGGGATCGAATGTCGGGATCAGAGGGTTCCGTGGCAGCTGGGGGTGGAGTGTCGGGATCAGAGGGTTCCGTGGTAGCTGGGGGTGGAGTGTCGGGATCAGAGGGTTCCGTGGTAGCTGGGGGTGGAGTGTCGGGATCAGAGGGTTCCGTGGCAGCTGGGGGTGGAGTGTCGGGATCAGAGGGTTCCGTGGCAGCTGGGGGTGGAGTGTCGGGATCAGAGGGTTCCCTGGCAGCTGGGGGTGGAGTGTCGGGATCAGAGGGTTCCCTGGCAGCTGGGGGTGGAGTGTCGGGATCAGAGGGTTCCGTGGCAGCTGGTAAGGAACAGATAGGAAGCGACAGTTCTGACTGATAGCTGCGAATAGGCATCTGGCATGAGAAGGAAAAGTGTGAATGAAGTGTGGTGAGAGCCCTGTCTATACCACAGCGTCCATTTCCAGCGCTGCGCGGGTGGTTAATTATGGCTGTGCAGTCTGCTGTTGTGGGTAAGGCCTGGTGATATCAGCAAGGGATAGCATTTTATTATTATTATTATTCAAGTTCCAACCCATAAGTTTGCTGAGACGGCAACAAAAACACAGAGAGAAATACAAGTTGCCCTTTTGGATATGTCTACCATAGCAAAATTGGTTCCAATATTTCAGTAACTGCAACAATGGGGCTGTTAGCCTGGGGCTGAGCAGCAGGTAAAGACAAGGGCCCAGCTGTTTCTTCTAAAGTGTGTATCTATCTAAGGTACTTATATGGCCCATTAGTCCCCATTACCTTAGTATCTGAGTCCCTCCCAATTTACAGTGTATTTATTCTGTAAATAACCCTCTGTAAGGTAGGGAAGTGCAGTTGTCCCCAGTTTTTACACATGGGGAACTGAGGCATAGAAAGATTAAATGATTTGCCTAAGGTCACACAGGAAGTCTATGGCAGAGCAGGGACTCCCCAAGTCCCACTCTAATTAGCTGTAAAGCCCATCAGAGGGAGGGTTCAAAGGCTCCTCCCACATACCCACACTAGTTTGCTGTTGCAGAGGAACTATAAAAAGCCTTGCTGTGAGGTGCTCCCATGGAAGCTAAAGCAGAAGAAGAGTGATTGTAGTATTCTGATAGAAAATGAGTCTCTTAATGTAAGTTGCAGTGTGAATGACTTAATTAGTTATTTGATTCTTGATTTTAGGGGGTACCTGTGCTACAAATGTAGTTATATTGTGGGTACAATGTTGTTAAAGCAGAGTTTGTGTGAAGCTAGTTCTCCTTCCCCCTGCCCCAATCCCCTGATATTCAGCACTCTCAATTGGCGGCAGACTTTGTCAAAGTGGCTAGCTTCTGCTGGGATACTTATAGCTAGACTTATTTAAGTCTTTGGGGCACTACAGCATTGATCCTGCTCCACGATTGGAGCTCTGATGTGTTACTGTAACGTGTGTGTGCCTGTGTCCAGCCCAGCTGAGTGCTTCTATTTTTTAAAAAAGAAAAAAGTCATGATTTGGGTATAAAATGGGATGTGTGCTCCTCTGGAAACCTGAAGAAGGGTCACTGCGTTTTCATTGTCCCCCTGTGATCATGGTTGTGGACTGAAAACTGCTGTATCTACCTTTTTGCAAGAATTGTGACCGTCCGTAACCTGCT
Organism: Chelonia mydas; assembly: GCF_015237465.2. NCBI lineage: Eukaryota > Metazoa > Chordata > Testudines > Cheloniidae > Chelonia > Chelonia mydas. The sequence goes on from NC_051264.2 coordinate 5,044,791, forward strand.
GCCTCATAGACTGATAGGTGCCCTTGCATAGATCCAGAATTCTCTGCTGTTAAAAAGGTGTGGTGCTAAGAAGACAAAAGTTGTAACTGTTTCCCAGTTAACTCATCCAGCCACCTAGGCTTTTCTTCCACTGGTCCCACAGGATTTTGGGGTACCTGCGGTGGTAGTGGGGACAGTTATAAACTGATGGGACAGCAGTAGGGAAAATGACATGGATGAGGCAGCAGTGTCCCCCCCCACCCCCCCCAAATGATCAAAATCATGAGTCAGCCCCCCCCAAAAGCCATGAGATTGGCTTAAGCACAAGCGCTTCCAAAAATAACATGTATTTGCTTTTTTTCTGTGTCTTTAGATGTCATGCTTGTAAGCTTTTCTTTGCAACTGCAATGTTGCCAAACTGTAGGGTTTTTATTAAATCATAAGCCTCTCCATATTTGGTGTCTGACTTAAAGTGAAAGCTCCTGGAGTCACGTGAGAATCACACATAGATATGGATCTCAGGGTTTTGGCGTTGTGTAACATACAAAGAGAAATTACACAGGCAATCTGTGTGAATGAAATGCCATGTCCTTCACATGGGCCTGAATATGCAAAATAACTGGAAAGGAACTACAATTCCCAGCATGCTCTGGGCTGAGGTTCCCCACATGAGTTGATCAGCTGATGGGGAAGCAGGATCTCTGAGCTGTGTGTTTCCACCCCTGCAGGGAGGAGAGAGGGTCTGTTGCTACCATGCTGCGCCCCAAGGCCCTTACCCAGGTCCTGAGCCAGGCCAACACTGGAGGGGTCCAGAGCACCCTGTGAGTATAAAGGTGTTTGGGGGAGGAGTGTGGGGTGGCTGGGTATGGGTCAGGGAGCCCTTGCCCTAAAGTATTGTGGCCAGATCAGTGTTCCCGTTAAGGATTAGTGCCCCCGGGTGCAAATGGTCTTCCCCATCTCCTCCTCTCCGCCCCCCCCCCGCCCCCCCCACACACACTCGGTGCTCAGTTAGGAACAGGGACATCTCAGTGTCCCCCCCACACCCAAGGAATTGTGCAGTACAGCCTATCTGAAAGAAGTGGGGAGGAGGGGGCAGCCCAGTGCACCCCAATAAAGAATACTCATCCCCCCACCAAAAGGCATTGTGGGGAGGGGACTTGCGGAACAGATTACTAGTATTCTCCCTGTTGAGGGACACCGTATCGTTGCATGACAATAGTCTGTGTTCCTTGTTTAGGCCAGCCATGCTGGGAGTTTGCATGGAGGCAGCTACACCAGTGCAAAGACGTGGGAGTGGGTAACAGTGGGATCCGGGTAAATATGGTGTCTAATACGCCCCTTCCCACTGTAGACAGGGCTGGAGTTTGAGGGCGGGCCCAGCTCCAACAACATGAGAACTTGGAGTGGGGAATCCAGAGCATTGCACAAGTTCTGTGGCTGTATCCACTAGATGGTAAAATGGTCCATTCCCCCTTGACCCCCCTCTTCCTAGTAGCTGCACCCATGGAAAAAGAGCACCCCTGCTAGGGAGGAAAGATGGTTTGGTGGATAAAGGAAAAGCTCTGCCATTGCCTCCCCCATCTGACCTTGGGCATGTCACTTCACCTTGAGCCTCAGATTCCTTCTCATAAAATGAGGATGAGACCTGCCTCGGAGGGGGTGTCAGGAGGGTCAGTGCATGATCTGTCTGATTGGCTACTAAGGCGATGGAGCATCATAGAAACCCCTATGAATAAAGTCCATGCCTAAGCAGAAGTGGTGTAAAGCCCTGTGGGCGTTTAGCTCAAATTCTCTTCCTCTCTCCTTCGTAGGCTTCTGAACAACGAGGGGTCTCTGCTCGCATATTCTGGTTATGGAGACACAGATGCCAGGGTCACAGCGGCCATTGCCAGTAACATTTGGGTAGCCTATGACAAGAACGGTCATCAGGCTTTCAACGAGGACAATCTGAAATTCATCCTTATGGACTGCATGGTACGTTGCGCGGGGTGGGGAAAGAGGGCGGGAGGAATGGTGCAAGGGCTGTATTCCCATAGGGAGGATGAGTTTCTCAGCAGGACTGGAGGAACACTGCTGCAGGTCCCTGCTCTTCCCAGTTTAACCCATAGATCCCTAAAACAAGGGTGGAGTTGGAACAGAAGACTACAGACTCCTGTTCCCAGCTCTGCCACCGACTCCCATTGGGCAACTGCCTCTTTCTGCCTCAGTTTCCCCACGTGTAAAATTAGGCTAATAGCTGCATCGTGGGGTGGGGTGGCGGTTGCTTAGATCTTCCTATAATGGAAGGGGCTATAGGAATGCAAGTATCTAAAGCCAAAACGTTAAGAAGGTTGCCATTCCCACCCCCACACAGTTGAAAGGGCTTATTTCAGAGCAAATGCCTTGCTTTTTAAGAATGACCTAGACTTTCAAGTGTGACTGGACAGTCCAATTGGATAACATTGTACAATTGTTTTGACCACCTTGTGCAGGGCAGTAGGAACATAGTACCTAGCTCTGAAGCAGCACCCTAGCATCAGTAGATCTCTCGGCAATTCAGTCTCCAGTCTTACGAAAATCTTGGAAAATCGAGGCTCAGAAATGAGGCGACTTTCCGAGGTCACCCAGTAGGCCAGGGGCAGAACTGGGAAGAGAATCCAGGTCCCCAGTGTCTTGACTGTAAGAGCAGAAGGTCAAAATGTCCATTCTAAGGCACCCCCGGACACTGGGACATGGGGTGTTAGGGCAGAATTCTGCAAACCTCTCAATCAAATGCTTTTTTTTTTTTACCCCATCTTGTCCCTCCTCCCCCCCTTTGCAGGAGGGCCGTGTTGCTATCACCCGGGTGGCGAATCTCTTGCTGTGCATGTATGCAAAAGAGACGGTTGGATTTGGGATGCTGAAAGCCAAGGTGATGCTGAGCTGACAGATCACATTTGAGGGGAGGGCGGGGGCCGCTGGTAGCAGGCTCTGTAGCTGCAGTTTGAAAAGTGGTTTAGTCAACTCCGCATAGGATGAGCGGATCTCTAACTGATGTTGGGGAAGGGGGGGGGAGTTTGTAGAATGGCATTTGGGGGTGGAACCTAGATGAAGTTTTGGGGAACCAAAAAGCCTCATTCTCACTTTACCCAAAGGGCCCCTTAACCCTATCCTAGCAAAGGAGGAGCCTAAAATTGGGCATAAATTACACTTACATTTTAAGGCCTCTCTAAACTTCCAGAGTTTAGAGAAGGTGGGATCCATGCTGTACAGCATAGATTTTGTAGGCCGTTACAAAGTCTATGTGACTTCAGGGTAGGGCCTGGGTTGTCTTTACTGTTTGTACAGCACCCAGCAGTCCCAATTCTGTGCCCACAGGCAGGCTGTTTGCCTCAGTTTCTCCGCTGTAAAATTACGATAATATTTCACGGCCTCTGAGCAGTTCGGCTGTAGTCAAGGCTGAGTGTGGCTTATTGCCCGTTCACTAGTGCTCGTCTCACTGTGCGGTATAATACTCTGTTCACAGGCCCAGGCCCTTGTCCAGTATCTGGAAGAACCTCTCACGCAAGTGGCAGCATCCTGAACAAGCGACAGAGGGGCAGAGCGGAGGATGAATGAGGCTGTCGCAGCTCCAGGGCAAAGAACCCTTCCCCCAAAAGCTCTTATAACGGAGAATCGGGGAAGTGGGCTTGTGAATGGTTCCATGGGCAATCCAGGCATTGGCATCACACTGAAAACTACCTGACAGCAGTGGAGGGCACTTGGGGCCTTTTTTTATATATAGTTAAAAAGAAAAATAAAATGGAGTATTTAACACTTGAGTCCCGTCTTGCCTCTTTCAGATGAGGAAGGGGCTGGAGACTTTCATCCTAGGGCTTGTCTACACTTGAAACACTACAGCTACGCCGATGGGCAGGATTCTCCTGTCGTCATAGCGGTCTGTCGACCTGGCGCTGACCATACACCAGGGGTTAGGTTGGCTTAATTACATCACTCGGGGTGCAGCTGAGTTGACTTAATTTTTTAGTGTAGACCAGGCTCGAGAGGTTAAAAAGAGGTGGAAAGGGGTGTGTGTGGAGGGGGTGATTAGGACAAGGAGAGGTGCATGGGTCTGTACTAGAGCTGGCTGAGGAACAGGTCTCCTGTCCTGTGACTTTCAAAACTTTCCCATCGCAAATTGGGATGGAGAAGTTAAAATCGTGCAAGTTGCTGTGAACTGAAAAATCTCCAAACAAATTTCAGTTGGGGCAATGGCAACATTTTGTCTGTTTCAACCTTTATTTGTTTGTTTTTTACAATGTTAACTTTTGCAACAGTCATTTTGACTCAAACAGAACTTTTCATTTACCCCCCCAAAAAAGTCAAAATGGAGTGTCCTGAGCCCTCAAACTCTTCTCAAAAATTTTTTTGAAGTGAGATTTGGCCCAATCAACCCTTCCCCACAACTTGTTTTTGATAAATGGGCGTCTTGTGATTTTTTTTTTTCTTAGAGCTCCTGACCAGCTCTAGTCTACACCAGTGGCTCTCAACCTGTCCAGACGATTGTATCCCTTTCATGAGTCTGATTTGTCTTGCGTACCCCCAGGTTTCACTTCACTTAAAAACTACGAGCTTACAAAAATCAGACCTAAAAATTCAGAAGTGTTACAGCTCGCTATTGCTGACTTTCTCCTTTTTACTATATATATATATATATATATATATATACACACACACACCTCCTTTTTAATTATAAAATCAATTGGAATATAAATATTGTACTTATATTTCAGTGTATAGGGTACAATGACTTGTTTATACTGCTCTATATGAAATTTTAGCTTGTACTGACTTTGCTAGTGCTTTTTTATGTAGCCTGTTGTAAAACTAGGCAAATATCTAGATGAGTTGATGTACCCCCTGGAAGACCTCTGCGTACCCCCAGGGATATGTGTCCCCCTGATTGAGAACCACTGGTCTGCACCGTCCCGCTCTGATGTACTAACAAGGGTGCATGGCTAAAGCCTGACCGAAGCCACAGGCTGATGGCTGTATCAGCACATTGTGGATGAGGGCTGTAATCTGAGAAGGGTGGTGTAACACCTGAAGCCTGTCAGTGTGGAGCTCCACTTCCACCCAACCTCAGAGCGCCATCCTGCATGTGATCCTAGGCTCTGTCCAGCAGAAGCAGTGACTGGATGGAGTAGCTGGACTCAACCAGTGGGACAGATTTCAGCTGCATCCCTCTTAAGCAATATTCCCCTCTCCTGAGCTGATCTGGGTGTTAATATATATATATTTTTTTTTAACAAGGGACCGGCTACAGCTGCCTGGATCCTAGCCTGCTTTCCCACCAACACTTGGCTCGATCTTTAAATTAGCTTTGTCTATACTAAGGCTCCTGAGGTGTTCGCTTTGGGCTAAACTCACCCCTCGGCAGAAAGCCAGCGTGAAGCCGATTTTGTGAGTCTAGAGAAAGCAGCATAAGGTGGCGTGTTGGATGAGGAGTCCTGGGGTCTATTTCCAGCACGGCCACTGACTTGCCTGGGTGCTGTTGGGCAAGTAACTTCCCCTCTCTGTTCCGGTTTTCTTTTCCTGCTTTCTCTATTTCAGTTGCAAGCTCTCTGGGGCAGGGATACCCCTTGCTATGTTTCTCTACATACCTGAGCACAGTGGGGTTCAGATCTTGGTTGGTACCCCTGGGTATTCCTGGAATGTACATAGGCCTATGAGTCACACTCTCACAAGTATTTTTCCCTCCCTTCAACCCACTTTGTAATTAGACTTTGGAACTCTCTGCCACAAGTTCATACAGAGGACAAGAATTTAGCAAAGAGGGACTACACTTACACAGGTTCTTGTGTTGAGCTCATCACTCTAGTAACTGAGCACTAGTACATTAAGTGGTCTGACTAACTTGTCAAGCACAAGAGTATCAGAATAGTTAAGACTGATCAAGCCCCTGTACAATGCAAAGCCTTAGCCTCAAGGCTTCAATCAGTCTCGAACAATGAGGGAGTTGGAGGAGATCTTAAAGGGGATGGGGCAAATTATCCCATAGCTGCCTATTTGTGGGGGAGAAAAGGGGTTCTTGCATCTTCCTCTGAAGCAGCTGGTGCTGGCCACGGCCGGAGGTGGTTTTTTGAACAAGTTGATCTGGAGCAGGGGGCTAACTCCTATAAGGATTCAGGGGTTGCTGTGATGGCTAGTTTTTCCCTCTGTTGCTCACATGATGGCAGCAGAGGATAAGAAACGCAACTTTCATTTTCTAACACAAAACTTGCAGGGGCCAGATTCTGCTGCCAGTAATGCTGGTGTAAATCTGGAGCGAGTCACTGGCATTGCTCTCGATTTACACCCACGTAACCGACAGCAGAAGGGGATTCGGAGCTTCTGCTCTTGGAGATACCAGTACCCTCCCAGTATGATTCTGTAAATCCAGCTGCTGGAGAAGCTGTGCACACTAATATCTGATTCTCCTGCTTACACCAGTGTAAGTGGAGTTGTTCCTGATCTACACCAGCAGCTGGAAAGTCTGGCCTGGTGTTTTTTAAAGTGAAACTAGCAAGTTAATCTAGCGCTGTGCTCAGGCTGAAGGCTGGGGTCATGCCAAGGACATCAGGGGTATGGCTGGTACAGCGTTCTACCAGTGCTCTCATGTGTTGCACTCGACCTGCCCCGTGTAGACTCTGTTGGTGGGAACTGAAAGGCACCAGTTTGTGTTCATTCAGTCCTGTCTGACACAAGACTACATCAGTACGAACTAGGTACCTTTTAGTTCACAGCAGCAGTGTCTACACGGGGCAGGTCGAGTGTGATACATGAGAGCGCTCGCCAATTCACACACGCCCCCCACCCTGTAGTCTGGGCTGCAGCACTGTGTAGACAAGCCCTAAATTGTGCGTTGTCCCCTCCCTCCCCTCATGTCAATACAAATGATGGGATATAGAAGGACATTTGCTATTGGGGGGTGGGATAGCTCAGTGGTTTGAGCATTGGCCTGCTAAACCCAGGGTTGTGAGTTCAAACCTTGAGGGGGCTGTTTAGTTGATCTGGGGCAAAAAATGGGGATTGGTCCTACTTTGAGCAGGGGGTTGGACTAGATGATCTCCTGAGGTCCCTTCCAATCCTGATATTCTGTGATTACCTGAGAGCTAAGGGGGAGGTAGTGTGGCCTAGTGGACAGTGCACTGGACAGCAAGTCAAGAGACATGAATTCTATTCCCACCTCTGGCCTGTCGGGTGACCTTGGGCAAGTCACTTGCCTGCTCTGTGCCTCAGTTTCCCTTCTGTAAAATGGGAACAATGCTACTGACCTCCTTTGTGCAGTACTTTGAGATTGGCAGAAGAACAATATGAGCTACAGTCACAGAGGGAAAAGCTGGCCCAAGTGAGGCCAGTGGGAGCTTTGCCAGGGAGTGCAGTGGAGCCTGCTGCCTGAGCAGTGTAAAAGGGCCTTAGTGCAACTGAGAATCAGCCCACGGGACTTTGTGTCACAACCCCTGCATGGACATTAAATGGCTTGCTGGAGCGCAGCATTGGTGCTGTGCCTCGTTAATCCCCTAATGCATCCGGTTTCTCCTGCTTGAGCCTGGCCTCTCCCATCCCTGCTGAATTTTCACCTGCATTTGTAGGCTGTGGCATTAGCATACCCAACTCTCCACCCACCAGTCAAGAGGTGCGGTCCCAGACACAGAATAAGGCCTTTGTTGGCTCTGTCACGCCCCCTCCCTTCCCTAAGATCCTATGGTGGATTCTTTTGCAGCCAGCTCTCTGGATTGTAGTGGATCTAAGGCTAGAATCTCAGAAACCCCTTCGCTTCACAATCCACAAATACACTGGGGGTCCCCCACCATTACACACCTGGGTTTAAATCCTTTCCCATCAACCCCTCTAGAGGGCTTCCCAGTGTCTCTTATATCAGTTCCCAGTGCAAATGCTTATGCAATTACACCACATGCTTGTGAGAGGAGAGCCTGGCCCAGTGGATTGGCCACTGGCCAGGGACTCTGGCAAACTGGGTTTTATTCCCAGTTCTGCTGTTGACTGTGAGGGAAATCACTCCCCTTCCCTCCTTTGTGCCTCTGTTTCTCTGTTTTGATTGTAAGCTCTCTAAAGGCAGAGACTGTGTCTATGTACAGCACCTAGCACCGAGGGGGCCTAGATCTCAAATACTGATGATGGAGAATGTCTCCCTCCTGCTCCTTGTGTTCATCTTAGCAATATCAGGGGGACCGTCTGCAGGGCAGCAAGAGAAGTGTGGGGCCCGAGTACATCATGTTCCTTGGGGTCCCTCCCATTTCACTTTATTCACACAAGTGTTTGGGGGCTCCCTGATCTAGGAGCCCTGGTACAACTGGACCCCCTTTCCCTCCCTTCTTGTCAACCTTGGCCAGAATCTTATTGTCAACTCATCCCTTCTCCTCCCAAACACTCAGTCGTTCGTCTCGTATGATGTAAACATCCCCTTGGCTCTCTGCTCCTCCAAAGAGTTCTCCAGGAAAAAAAAACAGTGTAAGCCCCAGGCCAGAGTGTGTGTTATAGGCCTCTCTCTCTGCGTTAGCCACAGCGAACGGGCCTCTGCGTACGGGGCTGAGCTCACGCGAGAGGGGCTCGGGCTTTTCCCACTGGAGGTCCCTGGGTCAGTCCCGGGCATCAGCCACCAGGCAGGCACTCGCTGTTGCTAGGGGAGCTGAGCCAGCTGCAGGTACAGAAGCATCCAACGCAAGGCATGTTTATCTGTGGCACTTGCCCCCAGATCAGCAGAGTTGGTTCAACCTGCACAATGCTCCTCTCTCCATCCTCAGCCTCCCACTCCCTGCTCTCTGGCCTCCTGCAGTTTGCGCTTAGGCCAGGAGGTCCTGTGGCAGGTCGGGGGTCTAACAGGCCAGCTCATCAATAAAATGCAGTGCCCGCGGCTTATGCAGCCTGGGCCAGTTTGCAAGTCGTGGGCACTTCCACAGGAGAGCAAAGAAGGATCGGGGCCACACTCCTAGGTTGCCACGCCTCCAGGATTGCCCTGGAGTGCCCAGGAATTAAAGCGTAATCTTTCATTCGAGATTACGTCATGTGGTGAGACCCCCAGGAACGTGTGCGACCACAATCGGCACCCCTGCCTAGTCCAGCATTAACAAAAGCGGAGGGAGCGTAGGTGGGTGCGTTCAGCAGCCATGTGACACTGGTGGGGGCGGTGAGCACTACCTGACAAACCTGTAGGGTGACACCCAGGTCACACCCCATTGAGTCAGCCAGCCCAGCAGAGCTGCACCTTCAACCCGCCCAGCAAAGGAGCTACTCCCCGCCCAGCCCCCTCGAAAAGAGGCCTAAGAAGCACAGGGCTGGCTTTTTTTGTTTGTTTGGCTGGTGCAGCAAAGGGAACTTGGTCCTGTGGGTCTCCTCCCCCGCTGGCAACTCTCCTCCCAATCGCTTTCAACTTCCCTGTCTTGGGAGGAAATTTTGTCCTCCACCTTCCTGGTTTATCAGATCGTGGCAAAAAAAAAAAAAAAAAAAAACCAAAAAACCCCCCACCATCCCACACACCCTGGCTGTTAAGGCAGCAGGCAAAGACTGAGAGGAGGATCCCAGGCCGGAGGGGGGCCAGGTGTGGCTGGGAGAGATGGGGACGGCGGAGGAAGACTATAACTTTGTCTTTAAGGGTGAGTTTTATCGGCACCCCCTTTCCGTGGCTGGTTTCAAGCTGGGCTGCCCGTTCTGCAACGTGTGGTTCTGGCTTTTGAAAGCGGTGGAACTGGGGGCCCGGGGCAGGGGGGCACAGGATGGATGGGATGTGGGGTGGATGCTGGAGCGGCGGTGGTGGTCTGGGGCACGTAGCACAAACAAGGGGTGGAGGGGAAGCAAGCAGCCATCCAGAAGGGCAGTTGAGCAGAAGGGTCTTTCTCCTGTGGTAGTGGGGAGTCCTTGGTGGTGGATCTTTGAGACCAAATCCCACCACACCTGGGTATAAGCCCCAGTGAAGTCAGTGCAGATGCACCAGGAATTTGGGTCAGATGAGCCTCTCTGCCACTTCCCCCCCAGCACAGTCACTGCAAGGTTGTGACTGGGTTTGGGAACCCACTGAGCATCCTGTCAGTAAATCCACTGCCCAGCTCAATGCCTGGACCGACAGCTGCTTTGTGGGGTACAGTCAGGGAGTACCTCTTAAGCATTAGATACTGGTCACTGTTGGCCTAGCTGGACCGGTGGGCCAATTGGATGTGGCCAGCCTTACAGCAGGGACACTGCTGGGGAACCAGTAGAGTGGGACGGAGGGAGGGCAGCAAGGCCACTGTGGAGGCTCGGGCGCTTCTGGTGACCCAGATCCCCAGGGATCCTGATGGATGTCCGGACTGAACATCCTGGGGGCTGATTCTCCTTCACACTGCACCATGAGTGCTCACTTACACCCATGCAAAGACTCAGAATGGGTCACAGCAGTGCAAATGTCTGCACGAGAGGGAGAACAGTGAAGAATGGGGGGCTGGTAGCCATATGGATGGAAATAGCCCTGTAAGGATCCTGCCTGCACATGGGCCTGCCCCAGCTGGTATGGAGCTGATGTAAGGGCTATAGAGAGTGGATCAGGGGTGTGGCCAGAATGCACGGTGCTGTGGCTATTCTGTGCTTCTCAGGCCCCATAAGGGGCAAGGGACTGTTTCTTGCTATGTGTAGTCACAGCCCCCGTCACGCTGGAGCCTCAGTTTTGGTATGAGCCTCCAGGTGCTACCGTAATACAAAAAATAGTAACGCCCCCACAGCGTAATGCCCGATGACAGGATTGGGGCCTGACAGGATTGCACCCCTCTGGGGAGCAGTTTATTCTAACCTGGCCCAGTAACTGGAATTGCAACAAAAGCCAGAATGAATTACATTTTTTAAAAACCAAAACCAAAGTCATTTTCCCCAAAAAGAAAAGTGTTTTGGTTTTCTGGAAAAAAAAATCAATTTTTTAACCAAAATTTTACTTGCAGGGAAAGAATTTTACATTCAAAAAAATTCTAAATATTTTGAGGAAAATGTTTACTCTTTTCTGGCCGGTTCTTTATGCCCATATTTCACTGGGAGAAGGACAGCTGCTCCGGCAACCAGATCCCAAACCTTTCCAGGCTTGATAGGTTAAAACTAGAGCTAGCTGGACAATGTTGGGGGCAGGGGCCTTCCATGGTGAACTTAGACACAAACAACAAAATCCTCAAAGCTTTCAGATGAACATTTCAATTTTTCATCAAAACACTGAAAAAATGTCCAAAAACTGAAACATTTTTGGATTTTGTCCAAAGATTCTCATGTTTTTGCTTTTCCAACAAGAAAAAAAAAAATTGTCGAGGAAATGAAACACTTCCTGTGAAAAATTTTGTTTAATCAAAAACCCCAGAGAAAAGCGGCTTGGATGGAAATTTTTTGATCCTCCCTAGTGAAAGCCAACACCTTGAATTCCACCCAGAAGCTTTTTGGGAGTAAGTGTTGATCATGGAACATGGACTGATGGGCTCCCAACCTGCAACTCCCCTTAATAAATAGTCTGTCACATTTTGCATTAGCTTCAGCCTCTGAATGGTCTTGAGCTGCAGGTTCAAATCCCAACTGAGGTGTAATTCACATTCTTGTTATTTCATTTTGTGTTGTCTGGTTCCAGGGTAGGGAAGGTTTTCCCAGCACTGGTGCTGCCTTGTATGGTCCAGGGGTTCTGTAGGGCTCAGGAATTAAGTGCTGGTGATGGTGGGGAAGACTGTGTTGGTGTGGAATTGTGAAAGTGCAGGAGGAGCAAAGAAAAGCAAACTGGACCGGCATAGCTGAGTGGAAGGCAAAACATAAACACTGTCCAAGCAGCTTAAATGGGGAAAGTACATTGGGCATTTAAAAGTCATTCTGCTTCAGTAATCTTGGGAGTTGTCATTAGGATTATAGGTAAAGCAATTTAGGGTTTAGAAATATAATGACCTGGCCCGTGTGTATGTCATCACTTGTATTACAGTACATTAGGTGCTGTACATAAACATAATAAGAGACAGCCCTTGCCCGGCAGAGCTTACAGCAAGATAGTCGAAGGGGAAACAGAATAAGGAGTTGTCTTGGGCAAGGGCACCAGCAAAGCTGGGCCAAGAACCCAGACCTCCTGATTCCCAGTCCAGTGCTCTCGTCACTGGATAACACTGCCTCTCTGGTAGGTGTCACTGCCCGCTACTGAATGGAATCAGAACTACTCAACTGTGTGTCACAGGCCCTATATTGCAAGTCGCTAAAGAGGAGTTGCCTTTAGCTTGGGTGCCAGGGGCCTTAACTTTTGAAGCAGTGGGAATCTGAGTTCTGCCCCCAGGGTCACCATGAAGTGCCACGTCCTAGGCAGCCACAGATTTGCTACATGAATTGTAAGCTGGCGGTGTCCTTTTCAGAACAAAGCCAGGGAGACAAACAGCTGCTTGGCCTTTTAATGTCCCATTCACACAGCACGACGGCGCGGGAAGGCTTGTGTTTGTGCAGACTTTGCACACACTGCCGCCTGCCACACCTGCATGAGCGAGCAACACGGTCTTTGGCCTGCATTGTGCAGGAGGTCAGACTAGATGATCATAATGGTCCCTTCTGACCTTAGTATCTATGAAACACAGAGCACAGGCAAGCTCAGCCGGGATCCTTCAGCCAGGTTTCAAGCAGCCACTGCAGGGTCAGCTGCCCCCATTCCCCAGGGAGCAAAAGATCAGAGCTACCAGTTTGCTTTGCAAACAGAGCTGACACAGCTCAGCTCAGCTGCAGGGTGGCTTGAAACAGGGAGGAGACTGTCTCCGTTCCCACCTGGGTGGAAGATCTACTACATAAGCCATCTGGACAAAAGACATCCGCACATGCACAGACCTAGGGGGGCCATCAGCAAAGCGCCAATTGCAGGAGGAGGCAGGCTGACATGAAGACAAATCCCTCACTGTAGGGAATGAGGAGTGGAGGCCAGATGGAGTCAGTCAGGGGAAGGCTTAGAAGGGACAGGAAAAAAGATGGAGGACCTTATTTGTTAGAAAGCAAACAGCCAAAACCTATTTGCCTAGGGAGTCACCTCGAGGACTAGCCTGCCCAGCTGTTACTGCCTATTCCAACCGGTGGGCCAGTTACTCAGAAACTGTCCTGGCTCTTGGGTGCAATTCTGTGGCCTGACTGAGGGGACCAGAATGATCCTTCTTGGACTTAAAAAGACAACGATGAGTCTGATTCTTCCTGCGCCTCTTGCAGGTGTTTACGCCAAGGCAAAGTGGGGTGTCAAATGTTTCCGACTCAGAATGGGAGGCGTTTCGTACTTGTTCGGCACTGGTGTAATTGACGACACAGTTTGATGGGAGAATCAGGTCCAATAACTATGAAGAAAGACAAACCCAGGACAGTTAGGTTGTGTCTGTTTGAATGGGTGGGATCTTAAACGTCTCACCTAAACACATCGCAAAAATCCATTTTGGTGAGAAGCAAAACTGCCTTGACATTTGAGATGGGCCCATGCGCCAAACAGCCAGGACATGAGGGTGCTCAGGAATAGAATCAGGCTGGAGAGAGGGTCAGGAATTTTTTGTGACCCTGCCCCTCCCCCACCCCGGAAAATGTTGAGATTTTGGCAAAATATTTCCATTCAGAAATACCGCCATGGTGCTTCATGGGAGTTGTAGTTAGAGTTCCTCGTGCTCCCATGCTCCTCTATAGGCCGGGCTCTCTAATCGGACTACATCTCCCAAGATGCACTGTGGTCTCTGCTCTTGATAAGGGGAGGTGGTATATTGTGGCAGTCCCAGGGTGGTGATGTCCAATGGGAGGAGATTTATAGATTCCAAGGCCAAAAGGGCCCATTGTGATCATCTAGTCTGACCTCCTTTTGGACACAGGCCGGAGACCAAACTAATTCCTGGAGCAGATCTTTCAGAAACATATCCAATCTTGATGAAGATGAAGTCCAACTGGGGATTTTACTCTGGAAGCTGGGGTAAATTATCCCAGTGCAAATCATGGCATATATAGGTTTACCCTGTCTACTTTGCCCAAATAAATTTGCTAGTTTCTAAGGTGCCACTAGGACTCCTCGTTGTTTTTCCTGTCTACTTTAGTGGTTTGCAGAAGTGCAGCTATGCCAGGAGATGACGTTCGGGCAAGCTCTCAGTTATTATTAGATCACCAGTATTTTCAATCCCATGCCTTCAAACTTATAAATCAAGGCCCTAGAAATCATGAGATTTTAGCAGTAGTGAATTGGGGGGTTGTTTTTGTTTGCCTTCTGATGTTGAAGACTTTAGAGGTCACATTTTCATGCTTCGCTCTGTAATCCTGAAGGCCAGAAACTGCCTTCTCTCCCCGACATGAGAATCTCAGCTTTCATTTACTCATGTGACTCTGGGTGCTGGGGCTTTAAGAAAAGCACCAGATATCATGATCCTTTGCAAAAGTTGGCAACATTTGGTCTGCACCCTACTGTGTGCTAGGGGCTGTACGTACACACGGACAATGCCTGGCCATGAACCGCTAACAGTCTACATAGGCATTGGGTGGGAGAGGAAACTGAGGCAGAGAGAGAGGAATGGGCATGCCCACAGTCACCCCACAGGCCAGTGGCAGGGCCAAGCATAGAACCCACGTCTACAGATTGCCCTACCTGCCTGATCACACCACTTCTCTTTCAGTACGGACACAGCCACAGTTTCCCCTCTGGCATGTGTGGATCTCACATGTGGCAGGCGGAGAAGGGGGTAAAAGCACTGAAGAGAAATAGGAGCATGCAACTATAAAGGTGCAACAGTGGACAGAGGGATTCAAGGCGTGTGCTGGGCCTGGAACTACTGTGAACTCCTGGTTTGAAACTAAGCCCTGGTCTACACTAGGACTTTAGGTCGAATTTAGCAGCGTTAAATCGATGTAAACCTGCACCCGTCCACACGATGAAGCCCTTTTTTTCGACTTAAAGGGCTCTTAAAATCGATTTCCTTACACCACCCCTGGCAAGTGGATTAGCGCTTAAATCGCCCTTGCCGGGTCGAATTTGGGGTACTGTGGACACAATTCGACGGTATTGACCTCCGGGAGCTATCCCAGAGTGCTCCATTGTGACCGCTCTGGACAGCACTCTCAACTCTGATGCACTGGCCAGGTAGACAGGAAAAGAACCGCAAACTTTTGAATCTCATTTCCGGAGACTGCGGGAACTGTGGGATAGCTACCCACAGTGCAACACTCCGGAAGTCGACGCTTGCCTCGGTACTGTGGAAGCGCTCCACCGAGTTAATGCACTTAATGCACTTCGAGCATTTTCTGTGGGGACACACACACTCAAATATATAAAAACAATTTCTAAAAAACCGACTTCTATAAATTCGACCTAATTTCGTAGAGTAGACATACCCTAAGGTCTCGTCTACATGGGGAGAGTGCCCAGAATAAACTATTCTGAAATCGTTTTCCATGTGGACACTCTTAATCCAGAATAAAAGTGCCTTTTCCCTGTGTTAGCTTAATCTGGACTAAACTCCAAAGTGCCAGTGTCCCTTTAAAAGCGGGGGGGATTTGTTAACTTTCCAGGCAGGCTGCACAGGTAGTAAGTTTACACAGGTATTTAGGGAGGGGAGGGGTAGATAAGGTGGGTTTGATCATGAGTTATTATGACGACAGTGATGATCAGGTGAGCACCCACTG
Organism: Chelonia mydas; assembly: GCF_015237465.2. NCBI lineage: Eukaryota > Metazoa > Chordata > Testudines > Cheloniidae > Chelonia > Chelonia mydas. The sequence goes on from NC_051264.2 coordinate 5,060,358, forward strand.
GTGGTTTAATGCATTTCTTAAGGACTGGGGAGGGAGTTTATTTGCGGGTTGACAATTGTTACTTTAATTGCAGTGGAGTGTCTAGGACAGGGACTCTCAAACTGGGGCTCGGGACCCCTCAGGAGGTCGCGAGGTTATTACACGGGGGATCCACAAGCTGTCTACCTCCACCCCAAACCCCACTTTGCCTCCAGCATTTACAATGGTGTTAAATATATTAAAAAGTGTTTTTAATTTATAAGGGGGGGGAGGTTGCCCTCAGAGGCTTGCTATGTGAAAGGGGTCACCAGTAAAAAAGTTTGAGAATCTCTGCTCTAGGACGTAAAATCAGTGCTGTAAATAAACGAATTCAATCAAAACTGTGGAAGACTTGGCAGGGCTGAGACAGGAGAAGAAAGTATGGCCCAGTGGTTGGGGGAGTAATCAAGCCATCTGGCTTACATTCCTTGATCTGAAATTCAATCAAGACCAGGGCAAAGTCCTGCACTGAAGAAATAAAAATCAAATGCACAACTACAAAATGGGGCGGCTAGGTGCCGTACTGCTGAGAAGGATCTGGGGGCTAGAGGGGATCACACATTGAATATGAGTCAACAATGTGATGCAGTTGCGAGAAAGGCTAATAGCATTCTGGGGTGTATTAACAGGAGCGTCGTAGGTACAGGGGAGGGCATAGTCCTGCTCTACTTAGCACTGGTGCGGTCTCAGCTGGAGTCCTGTGTCCAGCACTTTAGGAAACGTGGCCAAATTGGAGGGAGCCCAGAGGAGAGCAACAAAAATGACCAAAGGTTTAGAAAACCTGACTGATGAGGAAAGGTTAAAAAAAGGGGGAATGTTTAGTCTTGAGAAAAGAAGTCTAAGCAGGACCTGATAACAGGCTTCCAATATATGAAGGGCTGTGATAAAGAGGACTTTGATCAATTGTTCTCTATGTCCACTGAAGGCAGGACAAGAAGTAATTGACTAAATCTGTAGTAAGAGAGATTTAGGTTAGATATTAGGAAAAACTTTTAATCTAAGGGTAGTTAACCTCTGGAACAGACTTCCAAGGGAGTTTGTGGAATCGCCGTCACTGGAGGTTTTAAGAACAGGTTGGACAAAACCTGTCAGGGACGGTCTAGGTTTTCTGGGTTCTGCCTCAGTGCAGGGCACTGGACTTGATGACTTCTCGAGGTCCCAGGCCTGCATTTCTAGGATTCCCTCCTCTGCCACAGACTCCCTATGTGACCCTGGGCAAGTCACTTAGCTTGTCAGTGCCTCAGGTTCCCCACCTGTACAATGGGCATAATAGCACTGCCTGGGCTCACAAGGAGGGCTTGAGAGAATAAACATATTAAAGCTTGTGAGGCACTCAGGTATTATGGTAACAGGGGCCAGAAAAAGTGCCTTCACTCGATAGGGTGTGTCCACACCACGAAAAAAGACTTGCGGGGCGGAGTGGTCTCAGAGCCCAGGCTCCAGGTGCAGCCTGCACGTCTACACTGCTATTTTTAGTCCCCCAGCATGAACCCAAGTAATTTGACCCTGGCTCTGAGATGCACTGCTGCATGTATTTCTCTGCTGTGTACACATACCCCGAGCTACTAAGCCACATTCCTGGCTCTGTGCTAGAAAATTCAAGTGCATTCCACAAAACAGAGAGATCAGAAGACATAGCACCATAACAAAAGGCAAATCTTCCATAAAGCTTTTTCAGCTGCTGTTTAGAATAGAGAAACAGAGAGAAAGCGCTCTTAGGTTTTATTTTCACTTTGGCTTAATACAGATGTGTTAAGAGGCTGTCGCATGAAAAGAAGGAAAACTGTAGCCCAGTACAGAAATTTGGGGTATTTTATGAAAGTTCCAGCAAACAAAGTGATTGTTGTCTAGGGTGATCCAGAATCACCAACCCCAAGTATTCAAAAATCACAAGTCAGGCCCCCAAAATCATGACTGGCTTAAAATCTTGAGATTTTTAAAATAAATAATTTTGGGGGTTCTTTTTATTTGTCTTCTGGATTCATTTGCTTCACGTTTTCTAGTTTTTCTCCATCAACACAAGGGCTAGAAACTTCCTGGGGTTTTTGAGATGAAAGCTGAGATTCTCACAAAGTCAGCTGACTCCAGCAGCTGGGACTTTAAGCTCGCCCAAATGCCTCAAGAGTTGATGTAAAACTGCGAGACTTGGGGCAGCATTGGCAATCGTATCGTGTGTGTGTGTAGCTAGAAAACTTTTGTTTCTTCGTCCTGCACTGCTGTATTTCTAAGAACTCTCCCTGAATGCAGAGACTGCAGCTGTTGTGAAGTTGGTTCCATGCAGACTGGTGCAGAGGAGCTGTATCCACTGTGCTCTCTCTCATAAGGGACTTTCCTTTTGTTCTTTCTTTTTTGTTTGGTTTCCTTAAATCTGATTCTGACTGAAATCTGCCCCTTGCGTATGGAAAAACATAACAGATGGGGGCTAGGAAGAAATTTTCCTTATGGGCATGTTTTCCCCATAACTGCTTAATGCAGAGACAGGATACTGGACTAAATGGACTTGTGCTGCTCCCATGTGGCAATTGCTATGTTCCTAGATGCAGCAGTTGTCTATTACACTAGAGTATTGGCCCAACTCACCATTTCCTTGCAATCTGTGTCATCATTTGCACCAGTGCACCATGGTGATTCTGGCTAGGTAGCATACAATACCCACTTTTGGTGGTGTAAATGACAACACGAGGTGCAAGGCCATGGAGAATCAGGCACCAAAATATTTGCATTGCAGCCATCTTGGGGACAACGATTCCCCTCCGTTTGTACATTGCTGTGCGCCATGAGAGAGTTCAATACATTCTTAATAAAACAATGATGGACTGGCTGGTATGTAGGATTATTTATACTGCAGTAGCACCAGAAGCTCTATTCATAGATCAGGGCCTCATTGTGATAGGCGCAATACAAGAAGAACAAAAGTCCTTGTCCCAAAGAGCTTACAGTCAAAGTCATGTTCCATAGCTCTCTACTGGAATCAGAACACCTCAACTGGGTGTCATATGCCCTATACTGCTCCCAGCTCATGAGGATTCTCCATCTTCCTGTGCTTTTGTATTAGGAGGATCAGAATTCTGTCCCTGCTGCACAATTGCCATTTGCATCTCATTTTGCTAGGAGTTTCCCTCTTGTCTCTCTAGTGGTCCTGATTGGAGAGTCCGGCGTGGGGAAGACCAATCTGCTCTCGCGCTTCACCCGCAATGAATTCAACCACGACAGCCGCACCACCATCGGCGTGGAGTTCTCCACCCGCACCGTCATGGTGGGCAACGCCATGGTGAAGGCACAGATCTGGGACACGGCCGGGCTGGAGCGCTACCGTGCCATCACCTCAGCGTAAGCGGGCCGCGCCGCTTGATGCCACAACGGGAGGGCTTGGCAATGGCAGCAGCGGTTCCTAGGGGAGGCAGGCGCATCTGAACGCAGAACTCCCAGGGGGGTGGCCAAGGGGGCTATTGTATGTGAGCTGCCCATACTCGGCGTGACTCACTGTCTCCCTCCAGCGGCTGGCCCACACAGGGGTTTGTGAGTCCGCTGCAGTCTTTGAGCTAACAGTTCTTTTACCTCAGGTGGTAGATGCTCGTGCATTTAGAGCCAAAGATCTTGGGTTCGATCCCCGCTGCTAACCCCCCCGCTTAGAGGAGCCGTGGTACCCCTAGAGCAAGTGGGATGGAGAGTGTCTATTGCCCAAATGAAGCCGCAGGGCCTGATTCTCCATTGCCCTGCACTTCCCAAGTCATTTACATGAGTGGAAAACCGGCTTAGGACACTGCGGGATCTGCAGCAGGTGTAAACAGGCGTTGGGCCCCTGATTTCCTTGGGGTTCCGCTCACATCCACATGCAGGACCGAGTGGGATTTTAGCAGCCGACAGGCCCAAGCTCACTGCGCAGCAGTGGGAATCTCCCTCAGCAGCAAGAGAAATGTTTTTATTGTGAAAATGAAGGGGCGGAGGGAAAATCAGTGACGCCGGGGTGTTTATTTGACTGTGAGGGATGCCCAGCGGCATTTGAACCCGAGCTCTCCCCAGGCACAGCACAGATTTCTACCAGTGCAGTTAAAGGAGTGACTCCACTGCTCGGAAGCAGTAGTAGGTTGTTATCCTAGTAGCGCAGCCACGGGGAGGGAGGGGGCAGGGGGAAGGACAGGGATGCGATAGCCACTCCGTGGGACCGCTCTTCGAGCAGCAGTGCTGAGTTATAGGTAGACGCACTATGGGTATGTCTACACTGCACAGTAAGCCCAGGTCAGTGGGACCTGACCTTGAGGACTCCGTGTTTCCTAGCCCACGCTTGAGCGTCCACATTGCCCTGTAAACCTGGGCTTACAGTTGCTGGACCCGGGTTTCACAGCCCTGCTAACACGTCCACACTGCACTGTGCAGACCTTCTGACTCAGGTCTGAGGCTTGAGCTGCATCCACACTGCAAACTGACAGGGCTTGGACCCGAGTTGCAGCAGGACTGGGTCTCTGACCCATCCCCCTAGCAGAGTCCTTGGACCTCAGTCCTGAGAGCTCGCTGATCCACGTCAGACGGATTTGTGTGAGGACGGAAGAGAGACTTGGGCTCAAACCTGAGTCAGTGCCTGGGCTTAGCGCGCAGTGGAGACATACCCTAAGAGGTCTGACCCCACTGGAGGCGGTGGGGCTGTGACAGGCTCCAGCTCAGGCCCGGTTGTGAATGCCGCCCGCTCTCTCTCGGCAGGTATTACAGGGGAGCAGTGGGCGCCCTCCTGGTTTTCGACATCACCAAGCACCAGACCTACGACGTGGTGGAGCGCTGGCTGAAGGAGCTGTACGACCACGCCGAGGCCACCATCATCGTCATGCTGGTGGGCAACAAGACAGACTTAGCCCAGGCCCGCGAGGTGCCGACCGAGGAGGCCAAGATGTTTGCAGGTATGGAGCTGCCTGCCCGGGCAGACCCACCCTGAGACAGCCAGCGCCCGCTGGGTTCTGCTACCCCACCCCGAGAACACGTCCTGAAAACTACCCGTCACCGCTCTTCTCTGGTGCTGGGCCCGCATGAGCTAAGCAGGGTCAGTAATGTGACAGACCAAGGGGTGCCAGGCTGCAAGGAGGCGGGGGCTCAGTAGGGGGCGCTCTCCCTGTTGACTCAGTATTGATCCCGGGGGAGCTGTACTGTGGGGATCAGGGTGGGGGTGCTCTCCCCTCCCTGACCCTGATGCCCCAGTGTCATTCTGCTGGGGGAGATGCCATGCTAGATGGGCCAAGGGCCTGCCCTGTTCTGGCCGGAAGAGGGATGCTCGGGTAGCCGGACCCCCAAATGGTACCATGGTTCCCATGCCTCTTGCGTGCCCCTGTCCTTGCAGAAAACAATGGGCTGCTGTTCATCGAGACGTCGGCGCTGGACTCCACGAACGTCGAGCAGGCCTTCGAGACCATACTGAGAGGTGCGCCCGGGGCAGGGGAACGTGGAGTCAGGGTGCGGGATTCTGAGCACAGCACGGTCCGGGGGTGGCTGATGGAGCAGCACCTGGAGGGGGGGTGTGAACTCTCCATAGAAAGAGCTCAAGGCGCCATGCGACATCTGCCCTGCCACCAGGGAGCGCTAAGGAGACCGAAAGGGTTATTGCACTCTCCTTGAATCCGGTATCCCACCTCCTGCCATGACAAACCAGCCCGTTGACCCATCTGTTCCCGCATCCTGCTGGGCCCTGTCCGACCATTTGTGTACCCCCAGAGCTTCTCTCTGCACCAAGGGGGGGCAGGTTAACGACGAGGCCAACTGGTCTCCCATTTGGGGCTAGACAGGGGATTTCGAGGGGGACACAGCACCACCCAGTGTGGGTTACCCTGGGCCAGGGGGAACGCTCCAGGATCTCTCCCTATCGCTCCCCCTTCCAGGCATTTTCAGCAAAGTGCAGAAGCAACAACAGCGAAGCCCCCAGGACAACGCGGTGTCGCTCTCCAGCGAGAACTCCCGCGGCGCGTCCCAGAGCCCGGAGGAGAAGCGAGCGTGCTGCGTGAGCCTCTGAGAGCTGGCCCGGGCGTCGCCGTGGAGGCACGAGCCCCTCCATCCGCTCTGCTTTCTGACCGGGGGAATGTCCGTCCCCTCCCTCAACGCCCCGTAACTGCACCGAGCCAGGCCGGGGCTGGGCGACGGAAACACGGCTGCAATTGAGCGGTCCCTTTGCCCCCTCTCATGTGCCCCTCGGCAAAGCCGTTACCCACCCCCCACACAGCAGCACTAGAGAAGGGGATGCTGCCTACCCAGACCTCTGCCCCCTGGTGTCTGCCAAGCCACGGCCGGGGGAATCGTGGCGGGGGGGCTGGCCAAACTTCCCCCCTAGCAGAGGGGGAGTCAGCCATAGGAACACGCCCATCTGTCTTAGTTACCTGATCCCATTACCACAGTGTCTGAGCATCTTTTTAATGTATTTATCCTCACAAACCTCTGTGGGATAGGGCAGTGCTATTATCCCCACTGTACAGATGGGGAAACTGAGGCACAGGGAGACCAGGTGACATGCCCAGGGTCAAACAGGGCATCTGTGGCAGAGCTAGGAATTGAACCTGGGTCTCCCAAGTTCCAGGCTAGCGCCATAACCACTGGGCAGTCCTTCCTCTCTTCCTGCAACCATGAGGTTTCAAGGAAGGAATTTAAATATCATCAATATATTGGTCTGATCCTGCCATTGGATCCACGCGCTCAGAATCTGGCCTCAACGCCACTCAGCTCAGTGGGGCTTGCTCCAAATTCACACAGCTGCATCGGAGGTCAGAATCCGGCCCTCCCTGTCGAAGTCAGTGGAGGGTGTGGCCACATGGCTCCAATTCCAGGATCGGAGCCACGATTTTTGCCCAGATGCTGCCACTTTAAACACCCCGTCCATTTCACTGTCTCCCATAACCTGGTCATTCGCCAAGTGGCATGCATACAACACCGCTGTCCTAGCCCCTGGGTACAGAATCTCTTTCTCCGAATAGACAGCCTCTGTAAAAATATGACTCTGCCCTATACAGAATGGCAATACAGGAGTGGAGAGAGAGAAAGCAGACATCTCTAGTTCTGGGGCGTGGGTTGCCTAATTAGCCTTACCTTGTGCGGCAGCCTTGCTTGAAGGTCTGAGGTCTTAGAGACGGGAGGGAGGAACTCTGTTAAAATAACTCAGTGAAGGGCTTGGGTTTCAGAGGGGCTGACCGTGCCTTGCTCTGGTAGACTCCAGCTGGAATGGTGACTACCTCACCAAATCATCCCTTCCGTCAATATACACCGAACACGGGTCTCCTAACTTCTGGCTACTAAGGACTTGACCCAAAGCCCCTTGATGTCACCAAAGTTCTCCCCATGGAGTCCAATGGGCATTGGATCCAGTTTATAGAGAAGGAAGTTGCGGGGGGTGGGGAGGAGGGGCGGGGGGGGGGGGGGAGGTTGCCCATAATTAATGAGTTAAACGTCTGAGCTCTTTACGGGACCGGGACTGGATTGTGATCTCTGGGCAACCTTGGGAAGCTGGAGTCGTGCTGACTTCAGTGGAACAAATCCACAGACACCAGAATCTGGCCCTAACGTCACTGAAGTCAGTGGGCCACGTCTCAGCCGGTGTAAACTGGCAAAACTCCGCCCAAGTTATGCCGATATACACCAGCCCAGTGGGTTGACTCTGGCTGTATGCGCCAATGTATCCGAGATCAGACTCTGCCCACCACCGGTGGAGTTAATGGGGTGACTCTGGATTTGCACGGATGTATCTGAGATCAGAATCTGGCCCAGTTCCACTGGAGCGACTCAATTCGCAAACGTGTATCTGGGATCAGAATTTGGCCAATTGGAGTCTGGGGAGGTGCCTCTGGATTTACACCAGTGTAATTTAACTCATTGGGGCAGATTCTGTGCTGAGACAGAAATACTAAATCCCTGTCACACCTCTCATTCTTGTCTAAACCTGGCTTTTACCGGCCGTTAATCTAACTGCAGAATCTTGTGAACGTCTGAATTCACTGGGAATTATTTATACGATCGCCAGAGCGGGGCTGGATCTTTTTGTACAGATCGTCTCACGAGCAGCCCTGGCGAGGGAGTGTGCGTGATGTGATGGACGATAGGACCTTGACCCAAACATTAAAACATTTAGAGAACGTTTCAAAGACAGCAGTCTGCCTATCTTGACCTCTTGCATATTCCTGGTGTGTTTCCCTTTAGGATCTCATCTAATTTTTCTATTCCCCTTCCCTACCCTCAGGGATGTTAATGGTCAGGATGTGGGGCTAACCTGCAAGATAAGGGGTTTCAGACTGGACAACCAAGTGTCTGTGAGCTCTGAAGTGGCCCTGTAGCGCTACTTCCATCAAGGGGGGCGGTTGTGTCGGGAGATTTCACAGCACACAGCTCTGATTGCAGATCTCAGTCCCCACCCGTAGCCCCACCTCGGCATCCCCTGGGCTCCCCACACACAGCTCTGCTGATGCCCCTCGTTCCAACCCATTCCAGTCCCCAGCTGTTCCAGCCCTGGGTTCTCCCAGCGAGATTTTCTTATAGCCGTTGGGGGGGGGGGCTTCATTTATTCCCTCCCCAGTTGCATTTGGTCTACGCAGAAGAAAGAAACTACTTACTTTGCCTTGTGACAAAACTCTGCCCACGGCTGAAGGGGAGCAAGAGCTGATCTCCGCTGACGGTTTGGGTAATTCATCTAGGGCAAAGCCCAACCCCGACTAAACCCTCCAACTAAATAGACTCAAAGCCGGGCCTTGTCCTTGTGCAGCTGCAGAGAGGTGACTCTCACCCTGGCTGGGAGAAGAATTCAGCTGCTTTCCCTTCTCTGTATTAGCTCCCACAGGGCTCTGGGGTGTGGGGCCGATCCTCAGGTGGTGTCTATCAGCATCACTCCATCGGTCTCAGCAGACCTACCCCACAGCTGCTCGCGATGAGATCTGAGTCAGCCCGAGGCCTCCTTACAAGAGCGAAGGCCCAGCTGCAAAGATCACACACGGACTCATCCGAGTTTAAAGGGAGGGCAGCACGGTCAGTCCCAGAGGGCTGGCCGGGCCTCAGCACAGCAGTCACCCTGCCTCAGTTTCTCACCTGGTTCCAGACCCCCTACCTGCAGACCTCCCCTGACTTTAATCTCTCTTGGCAGAGCTAACAGCAGGCCCTGATAATGCTCAGGACTGGAGGTGGTGACCTGTCGCTGGCCTCTGGTCCAAGCTTGGTCTGCTGAGCCTTTCTGAACCCCTGTTCTTAAAGAAGCCAGGCCTTGGACAACGGCTGGCTAGCCCTGGGCCCCCCGTCCGCACTGCCCTCAGAGGGGACAGTGAGAGTTTAGCAGCACAGAGCATGGCAAGCAGAGGGCCAGGCGTTTGGGAACTGGAGCGGTAGCTGGGCTTCAGTATTAGCAATCACAGGCCAAGCCCCAGCCCAGGCAAATCAGACCCCTTGTCTAGGGTCCACCAGACAGCGTCCACATGACAATAACTGGCCCCCCCGTTGGCACGACTTAGCGCTTTACTGGTCGTTTCAGCTGGGAAGCTGAGATCAGACTGGGCCATGGAGACTGAGCGGCCAATTCACCCCTCGAGGGGGTCCTTCCAGAGCATGACGCGGGCACACACGCATGCACAGACACACACACACGCAGACATGCACACGCGCACACACCCAGAGGATGAAATGCTGACTCCATTGAAGTCAATGGGAGTTTTACAATTGACGTCAGGATTTCACGCCTCCTTTCCCTCCCTCTCTACACGCCCGCACCACGCTGCTGGTGCTTTCCCTTGGCCCCCTGCAGTCCCAGGGCCCAGGTGGCTCGGGCAAGCAATGCGGGTCGTGCCCCGTGTCGCTTCCAGACGCTGGCCTGACTCAGATGGAACGGGGAGGCCCGCTCGCACAGGGGGGATTCTCTGGGGGCTGTTTCGACCCACTCTAAGCCCCCTCTGCACTTCCAGCAGAGCCTGGCGGGGACGGAGAACCAGGCCCAGAACATCCAGTGCCCCCATCCAAACCACAGAACGCTGCCCCCTCAGAATGCCCCCTGCCATTTCAACGGGAGACAGTGCTGTCCTTCATGTCCTGTCCTAACTAGCCAGCAGCATCCCTGGTGCGACAGGGCCATGGAGATCGCTTCCCTGCAGCGCTGGGAGACTTCATTCACTCACGACTGGAGAGTGTTCTGCCATCCTGCCAGGCCACTGCTGGGGAGCAGGGCCATTCCCGCGCTGAGGACCCCTCTCCAGGAGAAAAAAGGGGGAACCAAGGGCATGATTTGCACAGAGGCAGCCAGTCCAAAGGGCCCACAAGTCTGCACTCCACATCAGGGGACTCTAAGCTCAGACTTCAAAGCCTGCTGGTCAGCCACACGGAAAGTCGTGGGTGTTCCCCCAGAGCTCGGGGTAACAGGGGGTCCGACTCTAAGCACCCAAGGGCTGTCCTAGCTCAGAGTTTGCCTCTTTGTTGCCCTCTAGCGGCCAGTGTGAAGAAGCGGTTGATAAGTCATCCGCCGTTCTCAACGAATGGAGCCCTGAGGGCGTCTCATTGTCGCCCTCTAGTGTCTGGTCCATGGAAGAGGTTGAGAGGTTGGCTGCAGCTCCCTGCTTTGAGCGCTGAAAGTCCTGGGTTCAAGCCCTGTTAGCAGCCCAAGAGGAGCTGGTTATGCTAAGGGATGGGGGATGAGAGACTGTATCTCGCCCATGGGGGCTCCTTAGTGTTGGTCTGCTACGGGGGGCCTGAGCTGCTTACTTGGCAGGATAGGGGCTGGGGGAGGGAGGGAGGCCAGAGTTTGTACCATAGTTCACTGCATACAGACCCACTTCCCAGGGAGCAGCCATGTCAATCAGCCCCTCCCTAGAGCTGCAGGGACCTTGGCTAATGACACCAGCCTCAGGGGCCCACGATGAGCCAGCAACCTGAAAGTCTGGTCAGATTAGCTGCAAGGCTCCTGGAGACGAGAGCTGGGGCCCTGCTTCCCAGCCAGCCCAGGGGAGCTGGGTTAGAGCTTGTCGATGGAACCATTCCAAGCCCAGTGGCTTGATTCAGCCTGGCTTTGTGCTGAAATTTTGGGGCTAATTGGAACAAACCCAAAACTTTGGTGAGAGCCACGTGGTGTGTGTGTGTGTGCACAAGCATTAATGCATGTGTGTAAACGTGTGCATACAGATGTGTGCATGCACACAAGTATGATTGAGCATGCATGTGTGCATGTGAGTGTGCACCTGTGTGAGTGCAAGTGAGTACAAGTGCACCCGCACAAGTGTGCAAAGCAAGTGTGTATGCAATCACATAAGGGTGTGAGTGAGTGAACATGAGTGTGAGTGTGCAAGTGAACATACAAACCCTGCGTCTTGGCAGAGGGTTAGACTACTTGACCTTTGTGGTCCCTTCTAACCCTGTGATTCTATGAACAAATGCGTATGTGCCTGCACATGAGAGTGCAAGTGCGAGGGAGTATGCATGTGTGTGAGCACACAGGTGTGCGTTTGCTGCTCCACCGCAGCTAGAACAAAGATCCTCCTAGTTCAGGAGCCATGGGCAGTGAAGGGTCTATGACACACAGACCAGCAGTTCTGATTCCATCCAGCAGGGGCAGTGGTGCGCAGATCGTTTTATTAACATAGTCACACAAAAGCCCCCTCACCCCATCTCTCCCCCCCATGTGACTGCGTGTTCAAGACAAAGAGTTAAAGGAATATGACAGACACTGGGTGTGCTTTACAAGTTCTCCCTCAAAGAGGCTGCCAGCTAGGGGAGAGAGCCAGCCTCCCTGCTCTGTCCACCCCATTCTTCTGCCTCCTGACCCTCTCCCATCACACCCAAAAGAGAGAGAGGGAAAAAGAGACATGGCTCCTTTAAAAAAAAATCATGCAAGCCCCACCCCGCATACCTGTGCCAGGTGAGTACCTTGCCAGCCTGACCAGCAAGGGACAGCCCCGCCGGCCAGTCAGAGCAGGAGAGGCGGAGAGCAGCAGACCAATGGGTGTGCAGGGAAGGCTTGGTGAGGCCTGCCCTGGGGGGGGTCGCTGGCCCAGCCCAGGAAATCCCAGAGTGCTGAGATCAGCCCTGCTAGAGTCTGGGGGCAGGGGGACCAGAGCACAGGTGTGCACAGGGAGGAAGCCTCACCTAGAAAGCGGGCGGCAGGATGCGTGGCAAGGATGATGAGTATGATTATCTCTTTAAAGGTAACTTTTCCTCCTGGGGCTTTCTTTGCAATCGGGCTTCACTGCTTCCATCCCTGGGAGGCACCTGCCCAGCCTGGGCTGGGAGATGAGTTATTACCAGTCTCGGCTGCTCTCGGAGATGGCCCGGAACCAGAGCCCCCTGGCTTAGCTACCCTTGGGGTTTGGATCCTGCTGGTCTAACTCTGTCTTCCCCATCCCCCTTCCAGGGCCCATGTTTAGATTGCAAGCTCTACGGGGCAGGGAGTGTCATTTTGTTCTGTATTCATACAGCACCTAGTGCCGTGGGATCTTGGGCCAAGACAGGGGCTTCCCAGCGCTACTGCAATGCAAATAATTATCATCCATGATCCCACCTGAAAAAAGCCACCTGCATGGATTGCTCTGAACCCAGAATTGGGTGTGTGGGGGGGGCATCCCCTTGACTTTATGGCACCTGCTTGGATGCTGGGGGTGGGGAGATGGGAAGAGGGCTGCTCACTGAGGCAAGAGTCCTTTACGACCAGGCGCATTGCAGGGGGCCGGTGGTGGGAAGTGATGGACATTGGTGACGCTAGTGGCCTAAACAGGGCGTTCTAGGTGCATGTACAAATATATAATGGAAAGATGCCCTGGCCCAGAGAGCGTCCTAGCAGGGTGGGTGGGTGGCTTACTTTATGGAGGCTGCTGGACACTGACAGCCCCTGTGGTTCTCTCTGGCTCCCTCTGGACTGGCTACCCTGCCCTGGCTACTGGCCTGGGTGTGGGGCATGGATAGTGTGTGTGAAAAGGCTGAGGGAAAATCAATGGGGGATGCCCCAGCTGGGCTGTGATGAGGGGGAAACCCCTTGCTGGCCCAGTCTGCTCAATGCAGCCTCCCAGTTCAACCCACATAAACCTCCCCCTGCACCACGCAGCCCCAGTGTCTGAGCAGTGCCCATCCCCTTGGTATCTGCCTGCCCCGGCACCGTGGGCCCCTCCCAGAACCCGGCAGGTTTCACTAGCCTGTTCGGAGCTGACCTGGTGCACAAAGCACAGAGGTGATGCTGGTTTCTTTAAGTGAGTAATACTGAACCAAGTGATGTCACTAACTCTGCTGCAATTGGGAAGGGGAAGGGCTTGTGGCAGGAGCACAGGGCTGTGAGTCAGGACTCCTGGGTTCTACAACTCCCAGCTCTAGTCCCTGGGTGACTTGGGCAAGTCCCAGCAATGCTCTGTGCCTCAGCGTCCCCTTGTGTGCAATGGGAATTATACTGACTTCCCGCAGGGGGATGCCAAGGTTAATGCACTAATGTCTGCAAAGTGCTTTGAGATCCGTGGATATCAGGCACTAGCTGCTGCTGCTGTTGTGTGTGTCTCTGACCGCCAACTGACTGGCTTTTCTTCTATCTTTAAGTTCCAGCAAAGGCTATGGGGACTTAAAAGGCTTTGAGCGTAGATTTTCAACACATTATCATGATATCGCATGTGTGCCACTGTCCTTTGCTGGATGGAACCAGCACTGCTCCACTCTGTGTCATAGGCCATTTACTGCTGCCAGCTGATGGGGATCCTCCTGTCACTCAGGTGGCAGGCTCTTGTGCTAGAGGACCTGGGTTGTGTCCCCATTGTTGCCATGAAGTTCCACGTGCCTGCCATGGGGCCGTTTAGCAATCATCTAGCGGTAGTCAGCCGCAGATGAATGAGGACAGAGAAAGGGTCGGGAGGTAAGGAGAGGCTGGACTGGCAAGATATCATCTACTGATGAATCGAGTCCAGGATGCATTAAGTCATCATGCTCCGCTCCTGCTGAGTCACTTCTCTGAAAGGCCATAAATGGCTCAAGCCGCTTGTGCCTTTCAGGTGGTTTCCTATAAAACCAGCAGCTCCTTGCACAGCTCCTGGCCCGCCTCCTGGACACACCTGCCTCTTGTGAAGCGCTCTTATGAGCAGTGGGGAAACTGACCTAAAGGTGGGAAATGAGAGCAGGATGCCCTGGGCCTGAATCTCCATTGCTCCACACCTTCACATGGAGTCACTTTACACTGAGGCAAAATGCTGCCATTCCCTCATGGCAGCATTTCACACCGGTGTAAATGATAAGATAGCGGGTGACAGAATCCCTGCTTTGATGAAGAGAGCCTCCTTCCCAGCTCATTTTCACTTAATTGAATCATTTCATGGCTTCCATACACCCTGGCATTTAAAACCCTGGGGTATTTGCAGTGCCCGAAACATACGAATCCAATGGAACTCAAACTTCACCCCAATCGCTAGTAAAAGAGTTGGGGATGCCCCACTTCTGTAGATGCCAGTCCATTGAAGGTAAAGGGGATTTGAGGGGGGTTCCTTGTCAATAGGAGGCGGCAGCATGTAATAGCTTCACAGGCAAGAAATCGACTTGAGCTAAATTGCTATAAACCAGGGTTTTCATTGGTCGACTTTAAAACAACCCCACTGTTAGTTAAGCCTGGGTGTGGACAAGCTCTATGGCCTGATTCTCCTTTACACCCCTCTGGCAACAGGTGCTAAGATATGTAACTGGCTCCATCCCAGTAATACTGGAGCATCTCACCATCTTCAAGGTATTTATCCTCACAACATCTCTGTGAGGCAGGGCAGAGCTGTTATCCCCATTGTGCCACAGGGGGAACAGAAGCACAGAGAGGCTAAATGACTTTCTCAAGGTCACCCGCAGAGTCAGAGCAGGGAATTGAACCCAGGTGTCTCAAGTCCTGGCTCGCACCTTAACCATTGGGACATCCTTCCTCTCTAGGGACCTTACTGTACAACTGTCATCACCGCTCTCTTGAAGGCTCCTTTATGCTGCCAGAGGATTGTAAATGGGGCCTGAATATAAACGAGAATAAGGCACTAAATCTCCATTGTGAGTCTGTTTCAGGTACTACACACTGGGTAATAACATGAGAGGCCTCCAGATTTCTCAAACTGTTTCTTAAGAGAGCTGTTCACACAAATGCTGCAGCTAGCATGCTAGCCATGTGCACACAGACTGACTTCCAGGTACCTCCTCCAAACTCTTTCCTCCTGCAACTTCTGCTCCTCCCTCCAAGTTCTGTGCAGGTTGCTCCATAGGCAGGAAACATGAGACCTGAGTCCGATCTCGGTTCCCCCATGGTGATCGAGTATAACTCCATTGCAATCAGTGGAGTTGCAACGCTTTAAAATCCGTGTCTGTGAGATCAGAATTGGGCCCATTCTCCCCAATTTATGGCTGTTTTTCACTGATGGAATTAATAGGCACCAGGTTTAATACAAACAAGAGGAAGTCCTTTTTCACACACCGCACAATTAACCTGTGGAACTCGTTGCCATGGGACATTGTGATGCCCAAAAGCATAACTGGGTTCAAAAAAGAACTAGATAAGCTAATAAGATATTAGCCAAGAGGATCAGGGACGCAATCCCATAATCCAGCCACTCTAAACCTCTGAGGGCCAGAAACTGGGAGGGGAACACGAGGTGGATCTCTCCAAAATTGCCCTGTTCTGTACACTCCCCCTGAAGCTCTGGTACTGGCCACTGTTTGACCCAGGGTACTGGAATAGATGGACCATTGGTCTGATCCAATCTGGCCATTCTTATATTGTTCTGGCCATGCAAAGGGGCTGTGAATTCAGTCTTTCTTCAAATCCTTCTGTCTCCACTTCTTCCTTGGTGCTCCTGTAAGCTCAAGGCTGTATCCATTGTTATCTCCAATGGAGTCTCAAGGATATCCACGGTCCCTGCTACTGAGACTTTGAAGGACACGTGATATTCAGTGCAAAAGGCACTGCAGAGTGAAGGGTAAGGCAGGGTGAATTCTTCGCAGGTTTGCAAGGTGGCTGCAGAATGGAAGTTATTAAAATCTGATTGCACAGAGGTTAAGGCCAGAAGGGACTATTCCGGTCTCCGGCAAAGCACCAGTCAGAGCATTTTTACCCCTTTCTATAAATAATCAAGTGGGACTTGAACCTATAACCACTTATTTTCAAGGCTAGGTAGCCTTCCCTAGACCACATACCTTTTTCATGTGTAGCCTGCTTTGCAGTGCTTTCACTTCTTCATGTGCTCTGCGTGTTGGATGGAATCAGAACTACAATGCTGTAAGTCATGGACCCTATACTGCTAACACCTAGTGGTGATTCTCCTTTAAATCAGAAGGTAGGGCCTCGATTTAGGTGCCAGGGGATCTGAGTCTATTCCCACAGTTGCTGTGACATTCTAAATGGCCACGTGAACAGCTTGGGGCTTACCATAGTTCCTAGGTGACCTTATAAGCTATTTTCGATTACCTTCTGGACTCCCAAGCTTGTCATATTAATAACCTCATTTGCAACGTACTAACTTGCAGTACTGACATGGGCCTTTCTGATTTCAAACTACTTTGCAAATATAAATTAAACCCATGCTGTAATTGGGGGTCAGAATCATCGTCCGTGGTTCACCAAGGGAGAAATAGAGGCACAGAGGCCAGGATCCTGCAACCATGGGGGTGTCAGTGCTGGGATTACAGCTCTGAGTTCCTGGCTCCCAGCCCACTGCTCACACCTCACCTCTGAGGACAATGAGCTAATGTGCCCCAGCGCTCTTCCCTTGCAGCCATATTCTGATAAATCACACTCTTGCGCCCCTTTCAGTCTCTTCACTCTTCCCCTATATCCTGCCTTCTTGCCTGTCTCCTTTGCTACTGCACGCAAGCGGCATGGGGATCTTGAGCAGAGAGACCACAGGCCTCCTGGATTCTCTTCTCAGCTCTGCCACTGACAGGCTGCGTGACCTTGGGCAAGTTGCATTAGTGCCTCGGTTTCCCCACCCGGGAAACAGGCCCAACTACCCAGGGGAATTGTGTCTCATGCATTTGTAAGACACTTTCTGCATGAAAGGTGGCTAGAGAAGTGCAGAGTAAGAGTAATTGTTTTTCACAATGTATCCAAAGGTACAAAGCCAGTGACTTGAGTTCTTAGATACACTCCATACTGGCAAAGTCCTCATAGATAGATGCAATTTATACCAGCACAGCTTATTCCAGCTGCACTTCTTACACACACAAGCTTACACACACAAGCTTACACACACACACACACCCCTGCCAGCACAACTATGTCTGTCAAGGATCACTCCTACAGACCTCCGACCAACAGAGCTATGCTGGTAAAAAGCCTGGTGCAGCCCAGACCAGACCATAAGTGAGAATTCAGACCTGGAGCTTTCTCCTTTTCCCCACCCAATCTTCTGAGGTTTTACCACGGTGATGCATTTTCCTGTCACCAGGTAGGAAGTTAGGCAGTGACAAATTATGGCAGCCTCAATCCCCAGTACTCCCCCGTGGGCTAGAGACAAACAAGAAGAGTTAGATCCGAGCACTTCTTATACGGCAAACGAAACCAGAGCGGGGCGCTCGGAGCCGTTCGGTGCTTAGGGGACGTGCGAAACCTGGACAATCATCTGAAAGGCATAGGCAAGACGCTGTTCCACCTCTCCTTGGGCCAGAGCGGACCCAAGAAAACAGCTAGCGAAATGGGTATGATTTGGGGGAAGTGATGGTTATAGAGGCAGCTAGAAGAGGCTTATGAGGACAGAAAGGATGGCCTTGTGGTTAAGACCCTAGCCGAACACTGAGAAGACGCAGGGTCAACTCCCTGCTGTGTCGTGGACTCCATGTGTGTCAAGTTGCACAGGCTGGGTCTTCACTAGACAGTTGCACTGGAGAATAGTTTTGTTGGCCATCGGCACAGCTATTTTGGGGGTTCACACTGGGCTGCTTGTGCTGCTCGGCTTGGCCAAAACATGTTGCATTGTGGGTAGGCATCCCAGTATCCTTCAGGTGTGCTGCCTTGTGGGAGATTGTCGCTGTATTGGAGGGCAGCTGCTATGTGTGGTAGGAGACTCTCCCTCCTCTCAGGTGTCCAGAGATCTCACAATCAACCTCTCTGATCTGTACAGTGGGGGAGGCAATGACTTCCCTCCTTCCCAGGGGATGCTCAGGTGCCAGGTGCTCCCCTGCAATGGCGTCTGCAGCCGTATACACGTCACGTCAACCTCAGGAGTGGCGACAAGCACGGGGAGGCTGGCTGGGAGAAGGGGGCGGGGAGCCCTGGGCCACGTGAAATATTTCTGGGGGCACCCTTGCTCAGTGGCTCTGGTGATTGGAACCGCGGAAGCACCCTACGTCGCCATTTATCTTGGCAGAAGACACTGAATATCTAATTCATGGGAAGACCAACTCGATCCCAAGTCCTGTGTGTCTGAGGGCATGTCTACGCTTACACTGGCGTGTTGAGTACGGACGCTGCAGGCCCAGCTGGCAAGGGGATAAATAGCCATGTAGATGTCTTGGGTGAGTACCCTAGAGGGCCGTAGACACTCGAACCCCGAGGTTATACATCCTACCCAGCTCTGTACACACCCAGGCAGTGCCTCCTACATCTACACGGCCATTGTTAGCAGCGCAGTGTCGTGCCAGAGCCTTTCCCTGCGGTGTGTAGCTACGTGCCTGTGCTCTGCACGCTGCCCTATGTGTAGACATAGCCTGAGAGGCTGGAGGGGAGAATTAGATTCCTGGCTCTGCCACTGACCAGCTGGGTGATGCTGGGCAAGTCATGTCCCCTGTCTGTGCCTCAGTTTCCCCACACACATTTTGCCTTGTCTATTTAAACTGTAAGCTCTCAGAGGCAGGGACTCTTACTGGGGGTATGTATAGTGGGGTCTGCTGTCCCAGGTTGGTCACGTCATCTCTCCTTTCCTCAACTTGACCCACCTGTAGCATGGGGAGAGAGCCATCTGTTCAGGCCTTTCAACTAGGCAGAGAGGAAAGGCATGAGCATTACTTCCTTTGGCAGAATCACCTGTTACCCTAGCAGTACCAGCAACTGGAGGAAGCCCCGCGGTTAAGCAAGGGGAAGTGGTACGTTCCTGTGGATGCAAGCTGATTGGCAAATCCCAGAGCGGCCTGCTAGAGCTCACTGACTCCGGTTTATTCCTGTAGTGTCTTCATTTCTGGAGTGACTGTGTGCGCTCTTCTGAAGTGTGCGTGCAGGCTTCGTCACTTCCTGGATACAGCTCCTTGGAAAACTTTCCTGGAAACAGTTTTCCCTTGGAAAATGCAGTTTCAACAAACCAGAAGGTTTTGGCAAAATCCGATCAATCTGGACACTTATGTTTAAAAAGGCATGTTGAAAATGTCTAAATGCCATGCTAGCAGCGTGGCAAGTTTTGATTTGTCGTTTCAAAAGCACTGTTCATTTTGAAATGTACGTTTTTAGTATGAAGGGTCACAAGCACAATGAAATTTGTTTTGCCCAAAAACATTTCTGCTACTTTCTTTCTTTCTTAATCAGGAAGGACACCTCCTCTCCCCCTCCCCGCCCCCCCCCCCCCCCCCGAAGTCTTGAAATTTTTTGCGGGATGGAAAATCTGTTTTCTGGCCAGCTCTGTCCCAAGCCACAGGAGGAAGGGACTTGCCCAAGGTCACCCAGCAAGCTGGTGGCAGAGCTGAGAACAGAAAGAAAAGTCTTCTGAATTCCAGTTCAGTGGTCTGTACATTAGGCCATGTAGGCAGTGTGAAATATTCAGATGACTCCTTCTACTTATGGGAACCAGCCTGACCTAGTAGATAAAGCGTTGGATTGGGATTCAGAAGACCATGGGTTATATTCCCAATTCTACCACTGACCTCCTGGTTGACCACAGGCAGGTCAAACCCCTGCTGTGCCTCAGTTTCCCCATCTGTATAATGGGGATAGTGATACTGCCCTCCGTTGCATGCTGGATGAGAGCTAGGTGGTGATATCTAGAGGTCTGATTCTTACTTTAAAGTCCCTTTATGCTACCAGTGATGTGAATGGCCCCTAGGTTGAGTGAGCAAGGCCAGAGCTGTGCAAAGGGGCCTTAACATGAATAAGAATCGGGCCCCTGTGTCTGTATTTTTGCTGCCTGATGCTATCATACCATGTACAATTCCCATTCCTGATATGCCAAGAAACCAGCCACCTCCCTGGCCTCCATCTAACACCAGGCGACTTTTGATTCTGGATTTCCAAAGTCCAGCCCCTCCCAGTTACGTCCTACCTTTAAAAAAATATTGCAATCATTCATGATGCTTCTGTGCCTTCCAAATGACCTTCCTAATAACAGCAACTAATTTCACACGACAGTAGGTTTCATAGATTGCTGCCATTCACTTGCAGTCAAGCGATTCCCCACGCCCCGGCCCTGTGTTACTTGGTTATCTGGGGCTTATTTAAAAAGAGATTCTAGTCAGAAAAAGTAATTTTTATGAAACTTTCTCGCTGTTCCCTGTGGCTTGGAGTCTGGTCTTCTGACTCGGCAAACAAGCAGTCACCTACCTTGGCACTTCTGGGGATAAAAGGGAGCCCGAAATGGGTTTTCTTGGGAACATAGTAATTTAGAGTGGATTAGACCAGTGAGGAAGAATGGCCCGGTGGTTACGGCGTTAGCCTGGGACTTGGGAGACCAGCATTCAATTCTCTACTTTGCCACAGTTGTGTGACCCTGGGCACGTCACTTGTTCTCGCTCTGCCCCTCAGTTTCCCCATCTATACAGTGGGGATAATAGCACTTCCCTGCCTCACAAGGGGGTTGTAAGGAGAAATATGTTAGAGATTGTGAGGTGCTCAGAGAACGGGAGCCAGATAACCATTTTAGAGACTGTCCTGTGGCCAGTGCCAGAGAGAAGGGCAAGAATTTTTGCCATGACTGTAATCTGCTTCTGATGATATCCCCCACCACGATCCCTTAGCTAGAACTTGGTTCATAGTTCTCAGATGTCTGTCCTTTCCAAAGCTTTCAATCTTCTAACTCTGGATCTTCCTGTCTAACCCTCTGTACAAATGTCGAATCCTTGTTTAACCCTGCACAGAACTCTTGTAGGTGTGTGTGGAGAAAAGTATTTTCCTTTGTTCGGTTTGGAATTCACCCCCTTTGGGTTTAATTGAATGAACACACATGAACATGAACGAACACACACACACCGCTTTGCCTTGGAGCATTGGTTTGTGGGGGAGACAGAGCAGTTTTGTGTCTCTGCTCCCAAACTGGGTTTGCAGATCCGGTGGTTGGAAAAATCATTCTCTGCTGAGTCATAAACTGAACAAACTTGATACGGAAACCACAGAGAGAAAACCCCTGGCGCCACTGTTTAACTGAGGCACTTTAATGCATGGGTTCTCCAGGAACAGGGCTAAGCTGGGACTGGTAGGAAATGCTTTTTGTAACCCACCCTCTGGACATTCAGCATCAAGCGTGCAGGACTCTCTGCTAATTGAGATAAAGTAGCAACTCCATTAGCTGGCAGCAGCAGTAGGCCACTATTCTCTGTGGCAAGAGAGGCCTTCGTCCTCAAGAGGCAGTGTGGCCTAGTGGCTAGAACACATCTAGGACTCAGGGGACCTGGGTTCTAGTCCAGGCTCTGACCTCGGGGAAGTCCCTGTTCTATTGTGTGCTTCAGTTTCCCCATCTGTCTTGTCTGTTTAGACTGTAAGCTCTTCAGGGCAGGGGCTGCGTATGCCATTGATAGCAGCAGTTTCTGATGCATGTCCGGAAAGAACTGAGGCCCAGCAAACTCATTCCATGCAGGCCACTGACCGGATGGTAGCTGCTCCAGGTCAGAATGTTGGAGTTACACATCAGGGTGAAGTGACCGTGTAAGTAACTGTACACGGCCAGTTGCTGTAAGGTCCCTTCACGCTGCTCTGTGGTATAAATCAGAACCTGACCCAGGGAGACCAGGTGACTCACCCAAGGCCACACAGGGAGTTAGTGGCAAAAGTGGGAATGGAACCCACGTCTCCCAAATCCCAACCCAGCGCCTTAGCCACAAGACCCTCCTTCCTCTTGCTACTTATAGTGTGCCGTCAGATTCCATCCACCCCAAACCCTGGCTCAAAATTTGCATCAGGTGCTAACTTCTTGCTTTGGGTGTGTCTTATTGAGGGGGAGGAGGCAGAAGATTGAAACCTTTGCAATCTCTCCAGCTCTGGGGCAGGAATTTTCCTGAGACCTGTTTAAAGCCTGTTGAGTGTTTGTGGTGTTATTTAAATGGCCATAAGTTGTTTGGTTCCAATATCTGAGAACAGGGGCTGCTTCTCCCCCATCCCTGCTCTGGGGTCACATTTCATAGAATCATAGAACCAGAGGGTTAGAAGGTACCACAAGGGGTCATCTAGTCCAGTGTTTCTCAGTCTTTTCGATACCAGGGATTGGCTGGCTGCCTTTCTAAACTGTGTCAGGGAGATCTCAGGGACTGGCACGGGTCCACAGACTGGTCCTTGAGAAACACAGATAGTCTGATCCCCGGCAAGGCACAAGATTTGTTGTCTAAAAAATGCAGTGGTCTAATGTGGCTATTACAACCCAATTAGAATTGGTCCCTTTCAACCCAACTGCTGGAACTGTCGCCTCTCCCCTTGATCCCGGCCACACGCTCCCTGAGACAGCAGCAGCAGATGGGGACGCGTTGGAGTAAGATCGAGGGTCTGACTGTGGACTGCTCCTTGACAAGGTGCACTGGGGGGCCATGGCTTTATACCACTGGGCTGCTCTGGGGGCCAAAACCCAGCATGAGTCAGAGCAGGCCCTGCTGACTTCAGTGGCGCCGGGCCATGGAACGGAGAGCGCTTGGTGCTAATCCGGCAGGATAGCCACGTGGCCAGAGCCCCTAGTGTAGACAGGCAAAGCTGCTGCCCGCTACTGTCTGCACTGGTGCAAAACCTACAGGAAGGGTTTGCATTGGTGTAGCTGCTCAGGGCCAATGCCAGGGTAGACTAGGCCCTGAGAGTGTGCTCCAAATTGCTGCTCCGTGCCTCGGTTTTCCCAGCTGCAGAATGGGGACAATACTCGCTCTGCATCAGCCGATGTCAGGTGAGAGTTGAAGATTGCAAGCACCCTTGTGCCCTAGGCCGATTGTTAACCTTGCGCTTTGCGCCTCTCAGTGGTGCTGATCGGGGACTCCGGCGTAGGGAAGAGCAACCTCCTCTCGCGCTTCACCCGCAATGAGTTCAACCTGGAGAGCAAGAGCACCATCGGGGTGGAGTTCGCTACCCGGAGCATCCAGGTGGACAACAAGACCGTGAAGGCTCAGATCTGGGACACGGCGGGTCAGGAGCGTTACCGCGCCATCACTTCAGCGTGAGTAGTAGCATTTGGCCCGAGAGCCTGGGTTGCACAGGCAGTGCATCCCTTCAGAGTGCAGCCACTTCTGGGGTGGAACACAACCGCTGTCTAGCACACACAGTAACATAGAAATTGACAGGCTGAATCGGAGCGAAGGTTCAGATAGTCCAGGATGCTGTCTCAGACAACAGCCAGCACCTGCTGCTGCTTGGACCACAGCTCCCAGCCCCCCTTAACTCTCTGTGCTTAAAAGACACTCCCTTCCTTTCAATACTGCTGCTTCCTGTCTCCTCTGCAGTTCCCTCCACAACTGAGCCACTCGCTGGCATTTTCTAATCCCGTCCTCCCTTCCCTGGTAGCTGTGTGTGATAACTGAACTGGGCTGGCTGGCCCTTAAAGGGGCAAAGCAGCCTGGTACAAGGCCTCAGTGATATCTTGTGGCAGTGAGTTACACAGGCTAATTGTGCACTGAGGCACAGCTTGGTATGTCACCTTGGGCACAGCTGGTAATAGAACCCAGGAGTCCCCAGTCCCCCCAATCTCTACCCACTAGACACTACTACCCTCCCCAGAGCTGGGACTAGAACCCAGGACTCCTGACTCCCAGGCTACCACTATTCTCACAGCACAGCAGCTCCCCCTGTGACGCTGGAATGAGCCCCTGTCTGGGCTGGATCCAGCTTGACCTGCTCCACTCCGTCCCCCTGTGCCTCCTGCCTCGCCCGTGACAACACCGCCACTCTTTCTCCCACCCAGGTATTACCGGGGTGCGGTGGGTGCCCTCCTGGTCTACGACATCGCCAAGTACCTGACCTACGAGAACGCTGAGCGCTGGCTGAAGGAGCTGCAGGACCACGCCGACGCCAACATCGTGATCATGCTGGTGGGCAACAAGAGTGACCTGCGGCACCTCCGGGCCGTGCCCACCGACGAGGCCAAGAGCTTTGCAGGTACGGGCCCGGCCCCCGCCCCCCCCCCCCTGCTCCAGGAGCTGCCCCAGGGCTGCAGAGAGAACAGAGCTGGAATTCCCTCCTGTTTCTCTTTGCTTTACTCACTGGATCGAATGCAGAGCAGGGAGACGGGGCTGGCATCCCGGGAAGGGATAGGGCTGGGGTTCAGTGGGGCAGGGTTAAATGATGGGGGTGATACTCGGGGGGGGGGGGGGTAGCAGCTGGCTGGTGTGCATGGGAATCCTGGCAAGGTTTGTATTGCTTTTCAATATTGCTGAAAATTGGGGGGGGGGGGCGCATGAGTGAGCCAGGGCACCGCCCTCTTCTGGGTGGCCTTGGTGCTGCATAACCATGTGTCATAGGTCCTCGCCAGTGATGGAGATTCTCCCTCAGCTCAGCTGGGGCCTGGGTGTGGGGGGCCCCAGTTCCATCCCCACTGCTGCCCTGCAGCACTGAGAGGGCCCCGGGTCATGGTGGGAAGCACAGTCTGTCTGGGTTGTGGCTTTTCATGCCATATTTCACCCTAGAGACTTTCCCAAACCCCAGCCTCTGGGCCTGCCCAGCCAGCCCTGCTCCTCAGCATGAGTGGGGGTCGGGGAGCAGTTGTCTGGAGGGGGCTGACGGCCCAGACGAGGGGGCAGGGCTGCTCTAATGCAGATGGAGGTGAATTAGCAGAGGACGTCGGGAGAAGGGCATGGGGGAGGGATGGGGATTGCTCAGCGCCCCCGCCCCCTGTCCATGTAAATCAGCAGCGGGCACCTCCTCATTCACCCGAGGATGTGCCCGGCATCGCAGACATGGATGGATGGAGCGTCCAGAGGGCACTGCCTTCCAGTGACTGGGCACTCGGAGGGGGGGGCTCTGGACAGCCACAGTTGGGGGGGGGGGGGCAGGCTCCAGGGCAGAGGCAGAGCTAGATTCACCTCTTGGCCTGAACTGGAGGCCGGGGGAGTGGAGGGAATACCCCAGCTGGGGAGCCAGCGGGACGGTCCCATCTCCAGCCCGACCTGGCCAATGAGCAATGGGGTCTGCTGGGCGGTGGGTTGCACCAGTTCCTCTAAGAGAGGCCAGTTAAAGGAGTCAGCTGTGGGTGGATGGGGTCTGTTGAGAGGGGGATCGAGCAGAGGGGCACGTTGCAGGGTACCCCCCTGGTGAGTGGGTGTCACAGGTTCCCCTCCCTTCTGCCCCATGGAGGAGATGAATGGTTATACCCTCTGCTAGGACGCTTTGGCTCATGCTGCTGTTGGCTTGGGAAGTCCCCGGTTTGATCCCCAGCAGGGTGGCTTGTCACACTAGCAGCTGGTTACTGCAGTGCGGGGTTTGGGGAGGGAGCTGAGGCAAGGGCCATGGGGGTGGGCCTGAAGGGATCTGGACCTGGGCTGGATTAAAGGGGGCTCTGTCGGGCCAGGTAAAGGGAACTGCCAGTGGCCTGGGAGTTCCGCTGGGTGTGTCCGTCCGTCTGAACCCTCCGCTTCCTGTCCCTGCAGAGAAGAATGGCCTGTCCTTCATCGAGACGTCTGCCCTGGACTCCACCAACGTGGAGACGGCCTTCCACAGCATTCTGGCAGGTACGGGGCCCACAGCCGCCTGGCTCCCGTGGGGTGGGGACTGTGGCCTATGTTGTGGGGGGGAGGGTGGGAAGGGATGAACATGAACTCCCCCTCACCGCCTGGGGTTGCTCTTTCTCCCTCCTGCAGAAATCTACCGCATCGTGTCGCAGAGGCAGATGACCGGGCAGCAGGAGCCAGAGTTTGGGTCCAGCACGGCCATTGACCCTGTCAAAGTCCTGCCCACTCACCAGGAGGGGAAACAGGCTCCCTGCTGCCAGAACATATGATGCTGACGGGAGGCACCAGAGGCAGGCGGACCCCTGCTGTCGTCCCTCACCGGGGCTGCTTCCCTGTGAGGGGGGCCGGGGTGTCGGAGCATGTGTTATATAAGATCCTGTCGTTTCCCTGTCTCTTGTTCCCTCCCGCAACCCATGGACTGTTGTACTTAATGTAACTCCTATATAAACGTAACTAGGCCACCACCGTTTCCTTGGGGAGACGGGTGTTATCTATTTGAAATCATCATTTCCTCTGGTATCATGCCCCTCCCTTCCCGCATGCTATTGGATGTATGTTTATATAGGGCCTACTCTAATGGGAGTAGACATATTGTGGGGATCTTCCCTTTGGCCCTACCTCTCCTTAAAAAAAAAAAAAAAGACCTCTTTAAAGATCCCTAATGGCCTAGTGCGTGTGTGTGCATTCACACAAGACTCAAAGGGCCCTGACGGCCCAACCCTGCAGGTGTGGCTGCTAGGCAGGCTTGCTAGACAGGTCTGATTGGGACACTGGGGAGAGTCTATTGTGGATCACCAAGCTCTTCTGTCTGCGGTGAGGTGGGCTGGAAGCAGAGTGCGGTTACACCCGTCTTAATCCAGAGTGACTCTGCTGAAAGCCCTGGGGCTGAGCCCCACTGATCTCATGAGAAACACTAAGAGCCCAGCCCAGGTTGGCTGACAGTTTTCTGGTCCTTCCTGAGTCAGGTTAGATTTGAGTTCTGGCGGCGTTAACTCCAGATTTACTCCAGTATCAATGGGATCGGAATCCACGGCCTTTTGTCGCTTCCCAAAGGGAAGGCGCAGGCTGACCACTGACGTGGTGAGTGATTCATGGTTTTCGGTGCCTCCGTTTTGGGCACCCATGTCCGACTGTTTTGGTCCCCCGCTAGAGCAGGATTTCCAGAGGGGCTGAGCATCGACTCCCATTGGCTTCACCCAGCTCTATGTCTCCGTCACATGCCGAGAGCCAAGGGCACCCCCGAGAGGCGGGGCTGTTTCCTGCCAGGAGTGGAGAACCGGCTCTATTCTTTGCTGTCCGAGCAGAGCCTTGGACTCAAGATAAAGGAAGAACTTGATGCTCTTTCCGCCCCCGCCCCTGCTTTAAACTGTGTAGCTGCTGGCTTGGAATCTTAAAGTGGTGTCATTTCATTCCCGCAGCCAAAGCTTTGCTCTCTTCAGCACTGATCCTACTAAAATTGCCCCATGCAGTCTCGCCCACCTGGAGATTAGCCCCACTCAGCCTTTGGTGTAGCTGCAGCTATGCTCAGTTCTATGTGTAGAAAAGGGCAAGCCGGGGCTGCTGGTTAGTTTAAGCAGTGCTAACCCCTGCATGCCCTTGTCTGGATCCAGTCTCGGAAACTGAGTCCTGGTTGAGCCAAGAATGGGGAACTTCAGGGCAAACTTCCCCGGTGCTCTGTCCCAGAGGGTCCTGGGCTGAGAAGGGAGTTTGGGCTGTTGAGTCTGCATGGTCATTTGCCTGTCTGCTGGGGCCACAACCAGTGATGAGCAGGAAGGGGGGTAATTGGTGGTGGCTTATTCCCCCTCCTTTGTCTGCTGTGGTTGGATTGTGTGCAGCTCTGAACCTGGCACCCCCCCCACGCTGTGTAAATATCATGGAGCCTTTTAAAATCTGCTCTCGACTGTGTCTTGGTTTTTTTTGAATGTGTGTGTGTTTAAAAAAGAAAGTTTAAATAAAATATCTAACATCTTTCCCTGTTGCTGCCCTCTCTCTGTCATGGGGTGTGGGACTTCAGCACACACCACCAGGCTCATCAGCGGGGTCAGAACCCTGGGACCTTCCACATTAAAAGCATGAGCCTCGCCTACTCCAGTGGATAACTCTAAGTGGCAGAGGTAGTAGGCTGTTGTCCTCCAGGGGTCAGTGGCATGGACTCCCCAGCATAAATGATCTGGGGGAGGAAGAGTTGAGGTTCCTATTTAAAATGGAACATAGTGGTGGTGAAGGATGCCAGATCGCAAACTCTGTGGGGACTGGCATACGGGCAACACCTTGCAAGAAACCCCCGCCCCCCAGGAGCAAAGCATGCTGTCCTGGAGGGACCCCAGCTAGGGATGAGGGGGGGAGTTCATGGGATTGATCCCAAGCGTTTACAAATCAGGTGGCTGGCCTCAAAAAATATTGTGACATCCATTTACAAAATAAGATTATTGGGATGCTCTGTCTTTTGCCTACTGGTCTCTGAGCCTTTAGCTCATACTCCAGTCATGTCTCCAAGCTTTACTCCTCAGCCAGGAGAGCTGGAAATGTATGTTTTTATTTGGTTAAAGGAAAACTGCCATTCTACTGTAAATCACAGCAAAGCATTGAGTTGGTGCAGTCTCCCCCAGTGCAGGCTCCACAATCAAGCCTCCGTCTCTCTCTGCTGAGGCTGCCCGTGAGGTGGGGTGGTGTGACACGGAGTGGCCTGGAAGCTCATTTCCCCACCTGCCGTTCAGATTCATGTGTGTGTGCCATGCACGTCCCAAATGGCTGCGAACTTTGCTTCACCCCAGAACTGGCTGCATTTCAGCTCCAGGGGCAGTGTGCTGCTGGTGCACAAAGGGCTCTGAACACCCGTCCTTTGTGTCACCCCCATCAACTGCTAAGGGAGGGCGAATGGGAAGAGAAGCATCAAATTGCGAGATGCCCTTGCTGCCACTAGGTGGTGCTATTCGCTGGTTTTAGGGGGTGACAGTGGGTGCCTTTCCATTCAACAGGTGGATTTAAACGCCAATCAATTATTACTGCTGCTTTATCCCCTGTCTAAGAAGGGCCCAGGAGAGCGGTGTGGGGGGAGGGAGGGTGAATGAGCCTTTCACTTCTGCAGCCCGGGGTTCAACTGTGGATCTAAGCTGCTAGGGCAAATTGCACCATTTATCTCAATGCCCCAGCCGCTTGGTGCATGTTTCCCTGTATTGAACCCCCCCCACACCCCCCGTGGTGTGATAGGCAGCCGCTACTCAAGAGTGGCCCCGCCTGGACTGGTAGAGGGGGCTGCAGTACAGGATTGTGGTGGAGCGGTGGTGCCACATGTGAAGGGTGTGGGTGCCGGGGGAGGGGGGAGATCGCGCCCCCCCCCCCCCCCGCCAACGCTCAGCAGAGGCCAAAGTCAGCTGGAGAGAATGCTGGGCTCTAGTCCCTTTCCATCTGCTTCGGTGGCGGGCGTAGGGCCACCCTGTGGCCCAGCATAGGGTGAGGAGCCAGTGGGGTGGAGGGGAATGAGTGGGTCAGTGACCTTCCACCAGAGCCTCTTGAGCCAGGTTCCCACATCACTTGTTGTGAGTGTTGCTGAGTGCTGGGTTGTTTTTTTTTTTACACTGTGAGTGCATTCCACCCTCGAGGTGGCTGCATTTCAGCACCATGTGAAACAATCCCAGCGCAACGTTACTGTGTGCTGTTCGACAGCCGCCACGCTCCACCCTAGAAGCAGCAGCATTTCAGTGCCAGATGGAGCAATTGTAACCCACGGGGGAACGTGTGTTACAGATCCCCTCCCTCCCCCCCCCATGCTGAGCCACAGCGGATATCCGTAATTACAACTCCCCCTTTCAAGCTGTGGCTCTTCAGCTCATGCCTTCAGCCCTGGAGGTCACCAGTTTGATCCCCGGTGCAGCAGCCAATTCCTTGGCCATGTGGTGTTTGTGGTGCACTTTGGGGCCCTGCCAGCTTTAGATGACTGTCTCCAGGTGGGATATTATTATTATTATTAGCTACATGACTCTGCACTGAGCCCACACACAAAAATAACCCTCCGAGCAGAGCATGGAAGAGGCAATCGCACCTCAGCCACGCACTAAGTGGCTGCAATTACTCGGCCTGCATTGATCACGCTGATGGAGCAGCCAAGTGTTGTTCTCCCCCCCCCCCCCCCCCACACACACACCTTCCTTGCCACCATCTGCCTACACCGTGACTCAGCGCCAAGTGGTGATGTCATCCTAGTCCCCAACTGCTTCGCCCACTGGTGCTGCCAGGGTGGAGACTGGGAGGGTGATGTTATTCTAACGCACTGTGACTGGTGACTCATTCTTACTGCATGGAGCTGGGGCAGGTGGGAGACGTGTCCCTCCCCATGGAAAGGTGACTGGGTCACATGGTCAGTGGGAATCTGGCTGCAGCGCCGAATTGGTTAGGGGCAGAGCAACTGTTCAGTTTCCCATGGTAAAAGGAGTTTAGGAAAGTGTGTAAAAAATCTCACCCCAGCTTGCCCCAGTCTCTGCCATGTTCTCTTGCTGCCAGTCTCCCACAGAGCTTGGACACAGCTCCTCAAAGCTCTCGCCACACCTGACTTCCATTGATTTTAGTGGAAATTAGATGTCTCGTTACCTTTGAGGATCTGGATCATACAGACTGCACCTCAAAAATACCTCAAAACCGTGGCAGCGCACCTTGGTGCCCAGCTCCGCCAACTCAGGCTAAAAGGAGCAGTCTAGCGATTTGGGCTAGGGCTGGAGACTGGGTTTCACGACCCTCTCCTGTTGCCAGGTTTCAGAGCCCAGGATCCAGCCTGAGTCTAGATGTCTATGCTGGTATTTTTAGCCCACAGCGTGAGCCCCGCAAGCTCGAGTGAGTTGACCCAGGCTCTGAGACTTGCTGCTAAGGGTGGTTTTTTGCTGTGTAGACATGCCCCTAAGGCCTTGTCTACGCACAAAATTTGCCCTGCTTTAACTAGCCCGGTATAGTGAAACCAGTACAGCCTCACTAGTGTGAACACAGCTATAGTGATAGAAAGGTACTTTATGTTGGTATAGCTGTAGGGTAGGAAGCTGTACTACTATAAGGCACCTTTTCCTTGTATAACTGCGTCCACATTATGTACTCGTATAAGTATGTTGATTTAAAAAAAATCACATCCCTAACCAGCTTAGTTATACTGGGACAACAACTGTGTGTAGAACAGGCATAAAGAGACAGGACTGACAAAGAGCAAGAGGGGAAACTGAGGCACAGAGCATGGGGTGACTTGCCCAAGGTGCAGGGTAAAAAGGTTCCATTTCCTGAGTGCTAGCAATCTATAAGGTTTTCTTTTTTCTTTCTTTTTTTTTTTTTTGGAACCCTTTTGTGGCATTTGCTCCCTTCTTTGTGCTTTTAGGTTTGAACAAGCCACTTAAATCAATGGGAGTCAGGCGCTTAAAAACCTTGGAGGGCCTGGGTCTTGAGTGTGTCGAAGTGTCGTTGAAAATCAATGAGCTTTAGACTTCTAAATCCTAATGTGGCTTCTGAAAAAGGGAGATAGACTCTTAAGTCACTTGTGCGCTTTTAGAAAGACCATCTCATCTCGATTGAAATCAACCCAAATGAGGGAGAATTCCAAACTGCTCTGATGGTTAATGACCCACACAGTTTAAAGACGTGCACCTTGTTTCCGCTCTGATTTCTTCTTACTTCATCCTCCACCTGTTGAATCTTGTCCTGCCTTTGTCTGCTAGATTAAAAAGCCCGCTAGCCTCAGGTACCTCCTGGCTAATCACCACCATGCTTCAAGTTTATAACTAAGTCTGATGGATTTTGGTTCTAAAAACATATTCCATGGAAGACACCTTCAGTCACTGAAAGTTTTTTGGGATTGAGTTAAAGCTCAAAGAGGAAATCCCAAATCTTTAATTCAAATGCAATGAAATCAAAAGGGTGGGAAATTCAAAACCAATAAAAAATCATTTAGATTGCAGAACTCATTGCTACAGGAAGTTGACAAAGGCCAAAAACATACCAACATTCAGAAAGCGATTGGACATTGATATGGATTTCAATATCCAGAGATGACATAATTATAACAACTTTGAAAGGGCTGTAAGAGACAGAATACTGGACTAGAAGGACCTTGGGTCTGATCCAGTCTGGCAATTCTTATGTTCAAATCCCAAAGCTGGATCCCTAGATGGAGGCCACACTGAATGGACAGCTAGATTGACTGGATCAGTCAACAAGTCTTTGAATCGCTCCCGTCCCAAAGTGAAGGCAAGAAGAGGCAGGAAACAATCAAGACATGACGCCAAGTTTCTTAAGTAATAATACTTTAATAAAATTAAGTTCTTAATGTAATTTAGCACATTTAATACATTAACCCTTTCCCTTCTTTGTTTTCTACAAGTTGTGCAACATCATTATTTTAATTTTTTATTTTATTTTAATTTTTTTTCTTCTTCTCCCCTTTACTATATGCCTCAAAACTCAGACATCGAGCCTAACTCTACTTTTCTATGTTCGGTTATATCTCTCGCAGGCCTTTCTTTATTTATTTTTGCGAGATGCCGGAGAGATGAAAATAGCTGGATGGAACATGTGATCTGTTTCTGCTAGTAACAATCCCAATTACAGGTTTCCTATGATAAGAACAAAATAAAACAAGGAATGGACTTTCAACAGAGTGGCCACACAACTGGGAAATCAAGGCTAACGCTGGGGAATTCTGTGGCTGGCTGGTTTATCAAGAGAGAGATTTTGTTTTAGACCGAGTGATAGGAACGTACAACGGTGCCCAGATAAGAAGGAAAACGAAGCACGCGCACAAGCTCGCACAGCATGTGCAATCTCAGACAAGAGGATAGTAATTTTGTTGTTAAGCAAAATACACAAAGGGCTGAAGGGACATTTGTAATTTACTTTGAACGCACTGAGCCAGATTCGTTAGTTGTGTAAATCTGCATCGCTCCACTGAAGTTAGTGGACCCAATTTACACCAGTTGAGGATCTGACCCATTGATCATTTTGATTCTTCTTCTTTCTCATATCTCACCAATTCTGCATCGCTGGGTCCCCGTGGAGCACGCTGACGTCCATGATTGGGATTCCAGTCTGTTGCTCCAGTGAACTGTGGAGCAGCTCCACTGAATTCATTGGAATGAATGTGATTTCCAGACAGACAAATGAGAGAAGAATCTCCCATGTTGACTTCAGTTTGACTCCAGTGTAACTTCAGTGGAGCTATGACAGAGGTGAGATCAGAATCTGGCTCAGCTGGAGGACAGTGTGAACAGAGGAATGGCATTTGCTGAGATTGAGGTGAAAACAGCAGTGTCATTTTAGCAGCCACCACTGTCCAAAACTCAGCCTCATAACCCTGACGCCCTTCACGTTTGCTTAACATCCTTTCTAATCTAGGAGCAAATCCTGTAGGCAAAACAGGATCTGGCCCCGAATATTTGTATTTTGAGAAGCAGGTCAGTTGTAATTATGAAAAAAAAAAAAAAGTGCTGATTACCTTACAGAATAGCAAAGCAGTTTGCAAGAACCAGACCTTCTACCGCCTGCTCCAGAGAGCTGCGGAAGGAACCAATTTAAGCAGAGATCCAAGGAGTTAGAGAGAGTTGATGGGTGTTGCTGCTACATTTCTTTGCAAGTTGTTTCAAAACAATCTTGGAAAATCATAACAAGACTGAAAAACAAATTCTGCCGTTAGCTGCCAGGCTAAATCTGGTGTCGCTCCAATAGTGGCTCCAAATTTTATCCCAGTATAACTCCATTGACACATGTGGAGTAACTCCACTAGAGTGACTCTGGATTTACTCCACTGACATCAGTAGAGTGATTCCAGATTCCACTGGTGTAACTCAACTGAAGTTAATAGATTAAAAATCTGGAGTCTCTCTATCTCCATTGACTTTAATGGAGTCACCCCAGCATAGAATCTGGAGTCACTCCAGTGAGGTGATTCTAGATTGACTCCAATGGAGCGACACTGGAATTCCACCAGAGAAAGCAGAATCTGGCCTTCAGCTTCTACAGTATGTGAAAAATAGTAATAAAAATACAAATCCCTCCCTAAAATCCTAGAAACGACTTTTTGACTAGTTAACCTTTCCTGGTCCACTCCTATCACTGAAGCCAATGGGAATTTTGCCATGGACTTAACAGAGGTAGGATGGGGCCAGTGTAAAAGTTAATATAAAGTGCATCTGATCTCCAGTCCAGGGCATCACTGCATAACTTCAATCACTGACAGTTCAAGTATTAAAAACAAAAATGAGGTAAAATAAAAATGAACGAGCAAACAGTCTGCTTCTTGACCCCTGCTGGGAAGGACTAGACCTTGACTCTACCCACCACAAACTCCAACGGGCCAGCACACAAACCATCACCCTCTGCTTTCAAAAAGCTGCCACTGTTTTAATTTTGTTGCAAGTTGGGCTATGGTGGTTAGGGCTCCGTTTCTGCTCTCCTGATTACAGAGAGAAGAAATCAGGCCCAATGGAGTTACTCCTGATTTACACCTGTGAAAGAGAGCAGAATCAGTCCTTATGGAGCTACTCCTAATTTGCAGTGCAGTAAGCAGGAGCATAACAAGAACCAATTGTCTTCACTTCCGTCCTAAACTGCCAAATGGCATTACTGTGCGCTGTTAAACAGCTGCTACATCCCACCCCAGAAGCAGCTGCATTTCCAGCAGTTGGGGTGAGGGATGCAGCGACTGCACTGCCTGTGGAAATGCTTTGGGATTCTGCGGGTGCTACTGAACTGTAGGACGTTATTGTGGACGAATCACAGTACAAAGTATTAAAAACTAAAACCAAAGGCAACACCTACTTCTCTGAGGCATCTCTTTTGCGGTAGTTAATTTCTTCTCATAGCACCTATATATTTTAAAAACTATGTTATTTATTTTATAATAATATCATATAAATGGGAGATTTTGGTGCAATCACCACTGCGCTGGGACACAGGGCTCACCCTACTCTGAATGATGACTAGGGTGTAGCATGACAATACTCAAGGTTGCTGGGCAACCTTTGTCTCATCTACAGCTGTCCAATGTACTCTCTGGGATGTGTTTCCTACTGTAAAACCTGCCTTGAGTGAATGCCCAGGACACCAGATAAGATTCTATCGGCAGAACTCAAAGCTCTCGTCCTTGATCCATAGCTCACTGAAGTCACATTGATTTCAATGGCTTTTTTGGATCAGACCATTAAATCTGAACACTGTTCTGCCAGGTAGGGAGACACTGGCCACACTCCCTACTAAAGCCAGGAAAAGAACCCAGGAGTCCTGCCTCCCTTTTTACATAGGGGAAAGGCAAGCAGGTGGAGCATGAGGCTGACCCGTCCCCGAGATCACAGTATCTCAGCCGCAGAGCTGGGAATAGTTCCCTCTTACACTCTGGATTCATAGATTAGCCATAAAAATAAAATAGGTATGTGGTTCGTTCACTTCCATCCCTGCCCCTTAGTGGTACTCTGCGCTCCCTCGGCCCCCTCCATTCGAGCATCTCAAATTGCTTTAGCCCCTGTTTACAGGGAGAGGAAGCTTGAGGCACAGAGCCAGGGGATGTGCAAGGTCTTGCACTGAATCCAGAGGCAGGGTCAGAATAGAATCCCAGAGTCCTTGCGTGGGACCTGTGCTCTAACCACTAGACCACGCTCACTTCAAGAGCTGGGAACAGAACCCAGGAGTTCTGATGTCCAGTGCCCTGTTCTAACCCCGAGATAACACTGTTTCTCCCAAAGGTTGGAATAGAACCTAGAAATCCTGATTCCCTGTACCAGCCCCTAGATCATACTGCCCTTCCACAGCCCGGCATAAGAACACATAAGTCTCCTTCTTTAGCCTCTAGATCATGTTGTCTCCTCTAAAGTTGGGTATCGAACCCATGAATCCTGACAGCCAGTGCCCCCTTCTCTAACCAGTAGACCCCACTCCCAGGCCGGAGCCAGGAATGGAACCCAGGACTCCTGACTCCCAGTCCCTCTCTCTAATCAACAGATAACACTGCAGTCTTTCCTTTTCTACCTAGGAACCCGAGCATAAATATTAACCTTCCCACAGAGGACCTGAACTGACAGCTCTGATGTCAGCTGGCATAGGTGGATGCACAAGAGAATGGAGCAACCAGCTCCTCCCTCCATCCCAGCAAGTCCAAAAGGCTTTCCCCAAACATGACACCTCTGCGCCCTCCAGCGCTTGAGCCCTGCAGAATGGTACAAACGCGTAGGTAGACCCGCCCATGCTAGCTGTCCATGGAAACTAGTCCTGATTTTCCAAGGTATTACGATCATCTCGTCTGGCCTCCCACATAGTGCAGGGTCAGTAATGCTGTCAGACAGACACTTGACACTTTGGAGGCTAACCTCATCCAGAGGGGTATTTCATCTCTGGGCTTAATGGCCTGATGCTCTCCCTGTGTGGCTCAGATGGTCAGGGTGCAGAATATTAACAGGCTGGACTTAGAATTTCCAAGAGAAACTTGCCATCAGTTTTTGCTCCGAGAGTTGCACAGTGTGTGAGTCCAACCGGTGCATCACACAGGACCCTAGACGAATCCCACA
Organism: Chelonia mydas; assembly: GCF_015237465.2. Classification (NCBI taxonomy): domain Eukaryota; kingdom Metazoa; phylum Chordata; order Testudines; family Cheloniidae; genus Chelonia; species Chelonia mydas. The sequence goes on from NC_051264.2 coordinate 5,096,633, forward strand.
CCTAGAAGCCATACCTATGGCAGAACAGTGTCATAGGGCCTGATTCTCATTCACACCAGTCACTTGAAGACACCGGCCTTAGGTGCAAATGAAACGCAGGCCCCAACACTGCATGACCCATGAGGCAGTGGACGCACTCCTCTGACCTCAAGACACTTGGAAGAAGAAAGAGGTTAAAAAGCACCATCCTTTTACAGCACGTTTCTTTACCTTTACAGAAGGGATTTCACTTTCCTTTGCCTCTCTGCCTATGTACAATGTAACTTGTCTCCACCAGCCTGCTTCAGGGACCTTCCAAAAGCATTAGTGCTTTTGAGAAGTTTTAAAAAACCAAAGTAATAGTACAAGAAACATAACAACTGCGAGATATTTACTTTTAACCCTTCTTTCTCTGAAATCTCCACTTCCACCCATGCTAGCCCAAGGTTGGAGTTCAGAATAAGGCAAAAACAAGGGCCTTACTTGCCAGTTTTGTGTGTTCAGTGGATAGCCAATTTTTATACATTAAAGAAAGGAACATAAAACCCCAAACTGATCTTTCCTAAAAAAATACGTATTATCAGATCCCACTTTTCCCCCTCTATAAAAATAACTTCAGGACTTTGATTGACAGAAGGTACCAGGTGGAGGTTTGAAATTTTTTTTTTAAGTTTCAGGAAATAGCACTGAGCAAAAATGGATGGAACCTGTGGGGAAATTAAAACAGGAACAACTGACCTTGTTTACAAGTTTAGTTTACATTCTGTTCTGTCTGGGATCATCACCTCTCCTATAGATAAAACAATATGGATAGCATCTACTATATGAACTAGTTAAGTTTATTTATTTTTTAATCTTTTCTATAGGATTATATGAAATAAATTTCAATGTTTATTATTATTATTATTTTAATATTTTTATACCCATCAACTCAAACTCCCCCCCCCTCTTTTTGGTTAAAAACAAACAATTCTTATTTTAAAATGCTTCTTTAGAAGGCAACAGATTAGAAACACCCCACTACCACCTTTCTGATGCCTTGAAAAGGGTGAATACCATTAAGGTTGGATTTTCAGAGCTGACGCAAGTAAACACAGCTCCCGCTGACTTGTACTGGGGTCAAGGGTGCTCAGCACTTCTGCAAGTCAGGTCCTTGAGCCAAGATCATGCAAAGCACTTAAGTGCTTTCCTGAACAGGGATGGATTTAAACATACGCTTTGCTGGATCGGGACCTTAATGGCTAAAAGGGTGCAGGGGAATGAACATGCCCACCATCCCATTCAAAAGCCCACAATTTTCTTAAAGAGGATGCATTATCTTTATGGTTTTTTGCACCAGGTGCTGTTACTGCTCTAGTTTGTAGGAGGTCAAAAGAGGGCAAGGTCAGGGTAGCCAGAAATCCATATTAAAAAGATGGGTTCTATTTTGTGTACCCTCTTCCCCATCCTTCTGGCTTGGTCGTATCACTTACTATACCCTAAGAAGGCTGCATTAAGGCCCTCATCCTGTAAAAGCTACTGGGTACAGTGGAACCACTCATGACAACAGGCGCCTGATAGCGTCTGCAAGGTTGGGCCCTTGTGGCGGATCAATAATCCCGCTCCCTACAGTCCTCAGGATCAAGCTTCTGATCCACACCAAAGGGCTTGACCCAAAGCACCTTAGGGTCAAGGGGTGAAAACCTGGCCTTGCTGAAGTCAAAGGCAGAACTTCAGTGAGGCCAGGAATTCACGCAATGGGCTTTGGATCAGGTCCTTAAGTGCATGCTTAACTTTAAGTCCTGCTCAAGTCAAAGGGACTTAAGAACGTGTTTAAGTGCTTCACTGAATCAGGGCTTGAAATGACAGCATGATTGCACCAGACAGGAAAATGCTCAAGCACATGATTAACCCTCGACTCTACTGGTAATTAAGCATATGCTCAAGTGCTTTCCCATACAGGGATGGGTTCCTGGACTGAAGCCATAGTGAAACATGTCACTGATTTAGCAAAGGCTGTGGCCCGATCCTGCAATGACTCAGGGCCCAATCTTGCAGATTCATGCCTGCTGATAACTTTACTCCCCCAGGCAACAGGACTACTCCCATATGTGAAGTGACACATATGAGGGGCTGTTGGGAGGACTGGGGTTTTAAATGGCAGCAAGATTTTGAATTCATAGTGGTTTTCCTCTTCTCTAATTTTTAATTTTTTTAAAATACATACAACTGTGTGTAACTTTTATTTCTGGGAAGGGCCATTTGCACTGTAACTATCAACTTTTACATACACACACGCACACACAAAAAAAGAAACATATATTAAAAACACTTTTTAAGCAATACTCTGGATACAAATGTATTTTTTTTAACCTACATATAGTCTAACCCTTCTAAACTTTTTAAGGATCACTTTATCATAAAATAAAATATCCTTTTTTTTCTTATAATAAATTACCTAATAAAAAGTATTTTTATTAGCCCAGTTCCTTGCTACATTTACATGTAATAAATGCATTTATTAAAATAGAATATTAAATTATAAAGAAATGTTCTAATTTTTAAATCTTATTTTTTCCTCCTCTCTCTCTCTTTTTTATTTTTAAAAAACACCTGGAAAAGAACCCAAATAAAAAGTCAAACACCAAATAAGCAAGTTGAATATTTTTGATTTAAGAGGTTCTGAATGTTAACAGTCTTAGCCTTTGCATGTATGAAGATTTAAAAAAAAAAAAAGAAAGAAAGAAAAGAGAAAAAAGAATAGATATCCCTCCAGCTGAAAAATACATTTGCAAATGGGAGCTAGGACAAGATATTCTTATAGTATCTCCTCATTAAATATAAATCCAATTTTGGTTCTTTTTTTAATTTTATGTATTATAATACATACTATTCTCTATATAATTTATGATGATGAGGATATCACAGTATATTTTATATCCCTCCCTGCCCCTTTGTTACATTTATCATCCCTCCTCCCCAAGTCATCCCTCCCCACCCCCGCAACCCCTCCCCGATACCTCTAAAATAATGGCCAAAGACATAGCATATTTGTGTCTCCTTTCACAGGCAAAGCAGATGTTATTAATTAATTAACCCCTCCTCTGAACATCCTGTCACAGCCCCCATCTTCTTTAGTGTCACAGTCCACCATCAAGGGGTGCTTTGTCCCAAAAGCTTGCAGTACCATATATAACACTAAGGGATCTCCCCCCAGTCCTGAAAAATCTTTACTCGCCCATCAGAACTAGTTGTCTAAGTGAGTAAAGATTGCAGGATTAGGCCCCAGTTCAGCAAAGCACTTAAGCGTGTGCTTATCTTTAAGCACAGGATTAAATCCATTCCTATTCAACAAAGCATGTGCTTAAATCCCAAGGCTCTGCTGAATTGGATACCAGATATGTCTCTGTTTTCTCTACCCACTCAGACTCCTAAGGGCCCAATCCTGCCAGGTCCTGAGAGCCTCCAGAGAAAGGGCTCAGCACTCTTCAGTCCCAAATTACGTTAACGTCACTACCAGTACGAGTTAAGAACTATTTGCATAAATCAGGTCCCAGGTCAACGTACCAGAGATGTCCCTTTTTCCTCATCCACCTATGCATCTAACCGATCTAGTTCTTTGGAAGAGTGCCCATCAGCATGCTATCCGAGCCATTTCACCTCCTACTGACTCGCAGGCTTGGCCCCCAACACACAACGAGGGCTCCGTCCTGCCCTCTGCTGTGCAGTCTGGCTGCGGTCCCACAAAGCACTTAAACATGTGCCTACACCGCTGTGCACCTTGACAGGATCAAGCCCCTCATGCAATTGCTGAGGTGTTATATATGGTCACTGCTGTTATATATGGTCAAGCCCCCACCTGCTCCATTTCTCCCAGGAGCCCACTGGACTTTAGTATCGCCCGATGCTGAAGTTACAACCCTCCTCTAGCCTGTCCAGCAGTGCCGAGAGGTAGAGTGGCAGCAGCAGCATTAGCAGAGACCTATCCTCTAAGGCCCCAATCCTGCAAATACTTAGGCACACACGTAACTTTACTATTACCAGAAGCCTTATTGATTTCAACGGGATGATTCATGATAGCGAGGTGTAAGTGTTTGCAGGACTGGGGGCTGATCCAGCTCCCACTGAGCATTGTTTGTTCTTAAACCCTGAGGTGGGGAGAGGGTGGAACAACTCAAATGAGACCTGATACTGGTCACATTTGCTGGGTTGCATTTCAGTCCAACATTGCCCTCTTTCCACCGGAGATGTTTTAGGGGAGCCAAAGGGGAAGGTTGATCCCCATAAATTTCGCACCCCAAATAGTGCCTCATGGAGTCCTGAAATATGTCCCCTCTCCCATGACTGCAAGGTGGAGACACTAAGGATTTGTCCAAACTAAAGACATTTGCACGGGTGCAACAATTGCAAGATGGGTCACCCAGTACCTTACCCCACACAGCAAATACAGCCATACAGATTTACACTGCGTGTAGGTTAGCAAATAAAACCCAGTACAGACACATTAGACTGGAGTGGGGGCATTTCTTTCTTTCATCCTTATTGCTGGTGAATTGGACCAACAAGCCATTTCTAGTCACCTGTCCAGGAAGGTATAAGTCAGAGCAAATAGTTAAGGTCATGGGCATTTTTTGTGTTGTTGATTTTTTTTTATTTTTTTGTGGGTTTTTTTTTTTTTAAAGATTTTTTTATATATATACATATATTTAAAAAGAAAATAAAGAGTTATGCAAATTTATGCTCAGCCACACGCTGGGGTCCTGGCGAGCTGCTAAGAGGCGGGGCCTGGGGCATTCCATCAGTTGAATGCCCCCTACAGGAGTTCAAGAGGATTTAGGCCCCCTGTACCCCGCTGCCCCCGAAAGTACAGCCCCCTCTCAGACTAGAGGTAGCTCTTGGTGCACCTGCAGCCTGCTGTTCTTTCTTCTGAAGTTGCTACATCAAAATATGGGGAGGGAGAAGAGGGGTAAGGAAGGGAGAACAAAATAAAACAGGTCGCAATACTGCTACTCAGTATAAACTAGAACTGCTACATCAAGCTTTCTTTTAATATATATGTATATGTGTGTGTGTGTATATATATATATATATATATATATAAATATATATATATAAAAAGGTTATTGGAACTAAACATTTCATTAAAGGCCGACTTGGAAGCTGGAGTGGGAAAGCCCAGTCCATGGAGATATGGACAGGCTGCCTACCGGCCATACGGAGGGCTTCCCCTCCTGGTTCCGATCAACAAGCTTGGATAATTGTTTGGGTTAGGGTTTTTTTTTTTTTTTTTTCCCCCTTTAGAAAGGTTTTTCTAACATTTTCAGCATGCAGGAGGCTTTTACGTCACTTTATTTCATGAAGGGAAGGGAGAGATTCTAAGCTCCCATACCTTCCTCCCCACCACTCCCTAGGGTCAGTGCTAGAATACGGCCCCAGTCCACACCAGGTCCCCAGTCTGGGTATCTTCCCACCCGACTCCATCCCATCCCACCCCACCCCATCCCACCCAAACCTCTTCACAACCTGGCATCAAAGAAAAACATTGATCAAAAACTCGCTCACATTACCACGAACAGACTTCACTTAGCCAATCATGACTAGTCACTCAACTAAGATATTGGCCCCATGGGACTCAGCCAGGGAAGCACCGGCTGTTGTGTTGTAATCCCATCCGTTACCAACACAGATATTTCTGAATGCGCCTTTGGAAGGGTGGTCTGATTTCCAACCCACTTTTTCCCCCAACCACTCTCCTGACATCAGTAGGAAAGGTATGCACAAAGAGGAACAGAATTGTGGGAGTTACTCCCCAAAAAGAAAACTTATTTTTTACCTTTCCTTCTCTTCTATTGGGATCGAAACAAACAGATTTCAAATAATTATTGGACCCTTTCTGAAAAGGACGTGGTCAGAACAGGACAGATCCTCAAGTTTTCACTGAGGCCGTGTTTCCATTGAAGCGGCTGGGAGGGTATCTCACTCCTGCACATTGGGAACAGCCCGAATCCCATGCACCACTTAAGCCTTCAAGATTTGAGTGGTACCTAGCCTCTTGCTCCTATGGAAGGCAACAGGCCCAATTCGCCATTGTCCTGCAGCACTGGCATAAATGACAACACAAGCAAGTGGGTCTAAAATGCTATGGCTGTGATTTGGTAGCAGTTTGACACCTTCTTTGCAGCGGTATAAATGACTGCAGAAGGTGCAGGGCAATGGAGAATTAGGCTGCTTTAAGGTTTGTTAAAGCTGTGTGGGGAAGAAGAGGGGTCAGATAACTTTGACATGACAGCGTCCCCTTTAGTACAACATTTTCTATCAGCATCCGCTGCAGAACCTAGGAGCGCAACCTCCTACCGCTGTCTATCCCCTGCCCTGTATAACAATCCACCATCAATGCAAAGTGTTATAAGTACAAAATCTCACGCCCCTCCACCTAACATCTGAAGATCATACATGGACCTTTTCCGAGGCTAAAGTCCAAACAGAGGCCTGCCTCAGTATCAGCAATCCACCCCCTGTATGTGACCGAAGGATGTCTTGAATGAATTGTAGAGGGGCTCAGTTGGGGTTGAGTGGCAAAGAATCAAGAGGAAGAGGGGATAGTCCCAGGAAGCACATTACGATGAAATTAAAGTCTCCTGTAACTCAAGGAACATCTCTGGCTATTTTTATTTATTTACTTTTTGGCTGTAGAACTGTCTCTCCCAAGTTGCTAAGCTCGTTGGTCCACAGTTCTAAATCAGGGTCCAGGATTCGTGAGTAGAAGTAATTTGGGGGTAGGAAAAGAGTGGGGTGGGGGGAAATATATATATATATATATATATTGGTACTTGGTAGGTTAATCCAACACACGTAACTTTGCCACCATGGCAATTTGGCATCCAGGTACCGGTTGAACAAACCTGATCACGTTAAGATGCTGGATTGTGATTGGCGTCGAGGCCAGATTTGAAGCCTGTCTCTCCCACTTCCCAACAGTTTAAAAAGTATCTGATTTAACAAAACCAGGAGTCTTCAAATGATTAAAAGGATGTTCAACAAGGCAATTCATTTATTTATTTTTTTGTTTTGTTCTGAAAAAAATATAATATATAAAAGTGGCAACCTCCGGAAGATCCAGATTAAGGACAGTTGAAGAGGTTTTGGTCCATAAAGAAATATTTTCTTCTTCCTTTTTTTTTTTTAAATTTTCCACTTGGTTTTGGGTAACAAAAGTTTTGGTCCAGTTTAAAAACGACGACGACAAAATTATACATATAAACTCGTTTTTTTGCTTTCTGTCGGGATGCATGTTGGTTTCAAATGGGCTCATTGCTTGTATTGCATGATCGTCTTTCTTAGGTTTTGGTGCGGTATACTTTTTTTAAGAAAAGAAAAGAATGTTAGCGTGTGTGTGTACTTTAAGAAAAGAACAATGCTCTGTGTGTGTATGTGGAGAGCTGCAGCTGGTATCACTTGGAAAAAGCAAAGAAGATGAACTATGGAAACATGGAAGTCAATCTTTGCCCTTGGATGGGAACTCAAGACTGGTTTTGAAATACCCTGTTAGTGACTCCTGATTCATCTGATGAACAAATCCCTGTTTGGAATTAAAAAAACAAAAAAAACAAAACAGAGTTCCAAACTCCGTGGTGGCTCAGAATAATAAAATAAATGCTAAGCACCCAGTGTGACTCCTACAGGTTCTTCCAAACCTTCTTCAGTTTCACCGGCGTCATTTTTATTTGTTTTTTCAATGTTCTTTTTTTAGAAAAAAAAGGAAAACAATAAAAGTTCTTTAGCTGCTGTTTTGTGGTTTTTTTTTTGTTTGTATTTTTTAAAATCTTTGAGGTAATAGAGTTGTGCCCTCGTTCTAACAGGTTCCCAGAGGTTGATGGTTTTTTTTTCTCTCTTTTTTCCCCCTTTGCCATCTGTTTTCTTTTCTTTCTGAGCTCTTGTCTGCCGGTTGGTTTGATGTCCCGGGGGGGGCAGCTTCAGACCAAGTTAAAAGAGGGAGTGTCGGTGGGGAAGGAAGAGCTGTTGGGGAAGCCCCTCATTTCCCATGTGCCCCCAGTGTCCTGGTCAAATAAAGATGACCAAGTGTGGTCAATGCAGAGGAGCTCTGAGTCCTGTCTCGCCACAAAAAAAAAAATTAACTAAACCGCTTTGCTTCCGAGATCCAAGTGTGCGTTCAGAGTACTTGTTTTAAAAAGACATCGTAGGCTGGAGCATCGTTTGCCCTTCAAAATTTCTGGCTTTTCTATTCATTTTAATTTATTATTATTCACTTCTTTTTTTAAAAAATAATGTACATTGCTCGTAAAATAATTTCTTTTTTCTTCTTCTTCTTTAAATTAATTATTTTATTCTTTCATTCATTCGTTTAGTCTTCAGATGTCATTAATTATTATTATCATCATCATCTTTTTATTGGACTCCCACCCCCTCCCCATTTCGGTCCCCACTTCCCCCCCCAACCCCGTCCTGTCTCTTTAAGAAAATATTCTAATAGCCTGAGTGGCTGCAGCATGGCAAACCGGGCACTCCGGGTCGGTCCTCTCGCAGATCCGCACAGCGCACTCCATGCAGAAGAGGTTATGGCCGCACGGCACCAGGGCTGCCGTCACTTCGCTTTCAAAGCACACCATGCACTCCCGACTGCTGGAGATGGATGTCCGGGCAGTGGTGTTGGCTCCCAGCTTGGAAAATCCTTGCAGTGGTTCCCCTTGAGACCTTCTGGGGAGCCCAGAGAGGTTAGGCTCTTGGATAGAAGAGGACGGGGAGCGATGCGAGTTAGGATGGACGGCACCAGTGCTGCCGGATCGCTGCTGCTTAGAGAAGAGCACTGAGACGGGGTTGGTGTTTTCCTGCCCGGCCCACATGGGGGCACCAGATTCTGGCACCCCATAATAGAGATCTTGTTTGTTCACACCATAGTTAGGAAAGAGGTAACCATAATTGAAGTCATTTTGGTCGTTCAGTCGGGGTGTCTCGTAGACCGGGTCCACAGAGCAGTCACCAATGCACCCAAGGCTGTTCTGTCGGAAGGTGGAGAGGGGCTTGCAGCCTGGAGCAGGTGTGTGGACCCGCCACGCCTCTGAGTAGCGGTTCTCCATGCCCGAGTCAGGGCTGCTTGACAGGAAGTCATTCTCATTGTTGTATTCCAGGATCTTGCCTGTCCTCACTGCAATGTGGGTCTCGATCTCCTCCCGGGCCCGCTCCACGTTGCCCGGTGCCCCTGTGATCTCGAAGACGGGGTCCCGGTCCCGGCTGGGTGTGATGATGTAGGTATTGGTTTGCTGCTGGATCCGCTTGATGGTGGCCCCTTTGGGACCCACTACCAAGCCCACCACACGATAGGGTACACGGACCCGGATGGTGACTTGGCCAGGCAGGGTAGGGGCGCTGCCAAAGGTGGTGCCGGCCTTGTTGCGGGAGGCCCGGATCATGGAGAAGTGCTCAGCTGCTGAGATGATCTCCCGCCTAGCCATGGCAACGTCCTCCCGCCGCCCCGTCACCATGAAGACCGGCTCCTCACCGCGCACCGGGGTCTTGATGTAGGTGTTGGTCTTTGCCCTCAGAGCTTTGATCTTGCAGCCTTGGGGAAAAGCAAAGACAGAAAACAAGGGAGAGGGATTAGAGTCAAGGCCTTCTCCCTAACATCCTCTGCACAAAACTCCACCTGGCGCTCAATTTTCCTTCAAGGCCTACCCTGGGGCCCAGCCCCGTCAGGGGCCAAGCACCCTCCCACTCAAGGCCCAGACCTGCCAGGGACCTAATGATCTGGCCACTTGCCATGAAAACACCATTCATCTCCTGGTCCCAGCCCCGCTCTACACTCCCAGGCTTGTGCGTTTGTCCAGTGGTCTCCCCCAGAAATGTAGGGCCTTAACATGATATAGCTCAGTGTTTTATGCTCAGCAGCCTCCCCGCCACTCCTTCCTCCCCAGCAGGGGGTGCTGGGTAGCCATTCCCCCAGCAGGTCTGTTGAGAGAAATATGAGGTTCTAGTACATCCTTCGCTGGGGCCTCATCCTCTCCCCATTTCATTTTGTTTGCACAGACATTACAGGTGTTTTGGGGCCCCCCTGAGCTCGGGGTCGCAGTACAATAGCCCCCCTCTTTCCCCCTCACGTCAGCCCTGCCCCCCAGCCCCCGGCAACCGGGCGAGGCTGGTGACCATTGGTGGTGGCACCATCTTGAGACCAGCAGCCCCAGCCTCCCACTGGGGAGGAAAAATTCATTTCATCACTGCAGGGATTGGTCCCTTAATGAGTGAGGATCCAGCCCCCCCTCAGCCACACACTGGGGAAGGGGGAGGGAGAGGCTCCAGCCCCCCACCTCAGCCACACACTGGGGAAGGGGGAGGGAGAGGCTCCAGCCCCCCCCAGCCACACACTGGGGAAGGGGGAGGGAGAGGCCCCAGCCACACACTGGGGAAGGGGGAGGGAGAGGCTCCAGCTCCCCCCCCCCCAGCCACACACTGGGGAAGGGGGAGGGAGAGGCTCCAGCCCCCCCCCCAGCCACACACTGGGGAAGGGGAAGGGAGAGCCTCCAGCCCCCCCCAGCCACACACTGGGGAAGGGGGAGGGAGAGCCTCCAGCCCCCCCCGCCCAGCCACACACTGGGGAAGGGGGAGGGAGAGCCTCCAGCCCCCCCCCGCCCAGCCACACACTGGGGAAGGGGGAGGGAGAGCCTCCAGCCCCCCCCCCCCCCCCCTCAGCCACACACTGGGGAGGGAGAGACCCTCTCGCCCCCCGCATAAACACTGCATATGGAGGCCTCAGGAAATCACCTGCCCTCTGCCCCACAGTGGCTCCTTTCCTCAGTCCCTTTGTTCACCCCCCCACCCCCCCCGGAAGGCCAGGGGTCCCATCGTGTCACCCGGAGAACCCTGTCCTCTTTCCTACCCACTGCCTGGGCCCTTAAACGGCTCCCATGGCAACGCGGGATTTGGCCTGCCTAATGCGCCGAGGGGCTCCGACCCATCATTCTCATTGACATTAACAGGCCTCATCCCTTTGACTCCCCCGGGGGAATAACGGGACCCCGACTGCCGATGCGGGAGGCTCAGCCCCTCTCCACACGTTGAAGGTCCAGCTCCTAAAAGTAGCCTTGGGTGAGGAGGATTATTAGTGGTGAAAAGGAGGTGGGGGGGTTGCTTGAAGAGATGGGTTTAAAGGAGGGATCAGGTGCTTGGCAGAGAAGTGTCCCAGTCTAGCGGGCAGCATGATGGAAAGCATGAAGCAGAGAGCAGGGGGAAGAGGCGAGGAAGGGATAATGCAGACGGCGGGGCCTGGGCTCCCCAACCAGCCACTGGGAAAGTGGCATGAAGCCCCCCGGCAAAAGGGGATAAGGGTGATTTAAAGCCTTGAGCAAAGGGTGGTAGGGCCACGGGGCTGAGAGCTTGGACTGAGGACCAGATGTGAGGACAACAGACTTTGTTACCCTGGAAGGGGTGGAATTAAAAACATGGCCTGTCCGAAGGGCTGAGCTGCAGCAAAAGACAACCCACTGCAGGACTGGAGCAACCACTGGCAGGGAGCACTACAGAGGAAAGAGCTGCTATGCCACATCCAGCAACGAGGGGGCGAGCCAGCGGTGAGTCTTGTTATATTAATTTAGATGGAATATATGGGCCTGAAGAGTTAAAGCTGTTAACTTGACCCTGTCTGTCACTGTCCCGCTTTAAACAGTGTTAAATAACCTCTGGGGTTTGGTATACAGAGCCTGCTTCGTACCACGGCAAACATGCTAGGAAATTCACGCCAAAGGTTAGAAACGTATTGACTGAAACACACAAAAGGCAAAGAATCAACAGGCGGCAAAAAGCATTGGAACTGAGATTGAGTGATTATGCAAAACAAATTTAATCAAAACCTCTTTTTAAAGAGGGCGAATACTGGTTAAAGTCTTTTATTCAGTCAAACAGTCCCTTGGTGGGGAAAAAAGGATTAGTTCTGGTGTTCAGTTCTGAGTTGGGAATGATAGCCTCAACACAGAAGGGAGAGGGGGGCAACATGGGGAAAATACAGCTTTTGTCGATGTTTTTAGGGTACAGGTTGGCAGGTCAGTCAGGAATGGATGCTTTAGGATGCGCTGGACCCCGCCACACCTCCGACCATCTCACTGATCTGGTCACGTCCCTTTCCTGGTCCATCTCAGGCCCGGCAGGACTGAATGGACTGCCTTATGTCAGTGTGCCGTGTGGTGCAGTTGACTTCAAGATCAGGTAAAAAGCAGAGTGAGAGATAGGAGAGAAGGAATATAGTGGGGGACAGAAAGACACATGAAGGAGGGGAAGACAGGGCAGGACCTCACTCATATGAGCCTGGGTTCCTCACTGGAGCAGCGATGGTGGCCAAGAGTCCCCAGTGGAGTATCAAGGTAAAAATCCCTACACCGCAGCCACAATGGTTGTAGCACTTCCCTTTCCTCCCAAGCCTCTTTTTAGTGCCCCCAAAAGTGTGATGGGTGGAATGGCCCACCCTCTTCTTATTTTGCCCACCAATTAGGCCTAAGTTCCAAAGCACCAGTTTTGGCTCATTCATTTCTGGTCCGCTGCTCCTCTTGTTTACCAGTCATAATCTTAATGCAGTCCTTGGGTAATATCAGTAAGCCCTCTCTATTTAAATTAATTCTGTCTTTCTGTCTCCTTAAATCTTTTCTTAAACAGTTTTATGTAACAGGTCATTATAACAATTCATGACCCTTTATCCACTTTCCACTGGCTAGGCTCACAGTTACAGTAGGCCTGCTAGGCCTTCGAGATTACCTGTTATGGTAATATCTCTGGCCCCTCCCAAGATTGGGATTTATTGTGCTGGGCGCTGTATAAATATATGGTGAGAGACAATCCCTGCCCTGAAGTGCTTACAATATAAATAGACAAAGGAAGAATTATTATCCCCCCTTTAGTGATGGGAAACCAAGGCACAGAGAGACTAAATGATTTGCGTAAGGGCACACCGGGAGTGTGTGGCAGAGTCAGGAAACCAGATGTCCTGTGTCCTAGCCCAGCACCTCAGCCACAAGAACATCCTTCTTATAGGTGGAAATAAGGGATAATTACTAGTTGAAAAACAAATGTGTCCTTTGTAAGTTAAGAGAAAAATTCTTCCGGACGGCATTCCTGTAGGACATAGATTCTATTAAAAACTCCTTTTTACAAGCATCTCAACTTTGGGGACAAATCATGTCAAGCACTGGTCCGTTTGAAATAACAAAGCCGGGGGACTGGCAAGCTCAAGGGGGATGACAGATAGAGCCTTTCACATCTAACCCATCCTTTCAAATCGTGTTGGTGGTGACCCAGTGTTGTTAACACCTGGAGGCTATTGGGTTCCTTGTGAGAAACGAGTTCAGCAGGGCTCAGCCCAGTTCCCTGCGACACAAACACCTGTTGTCACTGGATCCCTTATTGTCAGCCTCAGCGGAGAGAGAATTGAATGTGCCCCTCTCGGTCACAGATGATCCCCAGAGTTGAGGAACACTGGCAAGCATGGTATGTTTGGGGTGGCGGGTAGAATCGTGCATTACCACTGCTGAGCTGGTATTGAAAACTTGCAGATGATCAGCTCTGCCCACCCCCTGAAGGTCTCGGAAAGACCAGTCAGTTTTAGGGCTCCAAGGGCACATGATCTCGCCAGCTGGCTTGCAGCCTTTCTGCCAAGCTGTGGCTCACCTAGAAATCCCTCTTCTTTTCACTCTGTCTAGAGCTAGCCCTTCCCTCTCCCATTGCAGCACCAAGCCTGCAGGTAGCCAGCAGCTGCGTCCCCATCCCAGCCCACAGAGTGGCAGCTGCCCCTCCGCCTCCCTGGTTTTGCTGCTGGATCAGTGGAGCGGTGCATCTACCAGCGCCACCCCACTCTCCAAAGCCCTGCTGTGAAGAAGTGCACAGAGCAGGACTGCACGATGCCTGGGCCCCACCCATGCGCCCCAAATCTTCCTGTAGAACTGCATCAAATCTGCAGCTTCTGCTGCCACAGAGAGGGCAGCATTTTGCCCTGGATGAATTTCAGAGGGGTGAGATATGCAAAATAAACAGCCCTGGCAGCTGATAGTACAGCGTGAGCAGCAGCAAGGTGAGCTTCCTTCCTATACTATTTCCCTGTCAATATCCTAGACTCTATAGGAACCCCATCAAAGTGCTAAGAGGAGTCCTGACTCTCCAAGGTCCAGTCACTCAGCTTCTCTACTAAGGCTGCCTGGTGTTTTTTCTGGTATGGAACTGGACTAGCACACACCATACTCACTCCACACAGGCCACTGAACAGTTGTGAGGCTTCTGGTCATAATCGACCTGGGTGAGATTTACACACCATCCTAAAGGGGAAAGGGTACATACCCCATTACCAGTCCCCTCTCCCTTGGTCAAAAATTGCTTCCTGTCTTTCCAAAGGGAGGGAAAGGAGATTCATGGTGGTTTGATGTAGGAAGGAGCCATTGTGCAAACAGCCTTATACCAGGGAAAGAATGAGATCTGAAAGTGATCGTTTCCCTCCACCCCCCTCCCCAATATGCAGTAGGCAAATGGGGTTCTTCCCAGCTGCAGATGTCTCAGTTCCAGCTGGTCAAAAAAGTGGATGTCTTCAACCTGCTCCAGTCTCAATAAATACAGTTCCCCCTTGGTGTCTGTTGACCGGGGAGCACAGAGGTTTCAGCTCCCAGCCAGAGCTGTGCAAACCCTAAGCCCAACTGCAACTCACCTGCTTTCCCATACTGTTACAGCTCCAGAAGCTGGACCCGGATCTGAGTATGTCTGAAATGTAACAGAGATCTAGAGGCAGGAAGGATTTCCTAGTGGGTAGAACACTGCGCTTGTGCAATCTGGGACCAATTCTTAGCTCTGCCATACAGTGACCTTCGACAAATTATGTTGGGTAAAATTTTCAAAAGCACACAACTGACTCTGGAGACCTGAGTCCCACTTTTAAATATGATCTGGGGACCTACATCCATTGACTTTCACTGCACTGAGGTTCCTTTTGAAAAAGTGACATAGGGCCAGATTTTTAAATGCATTTAGATGCCGAAAGATGCCGACAGTGGAATTTTCAAAAGCACCCAGGCAGCCACTAGGCACCTATCCACCCCTTCAGACAAATACATACCTTTAAAAATCTGACCTGTAGGCTCCTAAGTCTCTTAGGTAGTTTTGAAAATTATTACCCTTCGTTTCCCCTGTGCCTCACTTCCCCATCTGTAAAATGGGGATAAAACCCATTAATGATTGGGAGATGCTCAGATACTGTAGTGAGGGCCAAAAATGTACCTACTAGATAGACCAAGAGCTAGATGTTAAAGGTATTTAGGAGCCTAAAGATCCAGGTAGGTGCCTAGTGGGATCTTCAAAAGCATCCAGGCACCTAATTCCCCTAAGTGCCTATGTAAATCACACTATGTGTCTATCTGCACTGTTAGGGGCCTAAATACACCCTGCTGCGTTAGACCGAGTGGCACAAAACATGATGACATCACACTGGAACATAACCAATGAACAGAGGAACAGTCGTGGTGTGGTTAAGGTGCTCGCCTGGGAATCAGCCCTTTAAAATATCTGGCCCCATGTTCCTTCCCAGCAAATTCAGATGGCAATCAGGCACAACCCAGCTGGAGGTTTTGCAGGTCATTCCAGCCCTGAACTCTAAAGCAAACTTCAGGGCGCCCTGCTCTCTGCTGCGCCAGGCCTCGTGCAGTCATTTCCACCTCTGCCAACCAAATCAGAACTGTAGTGCTTTGCAAATGACTGCATAAGGTGCAGGACAATGGAGCACCTGGCCCAATAGGGATACTGGTGAAGCAAGGTGATACGGCTCTGATCCTCTGACTGGCATTATCTGTGATTGGGAGACTGCCCTCCAGCACCTCTGAAACCCCCTTCCCTGGAAAATAAGCAACTTCCTTGCCTTCTACTGCCCTCCGGACCCAACCTCCTTTCTTCCCTTTACACTGTACCTTTAACACACCATGGCCTACAAAGTGGTGCTCTGTACCCAAAATATTCGGACTCCTCAGCTCGTAGGCTGGAACATTATTATTTATATAGATCCTAATAAGTAACAGCAACTCTCTGAGCTGGGAGCTCTGGACTGGAGTTCATCTTGCAAGACACTGGCTATGGTGACATCACGGCATTTACACCCATGTAACACTTTTGCTGCCAGGGGTCAGCAGCAAGGATTGAACCCTGCACCTGCGCAAGGCCACCCACTCGAGCTACAAGGATAACTCTGTGTTAGTCTGTATTCGTAAAAAGAAAAGGAGTACTTGTGGCACCTTAGAGACTAACCAGTTTATTTGAGCATAAACTGGTTAGTCTCTAAGGTGCCACAAGTACTCCTTTTCTTTTTAAGGATAACTCTGGGTACAGCCACATTTTTTCTCTTTTTTTAAGACCTGCAGCAGCAATTGCAGTGTCAACTGACTTGGGCTTGTGGGACACAGATAAAAATAGAAGTGTAGATGTTCCCGCTCAGGCTGGAGCCCGGGCTCTCAGACACACCCCCGTTGCTGGGTTTCACTGAAGCCTGGATCACCTACACTGCTCGTTTTAGCTCTGTAGTGCAAGCCCCGCAAGCCTGAATCAGTTGACCCCGACTCTGACAGTCACTGCTGCGGGATTTTTTCCCCACTGTAGATGTGCCCTCTGTCAGCTGGCAATAGCGATC
Source organism: Chelonia mydas (assembly GCF_015237465.2). NCBI lineage: Eukaryota > Metazoa > Chordata > Testudines > Cheloniidae > Chelonia > Chelonia mydas. The sequence goes on from NC_051264.2 coordinate 5,113,239, forward strand.
GACTGTTTATATGGTTCAGTCACTAGATAGGGTTGCATAAAGCGTACTGACTGGACCATCACATCATGCTCGTCAACCACTATGCTAGTCAACCATTCTGTGGCAATGAAATACAATGACACCACATCGAAACATCACAAGCTAATAAATAAAGAATGGTCTGGTGGTTAAGGCACTGGCCTGGCACTCAGGAAGCCTGGATTCACAACCCAGTTCTGCCACAGACTCAGTGTGAGTCGGAGCAGGTCACTTTGCCTCTCTGGGGGAAATACTCCTCTTTCCTTTATTTAGGGCTGGGCCTGTCTCACTATGTATCTGTACAGAGCCTAGCACAATAAGTAATGTGACAGCATTGCATTACACCTAACTGTCTGCCAAGGCATTGATTTCACAGAGCCCCATGGAGAGGGTTGCTAGATACAACCCTGAGAAAGATCAAGCAATTCCCAGAAAATCCTGGCCAGCTAGAAACCCTACTGAGTGCTATCTAGCCTGATGCCACTCCCCACTGAGATTGTGCCCTGTAGTAGATTTGTAGTGCTTTGTCCAGTCAAGGTTTAAAATGGTTCACACGGACTGATTATTATTTTCTATTTGTACTGCAGTAGCACTAGTCAGGGGTCCGGGTCCCATTGTGCTAGGTACAGAACAAAAACGCAGTCCCTATCCCAAGGAGCTCGCCATCTTCATAAGATTAACTGAGAGGCCATGATGTCCTGTGGGAGATCACCCCACCATTATATAGTTAATGACATGCTTCTGCCTTGGAGTGAAGGTCCACCTATTGCATGGGACTGACGTTATGTTTGCCCAAACGCCCTGGTATTTAGGTAAATAGGTCTGCATCCCAGGAGCAAGAGCCCCATTTGCAACCAAAATAGAATGTCAGGTTATGCACGTGCCAGGGGTGGACCTGGGATCTGCTCACAGGAGAACCTGGGACAATGGTTGCCCACGGATGGAGAGAGATCCAGGCCCAGCCTGATAGGAAACAATCAAGCAGGTGACACAAAGGGTCATGCAGGCAGAGACAAAGGAAAGGGGCTCCAAGCTGGGGACAGATGGAAGGAAACCAAGGCAAGATATAAACGAATGGGGACAAATGTGGAACAGGATCATATAAGCTGGAGCGGGTGGGGAGAGGTTATAGAGACAGCGAGAAACAAACAGTGATGGGGGGGAGGAGAGAGGGAGAATGCAAGGGCGGGGGAGAAGGAGAAACACACCGAATGGCAAACGGGACACAGGCAAGGAGACAGCACAGGAGAAAGGGGGAGGGAAGATCTAGAAACGGACAAAAGGACGCATGGTGCAGCTGATGGTGTGAGAAGCAGGGGGGAGGAGGGAGGGTCTCCAAGAGGCCTGCAGACAGGAGAGCTAGCTTTGCAGAGACAGACAGATGGGGGAACCTTTGCTTTAAACTGAAAAACACCGGAAACAAGATTGACCAACACCCAACCATTAAGCCAGGAGGCCCTTCACAGTCAAATGGGCCAGATCCTCAGCTGATGTGAATTGGTGTAGTTCCACGGAAGACAATGAAACAGAGTCTCAGCTGGTGTAAACTGGTTTAGTTCCATTGACATCCAAGGGAGCCACGCTGAATTACACCAGCTAAAAATCTGGCCATTCTTATATTTGATTTTTCCATTTATACCTATGACGGGGCCCTAATCCTGAGCCCACACCCGATCCTGATTTCACTCTATGCCAGTGTAAATGAGGGGTATAACCTCCATTGACTTCAGTGGGGGTTATGCCCCATTTTTGGCAGCACAAAGCAGGGTCAGGATCCAGCTCTATTCATCCCAGCTGGAATGAGCAATAAGGATGGTATCCTTTCCCCACAAACACATACACTCCTTTCCCCTATTTTGGTCATTCAAGGCTTTTTCTCATCTCTAACGTACAACACAGAACAAACCACTTTACCTAGAGGATTATTAAAGGGGCGGAATTACCCAGTACGCCATTAAGAATGTAAAACTAAGTAGCGAAGAGAACCTCCAGCACATTTCTATAGGGCAGTAAGTACTCTTTAAGGCATTGCACAAACATCAGTTAATTTATCCTTGCCAGCTAGGTTTTTGTTGGGAAGGGGAATAAGCCCTTGCTTGCGTATACAGGTTGTTGGGTTTTTTTAAAACTCAAGTTCATTGATCGCCAATTAACTCAAGTTCACTAACAAATTTGTAAATTATTTCCCTAAACTATAAACCTTTGTGTCCCAGAACAAACCTTTGTGGCATGTCCAGACTTGCATGTACAAACGAGTTAGCTAACTGGAGGCAATTGGTAATCAGTTAACTCCAGCTAAAAAGTCTAGTTTGGCTATGTCCCAAATATGGGTAGGATTAGTGATTAGAAATGCTGGAAGATTGGGTTGGAATGAGTCAAATTCTCCTCTCTGTTACCCCAATGTAAGAGCCTGCTCCAAAAACACACTGAAGTTGAGGGATCAGAGATTAAGGGTTTGATTTGTCATTTTCCTGCATCTATTTAACCACTGCAGTGTGGGTATAACATGCTATCGTTTGCACACACTGGTCCTAATAATCTTCTCATACTGGTTTTACACCAGTGTGATTCCATTGAGACCCAATTCTTGTTTACACCAAGGTCCCTGGCAGCGTCAAGGGGGCCCTAAAGGGGATCTAAATTACAGATGCACTCACTTTGGGTGTAAATGCTGATGCAAAGCGCAGTGCAAAAGAGAATCAAGCCACTGGAAGTTTACACCGGGGTAAATCCAAAGTTAATTTCACTAATAGCAAAATGCAGCTTTTCATTTCTAAAGACTGAAGGCCAGATCCTCAGCTGGTGTAGCTCCGTTGAAGCCAACATGAATATCTTCAGCTGGTGTAAACTGGTGTAACTCCACTGAAGCCAGTGTGTTAGACAGGAGCCAATGGTGCTATTCCAGTTTATATCAGCTACTGATCTGGTCCTGAGGTTTTTAAACAGATCACATCAAATCACTATTGGTCTTTACAAATATATACATTTTAAGATATAAATAATTCCCACAGACAAAAGTTTTCAGCCTGATTCTCTTCCACACCACCCCTTTACACCGCTCTGGTGTAAATTACATATGTATGGACTTGCTTTAAGGCACTTTTATGCTGCCAGAGCAGTGTAAAGGGGCCTCAAAAAAAATGAGGACCTGGCCCCTTGTCTGTAATATTCATAACATTAAAAGAGGCCCGTAAAATAAACAACCATTAAATATATCTGTGTGGCGAAACTTTGTTTTATTGCTGGTGAAAGTTGAGTTCCAAACACATATGCAAAGCACCAGAAACATGCGACCACTAATTATCTGTTGGGTGAGATTTGTTGCGTTGCTGATGAAAGCTGTATTAAAAACACATACACATACAAAGCACCACAAATAAACAACAACTAAATCTCTTTGCAGCGAGGCTTTAGTGCACTGCTGATGCAAGTTGTGTTAAAAAAGACCCAACACACCACAAAATAAGCAATCACTGATTTCTGTGTGGTTGAAGCCTTTTTGCTGATTAAAGTTATTCAACACACACCCACACGCATATACACCTCAAGACACCACAAACAACCACCATCTTGTTGTGTTGCAGATGGAAGTTATACTAGAGAAAAAACCAACCTCGGCAGCAGATCTCAAACAGCGAGGCATCATCATGCAGGGTGGGTGTGTCACCGTTGTGCCCGCATGGCGCAACCCTGACGTCTGACTTTGTCACATGTTTTAGATCTCGCTGGGAGAACAGGGCCAGGAGAACTGCACAGGGATGGAGGGCTGCCAGACGAAGGTGGGAAATTGGTGGTGGTGGTGGAGGAAATCTGGAGGGACGGGACCGAGAACCAAACAGCAAGTTGTTTTCCTACCGCCCTAGATTCCAGCCACCCCACTCTGCAGTGAGGTTCGTTTGGGCAGCAGTAGCATAGCCAGCAGCTGGACCCAATACATGGAAAATTCTTTGTCTCTCCAGGCTTCACTTTCTCCTCCTGCTACGCGCTTTTGGTTAGGTTCTTAAGAACCAGCCAGGGCAGAGTTCCCTCTTGCATCCGCTGGTGTAAATCCAGACTAAGCTGGGCCTGATTCTCCTTTACACTTGACACCGCTTGGGCACTCAGCCCAATTTACACCCATTTTAAAGCCCCTTTGCACCGCCAGAGTGAGAATCAGGCCCCACTGCACCGAAAGGAGCTAAATCTGGGATTTCCATGGCACAGCAGACAGCAGGATCTGACCCAGAGCTGCTTCCCGACACACCTCCACATGGGGGGCGGAGGGGAGCAGATATAATCATCAGGCTGCCTCAATGAAAAGGCTCCCTTGGACTATTTTTAAATGCAGAGAGCGTTAGAGCATGTTCAGAGCGACACAAAGAGCCCAATCACCTGGGGTTACTGGGGCCTCTTGTTATTTGACTTCACCTCACCAAGAAAGCACAATTTATGTTAAGCTCCCTCTCAGCATAATCTCATCTCTGTTGACAACAGGGCTAGTAAGAGCAGGCTGGGAGATGCTTCACTAGAGAGTCTCTCCGGGTTTAGGGAGTAATGATGTTGCCATTGCTAATAAAATAAAATAAATAATAAATAATAATAATAATTAATTATATTTTATTATTATTATTTTACCTAGATTTTACAGAGGACTTCTTTTCTCAGACAGGGTGGGGGCGCAGTGTTTGCAAACCCACCGCTGGGAGCATTAGAAAGCAAACCTAATCCTCCCCCATCCCCCCACTAGACAAACAAAGAAATGCAACTGCATATCAGCTCAGGATGCAGTTTAAAAACTGCCCTCCTCAGTATCTTGGAAGTCCCCAGCCAGCCCCAGGGCCTACCTTCCCTGTGGGTGGTAATGGCACCAATTTACCCCAACAATAAATTCAGCTCCTTGCCTCTCAGGCCTTTCCACAACTGGGCCCCTCAGTGAAGAACCCAGGCGTCTTAGCGGCTCAGAATTTTGTCCCTTTTAAAGTCCCAGGCATGTGTAGCGAGGAGTCACACCACTCGGTCCCCTCCACTCTCATCTGGCATCAGTCCCCTCTCTGACAATCTTGACAGTCTGGGCACAAGAGCCTTCTCCTTTGCAACTCTGCTCTCTCTGATCTTCAAAGTCACCTGCAAACCTATTGAACTTCTCCCCTGCCCTCTGCTATGAATTTTGTGTTTAACTTTGTTAGCATATTTAGCTCTTGGGAGCAGCTTGCATGGGTGTTGTCTACAAGAGGTAGAATACAGGAGCCAGTAGTAATTCAAAGCACTCCAGAGCAGACCCAGAAGGGACCCAGAACAGGCAAACATCTGCACACAGGAGTTCAGAAAAAACATACAGAGTCTCTATACTCTCCAAACCCAGCAAAGCCGTATTCTGCACTAACTTCATGTACAGAAGGGGTGAGCAAGGGGCTGGGGGCCAGGCAGAGGTGCCCGCAGTGGGTTTGCACCTCCAGTGGCCATAAGCAGCCAAGTAGGGGTTTGCCTAGGGGTCATTGCTCCCACTCCAGCTGTGGAAGGGAATGCCTGGCTGGTCTAGGTACTGACCCTGGCTTGGGGGGTGGATTCTGCCTCCCCTCCAATCCCTGTGCACTTGGAGTTCATAAATGCCACTCTCAGGAATCATTATTACTTTGCTCCCTGTCTTTCCTTCTCTGGTTTCCTTCCATCCACCCTGATTTTAAAAGGCAGCAACTGGCTCATCCCACCAGACATCCAGGTTCATTGCTGACTTTTGTGGCAAGATGGGGGAGGAAGAAGCCCTATGTACATGGCTAGCCAGTTCCTCTAAAAACCAGGCTCTCCAGGGAAAAAGCCAGTGTCCCAGTGACTCAGAATTTTGTCCCTTTTAAAGTCCACAGGCCACATAGCCTGGGGTTGCATCATTAATGAGGCTCTCAGCACAGCAACCGGGAGCACCACAACTCAAGTGCAGTTTATAGCAAGCAACTGGCTCTTTAAGGGCATATTAACAGTTCCCATGGAACATGTATATCCACCAAGCACAAGTTTATTTCCTGGAGCATCTATCATTCAAAATAGATCCACCCCTCCTGCCCCCAAATTAAACCACTTTGCAAACAGCGCCACAACCATTCAAATAAAAATACATGGGGCTTGCTTCTCATTTACACTAAGATCCCTTTACACTGTTCTGGCAGTGTAAAGGGGTCTTAAAGTGGGCATAAATTGCACTGCCAGAAGTGTGCAAAGAGGCCTTGTATGTGTATGTTTTTAATAAGTTGCACTTTGACAGCTGGGAAAAGTTTTTTTTAAAGATCAAGAAATTTAGCAATTTATTTAATTGGAACAATGTCAAGTTTAAAAGAAAAACAACTGGTTTTGATTAAAAATCCTCAAACAAGTTTAAAAAAAATGGATATTTATATCTCTTTTCCATACATTTTTATCTCCTGATCCTCAGATATCCTCTGAAAGCAACCATTCCCCTTTAATGTATCACAGGCTTGCATTGGCTTCATCCACTCTATTAAACAAGGGACCTCATTTATAATCTTCATGCAGTGGGTTCTCTAGAGACTCCAAGCAGGCTTTTCAAAAGAACTCAGCACCCATTCACCTAACCAAAGTGACCAGGTTCTCAGAGCATAGCACCTAGCAGCACCCATTGTTCTCACCACATGCTCAGCACTTTTGGAAACCTGGACCCCATCACCTAACCTTCAAACAAAAAACAGACCCCCAAAGGCATAACATTAGGCAAGAAAGAAAAAAAGATCCTCAGCGGGGGTAAATCAGTGTGGTTGCATAGACTTTAATGGAGTGAAACGGATTTAAACCAGCTGAAAATTTGTTGTGTTGACTTTAGATGGAGCAATGCTGATTTACCCCAGCTGGGAATCTGGCCCATGGATACTTACCAGTTTCCCAGACATTGGAACCAACCCTCCCTCCCCACAGGCAAACGGCTAGTGGGAGAATTGCAGCAGGTTTCTGCGTTGCCTTCCATCACTCCATTCACAACACACACACTGCTGCATACAAAACAAATCAAAACACACCCCTCTGCTTCAGAGTTTGGGTCAGCGATGCTACCCAGACAGAAAACAACCACAGGCATCTTTCTGGCATCATATAACATTTCCAGTTTTGATTCGGCCTAACACATCTCTCTCTCTTTTAACTTTATTAAACAAAGGGGGCCTGATTCTCCATTGCCCAGCACCTTGTGCAATCATTAACACTGGTGCAAACCCTGCTGACCATGCTCACTCTGCTCTGGCGTAAATGACTGCACAAGGTGCAGGGCCATTGAGAATTGGGTCCAGGGAGATCTTCTTTGGTAGCAACATACCCCCACAACCTCCATCCCCTCTGTTCGCAGAGACACTGGGTCAGATCCTGGGCTTGGTGGTATGAATCCAGAGTGAAATCCATTGACTTTAACAGAATTGCACTGAAATCAGACCCCTGAGGCACTTTTGCCCACGCTAGGGTCCTCTCAAGGCAGCAGGCACTTCACTGATGGCAAAAGGCCTAAAACTCGCCTTCACAGTAGAAAGTCAAGCCACCGAAGGCCCTATTGTTCCAATACATGTTCCACTTAACCATGCACAACCATTAGTCATCCATATTTCTCCCTCTCTAATCCCCCCCTCACCTCTCCCTCTGGGAGCATCAACCTCAAGAAAGGACCCCCTTTGCCTTCCCACTCTCCTCACATCTGTCAAACAACAAAACTCCCTGCTAATGCAGTTTTGACTCACAACCCAAGAGGAGGCATTTGGGTTTTGAACTGCAGTTTTTACCAGTCACACTTCCAGCGCATCAAGTTACTTGTTCAGGAAAAAAAAAAAACACACACATCTCACTTAGCCACAGTTTTCCCCCCAACAACATAAAACTTCTCTCCGACAGCTGTATTAATTTTAACCCTGCGTTGGCACCGGACTGGTGGCTTCCAGCAATTCCTTCTACTTGGAAGACTAGAAGGGGGGGGGGGGGAGATGGGCGACTTAGGAGTGGGTGTGGTATATATATAATTTTTTAAGCCCTCCTCCATTCTACCTCGCTTCGACTGGAGCCCGTAAAGAGAACAAAAGCATCACTGTCAAAGAGATTCTGGTCAGCTCGGGGGGTGGGGGGGTGGGGGGGGAATAGAAAAGGAGGATGGAAAATAAAGAATAGGGCACAAGCAGGATTGTTAAATTCCAAACCCTCCAGTCACATGATTCCAGAAAGAGTTCAACTTTCATTAATCTGTTATTTGAATCCTTTATAGGCCTTAAGAACGCCTCTCCACCCCCCACCACAACCCACAGCACAAGCCCTCGACTTCCAGCCCGGAGCCCAACAAAGGGGATTTTCCCCTCGCCTCGCCTTGCCCCCGTGGAAAGAATGATCGCATGAGTCTCCCTAGCCGGAAGGCAGGGAGTGTGGCTGGGGATAGACATCTTTCACCCCAGCAAAGTAGCAAAAGGTTTTTTGCAAACGAGCGGAATGATCTCACACACATTCCTCCAGATTTCATCCGGCCGGGGTTTAGAGCAAACAAACAAACAAACAAACAAACTCCGGACCATCCCTCCATTCACTTCGGCCCAGAGAAGTCCTTTTCCTTTCAGTCTGGGGCACGGGGGGGGGGGGGGGGAGGATCAGAAGTGAGATTTATTTCTCCGGGGGGGGGGGAATAGGGGGCGGAACATCCAGATTTCCCCCCCTTTGTTTCTTGGCATTATGAAACACTTTGGAGGGTGATGAGGTGGAAAGGAGAAGGGAAACGGGGCGGGGGGGGGGGAGAAGCATTTCCCTCCCCCTGCAGTGGCCATTATTCATCACCGGAGAGGGTGGGTGGAAAAACTCCTAATAGATGGACCACGTTGATAACAATGGGAGAGGAGGCCTCAGAATGGGGCGGGGGGGGGGGGCAGAAGAGAATCTCAAGCGGAGACTATTTAACTTTAAAACCCACTTTGAGTTCCACACCCCCACCCCCATCCCATAAAGAAGGGGAAAGTCTGGGGGGGGGGGGTGTTTCCTAGTGATGCCAACTGAGCGGGTGGTTTAACTTTTACCACTTCCACGCATCCTTTCCTTCCCCCCCCCCCATCTTAACAAAAGAAATAGGTGGGATGCTAGACGGCGAAGATGGGGGGCGTGGAGGGAGGAAGGAAAGAGGAGACAGAGCCCTGGGGGGGGGAGTGTAGCTGGGGGGGTCTGGGAGGGGGGAGAATCAGGAGTGGAGGGAGGTTAAGAAGGGGGGGGTTGCTCGGGCACAGGAGCAGGGCACGCTTAGGGCACACACACACACAAAAGCCCCCCCCCCCCATCACACACAAGCCCACGCGTACCTTGCCTGCCCACTATCTCCGCCACGTGCTCCGAGCTGGGCACGGGGACGCACTCCGTGGTGTTGGAGCTGCTCTTCAGTCGCAGCTCCGACTCCTTGTACAAGGCGCACAACTTGGTCTCGGCGGTGGAAGCGGAGGACGAAATGGTCGCGGAGCCCTTCGGGGCCGGCGGGGGCGGCGGCTGCTGCGGCGGCGGCTGGGGCGGCTGGGGCTGGGGCGGCTGCTGGGGCGGCGGCGGCGGCGGGTTATTGTTGTTGTTGTTGCTGTCCTCCGCTCCCACCACCACGGCGGCGGAGGAGGAGGAGGAGGACGGCTCCCCCAGCCCGAGCAGGCACAGCTGATCCAGGGCGAGCTGCAAAGCTCGGTCATCCTCCAGCAGCGCCCTGTCCTTGCTGCTCCCCGCGAAGCAGCCTAGCTCGCCGAAACCCCCGTTCCTTTCCATTATCCCTGATACTACCAGGCTAGGCATGGCTAACAAAGACTTGAGAGGGGGGTTGGGTGGTGGTGGTGGGTTGGGGAGGGTGTGTGTGTGTGTGTGTGTGTGTGGTGGTGGTGGTGGTGGCGGGGGGGGGGAGTGTGAGAGAGAGGAGGGGAGTTGGGGGGGGGAACAAAGAGCTTGGGAGAGAGAGAGAGAGAGAAAGAGGAGGGGGAAAAAGGCAGAGAGAGAGAGAAACAGACAGAGGGAGAGAGAGAAAGGGACCCTCCGCCCACCTCCCCTCTCACTGGCCAAGCCCCTTTCTCTCTGTCTCTCCCGGTTCCTTTCTGTAACCTGATCTCTCTCCCTCTTTCTCTCCCAGGCACTTCCACTCCAGCGTGGATCCCCTCCCACCTTTGCACAGAAAAGATTCCCCCACGGGGCCCCCCCCCCGCCTTTGGCAGACCCCGCCTGGCTTTTGAGGGGGGTGTGGAGGGAGAGGTGCAAGAAACAGCAGCAGCCAGCGTGTGCAAAAGGAGGGAGACAAGACGGGCGGGGGGGGGAACTCTTTTGTTTTAAATTCCCTGGCTGCAGCATGACACTGACACTCAGGAGGGCCCCGGAGGCTGCCGGGGGATGTAGTTTCGCACCCAGGCGCACACACCCCCTTTTCCTGCTGCTCCTGCAGTCTGGGAAAGAGAGCGAGAGACAGAGAGGGAAAGAAAGAAGGGGAGGGAGGGAGGGAGGAGCGGATGAAAGAAGGTAAGAAGCCTTGTCTTGTGGGTAAGGCACTGGCTTGGGACTCAGGAGATCTGACTTCGGCCACTGGCTCCCCTTGTGACCTTGGGCCAGTCACTTAATCTTGCATAATGACATGTTTCAGAGTAACAGCCGTGTTAGTCTGTATTCGCAAAAGGAAAAGGAGGACTTGTGGCACCTTAGAGACTAACCAATTTATTTGAGCATAAGCTTTCGTGAGCTACAGCATCCGATGAAGTGAGCTGTAGCTCACGACAGCTTATGCTCAAATAAATTGGTTAGTCTCTAAGGTGCCACAAGTCCTCCTGTTCTTTTCACTTAATCTTGCAGCATCTGATCCCGCAACTGTAAAATGGGGACAATAATCCTTCCCAATCTCCACAGGATGCTGTAAGGATAAAATCCAGGAATAACAGCAAGGGGCTCAGATCCTGTTGTGATAAGTGCTAGGGAGAGGAAACTGGAAACTAGACAGGAGCAAAGAGAGATTTATTTAGACCTGGGCAAATCAGGAGTGAGTCCACTGAAATCTAGAGGAGAAGCAGCCCCAGAAGCTAGAAGGAGTGGTGGCAAAAAACAAGCTAGCTGGGAACAGAAAGGAATACGCTCACATAGGCCCCTGATTCAACAACAGGGCTGCATGTGGGTACTCTGTGCCTGTGCAGAGTCTAATTGACTTCCGTGGGGAGCTCCAGTTGACAGAGGAATCAACACATTCATTGAAGGATCAGGGCCCTGTAGAGAAAGGAATACAGAAAGAGACCCAGAGCCAGAGAAGCAGACACACAGGGTCATTTCACTGTAGCCTTGTGCAGCTGTTTGCACCAGGGTAATTAACCTCTGGAACAATTTCCCAAGTATCTTGGTGGATTCTCCATCACTGACAATTTTCAAATCAAGATTGGATGCTTTTCTAAATGATCTGCTCCTCTAGGAAGTTCTGTGGCCCGTATTATCCAGGAGGTCAGGCTAAATGATCACCATGGTCCCTTCTGGCCTTGGAATCTGTGAATTTAGTGCAAAACGCTACCAGATCAGAATGCTCTCACTTCATGAGGGTGGAAACAACCACTCAAGTTGTAGGGCGACAGTAAATTGGCCCATGGAGAGAAAGAGACTGGGGAAGTGGGGCTGATTCTCCACTGCCTTGTGCACTGGTCCTTTGTACCGCTCTGGTTTGGTAACACACTTGCTTTGCACCAGTGTAAATGACAGCACAAGAGACAAGGGAATCAAGCCCACTAAGCAGTATTGGGCCATCTCAGACAAGATTTTTTTAAACCTCTTAACGGACAGAGACCCAACTTTAAAAAAAAAAAAATCTTTCACCATCTACCAAAGGAAGTGAGATCCTTGGAAAGAAAAGACGAACAACCCTGCTTTCAGATGACTCTCCGATGAAGGATTTTCTACATCAGCCAGACTTGGCAGAGCTGCTAGGGTGGGGGATGGGGGCAAAGGAACTCATGTGCTACTCCTTCCATGCAAAAGCAGAAAACCCTTGAATTGAGTGCAATAACCCAACCTCCCCTTCCCCCAAATCTAGAGATCGGGGGTGGTAGAAATACAGTGCTCCCTTTTCTTATTGAAATGAGGGGTGACTTGGTGGAAGGGGAGCATTGAAAATCGCTTTTCAGTTCCAAGCCTGCAAAGCTGTTTCCCTCCCTCCTTCCCCTTTCTTCCCTTTGAATCAAACCAGATGTCTCTCCCATGAAATGAGATTGCATGAGCTCACGCTGGAGAGAGACAATGCAGAAAGATGCAAGACCCCATTGAGCCACGCTACACTGCAGCTTTGGCAGAGGCGACGTCTGCCTCTCTGGCTGGAGGGAATAGTGTGTGTGTGTGTGTGTGTGTGTGTGAGTGTGTGTAGTGGGTAGCCTTGTTCTGAAGCAGGAATTTGCTACCCCGCACTGTATTTTGCATTATTTCCTCTCTCTCTCTCAGATCCTTGCAACTAGCTCTCTCTCTCTCTCTCTCTTTCTGGTTCTGCCGCGGCAGAAGATCTCAGCTTGCAAATGAATTAAGCAGATAAGGGATACTGCACAAGGAAATGTCTCATCCAGTGACTCACAAGGTAAGGTGTTGCTACAGCTTTCTTTGCAACTTTGCCTGGGCAGTTTGGGAGTGGGTATTTTGTGTCTTTTCCAACCAGCCTCCCTGATCCATGGCAAAAAGTCAGCCGGATGCTGCAACACCATCAGATCAGACAGCCCTGCAAGTTTTGTTTTGCTACAGCATATGAAATGATTCTATTCTTGTTTCAGTATTTCATGTTTGTGATGCGATCGGAAAAAAACCAAGTATAACAAGAACAAAAAAGCCCCACCGTGGTATATTTAGTGCACCTTGTTCTATGATTTTAGAATTGTGTAATGTGTATGTATATCCATATGTGCTTACATGTAAACCTACACGCGTCAGACACACACATTGTATTCATAACGCATGCGTACTCATGTATGAGACATGAACACTACATATAATACAGGATAAGTCTATATGTGCATTTACTTAATATAGATAGTCATATACTCACACTCAATCACGCGTACACATACGCACACGATCGATATCAATTACACAAATGCACACATAGACAATGATATATAGAGAATAAAGTATGTGTGTATATATAGATATGTACCGTGTATATGTATGCATAATATGTGCATATATCTGTGTGCATAAAGTGTGTGTGTAAGGTGTGTGAGTGCGTATATATAGTGTGTGGGCATACTTAGTGTGTATGTTTTTGGGTAAAGTGTGTGTGCGTACACAAAATACATATATATACTGTAGTTGTGTGAGCTTACACACAGACTATAGTTTTTGGGGTGAGTGACAGAATATATATCTTTGAGAAACAATGTACTTGTCTTCTAAATTATAGCATTCACAAATTGTTTTTCACCTGGTCAGAGTTTGATCTCTTTAGAGTGACAGACAGTGATGCCTTGTCTTTAGGTATCACTTCATTTTAGGGAGACGGTTTCTCTTCCAACTCCCATTTTATGATCCACCCTATAATTCAGGAACAGAACTGTGACCCCTAAAGCAATGAAAGTGGGGGGGAGGGGAAGAGTAATTCTGATGTTTATAGGCTGATATTGCAAATACTGGCTCACTTTACTCAGGCAAATAGCCCCATTAATGTCAGAGGGGCAACTTGCACAGGGCTTGCTTGTTACTTACTCACATGAGTAAGCGTTTGTATAACAAAGTGTTTATTTACTCCTTCACATGACACAAGAACCAGGGGTCACCCAATGAAATTAATAGGCAGCAGGTTTAAAACAAACCAAAGGAAGTACTTCTTCACTCAACGCACGGTCAACCTGTGGAACTCCTTGCCAGGGGATGTTGTGAAGGCGAACACTATATCGGGCTTCAAAAAAGAGCTAGATAAGTTCATGGAGGATAGGTCCATCAATGGCTATTAGCCAAGATGGTCAGGGATGCAACCCCATGCTCTGGGTGTCCCTAGCCTCTGATTGCCAGGAGCTTGGTGTGGACGACAGGGGATGGATCACTGGATGATTGATTACCTGTTCTGTTCATTCCCTCTGAAGCACCTGGCATTGGCCAATCTAATGAGCTTGATAGACCACTGGTCTGACCCAATATGGCCGTTCTTATGTTTGTAGGAAGGGCTACTGTGCTTGAAATCCAAACTGAGATTTGAATACAAATAGGTCACGCCAACACCCAACATGCCTTTGAGTTTGATGGGTGTTCAGAATCCTGATCTGGATTATGGTGGAGCAGTAGCACCACCATAGTTCTGGTTACTAGTTTACTGTGTAACAGCCAGAGGGGCTAGGGATGCACCTTACCTCTGTATTTCCTGGTTTTCAGAGGTTTAAACATAGCTGCATACTTGACATTCTGGAAGGGCCTGGGGCACTGCCAGTCAAACTTAACGGTACATTAGCTAACTTTTGGGGCAGCGAATTTAGATCCACAATTTGGCCCTGATCCTGCAAGCTGCTCCCTGTGGTGGGGATATCCGTGCCCATGAAATGCCCCAGTGACTTCAGTCAGACTGCACATGGGTGCAGGGCGGTCTGCCCATGCAGAAGAGATTGTGGGATTGGGGTCTGAGGTGCTGTTTAACTTTGTCCGTTGGACAGCATTGTGTGTAGAGTCCATTTCACAGTTTCTCCTGTACAGTCCACTAGGGCAGGGGTTTTCAACCTGTTTCTTTTTGAGGCCCCCCACAACATGCTATAAAAACTCCTCAGCCCACCTTTGCCACAACTGTTTTATGCATATCCAGTAGATTAAAAGCCAGGGCCAGCATTAGGGGGTAGCAAGCAGGGCAATGGCCTGGGGTCCGACACCACAGGCAGCCCTGCGAAGCTAAGACAGGTCAAACGCCGGCCCTGCTCTCTGATTTATTTTGACGAATCCCCTGAAACCTGCTCACAGCCCCCCCGGGGGCCCTGGACCCTTGTTTGAGAACCACTGCACTAGGGCAGCCACTGACTTGTTCAGTGTGTGTAGAGATATCAGAATCTGGCTCTTAGCTTTCCTTTTTTATCCCAATTCCACAAACGAGGACTAGTGCAGTCAAAACCGTACCCCCACCTGCATTCTCTTTAAAGTCATTGAGATCTGATATGGGCTTAAGGGTCTTCCTTAATCCCTTAACAATTTTGGCATAAAAATCACACCCCTAATGGAAATAGGTAAATTTGCATTAAAACTGTGTATAGAGCAAGCCTTAGAGGGGGAGGATAGTTTAGTGGTCAGGCTATGTCCACACTGCAATAAAACACCCATGGTGGCCCATGTCAGCTGACTCAGGCTCATGCTGCAGGGCTATAAAACTGCAGTGTAGACATTTGGGCTTGGGCTGGAGCTGGGGCTGAGGAACCTTGTGCTGGGGGAGAGTGCCAGAGGCCAAGCTCCAGCCCGAGGCCAAATGTCTACATAGCAATTTTATAGCCCTGCAGTGTGAGCCCGATCCAGCTGATGCGGGTCAGCAATGGGTGTTTTATTGCAGTGTAGACATAATGTAAGAGGCCACAGTACAATTCGCAGCTCTGCCACAGACTGCTTGGGTGAGTCTCAGTTAGGCTCAGATCCTCAAAGATATTTAGGTGCCTAACTCCCATTGGGAGTTAGGTGCTTAAATGCCTTTAAGGATCCAGGCCTCTGTCTCTCTATGCTTCAGTTCCCCAGCTGTAAACTGGGAATAACAACACTGCTCTCCCCCACAGGAAGAGAAGTATACTAAAGATGGCGAGCTTGCTCAGATGCTACAGTAAATAAATCGACAGCCACCTCCACTGCTGTGTTGTAGGATTGGGGTCTTCGTTTGTGTGGGTCTTCCACCCAGGGGAGAGAAACATATTGTTCTTTAAATAAGAAAATGTAGTTGTAAAACCACACAAGTTGGCAGTGACACTCAGGGCCAAGTGTAATCCCCGAAGCTACTCACCAATGTTCAAAACTGACTAGGTTTCAAACTGGGGCAGACCTTAGCCACCATGGGGCAGAGTTTCCCAAAAGCTCAGGGTCAGGTTTCCAAGTGCTCAGCAGCCTCCATCCGGGACGTCACTGAACTTTAAATTAAGGCCTTTACAGATAATATTTACTTATCTCACCCAGGGGCTTAATGAATGAGTGTTTGTCGAGCACTTTGGGATCCTTGTCTGGAAAGCACGGTCACTGCAAGATCTCTCTTGCTGTCCGCCCATGCTGCAAAGCACACAGGTTTAAGAGCAATATGTTCCAAATGAATTGTACGAACATCAGCTACCCCAGGCCGGGGCGTAATGCTGCATCTGTAGGTGGCTCCGCAGCTGCAGGGTTTGAGCCTCAGACCTCCGGTTTAAAGCACGAGCCTCTACTGCTTGAGCTGACAAACCCAGCTCTGTTAGCCAAGACTTTAGTAGACTGATCAACCTCTGCATGAGTCTCAGCCACAACTCGAGGGGACAGAGGGACGTGGGTTACAGGGACAAGCCACTAAGGGTACGTCTACACACAGCAGCTGGGAGGTGTGATTCCCAGAATGCCAACGGGGCGATGTACTTGCACTACTGTCCGTCGTGCTAGTGTGTGAACAATAGCAGAGTGGCTCTGGCAGCACCGGCTGTGGCTCCAGCTGGGTGGTGGAGTGGGATTGTACTGGGGTGGGATTGTACTGGGGCAGCTAGCCCGAGGTGGTGTTGGGGCTACACTGCTATTTTTAGGGGCTAGCTTGAGCGGAGGTGGCGTAGGTGTGTCTACCCGTGCTGAGAATTACATCCAGCTCTTTTGTTTATCTTCTAATCTTGAGTTTTTCTCAGAACCAAAGCAGGTGACAAATATTCAGACAGTAGCATGAGCCTTAAATTCATAGCATCCCTTTAAGTAATTTGGCCCAGGTCACACGGAGAGTCAGTGGCACAGCCAAAAATAGAACCCAGGTGTCGTAGCTGTTCCCAGTTCCTGCAACCTGTAGACCAGTGTTCCTCAAGGACCGGTCCGTGGACCAGCACCGGTCCCTGATATCTCCCTGACACAGTTTAGGAAGGCAGCAAGCCAGGCTCTGGTATCAAAAAGGGTGAGAAACACTGGTCTTGATAACAGTTACTTCCTGTTAGTAGTATTCTCCTTAGTAGTATTCTCATCTTATGCATTGGTATTTTATTTATTCATCTGTGTATCTACTTTTTCTTAATTTTTTGCCCCTTGTGGCAAAATAGTCTGTATTTAGAAAACCCTTCATCTGCTCAGATGTAAACTGTGGGAGATGGGTCACCTCTCTTTTCCCATTCCACAATGTCGCACTCAGTGCTCTGGATGAAGAAGGATGTTATTACATTTCATTATGTATTATCTCCTTTCAGAAGATGCTTTAATTGTTCCTTTCAGTGAGGGAGGCTGTGGCATGCTTTCTGTTGAGGCTAGTTTTAATCACATGGTAGAGATTGCAACAAACTGCCACTGCTTTCTTGTTGTTCTGTGTCTGCACAGTGCCCAGCACAATGGGATTCGGGTCTCTGACTCAGGGGCTCCTAGGCTCTACAGCAATAGTAAATAAATAATATTAATATGAGCACTAGTTACTTTTAATTCATGTCATTAACAGTTAAGGTTGATATTAAAATTAAATAATGATTAGTGATTGTTGATTAGTAATTAACAATTACTCCAAAGGGGAGCAGTGGAAGTTACATCTCATGAGACATGTAAAAGCAAATAGAACAACGCCTATAAACATGGTCGTCGATGGGGACTGAAGTGGTGGCTGTCAACACCCACAGAGCCCTATGACTTGAGCTAAAGAGCTTTGCTAGCAGTCACAAAGCAGCAGGTTCTTCTCCTTGCTCACCCGGCCAGCCTGGGCAACATGATCACATGCATTTAGGCTGAGATGTTCAAAATCTTCCTCAACCTGCATCCAAAGTGACCCCCACCTCTAAGGACAATCAGTCTCTCCAGCCCATTCATTCCTCAGCCTCTGTGCTGAGACAGCTAACAAGGAGGACAGCCCACATCTGGTGTGTTGGTGGGTCTGGGGATATGGGCAGTTGTCTGCTAGGAATTAGGCTGAGACCAGGAAACTCATTTCAGAGAGGCTCCTGATGTGGAGCTGTCAAGTGGTACTGTAAGTCTATAGGCGAGGTGAAACAATGGTCCCCAAAATGAGAAAATGCCACTGTGTGCACAGTTCCAGAAACTGCAACATGATTAAACTTACTGTTTAAGTTAATTTACACACCTTAATGTCAAGTTCATTGGTCAGAGCTGCCAAACGACAATGTATTAAAAGATTTTTATTGGTTTTGCAAGGGCAAGTTTTGTTTGTTTGTTTTTTCAGAAACGATGAAGCTGTTTAGCATATGGAAAAACGGCAAAGATCAACGTTGTGCAATATACTAACATGAAATGTTTTCACATCACATATTCCTAATTGTCAAACTATCTCAGAAGTAATTATAATAGTTTTCTGTATTTTCAATTGAGATTTGCTAGCTGGATCAGTCTCACAGTGAAGGTTGCGCACCAGTAGCAGTAGATTGCGTGCCCACGGTTTGCACTGAATAGGGGGTAGATATAAATGTATGTGAATTCCTAATGTAATGCTTCTCCATTTGTAAGCTTTTGTACCTGCAATGTATCATCTAGTCTGCCTGGTAGAAGGTTTTCATTTGTAATTGCCTATGCCTATAGAACTAGCCTTTGAAATATTCTAGAAACTAGCTTTTTAATTCAGTGACAATCATGCACAGGTCCGTGTTAGTGTTAGAAATGACAACAGCTTCATATTACGAATATCCAAAAGCTAGGAGAGAACAAAGTGGCCTAACAAGAAGTAGTGAAGACAAAGTCCACAAACAAGTCCTCGCTTCTGCACTGAAGGAGGATGAAGAGTATGTTACAGCCCTTACTAACCATGTAATCAACCATACAACAAACCCATTTGGACCTGAAGCACATCCAGAGGTGCTTATCAACATACCTAGTGGACTGCATGGAACATCAGATGCACAAGAGGCTCTAGTGAAAATAGCAGATGTTGGTGAAGAATAAATGGAGAGACTTGTAAGAGGTGCACCTGGTTCTGTTGGAACATGTAGCTCCTTCCACCCAGTCAATAAATCTGGCATCAAAACACTTGCTGACACGGCCAAGAAGACCAAATTCAAGTCTGGCTAGGGAGGGACAATCACAGCAGCCATCAGTCCAGCAACTGTTTTCCGCAGAGTCGGGTCCTTAGCAAGATGCAGAGGTAAAGTTTCAATGGCAACCGTTCTTAGTTGCCCAGTAGGACCTGTACCTATGTCCCTCTTCCATGCTGATGGAACAATGAGAAGAACAGATAATGCTGAATTAGAGCATCAGCTGGAAGCCTAAAGCTGAAAAAATCCATGAGGTAAGAGCATACAACAGAGAAACCACACTGTACATCCGAGATGCCCCGGCTGTCATACAAATGATGGCTGGAGACATATTCCATGCATGCGATGAATTGGCTGTTGAGTATTTGAGGCAGAGTCTCCAATTTCGCAGCTTGTCACTGATTAGTGGGGAAATGAAAAGCAAATGGGCAAGACGTTTCTAGGATATCCGCAGTGATCGGGGCAATTAGCAACACAGGTTTAACTGCTGGGATAGCACAGGAATATAAGAGTTACCATCCCAAATTAGGGCTGGGGTCCACCTACCTAGCCCAATATCCTGGACCCACCAGTGGCCAGCACCAGCAGCTGCAGCGCGAGGTGCAAGAACGCCTTCATCTCTGGATAACCTGCCCTCTGAGGATGCTTCCTCCTGACGCCACCAGTTAGAGGTTGGTTTAGGTCCTAAAGCAGGAGGATTTTCAACCCTTCCCAAACTCTTGAGGCCTGATTCTGCATCTCCCTGTGCCTTGTGCAGTCATTTACACCAGTGCAAAGTGGGTGCAGGGTGACAGCATTTCACGCTCGCTTTGCACTAATGTCAGTGACTGTGCAAGGCTCAGGGCAAGGCAGAATCAGGCCCTGAGTCGAGTCAAGCCTGTGATCAATCTGGATGTTCTCATTATCCAGATAAATGTCTGATCCCTCCTGACTCCTGCTACGATCTGGGCTTCAAAGCCACTGAGCGCAGGCAGCAGACACCCTGGCCTTGTGTTCCCCTTTGGATGGGCCATTCTGCCCCAGCGTACACATCTCTGCACTGGATGAGCTGATCTCTGGCTGCTGTGTTGCGCTATGTTCTTATTAGCCATTATTATTCATTATTTTTTCCAATTATTAATTATTCATGTAGTTATTATTATTTAATTGATCACTTTAATTATTGTTTGCTTTCCCCCCTGTATTTGCTTCCATAGCAACACCAGGACGCTGGTTAATTTACAGACACATAAAGCCGACAAGTTCGCTGCTCCCCAAAAATGCCTATGATCTAAGCAGGCCTGTCAAGGGGTGAGCTGGCCCTTTAAGACTGCTGGGCTCAGCTGCTCTGGGCTAAAGGAGTACAGACAGAGGAAAGGATGTCAGCTAAGGGCAAAGGGCCAGACCTTCGCCTGTCACAGAGAGATACCCCCACCCCCTCATTACACCATCAGCGCATTGCCCAGAGATCCTGGGGTCCACCCTTAAATGCTGTGGATCCCCCGGAATCTGCAGGAGAGGGGAGAGCCATCAGCTGACAAAATCCGGTACCTTTGTATCCGCTTCCTCGCCCCGCACACACACATGTGGATAACTTTGCAATATTTCAGCCATGCTTCCAGAGCATTCCCCGTGCGGTCGCAGTCCTGGGAGCAGGGAGGGCTCTGTGGACGCAGACTAGTCAGTGGGGCATGCTAGGGGGTCAAGGTTTTGGCATGTGGCATTTGAAAGGTAATTTTGTTTCAGTTTCAGGTGCACTGGCCAAATGAGACAGTGTGGTCTCGCATTCAAACTGGGTGGGTTCTACTCTCTGGTGCGACCACTGCTGGAATACTGTGTCCAGTTCTGCTGCCCACAATTCAGGAAGGATGTTGATAAATTGGAGAGGGATCAGAGAAGAACCACAAGACTGATTAAAGGATTAGAAAATAGGCTTTATAGTGGTAGACTCAAAGAGCTCAATCTAACAAAGAGATGGTTAAGGGGTGACTTGATTATAGTCTATAAGTGTCTATGTGGGGAACAAATATTTAATAATGGGCTCTTCAATCTAGAGGAAGGTCTAACATAATTCAATGGCTGGGAGTTGAAGCTAGACAAATTCAGACTGGAAACAAGGTGTCATTTTTTTAATGGTGAGAATAAATTAACCATTGGAACAATCTATCAAGGGTCGTGGTGGATTCTCCATCGTTGAAAATTTTTAAATCAAGATTGGATGGTTTCCCAGAAGATCTGCTCTAGGAATTATTTTGGGGAAGTTTTGTGGCCTGTGTTATCCAGGAGGTCAGACTAGATGATCACAATGGTCCGTTCTGGCCTTGGACTCTATGAATCTCTTCCCACCTACTCCAGGGGAGTGGGATGTAGTGGCTAGAACATGAGCCAATAGGTGCTAGGGCCCCTGGATTCTATTCCTGGCTCTTGTGTGGAAAGTATGATCTAGCGATTAGCGCAGGCAAATGGGAGTCAGGACTCCTGGGTTCTATTCCTTGTTCTGCCACTGACTTCTTTTGTGGCCATGAGTGAATCCTGTCCCCTCTCTGTGCCTCTGTTTCCCCACCTGTATAATGGAGATAATCATACCACCACCCTGGGAGGAT
The DNA here is from genome assembly GCF_015237465.2 of Chelonia mydas. NCBI lineage: Eukaryota > Metazoa > Chordata > Testudines > Cheloniidae > Chelonia > Chelonia mydas. The sequence goes on from NC_051264.2 coordinate 5,134,921, forward strand.
AATAGGCTAAATGCATTAACATTTGTTGGTGCAGTCTTTTTGTTCTGTGTTTGTACAGCAGCTAGCACCATGGGGTCCTGGTCTGTGACTGGGGCTCCTGGGTGCTACAGTAATAGAAATAATAATAAAAATAACAGTAATAAAGTGCCATGAAATCCTTGAACAAAAGCTGCTGCTGTTAGTTATTTTATTGTTCATAATTAGTGTGGGAGCCTTCAAAGCTTTTTAATAGAGTGTTTCTGTCTCCCTTATATTTTCTGCTCTGTTGCAAAAGGGGAAGACAGGACCCCAGAGCAATGCTCAGTGATCCGGAGCATCCAGCAATTCCCGGGACCAGCGACGTTGCTTGACGCTGGCTCTGGTACGGAGATCTGCAGCGAGATGGTGCGAGGATGCCTGTTGTGTCCTGGTTGCTCGCATGCAGGGAGAACTCAGATCCTCCTGCTTCTCCTGAGATGGTACCTATGGGTCAGACAGACACCCAGCAGCTGCCAAGACCACAGGTGGGGTCTGTGCTGAGACAGAGCAACAGCTGTTGGTAGGAGAGTTCATGCCAGCTCCGTGGTCCCAGATGGTGGTACAAGTTTTGTATTACAGGTAGGCTCATGGCGGGGCCGGGGGAGGGATGCTTTTCATGAGGGTGTGTGTTGGAAACTGAGCTGTTTTCTGCAATGCACATCTGCTGGAGCTGGGAATAAAACCCCGTCCCCTGCTCTAACTACTAGAGAACACTCCCCTCCCAGAGCTGGGAATAGAACCCAGGAGTCCTGACTTCCATTGGCCTTGCAAATGAGATTTAGGTTCAGTATGCCTATTTACTTTTCTGATTCTGCAATTTATGTGTATTTATACTTTGAGCCTGATTCTGCCATCCAAGTCACATGGGGCCTGATTCTCCGTTGCACTTGGTGTAATCATTTACACCCGAGCAAAGTGAGTTTAAAATGCTTAAACCAAAGAATCTATGAAAGCGACTCATGTCTTGCACCTTCACAGACATGCTTACCCGTCCGGGGGTCTGAGGTTGAGGCAGCTCATTATTACAATGACTCTGGAGGAGCCTGGGAGGGGCTGGATGGGGCCATAGCTAGCAAAGGGGCAGAGAAAACAAATCCTCACCTGAAGCAGAAACTGTGCGTGATCCAAATTGTTCTTAAAGGGCTCCGATTCTCATTTACACTAAGGCCCTTTTGCCCCATTCTGGTAGCATAAAGGGCCCTTAAAGTGGGTATAAAATTACAGTTACACTTACTTTATGGCCCCTTCATGCTGTCAAAGCAGAATAAAGAGGTCTTAGCATAGATGAGAATCACACCTTGTGTTTTTAGAGGGCTGGTGAGCTGGTGTGGCATAGACCAGGTGCAATCAGTGAAGGGTTTCCTCAGCGGATAGGAAATCAAAGCAGGTCACCAAGCCGAAATCAATGGAGTAAGAGAAACTGCCCCAACTGGGAGCCAGCCCAGGTCTCCCACCATGGCTGGGGAGCCAGGTGCATCCATGCAAGGGGAAAATGAGCTGTGGTTAACCCACTGTTTTCTAGGGACCTGGCACTACTCAAGCTTCTTCCTCCCAGTAATTAGCTCTCTCTGGCATGGTTGGGAGAAATTAGCCAATGCAGTTTTTACTACTACACTGAGTTACAGGCCAGGCGCTGTACAAACACAGAACAAAAAGACCGTCCCTGCCCCAAAGAGCTTCCAGTCTAAGGGTAAGACAAGAGACAGTAGATGAACGCAGACAGGAGAACACAAGGAAACAAGTTTCAGAGTAGCTGCCATGTTAGTTTGTATCCGTAAAAAGAAAAGGAGGACTTGTGGCACTTTAGAGACTAACAAATTTATTAGAGCATAAGCTTTCGTGAGCTACAGCTTATGCTCTAACAAGGAAACAAGGAGACAATAGCCAGGAGCTATATATTTGGCAGCGCTGGTCTCTGTAACATTCGCTATACGAAGGCTCATGAGAACCAGATGGCATTTTGGTGCTCTGGGCAAAATGAGCTGGGGCTTGGAGATCCTTGGATGGAAGAGGCTATGGGCCAGATAACAATGCATTTGGGTGGGCATCAGGAAAGCTTAGATCCAGGATTACTACTTTTAATTATTTGTATTACGGTAGCAGCTAGAGACCCCAACCAAGAGCAGGGCCTCTATGTGCTGGGTGCTGCACAGATGCAGACTCTGCCCCCAAAAGCTAAACAGACAAAGGATGAGGATTAGGCCCTCTGTGATTTGTTTATGGTCACGTAAGAAAATCTGTGGCGTAGCTAGGACTTGAGCCTGTCACTCCTATCCCTATGCCTTTTCCACAAAGCCATAGAAATGTAGGGCTAGAAGGGACCTGGGTAAGTCTTCTAGCCCAATAACCTGCACTGAGGCAGGACCAAGTATTATCTAGACCATCCCTGACAGGTGTTTGTCTAACCTGCTCTTAAAAACCTCCAATAAGGAGATCCTGCAGCCTCCCTAGGAATTTGTTTTAGTGCTTAACTTCCCTGACAGTTAGGAAGTTTTTCCTAAGGTCTAACCTAAATCCCCCTTGCTGTAATTTAAGCCCATTACTTCTTGTCCTGTCCTCAGTGGATAAAGAGAACAATTTATCACCCTGCCTTTTATAACAACCTTTTATGTACTTGAAGACTGTTATCATGTCTCCCCTCAGTCTTCTCTAGACTAAACAAACCCGGTTTTTTCAATCTTTCCTCATAGGTCATGTTTTCTAGACCTTTTTTTTGTTGCTCTCCTCTGGACTTTCTCAGTTTGTCCACATCTTTCCTGAAGTGTGGTGGTCAGAGCTGGACACAGTACTCCAGTTGAGGCCTTATGAATGCTGAGTAAAGTGGAAGAATTACTTCTCATGTCAACACTCCTGCTAATGCATCCCAGAGTGATGTTCACTTTTTTTTGCAACAGCGCTACATTGTTGATTCATATTTCGTTTCAGAGTAGCAGCCGCGTTAGTCTGTATTTGCGAAAAGAAAAGGACGACTTAGAGACTAACCAATTTATTTGAGCATAAGCTTTCGTGAGCTACAGCACTATAACCCCCAGATCCTGCTCTGCAGTACTCCTTCCTAGACAGTCATTTCCCATGTGATATTTGTGCAATTGATTATTCCTTCCTAAGTGTAGTACTTTGCTTTTGTCCTTATTGAATTTCATCCTTCCCCTCAATGCAGATGTAGCATATTACTACATATTATTACAAAGTTATTATTACTAGTGTCCTATATCAATCCAGCCCCTTTTCATCCAAGGATTCGGGTTACAGGGGTTGTAACGCCGGATGGATTAATGTGCCTAAAGCTTATTGGCTGAGATATTAAAGCAGACTAAGTGGTGTAAGACGCATCTATGGGTTTGCAGAGGGTTGGATTCAAGCAACAAAGGGGAGCTTTAATTGCAACGGCTGATCGAGCAACCCAATCCCGGGCAATGGGGGTGGGAAAGGAAACTGATGCCCCTGCCCGCCCCCAAATCCTAGGATAATTAAAACAAAACCCTTGCATAGAGGATCACTCACAAACAAGACCTGGCACTAATTGGCACCTTTGCTGGCAGCCTCAACAAAGGCCTGGGGCTGAGCAGGCCGTAGAGACTAACTCCTCTCATCTGCCCCCCTAGAGGGGGTCCCCTTGGGGCAGGAGTGAGACATGCTGGCGGGGTGACGTGTTGGGGCAAGCAGCTGCCCGGGCTGTGTGCCTGCTATGTGGGGAAACAGAAGCCGTTGCTGTCTAGGGGGTATCAATGTGGCACCAAGAGCTGGTGTTAAATTCTTGAGGGCAAGTGTGCACGCTGTACGTATACGACACATCTCAGGACGCCAAAGGCAGCCAATATCATTGCTCACTGATTGGGATGGATTCTCCTTTACACCAAGACCCCTCTGCACCATTCTAGAACCACACAGGGGCCTCAGTTACATTTCCATCCCCTTCTTCCCTTGCCCGCATGGTGCAGAGGGGCCATATTCATAGCATTTAAGGCCAGATGGGACCATCCCCATGTATATCACAGGGCATGACATTTAATTCACTTCCCCCTTTGTCGAACCAACCAACCTGGCAAAAGCATCTCTTCCAGAAAGGCAGCCAGTCTTGATTTGAAGACTCCAAGAGACCCCACTGCTTGGAGACCCCACTGCTTCCCCTGGTAGTCTGGTCCAGTGGCTAATCACCCTCACTGTACAAGATTTGTGTCCAGTCTGAATTTGCCTTTGGCTGCGTCTTTACAGCCAAAAAAGGAAGGGTTTGTCTGGCGATAGCTATCTCGCTGTAAAATCCTGGAGTGGAGACAAGGCACAGGTAATTCCTGACATAGCCAGGCACGACAAAACCCCAGGTGGTGATGGGATGTAGGGATGATCTTGACTAGCTACAGTATAGTTAAAAACAACCTCTGCCTCATCTCTGCTAGAATTGTACATCAACATCACTACGTCCACGTCAAACACGCACCTTATTTGTAGTGAAGACAAAGTCTGGTTTCTGTTAAACCTGCACCACTTTCTCGTGTAGACGAGGGCTTAGATCGGAACCTGGCCTGAGCTGAGCTGTTTCTTTAGCCCTCTGGCTACGTCTACACTGGAACCAGGGGTGGGGGGTGTAAGTTGCAGCTTGTGGTGACAGACCTGTGCTAGCTTTCATCCAGCTGGCGTGGCTAGAAATAGCAGTGCAGAGGCAGCAGCAGGGGCTTCAGTGCAGATGGGCAACGCAAGGGCTACCCAGGGTCCCAGGCAGGCTTGGGCAGCCCATGTTGAAGCCTTTGCAGCCATGCGCTCAGTTATTTTTAACGAGCTAGCTAGATCAACACTCTCGTGGGTACGGCTACATGAGCGGCACTCACACCTCCAGTTGCAGGGTAGATGGGCTGAGCCTAGGCCCCCTCCCTTCCTGCGCTCTAGAGCCTCCTCATCACTAATTCATGGTGCTTGCAGCCTGCTCCATTAGGGAGCGAGCGGGTGACCTCCGGCTGCATATTACTGACCTGCCTTCCCCGCCCCTCTGCGGCTTGTCCCTTCCTTTCCTCTCCCCGAAGCATTTAGCTCCATCAGGTTCTCCTCCCCCTCCAGCCAAGGAACTCTCAAGAGTCCTCTTCCCCAGCACGATCCATCCATCTCATCTGAGTCCTGCCCCTTCCAAGAGGCACATGTGGGCCTGAGTCCTGCCCCTTCCAAGAGGCACATGTGGCCAGATGTTCGGAACATCTGGATGGACACCACCGGGAGCACAGAGAGGAACGCATGCATGCCAGTTGCCCTGATTGAAGGAGACTTGCCACGAGAGGGTCTCACCCAGGCATACAAATCTGCTCCTACCCTAAGCAAGATGAAGATTATTGTCAAAATCATACAAGAGGGCCTGATCTGGCAAATAACCCTACTGAAGTCAGTGAGACTGCAGGATATGAACCTTATCCACCCTAGAACCAGGGGTGGAACCCAGGAGTCCTGACTCCCCATGTGTTCCCACCACTAGATCGCACACTTCTGCTGGATTTAGGAAGAGAACCCAGAAGTCCTGACTCTTAGTCCCCAGTTCAAAGCACTAGACCCCCAGGTCACATAGAATTTTGCAGATTTGGCCCAGAAATAGATTAAAAGGGCCTGATTCTCAGTCTCATTAGGCCCCTCTAGTGGGTGGAAGTGGCCCTCTGAGAATCTTCCTGCACTGGGAGCTTCCCTGGCTGGTGGGGGTGGGGGGGTTGGTGTAAGAATTCTGTACTCACCCTGCTCCCCACCCCTGGCATAGGAGCAGGTTGGGGGGTGGCCAGAGCACAATGCACTACGGGAATTCTCAGCTTCCCAAGGCTCATAGGGTGCCATGGGAAGCAGAGTGTAAGTTAGAGCAGCCCTGAGGCGGCTCTAACTGACACTGGGTACTGGGCACAGCCCCAGAATACAGAGAGCACAAAACTAACTTAAAACACCCCTTCACCCCTCTATCCCTGCCCCAAGTGCACGAATAGAGTAATTGAGAATCAATTCCATCAATACAAGGCAGGATCTCAGCTGGCGTAAACTGGTGTCCCTCCATTAACTTCAATGGCGTGAGGGCGATTTACACCAGATAGGAATATGGCCCAAGTCCTAACTTCTACCAGCCCAGGATAGTTTTTTCTCAGGTTACCAGTGTGGGGGATGATAAACCATGACTCCCCCTCCCAATAAATCTGATCTCCACCAGCTGCTCCGAGGGGAGAAATGCTAACGACAGGTGTTTGAAGGGAGCTGGGGACAAAGGCCTTTATTTCCACATGCATCCCCCCTCGCCTCATGTGCTCCTGGGGGATGCTGGCTGGGGGAGGTTGGGTTCACTGTTTCCTTTGCTCACTGAGAAGTCAGGTGCATGCAATTATTGTCTAGACGAGTCTCGCCGGGGAGCACGGTGGTGTAATGGTCCCACGGGGACGCCCGCCCAGCTCCTTGCAGCACAAAAGCCGCCTTGAGAGCCCGCGCCTCCTCCTGCCACTCAGAGAAGTGGAGAAACACAAAGGAAAGAGGCGGGGAGTGGGTTTGGATGGGAGGGAGAGACACCCCACCCCACCCCCACCCTTCATGCCCAGCAGCTAATTCCGGCTCCACTTTAAGAGGGACCTCGAATAATAAATGTCGTCGGGGCTGGCTGGAATTTGATTCATTTAAGAACAAAGCAATGGGCCCTTGGATTCTTTGAGAGCTCTCCAAAGGCCCGGTCCTCCGCTGACGAAAGTGGGCCACCTGGCCTGAATTACACCTCGGCTGGTGCAATGCAGTTCTGTTGCCTGCAGCAGAGCTAGGCCCAGCTGGGCAGCTGGCTCTTTTCAGATCTCACCTGGAAACTGCTCCTCTTAACCCCCTCTCCAAATTTCCCCCGCTCAGCGCTTGTGCTGCACCCAGAGTGCTGGTCTAGGCTGATGCTGCATCATGGCCACACGTTTCCCTCAGGAAGAAGTCTCAGAGCGAGAAAGTTTTTCAGGGAACTTGGAGCGACAGTCAAGCAGCTCCTGCTTCCTCATACAATGCTAGCATGTTACTGCCATAGAGCCCCACGGTTTGCCAATCTGAGAAGGACGGTCTTGTGGGGAAGGCTCTGGACTGGCAGCCAGGACACCTGGGTTCACTGCATGTCCTTCGGCAAAATAGCTTAGAACTCGGTTCTCATTTAAACTGAGGCCCCTTTACACCGCTCTGGCATCAGAAAGGGGCCTTAGTGTCACTGGTAAACGAGGCCTCAGTTTCCCGACTCTAAAATGGGGATAATATTTCCATTGTCTTCCCTGTTGGGATTCTAAGTGCTTTGGGACAGGGACTGTCTCTCACTATGTGTACAGACAGCGCCTGGCAGGATGAGGCCTCCCCAGGGGCTAAAGCAGGATTGAAAGGGATAGCTGAGGATACTAAGCTCCCATGGCAGGGAGGGGAGGGCAGTGGCAGCAGCGGGGAATATGGCAGGGGGTAGAAGGTTAGACGAAGTATAGGGCAGATTGTTGTGGATGTCTGGTTTTCTCCCAGCTCCTCAGAGGACACCACCCTAAGTCCCAGCTCTGGTTATAAATCACGTTCTGGTTGGCCTTATTGACTCATAAATGGTGGGTGAAGATCGCTGCGTCCTCCCACCTTTACGCTCCTCTTCCAGCATGACAGTGCTGGGAGACGCAGCTTGCTCTGGCTCTCTCTGGCCTGAGGACTTTTACGGGTTTCTTCCTCGCATGCGGAAAGCAGCCACCCGCCTGACCACTCCTCGTGCCCGTGGCTTCCAGGACATGTGGTTCTGCTTCTCAGTTCCCCTGCTCCTGCATTTGGGGCTTCCCAGAAGCTAGTAGCAACTGGCATCTCAAGCAGGGTCCGTTGCCGCTCCCCTCAGTGAAGCTGTGGGGACGGGGACGGTGTCCAGGTCAGAGGACGAGGAGTGGTTGCGGGTGCTAATCTGGCTGGGCTGGCTCCCTAATGTGCGTTAGCAAAAAGGGGTGGACAAGGCACCTGGGGCAGAGAGGACTGTAAGATAACCAGCCCCTTTGCCCTTTACGGCCACCTTCCATGACAGGATCAACAAGCCGCGTCCACGCTCCTGCTATTGCAGCCACTGGCGGGAGTGGGGAACGGGGGGGAGAGAAAGTGGGTGGTGCCAGGCGGGAGAGCAGAGTGGCCAGAGTTGATTCAGCCCATCCCCTTGGCAAGCGTCCCCGCAATGGTGCCTAGACTGCCACTCGACCCACTCCCATCCCGCAGACTCCACCAGGAAGGCAGGTGCCATCGATGCCTGCCGGGGGGCTCCCTCCTTAGGGCACTTGGGGCCCGGCTGGGCTGAGGAGGGGATGAAATGATTTACACGTACCAGGCTGAGGGTGTAGCCAGCCTCTGATCTGCGTGTGAATGGTGCCCCTTTGGCGACACTCAAAACCAGATTCCCCACCCTTTGGCTGCTCTCTCCTGGCTTCATTACCAGAGAGCCTCCTGGGCTGGAGCCAGCCACTTGGCACTCCTGGCGCCTGCCAGGTGATGGCTGGGCCAGCCTGCCTCTCCAGAGATCATATTTCCTCTCTCGTAGGGGTGGAAAGCAGAGAGGCCTGGATTCCACCCCACCCCTGCCCAGTGAAAAGGGACAAGCCTGATCCCGGTAGAGCAGCCTGCTGCCGTGCTGTCTGCATGTTAACTGGCCGCATCCAGGTCTCCTTTTGGCTCCCTGCCTTGGGAGCACTAACATCCCGGCGCCAGGGCAAGTCGGGGCATGCCAGGAGTGGGGCTAAGCAGAGGAAAGGGGCAGGGTGTGGACGCCTGGCTTGGGGGAACAGAGATGATGGGGAGCCCCTTCAGACACAGGCTGGGAACACGTAACCAACGGGTCTCTGTTGCCCTGGGGAATCCCTGCTTCGATTTCTGCTCATGGGACCTGATTCTCACTTAGCCTCAGACCCCTTCAGGCTGTTCCGGCAGCACAAAGACGCCTCAGAATGGGTGGAGAATCCCCCTCCCCCCAGCACGGATGTGGGGCTTTGCACCTGCCTTGCTCCCGGCAGAGGGGGCGGATCAGGTGTGTGGCTGGAATGCACTGCAGCTGCTCTCCGATTCTGAATCCTGGGGTCCCACAGGGAGCGGAGCGTAAGTTAGAGCCACCCTGAGGCTGCACTATTTGACAACAGGGGTAGAGCCCAGAATATGGGGATTGCAATGGTGGCTTAAAATTTGTTTTCCCCTCCACCTCCCATCCTTGTATGAAGCCCAGGAACAGCGTTAACTGAGAATTAAGTCTGTGGGCTCTGGCTATGACTGTAGTGTCTCCACGGAGCACAGGAACACAGTGGAGCCATGGGCCCTTGAAACAGCCCCCCTGATTGTCCCCCATATGCAGGGGTATCCCTAACTGGGGTGGAGATGGCATGAGGGCCCTGGACCCACACTGCTCCCAGACCCCCATGTAGGGGAGCAGATTGGTGGGGTGACCAAAGTGCACTGCACTGTGGCTATTCTCTGCTTTCCAGGGCCCATTGGGAGAATATCATAAATTAGAGCAGCCTTGAGGCTGCTCTTAGTTACACAGGGAACCTGCTTAGCCCCGGAATATGGGGAGTATAAAGACCACCTTAAAGTCTCCTTAACCCCCTCCGTCCCTGTGCCAATAACTGAGAATCAGGCCCTGTGGCTCCTCGCCAGCCACCAGCATGAACACACTCAGGGCTAGCATAGCCCAGCTGCTGCACCCACCATCCTTCCCAGCACTTGCAGGGTTAACAAAGTTGTGGGGATTATTCCCCGCTGCTCTGCAAGGAAAGCGGGGTGAGAAACCCTGCTGGGTGGATGCAAATCTGCAGCTCTCTGGGGGAGATGCCTGCTGGACTGAGTCAGAAGCTGCAGTCGGTCACTAGGGGGCGCCACCATCCACTGAAAAGAAGCATCGAAGGAAACAATCGTGTAGCTACGTGTTTTATGGGGGATCTCTGGGGTTCAAACAAAGGACTCTCCCTTCCCCAACTCTGTCCCGTCCCCCTCACTGGTACGGCCCTAGCCTGCAGCACATTACATGACCCATGATTTATCACCATGCTTTGCTGAGCTAACAAGGAGCAATTTTCCAGCCTTGGCACCGCGCCTATTAAAATGAATATATATGTGGAGGCATTTGGTGGCCTGAGCTTTCCAAAAAGAATGTCGCGCACCAGAGCAAAAAGCCAGGAGGCTGTGATGGCCTGGGCCCCAGATCAGCCCTCAAGTCTGATCTTCCACAGGGGTCGATTTGGAAATGTGGGCCCTGATACCACACTGAGCATGGGATAAGCACGTGGAGCTGCAGGGAAGTCAGTGAGAAGGCTGGCGTGTCTCTAGGGAAGGGTGAGCAAGTGAGCAGGCCACAGGACCAGATGCTAGGAACAGTCAGTGACTTCTGCTCCCATATCTGGCTCCTGAGAGCAAGTCCCTTCCTTTTTCCGTTGCCTCAGTTTCTCCACCTGTGAAATGAAGATAGTACTGACCTGTCTCACAGGGGGAGGATGGGGTTAATGGGTGGGGCTGGGGGGAGTTTCAGACCTGTATATGCAGAAGCTCAAGTGTTCACAAGTGGGGACTGATTTTTGAGCACCTCAATTTCTGATGCCTGAAAGAGCCCTGATTCCCTGAGCCACTGCAGTTCCCCTTGACTTCAGCCAATTGTTTTGGGTGTTCAGCACCTCTGGACATGGCAGATTCTCTGTCTCTTTTAGTCTTTAAAGTCAAAGCTGGATATCTTTCCAACTGATACACCATAGCTCAACCAGCAGCTAGGAGCTTGAAGCAAATATATCAGGTGAGGTTCTTTGGCCTGTACTAAGCAGGAGGCCAGACTAGATCAGTGGTTTTCAACCTTTTTTCATTTGTGGACCCGTACGTTTTTTCAAATGGAGGTGCGGACCCCTTTGGGCATCTTGGACATAGTCTGCAGACCCCCAGGAGTCCGTGCACCACAGGTTGAAAACCGCTAGACTAGATGATCAGCATATTCCTTTCTGGCCTCAAAACCTAGGATAATCAGGCTCAAGGTGGGCACCCTGAAAATGTGGTACCCAAAGTTAGGAGCCACCACTGAAAATTTCACCCTGAGTGCCAAAATTCCTGTTGTGTATCTTTCGCATTATATGCTAGGTGGCGCAGTTGCTCACTCTTGTTTGGGTGACCACAACAATGCTCAGCTTGGTAAAGTTGGGCAGCTTTACATCTGGTATGTGGGTAGAGACAACTGCTGGTTTTGGAGTGAGAGGTCCTGGCCCTCTAAAGGGCGACTGTCCTGGGTGACAGATCCAACAGTAAATGGGCTGCATGTACAACTAGTAGCTTTCTAGGCAGCAGCTGACAGCTTGCAGTGACTGGCACCATCTCCTAGGGCAAGGATGGGGGCACTGGAGTTAATCATACATTGGGGGGACTTAATCTGGTGCCCGAGGGATCTGGCTTTTCCCAGGAACGGGAGGCCTGATTCTCGCCTGACACTGCTGGAAATCAGGAGTAACTCCACTGATGATGGTGCAGCGGCACGTGTGTGTGTGAAGGGAGAGTCACATCTTAAAAAGAAAAGGAGTACTTGTGGCACCTTAGAGACTAACCAGTTTATTTGAGCATGAGCTTTCGTGAGCTACAGCTCACTTCATTGGGTGCCACAAGTACTCCTTTTCTTTTTACGAATACAGACTAACACGGCTGTTACTCTGAAACCAGTCACATCTTGTGATTCTGGGAGTGTGAGTCTGTGTGCAGTCATGCCATGGGTGTGTGTGTGTGTGTGTGTGTGTCTGTGCATATGTGCGGGCGCAAGTGCACAACTGCAGCCGGGGGAGATCCGGGTGTGCGTGTGTGATCGTGTGCATGTGTGCCTGTATGTGGAGTCAGGAGGTGATTGTGTGTGTGTGTGTGTGTGTGCACGCGCGCACGACTGTGCAGTAAGGAGTGATCAAAGTGTGTATGTGTGTGGGCATGAGTACACGCCTGTAGACACAGGAGATCTGTGTGTGTGTGTCCAGGTGTCATTGTGCAGAGGTGGCTGCATTTGTCTGGCATTGGCAGGTGGTGACAATGGTGCGGTGAGGGAAGGTGGTAGTGGGTGTGTGCATGTGAGTTTGTGTAAGTTTGTGGAGGTGAATGCACAGCCACAGTTGGGGAAGATCTGGGTGTAAGCGTGTGCATGATTGGGTGTGTGCCTGGGTGTGAATGTGTGCGTGTGGGCAGCCGGACACTTGAGTGCCAAGTCCAAGGGTGTCTGGGTCTCAGTGTTTGTGCAGCTGGGGAAGAGGGTGATGCATTTGGGGGATGCCTCTCTGCCTGCGCGAAGATGGATGACTGTCACATGTACACGTGTGCTGTGACCATGCTGCAGTTAAATCCGAGCAGGGTGGGAGAAGAGGACGGAGCAGGAGAAGAGTGCAATGCTCTTGCACATTCAGACATGCAGCGGGCATGTCCTCGCTGATTTATGAACCCTTTGCTGGGCGGCCGCAGATCCCCGCTGGATTTGGGGTGCAGGCTGGCAGGCTTTTGTACACTGCGCCCTCGGGATGGGCTCTAGGAGTCCACATGACTATCCTCCCTTCTGAGCTGCGTCTGCAGGATCAGCAGGCTGATAGCTGCTGGCTTGGTAAATGATCTCTACCCTGCACACAAAGGACATGGCAGGCCCAGCCCTGCAGGGGGTGCACTTCTGATCCATGAAATGGGACAACCCCATTAATGAAATCGCTCCAGGCACCTTCCGCAGCAGCTGAGAGCAGGTGTGTCCAACCCATGGCCTGCTTCAACACAATATAGTAACGGCCGATGCGTGAGCTTTTTGTCGTCACGTTTACATCAGGTTAGTTTACACAACCTACCTAAACACAAACAAAACAAGCAGAGCTTAAAATATAAATATAAATCTATGTAGGTGACTTTAAATCTTATTAAAATATGTGGAATCTGTTTGGCCCACACCAGGTTGTGTTTAGGTTTATGTGGCTCTCCTATGTAATAAGGTTGGGTACCGCTGGCTCAGAGCTGTATTGTACTCTCCAAACGTGGCTTTACAGAGAGCATGGGACCAGACAGGGATTTTTACCCAGATCCTGTTTTATCAGCACCCCAGAGTTAATGGGTTGCTGAGCTGAATAGTTCTGCTTTTGGCCCAGCACTCATGTTGACTGTACAAGCCAGCCTGTGCCTTATAGAGTATATGGACCATGCATTAGAGATCATCTGGGCTGTACAGGGTGTAGGGACCAAGCATTATAGAGTGCATGGGTTCTGCAGACTATACAGACCATGCTTTATAGAGTATGCGGGACTGTATAGACTGTATAACATAGAGCATATGGACTGTGTATTATTATTTATAATTCTTAATAGTAAATGGTTATTATTTGTATTACTGTAGCATCTAGAGTCCTCAGCTGAGATCAGGGCACTTCTGAGCTAAGCATTGTACATACACACAGTGAGAGAAAGTCTCTGTCCTGAAGAGTTTACAATCTAAATAGAAAAGGCAATCAAAGGCTTGGGGAAAGGAAGGACTGTTATCCCGGGTTTACAGATGTGGGATGCTGAGGGATCAAGGAACTGTGCATTATAGAGAACGTGAGTGTATGGGCTGTACAGATTGCCCATCCCCCAAATCCCCTTTGCACTGCCAGAGCGGCAAAGCATCACCTGCACGAGAATGAGACTCCGCAAGCAGAAGGACAAAGTGGTTAGTAGCTGTACCTGAAAGCTGCAGGGAGGAGAACCCCGACTCCGCACCCAGCACGGGATGCTGAAGCAGTGTCCAGTGAGGATGAGCGTTCCTTGGTCCAAGAGACGGTCCCGTGAGGCAAAAGGGCTGCGGGCAGTCCCACCATGATTCCTGGTGGTGTTGCAATGATCCAGATCACGGCTTCCCTCCCAACGGCAACTAACTCCCGGGACGATCTGCTCATTGCTCTATACTCCACGCCCCAGGGTTGGTAGCGGCTCTTCCTCAGTTATTAAAGCGCATGTGGGTTGGTGGGGAGGAGGAACTGGGAGCAAACTCAGGGTGTGACTCTGTTTGCTTCGGTGCCCTTGTTTACCCCAGCTCAGAGCTTGGCCTGTACACGGCATGTTGTCTGCTTTGGCTGTGTTAGCAGGCGTCTAACTAGACAGCGGGGACCAGGTTTGGAAAGGTCGCTTGGCTGAGGCATCTGGAATTCTCTCTTCCTGCTCCTTGCCAGGGCTCTAATATAATGATTTAATTAGGGTATGCTCCTGCCTTCCTCTGGCTGTATATGTTGCTCTCATTATTTTAACAAGGGGGTCTGTTCCTCAGAGTCTTTCCCCCACTCTTCAGTTTGGCCTCAGTTAATCTCTGCAGCTCCTTGCAATAAAACTGAGATGCTGGAGAGGCTGTTGGAGATTGAAGGTCTCCCCAGGAGGTGACAGGAATGTAGGTGCTAGGCAGCATAGCCACTCCAGTCCATTGGCCCATTCAGCTCAGTGTCCTGCCTCCAGCCTGGCTGGAAGAGACCTTCTGCTCTGTCTAGTCTGGTTGCCCTGATGATTCTATCTGGATTATTTCAGCCACCTCTCAAATGCAGCCACCTCTGGGGCAGAACACAACAGCTGTTGTAACAGCGCACAGCAGTGCTGCACAGGGATTGCTCTCCCAACCCAACACGAACAGGGGCGTTAGACTCAAAGAACAGCCATAGCAAAGTGCACTCTGGCCACCATGCCCCAGATCTGCCCCCTACGCCGAGGGGCTTGTGCACACCCCATACAGCAGTGCTACTTGCGCAGGGGGGAGTCGTCGTCAGGGGGTCATTTCCACCCAATCCAATGACATCTTTGCTGTCAGGGTGGCTTAAAGGGGCTTCAGCATCACTCAGAACCAGGTTTAGGAAGTGCAAACAACACATGAGAACAACCCTGAAAACAGCAGGCTTTAAAATCTGCACCCAGGGCCCCCTGGCTCTCGCTCAGAGGGCCCTGTTCTGACTCCTAGAGTCCACTGCTTTCTCCTTGTAATGTCCTGGCCCCACTCCTGTAGTTGAGCCATCCCAGCATGTGCCGTTTGGTTTGGGGCTATTTTTATCCCGTTTTGTGTTGCTAAGATGCTATGTTAAAGTCAGTCAAACCCACTGCTGAAAATCACAGCCTTTCCATGAAAGATGAGCTAATAATGGATAGTGAGAAAACACCAGTTGTAGAAACCGCTTTAAAGGAAAATGAATCAAGTACGACTGCTTACGCACAATTCTGGGACTGGCTGGAGTGTTTTGGCAACAGGGCTTTGGCGTTGTTAGGTTACAGGGAGCTATGATTCGTCTCCAGGACATGCAGAAGAGGCTCTGAGGGAGGGAGGGAGATGACGGCTAACCACTGTAGTGTGTCCCTGCAGTCCAGAACCTGGAAGAGTCTGATGCATGAAGCAATTTGTGCCTGCCAGTTAACAAAAGAGGAGAGGGCCAGATTCTCCCTTGCCCTGCACCTTGTGTGCTCATATACGGCACTGCATAGTGGCTGTGAAATGCTCTCGGTCCTGTCTAGCAGGGTTTGACATCCTGTTAGCACTCACCTCTAGGGTTTACCTCAACTTGCTAAGACATGGGAAAACTATAAGCTGCTTTGTCTTCACTAGGCTTTTACCATGTGGTAGCTAGCGCATGGTAAGAATACCACCCTTTTTCTGGCAAGAACTCATCCAGGGTTAATCCAATGCACTATTGACAAGGCCTATAAAGTAATAAGGCTGGCAGTCAGTGTCATTCTTTCCATTTTACAGATGGGGAAATTGAGGCACAGAAAGGTGAAGTGACTTCCCAAGGTCACCCAGGCAATGGCAAAACTGGGAATTGAACCCAGGCCTTTTGAGTCCCAGACCAGGGCCAGGGAGTGTCCACAGAGGTGTTTAATGCAGCTAATTTGGATTAATTTTCCTGAGTGTTGCCATGTAGACAAGCCCTTAGTCCTGATCTACACATCAATGTAACTCTCTTTAGCTCAGTGGGAGATGACGTGTTCACACAAATCTGCAGAATTGCCAACCGCAAGAACTCAAAAATCACAAGTCAGGCCCCCCAAAATCATGAGATTATTTTAAGAATCATATTATATATAGAGATGTTTTGGGTTCTTTAAAAAGTGAAGTTGACCCAGCTACAGTGCTCAGGGGGTGAAAAATCCACACCCCTGAGTGGCCTATGTAAGCCAATCCACTAACCCCCTGAGTATACAGCATTAGGTAGATGTCAACCTAGCTCCCGCCTCTCGGGGAGGTGGATTACCTACAGTCATACGAGAACCCCTCCCATCGCCGTAGTGAGTGGCAACAGCGTCAGAGCTGGACTGGCGCTCCACCATGCCCTTCCGCATGAGGAGACGGAACCAGGTGAAGAGCTGTCAGGACTGCTGCTCACCATATACCCCAGAGAGGTGGGGGACGACCCCGAGCTGCAGGTACATTACGTTGGGAGAGCAGGAAGTTGCCCAGGGACAGTCGACTATAGTCTGGTTCTGTTGCCGCCTGACCCAGTGTTGGAACGCTCTGTCACTGTGAGGGCCCTGGGCTGGGACCCGGTGGAGTAGGTGGAACTGGGTCCACCTACCCCCGGCTGCCAACCCTACCCCTGAGGTGGTAGCCTCTCAACCTTAGGCCCAGAGACCTGCATTTGGCTGCCAGAGCCAGGATGCCAGTCTGTCTTGTCGTTTGTTTGCTCTGCCCTGCCTGGGGCCAGAGATCACAGACTGTTTGGGGTTCCACCCTACCTAAGGGCCTGAGTCTGAAGCCAAGGTCCCTCTGAGCTGCACAGCCATGCAGCTGCCTATTAAGCCCCGTGCAGGGGATCAGGGCTGTGGCGGGGAGAGGCGCCTCTCCCTGCCGGCCCCAGCATGGACCTGCCCTGGACTTGCCACGGCTGGGGGAGAGGAGCCCCTCCCTCAGCCCGGCCCAGCCCCGCCAGGGCTGCCACAGCCGGGGAGAGGCGCCTCTCCCCTGGCTCGGAGCTGCTGCAGCGAGAGAGGGCTGGGGGAGTCCTCTCTCTCCTCCGCAGCCCTTTGGCAGCCTACACCCCAAACCTCTCATCCCCGGTCCCACCCCAGAGCCCACACCCCTCCACTCTGCCCCAGCCCTGACTCCATTCCACACTCCAAACCCCTCATCTCTGGCCCCACCCCAGAGCCTGCACCCCTAGCCAGAGCCCTCACTCCCTGCACTCCTTAAAACTGCTAGACTGAGCAGTCCTGCCTAAGGGCCGCGGCTTTAATCCCTGATAGGGAGCCGCGTCCCAGAGACACAGTGAGGTACAGTGACCTCCCTCTGAGCCTGAGCGGGAGGATCACCACCAACCCGCTACAGAAGCCTAGCCCAGAGCTTAACTACCCTTAGAGTTAAAAAGCTTTTCCTAATATCTAACCTAAATCTCTGTGGAGTCTGAGTCTAAATCTCCCTTGCTGCATATTAAGCCCATTGCGTCTTGTCCTACCTTCAGTGGACATGGAGAACAATCGATCACCGTCCCCTGTGTAACAGTGCTTAACACATTTGAAGTCTGTTATCAGGTCCCCCCTTCAGTCTTCTTTTCTCAAGACTAAACATGCCCAGGGTTTTTAACCTCTCCTTATAGATCAGGTTTTCTAAATCTTTTAGAGTTTTTGGTGCTCTCCTTTGGATTCTCCAAAGCTCTCTCCAGAGAGCTCCCTCCCGCCGACAAACAGCAGCTGCACTGCGCACCTTTCAGCGGCACAGCCCGTGTCGCTGCAAGGTGGGTAGTGTAGACGGAGCCTTACATACGGCGCTGCTGTTAATGCAACCCAGAATGATACTAGCCTTTTTCACAAGGGTGTCGCACTGTTGACTCGTCGCCAATTTGTGATCCACTAGAACCCCCAGATCATTTTCAGCGGTATTACTGCCTCGCCAGGTATGCCCCATTTTGTAGTTGTGTAGATTTTTCCTTCCTAAGAGAAGTACTTTGCACTTGTCTTTATTCAGTTTCATCTTGTTGATTTCAGACGAGTTCTTCAAAGAGGATGAAGCTTGGCGGTTCTCAGTGGTGGCAGATGACAGAACCAGGAGCCATGGTCTCAAGTTGCAGTGGGGGAAGTCGAGGTTGGATATTAGGAAACACTATTTCGCTAGGAGGTGGTGAAGCACTGGAATGGGTTATCTAGGGAGGTGGTGGAATCTCCATCCTTAGAGGTTTTTAAGGCCCAGCTTGACAAAGCCCTGGCTGGGATGATTTAGTTGGCATTGGTCCTGCTTTGAGCAGGGGGTTGGACTAGATGACCTCCTGAGGTCTCTTCCAACCCTGATAGTCTATGATTCTCCAATTTCTCAAGGTTGTATGTGATTCTTTACACCTACCCTTGCCTGCTGTCTTCAGCTGGCATCATATGCCGTCCACTAGCAATTCTATACTAGCGTTAATCACAGCTAAGAGGCTTGAGGCTAGCTAGGAGGGTGACTGTCTGCCTGGGTGAGTAATTTTAATGGATGCCCTTTGTCAGCAGTGGCTAGCAGAGCTCTGAGTGTGGGAAGAGTTGATTTGACTCTGCGGTGTCATCTCGAGAGGGGTTTCGCCTGCAGAGTGACGTACGGTCCCCCTGCCACCCACACACATGGGGAGACACGCAGAGGGATGCACCGGAAACCATATGCTTCGGGGTTTCCCTCTTGTCACTAAGGAAACCAGCCCAAGGAACAACACAGCCTTCAAGCAGTGGCCCCTGAGTCACTGCTGCCCGCACTGAGTTTGGATACAGTCTGCCCTGCCAGGCAGCAAAAGCAGCAGGCGTGGAGGCCAGCTGCTTTCTGTGAGTCCTGCCGGGCACCTGCTCATGGGGAACCAGCACAGACGCCTCCCCCAGAACCATTTCTAAGGTGGCTTTTGCTCCAGAAACACTGGGGCCCCTTGACACCCACCTGGAAGCCTAAATGGGCTTCTCACTTCCTGGGTACATCTACTCTGCAGTCCCGGGGTGTGATTGCGGCTTGTGTAGACGTACCCGAGCTGGGTTTAATGTAGGCAGCTTGGGCACCCATGGCAGGGAAGCTGCAGCCGCAGGGCCTTCAGCATGGCTGTACAAGCCCGCCTGAGACGCGGGGGGCAGAGCGGCTGGTACAGCTAGACGAAAGATTACTTGGGTATGTTTACACTCGCTGCAATCACACCCTCAGACTGAAGTCCAGACATATCCTAAGGCACCAGATCAGTGTCAAAGGGCTTTATTGTCTACGAGAAGGAGTGGGCCTGATCCTGCAGTCCCTGCTCATATGAGTCATTATCTGCTGCTAAAGTCCCACTGTGGACATGCTTGCACATTGCAATTCATTGAGGGCTACATCCCCAGCTGGAGTAAATCAGCGTCGCTTCATTGGAATCAATGGGCCTGATCGGCAACTGGTGTAAATCGGCGTAGCTCCATTGAAGCCAATGGGCCAGATCCACAGCGGGTGTAAATCAGTGTTGCTCCATTGAAGCCAATGGGCCACACATCCCCAGCTGGCATAAATCGGTGTCGCTGCACTGGAGCCATTACCATTGGCACCAGCTGAGACTCTGGCCCCATTCCTACAGTAAAATGATTTCAAGCAGGTAAAGGACTTTTCCCTGCTGATGCTCTTAAGAGCATAACATAAGAATGACCCTACTGGGTCAGACCAAGGGTCCATCTAGCCCAGTATCCTGTCTTCCTGTCTTCTGACAGTGGCCAATGCCAGGTGCCCCAGAGTGAATGAACAGAACAGGTAATTATCAAGTGATCCATCCCCTGTTGCCCATTCCCAGCTTCTCTCAAACAGAGGCTAGGGACACCATCCCTGCCCATCCTGGCTAATAGCTAGCCATTGATGGACCTGTCCTCCATGAATTTATCTAGTTCTTTTTTGAACGCTGTTATGGTCTTGGCCTTCACAACATCCTCTGGCAAGGAATTCCACAGGTTGACTCTTTGGCCCCTCACTTGTACCCATCTGGGCTAGAGGCCCCCCTCCCGTATCATTCCATTGGAAGGGGATGGGGCTTACCTCCTTCCCATGGAGAAGCCTCCCACATATCTGGTGGATTGGCCTGTGGTGCCCCCCACCCCCGACTCCCCTTCCCTGTAAGGACCCTGGACTCCCTCAGAAAGCCCTCTGAAGGCTCCGGAGGTGAAACAGAGCCCCAGGGGCTGTCGAGCACCTTGTTTGCATTCAAGGGGTGAGGTCCATTCTATGCCCGGATGTGAGGTTGGGGATCTGCCTTTCGGTTTGGGCCTGGTTTCAGCTCCCCAGTGAATCCAGACTCACTCCGCTGGTCTAAATGGAGTCGCTCTGGATTGCTGTTGGTGGAAGTGAGATCAGAACTGAGGTGCCTCCCTGCCTGTACCAGTCCTTGGGCTAACCCTGTCTCCCATTGACACCAATGGGGAGTTCTCCCATTCAACAGGGCCAGGATTTGGCCTGTAAAGCAGGACAGGGATTACCCATCTGCAGGTTAACGTCGTGTTTCCTGCAGGCACTTTCATCTCCACCCACAATTGCCAGGGGACGGCTGAGTACCATTAATGTCCTGGATGGGTTCCAGCTCCATCCTGCACAAACATTTCCCCCCAAACCTCTCCACTTGGGCTGGTAGGAAATTGATAAGCCGCTGCCTGGTGACTCAGCCTGGACTGTCTCTGGCCTGGGACAACAGGGCGGCAGCGCTGGATCCTGCCCACAATGTCTGGTGAAAGAGCCAGCTGATGTGTGAATTAAAAGGGTTTTGAGCACCAGGGTAAGAGCTTGCACGTTTCACATTTGCTTGTAACACATGCATGCTCTGATCTGCATCTTTGGCTGCTGAGATATGGCTTGGTCCTGGGAGCTGCTGGTGATGCTGTCAACAAGGAGGCCAGCCAGTGCCAGTTGACCCAGCAGGCTCTGCGATGCAGACACATAATTTCCTACATAAACTCCCTGCAGGCCACCAAACAGCCAGCATAGAAGGAGTGGGCTGACCCAGGCTGGATTCAGACTGGTGACCTGGAGGTGGAAGCGTCCAAAGCCCATTACCTCTGCTTAGGAATGATGAGAAATATACAAGGAGCCAACACGTTAATATACACACCAAGCATCACCAGCCTGAGGCATCCACCGAGCCTGGTGCCTTTGATACTGGGCCAGATTCTCAGCTCCCCCATTCCTGTCTTGGGAGCAGGGATGGAGGGGGCAAAGGGAAGGCAGCCTTGAGCCACCTTAGCACTTCCAAGATTCTGTGGCCCTACTGCCTGGCCCCCAGTGTAAGTTAGAGCAGCCTCAGGGCTGCTCTAACTTACACTCTGAGTCCATTGGCTCCTGGGGAGCAGAGACTAGCGGGAGTGCAGTGTGCTCCAGCTGCACCCCCGATCCATGCTCTGCACCAGGCTCTAGGAGCAGGGCTGCGGTAAGGCCCTTATGCCAACTCCACCCTGTCTGGGGAGGCCCCCTGCTTACTAGGGGTCTCGGAGGCTGTTTCCACCTACTTTAAGACCCCTTTGTGCTTCCAGAGCAGCACAAGGGACCATGAGAGTGACTGAGTGTGGATGGGAAATCCTCTCCCTGGTTACATGACTTTGCCCCCTCCTGTCTCTTCTCCTTGATCTGTAATTTACGGGAAACCATGTGCCTCTCCCAGAACTGCCCAGAAACCACAGTGCTGCCACTCCGGCATGGAGATGAAAGGGTGGGGACCTCTGCTAGAAAGGAGCAGTGCCAAGTCTCCCCCTCCTCACCCCCTCCTCCCCAAGGCTCACAAGCTTTTCCAAGAATTGTCAGCTTGGGAGGAGGGGGGAAGCTCTCCACTCGCAACCACTGTGCAGAAAATGGTGCCAACAGAAGCTCCTCAGGGACTGCCAGACTGTATCAGAACATGTTGTCTTTCCCAGCAGTTAAAGGGGTGTGTGGGTGTGTTTAGGGGGATCTTTATTAAAGGGCTGGAATAAAACCTTGGATCTTGCACTCCCCCAAAGCTGGCCACTTCTGCACTGGGGAAAAACCATCATGTAAGAGAATGGGTCAACAAACGAGGCATTCAACGTTGCTTAGCGTGGGACAAGCCGTGTTTAAAGCCCTGTTAGCTAGTAGCATAAAGGGCCCTGATAGTGGGTGGAAGCGACCCCCTGGGAATTTCCCTCCATGCAGGGTAGAACTGGCTGAAGGGCCCAGCCTCCAGTATAGGGGGCGGACTAGGGGTGTGGCCAGAACACACTGTACTGTGGGTATTTGCTGCTTTCCATTGTACAGGAAGCAGAGTGCAAGTTAGAGCAGCCCTGAGGCTGCTCACGACATCTATACGTATAGACATGCACTCACTAGCTTGGGTCCTGGAGAGGTGAAGCTGCAGCTTCTCAAGCCTCTGCTGATATTTGTGCTGGCACGGCTACACTGCTCCAGGACCTGAGCTACTAGCTAGATCAAAGCTAGCTCCTGTATTGTCTACACATGCTGCGATCACACCCTGCAGCGTGCAGCATAGATGTAGCCTGAGAATCAGCCCTTCAGGGGCTCAGTTTATCTACAGGAAACCAACGTTGTTCCCAGAAAAACCCCCGAGGTTGGCATTTCGTGTGGCACATCTGGGCTGGGGGGGGCAGGGAGGTGCCTGCTTCCCTTTGCCCCCTCCCCCGTGCACAGATCCAGAGCCAGCTCATTGTGTTTGAATTTCTCTGAGCTCTCTGAATTTGCTACCTTGGCAGCCACAGAGGAAAAAAATGTACACTGAAATTTGAACTTAACCCCAACCCGCCGGCATTCCTGGTGTGGAGAGGGAGGAGGGAATTTGGCTTGGTTAGGCTTCTTCACCAGGAAGCTGGCTTAAGTGGAACAAGGTGGTGTTGGGGAGGGAGGCGGGTCGTGCTGGGTGTGATTGGCTCCCTATGTGCACCCCCCCAGCACTGGCGCCATGGTACAAATTAGTCATGACCCCTTAGGGCTGTAGCCTGGGCTATTGGCTTTCTGAGCTGGGGCCTGATCCAACAGCTATTAAAGATAATGGCGTCTCATGGACACCGGAGGGGAGGAGAGAAGAGAAGTCGTTGGCCCAGGATGGGAGCAAGGAAGATTCATGGACCCCACCTGGCTGGCTGCCTTGGGGTCTGGAGTTGGAGCTCCAAGGCAAGAGGTTCGGCAGATTTTCCTTTAAAAAGCTCTCCCTGCTCCGATGGGAAAAGGAGGTGAGGGTGATCCAAGGATGAGGTGTGTTTTCCGTGAGACGGCCCGGAACGGCCTGTGTCCCTAGGGCTTGGCCGCGCTTCCCCAGCACCAGCACACGGGTGTTTTAGGAGCACGCAGTCTGGACAGCATGACCACTAGAGCAGAGGTCTCTGATCCCAGCCCCTTTCCCTGTGACTCTGCACTCCGATCCCTGCCCCTTAATCTATGGGATCCCTCCACTCCGATCCCTGCTCCTTTCTCTATAGTGTCCTTGCATTCCAATCCCTGCCCCTTCATCTACAAGATGCATACACCATGATTCCTACCCCTGTACGCATAGGGTCCCTGCAAGCTGCTCCCTGCCCCATGATCTAGAAATGGAGATGAGAGAAGATCCTTTGGCTCCAGGTGCAGTTATGCAGACTCCGCATTCCCAAGCTCGGCTCCTGCTTGTTGCTCTAATTCCCTTTAATTGCACTCGGCTGTTTCAACCTGTTTGCTTAGAAGGTTTCTCTCTTCTGCAGAGCTCTGATCTGTGACCCTCTTCCCACCACACGAACAGAGCCTGGACCTGCCTGTAACCTGGGCACTTATTCCGTGCCCACCCTGTCGTATCCACGTGGAAAAAACTCCCACCTGTTCCTGTATCTGTGTGATCCCCCCATGGGCAGAGGCCCCGTAGAATGGCGCCATTGCCAGCCCATGTGACTGCTCCTCCTGCTCAAGGGCTCCATAAGGGAGAGTCACAATCTGGAGAAGATGCTTAGGAGGGGCTGATTCATGTATGAACAATCTCTAGGGCCCCTGGGTCAAGTTGACTCCCCCTCCCCCCAAGTAATTCTATATGGAAACAATCAGAGTTTGACTTCACAGGGTTGTTGGTTTGCGGAAGGGACAGGGCTTGTTTTTTTTGTTTGGTCTGATTTGTTTTGCCTCTGTAGCTGCAAGATCAGCAGTTATTTTTGGGAGGTGCTACCAAAACAGGTGTTTTATTTTGTGGTGGATATTTTTGGACAATGGACTGCATTGGTCGCCGGGAAATCATCTTTGCTAGCTCACTGCTCCTGCAGGGACAGCCGTTATTGTCACGAGGTTCTACCACAGTTGTTGTTGTCATGTGTTTTTCCTTTTCCTTGTTGAATATTTAGGCCGAGATTTTCAAGAATGCCGAAGGGATCTGGACACTCGGTTCCCTAAATTTCAGCCTTGCAATGGAGAGGCTGTTCTCATGATGTTATCCAGGCAAACCCAAATGTGGACGGTTTATAATGCCTGCCACTGCTTTGGGAGCAAGCTGAAGCCTAGAGAGAGCTCTCTTCTGCCAGCTGCTAGGAATGCAAAAGGCGCAGTGAAAAAGAACAGCTGCTAGGACAGAAACCGCACAGCTGCGTCTGCCTTCCCTCCCCCGCCACTCACCCTTCCCTGGTAAGGCCTCAAGGAGGCGGAGCTTCCTGCCTCTGCCTCAAAGCCCCGCCTTCCACCTGCCTCTCCATCAAAGCCCTAGGTTGCCTTGGCTATACTGTAATAAATCCATGGCCACTCAGAACCTGGAGGAGCTAGAACTCAGCTCCTCTTGCTCCAAAAGCCTATTTCAGCTAGAGGAGAATTCTCACTAGCTGTTAGCATATAGGGTCTATGATATACAGCTGAGCCTGACTAATTCCATGCTGTAGAAGGCAGTGGTCTCTCTTTCTCTCGAACATGTACCCTACCCCCCCCCCCCACAGTCAGTTCATTGCAATATTTTCCCTTCCACTGAAGGATCTCAAAGCACTTCACAAGAGCTGATAAATTCAGCTGGTGAAGTGGGTAGGGATTTATGGGGGGTGGGAAGAATTGGGGGAACCAGGTGACTGTGGATAAAAACACCTTCAAACTAGGGAGCAAACATGTCTGTTGTAGCCTGCGCTGGTGATGAAGGATCCTGGCCTGTGACCCATCTACCCTTCCTGTCTCTGAGCCTCAGGGATTGTCTTCACTCAAGAGTTAATCCAGATTAAGAGAGGGTATGAATTTAAAGCCTAATAGCTATTCCTGATTAACTCCATGTGTGGACAGTCTTATTCTGGAGTAAGAGTGCCTTGTTCTGGTTTACCTTAACCCACGAAGCTGAATAGCCACTCCTGAATAAACCCATGTGTAGACAAGCCCTGAGAGGCAAATGCTAATGAAATGCAAAGTGTTACCAAATCAGTATCAACCATGGAATTGAAGAAGGATCCACAGTGCCCGGGGAGGTGAGACTGATAGAGGAATAGATGCCCCTCGTTCTGGGAGAGGAAGTTTCACCACAAGGTTATTTAATGAGCAGCATGGGCCATACCCTGGTCAGCTGCATTACTCCATTCTCGTGGGTGGGGGTTGAATGCAGGGCAGGTTGGAGGGGGTGCTGGTGAACATGAAAGCCTGGGTTTACCATCTCTGCTCTCGGGGGGAAAGGAGTGGGGCACGGGACCAAAATGGGGCACGGATCCAGCTGCTGCTGGCTAGACCTTCTGGATTAGCTGCTTCTCATAGACAGGAAAAAGGGGCGGGACACTTGGAATAGGGTTGTCCTTTCTCTGGAAAAAAGAAAGATTGTTCCCTGCTAAATGTTATGGGAAAGCATGTTGTGTGGGGCAAAGATCAGTGTGCAGAGACTTTATGGAAAAAGGGGTGGGAACAGAGTGCTGGGATCCTATGGATAAAGCGGCAGGGAACAGTACACAGGGATCCTATAGCTAATGGGGCCAGGATCAGAGTGCAAGGTTCCTAAAGCTAAAGGGGGCATAAAGATAGATAAAGAGATAAGGATCCTATAGATAAAGTGTCAGGGATATGATTGCAGAGACCCTATAGATAAAGAAGTGAGACTCTGTAGGCAGAGATCAGAGGGCGGGGACGGTATTGATAAAGGGAATCTGGAAATCGGAGTATAGGGATCCTACTGATAAAGAGACAGGGATGCCGCATGCTGGCTGGTAAGGACTAGGGACCCTTGTGCTCTTAGTGTATGTCTACACTGCAGTAATACACGCAGCTGGCCCATGCCAGCTGACTTGGCTCTCCAGCTTAGGGGCTGTTTAATTGCCGTGTAGAGGTTCCTGCTTGGGCTGCAGCCTGATCTCTGGGACTCTCCCATCTCACAGCCCAAGCCCGGATGTCCACACTGCCCTGAATGTCTAAGCAGCCTCTTAGCCCAAGCCCTGTGAGCCCAAGTCAACTGGCGCAGGCCAGCCATAGATTTGTAATTGCAGTGTAGACAATTCCTGTTCTGATCCCTCCTGGGGCAGCAGGGGCTCGTCTGGAGTCACTTCTAAGCAAGGGGTGGGTGACCAGATTCCTTGTCGAATTAGCAAAGGTCTTGCTGTCAGGTTCTCACTTCCACTAGCACGAGCATCTCCAAGCGGGTGCCCGGGCTGCTGCTGGCTGGAAGAGTCTGCTCTCTCTCAATGAATACAACTGGTAAATCTATTAATTTCACAGTGCTAATTGATGTATTGCTGTAATTACCTTTTATAACAAGGCAATTAAGCCCTAGTAAAGATTATTAGCTAATTAAAACTCCTACACACACACACACAAACCCCTTATGTTCACAAGTTGTTAGCAGTTAGAATTAAAAGTCCACCAAAGCAAGGTGAAGAAGGCACTGGTCATCACAGCACCAATCATCAGCAGGTAGCCATGGCATTGTGGGTAAGGCATTGGACAGGGACTCGGGAGGCCTAGGTCAAACTTCTGGCTCTGCCACGTACTGTGTGATCTTTTTCAGTTCTCCGTCTGTGTAAGGTGGTTAATAATATTCAGTTTGTCTGCCCTGCCTGTTTAGATGATAAGGGCTTCAGGAGAAGGAGTGTCTCTTACCAGGGGTTTCTCTATACGAACACTTAGTTCACAGCAAGCCGGGGTGTAAATCTACCCTGCGCTAACCTCACTGTCCTCATGGACCCTGCTGCTGCTCACTAAAAGCTCTGCGGTGCACTTTGATCTACCCCATGGTGAAGCAGGAGCCGATTAAAGCACGCTAGGGAGCCGTTAGTGCACGGCAGTAAGGTCTACACAGACACTTAGCGTGCAGCAGGCTAGCGCCGTGTAGATTTACACCCTAGTGTGCCACAAACTAAGTGCTCTTATGGACAAGTCTTGTGCGTATGTACAGCTCCTAGCACAACAGGGCTCTGATGCATGTGGGGCCTTTAGGTACTACTGTTAGCCATGGTATGAGACTGGGGTGGGGGTGAAAGGTGTAACTGAGGGAGGGGGCAGCGATCGGAGTTTTAGATCCTGGCTTTTACTGTGACCTTGTAGGGTGGCTTGTCGCACTCTTCAGTGAAAGGCAGTAAAGTGGGAATGGCCAACCTCATTCTACTTTCACTGCCAGCAGACTCCCGCTCTGGAACCAAACCGCTCTGTCAAATCTCCCACAGGCAGTGGTTACCTGAGGCCATTCGCCCATTGCTGGATTCACCCACCCACCCACTGGAAAAGGTGCTGACTTTGGCTGATACTTCCCAGTGCTGGGTGTTGCTGGAATGACGCCCCCAGTGGGCATACAGCTGGATGGAAGCCAATGGAAAAGGTCAAGGCAACAAACACTCCCAGGGGGTCCCACCCCACTGACTCCAGGGCGGTGGTGATCCCTTGGGAGCCTGTGATGTGGCGGGGCTGTCGCAAACGTTCAGTTTGCACGCTGGGCTAGCAGTGGGGTCGGCCAGGGAGTCATCTCCTAGGCCAGGATCTTCCTCCTCAGCTCCCCATCCCAGCTGGAAGAGGAAGCACCCTCAGTTAAATTGGTCCCTTCTGTCAGCTCCCCCAGCCCTGGGACATTCAAGTCCTCCCCGTTACAGGAGCTTTGGTTTTGTGCCTGGATTAACTGCAAAGACCCCGGTGGGAGGGTTGACTCCAGTGCTTAATCTGGAATGAAAG
Source organism: Chelonia mydas (assembly GCF_015237465.2). Classification (NCBI taxonomy): domain Eukaryota; kingdom Metazoa; phylum Chordata; order Testudines; family Cheloniidae; genus Chelonia; species Chelonia mydas. Next base: position 5,162,903 of record NC_051264.2, read on the forward strand.
AGGTGCCGGGACTCAAGCAATTAGTTGCCAGGGCTCAAGCAATTTTTTTACATTCATAACTGATGCGGCAAGGCCAGTGGTGTCGGGGCTCTGAACTCCCCAGCCCAGAGGGGCCGGGGCTCAGCCCTGGCAAGCCCTGGCACAAATTAAGCCCTGGTTGGCTCCCCAGAAGACCAAGGAGCATTTTCCTGCCCTGTAGACTGTTCAGAACGCTGGAGCGCAATGGGGAAAAATCCTAGGGTCTTTCAGCAGAGAAGCCCTGGGGACTGGGTGTGTGGCTGCTTTTGAAATGGCAGCATGATCACTGGGGACAGACGCGCGAGAGGCCTGCACATTAAAGGGAAAGAGCTGCCCACCCTGGGATCCGGGTTCGTTCTTTCTCGTTTTGCTTTGAAGTTGGAGATGAGTCTGGTCTGCCCACAGGCTGGGGATTAAACAATGGGATTCTTGGACAGAATGACAAAAATTAGGCATTTCACCTGAAATGCGGGGTGGGTCATTCAGTAGGGGGCACTGCTCCCTCTGAGTCACTGCATTTCAGTGGTGGGTGAGTGAGGAGCGTGGGGCAATTTTTAGAAATGCTCAGCTCCGGGGCGCCCCTGCAGTCAGGATGATCATCCATCAAAAAGCTCTTTGGGACGAAAAGCGACTTATAAATGGCAAAAGGCTATTAATACCATGGAAATGACTTGTTTTCCTTCTGAGTCACTGGGGTTTGGCTGGGAACAGCTCTTTGACATGCCTCTTTGGAAGAGGGGGAAAGCGTTTGAAAACAATCTCACCCCTCGGACTATTTCACACACCCAGCTCCCTGCTCTCCCTGCCCCATTTCGGCTTTAAGAGCTAGAAAGGCAGGAACAAAACCCTCCTTCCCTAGCCCCGCAGGAATTTGGAAACGATTGCATGCTCAGTGGAGTTATGTAGGTTTATGTAGGTCTCTCTGTGTTTAGGGTCGACTCACCCAGGCTGCTCTGAGGGGCTGGTTTGCCTGGTGATGCAGGAGCTGACCGGGCAGGGGAGATGGGGGTGGAGAAAGGAGCTTGTCCTCATGTCCCAGGGAACGTGATGCATGTGATCCACTCTGCCTCATCTGCTTCAGATTACCCACAGAGTACAACTCCTGCATTATATGAACGATAAAATCCTCGTTCCCCCACCCCCCCCCCCAGCTCTGGAGCGCTCTGCCCAACGATCGTAAAGAGCCAGGGCCCTGGTCTGCTCTTGTTTTGCAATCGATGCTTTGCTAATGAAAGCCTGGTCCCAGATGTAACTTTCCCATGTAGACAAGTCCTAGAGGTTTATCCTTACCCGCTGTGTGCCTCAGTTTCCCCACCTGTAATATGGGGACGATAGCCCTGCCCCCCCGGAGCGTTGTGAGGATCAATACGTTCAAGACCGTGAGGGGCCCAGATACTACGGTGATGGGAACTTTATATGATCCTCAGCTAGAATCACCAGCGCTGTGCTCTCCCATCGCCAGACCATCTCGGTTGCGAGGTCAGACAGTATCTCCCCCAAAGCAGCTGGGCTGTCACTGGCCACTCTGACTCTGATACCAGTAGAGGATTCTCTTATATTTGCTAGACTCTCCCACAAGCAGCGTTGTCTAGTGGATGCAGCACTGGATTGGAACTCAGGAGACCTGAGTCCTGTTCCTGGCTGTGTCACTGTGTCCTGTTGGATGACCTTGGATAAATTACTCCCCACTTCTGTGCCTCAGTTTCCCCATCTGTACAGTGGGGATAATGATACTGGCCTCCTTTGTAATGTGCTTTGAGGTCTACTGATGGAAAGAGCAAGTGTATTATTTGAATGAAAAGGCTGCTCCTGGTAGCTGAGCATAGCCTTTTCTTTTATAACATCAGCTGTAGTGGTTCCCCGTGCCTCAGTTTCCCCAGTCACAACGTGGGGATAATAACACTGTCCTTACTCCATGGGATGTTTTGAACCTAAATGAATTTGTGTCTCCAGAGAGCTATGAAATCTTTGGCTGAACAGTGATATACAATGGCCAAGCAGAAGTAGAAATTTTCTCTCTCAATTCCCTCCCCATTTAGGAAACAACAAAATAACAGCTCTGGGATGAAAAGCAAACTTCTAACATCCGATAATACTTCATAGCCTTGGCAGGGTTCTGAATTCTTGATAGGGCCTCCCAGAGCCCCGCCCTCACTAAGCAAGCAGGGGCCGCTTTCAGCTGGGGGAGCATTTCCTTGAGCCGCAGGGGAATCCAATCCAAAATAAACCAGCCCTGAGTTGGCAGAGCGTCCTCAAGTTAAAGGTGCTGCCAGGTCATCAGTAACAATAGAGCCGGGGCTGCTGGGATCCCAGCCCAGGGAGCAGGGAAGCTGGCTGAGGGCAGGAAAGAAAGAGCTGTCCAGGAAGGCAAGATGATCCTACAGCTGATGTGGGGGAGCTCCATGCAAGGGGCAGCTGCGTGGCACTCTCCAGGAGGGGGACACTCAGTGACACCAAGGCCACCCTGGCAGACCAAGCAGGTGGAAATGGCCCCCTGAGAATCCACCTAGCACAGGGGACTCCCCGGCCACTGTGGAGCTGGTGTAAAGGCTCTGCACCTGCCAACCTGCTCCCAGCATCAGTGTAAGGGACAGACTGGGCGTGGCCGGAGGGCACTGTACTCTGGCTATTCTCTGCTTCCCATAGGGACCAGAGTGTCAATTAGAGTACCCTCAGGGCTGCTCTAAATGACATGCGGCCAGGCCCAAGATGTGGGGCTATGATGCTGCATCTCAGGGGTGCAGCCCCTTCTGGCTGCTCCCACACATCCTGCCTCCAAGGGTGTGTGACATTATGGGCTGTGCAGACACAGGATGGGACACGAGGGGCGGATTCAATGGTGGCTCAGGGCCCCACACAGGATCAACCCCTCCCTCCCCCCATGGGGAGAAGGTCCCATTGCAGCTCACTCCACCCAGCCTACATCCTGCCTAGAGAGGAAAGTGGCACGCAGTGGTTCACCGAAGCATGAGGTATGGAGCTCTGTCAGAGGCAGATGCCAGAGCAAGGGACGCGGCCCTGTGCTGGGAGTGAAGGGAGAGGTGTATGAGAGAGAAAAGAAAGAAAGACAGGATGACAAAAAGGGAGAAAATGGAAGGAAGGAAGGGGATAAGGGGAAAAGAAGTGAGAAAGACGGAAAGAAAGAGAAAGGAGGGAAGAAGGAGAAGAAAAAAACACGAAGAGAAAAGCAAAGAATAGAAGGAAGAAAGAAAAAATGGAAGAAGGAAACAATGAATTGAAGGCAGGAAAAAAGAGTCACTGAAGAAGGGAAAAAAGAATACAAGAGAAAGACAGGAAGCAAAGAGAAGCGTGAGGGAGGAAGAAAGAACATGGTAGCGTCCAGGAAAGAGGGAGCACTGGGCTCTGGGGAGGCTGTTTACGGTCCAGCTGGCCCACTAGCAGCCGTGTTTGTGCATTTGCTCTTCCTTTCTGCTGCTGGAGCTGACAGAATGAAATTGCCCTGAAGCCACCGAGCTAGACACAGCACCGCAGGCTTCTGTCCCAGCGTGTTGGGGGAGCTTTGGGCTCAGCTCCTCCTCCTCGGTGCCCAGCACCCCGAGGGGTCATTTACACTAGCACACAGGCGACAGGCCAGATTCCCATTACACTTAGGCCCGTTGACACTGAATTGGCAGTGTTTAGCTCCTGGAAAATGGGAGCTACACTCATATCCACTCTAAGGACTGTTTACACTGCCAGGGTTGTGTAAAGGAGCCTTGGGGTAAATGAGAATCTGACTAAAAGGCTGTTAAACCAGGATGAGAGCCTTTTGCAGCCACTTTGCATGGCAGGGCAGCGGGGACTCAGGCCGGCTGTGAGCAGAAGGTGGGACAAATGGCTGTGTGTGAGGGTATCCTTTGACAGGCAGTGTAGCCTATTGGATAGAGCACTCAATAGACCTGGGTTCTGTTCCTGACCCTGTCACTGGCCTGCTCGGTGACCTTGGGCAAATCACTTTGCACTCTCTTGTGCATCAGTTTCCCCACCTGTAAAACGGGGGATAAAGATACTGCCCTCCTTAGCAAAGTTCTGTGAGATCTTCTGAAGAAAAGCATGACTACAGAACTCAGTACTAATACTTTGAGTTAAAGGGTATTGCCTTATTGAGGGACCCTGACTCCCCGCTCTGTGGGGATCTGGGCTCCAGTCTAGTTGCCTTTTTTGAAGGAGGGAAATGTTATTAAATATCCATGCCCCCTCCTCCACCTGACTCATAGATTTCAAGGCTCGACGGGACCGTTCAGATCGTCCTGTCTGACCCACCTGGCTAGTCCAGGCCAGAGAGCCCCACCCAGCAATTCCTGCATACAGCCCAGGGTCCAGTGAACCCCAGAAAGCTTCCACGTTGGGGTGCCACCCCCCCTGCACCCCAGTTAATTACAGGCTCTGCGGCCATGTGCTGGAGCAGGTGGGTTTTTCACATATGAATTGGGCTGCAGGAGAAGGCTAAGTCAAAGGTGCGGGGGAAGAGAAGCCCCAGCTGATGGGAGTGTGGGTGAATTCCCTCCCACCTGCCCCTACCCCTGCCTTCCCAACAGCCTGCTCCCCTCTCCATCATGTCTGGGGCTGGGGAACTTTCTGATGGCTGGGGAACTCCCTCATGCAGGTCAGCAACGCCGGCAGGGATTGTCCCCGACGCAGGGAAGGGCTGCCATCAACTCCCATTCTGTAAATCCCGCGGCTTGGGTGGAGTCGCTCCAGATTTACACTGCGCTACTGGAGGTCATTTTCCAGGCATTCCAGCCCAGCTGCCTGCAAGGCCCAGTTGGCAGCTGGAGCTAGCTACTCTGATGCTGGGAAGTGAGGGGTACCAGCCTGGCACACAGCAGCCTCAGGACCAGGGGATGGCATGCAAAGGGCAGCTTTGCAGCCCTTGTGCCCTGGCCACAGGAGGGAAGTGGTGGAAACACCGTTAAAACTATGTTGGACATTAGTACTAGACAGCAATCCTGCATCAGCCAGGGTGACCTGTTGGGACTTGTCTGTCTCCTAGAAGCCAGGGTTTGCGAGCAGAAAGCTGTCTGGCTCACCACACCCCGTGAAATCACGCCAGCCGCATGACTGCAGTTACAAGACCATGTGGCTTCCTGGACTGGAACTGTTATCTTTTGAAAGTTGGACCTTTGATCTTTGCTGGGATTGGGGCAGATTCTCCGCTTTGCCAGGAGCAGAACCTCCTTTCTCCCCTCCCCCCCCGCCCCTCTTGTGTTTGTTGACAGTCAGTGACTCACTGTTGCCATACTGGAAAGAAATCAGATTACTTATTCATAAAAGCTGGATTGTGTGTGTGTTGCCCTGGCTGCAGAGTGAGTCACCCGCCTGGCTGCCTTGCAAACCAGTGAGCGTTGCTTCTTTCTCATTAGCTTGGGAGGGAATTTTGTCTAATTTCAGACAGGATTTGATAGCACCAGATTAAATCAGGGCTCATGTGTATGGGTGCTGGGTGACTGACCCACATGCAGCTCCGCCAGTGCCCCTCAATCATGACGTGCAGGCCCCCCTGCTGTACCAGTCCTGGGCTCCCCACATGGCTGATGCTCCTCAATCCCAACCCACAGTCTCCCCACTATTCCAGTCTTGGGCTCCTCTCCCACACAGCTCTGCCAATGCCCCTCAATCCCGACTCGCAGCCCCCACCTGGCTATATCCGCCCCGAGCCTCCTTTCAGTCACGTGAAGTTGTGCGGTGATGAAACCGCCAAATCTGATTTGATCTCCAGATGCAGGATATGGGGTGTGCACCGCAGAGGTGAGACAGGGTATGCACTGCAGCCTGCCACCTGGGGCATGACCTGCCCTGACACTGCAGCCTTCCTGGGACCACTGCTGCGCCATATCACTCTGCAGGGCCGGATCCTCAGCTGCCATAAGTGGGTAAGCTGTAGTGAGCACCAGGGAACTGTGTCCTCATTTGACCAGCTGTGGATCTGCCCGTCCCCCTCCCCTCCTCTAGCACATCATGCACCCCTGCGTGCTGGAGAATTGCCAATGCCAAGCATTCCGAAACCAGGAGTCAAGCCCCCCAAATCATGAGATTTTAAAAACAGAATAAATGTGGGGGTTCTTTTAATTGCCTTCTGGGGTCAGAGCCTTTAGGAGTCATAAGCTCCTGGGGGCAGGGACTGTCTTTTTGTTCCGTGGTTGTGCAGTGCCTGGCACTATGGGGTCCTGGGCCATGGCAGGCGCTACCATAGTGCAAATAATAAATAATACTAATGTTTTCCAGCTTTTCTCCACATCTACAAGGGCTAGCAAAAAAATCCCTAAGATTCTCACCTAATTACAGGCCTCCAGGAGCTGGGGCTTTAAGAAAAATGCCAACTATCATCAGACTGGTGATAAAATCACCAGAATTGGCAGTGGTTGTATTTTTTTTAAAATATAATAATCCCTAGCTGTCATCTAGCATTTTTGAGCCATAGCTCTCAAAGCGCTTTACAAAGAGAGTCAGAATCATTATCCTTGTTTTACAGATGGGGGAAACCGAGGCACAGAGCGGCGCTGTGATTTGTCGAAGGTCATCCAGCAGGCTGGTGGCAGAGCTAGGGATAGAACCCAGCTCTCCTAGGTCCCAGCACTAGGCTGTACTGCCTCCTAGGGGGAAGGCCAATACAAGCTGGCATTTATGGGTCCATGGTTACCTGGCTTGCAGCCCCCCGCATGCTGCACACTCACAGACGTGCAGTTGCGAGCCAGCTGTAAATATCTGCCACGGGGAGTAGCACACTCTGTAGTCTGTCTTCTCGTGCTGGGAGGCTCACTCCGACGTACCCCTAGAGAGCACCCAGTCTCCTCCACTTAGCCCTGCGGCTACCCCCTACCCTTAACCCACCACCCCTTAAGTTACAGGGAGAGTCACAGAGGGCAGCTCTGGTCTCCTGTCATTTGTGCCCACGCAGCGCCTCCGTCTTAGAGGGATTTTCTCTCCTGCCAGGGTCTTTAATCAGCAGCCTCCAGAATGCAAACCATCTCGGTGGAGCGAGGCCCAGAGGCGAGCCCCAGGAAAGCCAACCCCAGGCCATCAGAAATCCGCAGGCAGAGCCCCGCCCGACCCCACCCCATCATGAGACTGGCTTGGCACCCAGGAGATTTCTCTGTCTTGCTTCTGTGTGTGAGTTGTATTTTTACAGAGAGGGAAATTACTGATTGTTAAGCCAAGGTCATAATTATACATTTATCAGCTATATTTGCAGGTGTGGGTGTCTTTGTATTGGCCAGCTGCTCTTTTGGGCCTGGAGGAGCTGCTGGCTTCATGCTTCCCGCTTTTTCTCTGCCCCCCCCCGCCCCAGGGGAGCTGGGATTTGAAAGACAAGAAGTGGCCGGGCGCGGGAGGCAGGAACCCAAACTGCACGAGCCGCCAGCCGAGGGGAGGGAAGAGAACGGAGGCAGAGTGACCACCCCGTCAACCAATGAGACACGAGGAAGCATCGGTGCGTCATGGGCTCACCCTCATGGAGGGCGGAGCGGCGGCAGATTAACCCCTTCGAGGGCGCTGGGCGGGCTCCCGTCCTGCGCAGCTGCTGCAGATAAGGAGGGGGTGGGGGGCGGCGGCTGGTTGGTTGGTGCAGTGGGTAAAGGGGGCAGGTCGTGGGGGGCTGCCCCCTGGGGGAGCACTGGGTGGGGTAAGTCATGCTCAGCCATGGGGGGGCTGGGGGGGGCACCCCTGGGCGGGGCTCCCCTCCAAACGCTGCCTCTGCGGGAAAGAGAAGCAAGGGACCCAGGGCGCCCTTCTCCCCCCCCCGCTGCAGAAGTGACCCTGCCCCACTCCAGGCCCCTGTGTGGGGCGGGGGAAAGGGCAGCTCCCTTCCCCTTGCTGTCTGCTGGGCGCGGGAGCCGAGCACCGAGCAAACCCCTCTGTCCCAGAGCCTGTTCCTCGTGGGCAGAGCCGGTGAGCCCCAAGCCCCCTTTTCCAGTGTACCCCACAGCCCCTCCTCCGTCTCCCCCAGGCCTTTACCCCTCCTGAGCCCCACACGCTGCCACCCCCAGGCTGTCTCTCGTCATCGCCAGCGACGTGGTGATAGCGCCTGGGAGCCCCAGTCGCAGAACCCGGACCCCCATGGTGCTAGGGGCTGTACAAAACAAAGATGGTTTCTGCCCTTGATCCCATCAGGCATTTGGATCTGCCCCTTCCCCCGCCCCGCACAGGGACTGAGCCGTAAGTATCTAGATAGCTGCCATCTGAAGCGCACCCCACCCCTCGACAGCCTTTATCCCATAGCCCCCCCCCCCGCACCTGCCCTTCCCGTGCCACCAACCTTGCCCTCCTTTGCTAACGTAATCCCCGCCCCGATCCCACCTGTGTAACACTGAACCCCCTTTGTCCCTGACCCCAGCCAAGCTCCCTCCGCCCCTGAGCTTCCAAGGCACAGCAGAGTTTAGCAGGGGCCCCTCCAAACTTTCCAGATGCCTGAATCTGAGAGGGGCTTTGTTAAAGGCAGGGGGGCTGTAGGGGAGGGCGCTCCCTGGCTCTTTAAGGTGTTGTCCAGGGGCGGGGGAGATGCCTGCTCCAGAGCAGGATCAGAGCTGCCATCTTGCTCTCATCTGGGCTCATCCTTGGCCTTGCATTGCTGGGCTGGAAAGAGCCTGGAGTGCCCCCGTGGGAGGCAGAGCACAACTGGCTAACTCTCGTGCGTGCCCCCCCTTGCTCTCCTGTGGTATCCTTGGGCGGGGCTTGCACTGAGCAGCGTGCGCAGCTGTACACAGAGCAAAACCCTACCAAAACAAACCCCTCTGTGGCACGCCCTGTTCTCCTGGGGAGAGGAGCAGAGAGAACAATGGATATTAGTCCCATTACTTAATGCATGACTGGAAGGGGGTGGGGTGAAAGAACCTGCAGCATGGAATTGATTGAGCAATAACCTTCCCTGCCCCTAAAGGGCACTGGTGCTTGCTGGGGCAGTGCCTTCCTGGATTGACAGTGCAGGAGGGCTTCAGTAAAGCTGCCTGTTTTTCATATGGGAGCCTTCCCTATTGGTTAGCGCAGGAGCCTGGCTGACAAGGCGTCCTGCGTTCTATTCCTGGCTCCGGAAGGGGGTGTGGTCTAGTAATTAGAGCCGGGGACTGGGTACTAGGAGACTTGGGTACTATTCCCAGCTCTGCCACTGATTCATTGTGTGACCTTAAGCAAGACACTGCACTGCCCTGTGCCTCAGTTTCCTCCATCAGATAATCTTTGAAAAGCACTGTGAGAGCGAGGAGAGAGGAAAGATGGGCCAGTGGGTTCAGGCCCTAGCCTGGGACTCAGGGAACTGCAGTTGAATTCCCTGCTCTGCCCCAGAGTCCCTCTGTGACCGGGGTGAGTCATTTAGCCTCTCTGTGCCTCAGTTTCCCCATTTGTACAATGGGGATATCGGCACGGCCCTGCTGCACAGAGGATGTGAGGATAAATACATGGAGGAATGGGGAGGCCCTGACAGTGATGGGGACCAGGTGTTATAATTTATTATTGCGATGGCACATGGGAGCCCCGCTCACAGACCAGGGCCCCATGGTGCTAGGGGCTGTATAGACAAACCCAAAAGAGAGAAGGACCTTGTCTAGCTACCTAGCCAGATCTAGGGTTAAAAAAGTGCTATAGTTCTCAATCGTTCCAGACTACTGTACCTCTTTCAGGAGTCTGATTTGTCTTGTGTATCCCCAAGTTCCGCCTCACTTAAAAACGACTTGCTTACAAAATCAGACCTAAAAATACAAAAGCGTCACAGCTCGCTATTATGGACAAATTGCTGACTTTCTCCTTATAACCATATAATTATAAAATAAATCAGCTGGAATATAAATTTTGTACTTACATTTCGGTGTATAGTATATAGAGCCGTATAAACAAGTCTGTATGAAATTTTAATTTGTACTGACTTGGCTAGTGCTTTTTATGTAGCCTGTTGTAAAACTTGGCAAATATCTAGATGAGTGGATGTACCCCCTGGAAGACCTCTGCGTACCCTCAGGGATACACGTACCCCTGGTTGAACCCTTGCTATAGAGGGTTATTACTCTCGTAAGCTGATGAGCGAAGACTTCCCCGACTGGGGAGGGGGAGATCAGTGAAGAAGGAAATTGGGATTCGGCTTCCTGCACTAAGACACCAATTCTGTGTCGCCTCTGGCCCAACAGGTCCCTGGCCTAGGTGTCATCGCTGCGTAAATATGGCTAACGTGTCCCCCCTGGGGACGATGCTGCCTGCAGCAGGCTGGTCCTGAGATCAGTGCAGTCCACGATGCCCATGTACGGGGTGGAGGAGGCAGCCTCAGCTGCTGCTGAGGTGGGGCAATCAGTTGCCACCCTCTCTAGAGGAAGAAGCTGGCTGGATAGTTGCTTCCTACTCTGATCCTGCTGCCAGGTTGGAGGGGGAGAGGAAAGGGGGGTCCCGTTGTCTCTAGAGATGAGCCCCCGTGCACCCACCCACACGCGCACACAGCTGCTTTCTCTGTCAGGACATTGGGCTATCCTTAGCGTCCACCCTCTGTGTATCAGCTGCTGACATGCTGTCTGAACCCAGCTGAGCCTGATGGGACTGGGACCCAAAAGCTATCTAACAAGCTCTAAGAACAGGAGGACTTGTGGCACCTTAGAGACTAACAAATTTATTTGAGCATAAGCTTTCGTGGGCTAAAGCCCACTTCATCGGATGCATGCAGTGGAAAATACAGTAGGACGATTTTATATACACAGAGAACATGAAACAAGCTCTGCCTGCTAGAAGCGGCTTGGGCCTGGTCTGAGTGACAGTGGGAGGGGAGGGGAAATGTCCTGGTCCTGCCCCCCACCCTGTGCATCGTCTATGCTGGCCCACCACTTGGTCGAGATGTATTTAGAGACAGCAGTCAGATCTCCTCTCAGCCTGCGCTTTGCCAGGCTCAACAAGTCAAGCTCTTGTAGTGTCCTCTTGTAAGACTGGTTTTCCGTTCCCTGGAGCAGTGGTTCTCAACCAGGGGTACACGTACCCCTTAGGGTACGCAGAGGTCTTCCGGGGGTACATCAACTCATCTAGATATTTACCTAGTTTTACAACAGGCTACATAAAAAGCACAAGTGACGTCAGTACAAGCTAAAATTTCATGCAGACAATGACTTGTTTATACTGCTCTCTATACTATACACTGAAATGTAAGTACAATATTTATATTCCAGTTGATTTATTTTATAATTATATGGGGAAAATGGGAAAGAGAGCAATTTGTCAGTACTAGTGAGCTGTGACGCTTTTGTGTTTTTATGTCTGATTTTGTAAGCAAGTTGTTTTTAAGTGAGGTGGAACTTGCGGGTACGCAAGACAAATCAGACTCCTGAAAGGGGTACAGTAGTCTGGAAGGGTTGAGAGCCACTGTCCTGGAGCATCCTAGTAACACTTCTCTGTGGCTGCTCCAGTGTGAATTCACTCCTGAGTCCTGCCTGGTTTTACTATTAGACCACACTCCTTGCTTTGATCCGAGTATCTTGCCAGCCTCCTGCTCGAACTAGGGGCTTGTCTACACTTAAAATGCTGCAGCGGCACAGCTGTGGGACCGGGTGTGGATTTTTCACATCCCTGAGTGATGTAGTTATACTGACCTAATTTCCTAGTGTAGACACAGCCTAATAGACCACTGCTAGTGCTTGGAAGAGAATGCAGGACTCCTGACTCCCTGAAGCTGCCAGATCTGGGCAGTAGAATCCGGGAGTCTTGACTCTCACTAGCCACTGGACCATGTCCCTCACTTAAGGGGGTTACTGTGTATGCTGAGTGGCTGCCTCACCCCAGCACCCACAAGGTCCCTTGATGCCATGACCTGGCCTGGCACAGATCTGGTTTGGGATGGGAGGTGTCTCTAAGAGCTTGTCTACACAAGGGGAAATTGTTGCAGAGTAAGCCTGGTTGTGAATTTAAAGCACAGTAGCTCTCCAGGTGGACGCTCTCATTCCAGCAGGAGGGTGCCTTTTTCTGGCATAGCTTAATCCACTTCCAATGAGAAATGGGCTGCTTCGTATTCCAAATGAGCATGCCCACATGAGGTTAAAGCAGGTTAAATTCACACCTTTTGTTAATTTGGATAAACTTTCCTGGGTGTCTCCCTGTAGGAAAGGCCTTATTCTGGAACAAGAATGTCCACCTGGGGGGCTATTCTGGTCAACTACCCCACGTAGATAAGCTCTAAGTCCTTGTGTGAGCACTCTTATTCTGGAGGCAGGGTGGCCTAGTGGATAGAACACTGCACTGGGCTTCAGGAGATCTGGCTTTGCCACCACCCTGCTGGGTGACCCTGAGCAAGTAATTTCCCTGCCCTCTGCCTCAGTTTCCCCACCTGCAAAATGGAGATCATGATACTGACCTCCTTTGTAAAGTGCTTTGAGATCTACTGATGAAGAGTGCCCCAGAAGAGCTAGGGATTGCTATTTATTATTTTTATTCTGGAACAAGAGTGGCACTTCGCAGTTCAGTTTAAACCCCGTCCAAAGCAGCATAAACTAAACTGCAAAAGGTGCTCAGATTCCAGAATACTCATACGGGGATTACACCACTGTCATTAGAGCTGTTTAAATTCACATCTGAACACATCTTGCTGTAACTTTTCCCTTGTGGACAAGCCCTTATTTTAAACATCGCCTGTTCTTCCAGGAGCCTCTGCTCCTTTAAATAATCAAAGCAGGGGGCTGGCCCTATTTTGCCTAGCCGTGTCCACTCCCCCATCTCCTACTTCCCAAGGATATTTGAGCCGAGATCCGTGCAAGTGACTCAGACTGTCAGTACCAGAGAGGCAGACGCAGACGCAGCTCCAGAGATCTGAGTCACCGACCCGTGTTCCCGTCTCTCTGCCAGGCTGTGAACCGCGATGGACACCCCATCTCAGAAGAGGGCCACACGGAGTGGGGCGGGTGGCACCCCGCTCTCTCCAACCCGCATCACCCGCCTGCAGGAGAAGGAGGATCTGCAGGAGCTCAACGACCGGCTGGCTGTCTATATTGACCGGGTGCGCTCGCTGGAGTCGGAAAACGCAGGTCTCCGGCTGCGCATCACCGAGTCCGAGGAGGTGGTGAGTCGTGAGGTGTCGGGCATCAAGTCGGCCTACGAATCGGAGCTGGCGGATGCCCGCAAGACCTTGGATTCCGTGGCCAAGGAGAGGGCTCGACTGCAGCTGGAGCTGAGCAAAGTGCGGGAGGAGTTCAAGGAGCTGAAGGCACGGTAAGTCCCAGGGCAGTGCCCATGCTAAGCAGCGGGGCAGCTGGTAGTGGAAGAATTTCCCTTTTCCCCCCTTACCAAGAATGGGGCAGTCCCTAGAAGCTGGAGTGGGAGCAACCAGAGCTGGCAGCCTTGGGAAAGAGGCCACAAATATCCCGAGGCCGCGGGCCAAGCGAATAGCATGTTTGTAATGTGTTTGGCAAACAGTGAGGGACTGGAGGGGGAAAAAAACAATCCGGAGGAGGATGGGAAAAATCTCTAACCTGGCTGGGATGTTACTGTGGAAGCCGGGGGTGGGGGAGATGATTCTTGGCACCCCCCCACCCCCCAGCAATAAATTGCTGCATGATGGTCAGTGTGTAAATTCAGCACTGGGTGTTCAGGGGCCGGCGCCGTCCTTGGAGGGGAATTGTCTCGGCAGCTGTCCGCTGGTGTGGAGAGATCCTGATGAAAGTGCCTTTAATAACGTGACGTAGAATTAGCAAGGGATCTGATCCGAACTCCCAGGCTTCAGAGGGAGTGGAGAGGTTTCAGTATCCGAATCTGAATCTAAACTCTGCGTCTGGCCTCCGTTTCTCTAATAGGCTGGACGCGGTGCCCCGGATCCAGTTGGCTCTGAATTTCCATCTTGGGACCTATCTCTATCTTAGATTCTCTCTCTGAGGCTGCTGAATAAGCCAGGCGGTAATTGGTCTAGCTGGCCCCAGCTCTCCAGCTTACAGATCTTGCTTGCCTGGCATATTCCCCCACTCCACCTTTAACAGATTTTTAAATGACTGGCTTGTGCTGAGCTGTCCCCGTTACCTGACCGGGGGTTTTCTGTGTATTACCGTGCGAGATGCCATGCGGGAGGGAACGGGCTGGAGTGCAGATCCATGGCTCTGCTGAGCCTCTTTCTATTGCCCTGCGTCTCTTTCGAAATTAGCCTGGGTCTGCTTAGACAAATGGGATTCAAGGGCTTGGATTTGGGGTTAACTCTTGGTGTGTCAAACTCACCTTCTCATTGCGGCGCTCTGGGGTGTGATGGGAGCCCCCCTGGTTCTGTCTGACTGGTAGCTTCAAAGTCTGTTCCTCCCCTCCCTATATTGTATTTTCCTTTCCCCTGCTGCTGCCAAACTTGCCTAAACCCTCCTTTCCCCACCCACGCACCTCCCTGCTATACGAGAGTTGGCACCGGGGAGCTCAATAGCACCAGGTGGCATTCTGCCCATTCCAACGAGCTGGTTCCCTCCCAAGCTTTGGACCTTGGCACCCAACCAGCAAGGGTTGCCTGGGGACTTGGGTTTGCCGTTCTGTCTCTCCTCAGCCCATGTTGCAGAAGCACTTGTCCCCAGTGGACGGTGGTGAAGGTCAGAGGGATCCAAAGGAGGTTGGGAGTGGCTGCTGTATCTGGAAAGCTTCAGAGCCCTGCTGTTTCACTCAGTGGTCCTGATTCAAAAGTCCTGGACTCCCATTGACGTCATGGAGTTTGGATCAGAACATGACCCCCTTTAGGGTCTTCAGCTCTGGCGTATTCTAGTCTCTGCTGAGACCAGATCCTTGCTGAGCAGCAGGGGACACTCCCATAGGGCTAAGTCTGCTGTCTCCATCACGCTCCCACCCACAATCCGTTCCAGGGAGCGTAAGCGGGATTCGAACCCAGGTTTGCATGACGGCAAATAAAGCATGTCTCCCATTCCTGCATTAGATCTAAAGCGTCTTACCTCCCTGGCTTTGCTATAAAGGAGTTTGTTTTCTAAAAGGCCCCCAAAAGGGGCAGCCTGCCATGAATAATCAACCCACTCTGAAAGCGGGAGGAACATTTTACAGATGTCTTTAAAAACTGCCCAGGATTTTATATTTAGCTTCCTGTGTCTCTCCCCAACCATGGATCCGTCTCTAGATAACTCTGTGGTCATTTCTGCGCTAGAACCGTAGCTAGTTCTGAATTTAGATCCTAGAGTCTCGTTGCTATTTGGAGATGGATTCTGAATGCAGGTTTCCGTGTGCTGAATGTCTGTGTCTGTTCTCCCCTGGCTGTGGGCATGCAGGGATGGGGGAGGATTTTGAAGAGGATGGGGAGGAAGAGATTTTGCTCCTACAACAGGAGCCATGTTTTCTAAAGGTTTTGCAGCCTTAAACATTAAAACCGTCCCCTCGATCTTTTTCTTAAGCCATCCATTACAATAATGCTCAGCCTGCAGCCGGCTCCTGCTGCTGTGTGGCTTTTACACAGCTGCCCTGCTCCACTCCAGAGATGGCTGCATTGCAGTGATCCCTGTATATAATCTGTACGTTCTGTTGCTCACTGGAATGGAATGTGCATTCTTGAAAACTGGATGTTGCTGCTGCCATTCTCTGACACAACAGACCCCCTTGGAAAAAACTCCCTTCCCCGAGGGGATTCCCATATGATCACTCTCCTGTTCTGAACCTCGTTATCAAAAGCGACTGTTGGTGACTCAGGCCATTTATCTTGAAAGCTCCGCTCCTACCTTTCTTTGTGCTTGGAGAACAGGCAGTGACAGTGGTTACCAAGAGACACCAAAGTGTTGTGATGTCTCAAACAGAGACCTGTGAATCAGCAGCGAGAGTAAAGAACAGGGTTTATTTCCCCGGATGTCAATATTGAATTATTCATTTACTACTTAGAGTTACTGTACCGGTTACTGTCAACTGAATTCTGGGAAGAGCTTGATAACGAATGTCGGGGTGGGTGAGCATGGAGGAGTTGTGTTGGGTTTCAGGAAACTTTCTGATCTGAAAAGTCCTTGTAATGAGCGGGATTTATTGCGTTCTGCTCTGATTGAGTAACTTCACAGCCCCGAGGAAGCAGAGGGAGGCACAAGTTAAATGAATCAAAACAACTCCGCTTTGGGGAGGCGTTCCAGTAGAAATAGCATTTCGTGCCTCTGTAGCGTGACTCCTCTGAGGTTCTCAAAGCACTTTAATACACCGCCTGCAAGAGGGGTAGTTACTAGACTCACTTTACACATGGAGGGAAACTGAGGCACAGAGCTGAAGTGACTGGTTCGAGGTCCTTCACTAAGCTGGGAATGGAGTGCAGGGGTCCTGGCTCTCATCACCCAGCTCTAACCACAGACAATATCCAGCGTTTCCTTTGTATGGGAGAGATCTGGGTTGGAAAGAGCTCCGCTTTGATCCATGCTAAAAGCGGGAGGTGTAGGCTGTTTGTTCTGAGCAGCCTTTCGCGCCGATTTCTGGGATAAAGATATTTGGGTCCGGTGTTCAGGGAGGCCTCCGTGAACTTACCTTAGTTTCTCTTCCTGGGGCTACTGGCTTGGAGAATAGCTGGCCTGCGTGGCAGCCCCATAGAGTTGATTGAATCCCCTACTACAGGCTGGGAAGGGAATTCCGTAGGATAATCTTTTGTGGCAAAAGCTCTGGATTGGGCAGTCAGGGCTCCTGGTCCCAGCTGGGGCCCTGTGACCTACAGAACAAGTCCTGTCCCCTCTCTGTTGCTCAGTTTCCCCCTTTGTAAAAGGGGCCGGGGACAATAACACTTACCCAGGTCCCAGAGGGGGCTGTGAGGCTGGACTCACTGGGCAGGACAATGGAGTCAGGCCCCTCCTGCAGTCACTTATCCCATTGCTAAAGGGGTGCAACATGCTACCAGCTGAGAACAGGTTCTGAGCTTGCTTTGAGCTGGGGTAAGTGGCTTCACAAGGGGACGGAGGTTGGAGCCCATTGTCTGAAATACTCTGAGCTGCCCCGGTGGAAGATTCTCTAGGAGCACGACTAACCCAGTCCCCGCGTGCATTCAGTCTTGTATCTAGAGCTGAGGCAGAAACATTTCCTTGGTATCTTCCCCCACCAGGCTCCCCGACCTCCTGTGTGAGCGTTATCTGGGCCGAGCAGCCACTGTTCCATTAGAAGGGCTGGTGCGATAGCATCTACAGCATGGGAGAGATGACGAGAGCAAACCAAGTGTCTAAAGGCTGGTGGCTGTCAGCACCCAGCGTCTCACACTCATGAGCTCTGCTTTGGGTGTCTCATTTCCCAGGCTGGCCAAGCCACTAGTGTGGCTGAATCCACCTGGCAGGGTGTGTCAGGAGAAGGGAAGCGATGGTGCTACTCATAGCACTTGGCTCTGTGTCAGCAAACGCAGGCTTGGTGATGATCTGGTGCTGGGGACGTTGACTCGCTCAACAGAGATGCTCTCCCCTTGCCGTAGATACAGCCCTGCTTCCTTCCAGGGCTGGAGTCTCTAGTTCTTGCTGGTGAAATTAACACTGGAGAAAGGAGCTGCGTTGACTCAGGCCAGGAGCTGAATGCTAAATTAGTGCTGCTTTCTAGCTCCTTTCCTCAAGGGTCTTGGCTGGTGGTTTGGCAACTGTTCACCGAGCCTCCCGACAACTTTGTGCAGTAGGAGAAACATTATTGAACCCATTTTAGCAATGGGGAAACTGAGGTAGAATAAGGCTCAGTGACTTGCCCAGACTCACTGATTCTGTCTGGAACAGGACCCATCAGTTCTGACTCCCCCATTCATCCCCCTGCCCCTTGCTCTGATCATTAGATCACACTTCTCTCCCAGAGGTGGGGGTCTGGACCCAGGAGTCCTCGAAGTCCTCTGCTCTAAACGGTAGGCCACACTCTCTCCTGAAGGCATTCCAGTCCATTGAATCTGCCCGGTGCAAGCTGTGAGAGTATAAGACCAGGTCTACACTAAAAAGTTAAGTCGACCCAGCTACATCAATAAGGGGTATGAAAAAGCCACACCCCCGATCAACAAAGTTACAGTGACATTACTCCCAGTGTTGACAGTACTGGGTCCAGGGAAGAATTCTAGCTACCACGTCTCGGGAAGGTGAATTAACTACAGTGACAGGAGAACCCCTCCCGTTGCGGGAGAAAGTGTCTACACTGAAGCACTGCAGTGGTGCTGCCGTAGTTGTTTAAATGTAGACAGAGCCCACTTCTCGGTGCCCCTGCCACAGCCCTGCGTGGACAGGTACAAGGGAGCGGTGTCTCCCTGGCCTGTTTTGCCCTGGGGCACTCGCTCTAGTGTTAGCAGGTTCCGTGCTCCAATCCCCGTGCCCTGCCATAGAGGGTGTGGCTTATCGCTGGGCTTCCAACAACATCCGGGCAGGGGGTGGCACGTAGGGTGACCAGATGTCTGGATTTTATAGGGTCTTTTTCTTATATAGGCTCCTATTACCCCACCACCCCCATCCCGATTTTTCACATTTGCTGTCTGGTCACCCTAGCTGGCACGTGCCAGAGAGATCTCGTTGCAGGGTTGGGCTCTCCCAGTGCGACTGATGGTGGGAGACAGGCCGCAGTTGGCGCGCTGGAGCTCCGAGCTGCCCTTGCGTAAGCAGGCACACAATAGGCTCCTTCTTAGGGACCAGGGCTGGGCCCGCTGCATGGAGGTGAAAGGTGACGAAACAATAGACCACAGTGCAGCAACGGCTGGGTTATGATTAACTACCCTGCTCAGGGAGGCACAGCAATCATGCATCCCTGGGCAGCTTTTTGCCATTGCCTAGCTCTTCCCACTCTCCTGGCAGTGCCCAGGTAGCTCTGTCAGCCAGAGCCCTCATACAGACTGGGTAGGGGCATCTTGTTCCGTCTCTGAGCAGGGCTGGGTGGCGTGATGGTGAAAATGCCAGGGCCCAGTGGGTGCTAGCACTCCAAGTGGCAGGGGCTGCACCTGTGCTGGAAGAATGGAGGCAGCTGGAGAGAGCATTGCAGAAACATCCCATAGATTATGGCCTGGCACAAGGCAGATGGACACACGCTTGGCCTGTACCAGTTCAGGACACCAGCCAGAGCCCTGTCCTGTGCTGGTCTCCGGCAGGAGCTGCCTGCTGGACCGTTGCTCCTGTGCTGGGCAGAGCTGGCTCTGGGGTGGGGCCAGCCGCACGTGTCCCTAACAGCCAGGCTTGCCTGCCTGCCCCAGCAGCCAGCAGTTTTCCAACGGGCCAGTTGCGCTCCAGGGCATTCCCTGGCAGCTTGTGATTGGGTGGTGGAGTGGTAATCTCCAGGTGGTTTGGATTTAAAGTGTGAGATCACGTCAGGCACGAGGGCGTGGCAGTGCTGGGGCGGCCCATGTCTGACTCACAGCTGCAGGCAGCAGCCAGCGCCCTTCCCCTCCTTCATCACGCGGCCTGGGATTCATGGGCCTCCCCTATCATGCCCAGCCAGGCTGGAAGGATTGCAGCCGAAACACACACACGCCCGGTACCCCTTAGATCTGGGCCCCCTTCACGCCACCCGCTGTGCCACGTCACACCCGTGGTCCTGCGCTGTGGTCTCTGCCCCCATGGCGGCGATTTTCTCCAGCCCCGGCCTGTCCGCGCCTCTGAAGGACAGCCATGTCTGCACTGGTGCATCCTGGGAAAGCCTGGGTCACGCTCCCGGCCTGCCTTAGCTGCTGGAGGAGAGGATTGTCAGATGACATGAGATACCGTGGGCTGCTCTCCCGCGTGGAGCCGCACGAGCTGGCATGGGAGCAGGCAGTCACCCAGACGAGGGGAGGTGGGGGGTTTCCCTTCGAAAGCTCAGAAGGGCGGCAGCACTGGGACTCATGAAATGCAAACCAACCGAGCTCCTCCAGAAGGCGAATGACAGCTGCCTGGGACAGGTCAAGGGGAGAATAGGTTTGTCAAGCTCTGCCACGGCTCATCCTGTCCTCTCCATGGTTCTCTGCTTGGGGTGAAGGCTTCTTCAACAAGGGCTGCCCTACCCAGCCTCTCTGTCCTTCATCTCCCGCTCACAGCTTGGTGCAGCCAAGGCGCTGTATATCTTCCAGGCGGTGGTATCCAAAGTCTGCACAAGCCATTGCTCGGGGACGGGGGACACCTGCATGCGGGAGAGGGGCTGGGATGGAGCCCTGCCTCGGGTTTACTTTGCAGAGGTGGCTTTGCTATAAAAGCAGCGCCCACTCTCCTGCTGCTCCCGATCTCGTTCTCACTGCCCTGCACCCCCGAGCCGCACAGGAAGCTCAGTGGT
Source organism: Chelonia mydas (assembly GCF_015237465.2). Taxonomy (NCBI): domain Eukaryota; kingdom Metazoa; phylum Chordata; order Testudines; family Cheloniidae; genus Chelonia; species Chelonia mydas. Next base: position 5,183,033 of record NC_051264.2, read on the forward strand.
CGGTTTTGGGTGTGGCTCTGTTCCTTCTTAATCCGATCCTGCTGCTGCCCTCCTGGGTCTAAAACCACATTTGGCCTGATCCTTTCAGCACCATGGTTCTGCCAGCCGCAGATTCCAGCTGGGTGGCCCAGAGCCTCCATGAGGAGCTAGCCACTCATGCCATGCACCCTTAGTTGCTTCGTGTTAGGTGGTGATGGTCTGGCGGTCTCTGGGGCCACCACGGGAATGGATCTTGACACCCGGCTCTACAGGGCTCTTTCCTCTGGTGAGTGAGGAGCTGCATCGCCAGAGTAAAGGTTGATACCCTCACTCTTGTTCAGGTCCATTAGCCCTTTGTGGGTACCTGACCCACTCTTATCCCACTGCTGAAGAAATCGAGGGCCTTGACCCACAGCAAAGGGAACTGGATTCTTCATGGACCTCCCCGCTGCTGCAGTGCATGGGGAGGTGCAGTGTGTTTTGGGCTCCTCAAAGTCTCTAGTCGCTAAACTGTTCATCCCAGCTCATGCTTCATGTCTGGCCTAATAGTTAGCTAGTTCCATTCCGGCCACGGCTGGCGGTTTTGCTAAGAGCCTGATCGAAGACGAGGAAAGATAGAGGGTTGTTTTTTTCACCATTCCGTCTCCGAAACAGGAACCAGACCCTGCTCATTATAAGATTGTCTGAGCGATTGCTTCCTGAATTCCAGCCCCTAACCTGATTAAGCTGGTAGCTCAGTATTGACTTTCGCTCTTTCCCCAGTCCAGTTCTTCTCCTGTTTCTTAATGAAGAAGAGTCTCTCTGCCTTTGAAATCTGTGTGGACGTGGAGTAACCAAGCAGCCGCACCTGGCTGTGGGCAATGGGTAGTTAGTTAACATCCAGCACTGATTTCCCCCTCCCCACCAGACCTGAGCCGCAGCACTTTGTTAGTTGCGGGTGGGTCTTTGCCTGCTCTGGGATTTAATGGGAGACACCTGTCCTACCCACTGGGAACTCCACTGAGACTCCACCAAACTCATTCCTCACAGAGGGTCCCCCAACATCCATCAGATGGAAATGGTGGTTGATCCCTACTAAACTCCGCTGGACTCAAGCAGGCAAGCTAGAGATGCCAGGCTCAGCAGCACATGGCTGGTCGTGCCAGCCAGTCCCTTAGAACTTCCACTTCTTGTTGTATAAAGAGAATTACGTGGCTTCTGTGTTTGTTTAATCTGAGGGCTCTCTTGCTTTGTCTAAACAGCCAGTCTGAGCCTTGAGCCTGGATTCGCTTCCTAGGTCTGGAAGTGAGAGTGTCTGGGAGTGTGATCCAGTGGGTGAAGCAAGGGACTGGCAGTCAGGACTCATGGGTTCTGGTCCGAGCTCTGGACCAGAGCAGAAGAACTTGGGAGTCAGGACTCCCGGGTTCTAATCCCAGTTTGCTGCTGACTTTGTGTGACCTTGTGCAAGTCACCGCTCTGCTGCCTGCCTCAGTTTCCCCATCAGTAAAATCTTACATGGGGACATGAGACTTAAAGTCCCCAGAGTGCTTTGAGAGCCTTGTGTATGATATACAAGTGCATGTGCCTGCTAAAACTCCCCATGCTGGCAGCGATCTTCCCTCTTCCATTCATCCCACGCGGAGCTGCACCGCCCCTCTCTGAAATGCTTCACTATGATGATGATGTGGTTTTGCTAGAACATTGTGCATAGGGAGAAAAATTTGATCTTTATGGAACATTCCTTCTCCCTCCACCACCACCCGCTTTATAAAAAGCCTCCAGAAGAAAAACCGTTTTACTTAGGGGGAGATCTTCCCTTCTGGGATGAACAAAGAACAGATTGTACAGTCAGGCCGAACTTCAAAGGGCTGTACAGGAATCACGAGCAACCTGCTAAAAGAAAAGTACATTGGGCAGAGGAATATCCCACATTTATATCCTTGTTAATTTCATAGCCACTGGGCCTGATGCTCATTCACACTTAGGCCCCCTTTCCCTCCTCTGGCAGCATAAAGGAGCCTTAGAGTGGGTGTCAAAGCAAATTGAGCCTGGTGTGTTCAGTTACACGCTCCAGATTATTTCCCCCAAACATTCAGTCATTGACACTCCAGGCTGGGCTCTGCAAATTGGCCAGGCTCGGTTAGACCAGAGGTCTGCCTAGTACAGAATCCCATCTCTGACTGGCCCAGCAGTACCTGCTGCTTCAGAGGAAGGAGCACAAACCCTGCAGTGGTGGGATAACCGGCAGGTTACTTGCTGTGCATGTTGTGTGTATAAAACCAAATCCTGCTTTTCATTCTTATGTCAACAGACTTTACTTGTTTCTACGCTAAAGCTGTTTTGGACCCCTCTGGCAACGTAAAGGGACCTTAGTGTAAATGAGAATCGGGTCCAGCGGTGTTCAGACCCAGGCAGGGTTTAGCTGGCAATGTTGGTGCTGTACACAGAATAAAGACTCCCGCTTGCTCCCCCAAAGCTTCAGGGTTAGTGGGAGCAATAGCTCCTCTGTCCCAGACAAATCTGACCCAAACCCAGACAGGGAGAAGGGATGTTATGTTAGGAGAGAGGATCCCTTTTCACATAGGGTACTTAGACTATGAGCTCTTTGGCACAGGGACTTATTTTGTTCTGTTTGTACAGCACCTAGCACCATGGGGCCCTGGTCTATGACTGGGCTCCTGCAAGCTGCCACCATAGAAATAACTAATAGGGTAATATTTTCAAAAGCACTTAAGTCCCGTCAGTGCCTAAATTGCATTGACTTCTCATGCAACTTAGGGTCCTAAGACATTTAGGTGATTTTCTGACTGTAATGGCCCTTAGGAAAACGAGGGAGTGAATGAGAAGATGGGTGGGAGGCTTGTGCGTGCCTCTTATTTTGTTCAGTCTGTGCATGTTCTCCAGGAGAGAGGTTTGAATTTCCACTGTGGGTTTCTTAAAGAGCCATCAGGAGCCAGGATTTGAGTCCGAGGAAGCAAAGCTACCCTGGCTTGATTCTAAACCGGGCGTGGTAGGATTGTGGCTCCTGGACTGGGGGAAGATGGGAAGGCCTCCTCGATATTTACAATTGGAGGGGACCTCAAATTATTTACTTGTATTATAGTAGGGGCTAGAGGTCCTAACTGAAATCAGGGACCCATTGTGGTAGGTGCACAACATATACACAGTCAGAGAGAATATCCCAAAAGAGCTCACAGCAAGATGAGAAGGGGGAAACTGAGGCACAGAGAGAAGTGATTTGCCCACGGTTGCCAAGCAGGTCACTGACAGAGCTGGGAATAGAACCGAAGTCTCCCAGTCCAGTGGCTCTATTCACTGGACAGAGCTGCTGCTCTGTGCCTCAGTTTCCCCACCTGTAAAATGGGGAGGATGATCCAGTGGACTATGCTGCTTCTCTGATTTGGAGAGGTTCTTCCCAGTTCCAGCAATGCTGCAGGGTCAGGGGGTGAGGAAGCCACACGGCTTTCCCAGCGCCGGGATCGCTCTGCGGAGTCACTCGCGTCCCTTTCTGCTGAGCATGCTCCAGTCGCTGGATCTCCCTGCTTGTCGCTGCATGGCTGGGATCTCCATGGCCCTGAGATACCCGCCAGCATGACAGGCGATTTATAAGAACCGGCTCTATACATAGCCCCAGGCAATCAGACCCCAGCCTCGTCTCTGATCGTCCACCTGTTCTTATGTTCTCTCCCTCCCCTGCAGGCACTCAATGGCCTCAGTGTGAGGCTAAACAACTGGCCAGGCAGACAACTGTGGAGGGGACTGGAGTGGGGGGGTTAAAGAGGATCCAGTGACGAAGCGGGCGATCTGTGTCACTTTCACATCCACAACTGTGGTGGAATGCAGCAGCCTGTCTCCTAGCAAGGCCTGGCGGTTGAGCTCACCACGGCATTGGGAGAGCCGAGGGTGATGAGATCGAGACCAGGGCTCAATTCTCCACTGCTCCGTTACGTGTGCGCTCATTCGCACCAGTGCGTAGCGGGTGTGAAACATTACCGTTCTGATCACATTGCGCTGGTGCGACTGAGAGCACAAGGGGAGCAGGGCAGCGGAGCATCGGGCCCTGTGGCGTTGCCCCGCAGGCCCTCCCGACTCTGCAGCAGGCTCCAAACAGCAACAGGCCAGCACGGTTTGAACTCAGCATTAACACAGGGACAGACACATATCCTGGCTGCACCGTGAAAATACCTTATTGGGGTTTCCTGCTCTGCTACAGACTCCCCCGATGACCTTAGTCAAGCCACTTAATCTCTCTATGCCTCAGTTTTCCCAGCTGTAAAATGATGGATGATTCTGACCTTTGTAAAGTACTTGGAGACCTACTGATGAAAAGCATGCTAGCAGAACTAGGGATTATTACTCCTGCCTTGTCTAGTTTAGACGGTTTGAGGCAGGAACGGCCTCTTACTGTGTGTCTGTACAGTACCTAGGACAATGGGGTCTTGACTTCAGTTGGAGCCTGAACGTAGACCTTGCTGTAAGACGACAGAACTGTGCTTGGAGCGGTGTTGCTAACACCATTCCAGCTGTAGTGGGAACAGATCCTTGCTCTCTATGGCGAAGGGGGCCATCCCTTTTGGTTAAATATCACAAGTGCCATAAACATACCGACTGGGGCAAAGTCCTCAGTTAAGAATCAGGAGCAGAAGAGATAAAACACACGCACCTGGAGATCAACACTGGCCGGTGTCAGATTAGAGATCACCTGCACTGTATACCAGATTCTAGGGTGTCTGCTGTATTTTACAATAGTATAAACTGCAGTAACTGCCCAGGAGAGGCAGTAAAATTTGTACCTCTTGTCGTTGAGAAAAGCTTGACACTAGAAGGTAAAAACCCGAATACACAATTTTAAAAAAATTTTTTTAAAGAGCCCCTCGTGACTTTTTAGGCCATTCTCATGGGTTTTTTCATTGTAATCCCTGTCTCTTCCCCCCTCCCCCCAAAACCTTCATGGTAAAGTTCCTGTGTTTGCTATCAGTCCCTTAAGATCATCAGCAGAAAGCAGAAATCCTGACTCAGTCTGCTCACAAGATTTCCCCCCCCACCCCAATGTTTTGTTCCTTGGCTTCCTACAGAGGAAAGAAACCCCTGGGAATGCACAGCTTTGGGTCGGATGCCGGCCTCTCTGTGATGGAAGCAGCAGATGAGACTCATGGAGCCCTTCGCCCATAAGGGGACGTGGGGCTGAGCTCACCTAGCCTGCCATGGTGCTGGGTGGCTGCTTTGAACGTGCTGTCTGCATGGATCTTAGGCCCTGCAAACCCACAGCGGACGTGGAACCCTCCTGTATTGGGCCAGCTTGTGATGCCGTAGGTACAAGACAGTAACAATCCTCTGCTCCTATATTACATGTATTACAGTAGCGTCTGGAGACTTCAGTTGAGCTTGGGGTGCCACTTTTAAAGCGTACAATCTAGACAAGTCAGAGGGTGGCAGGGGAAACTGAGGCACGGAGAGGGGCTGAGTGACTTGCCCAAGGTCCCACAGGGTTTGTCTACACAGCACTAGCTATGCACAGGCTAGCCTACCCACGTGAGTTTGAATCCATCCAGCGTGCGGGACAATAGCAGAGAAGACACTGCAGCGAACGGATCAGGTGCGTGGTTGGCTCGCAAGCCTGTTCTCAGGCATGCGCTGCTCTGTCTTCGCTACTGTTGTTACCTGCGCTGGCAGGGGGTGAGCTAGCCTGGGTCGGCTAGCCCATGCACGGCCATCGCTGTGTATACAGACCCACAGTGAGTCTGGGGCCAAGCAGGGAATGGACACCTGACTCCCAGTTCTGTCCCGTGTCCGCTGGACTGTGCAAAGTGCTGGCCGCTCAGCATCTCTTCGTCTTACTCTGATGCAGCCCCAGGCCCTGGAGTAGGAATCGAGAGGAACCTAGGAAGTTCTGCAATCTTGGTTGGTAAAAGTGGTGGGGGTGGGGCGTGACTCATGTTCCACGGCCTGTGAGCAGACGCTATCCAGGGAGCGGTTGCTTCTGGAGTAAGCTGTAAAAACTGAATGGAAAGGTGCTGGCTGCCTCCCCTCCTCCCTCCCGTCCCAACACACACGTTGGGCTCCGCTGCTGTTTCCTTCCTTAAACATTGCATGAGCCGACCTACATGCGTCGGTGGAAACGTGATCTGACCAGACTCCATTCACGGGAGCCGGTCTCCACAGCGATCCCAGCTGCTTAGCCACTACCTCTGCCTGCCACACCTGGCTGCGTGGGTCGGAGGCTTTGCCTGCGCTGCGATTCCAGCCATCTGTGCCCTCACACGGAGGGGATTTCCCCTGGCACAAATGGTGCTGCACCAGGGTGAATGGGCCATGGCGGCTGAAACCCCAGCATAGACAAAAGCCCGAGGCTTGGTTCTCCGGAGAACCTGGAAGGGGCTGGATAGTCACACAGCCGGAATGTCGTGGCCAGCGGCAGACTCCTGTTCTGGCCTAGTGGGTCTAAGGGCGTTGTGTTTTGAGCCAGTAAAGCAACCGGCTCTGTTGCACGGGAGGGTTAGGAGCCCTCAGTTATCCAGCAAAAACAGCCCCACTGGGCTGGGTCTGTCTCATCTCGCATGTCACAGCAGCCAAGCATGCGTTTGTCTCCCCCGCCCTTCCCCCAGTGCAGCCCAACAAGAAGCCCGACTTTGTTTGTCCCTTCTGGCAGGAGGTGGCTCTGAATTCCTGAGCCGGCACTAAGCGGCTGCAGTGCTGCCAACCCCGCCCTGCCCTGGGGAGGGGGGGGTACTCCCACGCTGGACATGCAGTCTAGGCAGCGGAGTCGGGGCAATTGGATTCCATGCTACAGGGCGTGAGATGATTGTCCAGTGACTCAGAATTTCCACTTCTCCTCCCCCTCTTGTCCCCCAGCAGTGCTGGGAAGTGGGCATTAGGCATGAGATATGTTCACTTCTCACTATGGGGAAACAGTGGGGTCTAATGGTAAAAGCTGGAGGCCGGAGTTCAGGACTCCTGGATTCTGTTCCTCGCTCTGGGAGGAGGAGTCTGCTGTTGTGGTTAGAACAGGGGTCCTTGGTTCTGGTCCCAGCTCTGCTGGTAGCTTTCTGTGATCTTGAGGAAGGCGAGGCCTAAAGTTTAAGTTCCTGTCCTTGGACATGAACAGAATCAAAGGATTAGTGATAGCTCAGCCTCGCTGTGTACCAGGTGCTGGCATTTTTCTCATTAATCTCTGCCCTGTTCGTAAAACAAGGTACTGTTCAGATTCCCCTAATGACTCTGTTACTCTGTATCCTGATCGCACAAAGGTCACGGCAGGGCTGTTTGCTCGGAGCATGCATGAGACGTGCAGGGAAGCCGAGCGCTGCACTAACAAACCTTATCACTCCTCCTCGCGGCTAAGCCCATGTATGTTTCTGGATGTGCCACAAAAGAGCCTTCATAATAACTGCCAGCCAGGGCACATTGCGAACATCTGCCGTTCTCTTTAGGTGCAGATGGTAGAGCCAGTTTGACCACGGCACAGATCATTGACTGTACGTGGAAGGAAAGCTGGGCTAGTCGTGGGTGGGCACCTGGGTTGGGACACTGGGGTTCAATCCCTGGTTCTTCAGGGCTTCCTGTATGTCTAATTTCGCCTGTGCCTCCATTCCCTGACTGTGAAATGAAATAATTCTTCCCTAACACGCACAGGGGGATTGCGAAGATAAAATCCCATCATCATAACACCTAGCTCTTTTCAGCTGTAGATCTCAAAGCACTTCAATAGCAATATCTCTGTTTCACAGATGGGGAAACTGAGGCACTGGGAGGGGACTTGTCAAAGGTCAGCTGGCAGGCCAATGGCAGGGTCAGGATTAGAACCTAGGTCTCCTGAGTCCAAATCCCCAGTTCTCTATCCATTAGGCCACACTGCCTCCTTTGGCAATTGTGCCTCAAATACTACATTGCCAAGGGCCATGTAGGTACCTAGAGAAAATTGGATTATTTCTTTCCCTTCCGTCTCCCCCTCTTTTTCCCTTTCTTCTCTCCCCTCTGGATTTACAGGCCTGTTTTCTGCAGCAGCCGTTACGGCCAGCCCCACAATGCCACGTTTATAGACACAACAGCAGTTAAGAACTTGCTTTTAAAGGGGAATGACTCATTCACAGGCATCCTGAACTGGGCAAACAAGCAGGCTCCTCCGTCTGCTGCCAGCGCTGGCTTCTGTCGGGCCTTTCTTCTGCTGCTGTTGCTTCTCTGTCTCATGCAAAACAAATGCCCTGGCCTTGTGTAAATGTAAATAATTCTCCTGCATTTATCTGCCTCTTTCCCTTGCCAGCCAAAATATAAAATCCCTTTTGTTCCAGCAAGGCCGGTTGTGGCTCCTCTTTAAACAGAAACCAGCATTCCCTTTTCTTTTCCCCGGTTATTACCCGCTGGACATTTGCCTATAAAGATGTATGCAAAAGGCGGAGGGAGGGGAGAGTTTCTTTTACTGCGGCTTGATGATGGATAAAGAGGGCTAGAATGTGGACCCCTACACCTAGCCAGGAGCTCCCTCCCGTTTCCCAGTATGATTGTCACAATCCTTTGATGCCTGTTTGGCGAGTCCCCGATTTAGAACTCCTCCCCTGTGTTAGAATTTCAGGTCTTGTCTACTCCATTCCTACAACTGGGGACCCAGAGGAGCCCTGGTTATAGAACCAGTGTCCTGGATACTGTCTAGAGATGAGTTGCTGTGTGGGCAAATTATCTTTGGCTGCATCAGTTCTTCCCAGTCGCTCATGATTAAGTCGCAGAAAATCTCTGGTGCTCTGTGGGTGCTTCATTGCGTCTATTTGTATTACAGACTCCCACAGAGATCTGGGCACTGCACAGACAAGTAGTGAACAAGGTCTGGGGCCCATTGTGCCAGGCTCTGCAGAGACCACTAGGGAGGGACAGTCCCTGCCCCAGAGAGAGCACAGTCTAAACAGACCAGATGGATTCAGAGTGCCAGAAAGGAAGTGTTATTCTCCCCATTTTAGAGCTGGGGAAACAAAGGCACGGAAAGATGACATGACTTGACCAATGGCACCCAAGGAGTTTGTGGCAGTGCTGGGAATCACAGAATATCAGGGTTGGAAGGGACCTCAGGAGGTCATCTAGTTCAGCCCCCTGCTCAAAGCAGGACCAATCCCCAATTTTTGCCCCAGATCCCTAAATGGCCCCCTCAAGGCTTGAACTCACAACCCTGGCTTTAGCAGGCTAATGCTCAAACCACTGAGCTATTTCCCCCCCCTTCGGAGTCTCAGGCAGTGTCCAAGTTACTGCAGAGAATTCTTTCCCAGGTATCTACCTGGCGGCTCTTGTCCATGTGCTCAGGCTCTAACTGATCGCCGTATTTGGGGTCGGGAAGGAATTTCCTCCTGGGTCAGATTAGCAGAGACCCTGCGGTTTTTTTGCCTTCCTCTGCAGCATGGGGCATGGGTCACTTGCAGGTTTAAACTAGTGTAAATGGTGAATCCTCTGTAACTTGAAGTCTTTAAACCATGATTTGAGGAGTTCAGTGACTCCGCCCGAGGTTAGAGGTCTATTACAGGAGAGGGTGGGCGAGGGTCTATGGCCTGCAATGTGCAGGAGGTCAGACTAGATGATCACAATGGTCCCTTCTGACCTTAAAGTCTATGAGTCTGAGTCTTAACCTCAGAACAGCCTGTTGATCTACCCGCACCTATGCGTAAAACAACCAAAACCACCCTGAACATAGACACCAACTGGCTGGGTCCAGGCACTTTGACTGTGGTTTTGCCCATGCATGGAGGTCACTGATACAGCTCCTTCCCTGTCCCACTTGATCACATGTCTTCATTGAGCTGCTGTCTCTCTCCGGTCTTGTGAGTCTTCCAACCATGTGACTCTTCCTGCAGAAATGAGCATAAGCCCTTGGAGGCCAGGCTGTCCTAATACTGACCGCTTCAGAGAAGATCACGCTTTGGCTGTATGACCTGTTCGACAAGCTCCAGCAAATGTGGGCTGTGTGTATATAGCTATGTAGGCGTAGCCAGCTAACCCCTGATAACCTCGCGCTTACTGCATGTATGTATCAGTGTGAGAGATTTTCAAGGGTAAGCCCGTGATGGACACTTTAGCTGAGTGCATCTTTTGTCTAATAAATCCACGTTGAACAAAGCCTTTGCATCCGTTGTGCTGGATGCTGGGTCTCCAGCAAGACTGGGGATCTGATAGAAAAGCGCGGGCCCCTACCCCTTGGGCTAAAGGAGAATCCCCATCAACATTACAGGGTATATGAAACATAGTCGGGCAATTCCAATTCCATCCAGGAGAGGGCAGCAGTTACACCAAATCTTAAAATCTGGCATGAGACGTATAAATTAGCTGTGAGGCTTGAGAACTGTGTTGGGCCTGTTTCTCAGCTACCTCGTTCCTGTGCTCAGGGCTAGGATGGAGCAGAGAGGTGGCTTTAAGCCACCTTTGCACTTCTCATAATCTGGGCCCTGCCTGGCACCCCGGGGGGCCCTGGGAAGCAGAGAACAGCTGTGACTGTGCCAACACTCACAAGTCCCATCCCTTCTATACAGTGCTTTAATCCTGCTTTTGTGCCTTCATTTCTCATGGGGAGCCACGTGGGGGCGATGGTGAGGGGTGCAGACAGGTGATGGTCTAGCTCCCTTTTTGCTTCGGGAGCATGGAGTCAAGACTAAGACGTGGCAGAAGGTCGGGTTTTCCATTTCAGTGCTGCTCTCAGCTGTGTTGACTGTACTAGCCTTGCCCTCTGGTATGAGCCCAGCTGTTCTGCACATGGGTATACAAGGCAAAGCTCTCAAAAGAGAGGCTAACCCACAGTGTTTGCATGTTGGAAGCAAGTTTTGGTTACTGTGGGGCCGTACGCCCTAAAGGGGATTGGACAAGACTTCTGCATTCCTACATTTAAAGGATATGTATCAGCCCTTAATATTTTCTGTCAAGTTAGCAGAGTCATCAGCTCTTACAATTTTATCATGATTCTGTGAGGTTTGGAGTTTTTCTTTATGCCCCATGTGTTGGAGTCATGTGATTATATAAGAATCTTAGCTTTTATTTAAAAAAAAAAAAAAAAGTAAATTTCCAGCCTTCCTGGTTACAGGGAAAAGTTAGAAAACGTGACTCCTAAAGGCTCAAACACCAAAAGGCAAATAAAAAGGACCTCAGCTGTTTTACTCTTTAGCCAATCTCGGCGTGTCTTGGGGTGAGATTCATGATTTTTGAATCCTTGAGGTTCTCAATGCTGAGTTTGCGATCCCTTAGCATTTACGCCTGATTGATCTTCAGAGCTGCCTAAATATTGCTATTACCTTTGTAATGTTTTTTTACATCCATATAGATTCTAAGACCAGAAGGGACCATTGTGATTATCTCGTCTGATCTTTGGCTTTTGATGGCTTTTTAAAGAGGAGGAGGACAGTTTGGGCTCTGAAGCTGCCCTCCCTGAAAAAACAGTTACCCTGTGGGCAGAATTGCTAGGACTTCAGTCTCCTTTTAGGGCTTGTGTTAAGCACTCAAGTTGCGTCTGTTTAACTCAGGCCTTGTCTAAATGGGGAAATTGACTAGCATATACAAAGAGGAATTATTATCTGGAATAAAATCACTTTCCTTCTGGAATAGTGTCTGTGTGGGGTAGTTAGTCCAGAAGAGCTTAATAATAGCAATCTAGAATAGTTATGCTGGTCAGTTTCCCATGGATAGACAAGGCCTTAAGTCTGGTTTTTAAACTGATTTAGATAAACCTGTGCAGAACCCTGTGTGGATTCTTACTTCAGTTTAAGAGCATCTTATTTTGATTTAGCTTAAACCTGTTCCTAATTGACTTTAAACTAAACTGAAATAAGCCTGCTTTAGACTGAAATAAAGGGGTTTGGTCCAAAAGGCTCTGTGTTTTAACTGATCAGTTTGAAGTGTCACACTGGTGTAATATTAAAGTAATTCTGCATGTAGACTACCTCTTAGACAAGGGTTAAGGCCATGTCTACACTAGTAATTTTGCAGCAGCACAGCTGTACCGATGCCGCCGTGCCGGTGTAACTAATGTCGTCCAGAGGGGTGGTTTTTTACAACCCTGAGCGACATAAGTTATAGCAACAAAAGGGCTAGTGTGGACATAGCCTTAGTTACACCCAAACTATCTTCAAAGTTGCACCAGCTGAATTAAAGATGCGATTTGAACTAAACTAAATCAATGTAAATGGGTTTAAATCAGATTAAATTAGTCCGCACAGGGATTTGCAATCACTCTGCCTGGAGAATGCAATGTTTTGTCCATTGGCATTTTAATGAGGGGCTGGAAATGCGGTCTAGTGGTGGGAGCCAGAGGGGCTGGGCATTGGCTGACTGAGATTCTGTTCCCAACTCTGCCACAGACTACTGAGAGACTGTGGGCAAGTCACTTCCCCCCATCCCATGCCTCAGTTTCCTTGCCTGTAGGAAGGGGATATAATTATTTAGCTGGCCCCAGGGGTTGTGGGCTGGTCTGATTCTGAAGCCTTCCCAGATATTCTGCAACAAGGCACTGCATGAGCACAAAATAGTCACAGCTGAAGCCTATCTCAGCATGTGTATTAGCCTGTTCTTTCATCTGTATGTCCTGGTAGCACACAACTGTTTGCATACACCTGGCTCTGGAAACTCACCACATCCGGCCTAAGCCAAATATAGGGCTGCTAAAGAGATTCCCTAGGCAAAGAGCTGACTGATAGACCATAGCAAGGGAAGAGGAAACTTTGTTACTCAGTTGATACCTGTAATCAGGCCCGATCCTCTGTCCCCCGGTGCCTTGTAAAGTCATTCACACCAGATCAGCAGGGTCATGTTCTGAACCCACTTTGCACTGGTGTGAATGATTAGAATGGGCCCTCGCATGTGCTAGGAGATTGGTTGGTGCACACCAGCTGACGTTCGGGCCCCAGCCTTTCAGCTGCTGTGTGGGAAGCAGAGTTCCTGTCTCTTTCCCCCGAAACTGTCCCAGTATAGCTGGCTGATTGCTCATGGTTAAAGCTCTGCTAAACACTACCATTTCAGTCAATTGCGGCCCACTCCTGGCAAAACCCAGCTAAGATCCCTTCCCCTTCAATATTGCCCTCCGCCTGCAGCAATTCCTAACCAGAGCCAAAGCCCACCCCGTTGTTAGGGCCACATCAGCCCAAACAGGAGCAAACCCTGGTGACTCGGGGTTTCCATTTCTGGCCTTATGGAAACACGCTGAGCGGCTGGGATGACTCATCTGTAGGGGCGTGGCAGGCCTGGATGGGTGACAGATATGGGATCGCTTCCAGCCACTGCTCTGTGTGGGGTTTTTTAAATGCAATATTTGTTCTAAAATCCTGTTTCTTGTTCTTAAGCAACTGAAAAAAACACAGCTGTTTGGTGCTTACAGATTCTGATCTGTTGCAGGAGTGACTGACTCCAGTAATTAGTAGCTAGGTAAGATCTGTTGGGGAGGCAGGTGTGTTGAGGTGCGTGTCTTGTGTTGTGGTGGGAGGAAGGATGGCACAGCGGTTAGGGGCTTAGTCTAGGACTTGGGAAACCCAGATGCAATTCCCTACTGTGCCACAGACTTCCTCTGTGACCTTGGGCAAGTCACTTAGTCTCTCTGTGCCTCAGTTTTCCATCTGTAAAATAGGCATAACAGCATAACCCCGCCTCACAGGGGGTTGTGAGGATAAATACATTTTTTTAAAAAAATGATGAGGTACTCAGAAGCTATGATGGCCAGGTAAGTACCTATGGTGGTCGTTTTTCACGCAAACAGCAGGATCATAAAAAATCACACCAAAAATCTGTGGCATCTAGAAGCCCTGTCTAAAATCAGAGCTCCAGTGTACCAGAAGCAGTACAGCAAGAGATGGGCCCTGTAAGGTTCATTCCATGCGGGGCTTGATGGCTGGTGAATTCCACCAGTGAGCAGAGCCAGCTGAAAAACGGAGGGGGAAATCTTGCACAGAAAGTTTTGAAAAGTGAGAAGCTGTTTTCATTCGGCAGCTTTAGAAAAGGGACGCTCCTCCAGCTACTCAAAACTTTATTTTTTTTTTAACCAAAGATTCCCCCCTCAACCCTTTTTCTTTTTCTTCTCCTCACCCGCCCCCTCCCCCCCACCAATTTTGCCACTGAAAAGGGGAGAAGCAGGAATGTGTTAAGGAAAATGGCGGCGGGGGGCAGGAAACACGCAATTTAATGAATTTGTTTCCCAGTTCCATTTGAAATCTTCCTTTTATAAGAAACAAAAAGCTTTGCTTGCGATTTCAGGAAATGGGAAACACCTCTAATTTTGGGCGAGGAATCCGCTGTTCTAATGGAAAAATGGCATGTTCAAAACGTTTCCACCAGCTCTGCCAACAAGCTGTTTCCATCCTGTCGAGAGCCAGGCAGCCCTGAGCGAATTCCCATCTCGCCTTAATGAAATACATGTGCACACAGAGGCCACTTGGGTGTGGCCAGCGGGTGCCTGGCAGGGAGGCTGCTGTCAGCTCTGGGTTGGCACCTCGGGGGGCCCCAGGTCTGGTGTGTCTGGGAGGCGTGGTCTCCTAGCATCCTCTGATACAGGGTGGATAAGAATCGGTGCTGGGTTTGATGCCCCGACAGGATGCTCGCGCTGTACAGATGTTTTGCTAGACGCACCCCTCCTTGGATACTGGTATCTGTTTACCCAGGCAATTGGCAGCGTCTCTTCAGAGCTGAATGAGTTGGGTGAGTCAGAAGCCCTAAGAAGCGGGTTCTCCCCATTGCCACATTCTAATGCTTCCCATTCCACCCTTTCCTGCTTTCTGCATTGTTTTCCAAGCACAACAACATGTCAACAGGAACCCTGCGTCCTAGGGAGCCCTCCAAACTTCCCAACCTGCTTCCAGTGAGGTTTGACGTGAAATCAAAGAGGACCTGGGGCAACGCTTGCTCCTGTAGTGGGCAGTGAGGCTAGAACTGGGGGCTGGGAGGAGGCAGGATTCCTGGGCTCTGGGAGGGAGATGTGCCCTAGAAGTGAGAGCGGGTAGGGACTGGGAATTGGGACCCCTGGGTTCTGTTAACAGATCTGTGCAAATTAGAGTTTCTCCTCTGTGCGTCAGTTACCTCATCTGTAAAAGTTTCCTAAGCTGCTCTGGTGTAGAGATTCCACTGGAGTTGTAAGAATGTGGTATGGGAGCTGCTAGGAAATGATTTTTTTCCTCACTGGATCTCTGGGGAGGTGGGACGCAAACTTCATTAGGGTGTTTGCAGATAATCACAAGGCTCATACGTGGAAACTCAGTGGCTGGCTGGCTTGGCACAAGTGTCGGACAGTTCTTCCGCTCCAGGTTAATTCTGCTTGAGCAGGCATTTTGCATGGCACGGCGTGGGGTAGATTTTAACTTAGAAACCAGTGGGGGAGGCAACGCTCATATTGCTACTGATTAATCCTGGCATGCTGGTTCAATGCCAACTTTGCAAACTTAACAAAACCCCCACCCCAGATCGCCCCGTCTCCAGGACCCAAAATAGAAGCTGGTGTCTCCTAGCAAGGAGGCTCGTGACTAGGAAGTGAGGGCTGCTGCTGATTTATTTATAATAGGCATATTGGGGAGGTGTCGCTTCCTTAAATGAGTCTAGTGGGAAATCCGTGGCAGGCATGTCTTGCGGAAGTAAATTAGCAGGTAGGGCACTGCCAGTCGCTCTGAAGAGCCTAGTGGCGTTCCAAAGCTCTCTCCCCTGCTGCAGCAAACACTCTGCTGTTACCACTCTTCACCTGAGTGCCTTCCGTGTTCTCGCTCCGGTGCCTCTGCAAGCCAAACCCTGCTCTGAACATTCCTCAGGTTATTTACGCCCTGTCTTTGTCCTACAGTCTGACTGGGGTGTGTTGGTTGCAGGTCCCATCTGCCTGAGCAGTGTCATTCCAAGGCAAAGTTTGCATGAATCAGAGCAATGTCGGGCTGGAAGGGACCTCAAGACGTGATCAGGGCCAGCCCCCTGCGCTGAGACAGGACCAAGTAACCCTAGACCAGCCCTGACAGGGGTTTGTCCAGCCTGTTCTTAAAAATCTCCCGTGATGGGAATTCCACAACCTCCCTTGGAAGCCTGTTCCAGAGCTTAACCCCCCTGAGAGTTAGAAAAGTCTTTCTACTGCTTTGTCTACACTAGCACGTTTGTCGATAAAACGTTTGTTGGTCAGGGGTGTGAAAAAAACACACACACCCCAACTGACGTAAGCGTCACTGACAAAAGCACCAGTGTGGACAGCGCTATGTTGGCGGGAGATGATCTCCCATCGACATGGCGACTGCCACCCGTTGAGAGTGGTTTAATTATGCCAACGGGAGAGCTCTCCCCCCCGACATAGAGCGGCCACACAACGGAGACCTTACAGTGGCACAGCTGTGTCACTGTAAGGTCTGTAGTGTCGACATAGCCTAAGTCAAACTAAATCTCCCTTGCCGCAAGTGAAGCCCATTGCTTCTTGTCCTACCTGCAGTGGACATGGGGAACAATTGATCCCCGTCCTCTTCATAACAGCCCTTAACACATTGGAAGATTGTCAGGTCTCCCTTCAGTCTTCTTTTCTCAAGACTAAACAGGCCCTTTTTTAACCTTTCCTCACAGGTCAGGATTTCTAAACCTTTGATCGTTTATGTTGCTCCCCTCTGGATTCTCTCCAGTTTGTCCACATCTTTCCTGAAGTGTAGTGCCCAGAACTGGACACAGGACTCCAGCTGAGGTCTCACTGGCACTGAGTAGAGCGGGACAGCTACCTCCCGTCTCTTACGTGCGACGCTCCTGTTAGAATGATGTTCGCATGTTTCGCAACTGCATCACATTGTTGACTCATATTCAATGTGTGATCCCCTCTAACTCACAGCTCCTCGTTAGCAGGACGGCCCCCTGCCTAGCTAGTTATTCCCCTTTTTGTGGTATCACTGCTAATCTTTAACTGACCAGGCATTTGACTGGATTGTGGAGATGTACCTCCCTTCTCGCTCCCGCAGGGTATCTCTGAAGGTCAGGATTATGGCACAGTGGCTGGGAAGCTCACCCAGCGCTGTATCTGTTCTGTGGATAAACAGAATTTTTTTCTCTACTACATATTTAATCTGGCATCTCGATTCATGAGGAGTTCAGGAGCTGCAAAGTTGGGCGAGTCGCTTCCCTTGGTGCCTCGGTTTCTCATCTATAAGAGGGGAATAACAATGTCTCCTTTGTCTGGGTTGTTTTTTTAGATTGTAGGCTGGTTGGGGCAGGGACTCTCTCTCCTTCTGTCTGTGCAGCACCTGGCACCATGGGGCCCTGATCTCAGTGGTGGCTGCCGTAATAAGGAACAATAAAGATGAACTCCTCCACTCGGCCAAGTATTTAGGCAAGATCTCGCTGACACAGTGCAGAGACTTGCTGGCCTAAACTGCTTCCTCCAAAGGGCTGTTCCCTTGTATGTCCCATTGGAGCCCATGTTGTCTTTTCTGAACCTGAGTATGATTTCTCTCTTCCATCGTCAGATTAGAAGATTTTTCTCCTGCTTCTTAAGCAACTGCTGTGATTTGCAGCAGCATCTGCCTGGAAGTTTTTTGTTTTTTTTTCCCCCTGTACTAAAGTAATGGAAACTTGGACTTGATTTAACTGTAAAGTTTGGATTTTCTTCCAGCTCAAGCAGTTGTTTTTTCTGTGTTTAAAAGCTAAAAATAAACACCTCATCTTGAGGCCCTTTTCCCCCTGTCTTTCATATTTTCTCTTGCGACTTTTCCTTCCTGACGATTTGATGCATCAGTTGCATTTTTGTTGCTGATCCTGAAAAATGCCAGTTTATGAAATCTGAATTTAGATGCAACAGGGGCTGGATTCTGAGAGACTCTGAGCAAGTTCTGGAGTGCTGTGCACCCGTCGCTTCCAGGAGAGGGCACTCAGCCCCCTGCAGAATTGCTCCCTGATCTGTTATGAAACTTGAACTAGAATCATAGGTGGAGAGGAAGGATTGTCTAGTGGTTAGGGCACTGTTTAGCTTCAATTTCCTGCTCCAGCACAGACTCCATTTGTGAACAAGGGTAATTCACTTAGTTTTGCTCTGCTTCAGTTTCCCTGCCTGTAAAATGGAAATAATGGCACTGCCCTACCTTGCAGGGAGGTTGTGGGGATAAAAGTACATGAAAAATGGAGATGATCAGATACTATGTAAGGGGCCAGATAAGTTCCTCAGAGAGATACAAACTCTCTATTGCCTACTATTTTTAGCTTGGCAGAGACAGGCTAGAGGACAAAGGGGATATAAATGAAAGCGAAAGGCCAACGCGTGGGGGGGTAGATGGTGCAAGATTCTTCATCTTTCTTTAGTAATATAGAGCTTCTGGGACAACCCACCAGACAAAGTTGCTAAAGCAAATGCTGGGATTTCCCTGGAGAAATGAAATCGCTCCAGGGCCACGTTCTGGCTTCAGATGCACATGTTGAAATTAGAGGGAGCTGAGTGAACGTGTTCAAGGTCAGAAGTTTGGACCAATGTGTTAATTTGCCGGTAGGCGGCTTCCATTAGAAAGCTGTAATGTGGCTGGACTTTGAATTGGCCGCTTGCCTGAAATGGGCCAGTCCAGTGGTTATGGGGAAGTGTCGAGATCAAGCCTGGTACATCCCACCGGCATCTTTGGTACCTTAGGTCAGTCTCTGTAGGTGCTCACTCGGGTATCTTAACAACCAGCTTTTAATATGAGCCCCCAACTAGCATCAGATCATGCTCAAACCATGGGCTGACCTGGTAACTTTATCCAGCCAATTAAAGAGACCCACTGCTCTTTGAGGGGCTGGGGGAAGCCGGACTGTGGGGCCGTGAAGGCAAAGCTCTCTCTCCAGTCCCAGCAATTGAGCTCTTCCTTCCTGACGACTAACCAGCTTTTGCCTTTGTCTGCTGGAGTAGACTGGAGAATGAAGACTCCCTATGCTAATTGCTAAATCATTTGCATGGAGATGGCAGTGCTGTCCAGATTTGGATTGGCCTCGTTTGCTCACACACTGGGCAAACTGAATCCAGACAGCTCTTCAGTGGTTGCATTGCACAGGAAAACCCCTAGCACCTGTTTCTAACACCTGCTCCTAATCAACGAAATGCAAGCGCAAGGGGTTGAGACTCCTGCACCTGCCAAAAGTAGGAGCCTTCTGGTGCTAGGGGCACATGGGACCTGCTCAGCTGGTGACAGGAGGCTGCAGCCTAGGCTGATGGCAGGAGAGGGATGCAAGCTGCTTCCAGAGGATTTTCCCCTCTGGCCTGTGTGACCTGATCAGCTCAGCTCTCTGGGCCCAATTCTCCATTGCTGGCTCCTGGTTCTCCACTGCCCTGCGCCATGTGATGGGACCGACACCAGTACAAAATACCAAATCAAAGCGGGTAAGGGCACCGATGTAAACGAGGGCGCAAGATTCAGGGTGATGGAGAATCAGGCCCTTTGTGGCAGCCGGTCAGTGCTGTAAGCCTAGCGAGTCTCACGTTAAATCAGCAGTGACTAAATGTTCTTGCGATATGAGATGTTCATGCAGGCAGATCGACAACAGCAGCACGTGAGCACGCAGATCCACTGAAGCCGTGACGTCTGTCCGGTCCCGCCAGCCAGCCAAGATGGCCCAGACCGTCTTGAAACCTGGCTATTTTCTTCCCCATGCATCCTTCACCAGATGTTTTGTTGAAAGCGAATCCTCCAGCCAGTTCTCTGTGCTTAAGTGCAAGCAGCGATGACTCTCAGGCCCCAGGTATTTGCCGTTGGCCTCGTCTTTTCTCCCCTCACTCCCAATTCCCCACTCCGGAAGCACTGAGTTAGTGCTTTGAGCATTTGAATTGAAAAGGCACTTTCACTCCCAAGTCTTATCCCCACATGCTGATTAAAAAAGACCCCAAACTAATCCAGCCTTACCGGGCCCAAGGCTTCAAATATCCTGGGATTGGCTTAGAAATCAGGAGGTTTTTAAAATAATTGGGGGGTTTATCTGCTTTTGGTTTTGAAGCTTTCTAAGGAGTCACTTTTTCAAGCTTTTCTCTGCAACTGTGAGGGCCAGAAACGTGAAAGCTGAAATCCTCACGTGGCTCAAAAACCACCCATAGCCCAAGACTCACGGTAGAATCCCCGTGGCTGGCAATGCTGTTCTGCTTTTCAGTTCAACCAAGAGCTACTCCAGAGCACGTAACTCATGCATCTGAGTAACAGGCAGATGATAATACCTAGTGCTTTTCAACAGTAGATCTTAAAGTGCTTCAGTCTTTAATGTATTTATCCTCACAGCAGCCTTGTGAGGCAGGGCAATGTGGTTACCCGCCTTTTACAGATGGGGAAACTGAGGCACAGCGAGGCTAAATGACTTGGCTGCGGTCACATGGCGAGTCCATGGCAGAGCAAGGAATTGAACGTAGGACTCCCAAATCTCAGGCTAGTGCTGTAACCACTGGACCGTCCTTCCTCAGGAATAACGTGTGTGTGTGTGTATTTTTCTCTCTGCAACGCTTTACAGCAGCAGTTCTGGTGGAACATACAAGAAGCAGGCAGGAGTGTGCCAGGTCCCTTGAGATGAATAGCAGTGTTGTTAGGATCAGCCAGTTTTTAGATGGTGTGGAAGGAAAGTGACTCCCGCTCAGACTTTTTGATTTCTGTTCAGTAAAAGATCCCAGCATTCTACAGTACACGCACTTTCCCTTGGCAAAGGACTCCCCCAGTTCCCAGCGAGTGAATCCAGCGTCTCTCATTCCGCTGTTCAGGCGAAGCTTAGCGCTCTAATCTTGGCATTTCTGCGTCTTTATTCCCGTGTTGCTGTTATTGCTGCATTGAGGAGGCACAGACCAAAGGAGAAATTGGAGCCATTGAACAGGTGGAGAATTGCTAAGTGCTTAATATCAATTTGCTTCTCAGCAGAAAAACACGAAACAGCCATAAAAATTGTTTGGTTTTTGCGTGTGTATGTATGTTTTAAATTTAAATTCGGGGGAGGAAGGGTGGCCCAGTGGTTAGGCCGTTCGCCTGGGACTTGGGCAGCCTGGGTTTAATTCCCTGCTCTGCCACAGACTCCTCATGTGTCCTTGGGTTAGTTCCTTAGCCTTTCTGTGCCTCAGTTTCCCCTCTGTGTAGTAGGGTAATAGCCCTTGCTTCTCCAGGAGGGGGGCTGTGAGGGTGAATACACCAAAGATTATGAGGCACTCGGACAGTTGGGGGCCACATACAGCCTGGTGACTCCTGTTTCTGTTGCACAGATGCTTCTGGCTGGAACCTTTGTTTCTTCCCGAATGGTTAATTGCGGGACAGGACATTGCCCAGACAGACCAGCACGCCGGCATCCCTGTAATGGCCTCTAAATGTGATTGCCATGTAAATAGTAATAGGAGCACGAAGCATCCTGAGCTCCCACTGAAACGATGGGATCTGAGGGTGTTCAGAGCCTCTGCAGGACTGGATGCAAAGGGCCTGATTCTCAATTACACTAAACGAGCTTTATGCCGCTGTGTCCGCTTAGAGATTGGCCCCACTGAGAAATCACGCACACCCATGCTCAGGGGCCTCCCCAGCTGGTGTGGGGCAGGCGTCAGGGCCCAGCCCCCAACATAGGGAGAGGCAAGGGGGGAACATGGACATAGCACCTACATTACGGCTCTTCTCTGCTTCCCAGGGGCCATGGGAAGCAGAGTGTAAGTGAGAGCAGCCTCTGGGCTGTTCTGACCCACAGTGGGGACTGGGCAGGTCCCCAGCTGCCCCAGAAGGTATCTGCACTACCAAGGATTTGTGGAGAATTGTTGATCTGAAGCACAAAAGCTGCTTTTGCCAAATCCAGCCGCATGTGTGTTGCAGGCTGCTGTCCGAACTAGACAGGTCTGCTGCACTGCTAACCTCCATTCTCAAAGAGGCACCAGGTTTGGTGCCGTAGCTTCCCTGGCAGATGTTAACAGACACAGACGCCTGCTGGAGGCCTCTCGCAAAGTATTGTTTTAGAGCAGATGGGATCGGCCTCCCAGTTCCTCCTTGCATCTCGAGCAGCAAATTAATCACCAAAGGTTTTAAGGAAGTTGGTGTGAATTCTCTTTCCTTGGCGGAAAAGCACACGCGACAGAGCAAAATCCTTCTTCCCCCTCCACCTCCGCTGTCTGCTGGCAGCTAGTCTGCTGACATTGTGGATCCTCCCTGGGACAGAGACCTAGGCCGATTGCACGTGCAGAGTTGCTGTGTGGGGTACACCTCACTGACCCTTAGCTCCTAGTGGCTCTTCCCAGGATATCTGGACTAAATGAGTTAATTGGGATGTGTTTGTTGATTTCTTAAAGCCATGCCTGCCGATTTGGCTGCCCCATTCCCAATAATTCAAATGGGAATGGCCCATCTGGGTCCCCTTTGCAATTTTCTGCCTTCCAACCTGGCCCGCACTCGTTGAGGAATCTCTGCAAAAAAAAATCCCCACCATTGCCAGCACCAGGTCAGCTCCTCTGTTGTTCGATATGTCTGGAGACGAAGAACTGCCCAGGGGCCATGCACTGAACCAGCACTCAGGAGACTTTGGTTCAATTTTCCTCTCTGCCACAGGTTCCCCGTGTGATGTTAGGCAAGTCACTTGTTTGCTCGGTGCCTCAGTTTCCCCAATTTCTACAACATGGGGTGAATGATACTCCTGTGCATTGCATCTTCCCTTGGAGGTGTCAGTCCACTTTCCAAGGGTTTAAATTACTGACCCCATGTCTGAGGGGTAAACTGAGGCAGAGAGAGTGTGGGATTTACACAAAATCCCCTGCATTACAGTAGCACCTAGAGGCCCCAGCGGAGATCAGGACTGCGCAAGCTGCTGTATATACATGTAGTGACGCGGTTCCTGTCCCAGACAGTGTACAGCCTAAATAGACAAGGCAAAGGAAGGATTATTCTGCCCGTTTTGCAGATGGGGAAACTGAGGCACAGAGAGACTGTTGGCACAGGGTCGCACCCAGAGCTCATGGCAGAGTCAGGGATCGAACCTCCATCACTGCTTAGTGTTTTACCCCCATGGCCACCCTTCCTGGCTGTTGTTAAGAGCTGATGCTGAAGGAGAAGGCAGAGGCTGAAAGGAGCAAGCAGCAAGGGGTAGCGGCACTTCCAAGAATGTAGCCCAGCTGCAGGAATAGGCCCACCCTTGGCTCCCCTTGGCATGCGCTGTGTATGCCACTCTGAGACACAGCAGCTCCGTGATCCGTTCCCTGCTCGGGATGGCTGTGTGCCTGGATTCAGTACTCTCCTGCTGGCTCCGTGGACCATGGGAACATACAGCACAGGCCGGGTGCAGGTGTCGTTGCTTATCGTGCCCACTTCCCTTCCACTGGGGCCTGATTGGCGCAATGCGGTTTACACTGTCAGTCCAGAGCCACTCTGGCGATCAGACCCTGGCCCAGTGTCGACAAGGCAGGGGCTTTCACTGGCATCACCTTGCTGCTCCCAGACTAATCAAAGCTGAGGAGCGTGTCTTGCAACCCAACAGAGCCTATTCATGTGATTTCTTTGAGGAACCAGGACCCCATGGTGCTAGGGGTTGTACAGACACAGACCAAAGGCGGTGTAGTTCTCATGCTGCTCTCATTTTTCACATTGGCTGGCGTGGTTCTTGATAGCCCTGTGCCTCGGGTAGCCATCCACGCCAGTGCAGAATGGGTGTGAATTGCTGCCTGGTCTGATTGGTAACACTGGAGTAAAGCCCACCCGAGGGGCAGGCCAGGGACTCTGGGACTGCAGCTCTTTATCCTGGGCGGTTCTCAGTTTATGCTGTTTGACCCCAGCTGTAAGAATGACCTTTCTGCGTTGGAAAGACACGGCACAGCTTCACGCAGCCGGCTGGGACATCCCACGTCTCCGAGCCAGTGGGCAGCCTCGGAGAGAATCGCTCCTTGGCATTTGGGGCCAGGTTTTTGTTTGCACTGAGGTTTGCACCCTGGGTTTTGGGTCTGGGGTTTTGATTCAGGCCCATCTCTGTGCACTACGGCGGTGCTGGCTTTATAACCATCCGTGTTGCCTGCTTTCTCTAAAGCTTTCCTAGCCCCTGGCTATGCGGCTGCCTGCAGTGACCCCTGTGTTCCTGGAGCCTCGGCTGGCAGGAACCCTTTTCCCTTAGCAGCAACCTTCTGGGAGGCAGTGTTGACTAGTGGTTAGAGGGAAAGGGGGATTGTGGGTAGGGAGATCTGACTATATTAAAATCCAAGGCTGGCTCTGCCACTACTCACTCTGTGGCCTCGGGCAAGTCGTTTCCCGGTCTGTAAACGCTACTGGCCGTGTCTGGGGAGAGAAGGGGGGGATTTTCCAATTCAGTGGGCCATGGGGTCCTAAAATCCCAGACAGTGTGCACTGACCTTTGGCTAGCACATTGAGAGCTACATTCAGCTGCTCTCTGAGCGGGATGGAGAATTGAACCCAGGACCCTCTGCACTAAAACCACGAACCTCTGCTGCTCCAACCCAATGAAATCCATTAGGTTAGAAACTGCGGCTGACTCTGAAACCCCTCTTATCTAAGGGGAGACAACCATACAGCGTTACCAGGTGATGGAAGAAGGTTCCCTGCAGGCACAGCGTGGTTGCTGCTACTGTTGTGTCACTTGGGGAGGCTGTATTACTGGGGTGGTTATTTAAGGCGCCCCAAAAGTGAATTGAGCCCTGGCCCAGCTCTTCAGAGTTGAAGGTCTCCTGGCTTGTCTGGACCAGGCCAGGGAGGGAATAACCAGAACGAGAATTTAAGTGCTGGCTAATAATCAAAGGCCATGGGGTTTAAGCCCCAGATCCCTGTATCCTCCTCATGCTGGCTGGAAGGAAGAGGCTGCTGTCAGATGGGGATAATTCAGCATTAAAGGGTGTTTGTAATAAGCCAGAGAAGCTCCAGAAACGCTCTCGGTCGGCATTTTTCTTCTCTGAGTCACTGGCATGTACAGAGCGTAGGGTTCTGCTGGCCTTGACTTGGAAGCTCCGGGGGCTGGGTAGGGCCGGCCAGGAACCGTCCCTGCGGTGGGTGGTGTGTTTTGGCTAGATTAGGGCAGTTCAGGTTTGCCCACTAGCCTCTGGAGCTGGGTTCAGGCCTGCCTCTTACTGAAAGTTGTTTGCAGGGTGGTTGTAGCCATATTGCTCCCAGAATATGAGCGAGACAAGGTGCGTGAGGGAATATCTCGTTGCCTTCCTTGGCCGGCACTGTGTGCAAAGCAGGCCAGCTCGTGGCACTGGGCATCAGCCTCGGCCATCGCTGCCCTGATATTTTTACCCATGATCTAGTGAGCCAGGAGTTTGCTCCCGCCCCCTGCGGAATGCAGACACTGTGTGCGCCGGGATTCAGGTTGGCAGCTGCACAAAACTCAGCTCTGCACTCGAGTGTCAGTGGCTGCAACGGTGCAAAGTGGTTTCAGAGGACGCAGAGTGGGCTTGAGCAGAGGCCTGGGACTCCTGGCTTCTATCCGTGACTTGGTGATGGGATTTGCTGGGTGACCTTGGGCAAGTCAGTTCACCTCTCTCTGTTTCCCCATCTGTAGAACGGAGATGATGGTAGTAGAGATGGGTATGAAACAGAGTCCCTCTCGTGCACAAATTTGGTTCTTCTTTAAAGGTCACCTGCCTGCGGGTGCTCAGATTTGGGGCTCCGGCACATAGATGCCCATTCCACACAGCCGGAGCCAAATAGATCCCACCTGCACCCCCAGGTTATGAGATCTGAGCCCACAGTGTCTATTTAGAACAGGGCTGAAATTGATGTTGCTAGCTGAAATTAACAGACTTGCCTAGATCCTTCCTCTTTCCAGCCCAGCTTTTACTTGGGTGTTGACACCCACAGCAGTTGTTTCCAGGACAGTTTTAGGGAATAGGAATTATCAACGACGTGATAATGTGGAAGAAACATCCAATCTTTCTTTTTATAAGTCCTACCAAAATAGTGTCCGATAGTGTTTGGTTGTTTTTGGTCCAGCAGTCTCCCTGAAACCTGAATAATGATCAGCATGAACTGCATCAAATACTGAAAATAACCTTGATGCTTTCTTCTTACGGCGTTAAGTCTGCCCAAAGCAAAGAGCAACAATTCTGAGTGTAATGGATTTTGTGCTTGGGAAAGCCAGGATTCTTGGGTGTAATCTCAAATATTGCAAAATGCCCAGCAGGCAGGAAGTCCCAATTTCTCCAGCGCCCCAGATGCAGATAAAGAATTTGCACACCTGAAAAAGTCCTCTCATTCTTTACACTGAATAATAATACTTAGCAGCATTTCCATGGCGCTTTAAATGCTTTACAAACATTATAGCTCCTGTTACCAGAGGATTTTGAAGTATTTCATAAATGCCAAGTAAGCCTCACCATGCCAATGCAAGGTGGGGAAACTGAGTCCCCGGGAGGCAAGGCTGCACAGCTGGGAATAGAACCTCGGAGCCCTGACCCAGGACTTCTTGCTGTGATCATGGCTCTGTGGCAGAGCTGGGAATAGAACCCAGGAGTCCTGAGCCTCAATCTCTGGCCGAGATCATGGCATTCCCCATCTGCGAGCTGGATTTTTTTTTTTTCTTGAAAGGAATCTGGGTCAAATTCATTCTAGCTCTGTCCTCAGGCAGATGCAGGTCTGGGGAGTTAGCAGGGATAGCAAGTTAGTCAGCCTGTATCAACAAGAGCAGCAGACAGCTAAGCTGCCAGCATTTGGCTTGTCTCTCTGTGCAGGCCTCATGCAGAATGTAGAATGGGAGGGACCTGAAGCGGTCTCTGCCGCTCTGATGGGTGGCCTTTATGACGCAGTCCAACTGCCACCCACGTGAGGACGTACATGATGTTTATACTATTGTACCAGACGGATCTAAGCCAGGAGCCGTCCTTTCAGCTCCGACTCGCTGCAAGAATCCGCCCCAGCCCTCCACAGGAGAGGGAGAAAACGTACAGTTCTTGCTAGCAGGGTGACCAAGTGTCCAGTTTGTGCCCAGAACACCCGGTCGAAAAGGGACTCTGGCGGCTCCGGTCACCACCGCTGACCGGTCTGTTAAAAGTCCGGTCAGTGGTGCTGCCCGGCTAAGGCAGGCTCATCCCTACCTGTCCTGGCACTGCGCTGAGCCCCGGAAGCGGTCAGCAGGTCTGGCTCCTAGGCGGGGGGTCATGCGGCTCCGCGTGCTGCCCCTGTCCCGAGCACTGGGAGCTGGGGGGCAGTGCCTGCGGACGAGAGCAGCGCGCAGAGCCGCCTGCGGGCCTCCCCCTAGGAGCCAGACCCGTCCCCGGTGCCTGGACAGGCTGCCTGCCTGTCTTAACATCCCCACTGTGCCGCTGACCGGGAGCTGCTGGAGGTAAGCCTGCGCCCCAGTCCCCTGCCCCCAGCCATGAACCCCCCCGACCTGGAGCCCCCTACACCCTAAACCCCTCATCCCGAGCCCCATCCCGGAGCTTGAACCCCCAGCCCAGAGCCCTCACCCCGTCCTGCACCCCAACCCCCTGCCCCAGCCCAGAGCCCCCTCCTGCACTCTGAACCCCTCATCCCCGGCCCCACCCCAGAGCCAGCACTCCCAGCCCAGAGCCCTCACCCCCTCCCACACCTCAACCCCCTGCCTCAACCCGCAGCACTCTCCCT
Source organism: Chelonia mydas (assembly GCF_015237465.2). NCBI lineage: Eukaryota > Metazoa > Chordata > Testudines > Cheloniidae > Chelonia > Chelonia mydas. Next base: position 5,210,443 of record NC_051264.2, read on the forward strand.
CACTCCGAATCCCTCGGCCCCACCCTCCAGGCTGGAGCCCCCTCCTGCACCCCAAACTCCTCATCCCCAGCCCCACCCCAGAGCCCGCACCCCCAGCTAGAGCCCTCACCCCCTCCCACACCCCAACTCCCTGTGCCAGCCCGGAGCCCGCTCCCGCACCCCCAGTTAGAGCCCTCACCCCTGCCCCAGCCCAGTGAAAATGAGTGAGGGGGGGGGGAGTGCGAGCCACGGAGGGAGGGGGAATGTAGTGAGCGGTGGGCGTGGCCTCAGGGCAGGGGCGGGGCTAGAGCGTTCGGTTTTGTGGGATGAAAAAGTTGGCCACCCTACTTGCTAGGGTCTCTGCAGTTTGGATTCCAAGTGGGGATATTTCTGAGGTCCCATTCCTCTCCTTCATGCCGGCTCAAGATGCCAATTGACCTTGCATTGATCAAGATGAGAACACACCACCTGGATTTCCTTATTTTAGATAGCTCTTCATCCCGAGGCATCTCCTTTCGCTAGAGTCTCAGCACTTCCCCTCCACCTGTGGTCTGTCTTGTTTGTTTAGACTGTAAGCTCTCCGGGGCAGAGATGTTCTCACTGTGTGGGCTCAGTGCCTACCACAGTGGACCCATGATCTCAGTTGGGGCCTTCAGACTCTACCATAAATACACACAATAGTAAATAGCTGCTCATCGATCAACAGGGGGGAGGAGATGTTAACCTCACAGAGCTTAGAGGGTTGAGTTGTCCAACCCTCCCATGCTGTCGTTCTGTATGGAGTCAAAGTCCATCTTAAGCAGATGTTTATTTATCAAAATACCTACAGATCTAAACAGGCTTCCCTACAGCCTGAGTCCCAGCTTTGTCTCCTGTTGTGTGCCAGGGATCACGCCCCTCTTGGAGCTGCGTGCGGCACACAGCAACATCTAGTGGGTACATAATATAGTGCAAGCCGACACGGCACATCCACCACCCGCAGCAGGATCGCTGTGGTTTGCCCAGCACTTAAGTCTGGTTTTAAATGTCCTGTGGAAGACTAATCTGTCTTCTTGCTAGGAGGCATTTCCTGATGATCTGCCTGCAGCTTCATTCTCCTTCATCTCCTTGCTCCTCGGAGCACCCTGAATAATTCCCTTTCCTTCCTTGGTGTATATATCTTTCAAATACCCCTGGATCCTTAGGGCCGAGTTGTAAATACTTCTACTGTAAATCTCTTGGTCTTTCCTCCTCAATCAATCCCTTATTAACCGTCCTCTAAGGCCTCAAGTTTCACAAGCAGCTAGTGATATTGGGGTACCCAGATTTTTCAGCGCTCCACCTGAGTTGCCTGTTTAAAGGGGTTTCCCTTTCAAACAGAGCCGAGCACTGTCCTGTTGGAAATCTGGCGCTCTCACGGTGTCTCAGGTCTGGCGCCGAAAATCACGAGCCACCAGAAAGTTTAGGCCCAAGTTCCCACTCACCTTTTTCCATCCCTGATACGTAAAATGTTTCTGAAATTTCCTGCGGCTCCAAGACCTCTTTAGTAGGTAGCGTGGAGGAGGGAGGTTGATTACATTGGTGGGCCTTTGAGGCAGGGACCATCTTGGTCCACGACTGGGAGGCCTAGATGCTGCTGCAGTACAGATAATAAATACTAATGATATTGTGCTTGCTTTTCCATTCTGAGCTGGAGGCTGTTAACAGGGTGTGTGTGTGTGTGTGTGTTTTCTGTCAGATGTGCTGTAAAAGGGATCATTGCTTTAATTCCCCAGGGAGTCGCTTGCCAATTCATACGTCAGCCTGTGTTTAATTTTTAAACACCCACACGCCGCTCTGAATCACCAGCCAATAAACACCAGCAGGGCAGGGCCAATAAAACAGCCCGTAACATGGGTTGGAGCAGAAGCTGATTTCACGGCTGATCACCCCGTGATGCGTGTAATGGGAAGCTGGGTTCACTGGGAGATCAAAGAGCCTGAAACCCTGTCTATAGAGGGGATATTTGTAGCAGGGTAACTATGCCCAGCGCTGCTGGGGGGGTTGTGCTGCATCAGTGTGAAATGGGGCTGGCTCCCGTGTCGTTTCCCCTGGTTTTGACGCATCACTAACTGCACTGGTGCAAAACCCATCCTGTCTGTGCAGATCCCAAGTCGGGGACATGGCAGCTGAATGAATCAGGAGAAAGAGGGCAGGAATTGGGCAATCTGCACCTGTTCTGTGGCTACATGGGTCTCCGAGCACCAGGGCTGTCAGTCTGGCATCTTCCACCGTTGTGAAATTCACCAAGACCATTGGGATCGGGTTCTGAGCTGTCCCCGAGGGCTGGAGGGGTGTTTGGATCTGGGAGTTGTGCTCTGGGCCCCTCTCCAGCATTGGGCCCTCATTTGCATGGGGCAGGGGGTTCCCCGAACACATCACAAGAGCAGTTTGTTGCTGTGTTCCAGGAATGGCAAGAAGGAAGGGGACCTGCTGGCCGCACAGGCTCGCCTCAAGGACCTGGAGGCCCTGCTCAACTCCAAAGAGGCCGCGCTCACCACCGCCCTGGGGGAGAAGAGGAACCTGGAGAACGAAATCCGGGACCTGAGAACACAAGTGTCCAAGGTGAGCAGCAGGTCCTGACCACTGTTCCCTCTAAGCTGTGCGTGTGTGCGCGCACACAGATCCTAAACCCCGCGCACATGGCGAAACACCGCACGCACAAAAATTTGCACAGAAGCACAATTTGCACAGAAGAAATTTCTTGCGCATACAGCCTGTCAAAAATTAGAGGGAACATTGGTCCTGACTCCTGACCCTTGCTGCCCCAGGGCGCCCTGTGCAGCGCCAGAGATCATGGCATTCCCCATGCACATCCTGTCAAGCCTGCTGAAATACCCCTTATGGTTCGGAGCGGATGGGACCCCGCAGCTCTGGCCAGTTAATGGTCCCAGCTAGGTCTGAGCTAGGGAGCCAACAACACCAGGCGGGATGGTGGGTAGCGGGATGGGCAGGCGACCCATTCCTCTAAGTATCGCCTGAGAGAGGTGCAGCCATAGGGTTTGATTGGTGTCTGGGGGAGTCGGGAAGGAGGCAGTCACCCTCCTACCACTGACCTGCAAACTCTGGCATCACTTCGCTGATGGGAGAGGTGAGGCGGGAGCCTTGGCTGGCTCCTGTTGCAGCGGGGGACATATCTAACTGGGCCTTGAGCTAGTCGTGCTGATTGCCGGCCGTGGTCCCTTTTGCTGCCCTGGGCAAAGTAGGAAATGCCCAGCCCAGCCCTGTCAATTTGCCCAAATTGGCCTGGAGACCCCCAATTTGGAGGGCCTTCTCCTGGGCCTCTGAGCAGCAGTCATGGTCTTGTGATAGGGAGAGCCACTGACCTGCAGGAGGTGGGAGGCTGAGGGAGATGGGGGGGATGGATTTGACAGGCATAATTTCTATACTGCAGGGAGGGGAGAATTGATGGGTTTAGCGCTGATGCAGTTTCTTTAAATGAGGTTGTGAATATGTATAATATGCAAATTGAGCAATCACAGTTTGCGTAAAGTCTCCAGATTTGCCGGCCTGCAGTCCCCAGGCTCAGCAGCCACCTGGCTAGAGACCTCACTTGAGACCCGCCTGCTGGGTCTGCGAATCTCCGTCTAGCTGCGCTCACTTTCCCCTCTCCCCTCCCTAGCTGGAAGCCGCCCTGGGCGAGGTGAAGAAGCAGCTGCAGGATGAGATGCTGCGTCGGGTGGACGCCGAGAACCGTCTGCAGACGCTGAAGGAAGAACTCGACTTCCAGAAGAACATTTACAGCGAGGTGAGCGGGGTCGGGCTGCCCCTGAGCAAGGCCTTCCCCAATACAGACCCTCGGCGCAGACTTATGCACTGTACCGGCCCATGATTTATCTCTTCCCCCATGAGGACAGGTCATGCCAGCGCCCTCAGCAACAGAGAACTTAAGGCGAGGTGCATTAGCATTGTCAGCTCCGCTGAGGACGAGGAGGGGATCCATGTAGCAGAATTCACAAAACCCCACCTAGCTTTTGGGGCAGTGGGGAAAAATCCACACCTCTGAGCGGTGTAGTTAAGCCGATCTAAGTCCCCATGTAGACAGCACTAGGTTGATAGAAGAATTATTCTCCTGGGGAGGTAGATTACCTGTGTCGACAGGAGAAGTGCAGATAGAGTCTACACTTGAAGCACTACAGTGGCCCAAGTGTAGACGAGCCCTGAGGATCAAGCACCAGATTCTGGGGCATGTACGTTGCGCACGGAGCAATTCGTGCTTGAGCCTGGCTTGGCACCGCTCCCACCTAGGGAGCAGGTGACTCCCAGCCGATGCCAGTGCGGGTCCCAACAGGGAGGCTAACGGCTGTTTGCTGCCCTGTACCAGTGAGCTCCATCTCTGAGACCCATGGCTCACATAGCCCCTTATTGCTGTGACCGCCCCCAGGAACTTCGCGAGACCAAGCGTCGCCATGAGACCCGCTTGGTGGAGATCGACAACGGCCGCCAGCAGGAGTTTGAGAGCAAGCTGGCTGATGCCCTCCAGGACCTGCGGGCCCAGCACGAATCCCAGGTCAGACTGTACAAGGAGGAGCTGGAGAAGACCTATGGCTCCAAGGTAACACACTGCACAGGGCCAGGGAGTGGATAGGGCGGTGAGGTGGGCCAGTGGCTCAGGACTGGGAGCCAGGACTCCTGGGTTCTGTTCCTGTCTTTGCCCCCAACTCTCTGTGACTTTAAGCAAGTCACTTAAAGCCAAATTTTCACCCTCAGCCTCTGATCTCTAGGAGCTCAGCTCACAGCACACGGGGGCCTGGCTTTGAGAGGCCTGGAGTAGCCTCCCCGCCGTGTGAAATCAATGAGGAATCAGGCTGAGCTGGCGAGACGGCTACAACTGGAGTGAGCACTGAAAGTTGGGGCCCACTTGTGAAAATGTTGGGGGCCCTTTCCTCTCTTTGGGCCCTGCTTTTCCCACCCGTAAAATGGAGAGATCACTTAGGACCAGCCTCCCCGGTGGGGAAGGTGGAGCTAAATCAGCACCTGTAGGACATATTCAGAGCCTCTGGAAGCTGGCCCAGAGGCCGGGGTTTTTGAAGCCCTAGTCTAGATACCGCCATCGATCCTCTGCAGCAAGCAGCTCCCACTGAGCAGCGCTGCCAGTGCGATTGTCGCCTGCGAGGGGCTGATGGATAGCTCACCCTCGCGGGCCCTCGTGACCGGCCTCCCCCGGGGCTGTTCGCTCCCACCACAGTGGGACGTCGGTAGGCAGCTGCTCCCCTGCTGTGCTAACCCTGCCTGGCCTGTGGGTTGCAGCTGGAGAACGCCAAGCAGTCGGCGGAGAGGAACAGCAGCATGGTGGGCGCCGCCCACGAAGAACTGCAGCAGTCGCGGATCCGCATCGACAGCCTGTCGGCCCAGCTCAGCCAGCTGCAGAAGCAGGTGAGCAGGAGATGCCAGCGAGAGCATTGTCCAGCCACCTGCCTCCTCCTCCCACTAGTTCCCCCTTGTGGCTGCCCCAGGCTTTTGCTCTGGAACCAAGCTGAGCGCTTGTCATGGGCGAGCTCCATTCAGTACATGAAGACGCCCCTTCAGTCAGCGCTAGGTGCTGCCCTATAGCCACAGTGGGCTGATGGGATGGAGTGCAGCTGGCCGGCTGCTAGGCGCAGCATTCGCACCCCCATTGCCATGATTGCGGGGCTTGGAGCAAAGGGGAGAGATGGGCAGGTTTGGAGGGGACATGGGCGTAACGCCCCCAGCCTCCCGCAATCCTCTGGCTCGCACTTGGCTATAACAGAGCTGTGTCTCAGGAAGTCCTTCATGGGCAAACATCCCCAGCAGATGCATGACAGCGGGTCTGTGTCTAAGGGGCCAATAGCCCTGGTAGCGAGGGGCACCCTCTGCTGCTTGTGCTCTGCCTCACCCCCTTCCTCCGTGTCTCCTCTCTGCTCCCAGCTGGCTGCCAGGGAGTCGCAGCTGCGGGACCTGGAGGACGCGCTGGCCCGGGAGCGGGAGACCAGCCGACGCATCCTGTCCGACAAGGAGCGGGAGATGGCGGACATGCGGGCCAGGATGCAGCATCAGCTGGACGAGTACCAGGAGCTGCTGGACATCAAGCTGGCCCTGGACATGGAGATCCAAGCCTACCGCAAGCTGCTGGAGGGAGAGGAGGAGAGGTGGGTGCAGAGAAAGGCTCCTTGATGGGGTGGGGGAGGAGCTTGCTGGAGGCATAGCCAAGGAGGAGTGGGGGGGGGTCTGATGGGTGGGGAGATGTGCCAGTGGGGGCTGGGTGAATGGAGGACATGCCTGATTTGGGTGGGCTGGTAACACAGGCTTGGTCGTGTTGACCTGACCCTAATGTGAAGGGGTTTGGTGCTGCAGTGATGGGCCGACTGGGGGTGGGGTATGGACCTAAGCAACTCTCCTCAATCCCACCTGCCCCAATGTGGGAGGGGTGCTGGCACAGCCTGTTACAGAGACAGGAGCCAGTCACAAAATCTGTTCCCACCCACCATGATTGGAGCCTCCCAGATGCAGGGGACAGTCAGGTGCCGAGCCTGGATCCAGGCAGGGATGAGGATTTTAGGGCATGGGTGAGGGAAGGGGGCACATCGGGGAGCTCAGGTGGACAGGGAGGCTGGTGGCTCAGAGCAGGATGTGATGGACTGGTCAGGAATGGAGACTGAGTTGAGCTTCCTGCAGTCGCCCATATCCCCGCAGCCATGCTGGGGGTCTGGGAAGGGCAGCTGGTTCCTGCTGCTCCAGTCAGTGATTATCGTAAGCACCCCGGCGTGTGTGGAACTGACAGCCCCAGAGGCTGAACTCCCTCTCTGGGAAACAGGCAGCATCTGGCTGCGCTTGGCTCCCCGCACTGTTGATGGACCTCCCAGCCCCATTGCTCATCCACCACAAGCTGTTCGGCCCTTGGCGTCTCTGCCAAGAGGTTGGGGAAAGCTGTGGGGAGGGATTTTGTGATGGAGACATGTCCTTCAGGGGACGTCCCATGGGGTAGTGGCCTCTGTCTGCAGGTCACCAAGCAGCCACGAGATCTTGTCCCCTCTAGGGCTCCTAACCGGGCCCGGATCGGAGCCAGTGCCCTCAAGGGTCCAGGCAGCGGCCCAGCCCGCACTCACTCCTTCTCGCTCTCTCCCAAGGCTGAGGCTGTCTCCAAGCCCCAGCTCCCAGAAGCGGGGCTCCAGGATCCATGTGAGCCACTCCACCACACCAGGCTCCTCCAAGAAGAGGAAGCTGGAGGACGGGGAGCGCCGGACGAGCTTCTCCCAACATGCGAGGACCAGCGGTCGTGTGGCCGTGGAAGAGGTTGATTTGGAAGGGAAATTTGTCCGTCTCAGGAACAAGTCCAACGAGGTAGATTTCCTGGTGGCGATGCTGGTCATGCCTAAGCAAGGGCAAGATGGGTCAATAGCTGGAAGGGAAACCACGTAGTTCTTGGAGTGTCCTTCCCCTCGGGTCAGCCCTAAACCCACTGTGCAGACAAAGGATGCTGCGATTTTTGTGAGACTTAACATGTAGAGACAATTCCTAGTGTAAACCGAGTGTTGTTCTGTTGTGTGTGTTGTTAGACAGCTGCTGTGTCCCCCCCCAGAGGTGGATGCATTTCAACAGTTCAGATCGCGTTGGGGTGCTTTAGAACAAAAGCAGATCTCGTCAGATGATCTCAAAGCTCTTTACAAGAAGATCAGTATCATTATCCCTCTTTTACAGATGGGGAAACTGAGGCGCAGAACAGGGACATGACTTGCCCAAGCTCACCCAGGAGACTAGTGTCAGAGCTGGGAGTAGAACCCAGGTTTCCTGAGTCCAGTCTGGTGCTCTGTCCACTAGGCCACACTGTACTGGGAGCTGTACATGTAGAGTGAGAGACAGTCCCTGCCCCAAAAATCTCTGTGTATATAGACAAGACAGACGAAGGGTAGGGAAAGGGATACAAGCAGATGGGGAAACTGAGGTGAAGGAAGGCGAGGTGACTTGCTGACGGTCAGAGGGTCTGTGGGAGAGTCCCAGCTCAGTCCCTTAGCCACAGGACTTGTAGCCAAGGGGAGGCAAAACTGGAACAGCCTTGAAGGTGGATTTCTCAAGGCCTCTGCCTTCCGTTGTGCAGGACCAGGCGATGGGAAGCTGGCAGATCAAGCGTCAGAATGGAGACGAGGCCCCCATCAGCTACCGCTTCCCTCCCAAGTTCACCCTGAAGGCCGGCCAGGTGGTCACGGTGAGTAACAAACTGCGCTCGCATGGGGCTACTGAAGGGGGACTGAGGCGCCGTTCTCAACTGGCATTTGTCACCCTGGAGTCGCCCCGGGGAGATAGAGCAGCGGGTCCTACACTCCTGAAGAGCAGAGCAAACCCAGCCCCTCTGAGTGCACACGCATCTCACCTCCGGCCCCCTCGGTAAAGTGGCCATAGGGCTCCTCCTTGGGGACGGATGGGGGACTGCAGCTTTGATTCTAGCTGAGATACAAAGCTCCGATAGGGGGGCCAGATCTCCCCTTTGCAGGCAGGAACTGCTGACATTGCCGGAGATCAGCTTGGGATGGCAGAAATCGCACCCCGGCAGCAGCTCTTGTGGGATTCCTGCCATCTGGGACTGAAGTGGTACCGCCGCAGATTCAGATCCGGCCTGTGGTTTTCTCAGCCCATCTCCCTTGCATCCGTTCCTTGCAGTTTAGAGAACAGTGACACTCCCCACCCTGGCTCAGCAGTCCAGCACGGAGGTTTGAACCTGGAACGCGCGATCAGAGGAGTTCCTGTATTTAACAGCTGTAGTAGACTCTTATCCTCTTTTGTGGAGCAGCCGCTGGACAGGCGCAAAGACCCACATGGCGAATTAGGGTTAGGCTGATGCCACTGGCACAAGGTGCTACCAATCTCTTGTGTGTTCCTTTTTAGATCTGGGCTTCTGGAGCTGGCGCCACCCATAGCCCTCCCACTGACATGGTGTGGAAGGCCCAAAGCTCCTGGGGCTCTGGAGACAGCCTGCGAACCGCCCTGATCAACTCCAGCGGAGAGGTGAGACTCCAGGGGGTTGGGACAGTGGCAGCTGGGGGCTTGAGGTCTCGAGGCAACATGCTTGGGCTGGATGCAAGAGAGGGATGGGTAAGGGGTGGAAGGTGAAAGTGACGCATCGGCCAGTGGAGTCGGGTCTGATTCTCCCTCGTGTGTTGTCTGCGGGCTGGAAGTCCCTAGGGTGATCTTTCATTTGAGCCATAGAGCAAAGGGGGATATTGGCAGGTGTAGCTGCAACCTGATTTTGCCCTCCCTCCCTTCCAGGAGGTGGCCATGAGGAAGCTGGTGCGCACGGTGATCATCAATGACGATGAGGAGGATGATGATGACGAAGTCAGCGTCCACCACCGTCACCACCATGTAAGTATCATGCTCTGTCAGGGACAGGCAGCAGGATCCAGTGGGCAGGGGACTCAGGATCTGGTTTTGCTGCTGGCCTGCTGGGTGATCTTAGGCAAGTCCCTCTCCTGCTGATTGATGCACTGATCCTGCACCTTCCAGGACCAGACCCGGGGGAGCAGGGAGTTGAGGTGATGGGGGAAGGGCCCTGTGACTTACCTGGCTGGAAAACAACCAACCACAATGTCAGGGAAGCAAACTGCTCTCCATCGACTGCATGAGATTATCTCTGCACATGGAGACACTCCCAGCACCTGCATGAAGGGATCGAGCTGACGATGGGGGATGTGGGTTCGTTTGGAGCATCTCGAACAAAAGGGCTCTGATCATCCCCATGGAGGAGTGGCAGAATAAGCTTCCAGGCTGGAACCGTGAAGATCAGCCCTGAAATCCAGCCTGTAGCCTGGAGCACGCAGGGTTTCGTCTGGAGGACGATCCAGGCTTTGGTGGGGACCAAGCTGTAGAGAGGGCTGCTCTGATGCCCTCTGCTTTGCCAGGTAGCAGCTGACGGCCGAAACGCGTCCAAGGATCCCGATGGCTGCTGTGGTTTTAGCCCCCCTGGTGCATTCTTGGACTCTTGCTCTCCTCCCTGCAGAGCTGAAGGTGTCCTTCCTAATCTGGGGCCGGTGACAGACGGATGGCTTCATTAAACAGAGGATGGGCTGGTGCCCAATTAGAAGCGTGTTCAGTTCTTCTCCCCCGTACAACGTCCCTTATCTAAGTGGGCGTGAGACAAAGGCACCTCCAGCGCGTATCAGACAGGAGGTCTAGGGTTCAGTAACTCCCCCTAGGGGATGGTGTCAGATTCAGCTCTCAGCTGCTTGGATTGGTGCAGCTGGGACTGTATCGTGCATGATCAGCTTTTATATTTCATTGCTCTGGATCCAACCAGCCATGTCAGGATGAATATTGATCAGCCCCAGAGAAACGAGCCAGGATCTCCTTCTGGCTGGCATTACCCGTTTGTTTTGAGGACTGAATTCCTTCCAGGAGTGAGCTTCCTACCGTAAAGCAGAGTCACCCAGGCCATGTTGGACCCTTGACAGGGGGGTGTTAGCCATTCAGGATGGGCTTGGATAAAAATTCCCCCCCCCCCCCCCCCCGAGGCCAATCCCCGGCTTGGCCATCAGAGGCAGGGCTGAGGAATAGACAGGACTGGTTAGTTGGGTGCTAACTATAGGCAAACCACAAATGACACAGCCCTCGATGTCTTCAAAGCACTGAATTGTCCATGTTATTGGTGCAGAAGAACCAGGCATGACAAGGAGAGGAAAGAAGCAACAGATCGACTCCAAACTGGCCCCATGTCCTCACACGGTGTGATCACGCCACTGCTGAGTATCCTCTGGGTGGGTCTGACTCAAAACCCCAGTGCTCTGATACCACGGGCATGGACTCACACTGAGACGCCAAACCAGAACAGACTCCAAACCACCCCTCCCCTCCCTGCAAATTCACCAGATCAGAATCTTACATCCTGGGGCCTATCTCGGATCACCTCACCCTGGTTCTACATATGGAGTGGTCCGAAGTGTGATTAAGTCGGCTCAGGGACTGCACCACTTAATTACGTCTTAGGTGTTCTTGACATGAAATTTGAGTGCCGTGGTGCTGTTCCTCCAATACAAAGGGCTTTGCTGGCTCAAGAGAGATGTGATTCCCTTCTTGATGCACAAATCCAGCTCCCATCACTGTTAGCAGGAGTCGGGTACGTGCATGACAAGAGGGAGTAGCACCAGTGTTTAGACCAGACTGCAGGAATACACCACATGTCCCACAGCCAGCTATTTTGGGGGCCCATTTGCCCATCCTGGGTGTGAGTTGCTCCCTTTGGCTTCGGTAGGAGTTTGTCCGTTCCAGAGGTTCTCAACCATTTATCATACACTGACCACCATCTAGCCGGTACCCTTTGCCCCCACATTCAGCAATATGGGAGTGGCAGGGAGGTCACAACCCCCAGGTAGAGATTCCTCCCCCCGCCCCCGAACGACACATTCTATTTTATTCAGATTCTTCTAATGCACCCGTCACCATGGAATCAGGGCTCCATGGTTTATGAGCATCCTGCAATGGCAGAACATCTGCTGGGGTCCGATGTCCCAAAGTACCGATCACAAGACTAGGCTGGGTGTTGGACGGGCACAATCCAGCCCTGCCACGGCAAAGAGGTTCTTGGCCAGCTCTGATGCCCATCTGAAAACAGGAAAGGCCGATGCCTCCTTTCGGGGACCCCTACACAGCCATGGGGCTCCAGCCGGGTGGGATGGGTGTAGCTTGAGAATAGCCTTAGGGCTCTGCCTCCTTGGAGCGCTCATTAAACCCTCGAGCTGATTCACCTGGGCCTGGGATCAGTTCCGCTCCTCACTCTGATCTTCTTGGGGGCCTCTGGCCCTGGAGGAAGCTCCATCAAGTACTGAAGCTCCGTTTTTTTTTCTCTTTCCACCCCTCAAGGCCCACTGCGGTGGCACAGGTGATCCTGGCGAGTACAACCTGCGCTCCCGCACCGTGGTGTGCAGCACCTGTGGCCAGCCGGCAGAGAAAGCCAGCGGGGGCCAGAACGTCGCGGCTGGCTCCATGTCCTCGGAATCGTCCGCCTCCAGCCTCACCATCACCCGCAGCTACCGCTCCCTTGGAGGGACTGGTGGGGGCAGCAGCGGCCTTGGGGAAAACCTGGTGACCAGGTCCTACATCCTGGGTAACTCCAACCCACGCAGTCAGGTCAGTGCACGAGAAGAAAGGGGCAAGGGAATCTTCTCTGGGGCAAGGGAATCCCAAGGTAGCCGAGTGTCCAGGCTAATGGATCTCGCTCATCTGAAGGTCCCACTGGGAATTCCAGCTGGTGGAACCCTGTCATAGTTCGGTTCTTCCTCCTGCTCGCTGGTTAGGGCCAGTTCTGTGTCAGGATCCATGTGCTCTAAATACAAACAGGTCCCCCACTTAATAAGCCAAAATCCAGCTCTCTCCTCTAGCGGCTCCTGCTGCAAACACGAGTAGTTTGTGGATGGGGATCTGGTGAAGGCTCCTCTCTGAGGATCTCTGAGGTGGACAGACTGTGAAATGGTCTAAATGGATTTACTGACCCAGATTTAGCTCCCCCGTGGCTAAACCAACTGCGCCCGCACTCCTCCTCTCAGGCCCCTTTTGTGCACCTGGCGGCTCCTCAGGCCGGAGCGTGCCTGTTCCGAGTCAGATCCCAGCTCTGCTGCTGTGAACCAGCTTCAGAGGCCCCTTGCAGCCAGTTCCGATGCCCCACTGCCCCCAGTCCCAGGGTCCTCACTTGGGCCAAACTCCAACACAAGCAAACAAGAGTCTTTCTGGAGTGAGGACTGCAGGGTTTGCTGGCTGTGTGCGCGCAATGCTGGTGAGTGTAGAAGGATCCCGCACCCCCACTCATCAGAGAGAGCCTTACAGCCCTCCAGGCAGAAGCTGCAGGATTTGGGTCTGCAGCAGAAAACTTGTCAAATCCAGAGAAATATTCCCCAGAGCAAGGAGCCCTGGCTAATGAGGCTACATCCAAATCACCAGCTCCCTTTAGGGGTCCCAAATCAGCTCTACACCCCCTGCAGCAGAGCCCAAACTGTAGCCGTCCAGGTCAGCGCTACCTCCGAATGGGCACGTCTGTCCATAACCAGACTGTCCAGGGTCCTTCAGAATATGGGAGTTCTGAGCCGTCTGCTTCCGAGGGGCCTCCCCTGACATGAGGGGTCCATGACGCACCTTAACTGTGGGAATCGCCAGTGGTCCATCGAAACCAGCGGCTTTGTCTCCTAGGGTGACCAGTGGCTTCCGAGGAAAGTACAAGAGACCCCTCCCGCCCCCCATGGAATTGCCTGGCTATGGGAGATGTTTCTTCCTTACCCAGGCAGCCGGTGACTGGCTCATGCCTTGAAGCATGATGGCTTGTACCTTGTACAAGGATGACGATGTTAATTATACCTAGAACATTCAAGATAAGGACCCTATTTGTAGGGTTAGACCCTAGTTCCCCACCACTCTTGATTCTGGCTTGTCCCCTAGGCTGTTTTACTGGCTAGTCAGGTGGCCAGTGGCTCAGATCTCCAGGGCTGGCTGCTAGCCGGGCTGGCAAGTTAAAAGCCTCCCAACCCCCTGAGCCAGCCACTGAGGATCCCACTGGCAGCATCGCCACCGTGAAGCCAGTAGCCGGGAGTTGTGGCTCCTAGTTTCACATTAACTGGGACTCCGAAGCAGGGGGGCAAAACCTGCACCAAGGACTCAACTGGCTTGGCTCATCTGAGTGAGAAACCCACCTGCCGGCTCCTGGGAGGAACCCTGAACCCTCCCCCTCAGTCATCGTTCTAACAGAGGGATCTTTATACCCGCTTCCATCTCCCGCTTCGGTTCCTTTCCTGGCTCTCTCCCCTTCTCGCCATCTCCTGGCGGCTGCTGCTGCTTCCCTTCTGACCCTCAGCTGCCCACATCTTCGCACACCCCTCCTGGCAGCCTTCTCTTGACTAAACCCACGGCCCCCTCCAGGCTGCCTTTGGCTGAACGTCTCTGGTGGAAGGTGCTTCTCTTAGGGCAAGAGGTTAGGTCCTCCCTGCCTCTGAAATGTACGTAGAAATGCATCTGTGTCCCCTCCCCGGCTCAGTCAGAATCCAGGCACCAGGCTTCCATCCTTAGTGCTAAGAACAAAAAAATCAGTGGCTCAAGCAGGGAACAGGGAACTCATGGGTCCTGTCCCCTGCTCTGTCCATGTCTCCCTGCATGACCGTGGCAAGTCCCTTAGCTGCTCTGTGCCCGAGTGTCCCAGCTGTGCAGTCGGTTCAATAGCTCTGCCATGCCTCTCTGTAAAGTCCCTTGACCTCCGTGGATGACAGCTGCTACAGAAGTGTTGTGTTTGTGCTATGCTGCTGCTTATGCTCTAACGGTGGAGTACAGTAGAGCCCCGGTTGTCCAGCTCTCCATGTCAACCAACAGCCAGCGCTCGCAGGTCCAGAGCAGGTGACCTCTCCTGTGACGGCTAGGTGGCGCTGCAGCCTCACACTTACCCATTCTCCAGATAGTCCACATTTTGTATTATCCTGCCTCACCCCAGTCCCAATTAGATCGTATAAATGAGGCTCTGCTGTATTTATAATATTATAATGCTAATGAATTCTACTTCTACTAATGCTCTAATTGAGTATTTATAATACTCCAAAACTAAATGTGAGTACTTAATATCTGAGTATTGTAATACTCCACCATTAGAGATCATTAGTAGTAACATTTTAATAGTTAATTAAATTAATACTATTCTAATCAGTATTATTATTCTAATATACTACCACTAATTCTCAAACTATTTAATGTTCTAGAGACTCCATCTATAGAATGGGGAGAATGATTTTTATATGATCATCGAGCGCTTTGAGATATGGATGAAAGGCACTCATTATTATTTGTATTACTGTACACTTGCTCATGGACCGGGACCCCAGGGTGTTCTGTGCTGTACAGATTCAAAACGAAAAGATTATTCCCTGCCCTAAAGGGTCACAATCTTAAAATATGAGCTGAGTATTTTAACCGATTTAAAACTTTTATTAAAGCTAATGTTAAAAGAATTTTGTGTGTACATCTGGGTATAGTGCTTAGATTATTCACAAATACAAAGTTTGTTTTTAAAGTCATAAGGTACATATAGTGCATAATCAGCAATAACCCAAATGTAGGTGAATGAATTTAAGAATACAGTGTAGATATTTAGCATCTATGCATTCGGGTACATTACTCGTGAAAAACGTTATACAGAGAGTTGGTGGCGGAAAGCAAAATATATCCATGAGTGAAGATTCCTAGAATATCAGGGTTGGAAGGGACCTCAGGAGGTCACCTAGTCCGACCCCCTGCTCAAAGCAGGATCAATCCCCAGTTTTTGCCCCAGATCCCTAAATGGCCCCCTCAAGGATTGAACTCACAACCCTAGGTTTAGCAGGCCAATGCTCAAACCACTGAGCTGTCCCTCCCCCCAAATAACGGTGTCTCTCAGTAATTGAGAATTTTGGATAGGGTGTCCATTTAGAGAAAAAAACAGTCCATCAGGAAAGCATTTGAGTTACTTTCCCGACTGCGCTTCTTATCCGCACCCCAGCTCATCCCTCCTAGTAATGCCGATGTCCGGTGATGTGTTCTTCTGGGCATACTTACGGGATCATTCCAATACTGCTATGAGAGGCATGCTGAGTTCCTGAGCTAGGGATGGATTTGAAAAGCAAAGTCTCCTTACCCGTAAAAGTTAGGTCCCTTATTTGTTCCTTGAAATCTGGCTCGTGGAAGGTTCCAACTGTCGAGCATTTTGTCACTGTCCAGAAGCGGAAGCAGGTATTCCTCCAGCCAGACCAATGAAATCAATGAGAGGAGTCACTTGTTAAGTCAGAACTCATGGAACTACTGGGGCCAGGGACCTGCAGCACGTAATAATTCGTACTTAGCAATAGACTTTCTTGATGACTACTGCTGTTCCCCTTTAACTGAAGCAAACAGACGTTAACAATTATTTATCTTCTCTTTTCTCCCTCCAGGGTCCTCAAAACTGCAGCATCATGTAACCAGCAGAGGGTGCTCTCCTTGCTGACAACCTGCCATATCATGCTATTCCCCCCCCGCCCAAGCCTAGAGAACCATTTCCCCCCCCCTTTTTAAAACAAAGGGGGGTTTTTTTGTGTTTTTTCTACAGCAGAAATTTTATATATAGATATATATATAAAAATGCTAAAAGATGCTTTGATTTTTTTTAAGAAAAAGTCTATTTCTATAAAAAAAAAAAGCTTTTTCAGCTTCTAAATTTTTTTAAAAACTAAAACCAAAGAGGTGAAAGAATTGTGGCTACCAAAAAAAAGAGAAGGGAAAAAAAAAAAGAAAGATTGTCGTTTAATAGCTTTCTAGATGTATTTTTTGGCCAAAGCTTCTTATGTAGGACTAGCTGCTGTAAAGCCACCAGAGCTGAAATGCTGACCGCTGTTCCCCAGGGGCCGCGTTGCTCTCAGAACCATGCACTTAGACCTGATGGCAAAGCTCACTTGAAGTCAGTGGGCCTCACGCTGATGTCCGTGAGCTTTGGTTCAGGCCCAGAATCCTTTAGGAGGAGGATCAGATCATCAGGCCTGTTTCTCATATATGCTAAGGCCCTTTTACGTCACTCCTACAGCGGGAAGGGGCCTTCGAGTGGATGGAACTGTAACTTACGAGCACTGCGGAAAAAAGACCTTGGTACATTTCACCCAGTGGGCCTGATTCTCACTGACAGCTCTGTGTCAGCTTCACATTCTGTTTAATCGCATGGGGGCATTATCTTAAGCGCTCTCCTTTTGTCCCATTTCCTCTGCTTAACTGCTGTTCCCCGACCAGCTGCTGCACTGCTATAGCCATGGGAGATGCTGATGAGTTTAATTTTCGTACTGTACTGCTGTTATTCAATGCCACTTCTTTTTCTTCTAAAGGCAGCCAAGTCGTGCCTTAAAGGGTGATACTGATTGGGTGAGCTTAATCAGAAAGGGAGATGATAGAGGAACGAGGAGTCCGGTTTAGAGAGCCTGATAGCCCAGGATCCAGTTCAGAGACCAAGGGCAGAGCGATCAGGGAGACAGAAAGAGAGAGAGTTTCGGAATGTGCTTGTTATAAGCGTGGGACCAGATATCGACACCAGCCCTGACCAGAGCGACCTTTAAGGTGTCCAAGAGGCTGAGCAAAGCAGGTTGGGTCGTGGGGTTTATTCTCAGTTAACGTGAGCCAGATCCTCAGCTGGTGTGAAGCCTGCCTACCCCCGTTGCCTTACCGGAACTCACTGTCACCAACTGAGGCTATGCTGTGTGTGATTACGGTTGCACTAGCTGCTTCTTCTCCACTGCGGGTATGATCCTGCGTCGCACCCCACCCCTTCTGCTGACTTCAGTTGGAGTTTGGGGGGCACACCGGGGGGCAGGGTCAGACCCCAAGTCCACTAAGGAATTGGGGGCTCACATGGTTTGCAGGAGGACAGGTCTCTTCTCCACTCTGTATTACACTAACTGCTTTGTTTTGGAGGCCTGTCTGAGCCCGGGATGGATCAAGACAGCTCAACAAGATCCATCCAGTCCATTTGTCTTGTTGTGCTCAGTGGCTTTTGTTTTCCTGCATGACACTGTCTGAGCCCACCGCATGCCCCTCCTCCACCATTGCCGGGTGGGGGAGCCCAGGGCAGCTCAGAGTAGAGTCAGCGTAGGGTTGTCCAGTCAATGTTGTGTTGGCAAAGTGTTGCCTTTTAAAATCCAACACTAAAATAAAACCACCGCAATCCCCGTATCTATTGATCTTATTGTCATGGAGCCGCTACCACTGGCCAAGGCTTGTACCCACTACAGCGCCCGTCCTCTGCCCCACCACCTCCCTTCAGCGTCACCCACCTTGATCCACTCTGCTGGGTGCCGATCTCTGTTCCGCAGGGGACGTCCCGGCTTTGTCACTGTTAAGGTTTGGTTGCTGTAGGTGGATCTGGCAAGGCCTTGTACTGTTAATTGGAAATGTTGCAATATTTCTGTTTTCCAAAATCAATACACCAGAGAACCTACCCAGCCTGTGTCCTCTCATTATTTCAGCTGCCATTTATAATGCAAGGGGCACTTCTGACATCACCCCATGAAGTGGGGAGGAGGGGGATAGTGGGATAGCGCACTGGTTGCCATAGTTCAATGCAACTGCACTGGTATTCTCCTTCCCTGTGGTCCAGCCAGGTCACCCACTCTGGGCTCCAGGCTCCTCAGCTGTCGCCTGTCTCGGGTGGAGACCAATGTTCCCTCTAATTTTTTACATCCATGTGTGAAATGAATTTTGTTATGTGCACCAATATGGAGGTGATGTGTGGTGAGGGTAGGGCCAAGGAGGGTTCAGAGTGTGGGAGGGGGCTCCGGGCTGGGCAGAGGGTTGGGGTGCGGGGGGGTGGGGTGAGGGCTCTAGGGTGGGGCTGGGGGTGAGGAGTTTGGGGTGCGGGAGGGGGCTCAGGGCTAGGGCAGAGTGTAGGGGTGTGAGGGCGCCGGGGGAGAGGCGCCTCTCCCTGGCTGCGGCAGCTCCAGGGCAGGGGCCAGGAGAGAGGTGCCTCTCCCCACCTGTGCAGCCCTTGATACCCTGCCACGCGGCTTAGAGGGAACTTAGGTGGCGACCCATGTGTGTCTCCCTCCTGACCAGGGTATTTCCAGGCTACACTGATTACACCGAGTTTCTCAGCAAGCCTGACTCTAGTTAATCTATCCCCTCGAGCGACAGAAGCTAGGTCAACAGAAGAATTCTTCACTGACGTAGCAGTGTCTACACTGGGTTTAGGTTGGGTTTTAACTACATCTCTCAGGGCTGTGAAGGTTGACCTAAGTTTTAGGTGTAGACCAGGTTTCAGGACCCTCCCACAAACTCCACTTCTCAAAAGCTGAAGACTTCTTTCTCTCTTCCAGGATTGGTTGGCAGGGGCATCCCCCAAACAGTCTAAAACAATTAGCATCTTAAACGAGCCAAGCTTTAGAAGAGAAGAGACTCTCACTAAAACTAAAGCTCCTGTTGCCATAAACTCGGCTGGTCTACACGGCCAAGTTTGACCAGTGAGGCCTTGGCTACACTAAAGCCGTGTGCTGGTATCTTTTCCCTTTCAAGGCCCTTCACCACTTCTCCCCACCCTGCCTGTCATCTCTCATTCGGCATTGAAAGGGCAACGCCTGCCTCCATCAGTCCATGATCCCAGCCCCCACGCCCACTTGTTACATTTTCTAACAAGCCCCTTTGTGCTTTCTCCCCTGCCGCCCCTCACACCTGGGACAGGCTCCCTGTAACCATCCACAGACCTACCCAGGATCTTCCTTCAGAACTCCCCTCAAAACCTCCTTTGCCGTGAGGCCTGCGAAAACATTGACAAGGGTTAGGCGGCTGGTGGGCAAAGACCACAGCCTACACGCTGACCATATTGGCTCGTCGTTTCCTTGTGCTCCCCGTCTGTCTGCACCCATCTGCTCTCTCTCCTCTTAGACTTTGATTGGAAACTCCTTGGGGCAGGGACTGTCTTTTCGGTTCTGTGGCCCTGCAGCCCATAGTTGCCACCCCCTCTGCCCCTATCCCCGTTACAGCAAAATTACAAGCAATGGGAAGCAGGGACTTCTAATGGGAAGTGTTGGCCATCTTTAACTACAGGGAGAGACACCATAATCCTTATAGCAGATTCTGCTTCATAGCAATCCTGATCTTAGCACCTGCCGGTTAATGGCAACAGAGGGCCGGGACCCAATCCCACTAACCCTCCCACTAACATGAATGGCACTGAGATTCAGATATGGGCAACAGCCTGCAGCTTATTAGCAGCTTATGTTTTTTAAGAAAGGCCCTGGCTGCGGGCAGGTTGGCAGCACTGTGGCTGGGGCAGGAAATGCGGGGAGGTGCCTTCCCTGGCGGCAGCCCTGCAAAGCCGCCTGTCGCTGGTGCTCAGCGCTTCCCCCCGGGGCTGCCGCCCGGCAAAGCTACTACACAGGGACCGTGCAGGAGCGGAGGGGCGGCTGTGGGCAGGGCAGTAGCGGGGAGCAGGGCCTGCAGCCTGGAAGTTGGAGCAGAACGATACCTCTCCTTGCAGGCTCCAGGCTGCGCCCTGCTGAGTGTTAGCTAAAAAACAGATTTGGGGGGGACCCCCCCACCCCCAGAACACCTCACCTACTAACCAGTCTGTTTTTCCTAAAGTATGGGTTTCCAGGGTGGCTATGGAAATACCTGGGGCTTGCCAGGGGCTCCCCAGAACAGCTCGGATGTGTACCCCCAGAGGACACGGATACCGCCTTCCGATAAATGATTGACACCGGCAGTATTCTTTCCAAAACAAAGACACCTTTTTCTGGTGCAAACACCAACCCCTAATACAACAATAATCTATTCTCCCCCCCCCACCACCACCACAAATCCCTTGTTCCAAGTTCAAGAACATCCCAAACCACAATAACCATACAGCTAAAATGATGCCAAGTGG
This sequence comes from Chelonia mydas, assembly GCF_015237465.2. Taxonomy (NCBI): domain Eukaryota; kingdom Metazoa; phylum Chordata; order Testudines; family Cheloniidae; genus Chelonia; species Chelonia mydas. The sequence goes on from NC_051264.2 coordinate 5,230,766, forward strand.
CTGTGCCTTCTCACGGGTGGCCCGTCTGTCACAAGACACTGACAGCAGTTCGTAACTGTACTTTGCCTTCCGTACATCAATTCCTTTTACAAGCAACACACAGAACCTACATCTTCATTAAGCCAAACACTAGACTGTGACTCTGCTATAACTGTAACTGAGCGGCTTAATCTGCTGACTTCACCTCAGTGGCAGGACTCCCTCTGTTGCTGCTCGGTACAGTTGCTGCGGGTGCTGCTGTTTCTCCGACAGCTCCTCTCCCAGCGATTGTCCAACCCCCCTCCCATGCGTACCCTCCACAAACTCCTCAGCTGTCTGCTCTCTCTCCAGCTGTCTTCGCCTTAGGTCCCTGCATCTCCCTCCTTGACTATCAGCGGCCTGCTGACACCCTGCCCTTTCTACTGCCCTGTCAGAACTTTCTAATCACTTCTGCTACTGTCCGATGAAGTGAGCTGTAGCTCACGAAAGCTTATGCGCAAATAAACTGGTTATTCTCTAAGGTGCCACAAGTCCTCCTGTTCTTTTTGTGGATACAGACTAACACGGCTGCTGAAACCTGTCCTGCAACCGTTATTTACTCCACGGTGTTGTGATCTGTCAGTCGTCGTTTACCACTTTCTTCTTCCCACCAACTTTACTTTTGGTATGTGACCTTTAGCCTACGTTTAATGGGGTTACCAGAGCTTATCAGTGGAGTGACTCTTGCTTATATCAAATGGAAACTAGGGACACAAAAATGGAGTCTGGGGAATTTCTCTGCTATCACCGGGGACTATACACAGGGAAGGAAGAGCTGGGACGTGCTGAGCCCCGATCCCTGGAGAGTACAGGGATAGGTATGGTGCAGCCCCACAGACCCCCCCCATGCCCCATAGAAAGCCCTGGCACCCAGGCTGCAGCCCCCTCCCCACTGCCACCCTGCCCAAAGCCAGGTTTGCAAGGCTGCAGCCAGGGAAGGCACATTTCAGTGCCTCCTTCCCCAGTTGTTGTCTTGCAAATCTGCCTTCCACTTGTTGCCAGACAATAGCAACTTCTCGCTGGAAGCCAAGAGGCTGCCAATAAGCAAAATCTACTGTATTATATGTGACTATGACAGCAAGCCCTGGAGACTGCCGTGCTAAGGGGACACTTCTCCCTGTGACATGTTTACACACATCTTTGTCTTTCCACTGGCACGCTCTCCTTTGACAGCTTCTCAGTGTTAGGATCTGAAAGCCAAAATCAGCACGCACCCTCGGCAGAGCAAAAAAACATCCAGCAGATGATGGACTCCTGGCAGAAAACGGCTTCCTTGGGACATGGCCGTCTGGTGCCAAGAGGCTGGAATTTGCACCCTCAATGTACTGCTAATAAAACACCAGCTACGACTCTGACGTTAGACTCACAGACTTTAAGGCCAGCAAGGACCATGGTGATCATCTAGTCTGGCCTCCTGCCCATCGCAGGCCACCGAGCCTCGCCCACCCTCTCCTGTAACAGATCCTGTAATGTGGAGCTTCCTGTTTACAGTAAATTCCTGCGGGCTTTTCCCTCCAATTTAATGAATCTTTTTTTCAATCTGATACTGACTCTGCCGGCGCTCATCCTGCCTGAGTCCGGCTCCGTACGTCACGTTCGGCTTTGTCGAGCCTGATTCATTGGGGCTGGGTCTTTTGAAACACTTTGGGGGGAAATCTTGAGATTTTTTTTTTCCCGTTAATCTCTCTGTAAAGTGTCCTAGCATGCAGGCACTTAATTACTCACGTAAAGTCCTACCGAAAGCAGGGCTAGGCTATGAACCCTTCTCTTCTGGACCATGAGCTGATTTCTCAGGCCCAGCTCCTTGGAGATATTCAGGCAGGGTTAGGGTTATCCGATGCAGTGAGCTGTAGCTCACAAAAGCTTATGCTCAAATAAATGTGTTAGTCTCTAAGGTGCCACAAATCCTCCTGTTCTTTTTGCGGATACAGACTAACACGGCTGCTCCTCTGAAACCGGTTAAGAAGAAATTTCCTCTGTGGGCAGATTATCCCGTAACTGTCCAGTAGGGGGAGGTCTTGCACTTTCCTCTGACACAAGGATTACTGGGATCCTAGAATCACAGGGTTAGGAGGGACCGCAAGAGATTGCGGAGACTAGCCTGGGATGGATTCCTCCGTTTCCGTCCAATTTTCAGCCAGGGAAATGACCCTGAACTTCATTTACAGCTTCCTCTGAGTAAAGGACTTGACTAATTTTTACTAGTACTGGTTTTTTTCACCTCTGCCTTAGTACCATGAGCTTAAACTGCAAAGCCGGCAGAGGGAGCAAGTTCCTAGCTGGTACATTTTAGAAAAAGATTTTACAGTAACTCGAGCAAACTCCCAAGATTACAAACAAATCCCGGGTTTCACACGGAACTGGGCCTTTTCAGGTTGTTAGCCATTTCAAAAGTCGGACAAGGCAGCATTTTGGACTGGGAGCGAAATGAAAAATTTCAAAACTACGAGCAAATCGAAATATTGCCAAACAAATTTCAGGGGGGGGGGCGGGTTGACTGAAACATTTCATTTCAACCAAATTGAAACATTTTGTTTCGGTTTTAAAACTTTTGGGGACATTGTTAAGGAAATTACAGGAAACTTGGATGCAAAAGGATGTTTCAAAACAACAACAGAAAGAAACATTTTGTTCTGTTGCGTGACTGCAGCATGAAACAAAACTTGGAGAGTGAGCTGCCTGGGATAAGTAGACTCCTACCCCGGTGGAAACCTGGCTGAGGGCGAGAAGTAGGCGATGCTGCCAGCGTGGGCTTGCTTTGCTTTTCCAATCTATCCTAAGGGACCCTCCACGCTGTATTCCGGTTCTGGCTTGTTCTGCAAAGGCTGCGCTGTGTCCCTGCAAAACATCGGCTGCTTGTATGCCTCCCAAGAGAGGTAAGTTTCCAGCAGGAGGTTCATGCATTTTTCGGAGCCACCGTGAGAAACAGGAAAGCTAAAGCCAGAGACCCAGTCTCGGAGGAGTCGGCGGGGCCCCTTGCAAAAAGTGGAGGCCTAAGGACCTAGCACTGAAGAAATAAATTGCCAGAGAGACTGTATAAAGGTGAGAGGTCTAGCATGTCTTGTGGATCCATGACACCCCCTATGCAAGGGTCCCCCACCCCTATGCCGGGGGCTCTGCAGTGACATGGGAATCTAACACAGTAAGACTGGAAAGAACCAGCCTAGACCAAGCTGGGGGAGTTAGGTCTCTTGACCGCAGGGAGCAGCCGGCTTTGTCTCGCTCTGTTTGTTTCCAGTGTGTTATTGTTCTGGATTCTCAGAATAAAAGTAGCATCCCATTGCAGCCCTCCAGCAAGAGTATTTGATATTTGTATCTACTGTCGCCGGGTGTGTGGGTTTGCTGTAAACATGCGCTAAGTAGCAGGTTAGACCTGCTTTGCACCAGTGCACGGGACAGTGCAGGGTGCTGCACGACAGAGCAACAGATCCATGGGTTTGTCTGTTTTTTGTATACAGCAGGTCCAAAGAGGTGAGATGAGTCCAGAGGTGTCTCGTGGCCTCGCTCCGGGCCCCCGGTCAGAGGCTCCGTCAATCTTGGCCGGGACTCTGAGGTCGGGGACTGGATCGCTTGAGGCTGGAATGGCTCACAGCGGCAAGTCTAAGCCCTTGAGTGTTTCTTGCGCTGGGAAGTTGCGAAAGTGTTTGGTTCTTTTAGCAGCCCGGGTTTGACGTACCAGGCGGTGCTCTGCTGGCAGCTGCTCGCCAGCTAATTCAGCGGCACTAATGCTCCAGCGCTAACGAGGCTGGGGTGGAATGGGGGAGAGCCAGGCAAGAAGCAGCCTTAAAACCTTTTAGGGATCTGCTTGGCTAGGCACAGTGCTGGGGAGCTGCTGTGCAAATGGGTCCTGGGGCTACCCTTGTACAGCGAGCTGCCGGAGCGGTCATGCAGGGAGGGCGCCAGAGGAAAGCGGGGCCTGCACCACAGCAGTGTAAGTTACAAACAACGTTCCCTGCAGCTTTCCAAAGCATGAGGACGGGGGGAGCCGGTGGCGGTCGCACTCCAGGACTTTTTGCGGTCAGATTTACAGATGTTGCATGAATGACTAAGGAGGGAGTGGGGAAAAAGGGACTTCTGTTTCATGGGTAGCTCTGTGGATGTCCCAGTGCGCAGAGGAGAAGATCAGATGTCCGGCTGCTTGGATTTTGTTACCCGCCCTGCCTCAGCAGCCTCAGCCACGTTATCTTCAGTTCTCCGTGCCGGAGTTGCAAAGAATAGTACTTGGCGTTCACGGAGCTGCTCATCCTCCCTAGAGCCTAATGTGGGCGGGGTCAGTATCGTTCTCCCTGCCTGGCAGATGGGGAAACTGAGGCACAGAGACAGGCGGCGACTTGCCCGAGGTGGTACAGGGACGATAGGAATCTTTACCCTCCTTTGTAAAAAGGCTGCGAGATCACCAGAGGGAAGAAGGATGCTTGGGCTAAGGCAGCATAGTGTGACCCAGGAGCCCCTGCCTCTGCTACCGACCCCTTGCATGTCCCGGGACAAGACACCACTTCTGGTCTTGTTTCCTCTCAGTGCAATGGGGGTGACAATTCTGATGATACTGAGTGCTGGGAGGAGAAATCCATCAATGCCTGAGGGGCGCTGAGACAGATAGTGAATGGGGGCCCTGGAAGTACGTAGATGACGTGATATCATCATCATCCAAGCAGCAGGATAGAAAGCCCTGCTCAGGCTTTGGCTTCTCTTGCTGGATCCCCAAAATGGGTCCTTTAATTCCAGTGGCAGCCAGGGAAGATCTTCATAGCTGTTAAACCTGCCTGCACATTGGGTTGCCCCAGGAGCTCTCCCTGGCTATGAGAATCGCCCTCAAAAAAGGGAACCCAACCAGGATGAAATCCTGGTTCCATTAAAATCAATGGGAGTTTTGGCTTCAGTGGGGTCAGGATTTGACCCCAGGACTTTTAGTAACAATAAAGGATGGTCTAGTGGCTAGGGTGTTGTACTGGGACTTAGGACACCTGGGTTCCATTCCTAGCTCTGCCACAGATTCCCTGGGTGACCCTGATTTCAATGGGAGTCAGGTGCCTAAATACCTTTGGAGGCTCTGGGCCTGTATCTAGCTTGGCCCTTAGTTCCCCAACTGCAGACTGGGGGTTCTATTTCCACTGTGAGGTGTTGAGGGCCCGGTGTGGATACACGTGTATATCTGAAAAGAATTCTTCACCCTGTGTATTACTCACAATGTCTGGGAGGACTAACACCAAAAGCTGAGTTTAAGCCTTGTTGACTCTTCCCTATTGAAAGCTGTTGGTGTATTTTTAGTAATTTCCCTCCAGCCATCTAGTCCGGTCAGTTTCACTAGGCTGATCAATTTCATTTCCTGATTCTCCTTCCTTAACACATCCAAGTAGGGGTTTGGGACTCCAGCCCGCCACCTGAATGCTGGGTGATTTTCAAAGGAGTCTAAACCCTTGCCTCGATTACGGTGCGGTGTTTGCCGCTATAGTTGTTCTAATAAGCATAGCTCCCAGTGGAGACGCAGCTTATGCCAGCAGAGGAGTTCTTTTGCCGGGAGAGCTTCTATCAGTTCCCCAGATGGAACAAGCTAGGGCTTTCTCTGGCATGGCTGGGTCCATCAGGGGAGTGATTTTTGTCACACGAGCAAGGCTGCCAAAACTATTTATGTTGAGAACAGGCCCATGGCGGTGAAGTGCTGAATTCTGGGAGCTGGGCAACTAATTCCCTTAAACCCACGAAACAAACCAAGCGTGTTTCCTCTGAAACGCTCCCATTCCTGTGGGAGCCCTGGGCAGCAGGAATTTCGGCCGCCTTTGAGAGGGGCTGATAAGATACCATAGGCATTGAGTTGCTCAGCTGAGCTTCCGCTGAAGTCAATGGGATTTCCCCTCCCCACGTTAACTTCAGCAGGGCAAGGATTGGACCCAAGCTACCTATTGTGCAAGCACCCTGACAAGTGCCAGGGGTAAGATACCGGGGCTTTATCTCAAATATGCCAGTGCGTACAGGGCGACAGGGGTGCTTGCAGATTACAAGTGGGTCTAAATAAAGCAGATTAGCAGACTTCAGTCACGCCGGGCATTTACTGTTCAGCAGTGGCCCCTGACCGCAAGCTAACAGCGCCAGAGTCTGAAGGTGCCCTGAGTTTTAAGCCAAAGTTACAGGCATCTGAGTTGGGGGAGAATTGGTAAACATGTTACCAGAATCATTCAGTTGACAGGTTGTATAGTGAGCCAGCTACGTGTGGAAGAGAGAGAGAAAGAGAGAGACTGCCTGCCTTCTGTTGGATGGAATCAGAACTGTTTGACTGTGTGTCATAAGCCTTATACTGCTACTAGCTAGTGAGGATTCTCCTTTAGCTCACGTGCAAAAAGCCTGGGTTTTGGAGCTGGAGGATTTGAGTTTTAGACGGGCTGCTGCCGCTATAAAAACCACAGTGACTGGCCTGGTACCCTCTACAATTTGGCTGAGGTGTCTGGCCCCGCCTCACTCTAACCACTAGTCAATCCTGCCTTCCAACGGTGAGATGAGAACCCAGGAGTCCTGATTCCCGGTGCCCGCCACACCCCAGCTCTAACTGCTAGTCACAGCCTTTTGTTTCCCAGAGTTCAGAACAGAACTCAGGAGTCCTGCACCTGATTGGACTTTGCAGATACTCCTGATTGCGCCTTAACAAACTTACACAAGTAGCCCTTTCCTCACCCCCGCAGCGTTACAAAGCTGCTCATTGAGGCTCGCTTTGCCCTCGCATTACTCTGAAAGGGGTCAGTACATCGGGTCACTCCAACAGCACACTCGATTGCTTGGCAAGTTAACTGCAGGGCAGCTGCCTCACTTAACATTTCACTGCCCTGCATGAAAGCTCCCATGCCCACTGGCTAATCAGTTGGCCCGGCAGCCCCTCAGCGGTCACATGCCCCCTTCAACCAGGACCTGACTCCAGATCCAAACCACCCTGGAGCTGGCATCCGGATCTGGATCTGCACTTGCAGGCCTGCTGCTCCCTCCACAGATGGGGCAGGTCATGAACCTGGCTCCGAACACCCTCCCAGCCCCCAGGAATGCGGGAAATGCAGCTCCAGAGCCCAGCTTTCTGACTTGAATTCACTGTGAATCCAAACCCATGTGAGCTGCAGCTGCTGAGTTATATGCACATCGCGGTTTAGCTTTTCTAGGGAGATCAGCAGCCAAAAGACGTGGCTGGGTAAGGGTTTTTCAAACAAGGGCTGAGAGAGGAGGCGGTTCTCCACAGCTGGTTCAGTGGCTCCTTTCTCTGACTGCCCAGCGTGGGAACGAGCTCCGGGCAGAGAAAAGCTGCAGGAGAAAGGCTGAGTTGTGAGGTCTACCAGGGGACTGGGAGTCAGGACTCCTGGGGCCTCGTCCCTGCTCTGTGTAAGGTTTGTTTGGTAGCGGTCGGATCGCGGGAGCCAGTCTGGGAGCCAGGACTCCAGGGTTCCCTTCAGGACGACAGGACAGAGTGGGGTCTAGTGGCTGGAGCAGGGGACTGGGAGTCAGGACTCCTGGGTTCTATGCCTAGCTCTGGGGCGGGAGGGGGGTGCATGTGTTCCAGTGCTTGGCGCAAGGGACTGGGAATCAGGACTATTGGGTTCAGTTCAAAGAAGTCAGGAGAGAGTGTGGTGTACGGGTTAGAGTGAGGAATGGGGGTGGGTGCAGGACTCCTGGGTTCTCTCCCCAGCCCTGGGCGGGGGCTGCGTTCAGTGGTTGAGGCAGGGCGGCAGGAGTCAGTACCTTCGCTTCAATGGGCTTTGGATCAGGTCTCAGTTCTCCCTGCTGTTTGGTGTCCACGGGCGGCTTTAGAAGCTTTGCAAACAAGGCCGAGCACGGACTGGGCAGGCATGAGGCACAAGCTCCTTAGTGCAGGAGATCAAGGTAGGTTAAGCCCCACAGCACCGTGGGAACCAGCCTTTCTGTCTCCTCCAGCCTGTAAAAGGACCCTCACTGTGTGAGATCAGCCCTGGTGCGAGGAGGAGCAAACCTCTAACTCCCACAGTACGGAGCAGGGGCCTGGGAGCCGGGACTCCTGGGTTCTACTCTCAGCTCTGGGATGGGATGGGGTTTCTTGGGATTAGAGCAGGGGGGAGTGGGAGCCAGGACTACTGGGTTCAATTCAAGCCTTCAGGAGACCTTGTGGTCTAGTGGTTAGAGTGAGGGATTTGGTGTTGGGGGGGCAGGGGCAGGACTCCTGGGTTCTCTCCCCAGTTCTGTAACTTCTGGTTGGAGCAGGAGAGTGGCAATCAGGCTGGATTCATGCGTGCTAGCTCTGGCTGTGTGTGACCTTGAGCAAGGAACATCCCCTCCCTGCACCTCAGTTTCCCTATCTATGGAATGGGGCTAAATCACAGCGGTACCATAGGGCTCAGTTAAGGTTTATAAAGTGCAGTGGGCTCCATGGTGAGTGGAGGCTCGAGACGGGCAAATCTATGCAGAATAACGGGCTTTCAGTAGGGCCCATTTCACAGCCAGGGCTTCCCTGAGAGCAGGACACGTGATGGCAGCAGCTGGCACTCAGGGGGTTAGTGCAAGGTGGCTAGTCCCCTGGCAGGACATCCAGCCCGCCCCACCACTTTCAGATGCTGTGGGTCTCTTTCCCCCTTAGCTTGTGCTTCGCATTGTGGGTGGCCCTGGAGAAAAACCACCCAGTTCTCTGCTGCCTGGAGCCTCGCACAGTCATTTGCACGCGAAACGCTACCGACGCCGCAAGGGGGAATTTGACACCCGCTGGCGTGTGGGCCTGCGTGAGCCGCCGGCCGATGGGGAATCGGGGCCGCTGTGCCTCCTCTCGGTGCAGGAGGCATTGCATTGCCTTTCAGGGCCAGCCCCGCCTCTGTTGGGCCTGCAGCCCCTGGGGACCATCCAGCTCGGGCTGGAGCTCTTTCTCCGGGCAGCTGGGACGTTCTCTGGCCTCTCCAGCCTCCTGCCCCTCTCTGAATCTCTGGCAGGAGGCCCCTTGTACTCTGCCTCTGTTCTTGGGCAGCAGCCAAGTATCCTTGGTTTCCTCCCCCCCAAGTCCACAGCTGCCAGCAAAGGCAACTTGAGGAAGGGAAGAACTTTCAGGCCCCTTCAGCAGCCGGGTCTCAATCCCACACAGCCTGGGAGCGGCAGTCTCGAAGGAGGCAGTGTTGCCTAAAGGGTAGGGTGCTGACCTGGCACTCTACAGACCTGGGTTCCATTCCCGGCTCTGCCGCTGACCTGCCGTCACGTTGCCTCGCTGTGCCTCAGTTTCCCATCTGTAAAAGCGGGGACAGCGATAGTGACTCACCTTCATGAAGTGCTCTGAGAGCCAGGGCTGAAAAGAGCTGAGCTTGAAATGCAACTCTGGTAATGATCACAGCTGTGCGGGGTCCTTGCGAGGGGGATTTCACCTGTCTCCTTCTAGATCAGCACCCCAGGAGGGGAGTAGGAATGGATGACACTTGCAAGGCCCAATTCCAGTTTTAGAGCCCCCACCCCTCCCCCAGCATGCAAATCTGTTCTGCTCCCATCTGCATAGATGCTGCCCCAGCGTGTGGTTTCTCAGTCACAGGAGACGTTTGCACAAGGACCTCCCTGTGGCCGGAGGGTGTTGCTTCTTGTCACGCTGATGGTGAGCCCCCGGCCTCGAGGAAGGACAGTGAAAAAGCCGCAACCATGCAGCGACTGTGCAGCCGACCTGCCCTTGTTCGCTGAGCAGCAGCTGCGCTGTGCAGGGAGGCAGCAGTCATGCAGCAAGCAGCCCCGTGCAAAACACTGGTGCACCACGTAGCTGTTGTGCAAAAGCTGCCGTGTGCACCGTGCAGAAAGCAGCGTGCTTGCAGTAGCTGCTCGTGCCTCATGCAACCATGCACAAAGTGCGGACGCATGGAGTAGCACCTGGGCACCTTACAACAAGCCGCGGGCATAAAGCAGTCCTGCAATGAGCAGCAGCTGTGCAAACCCGCTTGTGCACCGTGCATTGGGCAGCCATGGCCCAGACAGTGCTAGACGCAGTTCCAACAGGCTGACTATAAAGGCGAAATGAGCTCCGTGCAAAGGCCGGTTTCAGTGTCACTTCCCACCTCGGGCTGTAGTCTGAGCGTGCGCCCCGCAGCGCTAACCCGTGGATTCTGCCACGTGCCCCGTGGCTGCATGGCTGCCCGGCTCAGCTTGCTAGCAGCCTGGGGTGCTTTGGGCCTTCTTACCTCCTAGGAGCAAGAGCGGGAAGTCAGGCTCCACGGCCCAGTCCATCCCTGGCCTCTCTGCTGTCTGCCAACAAGGGCCCAGTCGTGATGATGGGGGAGGAGGGGTGGGTTGTGACTCGGACCCTCCAGCTAGGGCTGAGAACAAGCAAACTCACTGTGCACAGGCTATTGCACCAACCCGGACTGGATTTGAACTCAACACCTAAAGGAGATGGTCAGAATTTAGAAGGGATCGTTAAACCTCCTGCTTTGGGCCTTGAGCTGAGCTCTGGTAGAGATGAGGGCGAGGCCTATGGGTGGCGGGGGAGAGGGCGAATTATCCAGCATCTGCTACTGCAGGGTTTTACATAGGGTTACCCTTCTGAAATGCAAAAAGAACCCAGCACCCACCCCCTGCGCAAGGCCAGCCCTCCACAACCCGACCCACAACCACAAGGTAACGCCACAGCCCCCCCTTCAACAGCCACATACAGTAGCTAGAGAGAGCGCACATACAGGTAAGACATCCCACGTGACTTTCTCTCCCGCGCGGGGCTCTTGCCTGGTGGCGGGCAGGTAGCTGCTGTATTTTCCCCAGGTTTGATCTGTTATCGCTTAAACGGGCCAAGTGGGAACGCTGCAGCACCTTTAGCTGGACACGGCAACTTTTAACCTTCGGCATCCCGGTGTGTTGTGATAATCATACAAATCTTCAGACTCATGTTAAAAAAAACCCCCGACAGATTAAATTATTTTTCTGGCAACTCGCAGATCCGTTAAAAAACAAAACAAAAACAGCCAGGCCCGTCAAAGACTAGCGAGGTGCTAACCATAGTTTTACACCTTTCCCTGTAACTGGTGCTAGCCACTGTCAGAGGGAGGATCCCGGGCTAGGTGGGCTTTGTGGCTGATCCTTTCTGGTGGCGTCTGGGTTCTGATGATGTTCTGTGTCCCGTCACCCCTTTGACACCACGGTCCGTTCCTTTGGGACGGCAGCCCTAAGGGCCCCGCTGAAACCCACAGGATGACTCCCCACGCACTCCAGTGCGGGTCCGGACATCCCCCTCCACTCGGCTCTGATCTCCACACTGCTTTCGTCAGTTTCCTGCCTGTGGCCGCAGCCGGGCCCGGACAGGGGCTGGCGCATCGCATCTCCCCGTTGCTAACCTGCTGTGTGGGAGAAGGCTCTTTCCGGTGGCTGCTGCATTATTTCTCATTTTGCTGTTATTAAATGAAGGGGGAAGCCGCAGGCGTGTCGGCCAAGCCTCCCGCAGGGGAGCCTGTCACTAGCGCCAGCATAAATCAGCAGGGCCTGATTCTCCAGGACCCTGCGAGCTCACGCTGCCGCTTGCACTGATGCGGAGCGGGTGTGAAATGCTGCTGCATCAGAGGGCTCACCTGTTTCGCTCGCGTTGCACTGGTGTGAACGAGGGCACAAGGTGCCGAGCAGTGGCGAGCCAGGCTGCCTCTGATGGGAGGGAGAGGGGAATGGGGCTGCATGGCTCTTGGGAATATTCTCCTGGAAGCACCTTGGGCCCAGTTGTGGTTCACACCGCAGCTCCTTGGCACTGCCCGAGAGGTGTGAAGGGACCCCCCCCCCCCCCGGCATTGCTAGCTCCCAGGCTTTCAGCGTGACTCTTGCGATATTTGGTGACTTGCTGCAGACCCCAGTTCCTGGAGTTGCGTGAATCCAGCAGACTCCAGATGTGCGTTTAGTAGGAAAAGTATATTCCTAGCTCTCGTGGTCGCAGAGGAAAGCTTGAAAACGTGACCCGTGCAAAAGTCAAACAACAAATAAAAAGAACTCCAGATGTATAAAATCTCATGGGTTTTCTTAAAGCCAATCTCATGGGTTTTTGGAGGCCTGGCTTATGGGGTTTTTTTTTTTAACTCTTGGGAGGATGAATTAGCAGCAGGCCTGAGGTTCTGAGTATGAGTGCAAATAACTGCAAAATACGCAAGCTTTGGAGTAGAAAAGAGTCTCTCTCTGTGAAAAAGTGTTTTGTTGGCTCTTGGCTCAGGTCACAAGGACTAGGCTGGTTCAGTTTGCATGGAGGAGCTCTCAGAAGCAGGTTGGTGCTGTGGGGTGATTCAATTCGTGGCACATGCTTCCCCCTGAGTCAGTGGTGAATCACAGCCCCAGCTTCCAGGCACTGTTTTCAGAGATGAAGAGCAAAAGTCCTGACCATTTGTGGTTATAAAAGATTCCCCGGGGGCCTCCTGACCATCTTGTGAAATCCTTGCCACACGCCTAAATTCCTAGATTGTTTTTCATTTCCTTTCTTAGACTTTTGGGTGGTGTTCCTTGGCGCTGTTCAGACAGCGGCCACGCTCCAACGCAGCGGTGGCTGCATTTCAGGGGTGGAGACTGTTGTTGTTATTCATTGGTTACTTGTATTGCGGTAGCACCTAGGAGCCCCAGCCATGGAGCAGGGACCCCACTGTGCCAGGCACTGTACAAACACTGAACAAAAAGATGGCCCCTGCTTTGCCCTTGCAGTTTTAGTCTGTGAGACACTTGCAGCTGGACAGTGTATATGTCCTCTTTTCAGAGTAACAGCCGTGTTAGTCTGTATTCGCAAAAAGAAAAGGAGGACTTGTGGCACCTTAGAGACTAACCAATTTATTTGAGCATAAGCTTTCGTGAGCTACAGCTCACTTCATCGGATGCATACTTGCATAATGACTTAGCCACTCCCCGTCTCTATTCAAGCCTAAGTTAATTGTATCCAATTTGCAAATGAATTCCAATTCAGCAGTCTCTCGCTGGAGTCTGGATTTGAAGTTTTACAGACATGAAAGTTGTGATATTACAACAGAAAAACTTCAAATCCAGACTCCAGCAAGAGACTGCTGAATTGGAATTCATTTGCAAATTGGATACAATTAACTTAGGCTTGACTAGAGACTGGGAGTGGCTAAGTCATTATGCAAGTATGCATCCGATGAAGTGAGCTGTAGCTCACGAAAGCTTATGCTCAAATAAATGGGTTAGTCTCTAAGGTGCCACAAGTCCTCCGTCCTCTATTTAGCAGAGATGCACCCCCCCAATACTCCGGATCCAAAGGCCCCTCACGTTAGTGTCATCTGATCCTAAACTGGTTCTCCTGATCCACAAGATACAGACCACAGAGTGCTGTGGGATCCCTCAGGCTGAAGGGAGCTGTCTAGACCACCCTGCATTTCCACACATGCCGTGGACAAGTACGTTCGGTCTGCTTTTTATTTTGGATGAAATGGCGGAAGGACAAAAAAATACAATCCCCCTGGGAGAAAGAGCACGGGGTGTGTGGGCTGCTCCAGGAGGGTCTGCTCCCGATGAAACCCGCAGTGGCTGCCTCTCTGAAATGTAGAGGGCCGGGACACTGAAGACCAAGGCATATACTTCCTTACCCACCGGGTTCCTAAGCTATTATCTGTGCATCCATGGTACTTTTACGGCCCCTGTTACTGCTGCATCTAATCTGAGCACCTCGCCGTCTTTTATTGTGAGGTGGTGTTAGCTCCATTTTGCAGATGGGGAACTGAGGCACAGAGAGGCTGAATGCCCCTAAGGTATTTAGGCACCTAACTCCCAATGAGAGTTGGGAGCCTAGATCCCTTTGAGGATTGGAGCGTAAGTGAGATACCCAGCGAGTCTGTGGCAGCCAGGGCATTGAACCGAGGGCTTCCACTGGACCGTCCTTGCGCATGCACTGATGGCTTGGAACCGTGGCTATCTGAGGACAGGAAGTGGCTACAGCTCGGTCTTGGAAGCCTGCGTGTTAAAGCAGCATTGACGCCACTGAAATAGGGATGTGTGTTTGTACGGCTGCCGGGGGCTCATTGAAAGGTACATGGCAGTGGGGGAAACGCTGCTGCCAGCTTCTCCTTTTGTTCTGAGAAGAAGAACAGCAATGACTCAGGCCGGATGTGTCTAACCCAGCCTTGTGCCAGGCGAGGCACGGCAGCCGCTCTAGACAGGAAGCCAGGTCGCCTGTCTAAATGCCACCTGCAGTGGATCGCTCTCCCATCTTCTTGTCACCTGTTGTTGCTCTCCACGGCCCGCAGCTGGTGCAGGTTTTGCTCCGCCTGCCACTGACATGCAGCTACCTCTGGGGCAGAGGCGGCAGCGGGTCTGTGCCCGCTGCAACGATGCATGAGCTTTGCGGTGTCCTTTTTCTTTTCTAAAGGAGGGGAAGCGAAAAATAACTTCCTCCACGGAGACTTTCAGGGGGGATTTTTGCACAAGCAGAAGTGGAGTTAGCAGGACTTGTCCGGGGGGCCAGAATTACGATCTTTAACTGCATGGACAGAGGGATACGTTACTGGCCTTAACTGAGTGAAAGCTGAAGTCTTCTCTAGCCAAAGCAGGCAGAGTCCGGACAGGGGCAGTACGGACTTCCCCGGGCCGGCACACAAGGCCCCTCAGCTCTCTTCCTTACGCTGCAAGGTGTTTGGGGCGAGGACAGCTGCTTTGGGAGGTGTTTGTACCACCTGCAGCACCGTGGGGCCCTGACCTCGGGGTGTGACTGCCAGACAGATAATAGATCGCCTCGCTTGGATTGCAAGCTCCTTGCGGCAGGGGCTGTCTCTTTGGTTTGTGTTTGTACGGCGCCCGGCACGGCAATACAGATAATAACCGCAATGGCTGGTTGCTGCCATGCTGGACTTTCTTTGAACCAACAGCCCCGAGGCCCCGTCTCAGCTCCCGTCCCCCAATCAAATCACACCCCTGCCCTTCGCAGCCGGTGGGCCTGATCCTGCAAAAAGTTGGGCACCTTCCACGTGGCACTGTCACCTTCTTGGCTCCTATTGCAACCAAAGGCTGACCTGTTTGAGGTCAGCGGGGACAGGATTGGGCCCCTGGCTGCAGAAGCTGGATGGAGGGAGAAAATAACCCAACAAGCACATACAGGGCCCGATCCTGCGCTTGCTCGCTCCCCTGGCTTTGATATTCCTGATTTACACTGGGGCACACGAAAGCAGCCCAGGGCCTCGCGGCTGATGCAAAATGGGTGCAAAACGCTACCGGGGTGCCGGTGCCGAGCGCTACCAGGCCAGCATGGTTGCGATGTGGACGGGGGTCAGTCACTGCGCGCTGAGCTGGGCAAACAGGGCCCCACCGCGCTGAGGTACTGGCACTTGGCACCTGCTTAGCCTGGGCGTCAGTGACAGCATGAGAGGTCAGGCTGAGGGTGGGGGTGGGGGGCCCTGAGCTGCTCCCGGTGCCCATCCGGAGTAACCCCGCTGATGTCGATGGAGTCACAGCGGAGCAAGTCCAGGATCTGGCCCTCGAGGCGCCAGGCAGGGTGGCCTGGGGGAACCGTCCCAGCATGCGATGCCACGACGCCTGGCCACAAATGAGCCAGGTCGGCACTAAGCCTTATGACTGCGGCCTGCACGTGAAAGCTGGGGAAGCCCACAAGAGCCAGGGTGCCGCTGGGTGAGGGGCAGCTGGATTTCTAGACGAGGGGGTGGAACGGGGAAGGACTGACTCGTGATGCGTGTCTTTCTCTCCAGCCAGGCCATGCCGCTCGGGGGAGAGGAACTGAGCCTTTCCACTGACCCCAGCAGCTCAACTGGATCCCAACTGGAGCCGCACAGAGCTTCTTCCTGCTCGGCTGCTGCCTGGCTTGGGGTGTGCGTGTCAGTCGCACACCAGCTGTAGCTGGCTCCTTGGGAGGTAAGCGGTAACTATGGCAACGCGAGGAGGGTCCCCAGCAGGCTGAGGAGGGATGCATGTCTGGGAAGGGATTTTCCTCCTCTAGATCGCAGGGAGCAGCCCGTTCCAAGCAGGTTGGTTTCCTCGCGCCGGGAGCTGCAGTAGAGTGAGGTCAGGGAATCAGAGCTAGGAGGGGACCCGGCGGGGGTTGGAGAGAGAGATCTGGGCTCCTCTCGGGTGAGGATGGGGGGCAAGCTGTTAGTACCCAGGTGCCAATCAGGAGCAGGTAAGATGGTGATGTTCTGTATTGGGGGATGACGATCGGGGAAAGGGGGGCTGTTTGGATGGGAGCTTCTGAAGAAATCAGGCAAAAGGGGGAACCCACAGCTGGCTTTTTCCAAAAGGTTTCCCAGCTGGGGAATTCATGCAGCGAAGAGCATCGGCGCCCGGTTTCCTCCAGGAAAATCCCAGCTGCTGAAACAATGAGGAGCTCGGTGCTAAAACACGCACGTCCCCAACGGGAGCACCGCTCGCGTTAGCTGTTAATCAGGGAGCGAAACGAGGCACCAGGGACCTTTTGCTAAGCCGGGCTCCATTGTGCATTCTGGCCGCGCCTCTCTAGGCAGCTCACCGGCAGTGCCAGGGTGGGAAATCCAGAGGCCAGACCCGCCGATGTGTTTTACACACCAAGCTCGTGCTGTTCCTCAATCGGCTTGCGTGGCCGCCAGGCCTGATCCCCAGCTGGTGCAAATCGCTGCGCCGCCGTTGACTTCGGTGGAGCCACCTCGGTGAGCATCAGCTGGCAACGCCGTCCGTGGGTTGTAATTTCACTGCAAAGGCATGAAATAACACCTGCCCAACGGGGCTGTTCTCAAGAGAGAGAAAGGGTTTTCTTCTGTGCTCGGTCATGCAGCAGATGCAGAGGAAAACAGCTGGCATAAATCCGCCAACTCCATTGAAGTCACACAAACTGGGCCACTGACTCCAATGGAGTGACACCGATTTACACTGGCTGGGGATCTCTTCCCAAGGTTCCTGTCCCGCAGGGTTTAGTGCGAGGTGTCGAGTGGTGCATTGGAGCCTGTGGGAATGGAGGGAGGGCAGTGCCGGGGCAGGGCAGGACTGAGAGAATGATACAAATGCAAACTACCCTGAAAGAGTCTCAGCATTGTGAGCCAGATCCTCAGCTGGTGTAAATCAGGGTTGCTGCATTGAGTTCAATTAAGCGATCCTGATTTGCACCAGCTGGGGATGTGGCCCGTTGACACCAATGGAGCGGTGCCGATTGGCAGCAGCTGGGGATTTGGCCCAGCGCGATTTGTTTTGGGTGAACAGCTGCGTGGGGTGCTGTGCTCAGCCCGGTGCAGGGGGAGGGTTAAGGAGGGACAGTCGGTTGGCGGGACTAACAGAGTGACGACCCAGAGCCCTTTGCGTATCTCTCTTGCTTCTCCATTTTTCACGGAGGTCATCGCTGCCCCTTGCACTTGGTTCCGGGGCTGCAGGTGTCAGTAGCTCTTAACGCGCTGTCTACACAATACTCAGCGCTTTACACACCTGAGCTAATCCCTCCAGTGCATCCCCTGCTGGGGAAACTGAGGCATGGCAAGGGGACATGATTTGCCCCAAGACCACAGACAGGGAGTTGAAGTAAGAGCCAAGGGGCAGAACTCAGAGGATCCTGGGTCCCTCTCCTGAGCTCAGACCACTACACCACTTTCGCCCTCTCCCTCTCCCAAGAAGCTTTGCCTTCTCGACTGTCGATCTCTAGTACTGGAAAAAACCTTCTAGGCTGGGAACATAGGGCCAGAACCCCACCTGGTGAAGAAGGACATAACTCCATTGGCGACACCAGGGCCAGATCCCTAGCGGGTGTAAACAGGCAGTGCTGCATTGGAGTTGATTGGCCTAATATTTATTAGATAGACAATATAATCTTCATTGGATAGGATGGAGGAGACCACAGATGGAGGGATATGGATAGATAGAGGCATATGGATGCATACAGTTGGATGGATGGATCAAGGGGCATGGATGGAGGGATATGGATGGATAGATACGAATGGATGGATACAGATGGATGAATGGATAGAGGGGCATGGATTGATGGGGATGGATGGATAGAAGGATATGAAGGGAAACAGATCGATGGAAGGTATGGATGGAGGGAGATGGATGGGTGGATGGAGGGGCTTGTTTGGTGATAGATCGATCAGGTAGCTAGGAACCCAGGGGGCTGCTGCCTTCTCTGGGAATCACAGGTCAGCAGCTGGGAATTACCTGCAATGCTCAGGCAGGGCGGGGTCTCTCCTCTCCATCTCCAGAGGAGAGCGTCTGTGATTCCCCGGGGTGGCTGGCTCCGCAGGGTTTGGGGTGTGCGCAGCTGGGCTGTTAGCTCTGTGATAAAGAGGGCTGGATAGATCATCTCTCTCTGGCGCTGGTGGGGAAGGTGGGGAGAACCAGAAGAAGAACCCCCTGCTGTCATTTTCCGTGGGAGGGTGGGCAGGCAGCGAGAAAGCACCAGGTGCTCTTATTCCCAGCCTAGAGACCTGGAAAGAAGCTGCTGTTTCCCACCCGTTGGAAAGATAAAGCCAGGGATGGGGGGAGGTAGAGAAAAGCCATGCTGATCAGCTGCAGACCCACAGGTGCCAGCATCAGGCTGCAGCAGATCCACTGATCTGGGGGGAAGGGCAGCCAGGGAGGAGGTGGGAAGGGGAGGAATCTGTCTCTAGGGGGGAGCGATTTCTTCCTGTGCAGAGAACCCAGGACCCCACTCAGTCCCTCAGTGACTGAAGTGTGTGCATTCATCTTGTGCTGGTCCCTCTTAACCCCAATGTAGCGCATCTGGGGGGTAGTGCTACATCACGTAATGCCAGTATAGAAGGGCCCCTAGAATTGCGAGTGGAGGGGGGGGGGGTGGAATTAACCCTTTCTGCCAGCAGTTTCTGTCACTGTCACAGGTTCCCTCCCTGCACTGGATCTGAGAGGGATCCAGATGGCAAAACTGGTTCTGGACTTTGAACACCCCAACCTTTTAACTATCTTGAATAATTTTGTATCACCTGCAAATTTTGCCACTTCATTTCCACTCCCTTTTCCAGATCATTTAAGAATATATGGAACAGCACTGGTCCCATTACAGCCCCTTGGGAGGATCCCGCTGTTTACCTCTCTCCATTGTGAAAACTGACCATTTATTCCTACCCTTTGTTTCCCATCTTTCAACCAGTCACTGACCCATGAGAGGACCTTCCCTCTTATCCCACGACTGCTTAGTTTGCTTATGAGCCTTTGGTGAGGGACCTTGTCAAAGGCTTTCTGAAAGTCAAAGTACAGTATATCCACTGCATCATCCTTATCCACCAGCTTGTTGACTCTCTCAAAGAATTGTAATAGATTGGTGAGGCATGATTTCCCTGATCATTCTGTTCTTTACTGTAGTTTCGACCAGTTTGCCCAGTACTGAAGTTAGGCTCGCCAGTCTATAATTGCCAGGAGGGCCCATGGAGCCCTTTTTAAAAATTGGCAATACATTCGCTTCTTTCCACGCGCCTGGTACAAAGGCTTGTTTCAGAGAAAGGTTACATACCACAGTTACTAGTTCTGCAATTTCACACTGGAGTTCCTTCAGAACTCTTGGCTGAATATCAGCTGGACCTAGTGGCTTATTGCCATTTAATGTATCCGTGTGTTCTAAAACTTCTTCTGTTGACACATCGTTGTGGGACAGTACTTAACGATTTGTTGACCACAAAGGAGAGCTCTGATGATGTGGGTAACTCCCCCACATCCTCGTCACGGAAGACGGATGCAAAGAAATAATTTACCCTCTCTGTAATGGCTTTGTCCTGCTTGGGTGTTCCTTTAACACCTTGGTCATCCAGGGGCCCCGCTGCCTGTCTGCCAGGCTTTCTGCTTCTGATGTACTTTAAAAAAAAAGGTTTCAGAGTAACAGCCGTGTTAGTCTGTATTCGCAAAAAGAAAAGGAGTACTTGTGGCACCTTAGAGACTAACCAATTTATTTGAGCATAAGCTTTCGTGAGCTACAGCTCACTTCATCAGATGCATACTGTGGAAAATACAGAAGACTTTTTTATACACACAAACCATGAAAAAATGGGTGATTATCACTACAAAAGGTTTTCTCTCCCCCCACCCCACTCTCCTGCTGGTAATAGCTTATGTAAAGTGATCACTCTCCTTACAATGTGTATGATAATCAAGGTGGGCCATTTCCAGCACAAATCCAGGTTTTCTCCCCCCCCCCACAAAAAACCCAGTCTCCTGTTGGTAATAGCTTATCTAAAGTGATTACTCTCCTTACAATGTGTATGATAATCAAGGTGGGCTCGTTCACCTGCACATCTACCAATGTGATATATGCCATCATGTGCCAGCAATGCCCCTCTGCCATGTACATTGGTCATACTGGACAGTCTCTATGTAAAAGAATAAATGGACACAAATCAGATGTCAAGAATTATGACATTCATAAACCAGTCGGAGAACACTTCAATCTCTCTGGTCACGCGATTACAGACATGAAAGTTGCGATATTACAACAGAAAAACTTCAAATCCAGACTCCAGCGAGAGACTGCTGAATTGGAATTCATTTGCAAATTGGATACAATTAACTTAGGCTTGAATAGAGACTGGGAGTGGCTAAGTCATTATGCAAGCTAACCTATTTCCCCTTGTTTTTTCCTACCCCCCACCCCCCTTCGTCAGACGTTCTTGTTAAACTCTGGATTTGTGCTGCAAATGGCCCACCTTGATTTTCATACACATTGTAAGGAGAGTGATCACTTTACATAAGCTATTACCAGCAGGAGAGTGGGGTGGGGGGAGAGAAAACCTTTTGTAGTGATAATCACCCATTTTTTCATGGTTTGTGTGTATAAAAACGTCTTCTGTATTTTCCACAGTATGCATCTGATGAAGTGAGCTGTAGCTCACGAAAGCTTATGCTCAAATAAACTGGTTAGTCTCTAAGGTACCACAAGTACTCCTTTTCTTTTTATAAAAAAAAAATTCTTACAGTTAGTTTTTGCGTCTAAAGTTGCTTCTCAGATTCCTTCTTGGCCTGCCTTGTACTTTTACACTTAACCAGCCGGAGTTCGTGCACCCTCCTATTAGCCTCGCTGGGATTTGACATCCACATTTTAAGGGGGGCCTTTTTGCCTCCAATGGCCTCTGTTAGTCAGCTGTTTCGCTGTGGTTGCATGGCATTCGTTTGGCCCTCTTACTGTCTGTTCTGATTCAGGGGACGCGCCTCTGTTATGGTGGTTTTAAGGAGGCCTCATGCTGCTTGCAGGCATTTAACCCTAAAGCCAGCTCCACACAGGTCAGGGAAGCCACCTGTGTATGGGGGATTTTGAGGGGGCTTCTTCCACCCACTTTAAGGCCCCTGTGGAAGCCGGAGGGGTCCTACCGTCACTGAGGACCAAGCTCCCCCCCCCCCCCCCATCACTCTCCATTTGTGGCTTTGCACCAGCGCAGAACAATGGGAATAATTTAAACCTCCCTGGGGCCTTGTTTCTCAGCCAACGGCTCCAGGGCAGAGTAACCTAGTTTCTGTGTCACAAGGAGCTTTCTGTCCCGGCGGAATAGCAAATGCGGGGGTCCCCCCCTCCTTCCCAGCGTTCAGACAATGTGCTCAACCACACACGTCCCTGCGATCGGCTCCTCAAAGGGGAAAGCTGGCCCACAGCCGTTCTCATGTCAAAGCCAGCTAGGGCTATATGCCCCTTTCCTGGAACCTCTCCTCAGAGCTCAGGGCCTAACTAGCTGCTACCAGTCGGCTAAGGCAGGCGAGCAAGGTGCCTAACAGGCCTTGATCCTCAGTCATTTCCTTCTGATCAGTGAAGGGCATTTCCCATTAGGGGCAACAAAAGGCTGAGCCGTGTAGCGTATCAGAATGAGGTAGTATCCCTTTAAATAGTGTGTGAGCCCCACAGTGGCGCTCATCGTGTTCTGTGCTCTAGAAGCCAGCTGGTTTGCAAAACTATTTAAAGGGACATGAACCTGTTCTGATACATCACATGCAGAAGGGGCGCAGCCCTCTTGTTCCTGCTCTGGACGGATGATCTGAGGTGGAAGCATCAGGCCGTTCCCTGCAGACCGATGCCATGGAGAGACATTGCATCAGGGAAATGGCTTGGATCTATAGCACCATGGGGAAATGGCGGGGTGGAGGATGAAGGTGAAGTGCTGTGCCTTCATGGCTAAGGGAGAACAGGGATGGATAAAGAGGAACAAACAGCTGCCAGCTATGATAATAATGCTGAGTGTACTTTGCAAGTGGGAGTTCTTTTCATGCAAGGATCTAAAAGTGCCGCCTAAGGGTGAGAATTCTGCTCCATTTTGTCAGGGGAAACCGAGGCACTAAGCGTTTTTAATGTGGTCTAGTGCTTGGAGCAGAGGATTGGGAATCAAGACTCCTCACTTTCCTTGTGGTTAGAGCACGGAGGACGGGTGTAAGGGATCCTGGGTTGTAGCTTTTGCTCTGGGAAGGGAGTGGGGTCTAGTGGTTACAGCAGTGAGCTGGGATTCAAGACTCCAGGATTCTACCTCTGCCTCTGGAAAGGCATGAAAATCAGGACTCCTGGGTTCCATCCCCACCTCTGCTACTGACTCACTGTGTCACCTTGGCCAAGTCCCCACCTTCATCCAGGCACATGCGCGTAACACCAGTGGAAAAGAGTTCAAATGGGCGGAATGAAAGTTAACGGTGGCTTGCAGCTGTGTTGGCTGGGATTGGTTTGATCCTGAGCGTAGCTTGCACCAGTCTCCCAAGACAAGGTCGATGAGCTTGTGCTGCCAAAAGATAAGGAGTGAAATCCTGGCCGCCTTGAAGTCAGTGGGAGTTTTGGAATGGCACCACAATCCCACCCAGGGCGTCTCCCAACCTGAATGTTCTCAGAACAAACCAGACTTTTTGCACCTTTCCCACCAAAAACCACCGAGTCTTGTTAAAAGGCCCTTACGGGATTTGAATAGCCTAATGCTGGCTTCCTGGAACCTGCTCCCTGCCTCCATTTCCCCGCCTGTGCATTGCAATGCTAATACGTGTCTCCCACACACAGCTGTTGAGAAACATGCCGACTTTGTGGAAAGGGCTCTGAGGTCCTGAAATGACAGAGGCCAGAGAATGGCCAGGGATCATTATGGGTGTTGGGAAAGTAATGATGCTTTACAGCTTCTAATTGAGGGCTCAGCCCTTTTGAGAGGTTGGATGATCCCCATTTTACTCCTGGGGAAACTGAGGCATGGAGAGGTGACATGACTATCTCAGGGCCACACAGCAGCAGAGTGGCCACGCCAGGCAAAGAAACTAGGAGTCCTGCCTTTCACTCCTCTGCCTTAACCACAATGTTATGCTTATTATACAAGAAAAGCCATGTTCTGGGTGTGTTTTGCTAGACCAAGATGGTTCTTCCCATGGGTGTCAAGAGAGAGGGCCTGGTTCTCATTTAAACTGGCTATTACTAGTAAAAAATCTGTGTATAGAGGAGACCTAAGACCTGAAAACCAAAATATTTCAAGTTGGAAATGTTCATAGAATCATAGAATATCAGGGTTGGAAGGGACCTCAGGAGGTCATCTAGTCCAACCCCCTGCTCAAAGCAGGACCGATCCCCAATTAAATCATCCCAGCCAGGGCTTTGTCAAGCCTGACCTTAAAAACTTCTAAGGAAGGAGATTCCACCACCAGTGCAGTAGTCTGGGAGCTGACCTTGTTCGTGAAGACAGAGGCAAAAAAAGCACTGAGTACATTAGCTTTTTCCACATCCTCTGTCACTAGGTTGCCTCCCTCATTCAGTAAGGGGGAGACACAGTTGTACTTCAGTGGCCTCATAGCCTCTATTCTTCTTTATGGGGTGTGCTCCCTGGCCAGACTACAACTCCTATAATGCACCAGGGCCAGGGCTCCCATGATAAACCCCCTCCCCTCTCCAAGAGGGGAGGGACACTGTGATGCATCATGGGAGATGTAGTCCAACCAGGGAGCCTGGCCTATAAAGGAGAGTGGGAGCGTGCGGCAGCTGGACTACAACCCCCATGAGGTGCCACAGCAGCGTTTCCAAATCAGCATTTTTCAGGATTTAAATTTCTGTTGAAAATGTATTCTCCCTCCAGCCCCCGCCCCGTGGGGAAAAACATTCCCAATTGTTTTCATTCTGCTCTAGCAAAGGAGCCTTAGTGCCAATAAGAATCAGGCCCAGAATTGGTCTCGATCGAACAGGCCTGCCAAGGCTGCACCCACGGGCTGTGGGTGGAGGTGTTAGCTGGCCACACCCACTGCTGGGCAGGTGTCCAACCCATGATTTGTTTCTACAGGGTGTTTTCCACCCTTCTGCTCTCCAGCCCTTTGTTCCAGTTTCTTCTTCCTGTTTAATTTGCAGCTGATGACAGATCCAGCTGTTGCAGCACACGCCTCAGCTGGATCAGCTGGGCAAATAGACAGGTTCACTCCAAATCACTCCCACACACCTGGGTGCTCTCCCAGGGCCCCTAGGTACAGCAGACGCTCTGTAGATATCTGCGGAAGCTCTGCAAAGGAGCTCTGATCAGGGTAACAGCGGGGCACTGCCGGGCAGGGTGAGATCCGGCTGGCCTGAGCAGTGTCTCTGCCTCCTCCGTCAGAGACCGAGCACCCCGATCAGTGCAGCTGACTCGTTGAAACCCAGTTCTTGGGGAAGGGGCGGTTCCATTTTATGACTTCTCGCAGCAGACCAACAATGGCTGAATGGAAAGGAAGTGAGGTCTGGGAGCCAGGACTCCTGGGTCTTGTTCCCAGCTCTGGGGAGAATGTGATCTAGCGGTTAGAGTGGATGAGGACTCCTGACTTCTGTGCCCTGGTCTGGGGAGGCATGCTTAGACGAGCAACAGAAAGTCGGGACAACTGGGTTCTCTTCCAGTCTCTGGGAAAGTCTTGTCTAGTGGTTAGAGTTTGGAGGACCAGTAGCCTGGCCACCTGGGTTCTATACCCAGCTCCTCTTTTGACTCTCTGTGTGACTTTGAGCAGATCGAGGCGTGGCTCTGTGCCTCAGTTTCCCTATCTGTAAAGTGGAGCTAATGATCCCTGCCTCGAGAACTGCTGAGGGTTGTCAGCTAGTGGTGCCTTTTCGGGAAAGGCCAAAGGCAGCAGCAAACCCCTGGTACAGCTCTCCATGGGCTCAGCACACTCCTGGTAAAGGCTTTGGGTGGGAGATGAGTTAAACTCCAAAGGTGCTTAGACAGACAGCTTGTAAATAACAGTGTACTTGAAAGTGCATGGTGGAGAATTGGGAGGGGCCAGGGCTTACGCGCTGGCCTGTTAGTGTTAGTACAATGGTTGTAATTAACCATAAATACTTACGGATAGCGCGTCTCTGAGCCTCGCAGTAGTTGGCTCACCCAGGGTGAGGGATTTTGTTACTTTGGATGGGCGAGGAACATTTCCCGTCATGTCTAAGGCCAGGTCTGCCCCAGGGGCTGCTGCCGGCACAGCTCTGTCGGTCAGGGGCATGAAGAGGTGAGATCCCTGACCAGCATTGCTGTGCTGGCAGGAGCCGATAGAGGAGATGCAGCTAGACCAGCCCAACTGCACTTTGCACTGGGATAGCTTATTTTGCCCAGGGCGGGGGGCGAGGGGGTGGAATAAGCTATGCCAGGAAAAGAATCAGCTGTGCTGGTACAGCTGCATCCCATCTAGGTGCGTTTTGCCTGTGTAGACCTGGCCTGAGACTGGAAAGGTTTGGTTTCTGGCTTGATAAACATTTGTGCAGCTGCTTGATGCTTCAAGGTGCTGTGTTGGCAGTCGCTGACCCTCAGAAGGCAAGCACCATCATTATCCCTGTTGTACAGATGGGGAAACTGAGGCATGGACTGGCTATCCCTTGCCCCAGTTCATACAGTGGCAAAGCTGAGAAGGGAGTCCGGGAGCTGCTAGTTCCACTCTAATCGCTAGACAACATTCCCTTCCCAGAGTCAGGAATAGAACCCAGGCCTCCTGACTCCCAGTGCCCCCCCCCACTCTAACCACTAGACCCCACTCCCCGTCCAACAGTCAGGCATAGAACCCAGGCGTCCTGACTCCCAGTCCCCCTGCTCTAACCTCTAGCCCACATTTTCTCCCAGAGCTGGGAATAGAACCCAGGCATCCTGGCCCCCATTCCTGCTCCATCCGCTGGGCCATGCCACCTCCTTTAAAAGCTCTTGTTTCCTATCGAAGCAACCACCCAAGGAAGCTGCTTTCTGCCTGGCTCGGGGGAGCAGGGGAAGGTCTCTGAGCTGTCAGGACGAGTCGGGGAGGCTGGACTTTCTGGTTCCCTGACTCACTGTGACACCGATCTAGCCATGCCCTTCCCCTCCCCAGCCCAGGCAGCTGCCAGTGTGAGCTGGAGACTTGAAACAGCCTCAGCTCCCCGGCCCTAGTGTTGGACAGGAGCCCGGGAGGGGAAGGAACCGAAGCCGCGTCTGGGAGCAGAGTGAACCCAGGAGCCAGCCCCTCCAGCTGGAGCTGGGCTCATCATTCCAATCCCATGGGCCCAGAGGCCACCCCAGGACGTCTCCGATGGGCACCGGGCACCGACCAGGGAGTCCATCCACGCAGCGCTGGGGGGATCTACCAGGGGCTTAGCTGCCAATGGATGATGCTGGCCGAAAGTCTGCGCTAATTCCGCCTGTGCCCTCTGACCTGAGCCCCAGGAGAGGTAATTTCGCTGGAGAATGAGCAGCCAGATCCCGCTCTGCAGGGATCCGAGGCAGAGCTCGGGGGGCGCTGGGCCCAGGGGGAGCGGCTCTGCACTGGGTGCTGAGAGCAGAATCTCTTATACAGTAGCGCCAGGCAAGGGGGTCCGGGAGGGAGGGATAGAGAGGGGACTTGAAGGGGCTTCCACTCTCTGCTAGAAACACGGGGCAGGGGGGCACTTTCAGAGCTGGTATTTGAAGGGAGGGGGTTTTCTTTTCTTTCTCCTTTTTAAAAATCCCTCCTCCCGCCCCTGGGCCCCCGCAGCATCAGGCGCGGGGTCCCGTCCCGCGCTAGCATGTGGTCTGTGTGTACTGCTTGGGGTCTGGGCATCGCCTTGCTGGTCTACGGGCCAGTCCTTGCTGGCGTAAGCACCCTGCAGTCAGTGCAGTTACCCCAGGGCTGCGTTTGCCACCCCCACACCCATCCCCACCCTCTGGTTTATTAGCTGCTGTTCATGCAGATGAGAGAACAAGGTTCAGAGTTGCAAGGCGGGATGAGGCTGCGGCTTGGCAGAGTAACAAACAGCTCCGGCCGGGGATTACCTCTCTTGCCCAGAGCTGGGACAGTAGGGCCTAGCCAGGGCACTGGGGGTGGGCACTGAGGCATCTTCCTGCCTTGCCTCCGGCTGCATTTCAGGGGTTGGGGAGGTTCTAGGTTAGGCAGGGGCCAGAGTGGCTTTGAGCACGGTCAGGGTCGATCATTTCCTGCCCCCAGGGGAGCCGCACGAGCGCCCCACATTTCACAACCTCCTCTTTCCACACCGTTTCCAGCAACAGGCGCAATATCTCAGCTTAGCGGCTGCGGTTGCTGCAATCTGGCTGGGGTGCAGAGGAGGAGGAGGAGGAAGGGCTGTGTGTGGAGCCAGCACTGGGGCCCGGGTCAGCCTGTCACTCAGCTGTCGGTGGCTTTCGAGTTCCACTCGCTGGAGCGCTTGGGGAATTTGCCACCTCCTGGGAGCCCCGGATGCAAATGCCTGCCTCGACCCAGCCCCCAGCAGTGCCTGGCGGTTCTGCGAGGTGTTTCTGAAATGCTGGGGCTGCAGGGCTCACGCCAGGGAGGGGCCAGAAGGCCTGATCCGAAGCCCACTGGGGATGTCAGTGGAAAAGCTCCCACTTCAGCCGGCTTTGGATCGGGGCTTGGATCTGGCCCAAAAGATCATCGAGGCCAGGGACACATATTCCCCAACCCTTTGGGGAGGGCGAGCGGGACCCGGGCAGCTTGGCCATATGGTCTCCATAAAGGGCTCCCCGCCGCCGAAAAGAGCATGAGAAACAAGTTGAGCGACGGGGGGAGGGCGGGGGAATCAGGTTTCGGGAGCAAGAGGAGGGATGGCAGAGAGGGGCTTGGGATGTGATGAGGACAGGAACACTGTGTAAGCATCAGCTTGGGGTGGGGGAGGGTCCTGACCCGGGCACCGCTACAGGAAGCGTTAGTCTGGGTGCGAAGATGGCACCAACCTGAGCTAAAAAAGCTGCCCCATCAACTGGCAGTGGCAGTAGGCTATTATCTTGTATGTGGACTGGAGGGGACATGCGTGACGCCCACCCAGCATAGGGGGTGTGGCCGGAGTGCTGTGAGCTGTTCTTTGATTCCCAGGGCCCATAGTGGGCAGAGTATAAGTTAGAACAGCCTTGAGGCTGCTCCAATTGACACGGGGGTGCTGGGTGGAGCCCTGCACAGTCCCAGAACATGAGGGGTGCAAAGGCTTAAAGGCATCTCCCGCATCCATCTTGCCCCAGCAGCAGGAGCCGAACCACCAAGAATCAAGCCCCGAGAGGCTTCTCCTTGGCATCTCCTGCCACCTGGGTCAGCCTCCCAGTATCACCGTGGCCCCATGCCGGCCCCGCTCTCAGCTGGAAAGGCTTCTTTCCTCCCTGATGCTGCGGCTGCCTGCGGGGCTCCCGTGATGGCGCGAAGGGGCAGAAAGCTCTGCCCCGGTGAAGCATGACTGCGCACGGCCCTCTCTCCAGCCAAGCGCTTCCGCTCCAGGTGGGAGGCTGGGACTCTTTCATGTGGTTACCTCGCTCGTTTCAACCATCTCTCCCCATCCTGCTTTCTTGACAGCTCAAGAGCTGGGGCCGGGCCCCTGCACATTTCACCGAGGGCCTCACCCTTTGCCGATAACCAGCCATGCCCGGCCGGGCACTCTGCCTCCTGTGTAGTTTGGTGATGCCCGCCACCTTCCTGTGCGCAGATCTGCTTCCCAGGGTCACCTTCCTGAGAGGTGAGCAAAGGGGGCTCGGGGGAGGAAGAAGGATGGATGGATGAGAAAGCAAGAAAAGAGGGGTGGTGGGAAGGACGGAAGGAAGAAAAGGAAAGAAGAGTGCAAAGACAGACAGACGAGCCTGGACAGACACGGCAGCGAGAATAAATAAAATGGAGAAAGCAAAGCGAGAGAGACCGTTGGAAGGAGGAAATGAAGAAAGGGGTTAAAGGAAGAGAAGGAGAGAACGGCGCCCCTCCGAATGGTCTGCTGTCAGCCTCCCAGGCCTGGGGGGTGGGGCACGGGGCACCGGCAGAGAGAGAGGCTCCTTGCCTGTAGCCAGGACTGGGGGGCTGCGAAATGGCTGGGAGCGAGGGGGGGCGTCTCATATCTCCCTGTCGATGCGGCACATGTAAAGAGCAGGGCTCTGATCTCGGAAGCTGCTTTTCCCCTGCGAGGTTGAGAAGGGGATGGAGGCAGGTGCTTCGGAGGGAGGATGTGGGGGGAAGATGTGAGTTCAGATCCTGAACTCTACCCCCGTGCCCCGGCTTGGGGCATCGTGGGCCTAACGTTGATGCCACCTTCCGGCAGGGCTCACCCTGCGGCTTGATCCAGGGCCCACCAGATTCAGTGGAAAGGCTCCTGCTAGGCTTTAGATCAGAGCCAATGGGGGCTGTAGAAACTGGTCTCGCTCACACGGCATCGTGGCCTCCAATAGGGAAGACAGGGGCAGGGGGTGGGAGGGAGCTGCTTGGGGGGAGCGGTGTGCCAGTGTGAGCCAAGTGCATGGGGTATTTAGGGAGTGGAGCCATGGGGGGCAGGGGCACAGTGAGTGCATGGGGAGCTTGCTATATTTCTGCCCTTGCTGCTCCTCCCCAGCTCCTACAGAGAGCGCCCTGCGACTGGCAATCCAGCCCCTATCCAAGGCTGGGGCTAGGCAGGACTGGCTGCCAGGACACCTGGGTTCTATTCGTAGAGCTGGCCGGCTCTCTGTACCTTGGGGTTCCCATCGGGGCAACAACGATGATATTCACAGTCGGGAGAGTAGGAGAGGCTATAGACCAAAGGAGCAGCTGTCAGCACACCAAGGAACTGATACAAAGCCCACCGGGGTCGCCAGTGGCTTGAACGGGCCTGAGTTCAAATCCCAGATGGGCCCAGTTTTCCTATCCCAAGGAACTGGCCTGGAAGTCTGACATTCTCTAGCTAGCCTGCCCTTGGCGAGAGGTCACAGTAGATGATCGCAACGGTCCCTTTGGGCTGTGGTGACGTGAGTCTTTCCACCAACTTTGGATCAGGCCCTGATGGTACAAAGCGAATGCATTCTTCCTTTTCCAAACCCAGAGGCAGTACACACCAGAGCTCCGGGGAATGCTTATAATTACCCCGGCATCCGCTGGCACCCCATGAAAACAAATTCCAGCTGCAGCCTCTCTAGCGAGCAGCCATCTATTAAACCCGATCGCCTTTCAGCTCCTTCTGAAAAGAAAAGAAATATCATACGGTTTCCGCTGAGCTGGGAAGGGACTTGTTGGGTGCGGGAGACAGACCTGATTTAGGAGGGGAGATGAGAAGAGCTAAATATGACTGACTTGGCAAGAGAGGACAAGCATCTAACAAGCACTTGAATGTCAAGGAAACAGGATGGTTTGAGAGGGTTTAGCAAGGAGTATTTATTATTGGTAGCACCTAGAGGATCCAATCTAGGAGCTGCATAGACACAGTGAGAGACAGTCCCTGCCCTGGACATCTTATAAGCTAAATAGGCAAGGCTGGCTGAGGGTGGGAGAAAGGAAGGATTGTTCTCCCAGTTTTACAGATGGGAAACTGAGACATTAAGGCCCAGATTCCCAAAGGTGTTTAGGCACCTACACCAAGGGAGTTAGGTTGAGGATCTGGACTGAAGCGAGTTGCTGAAAGCCAGGAATAGAACCCCGAGTCCATGTCCAATGCCGGGGTTACAGAATCCTTGCTCCGAGGAACAGAAAATGGAGCAAAGGAACAGTCAGGCTGAGTATCAGGCAATGCTTCCTAATAGCAGGAGGCAGGGTTGTAATTAGAGGAGTTGGAATTTGTCCAGAATAAAATAATGAGCCTGATTCTCACTCTGACTCCTTTACCTCATTCGAGCAGAGTAAAAGGGGCCTCAAAGTGGTGTGTAAATGACATTGGCTCTCATGTTATGCTGCCAGAGTAGTGAGGATCAGGCCTCCCCTCCATCCACATATTTTAATAAAACAATTTCCCTTCCCTGTGGTAGGTTATTAAATCAATAAGAGTTTTGCAAGATCTAATTTTCTTATTTCACCCTTTGGTTTTGTTTTATTTTTTGCTTCAGCTCTGGAAATAGACAAGTCACTTCGGCTTTGGGATCTAGTCAGTTTCTGTTCGGGGGGGAGGGGGGGCTGAACTAGATGATCTTGCCAGGTCCCTTCCTGCTGTTCATCTCTGTGATTCTACAGAGCAAACACACACAAATCCTAGGACATGGCTGCAATTTGGGATGCAAATGCCACCGGGGACTTTTTTTTGTCTATTTGCTTTCGGTGTATATAAATAAACAGTAATGGCCAGGGAAGTGTTTCCGGTTCTCTGAGGCCTTCAGGAAACGTATTTATAATATTCTAGGCTGAATCTGCATCCCCTTGTCAAGACTTCACCCTTGCAAAAACACTGCAGGATCTTCAATGGCCACAAATGAGCCGGTCCTCGTTATTTCTGTCTCGTCCTTCTGGCAGCTCAGCACTCCCTAACTCCACGTTGAGGTGGGCACAGAGGGGAGAGCGCCCCCTGCTGAGCCCCCACCCCGCCCCCTGCAGCACCGGGCTGGGGCATTGGGGTCGGCACTGCCTCCGAGGGAAAAGCAGCCCCTACTGAGTCACCAGCAGTCACCGCCTTCCTCTTTCCCACCCACCCTCAGCCTGCTGCTGCTGAGAAAAGGCCACGCTTTTCCCCCAGGCCCTTTGTAGGGTCCTGCCAGCAGGGACATTTCCACTGCCATGTGCTGGCTGCTCCTTCTGCCAGTGTCATACAGCCTACAGAGCCTGCTCCAACCCCCTCTCCGCGTCAATTCCTTTGACTTCACTGGGCTTTGGGTCAGACCCCAAGAGCACGGGAAGTCTATGGGATATAACATGCTACATTACATTACATAGGCACTAAGTTGCAGTATCTAGGTTATGTTACAGAATATAGGTGCCAAGTTGTGGTATATATATGCTACATTACAGTATGTAGGTTCTAAGTTACAGTGTGTGTTTATAGAGAGAGATATGCTATGTTTCAATATATGGGTGCTCTGTTACAGTACCTGCGTTTATTATTTATCTGCATTATCTCCAAGAGGCCTTCACTGAGATCAGAGCCCCATTGTGCTAGGAGCTGTACAGACACACAGTGAGAGCCAGGCCACGCCCTGTGGTGCTTCCATACGCAAGGCAAACCAAATGTGGGAGGGGAAATGATTTGCTCCAGGTCACCCAGTGGGTCTCCAGCCAAGACTGGACTAGAATCCAGATCTCCTGCGTCGTAATCCAGAGCAGTGGTTGGCCCGCGCTGCTTCCCGCAGCCCCCATTGGCCTGGAGCGGCGAACCGCGGCCAGTGGGAGCTGCGATCGGCCGAACCTGCGGATGCGGCAGGTAAAAAAAACCGGTCCAGCCTGCCAGGGGCTTTCCCTGAACAAGCAGCGGACTGGCTTTGAGAACCACTGGTCCAGAGCCTTCGCCTCTGTACCACATACATGCTTTCTTATGGTACACGCATATGTATGACGTTATGGCACATAGATGCTAGGTTATGGTATATACATGTGAGTTGCTGTATACAGATGCTATGTTACAACATATACATGGTGAGTTGTGATATATTTGCCAGAAGCTGGGAATGACTACAGGGGATGGATCACTTGATGATTGATTCCCTGTTCTGTTCCTTCCCTCTGGGGCACCTGGCATTTGCCGCTGTCAGAAGACAGGACACTGGGCTAGCTGGACCGTTGGTCTGACCCAGTAGGGCCGTTCTTATGTTCTTATGATAGACGCTATGTTACAACACATACGTGTTAGGTAGCATTTTGGGGGAAGTTACGTTTCTGGTTTTAGCAGGAAGTTCCACCATTTCAAAATTGTTTTTTGTTCCGAATGGGAATGAAACGTAGAATTTCAACAATTCCTGCTAAATGAATTTTTTTTAATTGTTTCGAGTCAATTGATTTTGATTGTTTTAAATCATAGCAAATAAATTGTGAAACAAAAGAAAACAGAGCATTCTGTTGCATGATCAAAACGCTTTGTTTAGGTGATTTTCATCAAAAAATGAAATTCTGTGGAAATCAGCGTTTCTGACAAAAAAAACACCCCCATTCTGTTGGGAAATTTTCAACCAACTCTAAGACTATTCTGTACAGGTGCCACTTTACATATACGGTGCTGAGTTATGGAATATAGGTGCCAAGCTGTGGCATATAGGTGCCAGTTTACAGTATGTGGGTGCTTCTTTATGGTATATAGGACCCATGTTGTGCTATATAGGTGCTAAGTATCATCCACCATGCACTGTTTGATCCCTGCCAGGAGACCCCCGGAGGACCCTAACCAGCTTCAGCCAGGATGGAACCTTCCACTATGATACTTTCCTCTTGAGCGAAGATGAAGGCACTCTGTATGTGGGAGCTCGAGATACCATCCTCTCCCTCCGGGTGGACAGTGCTGGGTCCATGGAGCTGACGGGCTCAGTGAGTAGAACTCGGCCTTCCCCAGAGAGTGGGGAGCATTTGGGGTGCAGGAGGGAGGCAAGCTGATCCCGAAGGCGGGGCAAGTGGAAGTCAAATCTGGGTTCTGTTCCTCTTCCCATGCCTCAGTTTCCCCATCTGTAAAGTGGGGATAATGTTACTCAGGAATTGTGAGTTGTAATTCATGAATGTTGGTAAAGTGCTTTGAACCTTAAGCAGAAGCCTCTAGAGAGAACAGAACTGAAGTGAAGAGTCCTGACTCCCTAACCCCCTTGCTCTGACCACTAGATCATACTCCCCTCCCTGAGAATTTTGCTCTCAGCAGCTTCCTTTCCTTCCAGTGCATTTTACAGGCTCTTGACCTTTTCTCCAGGTGTAATCTTCCTCCCAACCTTTGAAGAATCTCTCTCTTTCCCCCCCTTACAGATAGTGTGGCAACCCATGCCTGAAAAAAAGCAGGAGTGTGTCTTTAAAAAGAAAAGCAATCTGGTAAGGAGCTGGGGGAGATGCTGATGCTGGTGTGGGTTGTATTATGCCCCTCGAGGGCGCAGTTAGTCTTGGAGTGTATATGGAGGGCTTGGAGAGCTGGCGACAATGCTGAGGGGTGGGTGCTGGGGTGGGTGAGTGCTTTGTGGTGCCGTGAGAGGTGGTGTCAAGCCAGGTGCAATTCCTGAGCCTGGTTTCTCACTCCCACAACTTGCAAAGGAAGCGATAGTGCTTGCTGGTGGACTAGGTGGCATTCTTCTCAGGGTCTCAGCGTGGGGTCCCGGGGGCGCTGGCTTGTGCTTGGGGTCTTTTAAAACATCCCATGCATGGGGGTGTTAATCCTGGTGTCCTGGCCAACTCTTCATTTGCCTCCCTAACTTCCCCTTGCAGCTCAGCTTGGTCGTGTTCTTCTTCTCCTAAACTGTACAGCTATCATGCTCCACTCTAGAGGTGGCTGCTTTTTAGGGCTGGGTGAGTGATCCCTGTGCAGCATTGCTATGCGCTGTTGAACAGCTGTCGTGTTCCACTTCAGAGGTGGATGCTGTTTAATGCTGACTAGTGATCCCTGTGTAGCATTGCTCTGTGTTATTGAACTGCTGCTAAGTCCCACCCCAGAAGTGGCTGCATTTTAATTATGGGTAAGTGATCCCAGTGAGATGTTGCTGGGGGCTGTTAAATCACGGCTGCATTCCACCCCAGAGGTGGCTGCATGTCAGTGCTGAGCATAGTGACCCTGTTCTATGCAGCCCGTGAAGCAACCTGAAATCTGAGCTGTTGTTTTTTAAGTGGCGTGTGCTTTTCTCCCACAGACAGAGTGCTTCAACTTCATCCGTGTCCTAGTGCCAGTGAATCAGACTCACCTGTACACCTGTGGGACCTATGCCTTCAGCCCCACCTGCTCTTACATTGTGAGTGTCTACGTTGGGCTGGCGGGAAGCTCGGACTCCAGCACCTGCTGTCTGAGTTTCACCCGGCACATCGCGTCAGAGCCTGCATTCCGGAAATGGGCCGAGGCTCACAGAAGAGGCAGGTCTGGTCTGTGACTGACACTGAGGCTGCTGGCCACAGAGAGACCTTGTGATTCTCTCTGGCCTTCCAGTTCCCCAGACTGCACTGTGTAGTGTTACCTAAATCCTGACCCGGACTGGTGGGACACAGAAGGGTTTAGGGCCAGATCGGCAAAGGGGTTTAGGCACCTAATGACACAGCTAGGCACCTATTGGGATTTACAGTAGCACCTTAGTCCCATTGATCTTCAAAGGGAGTTAGGTGCCTAGGTGCATTTGAAGATCCCAATAAATGCCTACCTTTATCTTTAAGCACTTAAACGCTGGAAAATCTGGCCTTTATTGACTACCTTGTCAATGATGTGTGTGAGAGAGAGGAGACCAAGAGAGCAAAGAGGGCGGAGTCAGGACTCCTGGGTTCTATTTCTAGCTCTGAGAGGTAGTGTGGTCTAATGGTCAGAGCAAGTGGGGGGGATAGCTCAGTGGTTTGAGCATTGGCCTGCTAAACCCAGGGTTGTGAGTTCAATCCTTGAGGGGGCCATTTAGAGATCTGGAGCAAAAATTGGGGATTGGTCCTGCTTTGAGAAGGGGGTTGGACTAGATGACCTCCTGAGGTCCCTTCCAACCCTGATATTCTATTATTCAGAGTCAGGACTTGAATTCTAGTCTCTACAGAAGAGGCTTTGCTGCCCTCTGTTGGCTCTGTGTGTATGCTAAGCAGCCTCTTATATTTTCTGGTTATTTTCCTTTCCAGATGAAAGGCCCGGGTTTACAGGAGAAGTGGTGAGTTTACAGGAACCTGGGTCAACATTTTCAAACCTGGCCTCTGATTTTCTCAAGTTGCGTAACCAAAAAGAAGTAGATATGCAAAAACAAGCGGCCACGTTTTAGAGTAGTTGGCCCTGTTCTTTTGGAGTCACCAGAAGAGAGAGCTAATCTGAGCTATGGCCTGGGTTCTCCTCCAAAATTCACAGGTTTCCTGATTTGGGGTTCCTGATTATTGGGATTCCATTATAATTTGACTTTATTGGGGTTATATTATGAGTGTAGCGTAATGGATACAGCCCTGGGCTGGGTCTCAGAAGACCTGGCTTCCATTCCTGGCACCGCCACTGGCCTGTGGGTGACCTCCTTGGTAAAACACATCGATTATAATATAACATAGAGAGTTGTCTTTATTATGAAAGTTGGATTCCCCCGCCCTGTTGCCTGGAGGGGATCTGTCTCTAGACTGAACTCAAGTGACCACCGTTTGCTTTGTTCTTGTCCTGCGACTGATGGATTGATTTCTAATTCCTTGCAGAATCTGGAGAATTTCAGCCTGGTTTCTGTCAGCCAAGGGAGGCCCCTCCTCCAGGATGGGAAGGGACAGTGCCCCTTCGACCCCAGCCACAAGTATACGGCCATCCTGGTGGGTGAGTATGGAGCTCTTTGGAAACCATGGGCTGCGCAGTGACTGCGTGATGGGGAGGGAGGTGGAACCCGCAGCCCTACCGTTATAGTGCCTCGAAGCAGAGGATTCGGTCTTGAGCTGCACCCGTCGAGTCCCATGTCTTCGGTGCGGCAAGTCCAGGATTCAAAGGCCTGGGGCTGGCTTGAAAGAGGCCTTTAAGGTCCTGCTGTCGTCCTTTGATGCTGTCTTAGAGATGTAGGTTTATCCCTCAATGCCCGGGTAACCCACTCTAATCCATCAGGATAACGAGTCCCAGGTCTCAAAGCACTTTACCTCTCTCTGACTAAATAACCAAGCCCAGAGGCACCGGCACAGCTGCCGGCCCGGGCTTCCCTCACCGCCTCTCTCCTCCTGCAGGTGGGGAGCTCTACACGGGGACCATGAACAACTTCCAAGGCAACGAGCCCATAATCTCCCGCGCCCTGAGCAGCAGGACCTTGCTGAAGACCGATGCCTTCCTCAGGTGGCTGAATGGTGAGGATGGGTAGGAGGGCCTGCTCCTGCTGGGGGGAAGGGCAGGGGCTGAGGTAGCATCTGAAATCGACAGCTGCCCATTTATGGTCTTCCAGACACAGGACCTGACTCTGTTACCTGGTGGGGATGGGATGAGAGGCTGCAACACCCTTTGAGCTGAGGCTATGCTCAGGCTGGCTCCGGGGCCAGTTAGAGCAGCCTCGGGGCTGCTCTAATTTACACTGTGCTCCCTGTGGCCCCCTGCCATCCCTGGAAAGCAGAGAATAACCATAGCACAGTGCACTCTACTCATGCCCACAATCTGCCCCCTCAGCTGGGGCAGGTGCAGCTCCACGATGGCCAGGGAGGACCTTGCCCAGGAAGGATTCTCAGGGGACCAGTCCCCCCCCTCGTTAAGGCCCTTTAGCTGCTTAACGGGGCCTCACATCAGTGAGAATCAGGCCCTGGGACTCTTTGCTTGGGTCGCCGTCACCTATTAGCCAACAGGCGAATGGCTGGTGCCCACTGGCCCTCAGGGATGTGTTTCCTAGGCAACAAGTCCACCGTCTCCCATGAATATTTACATGCCCCCCCATCTGCCCCTGGGAAGCAGTGCGCAGGGATTCGGCATCTAACCCGCCTGGTCTCCTTCTCCCCACAGTCGACGCGGGCTTCGTGGCCTCCGCCAACATCCCTGGAGACGAGAAGGTCTATTTCTTCTTCCAGGAGACGGCCGAGGAGTTTGATTTCTTTGAGAAGCTCATGGTCTCCCGAGTAGCTCGTGTGTGCAAGGTATGAGGCAGGCCCGAGTTGGCTCTTGGAGCGCGTGCGTGCCTATGTCTCGTACCCTCGCATTGTGGTCTCTCCTGCTTGTGGCCTGCCCCGGTGATGACAACTGACCCACCAGTAACATAGGGCCTCCCTTCTGCCTTCCGTGGCATCTAGGCAGCTTGATTGCCTTCAGATCTGTGCCGGGGGCCTCACGTAGATGTAGCTGATGGGACCATAGTAGACAGTGACATTGATGAGGAATAAAATTCAGTTACCCCCTCCCAGAGCTGGGCTCTAGCCAAAATCTGGGACGGTTCCATTTGGATGAAAGGTGGTTGGTGTCACCTGTTTATTTACAGATATAGACAGATGCTGCCCCGTTTCCCTGGGGCCCAAGAACCAGCTGGCTGGCCTGCCTCCGCTGCCTTTCAGGGTCACACTGCAACTGTTCCTGCAGCCACGCCCTGCATTCGGACCCCATCGCTCCATGTGGGTTATGGGGCGGCGTGAGCATCGCTACACATCTGTGTGGGGAACAAATATTTGATGATGGGCTCTTCAGTCTAGCAGGAAAAGGTCTAACACGAGCCAATGGCTGGAAGTTGAAGCCGGACAATTTCAGACAGGAAATAAGGCGTCAATTTTTAACAGTGAACGTAATTAAGCATTGGAACACAAGACCCAGGGTCATGGTGGATTCTCCATTTTTAAATTGGATTTTTTTCAAAAGGATCTGCTCTAGGAATGATTTTGGGGCAGCTCTCTGACCTGTTCTATACAGGAGGTCAGGCTAGATGATCACAATGGTTCCTTCTGGCCTTGGAATCTATTAATTCTGTATCTTAAGTGGGCCCACTAGCCTCCTAACAGCCCGTTACCACTGTCTGGGTGGTTTCCTGCTTGTGTCCACCTTTTTAGTTCCTCATATCTCACTGACTGCGCACGAGGGCTTATTACAACATTGTCTGGAACATCAGCTGATCAGAGCCTGGTGGTTGGTTTACTCACCACAGTTGTACCACTAGAATTCCCTCTTTTTATTTTGAGCAGGGGATTGAGTTTGGGTCTACCCACAGGGCCACCCTTCCTCTCAGACCTTCCCTTCATTCAGAATAGCTCTTCCCCTTTCCGGAGCAGCACACACACCCACTGCTGGCCGAGTTGTACCAGCATGGCTGCGTGCTGACCCCCAGGACAGGCCGTCCTCTCAGCCCTCCCTTTAAGGAGAGGCCCTGCTCCGTTCCGGGTGACCGGGCATTCCTCTCTCCTGCAGAATGACGTCGGAGGAGAGAAGGTGCTGCAGAAGAAATGGACCACGTTCCTGAAAGCCCAGCTGATGTGCTTCCAGCCGGGACACTTCCCTTTCAACGTGATCCATCACTCCTTTGTCCTACCCCAGCCAGGAGGGGGCGCCGTCTTCTATGGAGTCTTCACTTCACAATGGTAAGGCAGGAAACTTTCCTCTCCTGCCCAAAGGGCTCAGAAATCCCCCAAGGACCCATGTATTCCCAGGCCTGCACAGCCACAAGTCCCCTATCGCAAGAAGGACATTTTGGGGGGTGGGGTCTGTCCATCAGGCCCATTCAAATGGGTATGCTGAACCCAGCAAGTAGGACCCCTTCTGCGTTATGGTTCACCCTGAATATTTCGTTATTGCAGCAGATGTAATTAACCTGTGGAACTCCTTGCCACATGGTATTGCTGAAGAAGTTGCTTAGTAAATTTCAGACCTAAGAGATGAGACTGGTGTCTAGTGGTTAGAGCAGGTGGCTTGGGGTCAGGACTCTTGGATTCTAGTCCCACATCTAGGCGTGAGTGTGACCTAATTGAGCACTGGGGACTGGGAGTTTGCATGCCGGGGTTCTTTGCTCAGCTCTACGAAGGAGCATGGGCCAGTGGCCAGAGGGGGCTGCGAGTCAGGACTCCTGGATTCTATTCATAGGCAAGTGCCTGTCGCTGTGGGGTGGTGAGGGTTGATGCTTTGCAAGTGTTTGGAGGCCCTGGATGGAGGTTGCTGTGGAAGCACCTGGCATTATTATTTCAGAAGGTTTATATGGCCAAGGAACAGCCCTTCTAGAGGGCCCCAAAGGGGTGGACTTCCCATGCCCACTGACCCACACGTCACAGGCAGGGTGTGGCTGGATCCCACATCTGACCTGCCCACCTCAGGGTGTCCCCCTAGCGCTGGCGTGTACCACCAACAGGATCACTCGTCCCTTGGCAGGCAGATGGGAGACGCAGGCAGCACGGCGGTGTGCGCTTTCAACCTGGAGGACATCGAAAGCGTCTTCAACGGCAAATACAAGGAGCTGAACAAGGAGAGCTCCCGGTGGATGACATACAGCGATGCGGTCCCTGAGCCCCGCCCTGGCAGCGTGAGTATCACCTGCTTCACGCATCTAACTCCAAGGCATGAGGATGTGTGCCGAAGGATGACTTTGCAGGACAGGTTTGGGGTTAAGCCAGGCGGCTGGAACTCAGGACACCTGGGTTCAATTCCTACCGGGGCCGCTGACTTCGGGCAAGGCACTTAATTGCTCCGTGCCTCAGTTTCCCTGGATAATAGTCCATCTGCCTTGCTTTTTACGGGAAGCTGGCATAATCAACTGTGCTTTCCCCCTTTGCAAGGATGCCTAGAGCAAAAAAACCCCAACCCCCTAAGCCTGTCACTAGCCCAGTTCCCACCTCTGATAACCCTTCTGATCCGCTGCCTTTCTCCTCCCACTGCAGTGCTCAGTGCGCCCATCGGCAGACAAAGTCCTGACCTTCATGAAAAACCACTTCCTGATGGATGGGAAGGTTGTGCCCAGGAACAAGCAGCCGGTGCTGGTGAAGCAGAACGTGAAATATACGCGGATCGCAGTCGATCAGACCCACAGTGTCTCGGGCACCTCCTATGAGGTGATGTTCCTGGGAACAGGTACGGCTCCCATGAGCAGGGGTCACCACCTCGTCAGTGCGTGGGGCTGGATTCTGCACCCAGCTGAGTGTTTACCCAATGGGAAAGCTCCCATTGGCGTCAGTGGGACGGGGGCAGGCACTTATTGCTGGAGTCAGACGGGTCATTCGTTTTCCGGTGATTGATTCAGGTGGACCTGAAATGAAACTTTTTGGGGTTTGGAATGCAACGAAAAAGTAAAAAAAAAAAAAAATTAATTTTTGAGGCTTTTTTACCTTTCGAAAAAAATGAAATTGAAAATTCAAAGAAAATGTAAACATTTTGACAATTTTTTGTTTGCCAATTTGTGTATTTGTTATTTTGGAATTTGTG
This sequence comes from Chelonia mydas, assembly GCF_015237465.2. NCBI lineage: Eukaryota > Metazoa > Chordata > Testudines > Cheloniidae > Chelonia > Chelonia mydas. Next base: position 5,271,657 of record NC_051264.2, read on the forward strand.
TGTTAGCAGAGCAGGGGGGTGTTTCACCCCATTCTGCTGGCCAATCTCAGGTCTGTTAATTGCACCCTGCCCATTGCACTTTCAGTTAGATATGGCTCTCCTTCACTTCCTGTCCCATGCATTGTTAAACACATTTACCGCTCTTCACCCCAGAGGTGGCTGCATGTTAGTGGTGGACAACGTGGTTTCTATAAGCCTGACAAGGTTGGTACCAGCCAGCTAACAAAGTGCTTTGGAGGCACATTGGGGCAAAAGGTCCTGTATAAACGAAGGGTCGTTCTCTTTTAATTAAGCAAATTGTGTGTGTGAGAGAGAGAGAGAATTGAATAGACTAGCCATTTAGATCCAGATACTCCACTTCCACTGAAACTAAGAACTTAAATACCTTTGTTACACACAGTGAACTTAGAGAAGAGATCAGCTCCTCAAAGAGAGGATGCATTGTCTCAGCCCCATGGTAAATACACTTGTGTCCCTATATTTCCTCCCACAGATCAAGGATTCCTGCACAAAGCAGTGGCTCTGGCCAGCGGTGCTCATATCATTGAGGAAATCCAGCTGTTTAAGGACCCAGAACCTGTGCAGAACCTTCTGTTCTCACCTGGGAAGGTAGGAGACTTGCAGAGCTGCCTGGTGCAGCAGACAGGAAGGGGAGACGCTGCCCAGGGGGCTAAGTAGGTGATGTAGAGGTAACTGTGTGACATTTTCTGTGTGTCTCCCCCCCGGCAGGGGATCCTGTATGTGGGGTACTCCAAGGGGGTCCTGCAGGTGCCGCTGGCCAACTGCAGCGTGTACAGGAGCTGTGCTGACTGTGTCCTCGCCCGAGACCCCTACTGCGCCTGGCACGGGCGCAGCCAGTCGTGCCAGGAGACCCGAGCCACAAACAAAAACACGTGAGTAGCTCAGTGTGTGGAACAGCTCAGGTGTAACCCCCGAGAGGGAAGCAGGCATGTCTAGTGGTTAGAGCAGAGCCTGGCCAGTCAGGACTCTTGGTTTCGACTCCCTGCTCTGGGAAGGGAGTGTGCTCTAGTGGTCAGAGGAAGGGGGCTGGGAGTCAGGATTCCTGGCTCTGTTCCCAACTCCAGGATGGGGTAGGGCGGGGGTGGTTAGAGCAGGGGACTGGGAAACAGGACTCCTGGGTTCCATTCTGCCTTATCCCACCGTGTGAATTTAGGAAAGTGACTTGCTTTATTTCCTGCCTGCAAAGCGGGGAAAATAACACTCCCCTGCCTCCCAGAGATTGCCAAGTGCTTTGAGATCCTCCCAGGACAGCTGCTCTAGAAGGGCAGATGGGTATTTCTGGGCCTCGGGGAGTGGGGGGAGAGGGGAGGGTGAAAAGCCCCTAGTGTTCCCTGAGCACTAGCCCGAAGGACCGCCCACCAGGAATACAGCCCTGCGGTGTCGCTAACGCACTTTGCGAGCACTGACGGGCTCTCTCAGAGCATGTGCCACTGGCCAGTCACCTGTGGGTGTCAGCCAGGATCCCAGCAACAGCCATGTGCTTCCTAGTCCATGGACCCGCTGCTCAGCTGCCCTCAGCTTTCTTCTTCCTGACTGCTTTGCAATAAGCTCACGCCAGGAAATCAGTGCCTTCCCAGCTCTTGTCCTCTCCTCCACGGCGGCTCTCTGGATACATCCAAGCTGCTATTTTTAATACGCTCCCTTTGGCCCCACTAGCACGCATCTGTCCACCTGGCCTGCGAGGCTCCCAGCTGCCCTCCGAGGCTGCCTTGTCTCCCTGCCCCGGCTGAGGCGCTGGCAGGCGAGACCTGAGATCCTCCGTCAGCCAGGAGAGGTTTTAGAAACAAACAAACCAACACACTTTGCCGGTGAAGCTGGGGCCACGTGGTGGAAGGAGAGGAGCTGCTGGTTCCCACAGCCCGTGCGCTTCCGTCCCAATCCACAGGCTCCCACCCGCTCCCGCTGTCCCAGCCCTGAGCTCCCCACCCACACAACTCTGCCAGTGCCCCTCGCTTTTGCAGAACTCCCTGTGCTTCCAGTCCCGGGCGGACTCTACAATCTCACCAAGCTGCACCCAGATCTGGAGGGTGATGGCTCTGATTGATAATAAGACAGAAAACATTATGTTGCCTCTATATAAATCTGTGGTACGCCCACATCTGGAATACTGCGTGCAGATGTGGTCGCCCCATCTCAGAAAAGATATATTGGAATTGGAAAAGGTTCAGAAAAGGGCGACAAAAATGATGAGGGGTATGGAACAGCTTCCATATGGGGAGAGATTAATAAGACTGGGACTTTTCAGCTTGGAAAAGAGACGACTAAGAGGGGATAGGATAGAGGTCTATGAAATCATGACTGGTGTGGAGAAAGTAAATACGGAAGTGTTATTTATTCCTTCTCATAACACAAGAACTAGGGGTAATCAAATGAAATGAATAGGCAGCAGGTTTAAAACAAACAAAAGGAAGTATTTCTTCACACAATGCATAGTCGGTCTGTGGAACTCTTTGCCAGAGGATGTTGTGAAGGCCAAGACTATAAGAGGGTTCAAAAAAGAACTAGGTAAGTTCATGGAGGACAGGTCCATCAATGGCTATTAGCCAGGATGGGCAGGGATGGTGTCCCTAGCCTCTGTTTGCCAGAAGCTGGGAATGGATCACTTGATGATTCTCTGTTCTGTTCATTCCCTCTGGGGCACCTGGCATTGGCCAGCAACCAGCTCACCTGCCGTCCCCACGTCAAGCAGCGGCTTGAGAGCGAATTCATTGCCTTGGGTTCTCAGTGTGTCACTTCTCCCTCTCTAGGAGCGACTGGCTGCAGGACATCGAGACGGGTAGGCCAGGGGCTACGTGCCAGCAGATCGGTGGGAAAGGCAGGGCCACGCCCAGGTCTCGGGACGACTCGGGCAGCAGCCTGGTAAAAAGTTGAGTATCGATCTTCCGGGTTTACTGTGCTTGGGGCACGTGTCTAACGGCGGGTGGGACTCTGACACCAGCAATGCTACGAGGGGGGCTGGGGAGACCCTCTGTGAGCCAGGGGGGGCTGCCTGCTCTAGGGAGGAGCTGGAGCCAGGGAGGAACGAACGGGGCCAAGCTCAGTGCTTCTGAGGCGTCAGGTCTCCGGTGGGCTTTGGCCCTGCTTTCTGCAAACATTGTGGACCAAATCCCAGGAGAAACTCTTCAATCAAAAATAATGTAATCAAGGCAGCGCTCGGCCCAGTAATAAATAACACGCCAGGGTGCCAGCCCCGCCTGGACCACCCTACAACACCACGCCAGGGTGCCAGGCCCCCCGTGGGCAACCCTACAACACCACACCAGGGTGCCAGGCCCCCTGAACCACCCTACAAAACCATGCCAGGGTGCCAGCCCCACTGGACCACCCTACAACGCCACGCCAGGGTGCCAGCCCCCCTGGACCACCCTACAACACCATGCCAGGATGCCAGGCCCCCCTGGACCACCCTACAACACCACGCCAGGGTGCCAGCCCCCCTGGACCACCCTACAACACCACGCCAGGGTGCCAGCCCCCCTGGACCACCCTACAACGCCATGCCAGGGTGCCAGCCCCCCTGGACCACCCTACAACACCATGCCAGGATGCCAGGCCCCCCTGGACCCCTGCAACACCACGCCAGGGTGCCAGCCCCCCTGGACCACCCTACAAAACCACACCAGGGTGCCAGGCCCCCTGAACCACCCTACAACACCACGCCAGGGTGCCAGCCCCCCTGGACCACCCTACAACACCACGCCAGGGTGCCAGCCCCCCTGGACCACCCTACAACACCACGCCAGGGTGCCAGGCCCCCTGGACCACCCTACAACACCACTCCAGGGTGCCAGCCCCCCGGACCACCCTACAACACCACGCCAGGGTGCCAGCCCCCCTGGACCACCCTACAACACCACGCCAGGGTGCCAGCCCCCCTGGACCACCCTACAACGCCATGCCAGGGTGCCAGCCCCCCTGGACCACCCTACAACACCATGCCAGGATGCCAGGCCCCCCTGGACCCCTGCAACACCACGCCAGGATGCCAGCCCCCCTGGACCACCCTACAACACCACGCCAGGGTGCCAGCCCCCCTGGACCACCCTACAACACCACGCCAGGGTGCCAGGCCCCCTGGACCACCCTACAACACCACTCCAGGGTGCCAGCCCCCCGGACCACCCTACAAAACCATGCCAGGGTGCCAGGCCCCCTGAACCACCCTACAAAACCACACCAGGGTGCCAGGCCCCCTGAACCACCCTACAACACTATGCCAGGGTGCCAGGCCCCCTGGACCACCCTGCAACACCACTCCAGGGTGCCAGCCCCTGTGGGCAACCCTACAACACCACACCAGGGTGCCAGCCCCCCGGACCACCCTACAAAACCATGCCAGGGTGCCAGCCCCCCTGGACCACCCTACAACACCACGCCAGGGTGCCAGCCCCCCTAGACAGCCCTACAATAACAAACTGTAGAGTTGCCCCTCTGTGCCCAATCCACTGAGGATTAGGGGCGGTTGTGGTGCTGGGAGCCTTAGCTCACACTTCAGCCGCTCGTGCTTTTAGCTCCGGAGGTCCCCACTGGTGCATCAGCCAACATGGCAGCCAACACACGGTCTGACTAGCAAATCTCCCAGTTCCCAGCCAAAAGTTGCTATTCAGTGAGCTCTGGAGTGTGCCTTCCCCGGCACTCCGCCTGCAGCCCTGCAAACCTGCCTGTGGCCAGGGCCTTTCTTCCGAAACCAGCGGTCGCTAAGCAGCCTGCCTGTTGCCAGGATCTGGATCCCCAGTGGGACGGGATCAGCTCCTGGCAAAATGTCGTTATTAACCGAAAGTTGGTAATATCGGGATTGCTGCAAACCGGCACCCAAATGTACTTCGATATACTCTTCAGTGCAGGCACTGTCTCTTCGCTCCCCGTTTCTACTGCAACCAGCGCAAGGGCGCCCTAGACAATAGTAGGTGACGGCCCGAGGTGCAGGGCAGTGGAGAATTGGGCCCGTTTACTCCAGTTTTGGCCTGGATTCTGTTCTTAGTGACACCAGTGTGAATCCAGAGTCACTCTGGTTGCATCCATGTAGTTTATACTGCACTCAGAGTCTAGCCCTTCCTGGCCTGACTTTCCGAACTGCTTTGCTCTTGTGGCAGCCCCCCTTGAGGCGCAGAGAGAGGGGATGGGGGATGCCCAGTACCTTTGAAAATCTGGGTTTCTCGCTAGGTGCCAGGGTGGATGCCCAGCTTGGAAGTGGAGCTTTCTTTCCACAAGAACCATTTTTTGTTTGTAATGAAAACTGCTGATTCAGAGACACCAAAACATTTTGTGCATTCATGTCGGTTTCGCACCGATTGTTTGCCAAAAACAAACCCTGACGAATTTCCAAAACTATTGAACCGTTTCAGTTTTTCACTTCAGCATTTCCTTCCGTTTCCGAGTGAATTAGCCACCTAAAAATGCTCAAAAATCGAAACCTTTCATTTGACCTGAAACACTTTTTGTTTTTAACTTTTCGATTGGCCACAAAAACGGTCACTGTCGGTCCAGTTCGAAAGGAATTTTGTTCCCCGCAAACGCCGTGACTCGCCCCGGCTCTAGTTGCAAGGGGCTGGTGCCAGCTCTTTGGACAGCAGCGTCAGCTGGTCCGGGTGGGCAGCCAGAGACTCACCGCTCCCTCTCCTCTCTTTGTATCTTTCCAGCGTTGAGCCCAGCCCTGAACTCCGTAATTCGGCTGCCGTGCCCGCAGCTCTCCGCCCTGGCCGATTACACCTGGAGCTACCCAGGGCCGAAGACCCCGGCGGGGCTGACGGTGTTGGACGATAAGACGCTGGTGATCATCATGCAGCGCCAGGCGGCAGGCGAGTACACGTGCTGGGCCAGCGAGAACGGGCACCACCAGCCTGTGGCCCGCTATGTGGTGCGGGACCCCACGGGGGGCGACGGCTACCCCAACATCCTGAGTGAGAGCGGAGGGGACAGCACGGTCGGGGAAGGGCTGGAGCGGGGGGCAGGCCCACAGGGCGGGCACCGCTCCTACTGGACGCAGTTTGTTGCGGTGACGGTGCTGCTGTTGGTGACGCTGGTCGTAGCAATGGCCGTGGCCGCCTTCTCCTACCACAGCAGGCTCAAGGCCAAGAGCAAGGTGCAGGGCTGCAACACCCCCGAAGCCACCAAGGTGTCCAGTCAGGAGAAGGTGCCGCTGAACGGAGGCCGGAGCCCGCAGCTACAAGGGCCCTTCCAGGAGCGGGCCAAGGACCCCAGGGACTGCTGTGTCCAGATGGAGGGGCTGTACCAGGACATAGACGCGGACAACAACAGGTTAAGCGCCAGCCTGGGGGCCAGGCAGGGCTCCCAAGGAGTGGCTCTGGAGAAAGCTTAAGCTGGCCGTGCCTGCCCCGACCTGCCTTTCGTCTCGAACTCAGCCGTGTCGTGGTAACGCGCAGCCCTACGATAACAAACCAGTGCGTGTGTGTGGCTCACCGCTTGGGAGCAACCCTACAGTAACAAACCGGTCTGCGTCCAGCCCCCAAATTCATAACAAACGTGTATCAGCTGGTTAGACCTCCCACACGGCGCGCGCCCAGAAACTGCACCTGCTCCTCGTCCGTGTGCCAGCTGCTGCCGCTCGCCCACGTGTGGGTCGCTCCACCACTGAAGAGCGATGGGCCCCGCCTGCCTCCCTGCGCTGTCTGGGCATCACCAGCGGCCAAGTCGTGGGAGGGGCGTTAAAAAAAAACCAAAAAAAAACCCTTCCGCTTTTGGGTTTCCGCACGAACCAAGAGACAAACACGGAGCACATCTGGGGCTCTAGATGACTGGGTTCAATGGAGCTGGCGGGCAGGGCAGCACTGAAGAGAGCATGAGCCCTTCCTGGCTAGTGCCCGCTCCGGGTTCAAGCAGGGAGCAACCCCGCGGTGGGATCTGAATGTGCCCAGTGTCGCTGTGTCTACGTAGCTGCTGCTTCCCGGGCTGGTGCCCCCAGCAATTGGTGACATCCCTGCGCTGGCCTGGACCAGCTGGGAGCTGCCACGTCCCCTCCGCGAGTGCTGTGGACGAAGGCCAATAAGCGATGCTGCAGCTGCACGTTACCTAGCGTGCCCCTGGCCAGCTCGGTCCTCCCCTGTGTGGGATGCAGTTGGTGCCAGTCGATGGCTGGGTGTAGCTCTGCCGGGGCCCAATCCGGCTCCTTACAGCTCTGAATATGGGGTCTAACGTTCTGCCTTTGAGCGCAGGGTCAGCAGTTCAAATCCAGCCCCGGCTGGCAATGCTCAGATAGCTGATCCTTGTCGGCCTGCGTGCAATGAGCAGCTGGGCTCCCAGTCTAGTTCCTGCTTGGCCAGAGGTCTGGATCACAACAGCCAATGCTAACTGGCCCCCGCAACGGGGAGACCGGCGATGGCCCACATCACGGAGACTGCGCTCTGCTCTGGGGGGTGTCCTTCCATCAGAGGGCGTTGAACGGTCACTCCCTGCTGTGTGTGGGTAGACGGCTTTAGGGCCTGATTCTCATTTACCCTAAGGCCTCTTTACACCACTCTGGTCCGGTAAAGGAGGCATAAATTATAGCCACATCCCCTCTGCACTGCCGGAGGGGTATAAGGGGCCTTTTAGTGTAAGTGAGAACCAGGCTGAGTCCCTGGGGTTTTGGAGCCAACAGCCTGAAAAATCGGCTTGGGGGGAGGGGAGGGGACTTGCAAGGGGCTTTGGGGATGGGGAGGAGGCAGAGGTTGTGACTGAATGTGAAGTTGTTGGTTTTTTAATTTAATGTTTTTAGATTTAAGTTAAACTTTTCCCGGTAGCAGCGACGAGCGATCGAACCCTTTGTTTCACCACCTCTGCCAGCTGCGGAAGGAACGCGGCTACCGAAACCAGCTCCGAGCCCAGCAGCTGGCCGATAGCCACACTGACAATGCCCAGTGACTGGGTTCGGAGCCTCGGAGCCAGGAGCACAAACATGGCGGTTTTTGCACGAACCACTTGGTTGCACCTGGGGCTAAACACAGCCAGGTGAGTGGATTTCCCTGGGAAAGGCTTCAGATTTCTCCCTGTCCAATGGGATCAGTTTGCTCGTTTCTAAAACCCTTCTTCAACCGCATCAGTATTATTTTGTGATGGATAAATTAACCCCATGCATTGCTGGTCTGCTGACACTGCTATTATGCTTCAATGAAATCAACGCAAGACGGGATGGGTTCACTTGTTACATTTTCCAGCAGCAGGGGCGGGTTCTACCAGGGTGTCCTTCGAAAATCCAGGCTTCTTTCTCAGTTACGCTCACACCCATTAACCCTGCTCTGTGCAAGGCTGGCTTCTAAGGCACTGTGGGCCTGATTCTCACTTACATCCAGCTCCTTTTACCCTGCTCTGGCAAGGTAGATGAGAACCAGGCCCTGGAGATTTCAGACACTGGGGCAGTTGCATGGTTGCAAATTATGGCTTCAAGTGGCAATGCCTGTTAGCACCAGGGGTTCCAACCGTGCAACTACGCTGATGCTTGTAACCAGAGCAGATCCCCAGCTTATTGTACAATAGCTGCCGGCTCTGATGTAAGAGCATTGTCTGAGCTCTGTGACAGACTCAACGCCCTTACAAAAAAACATCCAAGCAAAACTCTTCCCTGGAACCTTTCCCTCTTTCATTCTGTTCACTGGATAAAAATGGGTGTATCTACATGGAGATTACTATGTGACTGTGAAATCCTGCTGGAGACAAGGCCAGGGAGTTTTTACCTCGATGTGGCTAGTCAAGGTGAACTCCAGGAGGGGCAGGGTTCACTTGGACAAGCCACACTGACAGCTACCTGGGCCTCGTCGGCATGTGGAGTTTATGCTGAGGTACGCAGGCCTTTCCGCAGTGAAGACCTAGCCTGTGTGTGCAACCTCCCGCTCTCATTCCTGTGCCGTCTACTGCTCTGTAACAGTGACTAGATTCTTCAATCAAGGGCCTGAGCTTTTAAGTCAGGACAAAGCCCATTCTGTCTCTCTGTGTCGCTGATCACCGGGGTCTGTGCCACGTTGTTCGGACTGCAGTGGCAAGCACAGCTGTCGGGCCTGATCCTCCGCTGGTGTCCATCAGCGTAGCACCTTGGGCTCAATGCGGATCTATACTCGCTGGGGATCAGGCACCATTAACTTCAGTGGAGCTGGACAAGTTTACACCCGCTTGAGATCTGGGCCCATCAACTTCAGTGGAGCAGGGCCACATTACACCAGCTGGGGATCTGCCCCTTCATTGCTTGTTTTATGATGTTTAACCTTATTTTTTTTAAAGAAAGATGTACATCTTCCTGCTCTGGATACATTTTATTTTTTATTAAAAAGTGAATGTCACACTCATGTGCTGCTTTTCTATTCTTATGTAAAGAGCGTGTGGTTAATGAGAGAGAAAGGGCCTGATTCTCCATTGCCCTGTACCTTCCCCGTCATTTACACCAGTACGAAAGGGTGTGAAACACTACCCTTCTGCATTGACGGCCCTTTGCACTGGTGTAAATGACTGGTGTAAAAATATCTGTTTAATAACCAAGGACTGGATTCCATTTCCTTTGATTGTTGGTCTTAAAGGAGCTAAATTTACTTGATGTTTAATACCATAGGGATTACCCCGAACACTATGGAAAGGCAGCTGGCTCTGGGATGAATGCCTTTTAACAGCTCTCAGCAACACTACAGGATGAGAAGCAGCAGAGAAGCTGTTTGTTGAGTCAGAAGGGTTAATATATTAATACTCATGTCTAGTGGCTTGCATAGCTCTGTGATAAAGTGGGCATCATTGTCTCCATTTGACACAGGGAAAATGAGGCACAGAGCGGTAGGAGTGACTTTCCCAAGGCCGTCAGCAGAGCTGGGAGCCAGGACTCGTCATTACCAGCTGCCTACTCTGTTAACTTTTCTCCAGTAGGAGATAAGCTCCTAAATTCCTTTGAGGAGCCGCAAGATTCCAAAGAGCCACAATTTTGTGCACACAGCAACTCATAATTCCTTGCAGGAGCACTGATTCAGCATCTGATCCGAGGTATGAGCACTCCCTTACTGAGTCACCAGCACACCAGTTACATCTACGTTCCCAATGCCGCTCAGTTTGTTTGATGAGACAAGATCACGGTGTTATCGCTGCAAATCAGTCTATGGCCTCCATCCCTGTAGCATCTCAGCACTTCACAATTGCTAATGTGTTTATCCTCACGCACACCCTATGAGTCAGGGCAGTGCTATTATTCTCGTTTGACAGATGGGAAACTGAGGCCCAGAGAAACTAAGGCCCAGATCCTCAAAGGTGTTTAGACACCAAAATACTTTTGAAGCATCTGAGCCTAGGCAATTTGCCCAAGGTCAAACAGCAAGTGCGCAGCGGAGCAGGGAATTGAAGCTAGGTTTCCTAACTCCCAGGCTAGTGTCTTAATCACTAGGCTGTCCTTTCTTTGGGAAAAGCAAAACCAAACCTGGTTGTTATGGATTAATCTTCAAAGGCGTGTGGCTCCTGCTGACTTCAAGTGCAGCTGTTTGCTCAGCAGTCATGCAAAGCAGGGCTTTATCAGCCAAACTCATCTGCCCCGCCTGTACACCCATCTCACTTCAATAAAGATGGAAGGCAAGAAATGGGTCATGAACTAGAGGGACCTAATGGCAACTTTCCCTCGGACAATGTGAAAAGACAAGAATGGGCTGACAGCTGTGAACTGCCAGGGATCAACAAAAGGAGTGATTTGAAACCGTGATCTCGGAAGAGCTAGCATGCTCACAGGTCTGAAAGAAGCACGCTCCTTACACTGTAATTACAGTTTTCCTGTGGTCCTCCAGGAGGGATTAAAAGCTTCTGGCCCTTTCTTTGAATTACACAAATTTTCTGTCCCTTTAAGTGCCTCTTTCCTATTAAGAAGGATTGTTTTAAGGATTGTTACTTGGCTCTATCCCTTTAAAGAGTCATTATTTGGTTTGGTTCATTAAGAGTCATTAATTGTCTCTTTGTTCGCAATGTTCTAGCCATGTTGGTCCCAGGATATTAGAAAGACAGGGTGGGAGTTGTAATAGTTTTTAACTTCTGCTGGTGAAACAGACAGGCGTCCCAGCTACACAGAGTACGCCTGGGGGCATTCTGCGCCGAAAAATTATAAATTCTGCACACAGTATTTTAAAATTCTGCAAAATTGATGCAAATTTTATTTACCAAAATAGCACTACATAATCATGCCAGTTTCAATTATTTTACATCTGAAGAAGTGGGTTTTTTACCCACAAAAGCTTATGGCCAAATAAATCTGTTAGTCTTTAAGGTACCACCGGACTCCTAATTATTTTGGTAATTTATTTCAAAATACCTGTCAGCAAGTATGTCTGTAACAATCAGACACACACAAAAATTCCCCCAGAAGTAGAGAGTTAAAGAAACCCCTATGACAACCTAGTTCCTGTTTCTCTGCCTCCCCCCCCCCCCGCCCCCAGAGCCCAGCTCAGGGGCCAGAGACCCACAACCTCTCCCCCGCCCTGAGCCCACCTGTGGGGCCCCCACAGGCAATACACCCTAACCCCCTCCTCTCCAGAGCCCAACCGCAGGGCCCCCCCAGCCCAGATAACTGCAGCCCGTCCACCTCCCAGAGCCCAGCTGCAGGCCCCACTTGCCCAGACACACCCGCCCCCCCAGCACAGGGATCCAGAGGGAGAAACAGCCTGATGCTCTGTCCCAGGCTTGCAAAGAGTTTCCTGCACGCCACCCTCTCCTTCCCTCAGGGCATGCTGGGAATTCCAGCTGCCAGGAACCATTAGCTCCCTCTCCCTCCCCCCCAGCAGTGCCTTCTCTGTGCAAGCTGGGCTCTGCCGAGTCCAGTGGCCCCTAGTGGCAGCTAGCAGCATTGCAGCCCATTTCTGTGGGGGAAGGAAATTCTACACACACAATGTTAATTTCTGCAAAAATCTGCATTGCGCAGTGGCGCAGAATTCCCCCAGGAGTAACCGAGCTCTTCTTCAGGTCTGGGAAAGGTACTCAGGAGTGTCACAGCTAAACACAAGGTGGAACTTGTTTAGCATAAGGAGTTAACACATATTCTAAGGGACCCTGCAAGGCGAAGTGTCTCATTAACACCCCTGTAGTTACAGGACAAAAAGGGGGGTTACAGATTGGCTTTATGTCTTATTCCGACAATTGTTATTAAGACCACAATCGTTAATGCCTAGCAAAGTTATGAATTTAAGCTCCCAGGTTTGTCTTTTGAAGGTGTTGTGCAGGCTTCCTTTGCGGCTGAGGACTGAGAGGTCTGATATGAAGTGAACATTTTGTGAAAAGTGTTCACCTCTGGGTGATATGGTGTTTTTGTCCTTTATCATTTTTCTGTGTGAGTTCATTTGAGAGTGTAGTGATTGTCTAGTTTCACCGACACAGTTGTTATTGGGGCTGTTAGTGCACTGGATGAGTACAGCACATGTTGTGATAGGCAGGTAGGTGTAGGACCCCTGGATCTTGAAAGGTGTGCTCTGGGCATTATAAATCTTTGCAGCCGTGGCGATATGTCTGGAGGTTTTGCATGTTGTTACAGCAGGGTCTGGTACTGCCAACTTTTATTTTTCTGGGTGGGTGCTCCACCCCCCACTCTGCCCCAAGGCCCCGCCCCCATTCTGCCCCTTGCCCCAAGGCCCCACCCTTGTTCTGCCTCTTCCCGCCCCCTCTCCGAGCCACTCCGCCTCTTCTGGCTCCCACTCCACCCCCTCCTCCCGGCGCCTCCTGCCCACGTGAACAGCTGATTGGCAGGTGGCCGCTGAGCGGACACTATTCTTTTCCCTGGTTGCTCCAGCACCCATGGAGTCGGCACCTATGCCAGTGACCACCCCAAACCCACCAAAAAAAATATTATCTACTGCTGGGCCCTCCGCTACCATAGAATAGGCTCCCAGGAGAAAGGCCAGGGTACGCACCTCAACACGCTTAATATCACCTTCGCCAACCAAGGACATTCCACAAGAGAAGTCGATCACAGCATGGAACGGGCTGGCCACTGGGCCGGTATTAAACCGGACCGCTCTGCTTTTCAAGGGTTTGTCCCCCATCCGGTACACAAGCAAAACCAGGAATGGTTTTGTCCGGTATTGGGTGCGGGGTGGGGGGTGAGATGATGTTTTTAAGAGCACGCCACTCTGCTCCTGCCAGCATGAGCTCACACGCAATGTAACACTGACGGAAGTGAAAAATGGCACACGCACACACCCGGGCGGCAACGTTCCCTCTAATTTTTGACAGGCCCTGCGCACAAAAAACTTCTTCTGTGCAAATGTTTGTGCGCGTGGTGTTTTGCCGTGTGCATGGGGTTTAGGATCCGTGTGCATGCCCACATGCACACAGCTTAGAGGGAACAGTGCCCTGCGGTGTGATCTTCCAGGCACCATGCACCCCAGGCTGCACCCGCGGGGGTGGGGAAGTGAGCTCTTAAAAATGCCCCCCTCCCCCGCAGCATGCTCTTAAAAAAGGCATCCCTTGTCAGCATGACGTTGCAGACATGTGCCCCAGGTCAGGCTGGCGAGGGTGGGGTCACGGCAGCAGGAGCCGACCCACGCCATTCCCAGAACATCCGGGAATGGGTGGGTGACCCCCCCCCACCCCCAAACACCTCGAGAGAACCTGTTTCGATGCCAATTACATACTCCATGGGGAACCACACCTTGAAAAATTCCTGGCTGACCCCCCTTTTCTAATCTTCGAAGAGCCCCCCGCAACCTGGCCAAGCCCCCCAGATCAGGACCCACCAACTCAAAGGGGCACCACCCCCTCCCCCTCTCTGCTCTGCAGCCCACGTGCCTGCTGCACGCTGCAAGCCTCAGAACCCAAGCTGGCGGGAGGGGGGGGAAAGCTGTGAGCGCGCATGCTCATTGCACGACTAAGCCTTGCGGGCGGCCATGTTTGACTGGGGCAGAGGAGGGCGGACGCCATCTTTGTTAAGGCCAAGAATCACGGGAGGGAACTGGGCCGGGCGAGGCTTCTGCCCGCACCTAAGATGGCGGGGCAGGGCGGGCTGGTCATTGGCCGAGGGGACGGCTACGCGAGCCGCGCCTCCCTCCGCTGACTTCCGGCCGGGGGGTGGGGCGGGTGCCGGCTGCTGCTGGCCCAGGTCTCGGGGGCGCCATGGGGGCGGAGCAGGGGCCTGGGGGCGCCCGCCCGAGGTGAGTGAGAGGCGGCCGCGCAGGGGGCGGGGCTTAGCTGGGGGGGTCCCAAGGGGGCTCTGCGACAGCGCTCACCTGGGGTGGGGGCGGCAGCTGGGGGCCCCAGGGGGAGGCAATTGGGGGGCTCGGGAGACAGTTGGGGGGCCAGGGTGCGACATATGAGGGGCCAGGCAGGGGCAATGTGGGTTTTGGGACAGGGCCCACCTTGGGGGGCAGGGAGGGGCAGTTGGGGGCAGGGTGAGAGAGTTGAGGAGCTGGGGGGGGCAGTGGGAGTCTCTGGGACAGGGCCCACTTTGGGGGGGCAGGGTGGGACAGGGGAGGGGCAGTTGGGGGGGCAGGGGAGGGACAGTTGGGATAATTGAGGGCCTGGAGAGGCAGTTGAGGAGCTGGGGGGGGCAGTGGGAGGCTCTGGGACGGGCCCACTTTGGGGGGGCAGGGTGGGACAGGGGAGGGGCAGTTGGGGGGGCAGGGGAGGGACAGTTGGGATAATTGAGGGCCTGGAGAGGCAGTTGGGGGCAAGATGAGAGAGTTGAGGAGCTGGGGGGGGCAGTGGGAGGCTCTGGGACAGGCCCACTTTGGGGGGGCAGGGTGGGACAGGGGAGGGGCAGTTGGGGGGGCAGGGGAGGGACAGTTGGGATAATTGAGGACCTGGAGAGGCAGTTGGGGGCAGGATGAGACAGTTGAGGAGCTGGGGGGGCGGGCAGTGGGAGGCTCTGGGACAGTCCCCTCCTTGGGGGGGACAGTTGGGTGGGAACAAGGGGGGACAGAGGCTGGGCAGGGGCAGTTGGGGGATGTTGAGCTGGGGGAGGGTCCAGGGAAAAGGGCATTTGAGGAGATGCGTCTGGGGAAGATATCGGGGGCATTTTGAAGGAAGGATGGAGTGGGGCCTTGTGGGAGGGCAACTAGTGAGAATGCTGGAGGGGAACAGGCCGGGGACACCTTGAAGGGAGGATGGGGCAGGACACAACTTGGGGGAGGTCATGGGGAGAGGGACAGATGGGGTGGCAAGGCCTGGGGCGGGGGGTCTGGGGTGAGCTTGGGGTGCTAGGGAAGGGCAGCTGGGGTTAAAGCTGCAGGCCAGGCAGTGATGTGAAATGATGGTGGAGTAAAAAAGGGGTGCTGTTTCAGAAGCTGGGACTAGAAGGATCCTGTTCTCCCCTCAAGTCCCTTCTGCCAAAACTTTCAAATGTCTACTGACTTCTGCATGTGTCCTTTTTGGGTGCCCCAAATTAAATACCTATAGCCTTGTGTTCAATAAAAATTGTGCAGCACCTGCCCTCCACTGCAAGGAGTAGCCCTTACCAGTGACCCTCAGCTGATCTGCACACTCCATAAAACAAGGGAGAGTTCACCATCTGTACAGTAGATCAGAAGAGCAGCTTTGGATCTTTCCAGAAAGCCAGTAGGTCACCCCAATCAGCTCTCAATTTGAGTTGTGGGTGCTTGCCTCTTCTGAAAACCAGCCATGGATTGTCCACATTTGGGTGCCCAAAAATTGAGGCAACTGAAATCAGTGTATGTGTTTGAAAGTATTGGCCTTAACCTCTCCATGACTCAGTTTCACTCTGTGTAAAATGAGCATGATGCATAGAGGCACTGTGAGGCCTTATGTTTGTAAAAGATGTATTTTTTTATCCTAGGATAAAAATGGTATAAAAGTGTGAAGTATTTATTAAAAATTAGTTATGCTGAGCCACCTAACCAGCCCAGTTCCCTCTGGCCTAGTACAGAGACAAGAATTAAAACTAGGAGACCCTCAGTGGCCTGGCTTTCAGGAATGTTTGACCTCCTGTGTTTAGAGAGAGTCCAGAGGCAACATAGATCTTGGGGTGGCAGTTTCTCAGCCTACTTCTGGATGACTCCCAGGACTTCAGGCCAAGGCATTAGTATGCTGACTGGGAGATATTCTGGTTTGGAGCAAACAAAGGCCCTGTCTTCATTGGTCAAAGAATCACGTTTAAATACAGGTTTCAGAGTAGCAGCTGTGTTAGTCTGTATTCGCAAAAAGAAAAGGAGTACTTGTGGCACCTTAGAGACTAACCAGTTTATTTGAGCATAAGCTTTCGTGAGCTACAGCTCACTTCATCGGATGCATAAAGTGGCTTTATGCATCCGATGAAGTGAGCTGTAGCTCACGAAAGCTTATGCTCAAATAAACTGGTTAGTCTCTAAGATGCCACAAGTCCTTCTGTTCTTTTTGCGAATACAGACTAAAAGCCACTTTATGCATCCGATGAAGTGAGCTGTAGCTCACGAAAGCTTATGCTCAGATAAATTGGTTAGTCTCTAAGGTGCCACAAGTACTCCTTTTCTTTTTGTTTAAATACAGTTACAGCAAAAAGTTTATAACACAGATCAGCCGGCCTGTGTTAAAGAGGTACAAATTGTGTTGATCAGTTTGTGTTTGAGACTAGGTTGGGCTCTAGTTCCAATCATTGCTTGGCCTCCTTTGACACAGGCTACATTCCTAGTGATGCCAGGCACTCCTCTCCCCCACTCATCTCCTTTAGAGATTAATCCACTGCCGTAGCCCTGCTTCCATCACTTGCAAACGATGGGATTAAAGCAACATTGTCTGTCAGATTTAGATTTCAAATGAAGGTGGTTATTAACAAGACATAGAGGAAAGTACAGTCTCTCCCCCAGGGAGCTGATGGTCTCAGTAACAAAATCAACACAGTATAGAACCTAAAACCAATGCAAACGTTTCTTTGGACTTGTAAAACTCCTGTGGGTGGAGGGAAGGCATTACAAGCCAAGCATTGCAGCTCTTGCAACAGCTTGAGAGCCAAACAAATGAAACTAACTAGATCCAAGAGTGAAAGTGACCAGTGTGTCATTGTTCACGATGAGCATGCTCTGAGAAGTAAACTAGACCTCACCTAGTTCCATGGATTTAATAATCAATGGTGATACTAATAACACAGGTAAAGTCAATATGATTTTTGACCTCGCTGTGTTACTTCTAAACCCGTCATTGAGCAGCGGAGCAGACTGGGTTGAAGGCCTGGACTATATGTGAAAGTTCCACCAGTGTAACTGTGTTGGTTAAGGGGTGTGATTTTTATGTTGAAATAGGTCTACTGGTATAAGCCTAGTGTGGGCAAAGTTATTCTGGTACAAAGGTGCCTTATAGTGATTTAGCCTATTCCCCTTCTTGTATGGGAATAGCTGTACCAGTTTAATCACTTTTATATTGATTATATAGACATATATCCAGACACTACAGTGGGTTTTACTGCTTTAGCTATACTGGTGTAGTTACAGTGGTACAACTTGTATGTGTAGACAAGCCTTTAGCTTTCTTATATTCCATTTGTCTCTTTCAGTTGGCGGTAGCAGTGAGTCATGGTTTTATTTTTGTACCAGGTAAAATAGGATACTTTTTTTTTTTTTTTTCATTCGGATTGTTGTTTTGTAAATACCATCTGGTATTTTCAACCTCACCCTCCGGTCTGAGCATCATTAGAAGTTGTGATGAAGCCTATAACAATGTTTGCTGAAGTTCTTTAAACATTTTGTTGGCTGATAGTAAGCAAACATTTTTTTTAAAATGTAAAGGACTTTGAAGGGATTTCATCACCTTAAAATCCTCTTTCCTTCCAAGGGAATAAGAAAATATGTAAATTGTTTTATCATGCAAATTTCTCTCATAGTCTTGGTTATTTGACCGTTATTGATAGAACCTGAAATTTGCGGCCTTATTCTTATTTACACTAAGGCTTCTTTTTATCACTGCAAAATGGCTTTAAAGTAGACATGAATTACTTACACCTTACAGCTCCCTTTCA
This sequence comes from Chelonia mydas, assembly GCF_015237465.2. Taxonomy (NCBI): domain Eukaryota; kingdom Metazoa; phylum Chordata; order Testudines; family Cheloniidae; genus Chelonia; species Chelonia mydas. The sequence continues at coordinate 5,289,553 of NC_051264.2, forward strand.
CTGCCAGAGCTGTGTAAAGAGGCCTTAGTGTACCTGAGAATCAAGCCCTTCACAATAACTTAACACTGTCAATTACACCAATATTCCATCTGACCGTTTTGGTTTCCTAGTAGGTTGCAAACATAGGGTCCCTGCAGTCAGTGGCATTATCACAGCTGTCTTGATCTGTATGATTAGGGGTTGTCTACACAGGGAAGTTGACCAGAAAGCTATTGCTTTCAAAGTGGATTAAACAAAACTAAGAAAAGGCACTCTTCTATAATAAGTGTGTCCACACAGGGAGCTGTTGCTCTTTAAATTCTGCCTTCATCTGAGATAACTTTCAAGTGTAGACAAGCCCTTTGAAGCAAGCTGTACAAGTTGTGTCTAAAGCTGAATGGCTCTGACCTTTGTATTACATAACCAGGATGTTCTCTGACCGATATGACTGTTCTACACTGAACCCAGGGAGAAGTCTTTGATCTGGAATGGGAAATGTTCGGTTTAACAATAATCTGGTTCCAGTTGGATATTATATCTTTATTTTGGCTTTTTTTTTTTGTAATGTTAGTGACAAACACTGTCTGGTGGGAGTTCCCAGATTTAGATCTGTGAAGTCTATGGTGGGTTGGGGCAAACTTTGCCAGAGGAGGAAACTATACTGTATGCTTGGTCAATACTGGCAAAATTGGCCTTCTGTTGGCCCAGCCTGAGTGGTTAGAGCACAGGCATTAGAGGCAGATGTGGGGAGTTGTTCACGAAGCAGCGACTTTGTTCCTCGCTCTGCCACTGATTAAGTATGGGACCTTGGAGCAAATCCCCTCACCTGTGTACTTTTGATTCCATGTCTGTATAATGGAGCTAACGCTACTTGTCTATACCTGGGTGTGTGAAGAATTCTGTCTGAGATCCTGAGATGATAGGTCCGGTGCTATAGAAATCCAGGTTACGCTCATGGGTTTTTTCCCCTGTAGAATTTATGAATGTATCCAAACACACTTTTCATGGGTCAGGCCTACCATCAGCCACCTCTTCAGCGTGAAAGAGGAGCATCCTCAACTTCGGAGAGCTCTCTTGCAAGCCACTGCTATACGGCTAACCTTAGTATGATGCTTTAGAGCCTGTAGATAGAAGGGCATGGGGGATACCATAGCAGAGGTAAAAAGAAAAGCAGTACTAGTGGCACCTTAGAGACTAACCAATTTATTTGAGCATAAGCTTTCGTGAGCTACAGCTCACTTCATTGGATGCATTCAGTATTTTCCACCGAATGCATCCGATGAAGTGAGCTGTAGCTCATGAAAGTTTATGCTCAAATAAATTGGCTAGTCTCTAAGGTGCCACAAGTACTCCTTTTCTTTTTGCAAATACAGACTAACACGGCTGCTACTGTGAAACATAGCAGAGGTAGTGTCACGTGAGGGGTGAGTTGCCATGGCTCTCTGTGTCAAGTCTCTCATTTATACGCATTTCGGGAGCGCTTGTCACTGAGGGCTGCTGCCTGGGCATTGTACCTTTCCACCTCTTCAGCACTGATGTGAAGGGGGTTGTTTTCAGTTTACAGGAACTGCATGAGAATCAAATACCGTCTGTTTCTGCTGATAGTCGGAAACTGAATAAGGGAACCAGCAGGAAGCTCCACTTGCTGCCTTCCATGGCTTTACTTGAGATAGTAAACAGACCTTCTAGTGAGAAATGCGGGGGACCAATTGGCCGCTCTTCTGATCTCTTATACAGATCGTGAGTTTTCCTTTGGTTTATGGAACGCCCAGATCAGTTCAGTGTCGCTGGTGTGGAGGGGTGGGCACTGTATCATCCCTGTTCCTAGCATCTCCACAGGAAATGGAAGCCTATAGCCCGTGTTTTTGAATGATCCCAAGTGCATAAAGGCTCGAATCCTTTCCTGTAATAAATTCCCCGCTTGCGCTCACGCCCAGTACTGCCTCAGGTATGGGAGGGCAAAGAGTTTATCGTCTGGGGAGGCTGCTGACAGTGGAGTGGTTCCCAACCACCAAGACTTGTGCTCTAGCATTCCCCTCTTAGCTCAGCAAAGTGCCACTGGGCTTTGTCCTGGGGCGTCCCTGCTGCCTTCCTCCTGTTCCTTTGTGCGTACCCTGACTCTCCAAGGAGCTAGGCCTGCTCCAAACAATCAGCTCAAGCTTCGCGGCAGGTGAGCGCACAACAGTTCGATGGGAGTTGGGACGAACAGCTCAGAATATTATCCCAGAGAAACACATCCCCACAAAGGTTGGCACTCGTTGGCTTATGGCATGGCGGGCAATTCAGCAGAGATCAGATGGTGGGTTGTTAGGTGAGGAGAGAGACCTGTGTTAAATAGGGTTGGCTGGGTTGAAGGGAAAACTGAATTGTGAGTAACTTCTTACTGTGTCCTGCTGCTGGAGATCACGGTGTTCTGTGGCATGAATGTCCATATGGCCCCAAGGAGTCATTGTGTTGTACTGAAACTCGGCTCTGATCCCTGACTCTGAGAGTGCAGCCGTAGCTGGAGGCATAACGGGTATTTCAGGATTATTGCACCAGAGAAGATTATCTAGTAACGAAAGTGATTATGGCTAAAATGAGCGAAGTTCATCAAAGTACAACCTGCATCTCCTTGGCTGTGGTGGGCTCCTTGAACCATGATCTTTGCTAACTTTCTTTTCAGGCTCTTTGTCTTCACCTTAGAGGCACTGCATAATTCTGTGCTTGTTTACATCTGTGCTCTCACTTCCTCCTTCCTTTAATCCTTATTCTTAACTTTACCCCTTGACTTGCATTTCCAATCAGTGAGGGGGAGGGAAAAATGAGAGGAGCATGGAAAAACACAGCTGTGATTCATGCGATGAATCTAAGATCTTGTTCAGAGATTTCAAAACATATCACCCTTTACTTTGTAGACAGCCTAGGACCTGAAGGGTGGGATCCTGAAGGCCAGCAGCACCAGTGAACTCAGAATGACAGGGAAGAAGCTGCCCTGGTTGCCAAAAAATTTTCCTGCTCTGCATGCTCAATAAGAGGTAATATTTAATTCTTCATCCATAGATCTCAAAGCATCTCACAAAGGTCAGTAAGCATTATTTTACAGAGGGGGAAACTGAGGCACAGAGGAGTGTGGTGACATACTTAAGATTTCAGTATGTCATAGCAGAGCTGGAATAGAATCTGGGTTTCCTCCCAGCTGGTGCCCTATCAGTTGGATCATGGCCATGCCACTCCAAAGGAAACTAAAGTCAAGATAGCATGAAGTGAGGGGTTCTCGCTATGAGTAGGTTCTCCCTTATTCTGGAGAGCAGGGTGGATTTTAATCATAATTTAAATCAACAACTAGGAAACCTTGGGGGAGGGATAGCTCAGTGGTTTGAGCATTGGCCTGCTAAACCCAGGGTTGTGAGTTCAATCCTTTTAGGCCATTTAGGGGTCTGGGGCAAAAATTGGGGATTGGTCCTGCTTCAAGCAGGGGGTTGGACTAGGTGACCTCCTGAGGTCCCTTCCAACCCTAACCTTCTATGATTCTATGATCCTAACTTAAGTCATGTTTTCCATTTATATTTTCCTAAATAAAGATTGATTCTCATTGGTTGGTAATCATTAAAACATACTGATTTGCATTTAAACATGGCCTTTGCACTTTATGTGGTGCTGCTTTTTGCTAATCAGAAGGATATATCATATCTATGCACAATTATTTAAGCAGTTCTATAGCTTAACGTACCCTTGTTGAAATTCTTAATTTTTACATTTTTATTACGTTAGAAAATGGTGAATGATGCATTTCTTGCTAGATTAATTTTTTTACTTACGATATGAGTCAAGCTCTTTTTGGAAATTCAGCATTTAAACTTTTTATGAAATCAAGCTACCCTAAATGCACTGGATACATAAGGAAAAAAAGTTTATAAAAAATGTATTGCCTTTGAAATTAATTGAGGGCTTGTTTACGCTACAGGGTTTGGTCAACGTAGGGCAGCGTCCGTTGATCTAACTCTGTGTAGCATCATAGACGTTATAATGTTGGTCCTGCTGTTGTAAGTCGCCCGCTACACCAACCTAATAACTCCACCTCCGTGAGAGGCGTAATGCTTAGGTCGAGGTAGTTAGGTTGATGCAGTGTGTGTGTAGACACTGTGTTGCTTGCCCAGCTCAAGCTGTCAAAGACAGCAACAGGTGATATAAGCGCAGGGCTGACATGCTAGAGCCTCTCCGCCCCATGTGGGGCTGGCAGGTGCAGTGGCTGGTCTCCGAGCTGTCAGTGCCCCATGCTGTCAGTTACATCAGTAGAAGCGCTCCTGGTGAGGATGTGCACCACCAACAGAGGGGGCGTAGTGTGGACATGAAAGACTGCAGTAATTTCTGCGGTGGCTGTACACGACCCTAATTTAGGTCAACTTAATTTTGTAGTGTAGACTTGCCCTGATTTATTAAACAAAGGAAGTATTAGCTGTAGTTAATGGATTGAACTGATAATTTCTGGTCATTGTCCTTCAAGGTTTTAGTACTAGTAGATTTTGGCCTCTCACACCTAGTTTTTATTCATAGATTGGAAGAGGAGACTCCTGGTTGGTTTCTTAACTTTGAGCTAGTCACTGAACTGAACTAAAAAGAAAAGGAGTACTTGTGGCACCTTAGAGACTATGCATCCGATGAAGTGAGCTGTAGCTCACGAAAGCTCATGCTCAAATAAACTGGTTAGTCTCTAAGGTGCCACAAGTACTCCTTTTCTTTTTACGAATACAGACTAACACGGCTGTTACTCTGAAACCTGAACTGAACTAGTTGAGTAAACTGAAGTGAAGACAATATTTTCTCTGTATCTTCTGAATATATCAAAAACTGGTTTGGCACTTCATACACTGGTTCCAGGTGCTTAGCCATGGAACTTGCACCAGTTCAGTGGCTTGATTTTCTTTAAAACTTGTCAGCAAATCTGTACTACTTAATATTTTTTATATTTAGGTGTTGTTTTAATAGATTACAATGAATTTAGGTCTTACTGTAGGTTATTATTTCAAATTTAATTTTAAATAGGTTTATTTTTTAAAAACCTGTATTTAATTTAAATTAAAAAAAATGTTTTAAATACATTTTTATCCACCCTACTGGAGACCTAGCATGATGTGGGCAGCTGATCCACTTTCTGCTGGTAGTGTGTTAGAGTGATTAATCTCAGAAAATGGGGGAAATCAATTCGGTACCTCTTAACTTGGTTCAGGGATAACTGCTGGTAGACTCAGCAACACCACTGTGGGGCCTCATGGCAAATCCTGTTGAGTGACCACCTCAGCCTAGACATGTCTATGCTCAAGAGGCTTGAATAAACCAGGTGTGTCCTCATGTACAAAGTCCCTATAGCCACTTTCTGGTTGTGTGTTCATCTGTTAATGGCAAAATCTCTCCTTCTCATTGACTGCTAGCCAACTGTGGGATCCTCAAATTTATCCATCACTACCCCCCAGGCAATCAGAGCTTGGGTGCTGGGTGCCCAAGAGGCTAGGCCACTTGTTTCACTCAGGCCCCACAAACATCATTGTTTATAATAATGGCTGGTTCTTAAGTGGACTTAGTCCAGCCCTTGGCTAGCTGGAAGGTCACTGCAGGGCTGAGCCCAACGGAGAAAGGAGGATTAATCCAAAAAGTCCCTTACTCCCCTCCACCTTCCAAAGGATTAGACTATCTGATGATCACTAATTTTAATTTCCCTGCGTTCCAGGGAATTATGGAGGACAAACGCAACATCCCAATCATCGAGTGGGAGCATCTGGACAAGAAGAAGTTCTATGTGTTTGGTGTCTGCATGACCATGATGATCCGGGTGAGCGTTTACCCCTTCACGCTCATCCGAACACGGCTGCAGGTCCAGAAGGGCAAGAGCCTCTACAACGGGACCTTTGATGCCTTTGTGAAGATATTGCGGGCGGAAGGGGCAGCTGGGCTGTACCGGGGCTTCTTGGTCAACACCTTCACCCTAATTTCAGGCCAGTGCTACGTGACCACCTACGAGCTCACCCGCAAGTACGTATCCAAGTACAACAACAGCAACGTGGTCAAGTCGCTGGTGGCCGGCGGTTCAGCCTCTCTGGTGGCACAGAGCATCACGGTGCCCATAGATGTCGTTTCCCAACACCTCATGATGCAGCGTGAGGGTGAGAGCATGGGCAGGTTCAAAGTGCGGTACCAAGACTGCAAACGTAATGTGGTCTTCGGCCAGACCAAGGACATCCTTGTACAGATCTTCAATGCCGACGGACTGAGAGGCTTCTACAGGGGCTACGTGGCCTCTCTGCTCACCTATATTCCCAACAGTGCCGTATGGTGGCCTTTCTACCACTTCTATGCAGGTAGGTGAAATACGGAGGCTTCCGCAATGACTTGGCATGGGCAGCTACTGGGCACTTTGGGGTCTGAGTGCTGAAATGTGAATGCTGCCTGATTTTCAGTAATCCCTTTTTTTTTCGACATTACTCCTTGGGGCATTCTGCCCCAAAACATTAAATTCTGCACACAGTATTTTAAAATTCTGCAAAATTCCGCAAATTTTATTTGTCAAAATAACACTACATAATCACATCAGTTTCCATTATTTTGGTAATTTATTTCAAAATACCGGTCTGCAAGTATGTCTGTAACAGAGCAGACAGACATACAAAAATTCCCTCAGGAATAGAGTTAAAGAAACCCCTATGACAACCCAGTTCCTGTTTCTCTGTCCCCTTACTCTCCCCTCACTCCCCCCCCCCCCCCAGCCCAGCCAGGGGGCCAGACAACCACAACCTCTCCCTAGCTGTGGGGCCCCCCATGCCAATACACCCGAACCCCCTCCCCCACATAACCCAGCCATGGGATGCCCCTAGCCCAGATACCTGCAATCACTCCCCCTCCACAGCTCAGCCACGGGACCCCTGAGCCCAGCTACAGGACCCTCCCCCCCCCATTGCACAGATACCTACACTCCCAGAGCCCAGCCACAGGGCCCTCTCTTGCCCAGATACCGCCCCCCTCCAGAGCTCAACCATGGCCCCCCCAGCCTAGACACCTGCTCCTCTCTTCCCCCGGAGTCCAGGGACTGAGAAGGAAAGCCTGATGCTTGGTCCCAGGCTTGCATGGAGTTTCCTGCGCGCCGCCCACTCCTTCCTTCAGGGCATGCTGGGAACTGCAGCTGCTAGGAACCTTCTAGCTCCCTCTCCCTCCCCCGAGCAGTGTCTTCTCTCTGTGAGCTGGGGTCTGCTGGGCCCAGTGCTGGCTATCAGGACTGCAGCCCATTTCTGTGGGAGAAAGGAAATTCTGCGAGCACAACATTAAGTTCTGCATTGCACAGTGGTGCAGAATTCCCCCAGGAGTATTACATGTAATTATGAAATTACTAATTCAGGATTCAATCTACTAATTTTGCAAGCTAATTTTGTAAGCATGCACACACGTTAAAAAAGTGCGTCTCTCTCACTGCTACTGAGGTCCGACGAACACAGGAAATAGTGTCGCGGCCGCTGGCGTTATTCTCCACCGCCCCACGGCACCTGTGCACTGCACAGTGAGACTCTGAAAGGAGGCAAGCTGCAGCAATTGTTTGAGGTGATGGATTCACCACCTAACCCACGGGATGCGTTGCAGTCTAACTGCCCAGAATGGACCCTGCTGGCCTATATTAATGTGCACTCGATAGCTAGCGCGCACCAGCAGGGACTGCATGGGGCGGTTAGAGCGCAACGTGCAGCCGGTGGCTTGGGCGGGGAATCCAACGCCCCAAGCCCTACAATGCCCTATCAGACCCTCCCTACACGGCCTTCTGGGGAGGAGAAGTCGGAGGGGCAGGAGGAGGCAGTGGCAGCGGAGGAGAGGGAACGCAACAGAGAAGGGAGAAGAGAAGGATCATCCTGGGATAGATGTCCAGGCCCAGGACTGGCCACGGTAATTAAGGGCCCTAGGCAGCATAGGAGGGCAGCTTTCCTAGGGTCAGTCCACCCCTTCTTCTTGTTTGGGGATTGTTTTTACATAAATATTCCTAAATGTCTCAGAGCAAGGCTGTTATCTCTGTAAATGAGATCAGAGTCCCAGCCATAGTGATTCGCACTCATGCACTTGAACTGACTAGGGGCTGGAAAGGCGTTTTCCCCACAAGGCACAAAGGCAGAGAGCGGGTCAGGGGAGGCATGACTGTCCCCTGGAGCACTGAGCAGCCATCATCTCTTGGATCAGGTGGCTTGTATCCCATTTGATCACATTCTTTAATCAGTGGAGAGCGAAGCATTGATAGACCTCAGCTCTGGCAAGAGAGTGCCTGTCTGAGAGCAGGGGACTGGACTTGATGACCTTGAGAGGTCTTTTCCAGCCCTATATTGCTATGATAAACAACCTCTTTCCTGAAGAAACGGCCATTAAATTGCTCTGTGTGTGTGTGTGTGTGTGTGTAAGTGTTTAAAAACTACACATGATGTTACTTAATATACTAACATGTAAAAGCAGAATGAAGAAAGCGATGGCCCCCACAGTGTGGTAAGCTCTTTAGAGAACACATTGTTCTCTGCTTGGAGGGATGTAGCAAGAAGCAGTGTTACAATTCACTAGGTACTACCCTTCTGGAGACTTAAATAGCCTATGGAGGAGTCAGTTTAATACGAATCTTTGCAGACAATATGCAGTGTCTTTATATTAGAGCAAACAAGCTAGTCCTAGAAACATAATGAGGCATGTGAGCAGTGCATATGTATGTAACAAGTTTTCCCATCTGTAAAACACGGATCCTACTCCGTGAAGTTGGTATGGGTGAATGCTGGAAGTTCTGGCTGGAAGGAGGCACAGAACAGCTGAGTATATACATATATACACGTGTCTGTAACTTTACTCTCCCTCCCGTTCCCAGAACAGCTCTCTCGCCTGACGCCTAAAGACTGTCCACACCTCCTCCTCCAAGCTATATCAGGGCCACTAGCAGCTGCAACGGCTTCCACTCTGACCAACCCCATGGATGTCATCAGGGCTCGCGTGCAGGTAAGAGCTCGTCCTAAAGGTAGCGTGGTCTAGAGGCTAGAGGGCAGGACTGGGAGTCACAAAGCACAAGTACTATCCCAGCTCTGCCACTGATCTGTGCAGCTGTGAGCAAGTCACTTTGTCTCTTTTCTCAGTGGCTTCTAGCATTTATTTCTAGGTGCTCCGATGGATTGTTAAAAACTCTCCGTGGCTGTAAAATGGGGAGATTACCCCTTCGTTTTTCTCCTGATCTAGTGTCATTAAAGGCTTGTCCAGAGTGGGGTCAGAACCTTGCTAGCTAAAGCCATGTTGTGAGACTGTTGTTGGTCACAGGGTTCCCGGATTGGTATGAACAGAGAAATGGTCCTGTGTAAATTTCATGTAATCTTGCTATGGACGGACTTCTAGGGGAATCTGTAGCACTGTTCTCACGGGAAAGATCCCTATCTACAATGGTCACGGAATTCATTCTAGTACCCTGGTACAGTTTAAATTCAGTTGTACCAGCCTGCTTCTCCAGTGTATTTTATTTGGTTTATTTCCTGACCTGATGAGCACAAAAATACCCCCCTGATTTCAATCCCTTGCTGCTCCTATGAAACTCTGTTCTTGTTGGTCAAAGCTCATATTATTTTTCCTTTGCACTTCTCCTGATCTTCCATCTCCGCGCTCCAGACTGTAACAGCGTCGCCATGTAAAGACAGGTTTCAGAGTAACAGCCGTGTTAGTCTGTATTCGCAAAAAGAAAAGTACTTGTGGCACCTTAGAGACTAACCAATTTATTTGAGCATAAGCTTTCGTGAGCTACAGCTCACTTCATCGGATGCATACTGTGGAAAATACAGAAGATGTTTGTTTTTATACACACAAATCATGAAAAAATGGGTGTTTATCACTACAGAAGGTTTTCTCTCCCCCCACCCCACTCTCCTGCTGGTAATAGCTTATGTAAAGTGATCACTCTCCTTACAATGTGTATGATAATCAAGGTGGGCCATTTCCAGCACAAAAACCTGGAAATGGCCCACCTTGATTATCATACACATTGTAAGGAGAGTGATCACTTTACATAAGCTATTACCAGCAGGAGAGTGGGGTGGGGGGAGAGAAAACCTTTTGTAGTGGTAAACACCCATTTTTTCATGGTTTGTGTGTATAAAAACAAACATCTGTATTTTCCACAGTATGCATCCGATGAAGTGAGCTGTAGCTCACGAAAGCTTATGCTCAAATAAATTGGCATGTAAAGAGCGGCTGTGAGGTAGTGAGCAGGAGCCAGCCAGAATAACCTAGAACTTACACCTACATGGCACACTTTCATCCCCAAATGATATACATGTCGCACTGCTGAAAGGCAGCCAGCTCTGGAGATGTGGGCAGCACCCAGCAGGAAGTGAAATTCTGTCCCGAGACAAACTCCAGGCTTGTGGGGTCTCTAATGTAAACACATAGGGTGATGGAGAAAACATAAAATAATGCAAGTGCTTAAATTCCACTATGGGCAGGTTGTTGCATCATTGCGTTGTCACAGGGTGGGCTGGTCCTTTAAGGGCATTGGGTTTAGCTGCACATGTGACGAATCAGCTGCCTCGCAAGTGGCTAGATGAAAATTCAAGCAGCTCAGTTAGTTGGGAGAGCTGCAGAGAGGCTCCTGCAGGAAACCCTGGGCTAGGGAAAGGACCTGGAAGGCGGCTTGCCAAACTAGCTAGGTACAAGACATGACTCAGGATCCCACTGTATAGGTAGCAGAAGAAGCCCTCTGAGGCATAGGTGTTAGAAGGGTTCATGTGGCAATACCTGGTTTACCTGTGTGGTGATGAACTGTGTTTGGATAAATGGATTATTTGGAAAAGGGAACGAAATACTGACACTGGTGGGAGCTTCATTGACACGCTGGCCAAGGAGCTGGCCTCTAGCTTACACGGGAGTGGGGAAACTGAGGCAGGGTCCGACCGCAGGTTTGCGAAGTCCCAGTTACAGTCTTCTTTGGGGTTTCTTGCATCTTTCTTTGGAGTAGCTGGTTCTGGCCACTGTCCGAGCAAGGGCACCAGACTAGAGGGACCTTGAGTCTGATCTGGTGCTCTAGTTTCTATGGTTCCCCTTCACATTAAAAACCAGAAGGCAATTCAATGGTATGCCCCTTGAAGGAGCTCAACGGAGTGCAATATCTTCCAGTCTTATTGCAGAACAACCCCTTATGCAACCACAGATGCAGTTGTTTTATCTGCCACTGCCCGAGCTGCCTCTCTGAGCAATCGCCTCTCCTAACGGTTTCACTCTTGGCTTTGCAGGTGGAAGGCAAGAGTTCCATCATTCTCACTTTCAAGCAGCTAATGGCAGAGGAAGGCCCATGGGGCCTCACTAAAGGCCTCTCCGCCCGCATCATATCCGCCACCCCTTCCACCATCGTCATAGTGGTGGGGTACGAAACGCTGAAGAAGTTGAGCCTCCGCCCAGAGCTTGTGGACTCTAGACATTGGTAGCAAACACTGAGTGAGAGAGCGTCTTATAAACCCTATGGATTGAGACAGTGCTTAAAAGCTCAGCGAAAGAGAGAGAGCTGGGCTACTCCTTGGTCTCCTGCAATTACAGGATTGTGTCGTTTCACAGCGGAGGACAGAATCGAGAGCAGCTGCAGTCACCTCCTCAGGTCTGTTGCAACACAACATTCTACTGCTATCCGGTTGGAAAAACAAACAAACGTATGGCAAAGCTTTTGACTGACAGTTCATTCAAGGACAACCAGGTGTGTGAGTGAAACCCAACAATTTCCTGATCTCTCTTAAATGAAAGACTATCGGGTTAAGCAAAAAAAAAAAAAAAAAAATTATTCTTGAAATGAATTGTAATCTTTTAATTTTGCCAAATTTCCATATGGGGGGAAATGTACAAACTCTAGCAGGGCCTCCTGGTGGAAAGTCTGCTAATTGCAGGGGTATTGTGGGAGGTGGAAAAATATATAATATATATGTATATAGTAAAACTTTTCTCAAACATCCTTTTTTTATTTTTAAAAAATGAGGGAAGAGAGTAACAAATACCTGGATCAGTTTTTAAGACCTTGCTTACCACTTTCTGAATAGATCTGTACATAATTTTTGTATATTCTTGGAAACTATTTCACTTCCTTGCACATCTTCCAAGTGTCAGAGCTGGTGTTCTGATGCTCAGGAGAGTTAAATAACATTTGAGCTGTTTGTTTCTTTAGGCTAATGGCAATTATGGCTCCTAATCCAGGTTTTAATCATCTTTTTTTTTTTTTTTTAATTGTGTTTTTTTTTTATTTCAGGGTTGGGTAGGGAGGGGAAGACATTTATTGAGGGACTGACTGGTTAACTCTTTGCCCTTGGCAAATGTGAGTGTAAACATTCTACATCCAGTGGAAATGTCTGCTGCTCCCCACCCTTAATTTCTATAGGCACAAACAAATCCAGAGAGTGATGGAAATGCTCAACTGCCTTGTCTTTAGGTGCAAATTGAACTGGATGTGACTAAGGAGTAGAAGCTGAATTTGCTTTAATTGACATAGGATGCAAGAAGGAAAATCGCTTCTGCCTTTCCATCCATACCTGATAGGTGTGCATGTATCAGATACTGAGTATCATTACTACAGAACAGATCAAAATCCTGTGCCTGGGGGAGAGGAAGGGGGTTTTCACCAACTTTTGCTGTAGAGAAAAGCTTATTCCAAACTATGGCTTGTCTCTTACCAAACTAAGGCTCCGAATCAAGTTGTGCAGGATGAGCCTGTACTCAGTGGGTCCGATTCTATTCTTAGTCACATTACTCCAGACTTGCATCCTGTGATGGAGAGCAGAATCTGGCTCCCAGGTCTTGCTTTTCCTAGCTAGTTATAGAGGTTGTGGGGGCTCAGTAAGATCGAGTAGATAACCCACTACTTCCAAATAACTGATTCATATAGCTCAGACTGATACTTGGCTGCCTGTTTTCATCCATCTGACTACCTTAATGATGATTTTTTGGTGCCAACCCTGTTGCACTGCAGCTGTCCATCTCTTGTTCAGCTGTCCATCTGTCTTCTAGCCCTCAGTAGAGCATGGGCTTCCCCTGAGCCCCAGATGTGCACAGACTTAAGGAGCTCCTGGTTTACTCTGCAGATAGAGTGAGCACAGTCAGCCCTGGGGCACAGAATAAAGGCTCAAAGTTCAGACTGCCTGTGTGACATTGGGCACTGTGCTCCAGTTCCCCTTCTATTACACGGAGAAAATAGTACTCTTCACATGGGATGTTACGAGGATAACCATGAGGTGCTAACACACCATGGTGATGGGTACCATATCAGGAACTAGACAGAGGCAAGAAGGCCAGCTGGTACATCCAGCATCTTACCCTGACTTTGCTCTCCTCTGAGCTATGTACATGAATGCTCGGTGTATAGAACTCCCTTCTTCAATACACTATAGTCCATAATACGATACTAAACCCTATTCCCTTAAAAAGAAAGATGGGGCAAGAGGAGAATATCAACATTAAGAATCGAACCACGTGAACTTGCAGGGGGGAAAATGTGGGTCTTAAACCAGTAAATACGGAGAAAATTTTGTTCAAATTACCTGGGATAATGAGTTTCCCTGTCCCTGGGCATGCTGTAGGAGGAACACACTGCTTTGTGTGTGTGTGATATATAATGTACATATGAAACATCAGTGATATGCAGGTGAGGTGTCAAATATAGCAAAGGGTTATAGTCCTACTGTGGACTTCAACGCTGTAAGTAAACTGAAATTGTATCCCATGATAAATTAGTCCTCTTTCATTTGAAAACAGAAGGTTTTCTTAACTCAGGCAGGTAACTTATGATTTCTAGTGGGTAACGATTTCAAATACTCTGGAGTCATGTTGCTTTTTTTTAACTACCATTGTTTTATTAACTGAATTGAGTGACCTGGAATACATCCCCTCATGCAGAGCAGACACTGTGCTATAGCTGCCAGACACTGATCCTGAATGGGTTGAAAAGCACTGACCAAATGGCCAGAATCTCCTCTCTGAAGTCCATACAGGTGGCTGTCACTGAAGTCTGTGGATCTGAGGACAGAATTTGGCCATAAAGGACTAAATGTATCACAGTACAGTTTTTAAAAAATAAAACAGTTGAGTCTTCAAACCGTGCACAGAGGCAGGTAATGCCACTGAGTGCTTCTGCAATTGAAGAGAGCTGCGTTCGTCAAATGACCCATTTCACACTTGAGCCAGTATGACAAACCAACTCAAAGCAGCATAGCCAGCAAACAGCTCTCTGATTTTTTTTATTTTTTTTGTTCTTGTTGAAAGATATTTGTGTTTTCGTAATAGCAGCTTCTGCAGGGAAGGTTATAATCCTGTCTTCTGAGACCTGACGGTTCAATTTGGAATGTTCGCTTGCATAGTATCCATGCCTTGATCTGTAGAAGGAAATGGGACACTGGTTGTATGAGGATTCTTTTTTTAAAAAAAAACATGAGTATCTGACCATTTTTAACAAGTGAGAGGGTAGGGTTTTTGGGGGGGGGGAGGTGTGTGCACTATCTTAATGAGCTTATGTATCTCAGGAGCACTGTCAAATTTAAGAAACCTTAGAGATGCCTTCAATTTGAAACCTCGTCAGTTTTAAAAGAATTGAAAGTAGGCTATGGCTACACTACAAGGCTTTTAGTGACATGGCTATGCCCGAGAGCTGTGCCACTGAAAGGCATGCCGTGTAGCTGCTGTTTGGCGGCAGGGGAGAGCTCTCCTGCCGACAAAGTGGTGTTCACACCGGCGCTTTTCATCGGTAAAACTTCTGTCGTTCGGCAGGGTGGGTTTTTTTAACACACCTGAACGACAGAAGTTTTGCAGACAAAGTGCCAGTGTAGACAAACCCTCGGGTTCTACATTTGCCTGTGGGGTCCCTGTCCCAATTTTTGTGATTTCACAACACATTTCTATTTTTAAAAAACGTTGCTTTCACAGAGCAACAGGAGAGATTAGCACTAACCGAGAAAGTGATGGTCTTTTGAACAGTGAAAATGAGTATATGCAAAGTGTCAAATTTAAATATCGTGCAAGGTTAAACATTCTGGGAAACCATAGCCTGAGGCATGTGTAGTACTTGAAACTGCAATCCCTTCTGAAATTGACTAGATAGCAAGTTAAGTGTCCCTTCATACTGATGTGCAGCTCAGCTAGTCTGGATTTAACTTTTACAAGCGGTGCAGTTTTGTCCTGCAGAAGAATGCAGGCAATCTGTTTTCTTTCTGTTTTTCTGCAGTAACCTGGCATCTCCAGCCATCTGTTTTGTGCCCAGTTTGGATTATTCCTCTTCCTCACATAGTTCAGATTTAATTGATCACTTTCATTAAACCATCCAGCCTCAGTATATCCAATCAGTTCTTAAGATCTGAATCAGGCAGAGGTTTCCACTGGGGATGTCGCAACAGAATGATAGTATATTATACTAATCAGCCTGTAGTGGCTAAAACACGTATCTTTTCTGGCAGATAAAGCATTTCAAACCCTTTGTGGTTATATGCATTTAGATTGTTTGTTTTTTCTGCTCAAGGGCATTTATCAGCTGTGGCGTGACTATGTTAATCTCTGCTGTGACAAGTTGTGGTAATACAGTATTTCCATTGAATTTTGCTCATCTGTTACCATATTATCAATTTATTCTTGACATCCCCACCCCCAGCCTTTCTGATGTACTCTTGGTTTTTATGTACAGTAGATGATCATCCTATCAGTAAACTGATGAGTGGGTATAATTGTTTCCTGATGAAATCCATGCATTTGTCTTTATCCCAAGTGCAAACCCCTCTAGATAACGGAGTATTCTGAAGTTTTGCCACTCTCAGGCCCAATCTTAATTGTTGTTATATATGGTGGTGTGATCTGAACTTTCCCATACCTACATGCCAGGCTGCAAGAAGAAATCTGGGAATGGAACACTGTAGGGCTTCCATGGTATTAGAGGAACTGTTGTGCGGGAATAAAGTGGTGTCCTAACGCAATACAATCTTCGAATGAGTTTGGAAGCCACGATGTTGGAATCTGACTGCCTACATCTGTCACAGTGGGAGTACAGAATGATACGACTCAGTGCCTGTTCTAAAATATGATGCTGGGTGAATGTATTGTGTATGTTTAACAGGTTTCACTGTTGCACTGTAATATGTCTTTGTGTAATTAAAGTTTTTATTATTTATTTGATCATCTCATTATGCGTCTATCTTGGTTTGATACCTTACAAACATTGCAAAACATAAATTAACTTGATTTTTTTCTACCCTCTGAAACCGTAGTCTGTTTTGTGTAACAGCTTATTAACTGCAGCCCCAATACATTTCTACCTACAACATCTAAGGTGGGATAAGTCAGATGACATTGACGTATAAGTCATTTATAAATGAGATGCAGCCTGATTCTCCTTAATTTACACCAGTGTGAAACTGTTAATTCCATTTACTTCAAAGGTGTTATGCTTGACTGACACCCATGTAAATGGGTGCAGGCTTAGGGTGTCTGTTAAACACTTATTTCAGTAGCACCTAAAGCCCTCAACCAGATAGAACCCCATTGTGCTTGGCCCTGTACAAACCATATTATAAATGACAGGTTCCTGGCCCAAAGAGCTCCCAATAGATGTGGAGGCCTCCTAAGCGATGGTGTCATACTAATAATACAGGAAGGCTGCTCTTGATGATGGGAAATGCAAAGGAGAAGGCTCTTGTGCCTCTCAAGGTGAGCTCTTGTGAAGTCAATACGAGACACACTTCCATTCATACTTTCATGTAACGGGATTTGTAATTGTATTTCCCCTACACCTACTATCCAGCCATGTGTTTCTCTCCCAGGGGAGTGCAGAAAAGGATTAATGTATTGCAGAGTGCTTTACAAATGTGAAGCGAATCACCCAGTATGTCCTTGAGATGGGTATTATCCTTATAGCACAGAGAAGTGAAAGTGGCACATAGCACTGAAATGAATTTCCAACCCCCTGTGTTCAAAGCTCTTGAGCCAGGCCCCTACCCACTGATTACTTTTAAACACATGAGACTTTTACAAAAAACAAAACAAACAAACCCCAAAGCTGTCAATGTAGTAGTTAGTTACAGCCCTAGTCACAGAGTGGAACCCCATGATGATAAGGGCTGTGGAGATGCAGAACACAAAGATTCCTGCCAGATCTGCTTTGGGTTTCAAGATGGGGAAACAAACCATAAGGATTGAGATCCCCAATTACTGATTGGAGTAACCCTGAATATGGACACTGGACTCTAACCTATGAACTATTTCTAAAAGGACTTTTGGCAACTACAGGCTCATCTCTGCTATGTATCTGAACCTCAAGAATTGAATTCAAGTCTGTATGACAAAGTTCCTGCTCTACCTTGGTGGGTCTTGCGCTTATTGGCGGATTTGCTCGTCTTGGAGCTTCACAGCAGTCCTCACCTTGGCCGTTTTTCTGAACCCACAGTCCAGGTCGACGACTCCTGTGTCTAACCAGGAGTTGGGAGGATTTGGGGGGAACCCAGGCCTGCCCTCTACTCTGGGTTCCAGCCCAGGGCCCTGTGGAATGCAGCTGTCTAGAGTGCCTCCTGGAACAGCTGTGCGACAGCTACAACTCCCTGGGCTACTTCCCCATGGCCTCCTCCCAACACCTTCTTTATCCTCACCACAGGACCTTCCTCCTGGTGTCTGATAATGCTTGTACACCTCAGTCCTTCAACAGTGGACGTTCTCACACTCAGCTCGTCACACGCACCACAAACTGAAGTGAGCTCCTTTTTAAACCCAGGTGCCCTGATTAGCCTGCCTTAATTGATTCTAGCAGCTTTTTGATTAGAACACCTGCAGCCAATCAGCCTGTCTGTCTTGTCTCCAGAAGGTTCCTGATTGTTCTGAAACCTTCCTGTTACCTTACACAGGGAAAAGGAATCTACTTAGCCTGGGGCTAATATATCTGCCTTCTATTACTCTCCTATATTGGACCACACTCCTGTCCCTGTTGTTCATTAGTTGTCCCCTGTAATTATTTGGTTTTCCAGGTCTTGTGGACCCCTCTCTTAGGCTGCGGGGGGGATCCCAATAAGATTACTCTCCTATAGCCACCTGGCCTGACCCTGTCACAGTGTATTGATCTTTTAACCCACACTCACTCTCTTTTCAAGAAGAAAAGGAGTACTTGTGGCACCTTAGAGACTAACCAATTTATTTGAGCATAAGATTTCGTGAGCTACAACTCACTTCATCAGATGCATCGATGTAAAGCTTATGCTCAAATAAGTTGGTTGGTCTCTAAGCTGCCACAAGTCCTCCTTTTCTTTTTGTGAATACAGACTAACACGGCTGTTACTCTGAAACCTGTCTTTTCAAGGAGCTTCCAAGGTGTGTGTTCTTTGTTTTCTGGTTTCTGTGGCTGTAGGCTGCATCAGGGGTCCCCCTTTGCCAGCTTTCCTCCACACTCAGAATGCTCAAACAAATTGGTTAGGCTCTAAGGTGCCACAAGTCCTCCTGTTCTTTTTACTCAGAAGGGATCCCAGGGCGGGTTTGATCATAGAATACCAGGGTCGGAAGGGACCTCAGGAGGTATCTAGTCCAACCCCCTGCTCAAAGCAGGACCAAGCCCCAATTTTTGCCCCAGATCCCAAATGGCCCCCTCAAGGATTGAACTCACAACCCTGGGTTTAGAAGGCCAATGCTCAAACCACTGAGCTATCCGTCCCCCCGCCCCAGGCAGTGCTTGATCACTGGGCTTGAAGAAAAACAATGGACTAGCAGCAGCCTGGGGCTAAAAAAATAAAACTGCAAGAGCTGGCACCAGGGCCTCCACCAGAGCCGGGCTCTTGGGACTCCCGCCACCCAGTCCCGCGGAACGGGGGCTTGCGCGCGGAGCCAGCAGCCCCGGGCAGTGGCTGGCCGAGGATCTGCTCGGGCGCCGGGGAAGGACAAAGGAACCGAACCAGCTGACGCTGTGCAGGCTATTACGGGGCGTGGCCTACTCTCCCGAGTGACACGAGATCTCACCAATAGGGACAGAGCTCCCGCCTCAGCCAATCGGAAGAAGCGGGGGCGGGACTATCCGAGCGCTTGAAGATTTCTTTGGCGGTTCAAGATGGCGGCGGCTGGTGGGGAGGGCCCGGAGCGGGCGGAGGACGAGGGGGCCGCTACCGCCGCTGGCGGCTTCTCTTCGCTGCCAGCCCAGGAGGAAGAGCCGGGCCGCGGGCAGCTCTTCGACACCGTGGTGGACGCTTTCCTGGAGAAGCTGGTGGCCGCCGGCAGGTGAGGGGACAACATCTCGCGAGAACGGGAGGCCCGGGGTTTCGAGCGGGAAGTCTCGCGAGGGTTGAGGAAGGGGCGGGGCAAGTGTCGCGAGACTTTATGCGGAAATCTCGCGAGACTTGTGGCTAGGTCTCTGTAGTTGGCCAGGGTCTTGTTTCTCTCTCCCATGTGTTGTCAGAAACCAGTGGCTGAGCTCTGGACACCCTGGTGAAGGGCTCTTTTAAAGCTAGCTGTACAGCCTGTTGGGAGAAGGGGGAATCTTGCCTTCAGTCTAGCTCCCCTTCTCCCTCTGGGTAGTAATGTCAGTACACCTGCCCAGCCCCTTATCTAGTGTCTGGTGACTTGCCCCCCAGAGCCAATAAAAAGCATCAGATCAGAGTTTTAAAAAATTTTTAATTTCAAACATTAATTGTGCAAAGGGCCCAAGTGTTGTGATACCTGCAGATAAACTGATGCCCCCATGAATGTAATTCTGGTGGGGGGGAGGCACTGCCCTTAAACACAAGCAGCATCTGATACCTTTTATACAGCTGTCTTATATTTCCTTGAGATGGAGGGGCCACCCTAGGTCTTAAGACCTACCAAAGTGAGTACCCGTTCTACTCTGTTCCTGCCACCTCCTTAATAATTCCTGGACCAGGTGCCCTGTTGTGGGGAAAAAACGCACCACTTGTCTAGATCCACCCCTCCCAAACATGCATTTGGTGGTAAGTGCAGACCAACCCCTGTGGCTTCATCCTGTTTCCCTAATCTCCCGCAAGATCCTGCCCTGGGTTCAGCTGCTCACACAGCAGTTCCGCCTATGGAGGAGATGAAACCGACTCCTAATCTAGATCTCCCCAACAGTTACTGGCTACAGGTTCAGCAATAAGTGCAGATGACCGAGGGGGCCCCGGCCTCCCTTTCTGCCTACTTAGCCATTCACCAAATCACCCATTCTGCTCTGTCTGTGCTTACTGTCGTAAGAACTAGTTTTACTGTATCTCCTTCTACACCAAAGGATTCCAAAGTGCTTTCCTGATTGCAGTTGCCATGCACCATCAGCGCAGCTTGACAAAGGGAAATGAAGGATAACCCATCTGATTTAGCCAATTTCTGCCTTTAGTTATACCACTGCGTTATTGCTGATTTCAGAGGGGTTATGTAGATGTCACTGAGTGCAGAATTTGGCCCTTTACAGGTGACTGTGAATAAAGATTTTGTTCTGTTCTTTTGAACACAATAAAACCTTTGTGAATTGGTGCTCTTTTGTTAGACCAACCAGTCTACAGATGTGTATGGATCAGTTGTGCATATGGTTTGTTAACTATGGACAATTTTACAGAATATTTTTTACTTCCGTTTCGTTCTCTTCTGACATAAACATGAATCTTCAGTCAGGCTTTTACAGTGTTGTAACTCTGTAATTTCCAGTGTGTGGTATTTTAAACCACTTATCTGGTTTGCATTTTTTTTCTTCTTCTTTTGCAGTTACCAGAGGTTTGCAAACTGCTACCATCGCTTCTATAAACTCCAGCCTGAAATGACCAGAAGTATTTATGATCAGTTTATATCCCAACTGCAGACTTCCATTCAGGTAAGAACTGCAAATGTTTAGCTGAGAATTAAAGACTTGTTTGTAACATCCCAAAAGGTGTATGGGGAAATATAACGCTTTGGATGTTGCAGCATTTTTCATCTAAAGGTCTTGGAACATTTTCCAAATAATATTGAATCAAGCCTCATATCAGCCCTGTGCGACAGGTTTATATTACTCATTTTACAGATGGGTAAACTTTGATAGACAAGGCACAAAACAGCTGACTTACCTCAGATCTGACTCCCAATCACTAGGTGGTGCTCCTGAAACTGCAAAGCTATGTGCTTCAATACAGTGTGCTCTGATCATTTGTTCCCTGAGATCCTAAGCAAGTTTGCAACTAATATACCCTTCCCTGTCCCCCCCTTTTTTTGGTCTTTCCCCAGTGCCTATCTGTACTGGTGGGGGAAATTGTCTTGATCCCTGTCAGTTTCATGACTGCCTGCAGAGTTCTGAATAGCTTCCCTGACAACTGACAAGACTGGGACAATTTTCATTCTTCTGCTACTTGGGAAAGCTATGAGCAGCAGCAAATGCACTGGAGCTGACTACAGACTGAGGAAGCAAAGCATAGGTTGTACTTGTTTCCTGTTTCGAAGGACATGTAGAGGAGAAGGTCCTTGCGCTTGCAGTGGGAAGGGCCAAGCAGAGAGATGTCCATGGATTGTACTTCCATTTTGTTATCGTTCTTGAATCCCCGGTGGTTTTCCTCTGCAGGAGGAGATTCGTGAGATAAAGGAGGAAGGGAATCTTGAGGAGCTCTTTGCCTCGATGGATAAAATTGTGGAGGAAGCAAAGAATCGGGAAGAGCCCGCGTGGTAGGCAGTGATCTGCTTGGCATGTTGGAAGTATGCTTGTGCTAGTTTATTGGAGACCTGTTCCTTTGATTCTTAAAGAGATAAAATTGACCCTTGTGCAACACATTAAACTCCGTGGAAGTGAAGTGGTGCATAGATCTTGTGATGGCTCTCTGGATAGGGGTGAATTTCACCCCAAGGTGAATGGCAGAGGGGATTTTTTTAAATCATACTACTGTATCGTGACAGGAAATTGATTTCCAAAGTGCACCTTCCACTTAATTGAGTCTATTTGAATCTCTGACTTGGTCAACTAGTTGGACTTCTGTGTGTGCTAGAATCACACGTTCTGTGCCATGTCCATAGAGTTGGAGGGGAAGTAAATTCTTGTGCTGAATGTTACTCTGAACCGTAGCTGCTTGGGGTGTCCTGATATGTTGAAAATTCACATGGTGCGTAGCCCTTGGGGCTTATTGGCCACTGGAAGTGCTGGGAGTCACATTGTGTTGTCTTTAAAAGGCAGGCTGGATAATCTTTTCACCAATAATATGTGTAGCTTTTCGTGTTCAAGGGTGGGGATGTGTTTTAATCAAATCTCATGCTTCAGGGCATCATCTGATTGCATGAGTGTCAGAAAGGATTCCTCCCTTCCCCCCCACCTACATCATGGCACAGTGAGACAGGTTCATTATGGGGTGGGTTCGCCTTGCTCTAAAGCTTCTGCTGTTGGGCACTGCTAAAGATAGGATACTGGACTTGAGGGCCTGATCAATTATTGTAATATTACATGTTCCAATTAAAGCACTTAAGTATAGCACCAGGCAAAGTTGGTGCATCCCAGTCCTCTCAACAACATCCCTGTCACTTCCAGGCGCCCCAGTGGGATCCCGGAGGAAGATATTCATAGCGCCATGGTGCCGTACCTCCTGAAGCACCAGACATACCTGCGTAAAGCCCTGAAAGAGAAGGAAGAGGAGAACAGGAAGCTGGCAGAGTCTGTATTGGCCGGACGGGAGAGAATCTCAGAGATGCAGCAGCAGATACAAAATCGCAAGCAAGCATGGCAGGTAAAATCTCCATTCCAGCCAGCCTCCAAATCAAGAAAACTGAGCGAGAGTGTCCCAGTCTCACCACTTTGAATAGACAATGGCCGCACTGGGATAGAAGGTTCCAAGAATGCTAGCTGCAAACAAACTGCACTCAACTGCAGAATTTGCTTATGTGCACAAATCCCAAGGCCCCAATCTAGCTTCATTGTGTTGCATCTGTTGCTGCTCTGATTAATTGCATATCAGCTAATTGCATAATGCTGTTAATTGCCTACATCCCACAGTGAGGTCCCCATGTATAATCACACCTCTTCCATGAAGAGTCAGGAAAACCATGAGATTTTGCTTATTCATGTAAGTTCTTTTTTAACAGCTGTTAGGACATGCAGAAGAGGGGAAGATGAGACTGTCCCTGTAATGGCAAGAAGAACTGTTCAGACCCCTAAGGCCAGACTTTTCACCAGGGCTGCCTTTACACCTGCTCTTAGAGCCACATTTTCCAAAGAGCTGCTCCAGTGGATGTTGAGCTGTTTGGAAATCTGGCCCTTGGTGTCTTAGTGGAAGCAGCTGGATGCTGAGCATTTAAAACAGATGTGGCCCTTATCTAGACGGACGCTGAGCTCTCTGGAAAAGTCGGCTCTAAATGCATAATTTCACTCGTATGCATTTGCAGGGCATGGGGGGGTTAGTCCTGCATCTGTGCTCATAAGCAGAGTGTTTTGCCTAGGGTGGTGTTTGTGTACGTGCAGTTCCTTCCCTTATGGGGCCTTGTTCCTGGATCAATGCATCTGAACAATGAATGAGCTGTATTCTGCACATGCTGTCAACAGTGTTACTGTGCTGTCTCCAAGTGTGGAAACGATGCTCCTTTTTGCATCAGTGCTGCATTTGTTTCCTGAACAGTGGGATTTGTGGAGGAGAAAGACTTCACCAATTTTTTTTCTTCTATCCAGGCAATTAGTAAAGAACAGAGAGAACTAATCATGACGTTCCAGGAGCCCGAATGAGGAGGCAGGGGAAGATTTTGCAGGAGTTTCATGTATGGGGTTTACGTTCATCGGTGAAGCCTTGCAGATCTTTTTGGAAGTGGGATTCTCTGTGCATTTACATAAATACCCACTCAAATCGCGCTGAAAACTTGACTTGTCAAGAGCTTTTGTGTTCATTTGTCAGACAGAAAGGAGAGAACAGTTTACAACACTGTGTGAAAATTGGATATACTGAAACAGTTATGGGACATAATTGATCAAAATGTGTTGAAATGAGCGACTGCACCAGGGTTTTAGGAAAATCAGCAATAATTCCCGATTCCCAACTAAGCTCAACAGGAAGGAAGATCTCACACAGGTTTTGAAAGCTACAGCAGATCTGTGCATTCATGCTGCACTATCTTAAAAGCTTTACCAAACAGAGAGAACTCTGTCCTTCCACATTTAAATGTAGAATTTTTAATACTGATCGCTCTTATGACCACTCACAGGATTTCAGGAGTATAATAGAGCCAGTCGTAGGTTCCTTCTGCAGCAAGTAACACACCTGTACATCTGAAGGAAAGAAGCAAATACCAAAACTTCAGCTCATGGGATTTCTGTCAGCAGAACAGTCTGTAGATGTGAAGGCAAGTGACCGTCTAAAGCAGGGAGAGAGATGTTACACTGGTACAGTGGATGAATCCCTTGTACATAGTTACTTGGAATGTTGTTTTGACATAATAACACTTGTTTTTATAATCTTAGCACCTGCCTTTTTTTTTTCCCCCTTTAACAAGTGCCTCCCAGTAAGAAAAATAAACACTTCCTTCGTCGTAGCTGCTCTAACCCATTATTATGTGGTTAATTGTCGTCTTTGCAGCAATTTAACTGGAACGTTTTGCCAAAACAGCCAAACAAGGTCTGCTGGGCGTTTTGTCTTCCCAGAGCCCAGATGCAATAGGCCTGATTCTCTGTAGCGCTGTAGTCATTTAGACTTGTGCAATGCACCATTCTGACTTCGTGCAGGGTGGGCATAAAACACGAAGACTTATGAACTGCCCCCCATTAACTAGGGAAACAGAAGCACATCACTAAAAAGGGACCTGCTGGCCCTGGGTCAGTAGAGCGTGAGTAAAATCCACCTGTGCTGGCAGCCGGTGCCTGCTTGAACCACGGTACTCGAGCTAACAGTGAGGGTTAAAACACAGGGCTAGGATTCAAGAGAGCTGAACGCAGTGTGTGGCTCTGCTACACAGCTCCTGTGCGACCATGGGCAAGTCCCTAAGACACTTTTTAAAATGTTCTGTTGTGTCTCTCCGGCCCAGATCCTAACTCTCATGGGTTTCCCTGGGAGTTAGGAGCCTAAATACCTTTCAGGATCTGGGCTTGTCTGCCTTAATTCTCCACCCATAAAATGGGGAGATTGTCTGATCGCAGCCCGGAGGGGTCCCAACCCGCATCTGGATCCCACGGTACAGTCACATAGGGAGACAAGCCCGGCCTTGAAGAGCTCCCAATCTAAAGAGACAAGACAGACTAACGACGTTGTTCAGATTAGGTGCGTGACTGATTTCCTAGGCAAGTTCCGGCAGGCATCTGGCCTGCTAGTATCTGTGTGTTACACCCCTACCTAGCAAAGCCTTTTCCTGGCTGACGTTTCTGGGGACTTAAGAATTTACATTTCTAACTAAAAGCCACTATTGAAATGATGTGCAGAAAGGGCAGCTGAGCCTTGTGCAGCACCAGACTGAATGGTGAAGACAGGCAATGGATTCACCGTACCCAAATGTCAGTTCCTTTAGAGGCGAGTCACAGCAGCGGAGACTGACCAAATGAGGTATATTTTTCTTCTTCTGTAAACAAAGCTTGCCTTGCTGCGTTATAATCTAAATAAACTGGGCCTGCAAACCCCTTGTTCTTGGCTTGGACTTGGCGCACTTGGCCCAAGTGATCTGTGGTTTACGGCTTTGTTTGACAGTCTCTGGCTGCCTTAAGCTCCCCGCAGCATCTCTCTCCCACCCCAAAGTCCAGGGTCCTCCTCCAGACAAAGCGAGGTTTGGAAGTGGTTAGGAACGGGAAGTGGAACGTTGGCCTGAGGAGCGCTGGCGATTCAAAACAAACCGCTTTCTATTCCAAGCCAGCCATGAACTCAAAGCCCTCTCATTGCAAACGTACACAAGCTGAGGGGGTGGGTAGTTGGGTTTAAACAGCCCTGCACATTAGCTCCAGCGGGGATAAATTAGGAGGTTGACGGGCAAAGAGTTCCTGCTTACTGCAGACCATCACCCTGATTAAGGTCTAAAACGTGCCCAGCCATCTCGCTCCATGCCAGGCCCATCAACAGAGAGCTTAAAACTAGAACACGTCAGCTAAGCCCTGTGTCCAGACATGGCCCTGAGAACATCATCCCAGCCTGCCCCTGACTGCAGGGATTTGTCTCCCATTGCGGGCCTGGAAGGTTGCAAGCTACTGCTTCTTCCATAATCCTTTGTGCCTCTTTCCACCCCATGCCTTCGCCTTTCTTATCCCCATGTCCCAAGCACATTCTGCGCACCTTCCGTGCTGCTCACTAGAAGTGAGTCGATAACTGTTCATTTAAGGTCAGATTTTCCAAAAGCACTTACGTGGCTTAGGCCTGGTCTTTACTTAAAAACTGGATTGACCGAGCTACGCACGCAGGGCTGTGAAAAACTTTGTGCCCTTATGTGATGTGGTTACATCAACCTGCCTGCGCGTGTAAACATGGCTAGGTTGCTGAAAGAACATACCTGCGTGTCCCATTGAAAGGCAGCCTGCTTAAATGGGATCGTTCAGCTCTTCTGTCTGTGCTGAGCTTAGAATTGCATGAAGCTGTGCAGTGAACTAAGCACTGCCTTTGGGCCACAATACCAATTCAACAGTAGAGCTCCAAGCACTTTGCCTAGGCAGGTCAATATTATCCCCATTTTACAGATGGGAAAAGTGAGGCACCAAGCGGGGCTATGATTCACCCAGCAGCCCAGTGGCAGAGCTGCATCTAGAAGCTAGGTCTCCTGAGTCCCCATACAGATGCTACTGATCTGTTGCCCCCAAACCACAACAACCTCCCTCTCAGGAGTGAGGACAGATCAGCTAAATCCAGGGGGGATGAATTAAAAGGGGGCAGAGCAAAAGATACAAGGAGAGCGAGACAGCAGTGGACACTGCCCAGAAAACCCCGGATGCTCCCCCCCACACACACACACATTTTGAGACAATGTTAAGGGACCTGGGGGGTGCTGGCACCCTGGGCCTCTGCCTGGTGCCAGCATGAGTGAGAGTGAGCTTGAGGAATGCAGCCCCGTGGCCACAGAGCACCTCTTGCTTGCCTTCTCTGGGGTCTAGAACAGGCCAGTGAGCACTGGAGCGAAATGCTGGGTTAGCAGCTGGGGGACCCGGAGGGTGCTGTCTGCAGAAGAGGTGCAGCAGGGCAAGCTCTCCCCAGACCCCATGTGCGCCAACCCTGCCTACCTGGGCTAAGTGGGCAGTTCAGGCTCCCTGGGTCCTCCAGGTCTGGGCCCAGCCACCGCGGCCAGTCTGTGCCAATTGCAACTCCTTTGCAGGGGGCCAGTTCAGTCCTCAGCCTCACTGCTAGGAGCACCATGGCCCCTGCCTGGTGAACGTGGCATAGAGCAGCTTGCCTCCTTTTGCGTAGCTTCCTTGAGAGGGCTCGACCAGCGTCTGGGGTGAGTGAGGGTTGAGCGGCACCGTGCTGTGTTTCCTCCCCAGGGTTTGAAGGCCATCCTGGGGCTGGAGCTCAGGAAATGAGCTTAAATGATAGGCTGCACCGGGGAAGGCATGTGCACCAAATTGCAAGGCAAAAAAAAATTACAGCTTAAGAGCCCTGTACACTCACGAAGAGGAAAGCCCCGCCGGGCCGTGGCAGAAAACTTCCGCAGCTCAGCAGCAATTACAGGCCGCAAGCACGTCACCTGGCGGGCCTCTGCTGCCAAGCCTGCCCCAAGAGCACCAGGTCTGCTTTGCCTCGGATGCTCCCGGTTCTCACCTGTGAAAGAGGGAGCGGGGACTCAGGCGCGTTTGCCGATGGCCAGCCAGCACTCAAACCCCCCTCTCCCCCCGTGCAGTACGGAAACGGAGCTGCTAACGTGGGGCTACGTGCGCACCTGGACTCAGGCCCTCTCCAGCCGGACAAGTGGCTGACGGAAACCGGGCTGTGTAGAGACAATGCTGCGGCTCGTGTCCAGCTCCCCGTTGAGCCAGGCCCTGCTTCCGGAGCAGCGGGCGAGGCAGCGTCAGCGTCGGGGGCAGAGGTACGGTGCCGGCGTCACGCTGGCATGAGAGCGCTGTTGATAGCAGTGAAGGGGGGAGGAAATGGGAGGACACCACGGTCACAGCGAGAGTTGGTGGCACAGTTCCAAGCTTTTCTCCAGAGCCATAAGGGTGAGAAACTGCTTGTATTTTTTAAAATAAAAACCAGGTGACGCCAGGCGCTGGCCCTTTAAGACACCACCACCTAGCGTGAGCTTGGGGATTAAAAAAAAAAAAATCATCAATTGGCCACCTTGCATTAGCTTTGTTACATCTGCATGGGCTGCGCTCAGTCCCCTGGATGAAGAGCCCGAGCGAGGGGAACGTTATTTGCTCCCAATAATCTGTGCCAGTTCTTGGGTATTTCTGGCTGCGAGGCCTCTGCGCTGCCCGCTCTCTCGGTGCTCGGTGAGCAGTGACAAAGCAGTGCAAGCCGTGGCATCTTTACAAAGAGAGCTTTTCTCCGAGCGGTTGTTTGGACCGCTGAGTTAAGTAGATGTTAATAGAAGACACAGACCTCACGCTTCGTCTGCAGGGAGCAGAGAACATGAGGGGTGGGAAAGGTGGCGCCAAACCATCCCCCTCCTCCCCAGGTCTTGGGCTGGCCTGGAGATGAACAATTCCCCCAGTGTAGCTTAGAGCGCCCTCAGGGCTGCTCCAAGTCATGGGTGCTCGCAAACAGCTGGGCCTGGTCCCCCTGCTGGGGTCTCAAGGTGGAAATGGTTGAGAACCAGTCACACCAGCTGGGGACTGTGGCGTTCTGTCCCTCATGAACCCCCCCTCCCCAGCCTGCCTCTGATGCAGCCCGTATGCTGGGGCGGCCAGGGGGAGGGAGAAGAATCTCATCATTACAACAGGATCCTAATGCCTCCCCCCACCCCCGAAACACCCTTGAGCTTTAGGCCCGTTGGGAGCTAGCTCTGAGCATCACAGTTTCAGCCTGTCTCTGCATTTGACAATGCTCCTGAGCCCCTCCCTTGTCCTTCCCCTGCAGCCCACACGGGCCCCCGTTGGCCCTGAGAACGCAGGGTTGTTTTCCACCCCAGGGGTGCCTGAAACCACAATTGCCATCTGGGTTTGGCAGCCTTGGGCCCAGACGGATGGGCTCCAAATAGATCTGGCAGCAGGGCCAGGCCCCTCCCCGCCTGTGGTCGAAGCCGGAGTGGGCGGGATGAGGGGGGATGTGGCCCTTTACCCAGCCACACCAGGACTAGCAGCAGGGTATAAATGGTGGCCTGTGAGCCACAGGCTCCAACAGGCATCAGCAGAGCATCCTACAAGACAAGAGCAACCAGCGAAACCGGCTTCTACCATGAAGACACTCACCCTGCTGACTTTGCTGGCACTGGCGACCCTGTGCCTGTGCCGTGGGGGTAAGACGAGGACGAGGGGATGCCAGCTGCATTAACCGGGGGCTTTCTACCGGCAGGCTGCTAAGGCCCCCTCTGACTGACGTTATTGGAGCTTGTGTCCCTGTCGCTGCTTTGAAAATCTCAGTCCCCCCTGTTCCCTCGCACAGGAGCACACGTAGGATACTGGGCTGGGGGCATACTGGCATCTCATTCTCTGTGTAACAACAGCGCTTAGCTGCCCCCTGCCTCAGTTTCCCCATTTGTGCCAGGGGAATAACTATCCTGTTGTAGCAGGCTGGGGGGCATTCGTCAGGGAGGTGGAGAGCTTTGTTTCCAGCTGCAATAGATTCGCAAAGCATCACGAACGTGCCTAAAGCGCTAGCGAGAGGCCCACTCCAAACCCGGCAGCTGTTTGGCCTTGAAGTCTTTCCCCTCCGCGGAGATCTGTGACCTTTAGAACATCCCGCGCTACCAGCCCAGCTCTGCACAGCCCCGACAGCAGATGGGCTTTCAGGGGCCTGGAGCCTGGGCGGCTCACTGGTGACGGGGGCATATTATTTCTGACCACTTCTCTCTTGGTGCCTTGCAGCCTCGGATCATTCCAACAGCGCTAACGACTCGCCCAGCTCTGAAGGTGAGGCCCGGCCCGTGTGAGATCCAGCTTTGCTGCCTGCCACTCAGGGAGCCTTCCAGCAGTGCTCATGGACGCCCTCGCCCGTTCTAAATGCAAGATCCCTGCTCTAGTCAGTGTGAACCTGGGTTTAGACCAGGGGACTGGAAGTCAGGACTCCCCCAGCTCAGGGAGGGGAGCGGGGTCCAGTGGCTAGAGCAGGGGAGACAGGGACTCAGGACTCCTGGGTTCCTTTCCCAGCTCAGAGAGGGGAGCGGGGTCCAGTGGCTAGAGCAGGGGAGACAGGGACTCAGGACTCCTGGGTTCCTTTCCCAGCTCAGAGAGGGGAGCGGGTCCAGTGGCTAGAGCAGGGGAGACAGGGACTCAGGACTTCTGGGTTCCTTTCCCAGCTCAGAGAGGGGAGCGGGGTCCAGTGGTTAGAGTAGGGGAGACAGGGACTCAGGACTCCTGGGTTCCTTTCCCAGCTCAGGGAGGGGAGCGGGGTCCAGTGGCTAGAGCAGGGGAGACAGGGACTCAGGACTCCTGGGTTCCTTTCCCAGCTCAGGGAGGGGAGCGGGGTCCAGTGGCTACAGCAGGGGAGACAGGGACTCAGGACTCCTGGGTTCCTTTCCCAGCTCAGGGAGGGGAGCGGGGTCCAGTGGTTAGAGTGGGGGTGGGGAGAGGGACGCAGGACTCCTGGGTGCTATTTCTGACCCTAGGATAACCAGGGGGGAAGATTTTCCCCATCCTGCAGAGCCGCTGCTGCTCGGTGTCTGGGATTTCCACCGAAGCCATGCAGGGCAGCTACAGGGCAGTCCCGTTACAGCAACGCTGGGTCTTCGGAGCAGTTCTCCTCATGCTTCCTTTATTTCCTGGCCTTGCAGCGTTCGTCTCCAAACAGGACAGCGCTGAGGTGGTGAGGAGACACAAACGGAACTATGTCTACAAGAGGTAAAGCCCTGGTCGCGGCCCACGGGCACGTGCTCGACCCGCAGCCCG
Organism: Chelonia mydas; assembly: GCF_015237465.2. NCBI lineage: Eukaryota > Metazoa > Chordata > Testudines > Cheloniidae > Chelonia > Chelonia mydas. The sequence continues at coordinate 5,320,397 of NC_051264.2, forward strand.
CTGCTGGCGCTGGGGTCCCCTTCCGGAGCCGGCGGGAGGGCGGGGGGTGGTGACAGGCTCAGGCCAGCTGAAGTTTTCGCCAGGCCCACGTTACCATAGGAACCCTACAGTCGTTCACTGATTCATCCTCCCTGGTGCGCCCAGCCCTTCCTGTTCTCGGTGTCAGCCCTGACAGCTGAAATACTTTGCTCTAATCTGGGGGGGCTGGCTGGGAGGGGTGGCCTGTGAGACTCCCAACGCCCCTGGATCCATCCCCAGCCTCAAAGGGCTCAAGGCATCTCACTCCCTAATCAGGAGCTGGGCCTAAGTGACTTGCCCATGGTCACGCAGGGAGTTTGTAGCAGAGCAGAGAACTGAGCCCCTCTCTCCTAAGGCCCAGGCTAGCATGCTAACCACTGGGCCTGCCTTCCTGTACCTGGGGCTTGTCTATTATCAGCCAAGGCCCCAGTGGAGGCAACAGCAGCATGCCCAGCAGTGGGGCCCAGATCCATAGCCACTAAAATGGCTCCTGTATAGTTAATACAGTAAACCAGACTGCAGCCCTGGCTGCTTTTTGGACATCATAAATTCCAGGCTGCTTTTTGGCCAGGCCCAGGAGCCCTGCCAGCATCCCGGTAACGCCCAGGCATCGCCCTGCTTCAGTGTCACCCTAATTGGAACAGGATAAGTGAACTCCTCACTCCCTGCCCTCAACCGTGGCCTAGCGTTGCTGCTGCTTTCTCCCCAGAGGTGGCTGCATGGCAGCCCCGGAGAACTCAATCCTGTGTGCCATTCCTGAGGGCTGTTTTCGGGGGTGGAACGCGGCAGCTGTTTAACAGCCCCCAGCAGTGGCGCCCAGGATTAAAAGCGGCCACGTTCCACCCCAGAGGTGGGTGCATTCCCAAGGCAGGTGCACTGATCCTTGCACGTAGGCTGATTAAACAACCACGGAGACCATTCTATCAGTCATTAACCCACCTTGTTCACACGCAGGTTCTATATCATCGACCCTCTCGAGGGCAAGCGTGAGATCTGTGAGCTCAACCCCGACTGTGACGAGCTGGCTGACCACATTGGATTCCACAAGGCTTACCGAAGATACTACGGGGCGGTCTAGAGCTTCCTGGCCCAGAGATCCACCCAAGTCCATCCCAGTGCGGGGGAGAGAGGAAGAGGAATTGATACCTAAGCACAGCAGGGAGCAGAGATCTTCTGCCCCAAGCTGATTCCTGTAACTGTGTGTTAAACGTACAAGCTTTATGTTCCCTAAGCTGCCAGCCCAGCGCCTTGTACTGAGCCTGGAGCGCTTGCGCTTGTATCTATAATGCTTTACTGACGGTTTCCTTTACGGGCCAGGTGCGTCGTGCTGGTTTTGCGCTATGGAACGTTTCTTCAATGATGTGAGAAAATAAACGAGAGGAACGGTGCTGCTGTCTCATTTATTGGGCTGAACAAAGAGAAGGGGGACGGGCCGGCAGATTGGGGTGCTAGGGTGGGACTTGGGAGCCCGGCATTCAATTGCCAGCTCTGCGAGACCCCTTTGTGCCTCGGTTTCCCTGTCTTTAAAATGAGGGCCATAATACTGCTCTACCTCACAGGGCTAAAACTGCTCGAGTGAGGCACTCCTGCTACTGGAAGGGAGCCCATGTGAGTACCTTATCTAGCTTTCCTTATTAACATATGCGGTAGTGCCCAGGGCCCTGATCAGTGCAAGGCCCTGGCCAAACACCCAACAAAAAGACCATCCCGGCCCTGAACCCTTTAGGAGCTAAGCGCGATCTCCAAAGCAGCAAGGGGGACCCGCCTCTGGGCTCAGAGACCTCAGCTAGAGCAGCCGGGCTAATGGGAAACCAGCCCGAGCAAGGCAGCGGCCGTGGCAGGGTCAGGCTAGTCCATAGGTAAGAAGCTGAGGTTTAACTTCACCCCATCACTCCCTTTGTGGGGCCCTGAATAACCCTCCCGCCTTGCTCTTTACGCTCTTCAGATATTTGCTGGCTCATGTACCCCCCTGCTCCTTATGCCCCCAGCTTCTTCCAAGAGTGGACCTCAGTGTATGTCACGGACCTTGATGGATTCAACCTCCCGGCTTCCCCGGAGAGTCCGGTACAGCAAGGCTTGTCCCCTCTTTCATAACCTGGCAAAGCACCCTGCAGCAGAGGTGGTAACAGAACTCAGGCGTCCTGATTCCCAGCCCTTCCTGCTCCCATCTGTGGACTGCGCTCCCTGGCAGAACCAGGAATCAAACTCAGAAGGCCCAGCTTCCTGTCCCTCTTCTTGAACCCTCCAGCTTAGGTGAGGGGAATGAAAGGAATGTAATAGAAGTCACCGCTGCTTTCAAGGCTAGGGAAAGGAGAGACGCAGCAGTGTTAACACAAAGAAAAGGAGGACTTGTGGCACCTTAGAGACTAACCAATTTATTTGAGCATAAGCTTTCGTGAGCTACAGCTCACTTCATCAGATGCATACTGTGGAAAGTACAGAAGATCTTTTTATACACACAAACCATGAAAAAATGCCTGGATTTGTGCTGGAAATGGCCCAACTTGATTATCATACACATTGTAAGGAGAGTGATCACTTTAGATAAGCTATTACCAGCAGGAGAGTGGGGTGGGGGGAGAGAAAGCCTTTTGTAGAGGTAAACACCCATTTTTTCATGGTTTGTGTGTATAAAAAGGATCTTCTGTACTTTCCACAGTATGCATCCGATGAAGTGAGCTGTAGCTCACAAAAGCTTATGCTCAAATAAACTGGTTAGTCTCTAAGGTGCCACAAGTCCTCCTTTTCTTTTTGCGAATACAGACTAACACGGCTGTTACTCTGAAACCAGCAGTGTTAACAGAAATCACAGCTTCTGGGCAAAGGTTTGTGGTATTCGAGGGAATTGGCTGGCCCTTCCTCTTTGAGGCAAGCAGCCGGGCTGCTCTCCCAAGCACTGACCCCTCCGAGAGGGAAAACAACACAACGAACAAGCCAGTTTTTGTTCTAAAGTTTATTCCAGTTTTGATTTAAAGCTGTTTATGCCACACACGCGCATGCCGGTAAAAACCAAGCACCCCCCCAGAGCAGACACAGCGCAGTCTATCCAAGGGGCTGTCCCGGACAGACGGACTCCGAGACAGGCAGGTTTGCTGCCCGCCCAACAGTGGTAATATTAATAATCCATCTCAGCGGCAGCTCTCAACCCACTAATTGACAAAGGAGGGCAGCAGCCAACTTCCAACTGCCAGCGTGTCCCCTCGAGTGGGGTGGAAATTCATGCAACCATATCACCCGGTAAGTGCATTCCAACCTCCTTGAAAGATAGAAATGGAGAAGCCAGCGATCAATCCATTCAGCCCCTAGAACCACGGGAGGCGAGGCTCCCTGCACTACATTCCCCCCACGATTTCCTTGGGAGACTATTCCACAGCGCAGAGGAATGGGGTTGGATCCCTTTAAATAACGCGTGGGCTTTCTAATTCAGAAGCCAACAGCAGCAGCGTAGCTAGGCCTGGTATGTTTGCAGAGAGACAGTGATCGTGGTTGTGTGTCGCGGAGGTTTAAACATAACCTTATGTAGAGAACAAAGAAACAAACCGGCATCCCAGGAAGGCCCGTGAGAGGGCTCACAACCTATTTAAAAGGGATGCCACCCCATTCCCAGACACTACATCCAGCAGTCACAATCAAAGCTGGTCCTGATATTTACCTATCTGGGTCTGATCACATCGGCCAGCTTCTGTCCTCTGATCCAGGCCTTTCATTCAGAGTTAGTTGCATGTGTTATGCCCAGAAAGCACATGGAGTATACATATAAATTAAGTCAATGGGAGTGGGTATTTCCTAGACACTGGCTCAAATCTTCCCCTTCCAAAGACGAGTTTCGATTCAGGGTTCCCTCCCCAAATCAACAGGCCAGGACTAACACCCCCACCATCGCTACCTACAATAAATAGGGAGAAAAATACAAAACGCACTGGGATCTAGTGCGTGCTCGCTTTCATCACGTCAGAAAACAGCAAGGAAGTTGCCTTAGGAAGCACAGACTCAACCCCACAAAATGCAGTAGGACGGAGAAGACGACAGCCCCAGGTTGTCTAATACCCAGCCGTTATAAAACGCTTTCCATCCATTGGTCTCAAAGCCCTTTATAAAGTAGGCTGACAGCTATTATCACCATTTTATCAATGGGGAAACTGAGGCACAAGCAGGCATGCCTTTTCTTGGGTCACGTGCTGAGCCACATAAAGAGCCCAGCTCTCCTGATTCCCCATCCACAGCTTTATTCCCTAGGCCCCCCTGCCAAGCGATTCTCCAGTCTTGAGTTTAAAGCAGAAGCTTTGGCAAGGTCCCGTCGAATGCAGACCGATCTCAGAGAGGAGCCGTTTGTTCTACTCCACAGAAAAACGTCCCTTCAGCCCCGATCCTGGGAAGGGGTGAATAATTCTTAGCTACGGGGGCTTCAGAGATTCACAGGATCGGGGCCTCTACACAGAGGCATAGCTACAACTGGAACTCTGAGCTTCACATATCAACGCACGGCCCCGCGCTTGGGCCATTCCTTCTGTACAGGCCCAGCGAGTGAGCAACAGCACCGACAGGAGACTCCTGACCCCTCCCCAAATCTCTTGCTCTGACCACTAGATCTCATTCTCACCTGGAGCTGGAACAACCACCTCCTGCCAGACAGACAGACCCACACCCACACCCGTCCAGATCTAACCCCCAGATGACCACACTTCCCTGAATTCAGGCAGGGAGAGGACAGCCGGCTGGTCAGACTGATTCTATGCCGTGAAGGCTGCTCTGGTGCCGACCTGCAGGGCAGCTAAATTGAGGCCCCTTCCGTGAGAAATAAGCGACGAGTGGCACAGCTCACCGTGCAGATTGCTGTGTCTGTTGCTGCTGTTGGCAGGCTTCTAGCTACAGAGGAAGGTGGGGGAAAAAAATCTAATCTGACAAGCAAGTCCGTGTCCCTTGGCCACACGGGTGATAAATACCAGGAGCATAGCAGAATCGCAGGCAGCCCCTTGCAACACACAAGAACTTTAATGCTGTAAATCTACCCCCTGCTAAACTGGCTTCATGCAGACATTTATCTGCATTCCGGGTTCTCCCGAGGAACACAGGATAGCCAGAGGGGGACCTGGGTTCTTTAAGAGACGAAGGTGAATTGTTAGAGCAGTAGATAATGCCAGGGCGCCAAACTACAAAATTTGCCCCATTCTCAGCTGGTGTTCATCAGCAGAACTCCACTGATTTCAATGGAGCAATGCTAGTTTACGCCAGCTGAGGATTTAGTCCAGCCTCTGGGTAAATGGAGGCCGATCTAGCACAGAAGGCACCAAGGCGTCTCAAAACACTCGGACTCAGCCTGGATTGTGGGGGGGAGAGGGGGACTGCCTGTCATTGAAACAAAAAGAAAAGGAGGACTTGTGGCACCTTAGAGACTAACCAATTTATCTGAGCATAAGCTTTTGTGAGCTACAGCTCACTTCATCAGATGCATCCGATGAAGTGAGCTGTAGCTCTCGAAAGCTTATGCTCAAATAAATTGGTTTGTCTCTAAGGTGCCACAAGTCCTCCTTTTCTTTTTGCGGATACAGACTAACACGGCTGCTCCTCTGAAACCTGTCATGGAAACAGAATCACTCATTGCTCCTAGGAGAACACAGGCCTAGATGCACCGAGGGGTTAATCTGGTACAGGTACAGACAAGACTAGACAGAGGTCAGGTCTAGTACAACAGGAGATGGGAGAAGTGGGGCAACGGGTCATTAATTGCAGGGGAGCCTTGCAAAAACGATTAGTGTGAAAAAAGGCAACCCCAAGCCAACCCAAGGAGGGGAAGGCACAAGGCAGTACATACACAATGCCACTAGGTGGCCGCCTAAGACCCAGGGCGTCTGCCTCCGTCTTCTGCACCGGGCTTCAGGGCTAAGCCATTGGGGCTGATCCGGCCCAGCGGCTGGGAGCAGCGGGGATCACAAACACTCGGTGCGCGCCCAGCTCAGGGAGGAGAGAAGCCAGTGCCCGCTGGGAGTCTGGCCAGCCATGTGGAGCAGCTTGAGTTTGTTTGGAAATTGATCTGTCGGTGGGTGGAGAAAGATGAGCTCCCAATAGTTACCATCAACAAACACCCGGCTCCGACCCGCTAGGGGCCTGGCACAGCCCTGCCTCTGGGAGTTCCAGACTAGTCAGCCTTTTCGACGGGCCGGTGCGCGCCCACACACATCCCACACTGGGCTGGAGTCAAGGGCAAAGCTCTCATTGATTCCCGTGGTGCAGGATCGGGCCCTACAGCAGAGAGACTGACATACGGTCTGTACAACACCGGCTCGGTTGAAGTTAATGGGAGTTTGGCCACTGGTTTCTCAGGTGGCCAGGATCTCACCTGCTAGCTGTACAGCCAAGATCAGTTGCTGGGCACTTTAGAGACAGCACAGAGGGAGGCAATGGCCCAAATCCGGACCTGTTTGAAGCAGCTGGATCTCCAGTGATTTCAGTACAGCTGCTGGTGCCAGGACCCTAATCTAGTGCAGAGAATGGGGGTGCTGGAAACACCAACAGGTGCCTCCTCAAAGTGGGGAACAGAGTCCAGGAGAGTCCCCAAAGAAGCCAAGCCTTCGGGGGTTTGTTCTCTTTGCTTAACGAGGTCTTCCCACCTGCCTTTTTAATTAGCCTTTGACATTAGCACCTGCAAACTGAAGGACATAAGCACCATGCAAGAGTGTTAAAGCATCTTAAGATTTGATTCTACGTTGCGCCCCTCCCACTCCTCCTGCCGTTCCTTGCACTAGTGAAAAAACGCCACCGTTCTGATCTGGGAGTGTCTCACACTCACACGAGGGCCGGGAGAGGCGTGGAAAATAATCAGGCCTCTTAAGTTTGGCTACTGCATTCGCTGCCTTGACTAGCTCCTCCTCAGCACCTACTGGGAACCACTTAAAACTACTCATCTTGCTGCCCTGGCTACGCCATCTTTCTACCAGCCTAGGGCCTATTCCTAGCACCCTGTCAGCTCTACACACCCCAAAATAACTGTCACACTGAGCCAAGGCTGGGTCATTCGCTTTTTCCCCCAACTCAAACCTCAACATCTCCCCCCTTTACCTCTCCGGATGATTTGGCCTTGTCGCGAAGGCCCTATAAACACACCGTAACCCCTCTCAGCTACCCCCTCTGGACTGATGGCTGTTGAGGACTCTCCGGGACAAGTTCCCCCAGTGCTGGACCCTAGCCATGTGGGGATCTCCAGCTGGGCAGCGCTTGGCAGGGCTGGCTTCGTGCAGCGCTCTCGCTACAAAGCTGACCTCTCCGAGCGCACGGATTTCCCCGGGGCCGGATTCTGAGCGCCGTCAGACCCTCCAGGGCCGGGGGGGATGTCTGCCTTGCAGGCGGCGGTGTGATTCGCAGTGCAGGGTAGACAGACTAACGCTAGCTCGACTCCCGCTAACCTCTGTCCACCCGCGCCGTGCAATCACAGTGCCCAGCTTGCCGGGCAGACACCCTCAGGGAGGGATCCGGAGGCAGATTTTGGCCAGGGTGTCAAGCTGAGCACAGAGTCTATGCAACAGGAGAGCTGAAATGAGACACGGGCTGCAGTGCAAACCCTCTGTCGGCATCACCTGCGAGGGGACAATGGACTTCTCCTTGGACGGGTCACGGAAGGGGAGTCGAGAGTAAGATTTTATACTCAGAGCTGGAAGGAGATTTAAAAATACACCGTAAACCCTCATGCACGCGCACACACACCCCACAAAAATACACAATAAACCCCTCCCCACACACAGAGACACACACACGCAAATACACCCTAAACCACATGCGCGCACACACACACCCCACAAAAATACACAGTAAACCACACACAAACACACCATAAACCACACACCTTACCCCACACAAATACATTGTAACCCCCCCCCAAATATACCACAACCCCCCCCCACAGAGAGAGAGCGAGACAGAGAGACAGAGACACACACACACAAACACCGTAAACCACACATACGTGCGAACACACACACCCCACCCCACAAAAATACACAGTAAACCACACACACACACACACACACACACACACACCATAAACCACACACACACACACACTCTCTCAGCCAGATGCAGGTTTAACAATCTAGATTTGAATCGAGCCTGCTCTCCTACCAAAACTAGCCCTGTTGCAAAACACAAATCTTTGCCATGTTCCCCCTGCCCCAGCCTGGTTTTCATGTCAGCCCCTCCTGACTAGGGCTGCCAACCCTCCAGGATTGCCCTGGACTCTCCAGGAATTAAAGATGAATCTTTCATTCAAGATCATGTCATGTGATGACCCCCTGCCCCCCGGGGACACGTCCAACCCAAATTGGCAGCCCTGCTCCTGAGAGCGCAGAAGAGCCCTGGGTCACCCGGGGTGGGTGGCACCCATCAGACTTCTCCTGCCATCGGTTGGTAAAAAAGGAACATAAGAACGGAGGACAGGATTCACCTCGGTCCATAGACCCACCAAGCCCCTTGCCCACGGGGCCCTCTCCAAGCCTGATCCACAGATACGGCCCCCAGCTACGGAGGGGGCTGTTTAGCTCAAGCACCAGAGGCTCGTGTGTGTGGCTCTGATGGTTGGTGCCCCAGGGCATCAGCTGGCACGTTGGCATCAAGCTCTTCCCCTTGGGGATGCAGGACAGTGCAGGTGAGACGTTGGCAGACTGGCGGGGCAGCCAGGAGAGAGCTGATGCAGCCCTGCGGTTAGCAGGCGGAGCTAGTGGGAGGTGGTGATAGGCAGCTAGTGACAGAGGCCAGCAGCTAGTTAGATAAACTCAGGGGAGCCCAAAACACAGGCCCGGGGCCAAGGCCAACCTATGAAATTCACCTCCCCAGTTGCCCCGGGAAAGGGGATGATCATCAGCAGGTGGTGGTTGCAGCTGCACCTGGCCCGCCCCAGCGACTGGTGTGAGCCTACGCAAACGTCGGGGTCCTGTACGTGGGGGTTTCTAGCCGGTTAGGTAGGGCCCCTGCTTTGCCTCTCATCCGAGCATCTCCAAGGTCTTTGGGCAGGGTGGGTGAGCAGTATTAGCCCTGTTTACAGATCGGGAAACTGAGGCGCAGAGCAGGGAGTGACTTGTCCAAGGTCACACACTGAGTCAATGCAAGGGTTGGGAACTGAAACCCGGAGTCCTGGCTGCCAGTCCTCTGCTCTATCCACTAGGTCCAGGCTCCCTTCCAGAATGGGAAATAGAACCCAGGAGTCCTGGCTCCTATGCCCCTTGCTCTAGCCATAAAAATCACACGCCCCAGAGTTAGAAATAGAACCCAGGAGTCCTGCTAAAGCCACCTGTGGCCTCTCATCTTGTCTCTGGCCAGTAATGGAGTCAAGCTGCCCCATTCCAGTTTGGATTTCAAGCCATCCAGGGGCTAGAAGGGGACAGCATCAGCCCTGGGATTTGGTTCAGGGGATAAAGGGACAGGGGAAAACCCTGGATCACGCCCAGTTCCCAAAGCCAAATGGCCACAAATATCTCCGGAGGCCTCCTATCACTGGTGACATACCAGCGGCCCATGACCGCAGCCTCACGGGAGGACAGCTGCAGTTACAGGGGGTCAGAGCAGGGGATCAGGAGTCAGGATGCCTGGGTTCTTCTCCCAGCTCTTGGGGAGTATGGGCTAATGGTGAGAGCTGGATCTAGGGTTGGAGGCTCAGCCCTAGGTTAGAGCACCCCCACTTCAGGGAGTGCTCGTCAGGGAACCTTGTGACAAGGGCACGGCCCCTCCCGCACGGAGCTGTCCTGAGGTACGAGAGGTGGATCCCGCCAGGCACTGACATACACACGCTAAGGGCCCTTCTCCCTTCAGCCCCCTCTGAGCCCAGACCCCAAGCCACCCTCACCCGTTGTCTCTGGGGGTGGGCAGGCGTCACTGCTCCTTGGGGCGGCCTGCCTCGGGCACGGTGCTCTGCAGGATGGAGGAGCCGCCCGGCCAGCGTAGCAGGGCCACGGTGAAACCCCCGATGATGAGCAGGTTCCCCAGCAGGGCCAGGCTGACGGTGCCGAAGGTGGCGGAGAAGGCGGGTGCCGGGGCCCGGGTGCTCAGCCAGGCCTGCCGTGAGCGCACGTCTGACAGGACGGCCTCCAGCTGGAAGTGAGTGCCCACCACCGCGCAGATGTGGAACAGCTGGTGGCTGTGCCCTGCCGAGAGATAAGTGGCGGGGGGGTGGGAAGTCATCACCCCCTGCTGTGATGCAGGGAGGGGCAGGTGGGGTGGGGGAAGGGACCTGGCTGGTGGGAGGAGGGTGTGTGTGTGTGTGTGTAGGGTGCAGGAAGGGGCTGAGCTGCTGGCGTGGGGTAAAAGGTTAGAAAGGGACTGGTGTGGGGCTTGGACCTGGGCTGGGGGGATGGGAACAGAGGGATGCCAAGAAAACACCCCTCCTCCCTTTCCCAGCTGGCCCCAGGCTCTAAAGGGCCTTTCTGCACCTGGCCTGCCCCCCACACCCCGACTCCCTGGGATTCACCCCATAGGCTGCTAAGTGACAGGGAGGCTGGTGGACAGAGTCACTCCAGATTTAGACGGGGCGGGGGGGGGGGAGGGTCCGGTGCTGGGCTCCTGAGCATGGCTGGGTCTGCAGCGTCCAGGTGACTGGGATAGCCAGGGGGTGGGGCATGGTCAGGCACCTCGCCCTCCATGGGGGGCAGGTCACAGGCCCCTGGAATCCCCAGTGAGTAACTGGGGGCAGAACGGGGGGGCTGAGGCCACAGGAGGGGGGAAGCCATCACAGTGCGACACGCCCTGCTGGCCGTGGTCGATTGGCCTCGCGACAGGGTGTCGAGACACAGGGGCGCAGCTCCTGCAAAGCGGTCTGGGGTACAGGAGCTGGGTCTCCTCCCCCCCAACTTACCAATATAGTCGAAGCGCCCGGGCGCCAGGCGTTCCGGCAGGTGGGAGGCAAAGAGGAAGCCGGTGAGCAGGGCAAAGAGAAGGTGGTAGAAGTAACCCGCGGTGGCATCATTCCAGGTGCAGCCATCCCCAAAGCAGAACAGAAGCTGCAGGGCAAATGGGGATGGGGCGGGAGAGAGAAGAAGCAGTGGTAGGGAAGACCAGTGGGGATGTTTGGGTTCTAACCTGGCTGTGGGAGTGCGGTCTAGTGGTTACATTGGGGGTCAGGACTCCTGGGTTCTATGCTCAGCTCTCCTGCAGACTCAGTTGAGCAAGTAACTTCCCTCCCTCGCCTCAGTTTCCCCTTCTGTCAAAGCAGGACGGGAACAGCGGCGTACCTCAGCGAGAAGCCATGAGGATGAATTAGTGAGAAGCACTAAGGCTGGTGAGAGTTAAGTGTCGCACCAGGAAAGTGTGACACTGCAAAACATTTGCCTTCCTTTGTATCATTCCATGTCGTTTATAGCCGGGTGCTGCCTAGAGGCCCCAGCACAGTACGTACCCACAGAAAAAGTTTGTAGTGTAATTAGTCAAGACAGGGAGGGGAAACTGAGGCACACAGAGGGGCAGTGACTTGCCCAAGATCAGCCTGCAGGTTTAGTAACAGGGCTGGGAATAGAACCCAGCTCTCCTGACTGCAAACCCCAAGGCTCTATCCATCCTGCCTACCTTACAGCACTAAGTATTTTCCCAAAGCGGGGCCTAACTCTTTAGGTCCCACTCCGGCATCTGCATCGCCCCAGGCAGACCCCCGAGCCTCCCCCCAGAAGCCAGCGTGGGTCAGCCTGGGAAATGCCGTACCCCTGGGTGGGTCATCAGACATTAAAACACAACAAATCCTGCATCTCGGCAAGGGGGTTAGACTAGACGACCCTTGTGGTCTCTCTTAACCCTACGGTTCCAGGATCAGCAGCCAGGATCCAACCTGGGACCTGGGGATCAAAAAGCACAACGCCTCTACCCACTGAGCTCAGAGACCCAGTTCCGCTAGCCAGCGCTGTAGCAGGCTCAACACCTCGGTGGTCCAGCCCCACTGAAGGGATAGAGCCCCACGTTAGCTACGTAACATTAGCTACATCTCTCCTACAAGCACTACAGCTGAGCCCCAATAGTGAAGACGTTTGCTACAGCCATGGAAGGGGTTTTCCCCTCTCATTGTAGTTAATCCATCCCCTTGAGTGGCGGTAGCTAGCAATGACAGAATTCTTCCAGCAGCGTCTATACCAGGCTTAATTATGTCTCTTGGGGGTCGGGGGGAGGGGGGGTTGACTTTTCTGCATCCCTGAGTGACGTAACTAGGTCGATCTAAGTTTTAGGTGTAGACCAGACCCAGGTGCGGATTATGGCAGCAGATCCAGGAGCAGGAAGGTCTCACCCACCCCTGTATCCCACAGCACCAAGAACCACTTCCCTTTGCTGTTGTATTCCGCCCGCCGAGCCCATGCCCTCTGAAACCTAGCCACTGCCTGCTGGTGCTGCTGGGAGCAAATTCAAAGCCCCAGCGGTTCCTTTGTAGGAAGGATGAGTCACATCCTGCATTGCTGAGGAAAACAAGCCACGGAAGCTGTTATTGTTTGCATCGCTGGCCATAACACTGCAGGAGGCATTAAAGAGACACTCCCTTTTTAAAAACTGTTAATGTCTCCTGTGGAAATGCCTTCTCCTGGGTTCCAACCACTCTCCTGAGTCCCACGCCTCCCTGGCGCTCCCACAGCCTCCCAGTGGGGACGGGGACAGCATTTGTAACAGCAATTTGCAATTTGGGGGCCCCCCCCAACTCAAGACACCTCAAAGGGACTGATTTGCTGACAGTGCTGAGCCCCTGCTCTTAGGAAGTCAGGATTCTTCCAGGTGTCTCATGGTGCACATCCAGAAGTCACGGTTATGATTAGTATGGGGGTAGCGTCTAGAGGCCCCAGTTCTGGACTAGGATGCAGACCAAAAAAAACCACCCTGCCCCCCAAAGAGCAAACAAAGCAAATCTAGTCCTTTTGAAAAAATGTACCTCAATTTGCCCATCTGTAAAATGGGGAGAATAATGCTTCCTTTCTCCCACCCTTTGTCTATTTAGAGTGTCAGCTCTATGGGGTAGTGGCTTTGCAGCACCCACTGCAATGGGACCCAATTTCAGCTGAGGTCTCTAGGTACCACTGGTGTACAGGAATGTATTGGACTAAGTTCTTTGCATCAAGGGTGGTATCTTCATAAATTTCCCTACAGAGCCTAGGGCAAGGGAGCCCCACCCCAAATTGCTCCTGAAATTGACTTACCCTATAAAACAGCGGGATATTGTCATAGACAAAGGGATACACAAAGGCCGTTGTCCGTAAAACCTTGCTCAGCCGGGGACACTCCAATTCCGGGAAACTGGGAATCACACAGGGAGAGATCTGAATTAAGAGCCACATGGTCACTAAGGGCTGCCAATGAGCCTCACTAAATTCAGTTCTGGAATGGATGCTGAAACCAAACCAAACTAACTGCATCGCCCCAGGCAGACCCCCATGTCCCCCAGAAGCCAGCATGGGTCAGCCTGGAAAATGCAGTACCCCGGTACTATTTTACCAGTGCCCTGGTTTATTAGCGCAGATTATTATAGCAATGATCACAAGTAGATTACTTCAAATGAACCCTCACACACTGAAGCTGGGATTGATTTTTCAAAGGAGACAACGGTCTTGTCGACATAGACATTGACAATTGCAGAATAAACTATTCTGTAACAGCTCCAATGGGCGCTCTATTCCAGTATAAAAGTGATTTTATTCTGGAATAATTACTCTGCTTTGGAAGCACCTCAATTATTCTGTAACAAGTGTCTTTTAGTCCATATTACTGTGTGGACACCAAATTATTCTGGAACGGCTACTGTCTAATAGTTTATTCTGCAATAGCTAATCTGATCAGGGTCCCTAGTGGCCTCAGACACCAAACACCTTTCAACTGAGTGCCTAACTCCCCTCGAGTCACCTTTGAAAATCCAAGCCTGAATGATTAAAAGCAGAGAGCAGGATGAAATTCACGTTAGACTGAAATGTTAATTTACTGTTTGCAATTCACGCAACTTGGAAAATGCACAGACTGGTCAGTTTAATTTTTTTTATTCCTAGTGAATTTCACACAAAGATGCATTAGCAAGCCAGGCAAGGGAATTTTTGTTTCTAGTCAATTTCCCTTTCAAGATCTCATGCACAAGAAAGCAACCAGGGAATTTGGTTGGCGATATAGAGAGGAACATTTATCACCACTCTTAAGGTTTTGTAAAAATTGGATAGTTATGTTTTTTTTTAAACACAAAAAGGCTAATGAAGGGAGTCAAAAACAACGTGAAAGCATCCCATTCATTGTGATTCATATAATCCCTTCAGATAACCAAATCCAGAATGTTGCTTGATTTCCTCTCCCGCTCCCACTCCTGGAAGTATATGGCATTTGATCACAATTGAAGTCTGCACTGAGAATGTTGTGAAAATAAGTCACAATTGTTGCCAAGTCTGGCTGCATTCTTGTATAACAGCACTTGGACACCGTTCCTGGTCATTTCTGTTTCAAGTTATGGTGAAAAATATGCTTGTAAAAGAAGAAAGAAATTGCCGTTCTCTTCTGGAAAGTTACAATGTCAAAACTCCTTTCTCAGCAGATCTGTGGGTAGGCAGTGTTGTCTATAAGCCTAGGCTGTTTTGTACTCCTCCTATAACCCTGTACAGCACCATTAACCCTGGATTTTATTCCTCATGCTGCAGCAGGAGAATTGTTTACTAGTTCCAATCAGCTGTATAAACCCACTGAAGGCAACAGGACTGCATACGAGTCCCTGATGGCACAGCATGGGCCTGAAAGGTTTTTGTTATTAGTGACAATGTATGAAAAGGAGAAGCAGCAGCTAGAACAAAACCAGGTTTGATCTGGAGTAACTGAGAGGCAAGAAACCCCAGCTCCACACAGGACCATTCATACAAAGTCACATTTCAGACCTGAATCTCCCCTTGAAATTAAAAACACTTCATTTCCCAGCTTCGGGACTGAGGCCCAATGACCGGGAGGGAGCAGCAGCTGCTCTCGTCAATTTCAAGAGCAGACCAGCATCAAGGAAAAATTAAGACTGGAGCTCAAAGTGGGAGCAACCTGGGAAAGCAGGAGATCTTAGACCTACAGTGATTAACAACACTTCCCTCCAACTGCATAAAGCAGGAGAGATACTGACCTGCAGGCTCGTGCACTGTTTTCCCTTGGAAGTCTGTCATGGCACAGAAATGTAACCAAAACTCATTTATTTCCACATCCACTGGGCTGTTTAGTTCCTGGCAGGTGGCACTTCTGGGGCCACGAGGGCTGAACTAAATAAGAACACTTTGCATCTCTCCCTGCTGCTTTCCATCTGTGGATCTCAACGTGCTTTACACGTCCATCTGGTCAACAGTTTTCAGAAGTTGGCACCAACGTCTGGGTGCCCGGCTCAAGATGCCCTGGGGCTGTATTTTCAGACAGCTCCCACAGACGCCAGCTGGGGTTTGGGCTGCCCAGAGATTCTGCAAATTAAGCCCCTTTGGGTTTCTGAAACCAATTGCCACTTTTTGGAAATCTTGGACATTCAATTCTCACCCCATCCCTCTGGGGTATGTAGTATTATTTATCTGTCTAAGGCAGGTCTATTCTGCATTGTGAACCCACATCAGTGAGGCAGCTTTGTGGACTGTTTCCAAGCCCATGTCTGAGCATCCACACTGCAGTGGAAACCCAGGTTTACAATTGCTGGACCAACATCTCACAGCCACGTTAACGCGTCCACACTGCACTACGCCGACCTTCTGACGCAGGTCTGCGGTTTGAGCTGCATCCACACTGCAAAAATGACCCGAGTCAGTGGGACGCTTTCTGATCCACCCCCAGAGCAGGGTTTGAGGACCTGAGTCCTTGCTGAGCCGAGTCAGACGGATGTGTGAGTGGATGGAAGAGGGACTAGGGCTCAAACCTGAGTCAGAGCCTAGGCCTAGCACGCAGTGTAGATGGACCCATGATTGGGGGATGGTGGAGGCTGAGGTACAGGGAATGGAAGTTATTACAAGGTCAGGCAGTGAGACAGTAACTTAGTAGGGAATAGAACCCAGGAGTCCAGGCCAGACGCCCTATCCGCTGCTCTCACCCCTAGGTGCCAATTCTCATGCTACCTGGCTACGGGTTCCGTTTAAAGACTGAACGGTTATGACTCTACAAAGGGATTTGTTTGATCACCATTTTAAATAAAGGCACCTGCTTTCAACAGAACAGATGATATAATAGGCTAGGATTTTACCCTTTGCCTGAAGCAAGTTGAGTGAAATCAGCCAGGGCAGGAGAACCAGTATCCAGCCTCTGAGAGTGGATGACCTGACTAAGAGCTGTGCGTAAGCTTGAAAGAGTCTCTCTCTCACCAACAGAAGTTGGTCCAATAAAATACATTACTTCGCCCACCTTGTCTGTCAGTGGACAAAACCAGATATTTCAGACAGGTGCAAGAAGTGCCCAGTGGATAATTATGGACTAACCTGCCCACCACAGGGGACGTTTCCCCACCCCTTGTCAGCTAAAGGTTGGCTTATGACCTGAAAGATTGAAACCCCATGTCTATTGTTTTTATCCTATGTAATGTAACCATAGATTGTTCTCTTGGATTCAGTGGCATCTTGTGGCAAGGAGTTCCACCGGCCAACTCGGCACTGCACTCAAAACAACTTGTGAAATCATGCACGAGACCCACTCAGTGCAGCCCCTGCTGAAATCATCAAGGGTTGTACGGGTGTGAAGTGCTGGAATAATTTGCCTCACAAGCGAATAGGACAGATCGGCTGACTGGCTGGGGTGTTAGTGTATTATGCATAAAGAAACAGATGCAAGGAGGATTTGCAGAGCAGAGAAATGGATAACGCCCTGATATTTTGCATAATACGTTCTTGGTACTGCATAGACCCTTACATACCGGGAGTAACAAGACAGACTGGTGCAGATAAATG
Organism: Chelonia mydas; assembly: GCF_015237465.2. Taxonomy (NCBI): domain Eukaryota; kingdom Metazoa; phylum Chordata; order Testudines; family Cheloniidae; genus Chelonia; species Chelonia mydas. The sequence goes on from NC_051264.2 coordinate 5,337,277, forward strand.
AGTTAAAAGCAGCCATTGGTACAAAGTAATGGTGTAAAGTGCTGTTAACCCAACGGTCTGGCATCGCATAGGCTCCATATGTGAAAGCACAGCCTACAACACAAACACACTACATTATGGGACGGCATTGGACAAGACTCAGGTCACATTCTGCTAGGCCAGGGGCGGCCGACCTGTGGCTCCGGAGCCCTTCAGAAGTTAACAGGCGGCTCCTTGTCTAGGCACCGACTCCGGGGCTGGAGCGGCTGGTGCCAACTTTCCAATGGGCCGCGGGGGGCGGGGGGCTGGGGGTGCTCACTGCTGAACCCCTGGCTCGTCACAGGCCCTTCCCCCCACTCCACCCCTTCCCGCCCCCTCCCCTGAGCCTGCCGTGCCCTCGCTCCTCCTCCTCCTCGCCCCCCACCCGGAGCCTCCTGCACTGCCATGAAACAGCTGATCCAGAGGTGCGGGGAGGGAGGGGGAGGCGCTGATCGGCTGGGCTGTCGGTGGGAGCAGGGGGAGCTGATGGGGGGCTGCTGAGGTGTTACTGGGGCTCTTTGGCCATGTACACTGGTAAATTCTGGCTCCTTCTCAGGCTCAGGTTGGCCACCCCTGTGCTAGTCGCTTAGTGGCAGGGAAACCAGCCAACTTTATGAAGCTGCCTTTGGGAGCTTAATAGAGCTGGGCAGAGATTTTCAACGGAAACATATTTTTTTGGCAACAGCAAAGTGGATTCGGTGACCCCCAAAATGCCAGGTTTGTCACATTGCTTCGATTGGAACAAGATTCCAACAAACAATCAAAGTTCCGTTTCGGCATTTTCTGAAACCAAACATTTCCATTTGCTTATTTCAAAATGTTCCTGCCATTTTTAGGTGGTTGGTTTTTAAAAACATTCAAAAACATGCTCAGAAAACAGAACAAAATGCTCCATTGAATTAAATGCTTTATTCAACCCAAAATGGAATGTTTTGGATTTTCTGATTCACTGGGAGTCCAATTTTTAGTTTAATTTTTCTTCCAGAATTGCCAGTGAATCAAAAAAAAAAAAAAATCTGTTATTTGCCCTGCTTTAGACTTCAGGGTGTTGGCAAAACCTAGTCCAGAGAGAACTCACTCCCCAAACTGAAACTGATCAATTGCTCAGGGGGAAACGAGAGAGGCTTTAGGGCAGTACAACACTGAGAAATCAGACTGGCTCTCGCAGATCGATCTGGGGAGCAGATTCCAGAGCCCAGGGGGCTGCGTTTGAGCACAAAGGGGCCTGGAAAGGGAGCCGGCTGGGAGTACATTTCAGAGCTCTCAACCATAAAGAGGAGAGCCTGTATTTCTCACCGTGGTGAGATTTACTAATCAGGGGCAGATCTCCCCTGGGTGTAAATTGGTGTCATGAAGTCAATGGGACGATGCTGATTTACAGCAGCCAAGGGTGTTGCCTGGCTGACCCAGAAGGAGAAGCGTACTCCCAAAAGCCGGGCTGTTAAACAGAGCTGCACCTGACCCAGGACCGTGGATCCAATTGGCGAGGGCATCCAGATTCCAGAGCTGAATTCTGTGGCTCGAGCCCCTCCCTAGATACAAGCCCAGAGACCCTCTGGCCTTGTCTTTAACTTGCTGCCCCTGGCCACTTGCCACGTGGGAGCTTCGGACTTACCCAGGCTGTAGAGGCTAAGGGCTCCATAGTCAAAGAAGTAGCAAATGTGGCGGGCGTGGGTGGACATGGTGCTGAAGGTGTGGGCACAGCTGGAGGTGAAGGGGTACAGGCAGACCAGCAACATGTAGACGAGGAAAGGCCAGTTGTAGGCGTCTCTGCAGAAATCCAGGGAGGAGGAGAGCACCAGGAACCGCCACACGAAATACCTGAGAGGTCAACGGGCACAAATGGGGATGGCGCATCACAGGGACTATAGCGCCCCCCAGACCTTTATGAGGTCTGGCCAACTTTCCACACCCTCTGAGAATAGGGAGCCGGGAACCAGACCTCTGGAGTTTCTAGGTCAAGCTCTGCAGCATTGTCATTTCAGTTCCCACACGGTGAAACTGAGGCAGAGATGAAGAGAACAGAACAGGACTCAACTCAGGATTCCTGACTCCCCATACACCCTGCTCTAGACACTATTCCCTGATTCCCAGCCCCCATTCTAGTCACTAGGCCCTCGGTCCTTTGGAGAGCTGGGAACGGAACCCAGGAGTCCTGACTCCTGCTCTACTCACTAGATACCATCTTTCGGAGGATGTCTACACAGCAACTAAACACCCGACTCGGACTCGCAGGGCAGGACTGTTTCATTGCAACGTACGTGTCCAGGCTCAGGCAGAAGGCTGGGCTCTAGGACCCTGTGGGGTGGGAGGCTCCAGCCCAAGCTGTAAAGTCTACAGTGCAGTGAAACAGCCCTGTGTAGACCAGTGGTTCCCAAACTTTAACAGCCCGTGATCCCCTTACACGAAAATATCAAATCTCACGAAAACCCCTCCTAAAAATGAATATTTCCAGGGATTTTGTCCCTTACCTGAGCATAAATGATAGAAGCAGTGATCTTGGAAATAATTTGTTTTTTTAGGACACGGTTATTACACACTATTTAGCATTACATTATTATTTAGCATTACATGATTAATTCTTTTACATTATGAAAACGGCAACGCTCTTCCAAGATTTCACTTCTGTAGCTCGTACCACTTTGATTCAGCCTCCTACATGTTTCATCAAGGAGTACCAGACGTGAAACAGCAGGAAGGTATTTAAGAAGCCAACTCAAATAAAGAGTTCCTCCCACAAGCATTCAGGTCTTGAGCAGTCCAGGCAAACAACTCACGACTACAACAAAGCTAAACTTGTTCTGCCAGGAAGTCATGGTCATGGGGCTCGGGCTGCCGGCCGAAGCGCCCAGGGTCCCTAGGGACGGCTCTGTCAAACCTCCAAGGGTTCACAAACCCCAGTTTGGGAACCACTGGCGTAGACCAAGCCCCACAAGCACGAGTCGGCTGACACGGGCCAGCCAGGGGTTTTTCTTCACTGTGTAGACACCCCCTCAGAGGCTACAGAATGGGACCCTTGAGTAATGACTCCCAGTTCCCTGATCTGGCCACTAGACCATCCTGTTTCCATTGCTGGAACGGATTCCTCGAAGAGTTAACAGCTGCTTGGGGACCCAGCTGTCGTTTCTTCATATTGATTATTGGGCAAAGAGCCGTCGGCACAACAGGAAGGGTTGGGGCAAACAATCAACTGGTTTGAAGATGGAGCTTGATCAGTTTCTTAATGGGATGACCTGATGGGGCTGCCTGCCATAGCCTGGACTGGACTCTATGACCCAGGAGGACCCGTTGAGTCCCATCTCCCATGTAATAACGTGCAAGCTTTGGGCAATAGATTGGCACCCCTCCATGCTCCAGCAGCGAAGACCAGGTAATAAAGCCGGGTGGCAAAATAGTTTTTCCGCCCCCATGAAAGTTGAAGATAGCAAAGAAATTTCCCATTCAGAAATGGGACGAAGAGTTTCAACCCATCGGCATTTCCCGACAGAGACGTGTTTAGCTGAAATATTCCCCCACCTCCCACAGGTATCCCCACTGAAGGAGTCCGTGCCCCGAGGCAGGACGGGCATCGCCCCATGGCTGAGAAGCCACACTTCATGTGGTGCAGCCCAGCCAGTCACTTACCAGGTTGGGAGGAAGTGGGTCCAGATATTGACAGTCTCGTTGGTCATTTGGAAGGAGCTCAGGATGCAGTCCAAGGCAGAGCTCTTTGGATGGCGGTAGCCTGACATGATGCCATCCTCCCAGAAGATCTGCCAGGGGAGAAAAGCCACACCAGGTCAGAGAGAACCAAAAGGAGGCATTATTTCATCCCTTAGTGAGTGAAATCCACATTGGGACATCCCTATACAGTATCACCAAATGATTTCCATAGGAGGTCAGTATCAACAGCCCCATTGTACAGATGGGGAAACTGAGGCACAGAATGGAGCAGTGACTTGCCTAAGATCGCCCAGCGGGTCAGTGGCAGAGCTGGGAAGAGAACCCAGGTCTCCCACCCCCCCAGGGCGGAGTCCTATCCGCTGCCCCCCACAGCATGGGGGTGTTTTGTCTCTGGATCAGGAGCAGAATCAGGGCTCCTCTCTTTTATTGGGGGATTTTCCACGTGGGCTTCTGTGCTGGGAGTTGCATGGAGCTCCCTTTGGAGGGGAGACGCAGGGCCACCCAGGATGCAATAATCCGCCCTGCAATCACCACTGCGTGGGAGGGGCAGGGCTGGGATTCCGGGAACAAAGCCTGGCTCACACTCACTGTTCAGAAAGTTCAGATGGGGAAAGGGACCTGACCCACCACCCACCCAGCCTGTCCTCACCACTCGGAGTCATTTCACTCACTGCATGTTGCTAAACTGAGTGCCCTACAGAGACCTCATCCCAAAGAACAGTGGGCCAGATCCTTGACTGGTGTAAATCAGGGTCTACGCTGACACCAGCTGGAGATCTGGCCCAGTGCCTCCAATGGAGTGACCTCTATTTACACCAGATGCATGGGATCTGGCCCCATTGGCTCCAATGGAATGGGGCAGATTTACACCCCCTGGGGATAAGATTCTGAATACGGAGGACACAATGAATCTGAACAAGCAGACAAACAGGAGAAAGATGGCAAAATGCCACACTGTTCAAATCAGCGATTTACTAAGTGTGCGTGTGTTGGGGGGGGGGTCCCTGCTGAATAGTGAGGGGGGGGGCGTAATGACTGTCCTCTCCTAAAGAGATTTTATTATTTGTATCACAGTAGCACCCCAGAGCCCTAGTCATGAACCAGGAACCCAGGGTGCTAGGCGCTGTACAAACAGAACAATAAGACGGTGCCTACCCATGGTACCACCACATCACAGAACAGCCTCCTCCTTCCAATATAATAAGGCTCAGGAAGTTAGCATGGGCTTTTTAAAGCCTTTCCCACCAGTTGCTTCCCAGGTCTGTCTCTTTTGTTGATTCTCCCGGATTTATCCCGACTGGCCTTTGTTGGCTTCAGTGGCATTACTCCTCATGAACCCTTACTCTAACTCCATTGGGGTCCCTCGCCATTTACATCCCGGCTGGGGAGAGGTAAACGAGGCCCTGTGTGTGCTGAATTGTTTTTCATTCTAGATGCATCAATTACATCTTTCTTCAGGTGAATCTTGTTTTGTCTATTGCTTCCATAGCTGATCTCTTTAGTACAGCAGGTGCGTGTCCTCCCTGGTATTTGCAACTCGGCCCCGTTTGGTAGCATGTGAATTTCATTTAACATGCCTTCCCCATATCACCTATAAAGATGCTAAATAAAACCAGAACTAACCCTGGTCCCTGCACCCCATCCCCACTCACTTCATCTCCCCACTCCTAATTCAACAGATTGCTTGATATTGTACACTCCATATTGTATGCACCAATTACATGGAGCCCCCCAAAGTTCTGTGTTGTAATATTGGGTTCACTTGCAATTTCACCGACCAGGGAAAAAACCCATTTCCTTCCTTGATGAACCGAGGGACGCACCCCACCCATGTACTTATTCTCTACACCAGTACTGACTTGGACTCTTGATACATTCCATGGGTGGCGTACCCGAGCCCATTTATCCACTGATGCTTTAAAAACTCCCACACCCCAGTCTGGATCTATGCTGGTTACGTGATATGTATGTACCTCGTGAACCTTGTAACCGATACTTGCAATCCCCCATAACCCAAGCCCGACCCCAGATGTACAGTACCTTCCCTCTTAACTTGTGTAAATTTGATTTTAAACATTAATTTTAATAAAATGTTTAGCCACTAGATGGCTCCGTATGCTGTAGAGAGCTCCAGGAGGGGGACTGCGGTTGCGTGGTCAACAAAGGAGACAAAGCTGGGACTAGTTCTGTGTGGAAGGTTGCCTGTTTGGATCTAGTTCCTGCTTAAAGACAGACTGGGATTGCATAAATCAAGACACGTGATCGGGGTGAAGTGGGGCAATACTCACACGAGGTACTTGGTGAACCCTGAATATCTGAGGCAACTTTATCGTCAGCATTTTAGGTCGGGGGTGGGGAATATTAAAGGTGCAGGTGGCTCGACCTTCAGGAGGGAAGCAATGGAGCCCTCAGAGCCTTTAACTCTCCTGTGCGGCTTCACTCTTCTCTAGCCCCTTGCTAGAGGGTCGAACATGTGTGTCCTGGAAAGACATTGCAAATAAAGGGGGAGAGAGAGAGCAAAATAATTATCATTGCACAGCAACAGAGAGGGAATATACAGTCAGCCTGCATTTGGAATATTGAATTAGAGCTCAGCATGTCCCAGGTACTCTCCAAACACAGAGGGAATATACAGTCAGCCTGCACCTGGACTTGTGGAATAGGGCTTAGCACGTCCCAGGTACTCTCCACACACAGAAGCAGCAGCATCCCCTGCCCCAAAGAGTCCAAAAAGATCTCACAAGCAGGAAAGAACTCTAGCTGCCCGGAAACTGTGATTGCTTGAATTTCGCAGCATTGCCAAGCCCAAGCGTTCCAAAATCATGAGTCACGTGCTCCAAAGTCATTAGATTGGCTTAGCAAAGTGGTGAGATTTAATGGAAAAAAAAAAAAATCACAGATTCGGGGTTTGTTTGATTTGCCAGCTGGTTTCCGAGCATCCAGGGTGCTCTCACTGCATGATTTTAAGCTCTTCTTTTAGTACCCTGGCAACTTCCAGGGATTCTCACAACGACATTTTTGGGGCCGCAGAGTGCTGGTGGCCGCTCTGACAAACCCGTCACTCTGGCCCTTCAGCGAGAGCCCGACCCAGGGAAGGTGGGTCTGGTGCTTGTGTCCTAGGCTCCCTGTGCCCTGGCTGGGCAGGAGCAGGGGAGCATCCCAGTGACCAGATACCACAGCTGACTCCGCTGTCAAGAGCCGCCTCTGGTGTTACACACACAGGCCCCGTGCGTCCCCAGAGGTGCTGCCCAGAGCCCCCGAGGAGGCTGCATGGTGCAGGACGCCGATCCCTGCGGGCAATCCCAATCTCTGCCCAGGCCTTGGAGGCTGTCGTGGCTGCAAAAAAAAAAAAAAAAAAAATTTTGCTGGTGGCCGCATTTGAGAAAGGTTGCACTAGACCATGCCACATCTGTGAAAGGAACCAGGACTAGAAGGGAACGCATGCATCTCTTCTCCTTTTCTCCATTTACTCCTACTGATGGCAGGTGTTTGTACTAAGGGAGCTGGTGGTGAGACTAGAACCCCAAACCCTGCTCTCAGTTTTGGCAATGCGGTCCCATGGTTAGAGCAAAGGGCTGTAAGCCAGGGATCATTGACTCTGGGAAGCAGCGTTTCCTAGTGGTTAGAGCAGCAGACTGGGAGTAAGGCCCCGTGGGCTCTATTTCTAGCTCTCTCATGGTCTCACTGCACAGCCTTGGACAGGTCACTGAGGCGTTTCTCTGTTCATGTTGCAAGGCCTAACTGAGTAAGGAACTGAAGTCTTAGGAGCCTAAGTCCCATTCACTTTCAATGAGACTTCAGCTCCTCACCCGTGGAACGTGAGCAGAGCAATACCTAAATGCCTTAAAAACCCCATCTGGGCCTGAGTCCCTCTGTGCTTCATCCCCATCCATAAAACAGGGATGATTCTTCTTGGTATTGCAGGGACACTTAGCAACTCTAGCCAGAGACCAGGAGTAGGTGCTATACAGACCCAGAACACAGACAGCCCCTGCCTCACACACTGTACAATCAAAGTGCCAAACAAGAAACAGGTGGGGACGCAGAGAGGCTTCGCATCCTTCTGTCTTTTGCCAGCCTGGTCCATTTAGGCTCCAGACTTTTTGGGGCAAGGACTGTCTCGCTCCATGTTGTCTGTGCAGCACCTGGCACGATGGAGCCCTGAGCTCAGCTGGGTGCTCCAGGTCATCACAGATCACAAATGGCCTCTGGAAAGACCAAGCATAATTTTGCCTCAGATTTCACCGTTCACCAGACACGTGACGATAAAGGGAGCTCAAAGAGCCTCCAAAAATCGACAGATGTTAGAAATCAACGTTGCCTTGTTTGGCTCGAGTTCCCCCGACTCCCCCAAGGGGAGCACGGCCCTATCCTGCCAAAAGAAGAGCAGCAAAAAAATCAACTCCCCCGCCTCACCCCTTGGCTAGAAACCAATTCCCCTTTGTCAGTTTCACACAAGGCTTCCATTGAATGCCAGCCATCTGCATCACGTGTCTCCCAAAGGGTCAGGAGGGAGCAGCAGAAGCCAAGGTGAAAGTTAGTTCTGTAAGGTTTGAACAGAGGGAGAAAGTCGGAAAGAGCCAATTTGCCGGATTGACCACCAAGGTAATCCATGTCAGATTTCCCCTCTCCTGCTCGTCCCCTGAACCGGGGCTCCAAATCAAACCACCCCCCCAACTGGAACGGGGTTCAGAAAGATCTGGCTCTGGATCAGCCCCTTGCTATTTGCTCAGCGTTCAGTGTTTGGCTGTGCAAAGCTGCTACAGTTATGATCCAAGATGACAAGCAGATTTCCTTGTCCCCGACTCTGAGCGTCCCAGCCTGTAGCTACTGCTGCTCTATCCTCTCCCCATCCATCGAGTTCACTGCTGGGCATTACCGTATGTCACTCTGAACAGCATTAGCCAACTGAGAGTCATCAGACTGTTTGGGGGAAGGAGAAGAGGGAGGGCGGAGCCAGATTTGAAAGATTTAACATTTTGAAGATTTTCTTTGAACGTTATTATTTGCATCAACCTAGTGCCTAAAAGCCCTAGTTGGGACCTCATGGTCCCAGGCGCTGTACAAACACAGACAAAAAAAAAAAAAAAAAGACAGTCCCTGCCCCAAAGACCTGCCAATCTAAGTCAGAAAGACAAAGAGACAACAGATGGAATCGGACAGGGGTGTACAAGGAGAAAGTGATCTGCCCACCAAGGCACAACCGTTGTCAAGTTTTCTGTAGGCATCCCAGCCAAGGAGAGTTTTCACATTCCAAGCTGAGAGTCAACCAATCAGAAACCTCATCTTCCCTAGGGTCAGCCTGGCCCTGCTCAGGGGCCCAGTCAGAAGGGAGAAAAGCGAAAGGAATCTTTGAACTCAATTCCTCTGGGCAGGGGGCCCATCCAAATCCCTCTCTGTCTTTGATTGGACCCCTCCCACTCCACATATTCACAACAGCCTCCTGGCTCACCTCCTTCCCTACCTGGGGGTGGGCTGCGGGGGAAAAGACCCTTCGATGACGGTGACAGATGCTGTGGCAATGAAGGCCAGAGAAGAACCCAGAAGAGACAGCAGCGGGGCCCAGTGGGTAGAGCACCAGGGCTGGGAGTGAGGATTGCTCCCGCTCAACTGATGATGGAGCTTTGGGAAAGTCCTTTCCCTCAGATGGCCCTTCTGTTAAACAGGTAACAAACCCCATCTCCCGGGGGGCGGCGGCGCAGGGTAATTTACTAGTGTTCGAAAACAGTTCTGGCATTCTTGGCTGGAAGGTTTCGTAGGTGGAAAGACAAGTTCTGACAAGCATCAGACAAACCCTGCGATGCAGAGGACACACAGGAAAATGCTTGAGAGAAGTGAGTTAGGTAATTATGACTCCTGCTGCTGCAGGAACTAACTGAGCGCTTCATCGTCTTAATCAGTTTATCCTCACAAAAAGCTGTATCAGTCCCATTTTACAGATGGGGGAAACTGAGGCAGAGAAAGATTTAAGGCCCAGAACTCGAAAGGTAAATTTGAATACCTTCAAGGATCTGGGCCTAACTGACTTGCCTGAGGTCACACGAGGAGCCAGGAATTGAACCGAGATTTCTTATCTGTGTGTTGCAGGGTTTTATACTGCCACCCATCACCATAGCCTCTGGGCACCTTCCATGTAAAATCAGTATCAATAGCCAAGTCCGTAGCAGACTTCCTGGAGCCTCTGGCACTTCCTCCTTCTGGGTAAAACCCTGAGCCCCAATCCAGTGCTGCATCGAGAACACCCTTCCTACCATTAGCACCTGACTGAGGGGCACAATCCCCATTGCAGAAGGGGAAAGGGAGGCACAGAATCTGCACGACAGCAGACCCTAACCTACCTCCCATACCCCGGCCGAGCCTGTCTGACGATTTAGGAGGAAAGAAGCCATGGGATCGATTTTAAAGTGCGTTGGGAAATGAAGCCTTACCAAGAGGCCTTTCTCCAGCAGACGCTGCTAAGCACTCAGCGACTTTCCAAGTTCAAAGCACTTTACAACCATGAGCAAATGAAGTCTCACCCCTGCCCGGCAATAAGACTGCCTAGCGCCCACCCTGGATAGTGCTTTACCGTCCGAGCGCTTTGCAGACAACACACTGCTAAAACCTCCCAGGGTCTGAGGGGAGCCGTGGGGCCTCCAGGTGCGGGGAGGGGACACCGCATGCCACTGGCAGAGCTCAGAAGAGAACCTGGGAGTCCTGACTCAGAGTGCCCTAAAGCCCCAGCAGCCCTGTCATTAATCATCCTGGGTCAGAGGTGGAGGGCCCTGACTGCTGTAAAGAAGGGCCCAGGGATAGGGGCGCTAGCCTGGGACTGAGGATGCTGGGGTTCAATTCCCTGCTCTGCCACAGACTCCTTGTGTGACCGTGGGCAAGTCACTTAGTCCCTGCACCGCCACTCCTGTCATAGCACCCCCTTGTGCCTGGACATAGCATTGCAGGGGACTTTGCTTCTAGCACCCCTGGTCACTGCTTCCTTGGCCCTCGTGGTGTCCTGTCTCTCCGAGGGTCTGGCCCTCCAGCCAGCTGACTGAAAAGTTCAATGCCCTTCTGGGGTAACAAAAGGTCCAAGTCAATCTCTAAACTAACAGCTCCTGTCCCCCCCTCTTGAACGTCCCTGGGACATTTCTCCTACGCTGCTACCTCCAGGCAGGTTTCCCCTCCACGCCCCCCCTCTCTTGGGGACACTGGCAGCTTCCCTCAGGGATCTCCCTGCTCCTTCCAGGGCCCCTCCAGAGGAGTCCAGCCAGCTCCGTATGGGTCTCTTTCTGGCTGGCTTCTCCAGCTTCTTCTCTCCTGGGCCTCCTCCTTGACTGAGTTCACGGCTCTGTTTAAGGACCCCCCCGCGCCCCCCTCGACACAGATGGGGTCAGTCATTATAATTAAAGTCTCCTTCACACCCAGCTAGGGTCACTCAGGAGGCCGAGGGACAGCTGCTAGCTCACGGGCCCGGCTGAGCCCAGCTTGCCTTTAAGGTCCAGCCGGCCTGCACCAGGGGGATCCCAGCACTGCCCTACCGCTCCAGAGGGCTGTGAGGATAAATCGATTAAAGACTGTGGGGCTCTCGGCTGCGAAGTAGTGGGGGCCAGATAAATACTGTAGCTAGACTGACTACAGTGTAACTATGCCAGTTTACACCAGCGAGGACCTGGTCTCCACAGAGGGGGAAACTGAGGCACAGAGTTTGGGGGAGAGACACAGCAAATCAGAAACACAACCCAGGAGTCCTGCCTCCCTGTCCTCCAACGTCCCGTTTGGAGACGATCCCCAAGCAGGCGGTAGCTCCCTTCGCACAGTGTATTAACAGGGAAAGGGTGGGGGAGGGAAATCAGCCAGCTGGTGACCACCCTACGGGTAATGGTAAAGCCAGAGAGCAGAAGAAATGCCAAACCTGGTCCGGAGACGGTAGAAGGGGGATCCCCCAGCCGTTGCTACCGCTTCATGGTATCTGCTTGGAGCTCAGAGCTCGCTGCATCGGAAGGGGCCCTCCTAGCTACTCCACTGTTGTGTTTTTTCTCGCTTTTTTTAGCCACATTCCTTGGCAGAGCACATGGAAAGCAGCCAAGGGCTCCCTCCCATGACAGCTCCAGCCTATTGGTGGAGGGGGAAGAAAAGGCCTCTTTGAGAGGCTGGGATCAGGAGACAACAGAGTCAATAAAAAGGAGCTTTTGTACTGGAAATATCCCATTATTCCCGCCCCTGCCCCCCCCCCCTTTATGTTTTAGTCTTAAAACATCCACCGCAGGGACTGCAAAGCAATCGGGCACCCTCCCTTCTTGGGACACCTCCCCCAGCTAAGGGCATTAGCCTCCAGAGTATAAACTCACAATCCCTAGTGTCTTCCCAGGGAATTCCATACCTTACTTCTGGGCTCCCTCCCATCGAGCGGATGGGGAGGTCACCAGCAGGGCATTATTGTAAAGACTTTTGCCCCCAGCTGTGCATGTGCAGCTCAGAACCTCGCCACAAGATATTCTGGGTGGCTGCGTGTGGAAGACAAACCAGAAAAAGAGGAATCTTTTCTCACTATCCCCGAATCCCGAGTGTCCTTTGGTGACATCATCATGGTCAGATAGGCCATAACGCTTCCCCTAAAGGATTTCTGGAGTGCTTTGCAAACAGGGCTGTGACATTAATCATAATGCTCTCAATGTTATCTTGGGCTCCCCCTGCCCGTTTATAAAGGGTTAATATACAATTAATAGACCTTACCTGAATGCTTCAGACAGGAGTACAGACCAGATCCTCAATGTATTTAGCCTCTTAACTTCCACTGATTTCAGGGGAAGCCTAAATATTGGAGCCTAAATACCTTGGGTCACCGTTAAACCAAGCTGGCATGGACACAGGGCTGAGATCAAGCTGAAGAAGGGTAGAGGTGGAGTTTAAGTGGGGAGGGTGCTGCAGTAATCTGTTAGGGCCCAACTGTAGCTCACACCCTTCATCATTAGCTAGAAGAAAGTCACCTGCGGAGAGATTCAAGTTCAGAGATGACCGCAAATTGGAAAGAGCTGTATGCCCAAGCGAGGACAAAGAAATAATACAGGAAGACCTAACGTACAATTATTAGTGACTTTCACTTAAACTAACTGGGGCTTGCCTACAAAGTGAGTTATTGCATGGCCAGCCAGGGCGTGAATCTAGAGTGCACCAGCTCGCCATGCAGTAACGGCTGGTGCGGTCGCTGCTATTGCGCAGGGAAAGTCCCTGAGCGCAGCGTGGCATATGCCTGCTTGAGAAGTGCAACATGCTAAGCTGCACCCTAGGGCTTCAGCAGCGTCCACATGGGAAGTTACACATGTGCGGCAAGCTGGCGCTATGGATTTGCCTGCTGGCTTGCCGTGCATTATCCTGCCATGTAGATACGACTTCACTGCTGTACACAAGACACTTGTCACTTGTGAAAATTTCCCCCCAGTCCCTGATTCAGCAAAGCATTTGCACTTGCTTAAAATTAAGCGTGCATGTAAGTTCCTCCCTATTCACCAATGCATTTGGGCATATTTCTCATGCCCCACTAATTGGTCTGTTTCAGAGTAGCAGCCGTGTTAGTCTGTATTCACAAAAAGGAGGACTTGTGGCATCTAAGAGACTAACCAATTTATTTGAGCATAAGCTTTCGTGAGCTACAGCTCACTTCATCGGATGCATGTAGCCCACGAAAGCTTATGCTCAAATAAATTTGTTAGTCTCTAAGGTGCCACAAGTCCTCCTTTTCTAATTGGTCTGTTTGATCCATAAGAGATAACACACCCTATGATCCCTTTTGGTGATCAACATGGAGCTTAGAATGGCAGTACAGGAACGAGACAAGAACAGCTGGGAACAAGAAAGTTTGCACTCCTGTGTTTAGTTGCAGACCATGCTCAACAAGGAGCTGTCAAAAGAAAGGGACAGTTTTACAGGTCTGGGTTTAAAATATGGCACTAGTGTTTGCCGGAAGGTGCCCAGGACTCAAAGGCAGATAGTGTGAGAAACTGTAGAGGATGCAGAAGAGAATTGCAAGAATGAGCCAACGTCTGGGAAACCTGCCTTACACTGAGAGACTTGAATAGACTGACCTCCTTTTATGTTCTCAAAGAGAAGGCTAAGAGGTGACTTGAACATGGTCTACAAGTACCTCCACATAGGTACAAGACACCAGATCACAGAGGTTTCTTTAGATCCACAAGATCCAATGGCCAGCAACTAAAGCTAGAAATTGTCAAAGGGTGCAAGTATTTAGCAGTGAGTGTAATTAACCATTAGAAGTTTCCCAAGAGATGTGCGTGGATTCTCCATCACTTGGAGGCTCTCTATAGAGCTAGAGCCGTTCTAGCTCACCCACAAGATATGGGCTGGATGCAGAAATCATTAGATGCCATGCTCTGGGCGATGTTACGCAGGAGCTCGGACTAGATTATTCCCAATGGCCCATTCTGGTGTTAAACATCTATGAACTTCAGCCATGACCTGCATTTTTAAGAGGGCTGCAGAACTAGCTCCTGGTTAATTTCCTTCGGCTCAGAGCACGTGAGCTGCATCTTGCAGCCCATTCAAGCAGAGGGCAGCCATGGGGCTGATTAGCATTCAGGCTCATGCACATCAGGAATTGAAGCCAAAAAGAGGCTGGCTTTTAAAACCAAACCCTCTCCACTCCAATCCTTTGGGCTAGAATGAATCTCCATAAAGCCAGTCCTGGGATGCTGTATGAGGCATTTCAAACAGGCCTCATGTAACTTTAAGCACCGTTACCAGGAGACTGTAGTTCCTTCTTTAATCCACCTCAGAGGCACAGCATGGGTCAAGCTCAGAATCATGTTAATTGTGTCCATAAAGGACCCTCAAATCCAACTGATTATTTATATTCAAGTACAGCCAATTGTCCCAGGTGCTCTACAGACATAGACAGACTCTGCCTGGAAGAGCTTACTATTTAAATAGCCAAGGCAAATGAAGGCTGGGAGGGGAAACGGAGGCACAGAGGGAAAGTGATTTGTCCAAGGACACCCAGCAAGTCAGTGGCAGAGCAGGGAGGGGAACCCAGGTCTCCTGACTCACTGGCTGATGGGATGCTCTCTCCACTGGACCACACTGCTATCCTCTGTCAAACTCTCCCTCGACACCTACACTCGATAACAGTTTGGCATCCGGTGTGCCGAGACTGCTGTTTATATAAATCATCATCATCTCAGGGCCACGCATACCCCCCTCTATACATGGTCGTCTCTTGCCACGCAAGCTGTCTGGGGCAGGGACTGGTTTTGTGATGGGCATACAGCACCCAGCGAAGGGAGCCCTCCCCCTCCATTTGGACTTCGAGGCATAACCGCTATATAAATAATAAATAGCCACGTGGGTTTCAGAAGAGAGCACATGATGAGCAAGTGGCAGAAACAATGACAGAAACCCAGGAGGCCCAGTGCCCCCGTAAACATGACAATCAGATCAAGAAACATTCAGGGGGTAGCCATGTTAGTCTATATCCACAAAAACAACGAGGAGGCTGGTGGCACCTTAAAGACTAACAGATTTATTGAAAGCTTATGCCCAAATAAATCTGTTAGTCTTTAAGGTGCCACCGGACTCCTTGTTGTTTTTATCAAGAAACATTGCAAGTGAGCTAGCTAGGACTGTATAACTGTAAGGATTTTCCGAGAGAGCAGTGAAATCCTAAATCCAATGATCTCAATGGGCCAGGCTCAAGATGTCCCATAAAAATATGGCTTCCCCTCCCTCCCCTTCCCACGAGCACAGCATGCGGTGCTCAGATACTATGGTTTTGAGTGTTGTCGAAGGACCTATCCGGAACAGAATTCTAGCCGGAGTGGTGTAATAAGCCCATGGGACAGAAGGGACTCCTGACCCAAATATCACCAACCAAGTCACTCCAGGGAGACGGGGCGGGGGAAGGCAGCCATCCAGGGTACAGCAAACAAAACCCGTACTGCTGCTTTGCAGCAGGATCTGGGTCAGTTGAACAGGGGCTCGCTGTCTGTATGGAACGAAAACCTTGGTGCTGGGTGGAGGATGTGTCCCGAGAAGCCACATATTAATGTTGCATCAGGAGCACCAGCCTTTGACCCAGTTAATGCCAGGCATTGTCTCAGTGTGATCAGTCCAAACCAACACCCAGACATTTTAAAATTCTGAGGATGCAGGAGCTGTCCCCGACTGCCCCCCTTTTTGTGCGGCTCCTGGCACAACAATTTAGAAACAGGGCACGCTTCATTCCTCGTTAGAAAGCTGCTGCTCAGCTTATTGTTCTGGAAGGAAATGGAGGGCCTGGTTCTCCTTTGCACTAAGGCCCCTTTACACCACTGGCAGCATAAAGGAAGTGTAATTTACATCTGTGCCCACTTCAGCGGCCCCTGCCAAAGCATTGTAAAGGGGCCTTAGTGTGAATGAGAATCAGGCCCTAAGGCCACCATGGAAGATTTTTAAAAACTGAGGCCAAGATTTTCCAGTGCCTTGTGATTTCGGGAGCCCAGCTTGCCACACACCTTAAAGAAGTTGGGTTGTCAGAAGCTGAACGCTCTGCTTCTTTCTGAAAATCAGGCCCCCTTCCAGATGGGTCACGCTCTCTCGGTCGGCCCCACCCTGCTGAATGTCTGTCGATATTACTTCCTTGAAAGCGAATACCTGGGGAAACCGGACTTTTATTACTATTACAGCTGTGCATAGACACTTCAACTGAGAGCAGGGCCCCAGTGTGTCAGATGCTGCCCAGGCCCGGTGAAAAAGAGCCTCTGTCCCGCTCTAACTAGACTAAACAAAGGCAGCATCATTATCTCCATTTCACAGATGGGGAAACAGAGGCAGAGAGATATGGACGGGTTTATCGAAGGAAAGAGATCCCTGCCAGTCTGTGGCAGACTTGGGAACAGAGCCCACCATGCCAACTCCCAGCTATGTGCTTTAACCACAAATTCAAGTTTGGCTAAAGCTGACAATGGTCGTCCTCCTAAAAGATACGACCGCAGGTCAGCTCTGAACCCTGCGTTCTCAGGGCTTGGAACAAAGGCGGCGACCCGTGGTGGAAAGGCTACATTCCAGATGCACTATGACGTATGTAGGCACAGCGCAAAGAAACCTGAGCGGAGATCCAGTCTCCCAGGGTGGAACTGATCCCCTCTCCCCCTCAGCTATCAAGTCACTAGTCCAGAGCAGCCTTAAAATACCGCCAGAGATGGAGTTCCAGCCACCTCCCTGGGAACACTATGACTCAGGTTGGCTCTGAATCGAGTGGGAGCTGCCCGGGTGGCAAACACTAGTGACAATTTGACCAAGTGGAAGCGACCCTCCTCCCCTTCCCGATTGCCTTTCATGACGCCCCTAGGATCATGCACCGATTGGAGAAATACTGGTCTAAGATCTCACTGTAGGGCAACTTTCCCTACTATCTGACCTTAGATCCTTTGATTTATTTCAGCCCATTACTCGCCGCTCGAGCTGGTTGAAAACACGTTCCCTCCCCCCCGCCCTCCCAGCAAGCAAATGAAAAATTTTCATTATACTTCTAAACAACATTTTCATTTCAAACCAATCTATTTGTTTCCTCAACATTTGAAAAGTTCGAGTGACTGAGTTGAGAGTCATTTTTTCCTTTTGCCACTCTGGAACTTTTTCGAAGATGGGAGAACTTCTGGAGAAGTTAGAGGTGGAAAAAAAGAAGTGACACACACAAACTTGGACATTATTCTTTTTAGTCTACTTGGTGTAAAAAGAAAAAAGGGGAGGGGGGCAAAAATTTGAGAATTCTTCCGTTTTCAAAAAATTTGAGATGAAAAATTCCATTTGAAATGAAACATTCCCTTAGAAAAATTCAGTTGAAAATATTTAGCCACAAAACATATGAGTTTGACAAAACCCCATTCTTTGTCAAAAATTTCCAACTAGCTTTGTTCCTAGTGCATTCAGGTGCTTCTTACACTAGACCTGAGCTTTATTGTATGTTGGAGACCACAGCTCCCATCTGGTACAGCTGAAGTGTTCCATTATTATAGGAGATTGGGGCCCCATTGTGCTAGGCACCGGGCAAAGAGACAGCCCCTTGTTTCCCAAAGACCGTACACCATCTAAACAACTGTGTACGGCCCAGTCAATGGGGATTCCACAATGGCCAAGTTGACCAAAGAGTCCCACACTAATACTTACAGAATGAGGTACTCGGCCTTTCAATTCTAGGTTGCTGGTTTGGATCAGTAATGACTCAAAAACTTGTTGCCATCCCTGGTTTTGCTTCGGGGAGGGAGCACAAACTTTTCACGCTGCTGCATCTGTTCTGTGGCTCAAGGACTGGAGTCCCAGGGCTGCGTGTCTGGTAACTTTCGCAAGCGTCATAGTCACCAGCTAATACAAAGACAGCGGACTCAGTAGAAAGAGGGATGCCCACTCAGTCTCACCGGAGAGAGCAAAACGACTCATGACATGCCAGGAGCCAATCTAATGAAAGGCAATTTCCTGGCGAGGCAGAACTTGTGCCACGAACTCCCATCTGCGTCTCTGAAGTCAGCGTGAAAATGACATTTAAAAGTAGTTGGAGAAATGTCCAATTTAGCCTGGCAGGCACAGATCTACAAGAAAGGTGCTGTTCTGCGTGCCAGGGATGGACTCAACGATCATAAACAATAAAGGGGAGAAATAATGAATGGAGCGATCAGGAGGTACAAACATCTTGTACTTTTATTAAGCCAGTCAATGTGTTCCAACCACGGTCAGACGCATGCCATGAAATCAGAGGTCAAAAGGCCCTGTGCTCCCCATGTCCCAAATCCACTTTGAGTTCATCTTATCAGACAACTGACAAGTGTGTGGCACGGTTCTGCTAGGACACACATCACCTGGACAGCGTGCCCACGACTCCCTGGTTAATCACCATTGAACTGTGAATCCACAGGCTAGGGGTCGTTTTTGCTATAAAATGTCTGGAGGGTGAGCGTTAGCCTCCTTTGACTCCAACCCAGCAACCATTCTCTCAACTTTTGTTGTAATGTTTGCAGAAGCAGAGGAAGGATTGGGTTACGGGAAAGCCATACCCATGGTCATTCCCCTTCTCATCCCGACAGACCTCTGATTTCATCATCAGCTGGTATCCCACTGTATTCCCCCGCCCCCTTTAAACAGCTCCCTTGCTAGATGACAAGAACAAAAAGCTGAGTCGTCTCAAACGGCATTCAAACAAATCGTGTGACCAGAGTGGGGGAACAGCCTAAAATAAAGAGTTTTTGGCACAGCCTACCCATACAGTACAGTGTCCAACACACACCGAACAGCGTTTTTCACCCATAGCTACACATATAGACGGCTGCTGGCAAAACAAACATGTCACCCGCATGAGAAATCAAGGACGACATTAGCCCCCAGAAACCAACAGTCTCCGTGAATGCAGCTGTCGTGCTGAAGCTTCTGGGAATCCAACTCGGTGGAGGGGAAAAAAAGGAAAAGAAAAACAAAGCCCAGAAACACACAAAACGATTAAATTAAAAACAACGGTTTCAACCCCATAAAGCACTTTTTTTTTTTCTTTTTACCAGCATAGCGGGTGTTATGACGCTTGAGCTAACATTTCTCCCCCCAGGGGCTAGTTTGGACGTGGTCTAAGAAGGTTTTTGGTAGCTACTGAGATAGCACCATTTGCATTAGCAGAGGAAGAGCTGGCTTTGCAAGGCTTGAATGTTGCATTAGGAAAGCGTGGAAGGTCAGTTTGCAGCTACAGCTCAGGGTGGTGCTACTGAACGCTGTGGGAGACTCCTGTAAGACCCGAGCCACAGCGCTAAGCAGCTACGGGCACTAGTGCTGTGGGCCACGATACATCAACTCTCAGTCCCCCACTGGCCATTCAGTGATGTAGCCTCGGAGAAATACTTGGCATTAGCAACTTCCATTGCTGATCATTAAAAGTGGCCACCTCTGTTTGAGTTCTAGCCTGGGATTTGAGATTCCTGGACCAAGTCCCCTGCTGGGTTTAAGTCAGCACAGCTCCAGTTATGCATTTAATCATGGCTGCATATTTGACAGACCTGTGCCAACTTATTAGTTGGGAATTTTGGCCCATTGTGAGTTGCGGGATCCAGCCTTGAAAGCATCCTCCCCTGCACCTCTCCTGAAAAGAATCAAGCAGTGCCTCCAATTAAAGCCCAATGTAAGAAAATGTTTCATAAGAGGGAACAACGTGTCATCTTCCTCGGTGCCTTGATCTATGGCTGTGCTATTCCACAGACTCAGATGCTATTTTTCTTCCCTTTTCCAATTCAGATTAAATCCGGCAAGGGCACAGAAAGTGTGTTGCTTGCATTGAACCACGGTTGCATGGCCACACATTTTTGAAGGATAAAGGCATGCTTGGGGAGCTTCAAGATGCATCTTTGAAAACTGGCCACCCCTGCCTGAAGCTTCCTATCTCAGCAGAAAGGAGGTTGAAGATGTATACGGAGACAGCAAAAGGGGCGATCAACACTCCTCATAACAGAGGATAGCCAAGGGGCCTTTCTCATCCTCCTTAATGACCAAAACACTTGCGATATGACCAAAAATACCCTTTAGACAGGCAGTGCATCAAGACAGGGATGTTTTATAAAATACAGACACACACTCCCCCCCTAAAAAAAAAATCATGCCTTGATTTCTCTTTCTGGACACACGAAGGGGGATCTCTTTTTAGCTCAGCAACGTTTATTGTTACAAAATAAATTTGAGGTTAAAAAAACACCTTCAAAAAATGAAATTTAAAAATGTCTTGCATAGCCCCACTGCAATTGTCAAAACAGCCCCCCATCAACAGCCTGCTCAGTCACTCCATTTCAAAAGACAAGGAGCTGTGGCATCAAGCTGGACATCTCTTCTGTGCCAAGGCTTCTCCTCTTCCCTAGCATCATCCTCATTTCCTGGTCACATTTGTGCAGTGCTGGGTAGCTGCTCTGCACCCCCACTCTATCCATGATCTCTGCCTCACAAAGCTTGGCTCTAGGATTCCAGTCCCAATTTTGGGTTGCACTGTTGCCTTGGAAATCATAACTAACTGCAGTGCCAATGGGATCTGTTTGGGGGGGCCTGGTTTTCAGTTTCTGCTTCACTTGCACTGCTTTTCCCCCCCTTAATCTCATCCGTGGCCATTGGAATATGCTACATCTGAACAGCTCCCATCCTGGGCTTTAGACATTAACTGCAGTAAAACTATTCCCATTTCTTTACAAAACCAGAACAGCATGTCTCAGACGGCACCCCCGGAAGGGAGAAAAAAATAAATATTTCCGAGGACTAGAGATGTAATCAGCTGTGACAAAGCTTCATTTATGCAGATCTTGCTTCCGCTACAACTCACTCATGGCTGTGGGTTCCAGTTTGCGTCCTACCAAGAGGAGCTGGGCAGAACACCCAAGTCAGAGAGAAGTCTGATCCACCAGACAGAATTCAAGATGACCTAGACGTGTGGGTCAGCGGGGAGTGTACTTTAGTGCACTGGTCAGCATCATGTCAAAAACAGGGACAGAATTGCAGGGGGTGAATTGGTTTCACCTTCAAAGCTACACCGCTCTGGCTCGTACAACTCAGGCGGGAGGGTTCTGATGGAGACATCATACACAGGGTAGGTCTTTTTTTACTTTTTGCATTTCCATTACATAAAAACATGAGCTAAACAGAAACAGACCTGATAAAAGAAAACAGCTGCACGCGTGTGGGAAAGGATAAATGCCATGCACTAAACTCCACCTGGGGACATGCCACAGCTGAAATCTGTTTGTAAACACAGGAAGCCATCAGAAGCGGGTGAAAGCCCCCATTCAGCACTTTTGCTTACGCTGTCTTCTTGGCATGGCCTAGTAAAGCACCACAAGTTTCAGGTGAAGACATAAAGAGAAAATCGGTTAGTAACACGGACCCCTTATGCCCTCCTCTGCTTTCCAAAGGAATAAAATCACCTTTAAAGCACACTGGCTTTCCAAGGCCTTTCATCTGAGCAACAAGGCTGCTGGCTGCAAAATGATCTAAGCTGCAAAGTGGATGAATCCTGTGGGATTCATACTGATCTGAACCCAAATGGGACATTTTGCAATTCTGGTATGATTTGTTATGCTGGGAAATCTGCAGGTATTGCAAATGGTTATGTTTTCAAATGGTCCACTCGTAGTACACTATTAATAACCAGTTATAGCAGCTTCTTGTCAGGCCAAATTAAAAAGAGCTGGACAGAGACCAGTGGGTTAAACTCATTACTTGCATAGTTGCTGCTGGTTCAAGTGGATGGGGACATCTGGTCTGAAAATACAGGGACACAGATCAACAGAGATGGAACTTCTACCCAGTGCTTCGTGATCTTTATAGCAATGTGCTTTTCATTTACAGGTATCAGTGTTACCAGAAGTCAGATGGAGGATGCGTAGAGAGGGTGCAGGAGAGAGGTTTGTAAATTTACCTCTCAGGAAACAAAGGGAGCTGATTCCAGCATCTGCACAGCTATTGCTTTCCCTTCCTTTATGGATGCTTCTGTACTGACTGAAAGGCACAGAACAGTCCATGGGCCAGCTCCGGATGACACTGACTTGCAGTGACCACTGCATTTCCCCCTCCTGCTCCTAGGGACTACATAAGCTCTGCAAACCTCTCGTTTTACACAGAAGAAGCTGAGTCCGAGAGCAACTGAAGAGACCGTTGATAAGCTTAAGAAAATCCTCTGCGCCCCCTCCTCCCCCAACACCCCACTGCAAAATAAGGAAGAGGAATTAGGGACCCTTTGGAGAGGTTTTCAGGTCCGATTTGTTTCTTGAGTCTCAGCAGGCTCAAGCCAAATCAACAACCCTTGCCACTGTCTAAGCATCCAATGCAGCTCCATTACGACGACCAGCAACTAGCCTGGATTGCATTCACCTTTACCCTCCCCTGCACAAAGACCTAATGCTGGGGGCGGGGGTCGTTTAGGAGGAGGAACGAATCCTTTCCTCCGATTCTCTCAAACAGCCCAAGCTAGACCTATCATGGCTCACAAAACACGCAACAAGTACAAAAGCAAGGAATGCACACCAAACTCCTAGCGGGATAGGGAAGGTTTCCGTCTGGTGCTTTTCTCTACAGGCAATAATCACTTTGCACTCCCCCCAGTATGGAAAGGGCCGGGGAGGAATAAATATATTTGTTCCTAAAACTTCTTTTTTGCTTTTCTGTTTAAAAATAGCATCATCATTTCCTTGTTCTCTTTAATTCTTTAACATTTGAAGAGGATGCAGAACCCCAAAGGAACTCCACTTTTTTAAATATATATATACATATATATATACACATGTGTATATATATATATATATACACACATACATACACACACACACATATGTATATATACACATATATATGCTAAGAATTAAAAGAATGAAGATGGAAAAATTAATTAAAAAGGTGTTCATTTTCCTATCACCAGATTCCCAACCAAGAGCACTCTTTGGAACTTTGTCCCCAGCCCCGGAGGCTAGCCCCTTCTGTGTTCCATTTCCACTGCTGTGGTTTTGGCTTGTTTAAATAAAGTACATACAAGCAGCTGCCTGACTATTGGGGACGACCAAGCAGGGGGATGAACGACTGCCCGTCTCTCGCCCATCCCTGCCGACCGGGAGAAGGGGAGATCTCTTCTTGGCCTCGCTGAGGTGTCTCTCTTCTCAGAGCAGTTGGCGCTGTTGGAGATGTACAGTCGTCTGTTCGTGGTGTGGGTTGTGGGTGTTTTGTGTGCGTGCCGGAACTGGATTTGTTTTTCTCATGGTTGCTGCTGCTGCTGCTGCTTCTTCGTGTCAAGTCTCGCCTGTGTTTTGTTTCCTTCGTTCAGACACCGCGCGTTCTGAGAGGGGGAGAGAAAGGTACACCAACCCGATGCCCTTCTGACCATCAGCCCATCTCCTTCCACTGCTTGTAGAACTCCAGAACATTTTTTATTTCTACACTGGCACTGGCTGCTGCCTGGATAGCAGACTGGAGACAAAAACAAGACAATCACACACAGAGGGAATTTTTTCCTGCATTGCCAAGACAGCAGACTGGATGATACTATCTATGTAGGCACTTACATGACCACCCATCACCATGGGATGGTATTAGCCTCAACACCCTTGTGTGAGAGAGAAGTGTTATCCTTCAGTCCCAGAGTGATTAAATGACTCACTTTAAGTTCCACATGAAACATGTGGCAAAGCCAGGAAATGAACCCAGGTCTCCTGAGCCCCAGTACAGTGCCTTCACCACAAGATCAACCTCCCTCCTCAGTTTAAAAGCTCTTTTCCTTCCCTACTGCCAATGGAAGGAGAATTTTTATTTCATTAGGTAGTTCAGAGTTAGATTTTTATTTTTCCTTGACTCTGTGTGTGGGGCAGGGGAAGACATCAGTAAAATATCACAGAACGTTGGCATGGGAAAAGCCCACTGGTCTCCCAAAGTAATCTATCATCCAACCACCACAATAGAGTCTCCAGAACTTTGTCCACCAAATTTAAATCTCTTAAGGAACGGGGCTTTTTGACTGAGGCTGACTGAGCTCAAAGTTGGGAAACATTTCCTGACAGCCTTCTCAAATTCTTTGTCATTTTTTTCTCTAATTACATGAAATTCTGCCCCTTTGGCCCACCCTGAACAATTCCTGTACACAACATGGAACTATGTTTTTAGAAGTTTTGCTGTTTTCCATCCTCAAGAGCACAAGATCAGTGACAAGAGAAGAACCTGGAAAAGGGGCACACTTTATTCCTTATATAGGAAGCCACAGCTCTTCCAAAGGGGGCAGAGCCTAAACAGAGACTGAGATTTTCAAAGCAGACGAGGGGATATAGACATACAATTGCCATTTCAATTGATGGGAGTTGGGCATCTAGGCAGCTTTGAAAATCTCAGCAGAAGTGCCCGTGCAGAACCAAAACCATCTGATTTGTATTCACCCTAGGGTCCCTTTACGCTGCTCAGACATCGTAAAGGGGCTTTAAAATGGTGTAAGTTACAGTTATGTCCATTCCAAAGACCCCTTTGCACTACCAGTGTAGTGTAAAGGTGCCCTACTGCAAACAAAAATAAAGGCCACGATTTATAACCCAGGCTTGTGGAAAAAGAGTGCACTTACTAGCCCAGGCAGAAAATACACTTGCAGAAAGGATGCTGATGATGAAAGGAGTTTTTTCCCTTACCTGGGGTCAGGAAGGATTTTGTCAGCTGTTGTAACCCAGTTACCTTATTCTGAGACACTGACCTGCATGGGTGCAGAGAATTTGCTTGGATCATCCGGCTGAAAGCCAGTTATGATGGTAACCATCCCTGTGGTGTCATCCTCTCCGTTTCCTTGGGACACAGTCAGCTGTTTGCAGCTGTCCAATATTTTATAGAGGTTCCTGTCACATTGATGTAAGAAAAATCAAATTGCTATTTGTGTCTGTGCAAACAGATACTGATTTCACTTATCCACAAAAGTGTAAGTTTATACAGCTGCAGGGCAAGCTTCATCCTAGCAGTGCAGTGTCTCTCAACCCCATTATTTGTATTAAAAGTAGCACTGAGAGGCCCTGAGATCATGACCCCACCATGCACACCCATAATATGAGAAAGTCGCAGCCCCAACTGTCTTATAATCTAAATAGACAAGACAGACAAAGGGCAGGAGGGAAACTGAGAAAGAGAAAGGAAGTGACTCGCCCAGCTGTCTAGTGGCACAGATGAGAATAGAACCCGGAGTCCTGAGTCCCAATGGGTCTAGTTGCATGAATATGGGTTGCCAGATTTGATCCTCCTCCAGTAGATAAGACACTGGACCTCACAGCCCCTTTGTTTTGCAGGTTTAGAACAATCTGAAGAATAGGATCAAATCTAGCAACCCAAATGTATGTAACTAGTCCCAAAGGTGGCACCTCATCCCAAAACCCACCTGGCACGCATGTAATGAGAAAGTAAGAACTCCAAAGGTTGTGCTAAGCTGTAACCTTACCAGGCATCTAAATCCTGTCTCTTCAGTTTATGCCTCTCAAAGTTTTTCCCAACATCTTTCTGGCAACGAATGTACCTGAGGAAAGAGCAGATTTGCTGAGTCCACATGGAGGTTACTAAAAGGGAAAATGTCAATATTTTAAAGCAAAGGAAGTTGTATGATTCTAAGCATGTTGGTTTCCTTGGCACTGCTGGATGTTTACCAAAAGCTGGTGCTGCCCTGTCACCCAGCTTGCTTAGGTCCCATTTGAAGTTCCTCATGGCTTTCTCTAGTCTCAACTTACCTAAATAATTTCATGTTCCTTCAAATGTAGATACCTCACTGTTTGTGCATCACCAGATCAGTGTCATGTAAAGTGCCATCAGCCCTAACACAGATTTCTGGGTCATGACACCATTAACCTTCTGACATTTTACAAGCTGACCATTTATTCCTAATCTTTGTTTTCTGTTTCTCAGCCAATTTCTAATCCATAACAGTACTTTGCCTCTCACCTCATGACTCCTTAGTAGCCTCTTGTGAGAAACTTTGTCAAAGACTTTCTAAAGATCAAATAGATTAGAACACGCAGTTTTCCTTTATCCAATGTGTTGACTCAGTGCATGCGAGTAGACTAGAGAGGAACAATTTCCAGCATCACCCCAGTGGCCTTTTTCTAAAGATAGGACCAGACAGTGGCAAATATCGGACCGCTGATATAAAACCTGATTTTAAGGAAAGTTTGCATATTCTGTTAGCCACTCAGCCACTTCATTCTCAAGGGGATTTGATTACATTCTATATGCTTGAAATTCTGTTGGAAAAACCATTCCCCAATTCCTGTCCTAAAATGCTGTGCATCAATAAGCAGCTGCAACTTCCCACACCAGAAGTGGCTGCATTTCATTACTAAGTAAAGTGGTCCCTACAGGTACACAGAGATTGTCAAACAGTCGTGTGTTTTGAGATCCATCTATGAACCACATTAAATCATTGTGCTGCCAGTGCCTTCTTCGTACTGCCCTGGTATATGTTTAACTGTGCCCATTTTCCATTCTGTTCTTATTCTGTGTTCTATCTGAACAAAACACCATTTATTTGAAGGACTTTTTCTACATAAGAAACAGATACATTTATTTTAAAACCAAAGGGAAAGGGTATTTACCTGTTTCCCTTTTTAAATTCTGCCTCTAAATATCGGATGCTGTCGCGAGCGCCTGCATTCTCCTTTTTCAGGAAGTCTAAACCGTCAATCACTAATAAAAAAGAGAAGTGAGAAAGTTAGTTTGTTCGTGCCTTTACAGGTTAATCCTACATGTGGCATGAACTCTAGGATCTGTGGAATTGCCTCTGGCAGGTGGAAATAACTTTATGCTGCTGCTAAATACAAACTAATCAGCTGCTGACCTGGACCTTTCTCCAGTTATTAGCTGATGAACCATGTTAGACTCCAGCCTGAGCTACAAATAAAATGGCCAAAGAAGGACCTATGCAATGATTTTCAGCTGCTACTCCTGAGGCAAGGAGCCTTTTTCAGTAAAACATAAATTTAATTAGTGCTGGGAGTAAGCACTGAACTCACAGCCCTTGGGAATAGGATCCTCTAGCCACAAAAAAGGGCAGGTCAGGCTCCCCTACAATGTCCCAACATTGCTCTAACTCTGACCTGAAGAGCTCACCTTCCTAGGGGTAAACAGGAAGATCAGTTTCCATGAAACATTAAGTCCTTGATCTCTGCTGAGAATGCAAACAAAGGTGCCAATGAATGCCAGCTGTGGCCAGTGGTTTGAGATGTGGACATTTATTTATAAAGTGTCGTGCATATACATGGGGAACTATGCAAAACAGAGAGAGTGTCCCTGCCCCAAAGACCTTGCCATCTATAGGAAAACCAACATGGGATAGAAGTTCTGGTGCAGGGGAGGAAACCAATACAAGGAGGATTTATGGAAGAAACAGGATTTAAGGAGTGGGGTCTGAAGAAGGAAAGGGGGGTGTATAGCAGACAAGAACAGGTTGTTCTAAGTTCACAGGGTATTACAAAGTGATGCACAAGTTGGGGGGGAATATGTAGTATTTATAGCTATTTTCATCCTCAAAGCCCTTCACAAACATTAAGGAAATGGGAACTTGCCCACCACCTCATTTCACACAAATCACAAAAACAGCCACCACAAATCAGGCAAGGCACATAGCAATGTGGGCTGAACCCGAGGTAATTTGGTTGTCATAAGACTGAATAGATTCCCCCAGCACATCAGCTAAGCCAACCATTCTCCAAAGCTCTGCAACACAGGGGCTGTCTTTGCCTCAGCTTTCTAAGAGTCACTAACCTCCTTGCACATTTATACAAGAACACTGGACAAGTTTTGTAGGGGAAATCCAGACACCAGTGTTCCCTCTGACCTCGGAGGTTGCCGAGCTACTCAAGAACCATGGGCCCGATTTCCAACAGAGCTCAGCACCTGACACCCACCTCCTGTTCTCAGCTGGGGGACAGAGAGGATTCTCCATTGTTCTCAAAGGGAGCGTGACTCTCTTGAAAGCCTTTGGGCTTGAACCCCTTCAAAACCACACACGCAAACAGGAGCCTAATTGTACCTGTTCGAGGGATGATGATGATGAACCTGCCGCTGGTAGCTAACTGCCGGATGATGTTGAGGTGCTGGCAGAGAGCTTGGGTGTCTGGGACAAGATAAGGAGACATGGCAGACTGAGCTTTGGGCTGTTGGAGACTCCCCTCCAGCTGAGAAACCTCCAGCTGAAACAGGATAGCAGCAATACCAGATTAGGAATTCATGCAGAAACAGAAAGAGTGATGGTCCTCCTGTCATGTGCAGCCCAGCCCCTCCACTTCCCCAATCGCATGGCATGAGCCCGCCTGATCCTGACAAATGTGTTCCCTGGGCCAGCGGACGGTGAAAACTCTCCCAAGGCGAGGTATAAATTCCCTCTCAGCCTCAAATCAGGCCGTAAATTCGACTTTCTGCATCTGAGCAATAACCACCTTGGTTAAGGGTTCCTGCCTGTACTGAGACATCCTTGGTGCCTGAGTAGACTGACCGTTTTTATCTGTCACTCCATTAATGTGGCATCTACACAAACTCCACACACCTCTGAATATTTCCATGAGCCAGACCTTTTATTCCTTTCTTGACAAAAATAAACTCTTCAAAGAGTCTCCCTATCTTTACAGAGAGCATATACAACATGTACAGCACACATCTGGTATACCTTTATGGAGTTCTCCAAATCTGTACTCACAGGGGCACCTAATGGTAATGATACTACTTTGTGTTTGTAGAGTGCCTTACATCTCAATATCCCAAACGACTTACTGATGTCTTACCAAAGGCCCTTGAAAGGCGTATACCTATTTCCAGAGGGGTAAACTGTGACAGAATGGGAGATCTTTGCTAAGGTCACAGAGCAATTGAGGAGCTGGGCTGGAAATAGGACCCAGGAGTCCTGATTGTTAGTACCCCTGCTCTAACCACGCCTCAGATCAGACGGTACTGTTTTAAGAGGCAGATCTCTACAGTTATTATTACACTAGGTCAAAACAGAGGGGCTGACCTGTTTGGGGTTTTTTAAGAATGAGATGTGAACAACTATGACTTCCATAAGTGTACCACATAGAAGATTGGCAGGCCAGGTTCATTCATGCGCTTGGACATTAACTCTACGTTAACAGACCTGGTGGTTTAGCTGACAGCTGGGATCTCATACCTGCAGTCGGAGCTGAGCCATGTCTCTCATTAACCTGTTCCGACGAGCTTCCTCCGCAGCCTAGTTTTAAAAATAGAGTTAAAAATAAAATTAGCAGGAAGAGTGTGGGCTAGTGATTAGCATGTACTTCCAGAAAGGTACTGAGAAAAGGGGAACAAATCGCTCAAGGGACTGGTAAAGGGAGAGAAACTGTTTGCCTCCAGGTCACCAGCTTGAATCCAACCCAAGCCAACCAGGACAGTTGTTACCATCTGACGGTGGCTTGTATGAAATGAGCGGGTACAAAAGTCCCCATCATGATTGGCCCACCTTGTCAGCTGTCTCAGCCGATGGGAGAGGAAGAATGGATTACCATCCCCCTCTGGGGAGGGCAGAGGTAAATTTTGGTGAGGCAGCATGGAAAAAAAGCTTGGTTCTGCCAATTCTTGAACTGCATCTGCTCTGTACAACAAACTTTGGTCCTCCAGAGCTGCAAATCTGGGATGGAGTTTTTCCCATGCACAAAGACTACACAATAATGATTTGCCAGGGGGTGGGGCAGCTCTCTAGAGCCAATTCCCTGCATTACACTGGGGGACAATGCTTGTGGCACATTCATTAGCACGCCAGATTATCTATGACTTTTCATTCACAACTTGGTGGGGCGGATTATCCTCTTACGGAACAGCAAGTCTCAACAGGAACAGACTTTTGTCCCTAGATGCACTTTGCTCCTGGCAAGCAGCTTTCCCAAGAGGAATGTGGCCAACCTCTTCTCTCACTAGGCACTGAAAGTGTGTCAATTATGAGCCATTACCGAGCTTGTTCAGGAACACACGGCCAGGCAGAGGAGCCAATGGCAACATTAGTCTGGGATGCCAGCATGTCACAGAGCAACAGCCCCTCTGAGGGTACGTCTACAACGCCTGCGTTGCCACGCGGCCGCAGCAGCGCTGTGAGGTGGGCAGCGTAGTCACGCTTTACCGCTGGGGGAGAGCTCTTCCGGCAATAAAAAAATAACCACCCTGAATGAGCGGTGGTAGCTTGATTGGCATTCCTGGTGATAAAGCGCTTTTCAGCGTTAAAACTTTTGCCGCTCGGGGGGTGTTTTTTCACGCCCCTGAACGACTGAAGTGTTAGTGCTGAAAGTAGCAGTGTAGACACAGCCTAAGACTCTTCCAACTCACCATGCGGAACTGGGCCTGGGCCTGATGCAGCAAGTTGTCCTGCTCAGACTGGGCGATGCTAATGAAGATCCCGACCTCCGAATTAAACTGCAGGATGCTGCCTTGCAAGTGGGTGATGAAGTGGCCAAAGCTGCGGATGCAGCAAATACGAATCACGGACTGCAAGGAACGAGATGGTTTGACATGAGATGTACCACACCCCCCTTGCAGCAGCCTGCGCTAGCTGAGAAGCAAGAACCTAAACTTTTAGAAAAAGGTGGAAATGACTAAAAATATATATATATATATATATACACACACACACACACACACACACACAAAGTGAAAAATTCTGTGAATGTTCCTGAAGATGCAGGACATGATAATTCTTTGGAGAAAATAAATGGGGTCAGGGGTGCAGGAAAGTCAGCCAGAGTGCTTTGAAATGTTTGCAGTCAGGGTTTTCGAACAGAGAACAATGACATCTGGCTTTTCAGAGCAATCTGTGCCGGCCAGTTATCCCATTGTTGGAACCTGAGTCGTCATCTCTCTGAAGAGGGGTGACATAACTAACAGGACAGCTAAGCAGGCTTTGGTAAAAGGAGGGACTGTACTCGGCTTTGGATTGTTGTATCTTGCCTCAGAGTTTCTCCACAGAGCACCAAAAGCATGAGGAGACATCCAGGAATTCATCCCCGGGCTTCCTCAGCTGGAATCTTACATTTTTAAAAACGCAGCTCCCAGATCAAAGGCCGTAACATTCCCTTAAAAATCAGGTAGCAAAGGTGGACAAATGTTAATGTGCTCTAAGCCATCAGGTAGTTCAGAGATTGCCGTAGCAAAATTAGATGGACCACTACTCTCCTGACTTTCTCCCTAAATGTCTCACCTTCCCCTATGCAGTAATGATGATCTTAGCCCTTTTTACTCTGCAGCTGGGCTGACAATTAAAGCCATTCTGGGCATGAGTATGGCACAATGCCAATTCTTCTGCCACTGCCAGTCGTCGTCACTGACACAGGGCTAAAGGAGATAGCCTGCAAACGGTTCAAGACTCGTCCCAACTGATTTATCCAGACAAGGAGGGTGAGGGGTTAAACACAGCAAAGAAACCAATAGGTAGCAGCTCTGCGTTGCTTTGAGGGGAAAGGGAAGTTTCTGGACACTGCCTGGGCGATGGAGCTAGAAGCAATGTGAATCATCCTGAGGTTCACAAAGGTATTTCAGTTCGGGGCACACTCTCTCCCACAATAAAACTAGACTCTCCTCCTGTGTTGCTAGGATAAGGAAAAGTTTCTATCAAGACAAATTTAGCTGGTAGCAAGAATCCAGGGCTCGCCTATCCTCACCTCCTCCACCGCTGAGAGTATGGGTCTGTCCTGCTCAAAGTTAAACCTCTTGTGTGCATTTTTCAGAGGGGGCAGGTTACGGAGCGCCACGTCTTCTGGAAGCAGCAAGCTGGTGCTCAAGTCTGGAAGCTCACAGCCAATCAGCAAGTCCTTGACCTCGTTACCAAGAGCCAGCCCTAGATTGTTGGGGGGAAATACAGTAAGATGTGACTGATCATCACTGATGCCAGGACAGCTGAGGTCCGAAGTCTTATGCTGTGCTTTATGTTCTTCAAAGTTCAAGCATTTTGGTCATACGGGAATGTCTATGGCATGCTACCAGTTTCCATTAAGGTCTGAGCCAGTCAATCAAGTACCCTGCTTTAGTACAGTTTGACTCCATCCACACTAGCTAACCAAACCATGGGAGGTAACTAACTTGAATCATGATTCAACACAACAGAGGCTAAGGTAGACATGGCCTTACTCATATTCCATCATCCTTGTAAACCAAGTTGCATTAGTTACTCTCACCTTGCAGGATAATGAGCGATAAGCACCACTGATAACTAGGTTTGAACAATAAGGAGTTGAATCTGTGCAGGGAGCATTGTTTGTTTGTTTGGAGGATAATGATACGGGATGGGCTCCAACGGTACCTGGTTCCTTCAGTTCTCCAGCAGAAGGCAGAAGGTTCAGAAGCACGGACAGTCTGTTCCATAGACTCTGGGAGCTCTGGAAGAAGGAAAAAAAAAGGCTGCAAAATATATCAAGTCATGCAAATCTTCAAGTCAAGATAGATGCAAATAATTATGAGGATACTTTGCACTTAGATAGCACCTTCCAGAGACTTCAAAGCACTTTGCAAATAATTAAGCCTCAACATCCTGTGATGTAGAGATTTAGTTTAATTTGATAGACAGGGAAACCAAGGTAGAGAGGCAAGGATGACTTGTTCAAAGACACAACAAGACACTACCAGAGTCAAGAATGGAATCTCTGGCCTATGGATGCCCAGTCTCCTGACCTAGCCAGCAGGCCACCTAACCAGCAGTTGCCTCTACATCCACCCTCTCATTTTTTTGGCGAGTTGTTGAAACAGACAGAAGACTCAACAGCAATTGTGATAGATGATCCCTGTGTCTAGATGTGGGTTTGTTTCATTCTCATGGCTTCTAGGTCAGGGCTATTTAATAACCCTGAATCCCCTGTTCCCCCATCACCAAAACGTATTTGTAGGGTAGAACCTAACAATAAAATAGTTATAAAAGTGAGAGGAAGTAATTTGATTATGAATAATACATTTCATCCCAAGAGATCCCAAAGTGCTTTACAAACTTAACACACTGATTTGCAAACCATGCACAGAGATCACTACCCCCATCACTGAGTTGCTGTTGAATCTATGGTGCAACATGGGATCTGTTTAACAATACACATTAAAGTCACAATCATTATTTTTGCCAGGAAGGGACAAAATGTATCCACCTGAATCTACAGGGAGGCTTATCACAATATAATCACCCAAGCTGACACTTAAGAGACGCTGTCATTAACAGTGTACATTTAAACAAAACCCCCACACCTGGGCACACATGATGATGAGGTCAGTGTTGGTTCTCAACCAGTCCAGGAACACCTTGACAGTCGGAAGCAGGCCCTCATTGGTTATGATCTCTAGTTTCTCTTGGAGGGATCTCTCGTTCCGACAGGATTTGTTACTGGTGATGCTCTCTTCAGAGTCGGACAAGTCATCTGAAACAACAACGAAAAGAGCAAAGATACCCTGCGTTAAATATCAAGTGGAGACCTGGTAAGAAACCATATTGGCATTTGCACAGCGAGTCACCACTGGAGTGGGAAGGGAAAGATGCTTCAACATTCCCTGCTTCATCCGCACACACCCACAACAGTAGTTTACTGATTGGTGTAACTATCTCTTGGAAGACAGCAGGCTCATCATGCTAACCAGTATAGTCTCACTGTTTCCTTGTACTCCCCTGTCTGTTCGCTTATCCATCTGTTCTCTCTTCTCTTACACTTAGATTTCTCCTTGGGGCAAGGTCCGCCTTTTGTTCTACATTTGTACAGCCCCTACCACTAGGGGGTCCTGGTCCATCTCTAGATCTCTAGGCACTACAGTAATCAAATAATAAAAGTAATAATAAACTAGTGGCTAGAAGAACAGCTGACACACCTGGGAGCGATTCCCAACTTCCCCATACTTGCTGTGTTATCCTAAGCAAGTTAGTGACCCTCTGACCCTCCCTACCTATCCTTTCTTCAGTGGGGATAAGAATGCTTCTTTATTCCACCTGCATCAAGTGCCGTGATATCTTTATCCGTTGACTTACCTTATGCTTCTTGTTCCGATGGAGTACCAAAGTCCACGGTAGAGCGATCGGCGGTTGATTTAGCAGGTTTTCACATTGCTGCACATCGGTCACCCCTGTGCCCCCCCCCGGCCCCGCCCCTGGAAGTGGGAGACAAGCCCTGAGGCTCTGTCTAGACTAGGATTTAATGGTGTGGCATTAGATCATGTTAGCTAACTTGATCTATCCCTTTCTAAATCTCCAGATTTAGCATGCTAGAGTACAACTTGCCTTTTCTTGACTAGAGTTTTAGAAGGTGTTAGTTAGCTCAAGCTAGTTAACATGATCTCACACTGTACCTTTAAATCTTAGCCTAGGCAAAGCCTGAGTCCTTGTCAGAGTTGCATTCCCATGGAAACTAGGTTTGAGCTTGATGCAAAATGCTTCCTTGCTCCCGGATATAAGGGAAGCTGGAAGGAGTGACTAACAAACAAGACCAGACTGGCCCAAGTGGTTTATCTGAAATACAGACAATGCACTTGTATTATATCATCTCTTTTTCTATCTGTTCTCTCCCAGAACATTACTTTGTTTGAATAATACATGTCACTGAATAGCTTTAAGAAATCTGCAGTGCCATCTACTGTGCATCAAAAGTTAGAATCTGGCCCTACAAACCTAAAGACTGATGTGATATTATGGTTGACAGTGTATAGAAATTGCCCCTAATGCCACACCTCTGCTCTTTGCATGTCACTCAGTCAAATCTGCTGACTTTTACTGACACAAACAAGTTTTCACTTCTGTGAACTCTGCAGAGCTCACCAAGTCAGTACAGCTAGGGGAGAGTCACCTGGATTCTATTTTCCTCATTCACCATCAGAATTGCCAGTTAAGTTCCAATCACAACATTTTTATGATTTAATAAGCAGTAAAACAGCCAAAATTTCAAATTCAGCTAGACTCTGCAGCACTAGCAATTGAACAGACCTTTAGCTTTGGGAGTGGAATGAATTTCATCAGGAAGCATTGACAAAAACACAGAACCCAAAACTAATTTTACAGATATGCTGGTGACTTTATATTGGCATTTAAACATTAATGGCCCATTTCTCCATTACCCTACACCTTGTGCAGGCATTTACACTAATGCTCTATGAAACACTTGCAAATCAGAACAGTAGCATTTTGTACATACTTTGCAATGGTGTAAATGACTGTACAATGCAGGGCAACAGAGAAGAATGGTGCTAAGTCTGCTTTTCATACTACCACAGAAGTCAGAGATGAGAAAGACCTAGTCATAGAATCAGAGAATATCAGGGTTGGAAGGGACCTCAGGAGGTCATCTAGTCCCACCCCCTGCTCAAAGCAGGGCCAAACCCCAACTAAATCATCCAAATTTTTTTCCTTTTTGCCTCAGATCCCTAAATGGCCCCCTCAAGGATTGAACTCAAAACCCTGGGTTTAGCAGGCCAATGCTCAAACCACTGAGCTATCCCTCCCCCCAAAAGATTTAAAAAAAATAAAATTAAATATATATATTATAGCACCTCCTTGGAGCTGCAGACTCTCCTGTGCGGTGCCGTGAGGGTCCTTCTCCCAGCCGTGTGTGTCCCCAAGGTGCCCCAGTGCAGCGTGGAAAGCACCAGCCTCTCTGGACACCAGCTCCGAACGTAAAGGGGAGCCAGAGTCTCCGAGCGGGTTTGATTTTGAGGAGTGGTCCAGACGCTATGGTGCTGAGGGCTGTAGAAATGCCCCCATCCCTCCAGCAGCCTTCTCTGGAGTAGCCCCGGCCCCTCCTATCTATCAGGACTGTTCCCTTTGAACAGGTTATAACAGCATTTCCCAAAGTTTTGAAAGTTGATCCCCCTTTTAAGAAAATGAAACTGACCTCAACTCTTTTGCTACCCTGCAATGCCTGGTCCACACTACAAAATTATGCTGGCATACTTATGTCATCTAGAGTGTGAAAAAATTCACAGCCCCTAGCCAACATGTGCCAGCAAAACCCCCACGCAGAAGCAACTATACTTACAGAAGAGTGCTTCTATTAGCTTAGTTCAGGGAGGTGGTGTAGCTACGCCAGCAGAAGAAGTCCTGCCACTTAGGCTGCATTTACACTAGGGAACTATGCCAGAACAGGCTCTGTAGTGTAGAGAAAGCCTTAATTGATACATCATCTCCACCCTGCAATCTAATCCTCTGCACCCCAAACTTTAGGAAATGCTGGTATAGATCTTCATAACATGACCTTTCCTCTCCTTTCTTCCACGCTTTGAAGAGCAGCAAAGTGTTTAAATGTCAACACTGTTAACTCTCATTGGCATGTAAATCAGCACTCACTGAAATGAATAGGGCAGTTCAGACCACAGAGATACTATGTCAGGCTCTCTGAAAACTCAGGCAGACATCTCTGTACGAGTTACATTTGCTTCACATTTTGAAGGTTTTCTTCACAACCATAACAGCTAGAGACTTTAAAAATAAAAGATGACACTTTTGAGAACTAAGTTCCACTGATACCTCCTCAGTTTGTCCTTTGCATCCCACAGGGGAATACAGCCCATACTTTGGGAAACACGCTAACTTATAATGTCCCTCCGTATTAATTAATAAAGCCCCTAAACACCCAGTTGGAAATATTATTGTGCCTATTGCACAGAAGCTTACAAACTATCTCCAACTAGTTCAATAAGTAAAGTTATCTCACCAAATTGTTCTGTGTTAACAGGTTAATCCTCTTATTACGTCACACAGAAATATTATACAACACTGTCCTGATGCACTGCCCTCTCGTTTTACGGTAACGTATGGAACTGGCCTTCCATGCATTAAGGATGAAATTAATTCCTATGCAAACAGGCAGCCTATCCACCATTTAAGTCCCACTCTGGTCAAAACAGGGCTCCAGGGGACTTCAGTGTATCATGCTGACAAACAATATCTCATTGTTCTCTCCCTATATCCGTCTGTTGTCTCTTTTCTTACATTTAGATTGTAAGCCTCTTGGGGCAGGGACCATCTTGAGTCTGTACAGCACCAAGCACAACAGGGTCTTGGACCACGACTGGGGCTCCCAGGTGCCACGGTAGCACAGTAATGCACTATAGTGTTGCACAGGGATAGATTTCACTCCTCGAGAAGACTGCTACTGCTCAATCATTTTCTACCCAGCTCTGTGTATTCTTCCATGCCAGTAAAGATATAATTTGCAACCAAGTATCCATCCTTACCTTGCTCAGGGAAGCCGGGCTTCTCCACATCCCCATTGACACAAGGCTTGCTGTCCACTACCTGCTTCAAGGCAGCTGGTTCATGAGTTGGTTTCAAGAGGACGTTGCTGAAGGTGGGGGCCAAGCGAAAGCAGCGTTTGGTCTGGAACAGCTGTGTGGACATGGCCTGGAGGTTACTGGCTATGCTAGCTTCATTAGTGCCCATGGACCCTGGCCCATTGACTGCAGCATCTGAATTCTCAGTCTTGGAGACACTCAGGCTTTTAGAGTCCACCAGCCCGCTCCCCTCCATGCAGTTTTTTAAGGCCTCCTTGGCCCCATTTTTCATGCTTTTGGTTCGGCCGCATCCCTCCTCCCCTGGCTCGTCCTCCATATCCTCCAGGTCGGAACGGGATTCCTGGCTGTTCATATCTGAGTCTGTCTCCACATCAAAGGCTGTCTCCACCTCCTCGTCGCTTTTCTCCGAGCCACTCTCCGAGCCATCGCTGCCCTTAGTGAAGTCCTGGCTGGAGTCAGAGTCAAAGCCCTCGCTCAGGTCACTCTCATCGACCTTCTGGGGATGGCGCCGGCGGCGCAAGCAGGAGAGACGGGAGTATTTCTTGCTCTTCTTGTTGTCCTTCTTCCTCTGCTCATCGCTGGGCCGGTGGTTGGCTAAGTCAGCATCTGCTTCCTTCTCAATGGAGTTCAAGGGCTCCCGGGTCTCTTGGTCATCTGCAAAAGACACCCGAAACAAAAAAACTTGGAACTGTTTGACGTACAACCCAGCCAGGTGGCCAGTCCCAAGCCGGGGAAAGCGTCGGTGTCTCACTTCTATAGCAGCTTTCATCAGAGGATGTTTCAAGGCACCCTTGGGAGATAATCCCACTTTACAAATGGGTCAACGTAAGCACCAACAAGTGAAGTGATGTGAACTCCCTGACCAAGCCCCAATCGCACAGAAACAGACAAGTTTAATTACGGACAATTCCTTTACCTCCTAATGGCACTTACTAATCCCCAGATCCATTCAGTAGCCAGCAGCAGAAGTTTATCCTAGCAAATACAGGTGTTTCACCCAGTATGACACTGGTTTAAATCCTGCCCAAGTTGTACCTAGCAAGTGAAAGCCACTTCCATTTGACGGCTGGTAGATGGGCAGCTAGTGTGAAATGAATGGACAGATCTCAATCCAGTTTCTAGTTATGGAATCCATATTATACAACCCACAAGGGCCTTAGACATGGAGTCTGTACAGGACAAGACTGGAGTACACAGGCAGAAGTCTAAAGAAGCTTGTTTTCATATTGTCTGAGATGCACCTGATCAATCATTACGTGGCTTCAGGTTTCAAGACTGCCACCCCAGTACAAAATTCATTTAAACACAAAACCACTTTCTCCCCAGCCCAACTTTCCAATGAAAGAGCCCATACAGTTAACTACAGAGAAAATTTTACTTCTTAATGGGTCCTTAGCAAGAGAGGAATACACACGTTTTAACAGAAGAAAACAAATTCACTGACTGATAAAAATGCAATCTTCTGCCAAGAATTCAGTCATCCGACCAGAGGCTAATTCGTCTTAGTTGAGATGCATTTAAAATAAAAATCTTGGTTTAAAAACAGGCCTGTATTTTACTTTCCAGTTAAAACGTGTTGCATGCACTTCAGATTGCTGACAATATAGCAAAGGGGCAGGATACTTGCATGCATGTCAAAAGGTTTAAAATTAAAACGAACTGCTCCTCTCAGTAATCTTGGATTGAACTGGTCTAATCCACCTTTCTTATTAGACCGATAGCGCTCAGTGTCTTAAGATGCTTAATTCACCTTGTTTTATTTAAAACCAAGGCTGGGGGAGAATCTGCACCAACTATATAAACACAATAGCTTATTAAACAACACTGCAGTGCAGTGGTATGTGGGAATTTTCTCAGAGGAGTAGTCAAGACACAGGTTGAAACATTCGACTAATTTTATAAGAAAGGAAGGAAGAAGGAAAGAAAGCTGAAGTTAAATTCCTCTTCTGCAGAAATGAATGAGCTACACAAGCATGCCATCATTCTAAAGATATACAGCTATTACTGTTCAGACTAGTCTGTACATTATTCTGGATATGTTTGGTGTGTTCGGTGGAACTGCTTAAGGCCAGTGATTAAGACCCCAACACAACAACATTTAATTAAATTAACCTCCACCTATAAGCATGAGAGTTAAGTTATTCCCACCTTTAATTAGTGGTCATTACATCATCAGAAATATCTCTGGCCACATACTGGAGAGTCCTGTTTAATATGCATCTTCAAGTACATTACTTGGGTCAAGAAAAATCTGAATGTCCATTTTTTCTGAAGATAGTGATTGTGAAGAATTAACGAAGGGGCAGGACTTCAGCTTTCCCCGAAGCTGAATTGACTTGAAAGAAAATAAAAAGCCTGATCAATAGGCAACCTTGGAGACCAAAGACCTCCAGTTTATCCTACAATAATAGAAATGTAGTGTTGAAAGGGACCTCAAGAAGTCGTCAAGTCTAGCCCCATGCACTGAAGCAGGACCAAGTAAACCTAGAATCTCTCTGACAGGTGTTTTCCCACCTGTTCTTTAAAACCTCCAATGATGGGGATTCCACAACCTCCCTATTTCAGTGCTTAATTATCCTTATAGTTAGAAAGTTTTTCCTAATCTCTAACCTAAATCTCCCTTGCTGGAGATTAAACCCATTACTTCTTGCCCTACTTTTAGTGAATATGGAGAAGAGATACTGAAGAAGAATGAGCTGGAGAGAGATACAGAATGACTGTTCCAGACAACAGGGAAGGCGCCTCTTGCATGAACTGTAAGATCATGAAATGGCACAGGGGAGAGAAGTGTTAGATGAACAGAGGATGCAGGATTGGAAGGGGCCTGCTGGGTTGTCGAGTCCAGTCTCCTTCTATAGCAGGCAACCTCGTCATATAAGCCCATTCATAAACTTATCAGAGGAGGTAGCAAGAACGGCACAGACGAGATCCATGGGTTCAGCTGGAGCAAAGCCAATGGAGAGTTTTAAAAGCCATGCAGGACTCATTTGAACTAGACCCTGAAATGAATGAGGAGCAAGCGGAGGTGTTACAAGACAGGGAAGACACGCATTTTGGTCACATTTGTGAAACTGAAGTTGTTGCTAAACAATTTAGCAAATGTCTCTAGTCTGTGCTCCCCACCACTTCCCCATGGGCTGCCTCGGAACCCAGAGGGTCTTCCCTATTTTTCACAACAGCAAGCATCCTGCTGATAGCTTCCTATGGAAGCACAGTCATCCAGAACAGGACACTCTGGAGTAAAAGAGGGGACTTCCTTTCCCTCGGGGCTCAGCATACAATTTGTGCCTAGTGCTTCCAGCCTGGCAGTGAAGGATCAAAGCGTTTCAAACTCAGCTCTGCAAACCCATAGCTGTGCACTGCACTACAAAGCTCATACCGAATACACTAAGGAAAGGGGCGTGGTAGCCACAGAGAGGGAAGTAGTTTGAGCTAACACAGCACTCACCACCTCCCTCCTATTACCTGTGCCGTCGCTCTGGAACGCTGGAACTGGATTCTCCCCTTCTTCCAGTTCTGCCTGCAGGCGAATATTGACGTGGTTTATCAGATGAGAAAAGAGGGCCAGAGTGAAAGCAATGGCTGCACTGTACTGCTTTGAACCTGCAACAGGACAGCACAGAGGTGAAGCGAATAGACCACCCCAGTTCTGCAGCAAAATGGATGTCAAATAAGATACGTTTAAGATTTACTGTCTAATGTCAAGGTGGCTGTGTCCCATGCAAAGTGGCATCAATATCTAGGGGTTTCCACTTTCTGAAAAAACTTCAATCCATAAATCAGCCCAAGGTGGCATCACTAGTATTTCACCTCTCACCTTAATGATAGGAAATAACCATTTTTTATGCAGATCTTCCTATTATAGTGAAAAAAGTGTTGGCAAGCAGGATAACCATCTGGTATCTGAAGGACGTAAACACCAAGAAGGGAGAGAAGTTGCACACGCTAAACAATTCCTCTTCCTTCTCGGTGATGACATCCTTCCGATACCAGATGGTTATCCTTCATCTACATTTTCCCAAAGGAAGTGGTGGAAGCATCATTAATTAGGACATTGCACATTGAATTGGACACTAGAAAATACACTGCAGGGAGCAATCCTGACCTGGTCCAGGAGACAGATTTAAATGCAACATAATAAGTCTTCTCCATCACTAACAAATAAATTTCAAGTTAGATTATAGGAGTTACCCAGTTCTAAATTAACCTGTGTAAAGTGGGTCCCCTTATTCCAGTGGTCCCCAAACTTTTTCTGTCATGGCTCCCCTTACCCGTAATGGAATCTGTCCATGCCCTCCTGGGGGCTGGGAGCCAAGGGCTGGGGCTGGCCCGGAGTGGAGTTGGAGGCAGAGTGGGGCTGAATGGTGCTCCCGCCCTGCCCCCCATGCGGGCTGGCTCAGGCCCCTCACCCCACAGTTTGGGGACCACTGCCTTATTCTATGGAAGATGAGTGTCCAGAATAGACAGGTCATCTTGTTCAGCATTTATGTTCTTCTCTCACAGCACTACAATTCAATGAGCCACCAGTGTTCATTGTTAGTGCACTGATTACCTGCCCGTTTGAGGCTGTGGACACTCATTAGGCAGATGATCACCATGCGGAAGATGAGGAGGTCGGGAAGGAAGGAATATCCACACTCATATTCCTCTTCATCTTCGCTTGCTGAGTTCAGATTAGGAGGAGAAGGCAGGTAGAACAAGCAAAGGTTGAAATCCTCCAGCACCGACTGGCAAAGAGATGTTAGCTCAGAGTCCACAGAGCTTAACGTGGGGGGAAAAACAAATAGATTTACTCTTCAAATGCCCTGCAGCCAGTTAAGTCTCAAGCTCCTGGCAACTGGAACGTTCATGTGGATACTGAACAAAAACTGGTGCAAGCTCAGTCATCACTTAAGTCATTTAGAACAAGAGAGGACAAGGCATTGGAGAATATACTGAAGGGAACAATCATGCACAGGCAGAGGGAGAAAGACTAGATAATCTGAGCAATCTTTCCCATCCCTACAGAGTGTAAACTAAAGTGACACAATAAACAGCTGTCGGAGTGTCTCCTATACTGCCAGGATGGATCACTAGAGAATGAAGTGAGGGGCTCAACTCCTCACTCTTGGGATGAAGGTGCTGCCTCCATGGCTGACCCAAGCAGCGAGAAACTAGTCACAATTGACCTTTCATCCCATGTAGTAATGGCCAGGATATGAAGCAGTACATCAGCTAATTCTTCATTGATTACTTTAATATACTGACCTAATCAGCTATGGAAAGTCAACAGGTTTCTACAAGTCTGGAGCTCAATCTGATGCTGATATGATCCTTTACATTCCTAATTTAAGGATCTCAAAGCACTTTAGAAACAGCCACAAAAATTCCACATGAGATGCATAAATATAAATAATCACTGGGTGACTTTCTTCCCACGGGGGTATGCCTGGGTCAGGAGGCACTATATGGCAATACACATCAATATATACAGTACCCTTCGTTATTAAGAAGAGTGAACATTTCAGAATCAGTTACTTCTACTGTGTAGTTAAAACATTACACTGCAACAGCCTAAATTGAGGGTCTCGACCTTTTTCCTTCTGTGACCTCCCACACCTGTTCTCATCTGCAACCTCACACACACCCCAGAATCATTTGCAGCTCTTTGCTGCTTCAGAAGCAGCATTATGGGAATCAGTACAGTGGATTACAAGATGTTCCCAGCTTTTAGAGAGAAACTGTCTGCAAAAAGTCCAGCAAATCCTCTTCAGCAGGATAGCAGACACGGGCAATTGGAGGAGCTCTATTTCCTCTTCCACC
This sequence comes from Chelonia mydas, assembly GCF_015237465.2. NCBI lineage: Eukaryota > Metazoa > Chordata > Testudines > Cheloniidae > Chelonia > Chelonia mydas. The sequence goes on from NC_051264.2 coordinate 5,380,465, forward strand.
CTGAGACACAGACACCACCCACTGAATGTGCGTTACATGGAGTAACAGTGAAGTGTAAATCCAGGGTCAACCAGCACAAATCAATTCATTAAAATGGGCAAGAGAATCAGAGTGTGTACTGCCCCCTAACAGAAATCAATCTGTAACAAACAGTATTTAAAGGGTTAACCTAGAGCTACCTGAAATCTCTTGGCAGAGACAGAAAATCCAGGAAAAGCCACACAACTGTACAAAGCTTTCCACTTATTCCAACAGAAACAGGTTATAGAAAGAATAGCATCTTTCCCCTGAACAAGGAGGTTAGATTACAGGTGTTTATAATGAACTGCTCTACTGTTCTGCACGTGTGCAGATTGTGACCCTTTGCACCAATGTCATTCTGACAATGCTTGTTAGAAGCACAGATTTTAAGACTGGGCAAAGCATTTGAACACAGTGAGAGGGGCATCATAACACAACTATGACACTGGGGGATTGGGAAGTCAGAACTTCCGAGTTCTACATTCGCTCAGCCACTGATTTACTGAGTGACCACGACTAAATGATTTAATCCCTGTGTATGAAGTTTCTCTGTGGTGATGATAATACTCTCCTCCCTCACAGAAGTGTTAAGACTTTACTGACATTTGGGATTCTTGACTGAAAGACTCAGTAGAGGCATCACTAAGATATGCGGTTTTGCATTTGTGACAAGGGTACAAAGCAAAGTCTCTTCCATTTCTAATGTTTGCAGCTGAAAGTCACCTACAGAGGATAGAAGTTGTAGGGTAACCTTACCTGCTTTTTGGCTGCAAAAGGCTCTGGAGGTACATAAAGCTCACCAGCAACCTTTTAATATCTTTGCATCTAAAGATTAAAGAGAAACAGTTAAGTGAGTATCCCATCACTTGGCTGCAAGATGATAGCAATGTTCTTATTCGTGTATGTAAATCTGGATTGCTAGTAAATTAGTTTAATCATGGTCTCCCACCTTCACTTTAGTGGCACAGATGTGTGGCAAGCTAGCTTTTGCCATCAGAGAGTCCTGCTTTGAGAAAGGGGCATTGATAGTCCATCCATTTCAGAACTTATGATCATGTTTAAACTTTAGAAACAAGAAATATACACAGGAGTTTGGACGGCAAAAATGGTGGTGGGGTGGGAGAGCATTAAAGGGAATTAAGAATTCTGAGGCTGTTCAGTATTAAACAGAGCAAGAGCTTAAGTTGTAAAGGCAGAGGATATCAGTATTCTCGTGAATCAGAGGTGCTGGTTGAAGAATATTCATTTCTCCAGTTTTCATCCACATATTTACAAAATTTGTTCTCTCAGTACAAGAACCACGTCACACAACCAACCAATCATCTGTCCAGTTCTGGAGATGCATAGTGGAACAAACTACATATCTACTGGATGATATTTATTTGGCTCAGGCACTAGAATATCTGGAAGCAGGTGGTGGACATGAAGGAAGAAACTAGTCTGGATAATACTTGAGAAAAGCACTAAGAATAGAACCAGACCATTAGCAGAAAATTCTAATGCATTAAAAATCAAGGCCAGATAAATGGAAACAAGTTACTCATACTATTGACTTCCTATTAAATGCACCATGAATACTGGTCTACTAGATGGGTGATGACTATATGGACTTCCTGCACAGGCAGCAGTAAACACAACTAGCAAAGATGTATTTAAAACAAAGTAAATGGCTACATTGCTGACACAAGGTCTTAGTGAAGGACAGTGGGTTATGGTAGGTTGCTGAGTTAGATTCAAAGGGCTCTCAGTACCTACCTGATGCCAGAGTTCCCATATTGCTTTTTATTTCGTAAAGTGAAATTTAGTCCTTGTGACTCAATGGCAGCCCGGCAGACTGAAGTCCACAGGCTGGATGTACATAGGCTGTAGCAGTGCAAGCTTCATACATATTCCACTCCATTCCATACATTCCAGTATGCCTCAACCCTGATCTGCAGCAACCAGCGCTAGGGTTGAGAAGGGAATTCAACCTTTGCACCTAGTCAGTCCTTGGCCTCTTTCCCAGAGATCACCACTAAAGGGACCAATAGTGGGATCTAGACTGAGATCATCCAAAAAAAGTTTATCAAACAGCAACAACTGTGACTGGCGACTGATTTGAGCTGGATTTGTGCCAGACCCTATTAAAGACCCCAGGAATCGTACCCAGTGTCCTGTTTCTAAAGGAAGCCACTGATGATCACCTTCCAAGTCTTGTCCCAAAACCACCCTCTTCTCTTGTGTTCTTACCGTTTTTTGCTTGGCGACAGTTTCCTGGTTTCACATTTCTTCAGCTGGTGATACATTTTGGCTGCCTTGTCATACAGCCGCTTCAGGTTACCATACGCACCTTCAAAGGACACTTCAGACTGGATACTAAGATACCAACATTTTACAAACAAAAAGTTACTTTTCCGCAGGGATTCTCAGCAGTTACTTTTCGTGGCTTTGATTGGGCTGTGCCACGAATCTTAGGCTCAATTTTTAAAAGGTATTTTGGCACCTAAATATGAAGATAGGTCCTGAGTGAGACTCTTCAAAGTGCTGAAGGGATAGATTTATTTATAAGGATTTCAGTAGGCATTAGGCACTGTGAAGGAGTGCACTCCCTCTGTAAGGGACAGCCTGGGGTATAATCAAGGAGACCTGCCCCACACTAGGACAGAGATATTTAAACAGGAACAGGAAGCGGAGTAAGACAGAGGGGAATAGAAGCCATGCAGGCTGCAGCAGGGTAGTGGTGGTTTTCTCTCAGGCTCTAGGAAACTGGCCTAGCCAGCAGCTTTGTTCTGTGGATTTTAAATCTGGGAGCTGAATCACGGCCCTGAGGTGAGAACCTTAGGAACTGTTTATTGTAATCACTCAGGTCCTGAACCCTTATTAAAAGGGGATATGCTATTTGGTTGGTGTGTTGGTCTCTCCTTGCCATTGGGAAATTAAAGTGGGTCACATGGGCAGCACCACACTAGACTGCAGGGACTTGCCTGCCCCTTTATAAGCACCTAGGTGCTTTTGAAAATACCTGTCTTCATCTTTAAGTGCCTAAATATCATTCAAAATCTGGCCCTTTGTGTTTTATTTATTTATTCGGTGGCATGGTGGCCCTGTGATCCAGTACAGTCTTGTCAGGGAGGCAGCCTTCACCACCTCTCTCCACCAGCATTCTCACTAATAGCAGGTGTGCAAGGAAATGGAGCAACACATGAAGAAAAAGGAGAAAATCTGGCTCAATGACTGGGAGAGCAATGAGGACGCATCAGCTCCCTCCAGCCTCAGTATGTTATGTAACAGACACTCACCAGCGTAAATAGCAGTAGGTAGCTTCCACGTTGTAATATTTACTCCCTGCCAGTGTCCCCAGCTGGTTAAAGGGCATCCCTGTCATGAAAATTAAAAGGAGAGTGAACTAAGCCTGTGTTATTTTGAACAATCCTCATGCAAGAAGATCCTTTACATCTCACTACATTTCCGTTCATGATAGAAGGTGTACAGAGCCAGCAGGTACAAAGGATATTTACAAAGCCACGTTGAAGAGTTTCTGACTACTTGCTCACTTCACCTTTTCCCACTCTGCTTCATGCTACCCTCACATCTTCCTGTCCCACCTCTGCTTGCTCTCCTTTCTCCTTCAAGCAAGCCCTCATAGTCATCAATAATTCACCTGTCCCCTTCTCTCCTAAACTACTGTGCTGTCTGCCTGATTTGGATTAATAGACTAGTAGGGTTGGAAGAGACCTCAGGAGGTCATCTAGTCCAATCCCCTGCTCAGAGCAGGGCCAACACCAACTAAATCATCCCAGCCAAGGCCTTGTCAAACTGGGCCTTAAAAACCTCTAAGGATGGAGATTCCACCACCTCCCTAGGGAACCCATTCCAGTGCTTCACCACCCTCCTAGTGAAACAGTGTTTCTAATATCCAACCTAGACCTCCCCCACTGCAACTTGAGACCACTGCTTCTTGTTCTGTCATCTGCCACTACTGAGAACAACCTAGCTCCATCCTTTTTGGAACCCCCCTTCAGGTAGTTGAAGGCTGCTATCAAATCCCCCCTCACTCTTCTCTTCTGCAGACTAAATAACCCCGGTTCCCTCAGCCTCTCCTCGTAAGTCATGTGCCCCAGCCCCCTAATCATTTTTGTTGTCCTCCGCTGGACTGTCTCCAATTTGTCTACATCCCTTCTGAAGTGGGGAGACCAAAACTGGACGCAATGCTCCAGGTGTGGCTTCACCAGTGCCAAATAGAGGGGAATAATCACTTCCCTCGATCTGCTGGCAATGCTCCTAGTAATACAGCCCAATATGGTGCTGGCCTTCTTGGCAACAAGGGCACACTGCTGACTCCTATCCAGCTTCTCGTCCACTGTAATCCCCAGGTCCTTTTCTGCAGAACTGCTGCTTAGCCAGTCAGCTAAGGATTGCTAGAACATCTTATCTACATTTGTAAAAGTTCCATGTAAATTTACCATGCTATATAAATTTAATCAATAAACACCAATTATTCACACTTAGGGGTCAGCCATAGCAACAACTCAACAAGGAAAAAGCTTTGCACTATGTTTTTGTAACTGTACTCTTTGCAAAAACTGCCTCTAAGGACCACTCAGAAGCTTTAGCTTCTACTGAATGCAGCTGTCCACTTGACAATACCTCTCTGAGGGGGCTCATTACACATGTACTCCATGATCTGTATTGTTTGTTTCTGAGTGCAGCTCAAATGGTTAATTTGACTCTAAGTATCTATATAGTTCAGGTTCTTAGCTACCTCTGCTCACATCCAAAGCCCACAATTGAGATCATCTGGGGCTTTTAATTAAGACACCCTACATTTCAATATCTGTATACTGCTAGAAAGGCGCACACAGTCAGAAACCCTCAACTTTGATTCTCAAACTCAGGCTGTCAGACTTGGTAAGCCTTTCAGGGCATTCTGCAAGACCACTCTATTCAGCCAAGCTTCTTCAGGGCAGCTCAGGCAGTCTGTGTGTTCAGGAAGGTTTGAATCATTAATTGACCCTGTGTCAATTTTGTTCCGTATCGATGCATTTCTAATTTGTGCATATGCTTAGCGAGCATGACAGAAATTAAAACTAAATTTTAATTGCAACTGACTATTTAAAAGACATTAGACAAGAAAGCTATTAAATAAGTTCCCATACTTCTATTGTATCTTTTGACTGAGAAGATCAGAGTGCTTTACATGCACTAACCTTGTAATGTAGCAAAATTTCCCCATTTTACAGGTGTGAAAACTGAGGCACAGAGTGTTAAGTGACTTGCCCAAGAGGTCACAGTGGCACACCTGGAATAGAACCCAGGAGTCCAACTCCCAGTTTCCCACTGTGTTATATTTGCACAAAGTAACTGCTTGTAAGTCAAAAAAAGAGCATGTGGGGTTATATCAGTGGGAAAAGTTGTATTAGCAATAATGCTCTGCAAAAGCAGCAACACGCAGCTGGATCTTGGGTGAGCCAGACAAATATGACATCACCACTTGTGTGTAAATTTGAACTTTTATGCATGATGCGGCTAGAGAATAAGGATGAAGTTACCTGATAAATCAAAGTCATCCTGGGAGTTAAAGCAGAGATGCTCTCCTCTCCTTGGTTTGCCAGCAAGAGAGAGTCTCAAAGGGGAATTATTGTAACTGGATAATAAAACAAATCTCTCAAAAGTAAGAAACGTAAGCGTAACCCAAAGCAGAGCAATTGCTGCAATAGTGTTTTCTTCCAGTCATTTTCACAAGAGGTTTAGGTTATGTGAGCCACGTTATTGTTCTGGAAGGCCCCAAAATTCATGGCAATTCACTTACCAATTTGTGGTGCAACAGAAAGGGCTTGATAGTAAAACCTCTCAGCCAACAGTTCAGTGTCCACACCTGCCAACTCATTCTGATAGCGAGCTGAAAAGACAGACAGACACATCATGCACAGGCTGAGCCCTGGTATTGCCCAGTGCATAAAGGGAACAATATTGTGTTTAGCTGTGACGCTTGGAGTACCTTCCCAGACCTGAAGAAGAGCTCTGTGTTGCTCAGAAGCTTGTCTCTCTTGCCAAGAGAAGTTGGTCCAATAAAAGATATTACCTCACCCACCCTGTCTCTCTAAGTTTTTCGTGCACATTCACATGTGTTTTCATTCCTTCACACGCACACAGATACTCAAGAAGTTAAATCATGTCACACACTCACTTCTTGTGGTCGTGACTGTGAGGTACAGACAAGTCCTCTACCGAATGGACCAACCCATGTACATGTTTCGTACTAACTACTGAAAGGCCACAGCTTTGACATTATCGTCCTGCACTGGATTCAGTTTAGAATTCTGCAGGTTGGGCCAAATTCTCATTTACACTCAGGCCTCCTTGCACCACTCAGGCTCGCTCAGAGGGTCTTAGCGTGTACTTGGTAAGTTATGCCCACTTTAAGGACTTCTTTACAGTGCCAGAGCAGTGCAAATTAAAGTCAGACCCTATGTTCTTATACAGAAACGGATTCAGACCCAGAACACTTGTTAAATGTCTAAGTAAATAGCGTACTCCATGTCTGCGGCACTCAGACAGGACCCCCACATTCTGTAACAGATCTGTTAGCTGAGAGGGTTTCACTTCAAATCTGTTAGTGACAAATGTGTGTAAGGGCTTGTCTATACTGTCGACGGTGCCGTAGCTCTACCAAACAATCCTCTACTGCAGGAGCAGCCTACAGTGATAGAATGGTCTTTTCCATCACTATAGAAAAACCACCTCCCTGAGCGACAGTAGCTAGGCTGATGGAAGAATTTTCCATCCAGCGGGGTTAGGTCAGCACAGATATGGCACTCGGAATTGTGGATTCTCCCCCTCCCCCTGCTCCAGAGCAATGCAACTGTGTCAATCTAAATTCTAAATGTACAACAGGCCTAAGACAAACCAGTTTCTCCAAGGAATTATCACTGGTGACTAATGATCATGGTATCCCTGCTATGCATGCAACAGCTTTTATATTTTAAAGGTCCCCATGCAAGAAAACACTGCTCTTACCTAAATCTCCCAGATAAACCAGACATCTGTGACACGCCATCTGTGCCCACTCCATTTCTTTCCCCGATGCAGACACAGGTTTCTTGCAGCCTACATGAGAAATACCAAATCACAACACGCCCGTGGGTGAAGACCGCTGGAAAGAGACAGCAGCAGCCTATATTTCTTCATGAGATACATGACGGTTAAGTGCATACGCATAAGAGATCACACACTTAGACCGGAGTGCGGGCCTTTGTCTGTGTTGTATTACAGATCAACGCAGGTTTGTTTCAGGCTATATAAGACTCAACATATCCTTTTTTTCTAAACCAACCTCACTTCTCCTAAGGGCAGTATAATGCACTATTCCACAGCGATCACTAACAGTGCTACCTCACTCATTTGTCCTGAAGCCAGGGCCAGAACTTTCACCACCAAGCCACTAGAAATGTGGTGTGCATTCAGCACTGGATAAGCTTGGCGAGACTGTTAAAATAACAGGGAGAAAAAGGAGGCGAGAAGATGAGATGACAGACAACAGGGGAGGAAGAGAAATAAATGGGTGAAAGGGATAAAGAACAAAACATATTCCTGTAGCTACAGCCATCAGCAGTCTTACAGCGAGAAAAGCCTCCAGAAAAGAACAACTCAGTCATTGGGAAGTGGCAGGAGCAAAAAAGAGGGGTCCAATCAGCTGATCTAAAGCTAACTACAACAATCAAGCATAAGTCATCTTAACTCCTGGAGGTGTTTGTCACTGGTGGGACATGTCCCACCAGGACAGATGTTTTTGAAACAATCTTCCATCAGCACCTTCTCACCAGCCAGTGACCAGTGAGGAATATGTTCTGATTATTACAGGCATTGCATACGTGATATTTTACCAATACGCTGACTTCAAAGTTGTGCCTATAGCTGATGGTGAACCTATAAAATGTTTTGCCATGTACCTCTGTCATCCCCATTTATGCCACCTTGCCATTAGCCTCCTCCCACTTCCCCCATTTTTAGTTGTCTGCCCTTCAGCACGACTCTTCCCCATCCACCATTTTTAACGATGCTGCAGTGTTTAATTTTCATTGTATTTTAATTGCAAGTGTCTGCAGCAACTTAGAGGACAGGACTTGTGCAAATGCAGTCACCTATCAAGGATTACAAATCCAGCCACAATTTAAAATAGGATTTATTAGCCCTGCAGTTCCATGAAAATGTTTCTTATAGCAACAGTTGCTAAGGACATCTGCCTTTTAAACTGATGTTTCAAAGCCAACTGCAATACAATCATCTTCCACCAGCTAAGAACTGAACACAAGCAAGTTAAACAGTCCACTGCTAGATACAGATGGATATCTCGAACTCCAAATTCTCTCTTTTCTCCACTTAAGTCCTTCTCAATGTTTCATTATTCTCCTTTCTCATATAAATAATAATGATGATGATGATGATAACAACAACAATTATTATACAAAAAAAATCAGCTTAAGTTTCAGCTCCATTTCTGCAATTGAAACCACATGGATAGACCCCTGAAGTCAGAGACGTGCAGAGGTTTGCCTAGATTCAATTGCAGCATCAAGGGTTTTAGTACACACATGCGGGATAAAGCACACAAATGTAACAAAGAGGAAAGAAGGTAACAAGAGTGCAACACAATTTTGCTCACTCTTTATAGCCAGAGGTAAGTGCTTTTTCAAAATTTGCTGTAAGATCTGCCATACTGAACATTAACACTTGCTAGAGGATTTTCTAAGAGAAGTTTGACTGCAATAAAGAATATTTTCCACCCCTCTTGTTTCATTACCAAAAGTTTTAACTTGAAAATAAAAGCTGAGCAGCCTGTGTTTTGAACAGGTAACAAGCTAATGAGAAAAGGATAATCCTCTGCATTTTGAAACTGAAACAAGTATTTGCAAGGGGAAGCCATCTGCTTATGACTCTTGCATCAGCCAAGAGCAAATACACATCAGGCACTGACCTATCAGTGGGTCGGTTACGTGAGTCCAGTCAATACAGCACTGCAGCTCCAGTTGATAGTGAGACTGAATGTAGAGAAGAAGGTGTTGGTAAAACCCTATGCCAGCGATTAGGTGAGTCCGGTATGCACACTCCAGGGTGCTGCGGCTGTGAATGTGCTGTAGAAAACAGAAATAGGCAGCCAGGTGAGAGCCTGTTAATGCAGTCCAGTAAGAATCCGGCAGACATCATGAGTTGCACTTGGTAAAACAGAGGTAGCTGGTAACTCATCTTTTGCCATCCTCCCTCAATTCACTCCACCTTCCTGCTCAATAACCTAACCAGTATTGTTGATATCTAGTATTTGACAGGTGTAAACATCAAGAAAGGAGAAATTACTTAGGCACGGTACAGAGATATAACTAGGAATAACAGACTATTAAGAAATTAAAACACAAGCTGAGAATCAGGAAATGTTTCCTATTTCCATTTTATTCTCCCAAGGGAAATGGTGAAAGATCCATTAGCTTGGGAAGAGAGTAAACCAAATGCTCACAAGAAAAATCATTTGTTGGCTGGGGGGAAACAGACTATATCTAAGAGAGGTTTCAGATCTCTAACCTTTATGAATTACCCGACTGCACTGATTACATTATCATTCTTCATTTAGGCACCAACACTCTCAGGTGTATTTAACAACTACCAATAGGTTTCTGGTAATGCAAAATAACCTTGTTTCCAGCAGTACTAAATCAAACCTTCCCTGACCAGCCACACTCAACAGGCCAAGATGATTCTACCTCTAAGAGCAGGTCCACACCACAAGAAAAGGTGTGCTCTTAACTTAGGTTAAAACAGCAGTGAAGACAGCAAATCAGTTTGTAACTCAGGTTAGCAGCCTGAGTTGAAGCCCATGGAGTTGCACTCAAGCAGCTAAACCAAACTAAAAGCAGAGTTGCCACATCTTCATTGCTATTTTAACCTGAGTTACAAACACTTTTTTTTTTGGTAGTGCAGACACACTCTCACAAGCATCCCACCTAAAAATCAGCCGCGTCAATCTTTCTTCCCTCCTCGGTTCATCTGATTTACTATTGTGGGACAGCAGGACTGAAGGACTTGTGCCTCTAATAGGATAATACACACATATTTACACACACACACACACACACACCTCAAAGTGAATTCATTTTTTCAGGATATTTTCACTCACTTTAATTGCTATCTGTACATAGTGAGGCACTGAAACAAACAAGGACTTTCATTCTATGGCACTACCAATGGAGTTTCACTAGATGGCAAAGATAATCTTGAAGCCAACACACAGAGCTGAGAGTCAGGAAATCTGGATTTTATTCCCAGCACTGCCACAGACTCGCTGCAATAACCTGGGCAAGTCACAACACCTCTATACCTCGCTTTCCTGACCTTTTTAAAAAAAATAAAGATGATAAGCATACCCCCTGTGATCTGAACTGTGATATCTGAGCACTTGTTTGCAATACTTCCCTCCACCTTGGAGGTCCTATGGCCATATTCATTGACACAGTATTTGTAAAGAACTTTTGAGATCCTCAGATGGAAGGCACCAGGAGACCTCAGTTCACTGTAAAGCAGAACCAAATTTAGATAAGACCAGTATGGTATTCCAATTAGAATGAAGTTCATTTGACAGTTGTCTGATAAGATCACCAGGATAATGTGCGTAGCACTATATAATAAAAGTAATTTGACTTTCTAGATTCTCTCTAGCATGAAACTAATTAGCACTTTTCTGGATCTTCACATGAATTGATTCCGACACCTGCTTCACATGGAGATATTATTCCTATTTTGGAGATGGGGAAACGGAAAGCAACCTAATTCGGAGAGGCTCGCTGCACCGCCAAGGCCAGAATGATTTGCCCACGGTTAGAAAGGAAGTCTATGAAAGAGCTAAGATTAGGATTCAGGAGCTTCTGGCTCCCAGTCTTGTGCTCGGACGCTGTTTCCAAATAAATTAAGCCATTTATATGTCACACAGCACAAGAATTTCTGGCTCAGAGGCACAGATACCTGCCTTTTTATTCGTTTTAATGAGCTGGATAACTTCATAGTAAACCTTTCTCCACAGCAGTTCCTCTGCTTTTCTCCCATAATCCACTGGGTGCAAGAACATCAGCTTCACACACAACTCTCGCAACCTGAGACACAGAGCAGAAAGTTTACCATTCCATTAGCTGCAGTAGCCACTTACATAACCAAAACTACATGCGTTAGGGACAAAGGAAAGCCTGAATGTCATTAAAGGGGAAGCATGGCCACCTAGTGGTCATGCACTCTGGGTCACTCACAATCCAGATCGACAGCAACATGCCCAGCCCCAAGGGAGAGCGGTGAGCAGTCACCCCCTCTGCTCATGACCAGTCTCGCTGAAGCATGGAGCAGGGTTGTCAGTCTCTTGAGGGAGCTGTATGTATCCCTCCTCATCTGTAAGCAGGGAGCCATTCTTCTGCACAAGTAATAAGACTGCTTGTGGCCTGCCAATTCATGGGGCAGCCCACCCCCCACCTCCAACATACACACACCACATCAAGACCAGAGAGTCAAGAATTCCCCAGCTCTCCCCCTCCAGCCACCCCCCAAGCCCTGCATGTTGCGGCAGACTCTCCTGCCTTGCAAGTCTTTTGAGAGTGGAAGAGGGACATAAATATACTTTATTTTTCAGCAGCAATGTGTTCAGAGCTGCACAAGAAGCTTACAGGCTAAAATCAGATATAATAATTATGCGAATGAGGGAGTGAATGAACACGTACAATTAGCCTAGCACTCTTACCAGCTATTTATCAGCATCTAACCTGCAAGACACTTTTACAGAGAAGTAAACACTAAAGCAAGCCACATAATAAATTTCCACAGCAAGGGAACTAAAAATGCTGTCAGAGTAGCATTTACATAGAATGAAACCTGCACTAAGCACCACCCCCAATAAGCAATCACTTTTAATTATCCCTGTATGGCTTCCAGTAAAAATTTTTTCAACCATGAGATAAAGAATCCTCTTTACTAGGGAAGAAGTTTATTTTACTTATTTTTTATTTTTTCCTGGAAAATGAAGACAGGCTTCACTATATATGTATGAAATTCCTTCAATACACAGGTATTTTAAAGGTATTATAATTATAAAATTATAAAAACAGATCATCATTAACCGCAGTGGAAAAGACTTATCTGTTTTGCCGGAGCCCCAGTCATGAACCAGGACAACGTTGCGTTAGGCGCTGTGCAAAAAGAACACGCAAAGAGCTAGGGGTACTTTGCTTGACAGGTGCACTACAAACTCAGTTCCCTGTGAAACTGCTGAAACAAAGCCATGTGTAACTTAGCACATTAGATTTCTCCTATCAAAAATTAAAATAAAGCATCTGCCCAACTTACTTGTTCCTCAAGCTGATGTTCTCTGGCTTGAACACTTCTTGATAAGCTGCCTTGTTACCGAGAATGAGATCCAGTCTATGAACTGCCTCCACCACCGCTCTGCCAGACAATACAGAAAGAAGAGCTTCAGCATAACAATTCACATGTGAGGGCCTTCTGTGAGATCCAGGATCTACCCATGATAGCTTCAGCCAGCGAAGAAGCCTGGCTTATTTAACATGATCATTAACGAACTGTACCACCCCACATCACACCAACTGATCTACTATTTTTGAACAGTTCTATTATCCTTAACACATTACGGAAAAAAGAAAGGTTTGATGTAACCAATAAAGTATATGCTAGAATTCATCTGCTTAGCTACTGGGTACCACTACCTGATGAGTCAAATATAAAGTATTTTTGCACTGGCAGACTTAAATGAGACAGACTTCTATTGATACACTAGTGTGAACTTTTAACCTCTGCAGTTCAAAAAAAAAAAAAAAGTCAAAATGGATTGGTTTTCAGTGATTACAGGAGGGGCTAAGGATCAACAGTCCTGTATTTCCTGTTCCTGTTCTTTTGTTGACTTGCTGCATGATCTTGGACAAGTCACTTCTTCACCTTCATTGTGCATCACCTTCCCCATCATTGTTGTAGTGATTCATTAATTAATAAGTGCAAAGAACTTTGAGATCCTTGGAAGAAATGTGCTCCATAAGAGCCAAGTATTATTATGCTTCTGGCAGAACAGTTTAAAACACCTGAATTAAAAACAAAATGTTTTCTCCAAAGCCAGCTGCAACATTGAGCAGGCAACATCAAGTGTACCATCAGTCCAAAAACTGCATTCATGAGTCACTGCTTGAAACTCCTGGGTCTCCTGGAGAAGAATGCAAACGTGTGTAAAATGCAAAGTATGTGACGATTCGAAGATATGAACTAAGCTGACTGGCCAAACTGATTCCATCCAACTGCACCATAATCAAAACCGAGAATCTTGTAAGTATCCACAGCAAACACTAGTACAGGCAGAAAACACATTGACTGATACCTAATAAAGGAGTTCAAGAAAACAAAATTTAGCAATGACCAAGTCAAATTCACTCCATTATTTAGGGCCTTCTTTTTAACCTCTGCTTCTGTCAACCCTATAACTTGGCGGCCACTGGATCAGCTATGGTAAACAGCCTACCCACCTCTCTGCATTTCACTCATTCCTCACATCCTCTCTTTAAAATACAGCTCCCAACTCCCCTTTCCTCCATCCTGCCAACAATCTGCAGGCTATCAACCATATAGGAACTTACTCTTTCCCACCCAGATTCCTCTTTACTTGTCTTTGCTCATCCACTCTGAACATACTTTAATATTTCCATTGCTGAACTGAGCGATTTTTCTTCGAACAAGAAGTTGAAGATAGAGAAACTGTACTGTAAATAAGGGATAAGACAGACCAAATATGGGCTACACAAAGCAGAACATTAGCCACTTCTGCTGCCACCAACCTCCCCCACAAAAAATCCCCATCACTAGCATAAAGCAAACCACCCCACTGAAACTTCCCTGACCTTCTCTTCAGAAATATGCACAGATGGACACCAGACAGTTTGTGTAGGGGACTTGCACATAGGCATCTGCAAGCAAGAACATGCAAAGGTAGTTTCAGCCTACCCATTAGAATCTAACAATCTTCCTTGAAAACTACAGAAGTCAGTACAAGGCAACGGATAGTTTCACATGCTGCTCCTTCCTAGCAAATCAAGTCTCCTTTACAAATGCACAGGCTGAAAAGTAATCTCGGAAAAAAAATTTCAGGATTCCAGAAAGACAAAAATATCCATCTAACATGACACCCCAAAAGAAAGGGGGAGGGAGGGGAACAGAGACTGAAATGATTCTGTCCCTAAACAGGATCATTGTTTGTAAAGTAATGGATTGGGAGATGAAAACATAGCTAATGTACAAAAAAAATAGTTCCCTTAACGTAACAATTTCTTCTTAATAGTCTATCTTGTCTTGTATTTCTTCATGGCTGAGAATCACATACTAAAGAGTATATTACGAATACTCCACCACCTTCCACCCAAGGACCTCAAAGTGCTTTACAAACTCCAATCCAATCTCAGAATAGCCCTGTGAGGTAGATAGGCAACATACACATTTGCCGGTGGGGAAAGAGAGGCACAGAAGCTACGCAATTCGCCAAACATCAAGCAAGTCAGTGGCAGAGTCAGAAATAGAAGCCATGAGTTTTAGTTCTAGGTCCCCTGCTTTGACCACAGGTAGTAAGCTAGATGGATAAAACTTAATAACTTAACTGTCATCCTACAGTTTTTGTCCTACCATTTACACCTCACTATAGACTTTGCTACCAAAGCACTACAGGAGGATCAAAGATTAATTTGATCAAACAGAGCTCACTTCTCTGTTTCATTCACTAGCATTTCCAGAAGAACTCAGAACTTCTGATTCATTTTCCCCCACCCATAGTGAAGACGGAAGCCTTTGAAAGACTCCTTTCCTTCCAAGAATGGACCAAAATATGTACTCTTTACTTCTGTCAAAGCTATTGTTTAAAAAGCCACATCTTTTCATGGCGTACTAGTCAAATACAAAAAAATTGTACTGCCTCCAGTCCAGCCTCGCTCAGTCACAACGACACTTCTCAAAAGTGAAAATGATGTCACTCAGACTACAAGGGTCAGAAACGGAGTAGCAGTGAACACCTGTTTATAAGCAGCTGAACAGACCCTGAAAATAGGATGTTAACTTGTGATGCAGTGTGATGCAAGCACGTGTCTTCTTTTAAAAGTGTAAATTAACTGTATTTGATCAAACACTGACCCATTTGCCCTGCCATTTATTAAACTCAAACTGCTTTATGGATCTCTCACATGAACACACCACTCTGATTATTTCATTGCTGACAGCTCAATGGAGCTCATAGGCCAGGACAGAATTGTATTCTTGTATATGTACCTGAAAGGGGATCACAAAGTCTTGTGTAAGGATCTACTTAACTAAGCAACAACATCAACACACATGGACACTCCATGTACACATGAAGTTAGATTAAACAGACTGAGGAGACAATTTGCCAGAGCACCTGGCAGTATTGCCCTTACTGAGAGTCAAGAAAACCAAACAGATTGTTATCTGGATATCAACAGTATTGCTGGGTAAAAATGGGATCAAATGGTTAAGTAATGAATCTTGCTCACATGCACCAGGGTTGAACCGACTTGCCAAATTTGAAGTCAGGAAAGGTTTTCCTCCAGGGAGTACTTAGTTGGGAACTTCTGGGTATTTTTGCCTTCCTCTAGAGCATAGGGCTGGGAATCATCCATTAGGGTGTATCCCACATGATCAACTTCCTGAAATTGCAGTGGATGGGCACTAGTGGACACTGGTCCTTCCAGTTGTTTTCTATGTTTCTATGGACAAACAAACTAACATTGTATCTGCAACCTAAAAGCCAAAAAAGAGAGCAAGATTTGTTTTCTACAAGATATACACAACACACTGATCAGAACATAACTCAGTCTGCTCATGTCCTAATCTGACTGACACCAGGGGCTGAGTTACGTTTTGGAGTTAACAAACTGATGTCATGCCTCACTACATATTTTAACACCTGCTGGGTTTAATCCCTGCTTTCAGCCAGCAGATCAGAACCACAGAGAAAGCAGATCAGATGCCAGTCTGTAAAAAGAACCTAACAGGGCATCTCATGCCAAGCTACATGGAAACAATCCAATGATGAGTCCTCTTTGTCTAGAGGAGAAACTGATCTAACATTTTCTTTCCTTGCCATTAACACTTTGGAATTGGGCAGGATGGCACATCTTATTTATTTAAAACATTACTGATCGGGGTAGCCTTGTGGGAATGAGATGTGTCCACAGGGGGAACTGCAGCCATTGTCTTATTCCAGCTTGTATCAGTACAAAATAATATAATGCAGTACAATCTAAAATTGTAGACTACACAAGGTTAATGCAGAGCTGAATGGCTAGTGGTTACTTGGAGGCAATTCTGACTTGGGATTCAGGTGAAACAAGTTTGGTGATCTCAAATTAAACCACATATTGTTAACAAACACATAATTTAACCCAATGGACAGATTTTTAGGAGAGACCCAGGACTGGACTAGCTCAGGAATTATACATACTGGAAGAGCCAAATGGGAAAGCTTGCCCACCTCTGCCTACAGCATATTCCTCAATCTCACACAGGAGTCTCTGCACTGAAGGAAGGATGGTTTTGTTGTTGAAGCGAGACTTGAGTTCAATTCCCAGCTCTGTCACAAATTCTCTGTGTGACACTAGGCATGACACTTAGACAACAATTACAGCCACAAAGGTGAGCCCATTCATGCATAGTTTAAAGTCTGTACTGGAACGTACAAGAAGAGATGAATCAAAGAAACACATCAACACAGGGATCAAAAGTTTCTAGAAACTCACATCGTAGCCCGTGTCCTCAGCTAGCACATGGAATATGATGAGTACAGTACATCTTCCTGCAAAGCAAGTTACCTGTACATTTTACACAATCCTACATTTGAACAGAAGAACAAGATGTGACACTAGGCTGTTTAGTGTGCAAGCCATGTTAGTAGACTTACTAAATGTAAATTCTTTAACAAAATCAAGCTACAGGCTTCTGGCTAACATAATTTGGCCTCTCTTGTAATAAGCAGACCTTTTTAAAGGCTAAGCACATAGTTATCTCAGCTATAAAAATACAGCAAGCACTTAGATGTCTAGTGAAATTCTACCCTAGAAGTTTAAATATAAAAAACTTACTTCCTATTGCCTTGAACACCAGAATATGTTAGTATGGAATGGAGTATTTTACGGTCTGACTGCTAATACCAAGACCCTAATACATTTTGGCGCTGTAGGCATCTCCTGCATGACAGAGCATCCTACAACATGGGCAACTAAAACCACTGCTTTTCGCTACACTCTGTGTAATGAAAAACATGTCATTTAACTTGAATGTAAAAAAACACGCAATTGTATAAAGATCCATCACAGCCACAGTTAGGGAAATGCTTTTAATAACGTACCAGTCAAAACTTTGGACTTTTGTACAAGGATCTAAACATGCTTTACAAAGGTAGGCGTGGTTATCTCAATTTTACAGGAGAAGGAAGAAAAATTACTCAGATGGGAAAACTGAAGCAGAGAGGGACAGTGACTTGGTCATGGGTATGCAGCAAGTAGAACCCAGGAGTCCTTATTCTCATGCCTGGACTACACTTAAAATTTAGGTCGATGTAGCTATGGTCCTCAGGTGCGTGAAAAATCCACACGCCTGAGGGTATGTCTACACTGGGACTTGGTCGGCAAAACTTTTGTCATTGAGGGATGTTAAAAACAAAAACAACCACACCCCAAACAACAAAAGTTTTATCAACGAAAACCGCCAGCGTGAACAGCACTTTGTTGGCAGAAGCACTCTCCTGCCGACAAAGCCACTGCCGTTCATGGGGGGGGGGGGGGGGGGGGCAGTTTTTTGTCGACAGGAGAGCTCTCTCCTGCTAAGAAACAGCAGCTACACTGCATGGCTTTTAGCAGCATAGCTGTAGCAGGACAGCCGTGTCGCTAAAAACCGTGTAGCGTAGCCGTAGCCTGAGTCACAGCTCTGTCAACCTAACCCCCAGCGGAGACACAGCTAGGTTAACAGAAGAGTACTTCCTATCCTCGCTTGCGGAGGTGGTGTTCCTACAGCGATGGAAAAACACCTTCTGTCAGCATAGGCTGCATCTACACTATGGGGTTAAGCCAGCAGAGCTAGAGCATTGTAGCTATGACAATATAGTCCCCTTAGTGTAGACATACCCCCACTCCCTAGATATAATGTTCACTGACACCTGAAGCCTACAGCTGTCCTTTGCTCCAGGTTATAAGAAGAATGCCATCCCTGCTGTGCTATCTTGACTTGTATTGCAGTAGCACCCAGAGACCTCCACTCAGATTGGGGTGCTGTACAAACACCTAGAGTGACAGGGTCCCTTAAGAGTGACCAACAAGGTCTATGAATGCCCAGCACCCTCCAAGCCTGCCAGCCCCTCTGGATCCTCAGAAACTGGAGACTAACAATACAACTGCTTTGGAGAAGGAGGAGGTGGGGATTAACAGGGGCTTAGTGCCCAGCTCTTCAGCACACCCCTCCCCGTCCTATATAAGCAATGGCACAATCAGGGTAGGGATGAGAAGAGAAGAGGACAGCCCCTCTGCCTCCCCATGCACAGGTCTCTCTGACCCAACCCCCCCACCTCCTATCCTGTGTCCAGCTGCCCCCCAGCCCCTGTTCTCCCTATATCTCCCCCTCCCCACCAACTCCTTTCCATCACCCTCTCCCCTCCTCAATTCTCCCCCAGCCCCTCCTCTCCCCAGCCCCATCTTCCCACATCCCCCACCCGCAGTTCTCTCCTCAGCCCCCCTCCATCCCCCTCTCCCCACCCCCAGTTCTCCCCCAGCCTCTTCTCTCTCCCTATTTCACCCTCCCCATCCCCCATCTTCCTCTACCCCCATCCCCCTCAACTCCCCTCCATCCCCCTCTCCCCACCCCCAGTTCTCCCCCACCCTCGTCTCCCCACCCCCAGTTCTCCCCATTCCCCGCCCCCTTCCCACATCCCCCACCCCCAGTTCTCCCCATCCCCTGCCCCCTTCCCACATCCCCCACCCCCAGTTCTCCCCCACCCCCAGTTCTCCCCATCCCCTGCCCCCTTCCCACATCCCCCACCCCCAGTTCTCCCCCACCCCCAGTTCTCCCCATCCCCTGCCCCCTTCCCACATCCCCCACCCCCCTCTCCCCACCCCCAGTTCTCCCCATCCCCTGCCCCCTTCCCACATCCCCCCCCCCAGTTCTCCCCCACCCCGCTCTCCCCACCCTCAATTCTCCCCATCCCCTGCCCCCTTCTCACATCCCCCCCCCCAGTTCTCCCCCCCAGTTCTCCCCATCCCCTGCCCCCTTCTCACATCCCCCACCCCCAGTTCTCCCCCCCCCAGTTCTCCCCATCCCCTGCCCCCTTCTCACATCCCCCACCCCCAGTTCTCCCCCCCCCAGTTCTCCCCATCCCCTGCCCCTTCTCACATCCCCCACCCCCAGTTCTCCCCCACCCCCAGTTCTCCCCATCCCCTGCCCCCTTCTCACATCCCCCACCCCCAATTCTCCCCCACCCCCAGTTCTCCCCATCCCCTGCCCCCTTCTCACATCCCCCACCCCCAATTCTCCCCCACCCCCAGTTCTCCCCATCCCCTGCCCCCTTCTCACATCCCCCACCCCCAGTTCTCCCCCACCCCGCTCTCCCCACCCCCAGTTCTCCCCATCCCCTGCCCCCTTCCCACATCCCCCACCCCCAGTTCTCCCCCACCCCCCTCTCCCCATCCCCAGCTCTCCCTCAGCCCCTCCTCTCCCCATATTTCACCCTCCCCGTCCCCCATCTCCCTCCCCCACCATCCCCAGTTCTCCCCCACCCTCCTCTCCCCATCCCCCGCCCCGGCCCCAGGTCTCTCCCCCGCCCCCCCGCCGGTTCTGCCCCCGGCCCCGCCTCACCGGTACAGCCGCTTGGTGTGCAGCACCTTGGCCTCGGGCTCGCCGCTCTCGCCGGGGGTCCCGCTGCCCTGGCTCATGGCGCCCGGCAGGGGGAGGCCCGGCGCGGCCGGCTCCTTCCCTCCTCAGCAGCGCCCGCTCCCTGCCGCCTCCTCCGCCCCGCAGCGCGGCCGCCGCAGCCACCGGCCCCGCGCGGCCGCCATCGCTCCGCCGCGGCCCTCTCCCCGCCCCCGCTCGAAGTCACGCGAGACTTCGCCCGCCTCTCCCGTGGTCTCTCGAGAGCGGGACTGCCCGCCCATGCCTCCGGCGGGCAACATGGCGTCCGCTCCGGCTTCACCGCGCGAGATTTGGCGGCTAACCCCCCCACCGCCAGAACTGTCGCTCTCCGCTGCCAGGACTTAGTGCTGGCAACATGGCCGCCTCCTAGCTTCAACTGCCATTCAAATAAACTTTATTGACAACACATGACTTCGGCAGACAAAAGGGGGAAGGGGCGAGGCGAGGCGAGGCTGCAGTGGGGATGGGGACAAACCAAGGCTTACCCCCACCCTCTGAGACGGCAGGGGCCTCAACAGGTGCAGACAGAAGGGGGCCTGATTCTCCTGTCACTTAAACCAGTTTAAATCCTGTAACAGTAATGGAGTCCCTCCTGATTTACACTGGTGAAACTGAAGCCAAATCTGGCCCGGAGAAGCCAGGACCTAGGACTTGACATAGGTGCAAGTCAGTCAAGCTGAAAACTCTAGGGGATCAGGCACTGGACTGGGAGCCAGGAGACCTTGGTTCTGTTTTAATTGGCCCCACTTTCACACTGAGGATATGCTTTTTAATTCGTGTGTAAAGGGTTAAGAAGGGATTAATCGATATTTAATAAAGGGTTGGAGTCTAACAGGTTGCTTATGAATAGAGCCCCACCAAATTCACGGCCGTGAAAAACGTATCACGGACCATGACATCTGATCTCCCCCTGTGAAATCTGGTCTTTCGTGTACTTTTACCCAATACTATACAGATTTCATGGGGGGGTGGGGAGGGGACGGGACTACCAGTGTTTCTCAGACTGGGGGTCCTGACCCAAAAGGGGGTCGCAGGGGAGTCGCAAGGTTATTGTAGGGTGATCATGGAATTGCCAACCTTACTTCTGCACTGCCTTCAGAGTTGGGTAGGGTGACCAGGTGTCCAGTTTTCGACCAGAACACCTGGTCGAAAAGGGACCCTGGTGGCTCTGGTCAGCACTGCCGATCAGGCCGTTAAACGTCCGGTCAGTGGTGCTGCCCGGCTAAGGCAGGCTAGTCCCTGCCTGTTCTGACACCACGCTGCACCCTGGAAGTGGCCAACAGGTCTGGCTCCTAGGCGGGAGGGGCCACGAGGCTCCGCAGGCTGCCCCTGCCCCGACCACCGGCTCCACACTGGAACCGGCCAATGGGAGATGGGGGGGCGGTGCCTGTGGGTGACAGCAGCGTGCAGAGCTGCCTGCGTACCTCTGCCTAGGAGCCGGACCTATTGCTGGCCACATCTGGGGCCTGCCTTAGCGCCCCCCACTGCGCCGCTGACTGGGAGCCGCAACCCAGAGACCCAACCCCCTACCCCAGCCTGGAGCCCCCCCAAACCCAGATCCCCTTCTTCACCCCAAACCCCTCATCCCTGGCCCCACCCCAGAGCCTGCACCCCCAGCGCTTAGCACAACAAGGACTTGATTTCAGTGGAGGTCCCAAGTGCAACTGCAATACATAATATAATTAATCCTTAGGAAATCCACCCCGTATTGTAAGTCACGTAACCTTTCTAAAGACAGTAGGTTCAGGGTAGATCAGTGCTTGGATGTGGGACCTAAGGGAGCAGAATTCAAACATATGTTGAGATTATGTTAATAATTTGAATCAACAGGAGCAGCGTGTTCTGAGTAAAGTCCAGATCTCCACCCATTGGGCAGTGCTGTGATGCGATGGAGTGAGGGAAGATGAGTGTCTCTTCCTTAATTCAGAATTCTCTTTCTTTTCTGGGGTATTTAATTACAATTTCTGTAATTAGATCCTAAACATAATCTGACTGTGGGTTGTTTTTTGTGGGGAAGGTGGCTAGTATAATCAGGAGCCATGTTAGCTCTGTTCCCTCGTTTCATTTCACTAAATTGCTCAACATGAAAACGAATCTTGGAGTGTTTGCTTGGAGAAGTGGCTATGAAGATGTTTTAACTGCTTCTTTCTGCCTCCAGGGTCCTTGTGAGTTATCCCAAATAAACACAAATATGGAGGGCACCTTCCTGGTTTCCTTACCCCATGCAGTTTAATCACCCAAACCATTGTCCAATCCAGGGGTTTGTACATACTGCAAACTAAATATTGATCTAAGATTTTGATGCTGGGGTCAGCACTTATGCTGACATCACTCACATCTGCCTACACACACACGGAGTTTATATTACACCACACTCATATGTGCATACAGATAGATCCACACACTCCAGCACTAACACACGTAAACATCATAGTCACATATTATGCTTTCAACCCACACGGACACACACAACATACACCGTACTCGTATACACACAGACACACCCACACATGCCGCTCCCTACTTATTACATACACAACATATACACGTGCTCCACATTTATATACACACCATACTTACATATATACACACACACACCACACAGCATACGCGGCATATATGCACACTGCAAATGCACCAAATAAATAAGTACACACGCAATGCATGTGTGAGCACATGCACACACACACACACCTCAAAGATACATGTGCAAAGTTCAAACAATGCAATTACATACACATGAACAGGAAAACACAACACACCAACCTGAATGCATAACATAACACATCTATACATCACACGTCCATGCTTTCACAACACAAGTATACAAAAGCATGTTAATAATAGTAATAATAAGGCACATATGCAAATCACACAAACATGCATGTGCAACACATGTATGGACCACACAAACACGCACACACAATACATGAGCACACCATACACAACACAACATAACACACACACACAACCTCTGGGAACAGCCTTTTCTGCCGGCTGATTCAGTAGGTCCAGTGAAGCAAAGCTGCCTCTGCCCCTTTAATTCCAGCCACACCTTTGCTGGTTAAACAGGTTTAAGGTCCAGGCAAAGGGAAGAAGCCTCAGAAACATTCACAACCGGGGACAGCCATCCGCAAAACTGCTCCACTTTCCAAGTAAGCAGCCCAGCAGGGAAACAGATCTCTGCTTTACTTTATTCATTTTCTCTTGCAGTCTGGTCGAGTGGAGGGGTTGTTCGGAAGATGGGTGCAGGAGGGAGTTTTGTAGGTTGCCTGAGTGTGTGTGTGTGCATGTGTGTGAGAGAGAGAGAGGGACAGACTGACAGACAGACTCTGGAGACCTGGTTCTGCCACTGGGATGTAGTGTGACCTTGGGCAACTCATGTCACCACTCTGTGCCTCGGTTTCCCCATCTGCAAAGTGGGGACAGTGCTACTGCCCTCTTTTGTAAAGTGTTTCGAGACTTCTGGATGAAATGTGCTATGTAAGAGCTAGGGATTATTATTGGGTGTGCGGGATACACGTCAATACTTTATTTGTAACTTCTTTGATCCCAATCCCTCTCCCCTCCACCACTAACACTTTGGCAACCACTTAATGAGGGCCTCACAAGTGGCTCTTAATCCCCCACCCTATATTAAGCCCCACATGGGCACACTCCTACATCTCTTTAAAATCAACAGGGCCAGATGGTTTTAGTGGAGAGAAACTGACAGACACCAGCTGGGAATCTGCCCCCCTCCTCCTCCCCGGGGATCCCTCATGGGTGCAGTGAGTCTGCTGGTGGGGAGTGCAGTGTGGGGATGAATAAATTAACTATCCTAGTTGACAGATCTCAGTCAATCCAGGAGGGATTGCCAATATTCCCCATATGTGCTGCCATTTTTTTAAGAGTGATTAACATTGCAGGGGCCTTGGGCATTCATACATCTCAGTCCTTCCTAGTCTCCACCTGTGGAACATCATAGTCTCGTCTCCTGAGGGCTGTCATACTTCAATCTCATTTCGGTTGTTGGGTGGTGGTGGTGGCCTGTGAGATACAGGTCAGACTAGAAGATCTGGTGGTCCCTTCTGGTCTTCCCTTTATGACTCAGTGGTATTGTAATTGTTGGCCTGCCATATGTCGTGTATGCCTGCAGTTGATAGGTGCCTCCCAGTTCTTGTCGATCAGTGTTCACGCCGTTTCCTCTGGAGAGTTTTGCAAGATGTGTGCATCTCAACGACACACTACGCAATTTTGCTCACCACCTGTGTAATAAATATCCCTCCAGGTAAACTGGCAGGTCCCTGTAAGGATTGACCAGCTTGATTTTCAAAGGCGAAGAGCCCTGGCAAATGGGATGGGCTCTGCCAGAACTCACCCCTCCTGAAAATCAAGCCCTGCTCTTTTCATTGCCATCCGAGGTCCTGAACCCCAAAATTTGCATCTCTATTCCCAACATTCAGGGGTCTTTTGGTTCAGCCAACGAGGGGCCAGCCCCAGCACTGTAATCCAGATCCCAATTTCAGAGATGATTTGGATCCAACATTTAGGTTCAGTCGAGCGGAGGCGAGGCACAAAGTTCTGATCCAAAATCCGTGAAGTGTTTGGATTGGGTGTTTTTGAAAATTCATCCCATTATCTCTCTAGGAGTAGCCATGAAGGGTTTGTGCACATGGAGTTATTCTGGACTAGCTATTGGGCCTTACATTCAAACCCAAACTTAATCTGAATTCACTTTCAAGTGTAGACAAGCTGTCAGTTCTGTTCTAGATCGAGGCATGCCCAGAGTTTATAGGAGTGTTTGGATGTGGGATTTTACTCAGGGTATATCTATTACTTAACCCTTTCCTAGAGCTCCATAGAAACCGATCCTGTGGTTTTTTTCAGCAGCTGTTTCATCCCCTGGATTTAATCATTTTAAAAACAAATAGAATAGTGTTTAACTGAGCTCAGTGACACCGGTATACTTCCAGAGCAATTCCACCAACTTCAGCTGGAAGCAGCTTGACCTAGTGGGAGTCAGGACTCTTGGGCTCTCTTTTAACTTTGGAGGAAATGTGATTTGGCGGTTACAGCATGGACAGGAGGGTGACTGGGACCCAGGACTCTTGTGTTCTATTCCCAGCTCTGCCACCAATTTGCTGTGTGACCTTGGATTAATTGCCCCACTTCTCTTGGTGTCCCCAGTTTATAAAGGAGGGATGACAATATCTTGGAAGTGTTGATTAATGGTTGGGCTTGTGAGGGGCATTGGCCACTTGGGAAGGGTGATCTACAGGCAGCTCCTTATTGGTATCTCGTTGTGTATGTTCTTTGTCCCTCCATAGGTGGAGAACAGCAATGACAGAGGACAGCAACTAGACTCTGCACCCTTAAATAGGCGATACAGTCTATTGCCCGTACCACCACAAAGCCAGCCTCCCTCCGGGTCTGTCCCCAGCTGGAACGTCCCCGAAGGCCCAAGATGGCAGCTGCTGATCCTGTAGCTCACACAGAGAACGTGGCGCTGGTGGAGCTGAGAAAGGAGGCTCTGGAGCCCCCAGAGCAGAAGGTGGCCTGCGGCAGTGTCCAAGACAAGAAGCCAGGAGACCCTGATGCTCCTCTGCCATGGGACCAGTCCCGGCACTCTTCCGTGAGTGAGGTGGCCACAGAGCCCACCACCCCATCCCGCAAGGCACCTGAGACAGAGAAGAGGCCAAGCCCTGAGGGGAGCCGCACAGGCCCCGAGCCGGGGCCTCCTGGAGACAAGGAGGTTTTCCTCGGTTCCTCCCCTCTGCAGGAAGAGGAGGAAGAAGGGAACAGAATGCCTGAGGTGGCCATGCATGTTTTTGTCCCCATCGATCCCCACTGTATCGAGAAGGCCCCCGGGTGCCAAAGCTTGGCAGGGGGCAGCGACTGGAAGAAGAAGCAGCAGCAGCTGGCGGAGGAGGAGGCCATCGTTTGCTGTGAGAAGGAGAATGGCGACCCCGAGAAACTGGCCTTCCTGACCCACGGCCCCCTGAGCTGCCCCACGCGCTACGACGACCCAGCTGGCTACGACGGTGGCCAGACCAAGCCGCTTTTCAAGAGGCTGCAGTGCCTCCAATGCCAGGACTGCAGCTCTGCCAACCTCAAGGCCGTGGCCTCCATGATTGGGGCCATGATCATCTTCCCCTGCTTCGTGTACGGGGCCTATGTCTTCCTGCCCTTCGACGCCCCCCTGATGCCAACCATGAGCGCCCGGCTGGTCTACACCCTTCGCTGCGGAGTGTTCGGCACCTTCCCCATCATCCTAGGTGGGTGGAGCCGGGCGATTTGTTCCTCTCTGCCCTGGGGGGCTGTTCTGGCTCTGAGAGGCAGAGTGGCTGGCTATGGGGATGGGGACTGACTCTTCAGAAGAGCTGACCGCTCGCTATTCCCACTGGAGTCAGTAGGGAGCTGCAGGACGCTCAGCACCCCTGGAGAATTGGCTCATGGCCTACTCAGATCAGGAGTGACGGACAGCCATTCCCATCCAATGGCTGCTTGGTGGCTGTCATGAAACAAGATGGGTGGGTCTCAGCCCAGTGTCTAGTGACCACATCCCCCAGACCACCAATGTGACCATCACTAACCAGCCCCCTGGCTGGGAAGCTCAGCTGAGAGGCCAAGAACTGACTGGGCCATGCACTCTTTCTGTGCAAGTCATCAGGCTGAACGTGAGAGGGAGGAAGGATGATGGGGATGGGTCACTTGATGGATCACTTGATGCCCTGTTCTGTTCATTCCCTCTGAAGCACCTGGCATTGGCCACTGTCGGCAGACAGGATACTGGGCTAGATGGACCTTTGGTCTGACCCAGTATGGCCGTTCTTATGATCCAGTGGTTAGGTTGCTATCTGGCAACGCAGGTTCAATTTCTTGCCCTGTGTGACCTGGGCAAGTCACTGACTCTTGCTGTGCCTCAGATTCCCATCTACACAATGGGGTAACAACACTGCCCTGCCTCACGGTGGAGGGTTGTGAAAATAAATACATCAAAGATGGCAAGGCACCCTTTGCTGGCCCGACACTAAGGCCAGGTCTACACTTAAAATTTAGGTCTAGCTACATCACCTACGTATGATTTTTCACACCCCTGAGCAATGTAGTTACGCCGACCTAACCACCAGGGTAGATGCCACTCGGTTGACAGAAGAATTCTTCTGTCAACCGAGCTCCTGCCTCTCAGAGAGGTGGATTAACTACCATGATGGAGAAACCATCGATGTCCACCTCTTCCATCGATGTCTACATTATGGAGCTACAGCGGCATGGCCGTGTCACTATCATGCCTAGAGCGGACACATAGCCTCGCACTCTCCAACAGTCACTGTGCCCCCAGTCCTGGTCTCCACCCATCGCTCCTTGCGTCCCCCACTCAGTTCTCTCTCTCCAATCCCACCAGGTCTGATCGTGTACGGGGTCTCCCGCCTCTGCTTCTCCTCGGTGCAGCCCTTCGGGGAGCTGCGCCGGGAGGTGGAGATCCACCGGCGCTACGTCTCCCAGTCCGTTTACCTCTTCATCCTCTACTTCTTCAACATTGCCGTGCTGGCCACCTACCTCCCTCAGGAAGCCCTGAAGCTCATCCCGTTGCTCACGGGGCTGTTTGCCATCTCACGGTAAGCTCACTCCCCTCCCGCATGGCATAAGACCCCTCCCCAGGCTACGTTTAAATGGACCACGAGCTGAGAGCAATGAGTCTAAGCCCAGAGCAGAGCTAGGATCACGATGGGGAGGTGGGTTCTTTGGTCCTTCCGTTAATTTAGTGCTGGGGGAACATATCAGCATGGCTGGAGTTTGCTCCTTCATCCAGGAGACAGGAGAGCTTGGGTCCCGTCAACATTTAGCCAGGACTCAGAGATTAATACTGCTTCTCCCCCACTCATTTGGAAAGCACCAGGGGTCTTTGAAGACCACTGGAGGTCCGGCATACCGGATTTTAAATCTCATCCAAAGATGGCGCTTCCAGTAGCACAGCGCCCCCTAGTGCTGGGGGATTGGAGTCCATGCTGACTCAGAGGGGAGCGCGCCCCCTGCTGGGTCAACCCCCTGCTCCCTGCAGGATAACACCACACTGGGGAATAGGGGTCAGAATTGAGCCCCCTAGCTTCATGCTGGGGTGCTGGAGTCACCCTAACTCAGAGGGAAGAGTGTCACCGATTCCGTCACCCACCCGACTCCTTATCACCACACTGCAGCAGTGGGATCAGTACCAGGGCTTAATTTATGCCAGGGCTTGTTAGGGCTGAGCCCCGGCACCTCTGGGCTGGGCAGTTCAGAGTCCTGGCACCTCTGGGCTGGGCAGTTCAGAACCTCAGCACCTCTGGGCTGGGCAGTTCAGAGCCTCGGCACCTCTGGGCTGGGAAGTTCAGAGCCTCGGCACCTCTGGGCTGGGCAGTTCAGAGCCTCAGCACCTCTGGGCTGGGCAGTTCAGAGTCCTGGCACCTCTGGGCTGGGCAGTTCAGAGTCCTGGCACCTCTGGGCCGGGCAGTTCAGAGCCTTGGCATCTCTTTCTTTACAAATTAAGCACTGATCCCAAGGAGAGTTTCCCTCACTGAGGCACTAGTTTCCCCTGGTGCCACGCTGGCGTCCGTACTGACGCGAAGGGAAGAGCGTCTCCTAGTGAATGGGCCCCAATACTCCCTGGCTTTCCCCTAGAGGTCTTCCATCCTGCCAGCTTTGACTGTGGGCAGCTCCAGGATGGCTGCCCATGAGCGGCGCAAAGCCAAGACTCAGAGCGTTAAATCCCAAATCCTACGGTGTCCACCAGCCCTGCCCTCGGGCGGAGTGCTCCTCTGGCAACCGGGTCCTGTCTCCCAACACCCGTGCCTCTTCTCTTCCCCAGGCTGCTGTACTGGCTGGCCTATGCCATGGGCCGCTCTTTCCGCGGCTTCGGCTTCGGCCTGACCTTCCTGCCCCTGCTGACCATGCTCCTGTGGAACCTCTATAGCATGTTCATCCTGGAGCCCGAGAACATGGTCGCCACTGCCGCCAACGGCAAGCAGGACGCCCCGTCGGAGAAGCAGAGCCGGGCCGCGGCGCCCAAGATGAGATACTGGGGGTAAAAGACGGGACAAGGGGCTCTGGCAATTGGCAGCAGGGAGGTGGGTTTGATGGCGATGAACAGAGCCCGGATGGGGGGCTCGGCCGGGGCGCCCACATTTCAGTGCGTGAGTGCCCTGATGCCCAAGGGGCTGGTTTGCAGAAGCACTGAGCAACCCCCAAGTCCAGCTCCAGCTGGTGCAGGCTCTGAATCCCAAGCCTTAAGTGCTGAAATGAGTGGCCAGATACAGACCTGGCATGAGCCCCCAGTCCATGCATGAAAACCATGGGCCCAACAGCGCCTCCTACTGGAATCAATCAAGCAATTGCATTCCACCAGCTAATCAGCCGGCTTCACAGGGTTAATTCTGTCCTCCCTTTAACTTGATCCAGACCTCAACTAGCTATTTATATTCAAATCATCCTTTCTTCCGACCACTATACGGCAGGTGTTGGATAATTAGATCATGGAGTAACAGTCACCACTATGGAGCCTTGGAATAAGAAAGATACTTGCTAATAAAAGTGGACTTAACGTTTTCGCTGATAAGCCTCATTAGCTGCACTGTTAAAGGCGGGGAGATCAGGCGCTTAGCTCTGTCTGAGCCAGGCTAACAGACTAGGGGTATGTCTGTACGCTGCAGTGCACCTGGTGAAGACGTTCTATGCCGATGGGAGAGAGCTCTCGGTCTGCGTAAAAACTCCCCCCTCCGTGAGAGGCAGAATCTATGTTGGCAGGAAAAGCTCGTGAGGTGGGGGGGGGAGTTAGTTCAGGGTAACCGTTGCTCAGGGGGACGGATTTTTCACACCCTGAGCGACGTCGTTATACCAACATAGGTTTGTCGTGTAGATCTGGCCTCACTCAGGGCAGGGCTACACCGGAAACTTCAACGTGCTGGCGCGGGAACGCATTGAAGTGCGAGTGTGGTCACGCACGAGCGCTGGGCGAGAGCGCTCCTGGTAATCCACCTCCTCGAGGGGATTAGCTCCCAGCGCTTGGAGCCTGTCCACATTCGCGCTTTAAAGTGCTCAGACTTGCTGTGCTCAGGGGGGAGTGATTTTTCACCCCCCCCGAGCCAGCAAGTTAGAGGGCTATAAAATGTAAGTGTAGACAAGCCTTCAGAGGGTCACCGCGAAATACAAGGTGGAACAGATTATTTAGCATAACATATTTCAAGGGACCATTTAAGGTGAAGTGGCCCGTTAACACCCCTCCAGTCCTAGGGAGGAAAGGAATGGGGGGAAAGAGTTATTAGTGGGTTTCAGCTTGTTCAAATAAGCCATAAATCCAGCGTCTCTATTCCGCCCATGGTTTTTATTGTCTAGCAAAGTTAACGGGCCACATCCCCATGAACGGTCCCTTGAAATATGCGTTAAGTACTTCTGTTCCACCTTGCATTTAGCTGTGACACTGGGTTTCCCAGACCTGAACAACTCTGTGCAGCTGGGAAGCTGGTGTCTCTCACCAACAGAAGTTGGTCCAATACAAGATATTGCCTCGCCCACCTTGTCTCTCTAGACTGGAATAAGCAGCCAGAGCTGTGGCACTGTGATTTCACCCACTTTCCGGGGGGGACGGGACTTGCTTTGACTCATTCTTGCAAACAGGAACGTGTACAGCACCAGGGGCTCTTAGGCCAGACTGATGTACAGTCTTCTGGATTGTGTATTGATTTTGGCAAGGTGCGGCCATCTCTGAGGCTAACAGCTGTGGCTGGGGCTATTTTCCTTTCAGTTGTGAAACGCTACAGGGCAAACAGTGGATGGAGGGCATAGGGGACATGCAGAATCAGTAAACAGCTTCCCCGGGCAAGTGGAAGAACAAGTTTCATCAGTGGGTGGATCAGGATTGATTGGTATCGGGTCACTTTATTTTACTTAACCGCAGGCTGGAGTGGGCTTTACTTAATAATGGCTTTTGCAACCATTATGCTGGGCCTATTCCCTCCTGCTAGACTTCTCCCTACCCCGGGGAATTGGGTGAACTGTTATTGTCCCTGTAGTCTTCTCAGAACTCCCCTCGTGGTTCCTGAGAATGTGAATCCACCCATGGTTGGTTTGTTTGAATATACATTCTTTCTTTTAACCTATACAGCGCTAGGGCCAAATTAGCCATTGGGGATGTGATGAAGTCTGCATCACTTGAAGTCTTTAAATCAGGACTGGATAGCTGAGACAGAGATACTCTAGCTCAACCAGAAGCTATGGGCTTGCTGCAGGAATCACTTGAAGACGTTTTCAGGCCTGTGTTATACAGGAGGTCAGGGAGGCAGTGTGGTCTAGTGGCCTGCACTAGGACTCAGGAGATCTGGGTCCTATTCCTGCCTCTGCCACGGGCCTGTTGGGTGACCTTGGGCCAGTTGCTTCCCTGCTCCGTGCCTCATTTTCCCCATCTGTAAAATGGGGATCATGATCCTGACCTCTTTTGTAAAGTATTTTGAGATTGAGTGATGTACAGGGCCATAGAAAAGCTCGGGATTATTATTAATATAGTTCTGGCCTTCAACATCTTTGACTGAAATTCTGGCACCCCCCAGGCAGCCAGGCCTCCATTAGCCATCACCTTCCTCCCAAAAAAATCATTTGCAGAGAGCAGCACAGAGGTGGGGCGTAAGGAAAAGGAGGCATGGACTACATAGTTTTGCAGCGCGTGGCCCCCGGCCAAGCAAAGCATCTCTGTACAGTCCCTTGTGCTGGCTGTCCTTGCTTCTGTCAGGAGTGATGTACCCTGGGGGCTGTGACAGGGACTGCTGCCAGCTTGGCAACAGGGCATTTGGGGGGTTCAATTCTACTTTTTACCTTTCAGCTTTACCCTTCACATCATGCAAAGTTTATTGTTTCTAAATAGATTGTTTTAATCTGATGGCTGTTGTGTTGTTTCGGGGGGAGAGTTATGGGTTTTTTGTTTGGTTTGCGGTTTTTTGGCCTTGGTAACCGCTTTTGCTAAATACAGTGCAAGGTGTAAAGCAGCTCTATGTCCGAGTACTCAGTGTTCGGTACTGATTTTATCATCTTTGTGTGCAATATACATGAATAAAACCTTTCCCATGGGTTTCCCATCTCTCCTTGTTTTCCCCTTTAGGCTAGTTATGGCTTAGCAAAGTACGTTACCTAAGACTTTCAAGAATGCCTACTGATTTTGGCTGTCCATCTTGAAACACCATAAAGGGGTTATGTTCACAGTGCATACACCGAGAAGTTACATAGAAACGTAAAGTACTCTTGCTGAAAGGTTGCAACGTAACACTACTTTATAGCTTAGAATTCAGAACAATAACACACAAAAACAGAGAGAGACAAAGCAGGCTGCTCCTTAAGGCAGCGAGGAACAGCTCACCCCACCTTACTTTAAGCTGGTTCTTTACCAGCTCCTCTGCTCAAACACTTCTCTCAAGACCCCTCTAGCCTGCAAGCAAACCCAGGAAAACCCTTTCACTTAAAGTGATAGTTTGTAATTTCAGCACTGTTTTTGATACACCACAAAAGGGGCCTAATTTTCTGAGGGTAGATGCTCAGCACCAGTCTTAAAAAACAAACAGAATGCTTTGGTGGTTTTTGGTAAGAGATGAGGTTGGGTCAAAATTCTTATCTGAATGGATGTTGGAGGCATGGATTGGGGAAGTAGGTGGATGGGTCTTGGAAGAGTGAATTGGAGAAGCTGGATGGAAATCAGAGAAGCAGAGGGAGTGGTTGTATTCGGGGCCAGAGAGGAGGGGTGAAGTGAATCCGAAGAGTTTTGAAAGCCAGGAAATCTCATTCTAAACTGGAGCAAGAGATGGACAGGAAGCCAAGGCAGATCAATGGAGGATGGTGATGAAACGGCCCAACTTCCTGCAGTGACGGAGCATGCCAGTCGCAGCACGACGAAGCAGGGATGGAAGGCTATTAAAGATGGATTGCAATAAGTGAGATGAGAAGTGATTATGTCACGAATGAGACTTTCGGCAGAGGCTGGGTTGAGGCTGGTCTGGATTCTGGTAACATTCCAAAGGCCAGAGGCAGCAGAGGGAGCGTGGGAAGAGGCCAGAAGCGTAGGCTTGGAGGTGAATTCCCAGTACGTCTGGAGCTGAAGGAGATAAGGAAGGTGACAATGGAATCAGAGATCTAGGACAAAGTGGAGTTGCATCTGTGGAGAATGCAATAGCCAGACCATGTCTGGTGAGGGAGACGAGTGTTATTCTTTGGGGGCAGGGACCGGCCTTTGGTTCAGTTTGTACAGAGCACCATGGGCTCTTGCTCCATGATGGGTCCTGAGGTGCTACTGCAATACAAATAATAAGACCAGGAGAAGTTTGGGTGGAGAATCCTCCTACGAGGTGACCCTGCATTTTCCAAATCTGAAAGGCAGCCCAGATATGGAAAACACCTGTTCGGACCCAGCTAGTCCATCCCCCAACCCAGTGTAATACATCCATCAGTCTTGAGCGTCCCACGCAATGCTCCCCCAGTGCCCTTTGGAGACCATTCCACACCCTAAGAGGCCTCACCATGGAGATGTTTTTCCTCATCAGAGGAGTAGGAGTCAGACAATGAGGGTTCACTTCCCGGTTCTGCAGACTGCTATAGCCTTCCTGTGTGACCTTGGTAAGTCACTTCCCCTCTGTAGGCCTCAGTTTCCCAAGCCTTTGCCTTGTCTATTTAGGCTGTGGGTTTTTTGAGGTAGGGGCTCCCTTTCACTAGGTGTACGTACAGTTCCCAGCACAATGCAGCCACGATTTCCGTTGTGAACCTTCAGCACTACTATAACATACAAAATAATGACAACCAGTTCCTTTTCTTAACTCCCTTTTCCCCCTGTTTACACCCTCTTGGATCCCCCTAACCGACCTCCATCCTCCGTGTTTACCCTCTTCACACCCTTGCCAGTAGTTCTCCCATCTCCCGCGGTTACAAGCTTAGACAAGGAATAATTCTGAGCTAGCCCAAACAACTGCAAAATTCCGGCTGAACTGGCCAGGGCCTGTTTTTGACACAATGACTCTTGATCTGTGATGCAGCTCAGCTTTTGTTCCCGTAACTGGTTAGATCTGGGTGAGCCAAGCAACGCGGAAGAAACTCTATGTCTGTGTGTGTGCGCATGCACAAGGGCCCTGGGCTGGAGCTTGTGTCTCTTTGCTGGTGGGGCAAGTAATTATGGGGAAATTCCTATTTTTACACCTTTGGTTGGGTGTGTCAAGAGGATTGTACGGATCACTCAGGGTTCCTCATCCCTTTTTTCCTGGAACTCCTGCCATTCCTGTCTACCTTAAGTACTTCGGTGGCCCACATCCCTGGAATATCTGAGCACCTCGCCATCTTCAGTGTAGTTATCCTCACAACACAGGGCAGTGCTACTGCCCTCATGTTATAGATGGGGAAACTGAGGCTTGGAGCGATTATGTGACTCACCCAAGGTCATAGAGCAGGAAGTCAGTGGCAGACCCGAGCTCTCCCAACTCCCAGACCCGCATCTTAACCACCAGCCCATCCTTCCTCATCACAGCCTCTACGCCTGAGGGCTATTTCCCAACATGTCTCTTATTTACTCATCAAGCCCTAGCGCCAGCATGGGCAAGAGCTAGACAATAAGGAAGATGCTGGGGGAGCAAGAGGGGAACTGTCCCTCCTTTGGCTTGTGTTAAAGGTACCATCAGCTTAATACTGTGCGGGAGGTTTGCGGTGGTTATCTATTTATGCCGCACTGCAGACGGTGGTGGTGCTCTCCAGGCACATGAAAAAGCAGGGGGTCAGATTCTGATCTCAGGGCTTGTGTACACTTGAAACACGACCACGGCGCTGCTGCAGCACGTACCTACCCTACGCCAACAGGAAGGGTTCCTGCATCAACCTAGCGTGGTCGACATGGGGACATGTGCCAGCTTCACTGTGGGCTTGGCTACACTTGTGAGTTACAGCGCGTTAAAGGAGCGCACTAGCTCACCCCCGTCCACACTGGCAAGGCACGTAGAGCGCTCTGACTCCGCGGCTGGTCCGCTCCTGGCACTCCACCTTGGCGCGTGGAGTAACACTTGCTGCGCCCCCGCTGGAGCGCCGCAACACCAGTGTGGACGCCCTGGACTGTGAGCGCGCTCTGATCGGCCTCCAGAAGTGTCCCACAATGCCTGTTCTAGCCACATTGGTCATCACTTTGAACTCTACTGCCCTGCCCTCACGTGACCAACCGTCAGACCTGCCTTTCAGATTCTCCGGGAATTTTGAAAATCCCCTTCCTGTTTGCTCAGCCGGGCGTGGAGTGCTCTCAGCGAATCTTTCCAGGTGACCATGCCGCCACGCGCCAGGCGAGCCCCAGGATGGAGCAATGGCGAGGTGCTGGACCTCATCAGTGTTTGCGGGGAGGAAGCTGCCCAGTCCCAGCTGCGCTCCAGCCACAGGAATTACGATACCTTCGGGCAGATATCAAGGGACATGCTGGAAAGGGGCCATGACCGGGACGCACTGCAGTGCAGGGTTAAAGTGAAGGAGCTGCGGAATGCCTACTGCAAAGCCTGGGAGGCAAACAGCTGCTCCGGTGTTGCCCCCGCGACCTGCCGTTTCTACAAAGAGCTGGATACGATACTTGGGGGCGACCCCACCTCCACTCCGAGTACCACCCTGGACACTTCAGAGCCCAGTGCAACAAGGCAGGAGGAGGAGGAGGAGCAAAGCAGGAGCGAGGGTGCTGAGGCGGAAGAAGACACCCCAGAATTCCTAGATTCATGCAGCCCGGAGCTGTTCTCAAGCCAGGAGGAAGGTAGCCAGTCGCGGTGGCCAGTGCTTGGGGAAGGACAAACACCAGAGGAGGTTCCTGGTAAGCGGCTTTTATTTTGGGAAGGAAGTTACTCGGTGCGGGCTCTTGGGGCGAGGAGGGTTAGGGCCGCATGCCTGCCTAGATGCGGAATAGGGCATTGAGGTGCTCTCTCACATCGCGGCAATCGGCCTGTGGTCTCCTCAAAGGTCTCATCGAGAACTTGGGCAGTGCGCTTGCGCAGGTTTCTCGGGAGAACCGCTGTGTTCCTTGTCCCAGTCAGGCTAACATGTCCGCGCCACTGTGCCGGGAGGGGCGGGGGGACCATTGCTGCACACAGGCAAGCTGCATATGGGCCAGGGCAGAAGCTGCATTGCAGTAGAAGATCCTCCCTTCCTTCCCTGGTCACCCTCAGCAGCGAGATCTCTTCCAGGACGAACTCCTGTGGAAAATGGGGGGACAGAGTTCAGTGTAGGGGCCCCCTGCTGCTGTTGGCTCTCCCCAAGGCGCAGAGGACAGTACAGCCATGAAAGAATCAGTCCCCCTTGACCCTGAGCTTATTCACCATTTTGGGGCTCCCGTGGGTTATCTGCGCTCACCTTGGGACGGGCAAATTATGCTATTGTGTAGACTGTGCTTGTTCTTAAGTACGGGGGAATCATTGCTCTGTCTGGTGTGAACAATGCCGCTTCTGTGAAGTGTTGCATTTTGCCTTTATAGATGCAACCTTGAGCTCTCAGCCGTCCGTGTTATCACCAGCCGAAAGACTCCAAAGAATCAGAAAGAGGCCACGTAGAAGCAAGGAAGGCACGTTGCATGAAGTAATGCAGCACGCAAGTAATGAAAATCGAAAAGTGCAGAAGTGGCGGGACCGTGAAAGGAGGATCCGCCAGCAGAATGAGGAGCGCCGGCACAAAAGCGCGGTGCTCCGGCAGCAAAGCACGGAGCGGCTGACAAGCATCATGGCGCACCAAGCGGACTCGATCCAGGCGCTCGTAGCCATGCCGCCGGAACACTACCGTGCCTGACCCCCCCCGCAGCCCTTGTCCCAAAACTCTTTCCCTTGTGCCCCCATGTCACCTGCAACCCACTTTCCCCAACTTCCGGGTTCTTACCACCACCAGCTGCCTCCAACACCTGGAGCTTCACCACCCAGCCCTGAAAACTACGACCCCGACCCGCTGCACTCAACCCCCGTCACCATGCAGTAGAGCCATCCTGAACTGCAGCACTCATTGCACACCACTCCCGACAGGAAGGCTGAGTATGAGAACAGGACAGACGCAAACCTGTGACTGTACCGTTCCCCACCCCACCCCCTTGCCCTTTGTGTTTCCCAAGCAGTTGTGTTTCTTTTCAATACATGAATTTTCTTTTCAATAAATGGATTTTTTGGCTTTGAAAACATTCTTTATTGCATAAAGTAAAAGATACCTCCGCCCAGGAAAGAAACAGGCACTGCAAGTCAGCGTAGCAAACACAGATTCCTACTAACATGGGAACCACGGCACTTCACTCCCATGCAGGGCACCAGATATTACTGGTGGCTTTCAGCTGCAAATTGCTCCCTCAAGGCATCCCTAATCCTTGCAGCCCCGCCCTGGGCCCCTCTAATAGCCCTGCTCTCTGGCTGTTCAAATTCAGCCTCCAGGTGTTGAACCTCTGAGTTCCATGCCTGAGTGAATCATTCACCCTTCCCTTCACAAATGTTACGGAGGGTACAGCATGCAGATATAACCGCGGGGATGCTGTCATCGGCCAGGTCCAGCTTCCCATAGAGAGAGCACCAGCGGCCCTTTAAACGGCCAAAAGCACACTCCACAGTCATTCTGCACCGCCTCAGCCTGTTGTTGAACCCCTCCTTGCTGCTATCAAGGCTCTCTGTGTAGGGTTTCATGCGCCACGGCATTAAAGGGGAAGCGGGGTCTCCAAGGATCACAATGGGCATTTCAACTTCCCCTACGGTGATCTTCTGGCCCAGGAAAAAAGTCCCGGCTTGCAGCTTCCTGAACAGGTCAGTGTTCCGAAAGATGCGTGCGTCATGCACCTTTCCAGGCCAGCCTGCGTTAATGTCAATGAAATGCCCGCGGTGATCCACAGGCACCTGGAGAACCATAGAGAAATACCCCTTCCGATTAACGTACTCGGAGGCTAGGTGGGCTGGTGCCAGAATTGGAATATGCGTGCTATCTATCACCCCTTTGCAGTTAGGGAAACCATTTGCGCAAAGCCATCCACGATGTCATGCACGTTACCCAGAGTCACGGTTCTTCTGAGCAGAATGCAATTAATGGCCCTGCAAACTTGCATCAACACGATTCCAGCAGTCGACTTTCCTACTCCAAACTGGTTAGCGACGGATCGGTAGCTGTCTGGAGTTGCCAGCTTCCAGATTGCAATAGCCACCCGCTTCTCCCCCGTCAGGGCAGCTCTCAATCTCGTGTCCTTGCGCCGCAGGGTGGGGGCGAGCTCCTCACACAGTCCCACGAAAGTGGCTTTTCTCATCTGAAAGTCCTGCAGCTGCTGCTCGTCATCCCAGACTTGCATGACGATGTGATTCCACCGCTCAGTGCTTGTTTCCCGAGCCCAAAAGCGGCGTTCCACAGTGGTGAGCATGTCCGTGAATGCCCCAAGCAAACTCGTGTCGCATGCGTTACTCGAGTCGATATCGTCGTCGGAGCCCTCACTGTCACTTTGGATCATAAGGGATAACTCAACAGCCGAACGTGACGTGCCGGCGAGACTCGTCAGCAGACTCCCCAGCAGTTCGGGCTCCATCCCCGCAGACCGAAAGGGAAGACAGGGCGCGCAGTGCAAAAACCGTTGAAAGATGGCGCCAAATGTGGACGGAAGCACAGGGATTGCTGGGATGCGAACTGATGCATCACGGGGCGTTGGGATAGGACCCAGAATGCCCCCTGCCCCCTTCCCACAAGCCACAGCGCCAGAATGGGAAGAGGGGCTCTGTGGGATAGCTGCCCACAATGCACTGCTCCCAGTGCCGCTGCAAGTGCTGTGAAAGTGGCCACGCCCGTGCGCTTGTTCCTGTCAGTGTGGACGGACTGCAGCGCTTTCCTGACTGCGCTCTCCGAAGGCGGGTTTAACTCAAAGCGCTCTACATCTGCAAGAGTAGCCATGCCCTCTGTTAAACTGACCTAATTTTCGAGTATAATCCGTTGTAAAGCCAGTCACTGCACTGACTTCAACGGAGTCACTCACCAGTGTAACAGATCCAATTCTGGTCCTACGGTCGTTGATTAAAGTGGAGCGACTCCAGTTTTCCACCATCATAACTGAGATCAGTGTGGCCCCGGCTTCACTGATTAAGTGGAATGACTCTAGATTTACCCTCAGTGTAACAGAGATCAGAGCCTGGCCCTGACTATTAAGTGGCGTGCCTTCAGATTTACACCAGCATCACAGATCCACTGATTAAGTGGAGTAAATCCAGATTGACACCAGCCTAGCTGTTGCATCCGATGAAGTGAGCTGTAGCTCACGAAAGCTTATGCTCAAATAAATTGGTTAGTCTCTGAGGTGCCACAAGTCCTCCTTTCCTTTCAGCCTAGCTGAGATCAGCTTGACCCTGACTTTATTGATTAAGAGGGTCCCCTGGGGCTGGCAGGGATGGGAGGAGGCCATGAGGGTCCCCTGGAGGAGGGTCCCTGGGGCTGGCAGGCAGGGGAGGAAGGTTCCCTGGGGCTAGCAGGGTGGATCGCACGGGACAAAGGTCCCCTCTTGGGCTGGTTGGGGGGCTGTCCCTAGGGCTGGCAGGGGTGGGACCAAGGTTGCTTGGCCTGTGGGGGTCACTGGGACGAGGGACTCCAGAATGACCCCCGCCTGAGATCAGAGTCTGGCGTGTGGGTGTGAACGCACCTTTGCCCGCCGCCGCCTTCCAAACCGATCCGCACCTCAACCCCCTAGCCCGGCTCCACCCGCGCCCGGGGCTGTGGCCCGCCGGCGGGGAGCGGCCCGGCAGTTCCCAATCCCCTCCCCGGCGTCCCCGGGAGCTGCCGCCGCCGGAGCCGCGGGCGGGCCATGGCCGCCGAGCGAGGGCCCGGCCGCAGGAAGCCGTGTCCGCTCCGCAGCGCCCTCCGGAAGGCGGCCCGGAGCCCCGGCCCCCGCGGTAAGGAGCCGCAGCGGGGAGAGGGGCGGGCTCCGGCGGGCGGCGCCCCCGGGACGGCTGCCGGAGGCCGGGTGCTGAGCCAGGGGCCGCCTGCGGGGGCTCGTCTCCTCCCAGGGGTCCCGGTCCCGCCCCCGCCAGCCCCAGGGGACCCCGATCCCAGCCCTGCCAGCCCCAAGGGACCCCGATCCCGTCTCCTGCTTGCCCCACCGACCCTGCTCCCACCCCCAGGGGACCCTGCTCCCGACTCCTGCCTGCCCCACCGACCCTGCTCCCACCCCCAGGGGACCCCGATCCCGTCTCCTGCCTGCCCCACCGACCCTGCTCCCACCCCCAGGGGACCCTGCTCCCAGCCCTGCCAGCCCCAGCGACCCCGATCCCAGCCCTGCCTGCCCCACCGACCCTGCTCCCACCCCCAGGGGACCCTGCTCCCAGCCCTGCCAGCCCCAGGGGACCCCGCTCGCGTCTCCTGCCTGCCACAGGGACCCGGATCCCACCTTTGCCAGCCCAAGGGGACCCTGGTCCCACCCCCACCAGCGCCAGGGACTCTCCCATGCCAGCCCCAGTGACCCCGGTCCCTCCCCCACCAGCACCAGTGACCCCGATCCCACCGCTGCCAGCCCGCCCAAGGGACGCCGGTCCCACCCCCGCCAGCCCCAGAGATCCACCCTGCTAGCCTCAGGGAACCTTCTTCCCCTGCCAGCCCAAGGGGACGCACCCTGCCAGCCCCAGGGACCCTGCTCCCGTCTCCTTGCTGCCTCACAGCCCCTGGTCCCTCCCCCGCCAGCCCCAGCGACCCCACTTGCACCTACGCCAGCCCCAGGGGACCCTGCTCCTGTCTCCTGCCTGCCCTACCGACCCCGGTCCCACCCCTGCCAGCCCAAGGGACCCCCCCCCCGCCTGCCCCAGAAGACCCTGCTCCCATCTCCTACCTCCCACCCGAGGCACCCTGCCCCCACCCCTGCCTGTCCCAGGGGACCCCCCTGCTAGCCCCCAAGGACCCAGCAACCCCGCTCCCACCTCTGCCAGCCCCAGTGACACTGGTCCCACCCACACCAGCACTGAGGGCTCTCTTGTCAGCCCCAATGACCCAGGACCCACCCCCTCTCCCTGCCAGCCCCAGAGGACCCTGCTCCAGTGACCCTGGACCCCCTGCCAGCCCCAGGGGCCCTAGTCCTCCCCCCACACGTCCCAGTGACCCCCACAGGCCAAGCAACCTTGGTCCCACCCCTGCCAGCCCCAGGGACAGCCCCCCAACTAGCCCAAGAGGGGACCTTTGTCCCGTGCGTGCCATCTGTAGGAGATCCACCCTGCTAGCCCCAGGGAACCTTCCTCCCCTGCCTGCCAGCCCCAGGAACCCTCCTCCAGGGGACCTCATGGCCTCGTCCCATCCCTGCCAGCCCCAGGGGACCCTCTTCCTAAGACTTCTCCCATCCATACCAAATACGCTCAAAAGAGTCAGACCTCTGGCTTCAGCAGTAGAAGGTTCTTCCCTATGATGAAACGGACACTTCCTGTCCTGTGGGGAAGGAGGTTCCCAGGTTGGGGCCTGGTTGTGTGTGTTGTGGGGGAGGGGATGGATTTGTGGACTATGGTGCCTGTGATCCAAACTGAAAGGTGTTGCGGAGGCTATTTCATTTGTCCCCACTTGTGTTAATTGTTTTGCCTGCTCGGTCAGTTCCGCTTGTAAATTACACATCCCAAATGCCCCTCAGTCACACCCCTTCTGGGACCACCTTGCACCCCCTGAATTTGGCCGAGAGGTGTACAGGGGAGGTGAGCACCCGAAACTGGCTGTGTTTTAGCCTCTGTGTTGAGGTGGAGCAGGAGAGAGGGAGGTCTCTGTGGGTGGAGGGAGGAGATGTGGGGCGGGGTGTGTGTGTGTGTGGAAGGCCTTCTCTCACAACTGGAGTAGTGAGTGACTAACAGCACTAATTGTTTCACGGATAATGGGGAAACTGTATTCAGCTGCAACTCCCACTGCATTGGTCTGGCTGGAGCTTGGGTCAATATTGACCTACACCTCTG
Organism: Chelonia mydas; assembly: GCF_015237465.2. Taxonomy (NCBI): domain Eukaryota; kingdom Metazoa; phylum Chordata; order Testudines; family Cheloniidae; genus Chelonia; species Chelonia mydas. The sequence continues at coordinate 5,422,341 of NC_051264.2, forward strand.
TCTCTTTGCCTGCTATTATTCCCATGGCACCAAAGATCCAATCCAACGCCCACGAAAATCACTGGAAAGGCTCCCCCTGGGACCCAGGTGGGCTTTGGATCCAGCCCTGAGTGTGGCACTGAAGATCCTTGTGCTCCAGGGGGGAGTCGAAGAGGCCCAGCCCCTGACAGGATTGGGCCCGTAATAAAATAGATCTGGTATATGCCCTATGGCATGATTTTCAGAAGGCGCTCAGCATCTCCCCCACATGAGCTGGGAGCACCCAGGGTCCCCGGGAATCAGGGCCTAGGTCACAAACAAACACAAACCAGCTCCTATTCTTGCCCTTCATGCGGAGATCTCAAACGTTAGTGAACAAGGCCTCACCTCCCAGGGCTAGGTCAGTATCATTCTCCCCATTGTACAGAGGGGGAAACCAAGGCACGGGGGAAGCAGCTTACCCAAGGCCATACAGCAAGTCAGTGGCAGAGCTGCGAGCAGAACCCAGGCGTCCTACCTCTCGGTCCCCACTGCTCTGCTGAGGAGGGACTTGCCCACACATGGAGTTACTCAGGAATAGCTGTTTACACTTTAAATTCATACCCTACCTCAGGGGTAGGCACATGAGCTGAATGTCAGTGGCATTCGCACTGCCCAGGTCCTGGCCACCGGTCCAGGGGGGCTCTGCACTGTAATTTCATTTTAAATGAAGCTTCTTAAACATTTTAAAAACCTTATTTACTTTACATACGACAATAGGTTAGTTATATATTATAGACCTATAGAAAGAGACCTTCTAAAAATGTTAAAATGTATTACTGGCACGCGAAAGCTTAAATTAGAGTGACTAGATGAAGACTCGGCACACCACTTCTGAAAGGGTGCTGACCCCAGCCCTACCTGAATCTGAATTAACTAAACCCTAAATCCCTTTACAGAGAGAAGAATAGAGCCCAGGAGTCCTGACCCCCAGGCCCCACTGCTCTGATTAGTATATCCTGCTCCCTCCCAGGGGCAGGAATAGAATCCAAGAGTCCCGCCTCCCAGTCCCATGCTCTAACCCCTAGACCCCACTATCTCTAAGGACAGGAACAGAACTCGGCTCACAAGCTTTTTGAGGCAGGAATGGTCTTTTTTTTATGTGTCTGTGCAGCACCTACCACCGTGGGGCGGGGCCTTTAGATATTACTGCAATGCAAATAACCACACAGGCATCCTAACTTCTAGCGCCCCCCTTTCTCTAACCACTCGTCCACCCTGCTTCTCAGAGGTAGGGATACCCACAGGTCCTGTCTCCCTTTGCCCCCCTGCCAGGCATGGAACCCAGGAGTCCTGATTTGAACCTCCTTCTCTCTCCCCAGAGCAGCTGCTAACCCCTCCCGTTCCTCTCTAGTTGGGGGTCTTTAATAGGTTAGTGTCCCTTTGACCCTAGGCTTGGGCCTGAGAAAAATAAACCTGCTAGCCTGGCTGAAACTGGCCAGGTGGGTATTTCCCAATTAGTAGCTCCCCCATTGATTTCTTAAGGACCCTTGGTATTCTCTGTCTCCCTCCTTGTTCTGTTTCCTGCTTGCTTCCCTGCTAGCAGCCGCCTTTAATTTCATGCCACACAGTCACACAGAATAATAGTAAGCAGGTAAACTGAGGTACACATGATGCTTATCAAAAAGATAATGCGGCTATCGCCCTCATTTTCCAATGCTGGTCTCTCGCTCTCCCTCTCCTTAGATAGCAGGCTGGACCCATCCCAGAAGCTGGTGGGGCGCTGGGCCTCCATTAACTTGGTCTCCAGTGTCCCCTCCCAGCTGCCCCCGCAAGAAAGCATGGAGTCCTCCCAGGAGGACATTGCAGAAGCCAGGCCGACAGCCGCCAAGCTGGAGCAGATCCTACCCCCGGAGGTGCCTTCAGCCGAGACCTTTAGCTGCAACCCAGCGCCCTGCCCTCACCCATCCCTGGAGCACCAGGCAGGCCAGCTGGGGATGCTGTCCGGGGAGTATCTGCAGATGTGTTTAAGCAGCATGGGAGAGTCGCCTTTGCACAGCAACTTGGCATCTGCCTTGCTACCTGCAGTACCTTCCTCAGATGTTCCTTTGCTACCAGCCAGCGCGCCCCCATCTCCTAGGGCCTCCTGCATGGGTAAGTCATATCACGCCAGTTTGGACACCCTAGGCTCCGCTTCCCCATACAATCAGCCCCACCTTGCAGTTCAAGTAGCCTAGTCCCCGGGTTAGCCCTTAAGGCTACTGTCTAAGGCTGCAGGTTGCCTGAAATGCTAGCTGTAGGAGAGGTGAGAACTGCTCCCATAATTGGTCGTTAACTCTGACACCTACTGACCAAAAACCCCATACATTGTCCTTGTTAGCTTTTTCACTGCTGATCGTTTCAGCAGTAAGAACTAGCTAGTCTGGCATAGTGGGAGGAGTCTAATTACAGCACAGCCACTCCCTCGCCCCCTCCCCCCCCACTCCTCTTGACGACGTTAGAGATGTTTAGAGGGAAGTAATGTGGCTGGAACTTGAGAGATGTGGGTTCTGTTCCCCGCTTTTCCACTGGCAGGTTAGGTGACCTTTAGTGCCCTCTTTGTGCTGGTTTCCTCATTACACAGATGGGGCTAATGATCCTGACTCTCTTTTGTAAGAGGCTTTGAGCTCTCGGGGTGGAAAGCACTAGATGAAAGTGAGGGGCGGTTACTAAACAGACCTGGTTGCCATTCTTTCAGAAACCAATGCAGCAGTGGATCCCGAGACTGGAGAGTGGGCACTGGCCTAACCCTGTCCATCTCGCCCCTCTTCAGAGGGCTGATCTCTTCCCCGGGGCCGGCCACGCCTCAGACCCGCTTCTCTCCTCCCTGCCGCCACGTCCTTCCGAGCTG